>NC_141694.1:821294566-822523809 GCF_964263255.1 Lissotriton vulgaris | reverse complement strand
TTTTTTTAAATATACCACATTATCCAGTAAGACATGTTTTTAAATCTCTTAAAATTGAGCTGATCGGTGTGGTGGGGTAAGCAGCCTAGGTTGCAATGGACCGTTCTGACAAGGCCATATTCGACAGGGGGTTTTGGAATTCCAGACTTTGAACTTTACTAAGTAAGCGCACAGGCCCATTATGAATACTTCTGGGTGAATCAACTGAAATACATGCCACAGGTAGCAGCAAAACACTGGCTTGCACACCCGATCCCGATTGAGGGATCCCTGTACGCGGCTCCAAGTAGCCAAGAAAGGACACAGAACACTGTTAATGCTACAATCACGGCATGGCAACGCATTGCCGCTTACATATCACCCAGATATGCCCCTCCTCTAAGAAACACTAGTTCATAGATTTTTGGACCGAGTGGCAATCAGAACCTGGGGAGACTTATACCAGGATGGACAGTTTCGGGACTCGGAGAGTGTATTTCAGGGCGAACAACAAACTCCGCTGGACGCCTTTCTGTATATACGGCTCAAACAGGGGGTCCGATCTCAAACTTCGGAATTCCCGGCTGAACCCCCGGCACTTGCTCCACTGCATTTTATCCTTCAACAAGCATCGCCCAAACGCCTTGTCTCACAGATATACCGCACAGTCCACACACAGCGGGAAGTATCAGCTGTGCAGTCCTGCACACGCTGGGGAGACGAACTGGGATTTATACTGACAGATGACCAATGGGACTGAGCGGGTTTCTGCTAGCAGCATGCTGCACATCATACATTATAAATATTTGCATAGATTGTATTATACGCCAGTCAGGATGCACAAGTATCAGTTACGGAACACAGACAGATGTGACAGATGCCATGCTCCAAAGCCGATTTTCTGCACCTGGCCTGGGAATGCCCTGGAGTGAGCGAATATTGGGGACATGTTTTTTTGGCTTTGACTTTGATGACCAACACGCATATCGACCCCACGCCGCTACCGGCCTTGCTGAGCTATGTTAAACAAGTGCCATGGGACACATCGCAAATATGTAGCCCTTGCACTGCTCATGGCCAAGAGACGGGTGGCCTGTAGGTGGGGCTGGGGGAGGGCACCTAAATTTAAGACCTGGCTTAATGATATGATTTACTGTCTGGAACAACTCACCAATTATGCCGAATTGCTACCTAGCGTTTCCAGACCCAGGGATATCTGGTCACCACTAACATCTTACCTACTGGCGCAGCCCTGTGAACCCCCAATAGCTACACCGTCAGGATTGGCCCCATAAATATCCGGTCAGAGGGGTCTGTTGTGAGGGACTACGAATCCCTATTATGACTCACATGTGAGGTGTTCTGGAATAGCTGCATTAGCTGTCGTGCACATGGGTGCACGTCAGTAATAGGCCTGCGCAGCCATTACCTCTTAAGGTGTGCCGGATTGTGAGATACCACTGTGACAGATTGCAAGTCCTCTGACGACTGTACAGGGAATGGTATTGAAATATGTAATCTACAGGGGCATGCCGTACAAAAATTGACAGTAATATAACCTGCCTGGTTGTTTGTATAAAATAGTTAAGAAAGAAAAAAGAAAAAGTTTCAAGACAAACTGTTTAATTTGACGGGGCCGGCCCGAAGGGGTTGTAGGCGGCTTGCTGTGTATCTCTACACTGATAACAATGCCATTTTTGGACTGATCACTACACTGCCGGCCTGAACAAGGTTATAGGCAACATGCCCTGTACAACAGTACATGCCTTTAATAAAGGTTTTTGAAACTTAAAAAAAAAAGTCAAAAGAAAGGGCACATAATGAATGTGGGCGAATTGAAAGCCATTATAGTTTGTATTTGAGGTTAGTAAGGTTATTCACAACTATTTACATATTTGTGTGTAAGTGCTCTTGCCCCTAAATAAATAATAAATACATCACCTGCTCTGTGATCCACTTCCTATTCAGCTGTGCCTCCACTCATGTAACCTTTAGGCCATTCCTCTTAAGGTGCACTTGCACCTGCTGCAGCAGTGTGTTCTTTGCCAAAACCAATCAAGCGTACCGTGCAGCACAAAGGCATGGCATGGTATCCCATTAGACTTCCTTTCCTACTTCCTTTTCATCCAGAACAGCTCAGATCTGACCAGCTCCCCCCACTGTTATCAACATCCTGTAAACAAGAAAATCTACGGGCACTTCTCAAGGTATGTTACCACTTCATACTATCACACTAATGCAGACACTCAATGTAAAGGAATATAAATGTGGAAGCTGAGAGCAGCAGAAGAATGAGTAAAGGAAGGAGGTGGGCAGGTGAGTACAGCTGCCCCTTAAGTGACATGGTAAAAAGTCATCTCAGAATGCAAGAGCAGGCAAATAACACTAGTTATTGTATGCATGCATGTGTTATGTATGTAGTGCAGACCTAGCAAAAATGCAGGAGCGTACTGTACTGTCTCAAAGACAAAGGTTACAATCCACGAGTGATTGCAGGGGTAGTTCAGTTCTAAGAGGAGAAGTAGGTTGTTACTTTGTAGCGATCTAGAGTTCCTTGAAGTGGTATGTCTTAAAGTTTCCTCAACTTGAGCATGGATAAGGTGTTCCGAATATTGTCGAAGATCCTGGGTGTCGGGATGAAGAAGGCCAGTAGACTCGGGGCCCGATTCACAAAGGTAAATTTACACTTTTGTGTACGTGTACTACATTTCTGTATTCACAAAGGTAAACTTAGACCAAAAGTCTAACTTTCCTAGTAGTAACTTACCATTGTGAATACCAAAAAGTAGTAAAATATGACTTTTGGTCCAAGTTTACTTTGTGAATACCAAAAAGTATAAGTTTACCTTTATGAATCCGGCCATTTTATTTTTTTACTTTGTTATCTCTATCCTGATGGTGCCTTCCCTGCAGGTGTGTCGAGAGCCACCAGAGGTGGAGGTGGTTATTGCCTGCACATCAACGCTTCTAATTGTCTATGTCATATTGAACGTTCTGCTGCTAATAAAACCCAATTAGAAGCCCTCAGCGAAAAAGAAGATAATGTTCAAATAATATTTCTCATTATTGACCATGTACTCATAAGAGAGAACATCACAAGTGTTTTGGGCCAAGTGTAGTTTTTTTTATAAAAATATGCTTCAGGGCACGTGGCATGAGTATTATTCCTGGAACACAGCACACTCATTTAATTAGCCCAAACAGAACTTTTGTATTTTAATTAATTATTGTATTTAGTATTTCTAGAATCATTCAGGTCTCTGCACTGACCACCAGATGCACACACATGTGATAATGACGTAATCTTGCTACTTCTTCTGTCTGTACAGTCCTGCAAAATCATAGGATTTCAATAAGAGAGTGCAAAAAAGTGGCCAAGATATATCATATTCTTTTGATAACTTTAAGACTAAGGGGCTCTGAACGCGATCCAGACAGAAAAAGTATGAGCCGAATGCGTTTTTCCCGACCGACCCGTACAGCTGTACAAACGAGCAAGTATGATGGGAGAAACGTGAAATCGCCAACCGAATCGTTTACGGGTCCGAAATGCTCCGTACCGCTCATCCGTAGTAAACTGCGCCGTGCAATGGAGGCGATTTACAACCAAGCCAGTACGATGCACGATTTGGACAGCCCGATCGAGTCGAAGCCTCTCACTCGGAAAAGCATCGGGAAGCAGACTTTGGGGGTCTGCGCCGGACCCCCTTCACCTGTAGCCTTACGAGTTGATCACAGGGGGGGGGGGACCAAGGGTCCCCCATAAACATGCATGTATGGTGCGGGTGGCACTGACCCGTCCCCTCAACAGGGGGCGCACCTTTCCGCAACATACCTTTTTCGTCAATGGGAGTCTATGTATGCATTGTACAACAGGTTCCCATTGACTTCAATAGGGCTCCGAGCGACCCGTAACCATAAGCGCATACTAGCATCGTACTCGGGCCAGAAATCCCTCTGGGTCCGAGCCGGACGGAGGGTTTTCCGACCAGGATCGGAATCAGGCCCTTCATTTCTCTTCTTTATTCTGAGATGAATGATGTTGCTCATAAGGTGGTAGTATGAAAGCATGATTTCAACAAGCCTGAAATCAAAAATGTATTACAGATTAAGATTTCCCTTACAAATAATTCAAATTTAAGATGTATTAATGTTTAGACTCAGGTCTTTAAAACATAAATACATGATGATTTCATTTTACATTAACATTAAAATTAACCATTTTTCTAATACAGATTCAGTCTATTTGTCTGGCAGTGGGTGAGGAGGAAGAATTTTTTTAAGTTTCCAGAGCACGTGCCTTTGAATCACTTGTGGCGTTCGGTGTTCACAGCTGACAGAGGTTATGCTCCTCTGTGGGAAATTAATGTTTCCAATATGAAAGATCATTTTTCATGTATACTACATAAGATAACGCTGTGTTATTTGCTGGCGTTCTCCTCGCCCTGCTGTCTTCAATATATGACAATTAATCAGTTGACAAGCAGAAGACAAGGTACAGTGGCATGGGGAAATTAATGTTTAGGTGCTTGTTGTTTCTACTTCGATGGCAGAATTCCGATGAGTCACTCTCTCTACAAAGCAAGTTTAAAATCAATGTTACCTCTATCACGACCCTGTAACTGCTTCAATATTTATTCATTTCTTCTTTTAATTAGTGTTACTTTTGTTACCTAGCGATTTAAAAAAAATGTAAATGTGACCCTATTATTTATTTGTTTTCAGGATTGGCTTGAAAGTGGAGCTGTTGTCAGACCTCATGTGATAAACAGAAAAAGGCTTTAGAAAGAACTACGGGAGAATGGCTTTGACTATTCTATTTAGTCCTTTAAGGATGAATTATCATTACACTGTGCTACAGGCAGTAGACAGATATTTTGTTGCACAAAATGATTGATTAATTTAGGAGCCAGGGGTTTTGATGTTGGTTACATTCTCTGACAAACATTTTGAATTAAATATTTGCAATGTGATAATCCTTGTTAGGCACTTTGCAGCTGTGGTATATATTGTTTTTGCCAACTGTGATTGTTTGCATGTTTGTTATATTATGACTGGTTGCTTGTTTGTTGTCAGTTTATGTCTAATACAGCAGGCCTCATTTGTTTAAGGTTACACGACAATAATTCTTTCATTAAAAAATGCAATGGCAGATGCCAAAGGCTCTTATTTTTGTTTTAATGAAAAGTTAAAACAAAAGTAGTAGGCACGGTTTGCACATTGGGAAATGCATTTCTTAGAGTCAGGGTGAATTAATATAACACTGTGTCGAAGGTTATGCCTGGTATTTTGGTACAGTGAATCACATAGATTATCTTAGCAAGCATAGATTGTAGTGTTGTTCCCCCCCTTGGATAAACTCTTTGAGTAGAAGATTTGCACTCTTGTTGGACCTACTTAAGAGGGGTGGTATATTGTTTTGCCAACTGTCATTTTAAATGTGATTGTAATTTTGCTGACTTTGGGGGTCATTACGATAGCGGTCGGACTTTCGTCCGACTGCCATCATTGCGGTAGTGGGACCTGTCGTCTACGAGGCGGCCTACCCACCTATCACAATATGAAGCAACTGCCACCGCGGCGGTCGCAGGCTCCATCCCTAACATTTTTTTTTCTTGTCCTCATACATGACATTCGGCATATGGGTGAGGCTGTATGTGTAATGATTGGGGAGTCTCGCAATTTGCCTTTGCCCAGAAAGCCAAGGCCTTCTTAAACTTTGCATCTGGAGCAATATGCAATCTGATCAAGCCTCCAGTCGAGTTTAGAATGCCTTAATCATTGGACTTTGCTATATCACCTCTTTATAAATTTACATGACTTCGTCTAAAAGCATTTCCCGAATTGGTCTCCACATTTTATTCCGTCTGGATAAACCTTTGGCACAGTCTAGCCTACAAGTATTTTTAACATATAAAATCTATTCTCTTAATGATGGTGCTGACCGTGTCACCCATTTCGTGCATATTTCTCTACGTGCCATAATTATCAATGAAAATAATAAATGAGCTTGAGATGTATTAACTAAGTGATTTTCATTTCCTCTGTACATTATCCCAAAAATAACAAGTTCAAGACTTACCTGGACTTTGATTCCTAGTGCTTTGGAGACAAACTCACCCACCTCGCACCAGAAGGTCTGGATTACCGGACATCATGTGTACGTCATCCGCATTTTCCAGCCCACACTTAGGACAGTATCTTCGCATGCCTCCTCCCATTTTGGCCAATTTTTTGGGGGGACCAATAAGCTCTATATAGAGTGAAAAGATGATTTCTTCTTAAAGGCGCAGGTCTGATATTTGACCAAAGTGCTGCATTTGATACTTGCCAAAAGGCGTGGATGTCGGCATCTGGTATGTCCGTTCTCCATATCACCTCTGGTGCCGGTAGTTTACTGTCCTCCGCTTCCACTAGAATCCAATACCACTTGGATACTTCCTTTTTGAATGCTTGATCTTTCATAAACTCTCCCTCCCATTCTGAGTCTGAGCTAAACTGCAGTTCGTTCCGAACCCAACTTGACAATTGAAGATATTTGAGTCTTACCAGGGTGTAATTCGTTTTTGAGGCAAGTGTATTCCAAGCAATAAGAGAGTTTCCTTCAATTAAATCCCCCCAGGTTGTCAAACCCACCCTCTGTAAAAGAAGGGCTAGGATGTTCAAGAGACACTCGGCGTAGCTGGAGATTCCCAGATTGGAGCTTTGCTGCAATAATATTATAAACCCAACTTCACAAGCAGCTAGCAATACCTTGAACCTATTTTTTTTTAAAGATTTTAAGATGACCATATTTGAATAGGAAAAAAATTTCTTCTGCCGGGAGATCCATTTTTAACACCTGTAAGTAGGTTGGCGTATTTTGGCATTGTCCATAAGAAGAAGCCTGGTATTTTTAAAGAATAAAGCCCAGTGATATAGTTTAAAATCTGTCAAGGCAATTCCCCCATCCATCTTCTTTTTGCGTAGTTTTTTCCATGCTATTCTTACCGCTTTGTTTTTCCACACAAAACTAGACAGATCACTTTGCAGTTTCTGTAACCATTCTGATTTAAAGTGTAGTGGTAAAGCGTTGAAGATAAAAGTGAACTTTGAGATAATGGCAGGTGCATCCATGATTCTAATAAAGCCTTTGTTTCAAACTGTAATCTCTTAAAATGTATAAGGGCTATATTATTGAAATCTTTGGTTATTCTGACTCCCAGATATCTAATCTCTGCCTTTTCCAGTTGAGAGATTGTTGGTCCATTCCACGTCATGGTTTCCGTTTTATCTTTGTTCACAAGGTATCTATATATTGTTCCAAATTTTTCTATTATTTCCATTATTCATGATAAAGCCATTTTAGGATTTGGTGTGTATATCATCAGGTCATCTGCGTATAGAGCTGTTTTTATCTCCCAATCTAGATGTCTAAAAGGAGTTATTCCAATTTCCGATCTAGTTCTCCTGGCCAGAGGTTCTATATACATATTAAATAATAAAGGGTACAAAGGCCAACCTTCCGACTTCCACGCCCTATCTTAATCGGGGGTGAAAGTGAGCCATTTACCACTATCCTGGCGGTTGGTATTTCATAAATTGCTTTTATAGTATTTAAAAAATTGTCCCCCAAATCATTTTGTTTTATAACTCTAAACAGGAACGGTCAACTTACTCTATCAAAAGCTTTAGCAGCATCTATCAATATAACTGTTAGTGGTGTTTTGTTAGTGGTGGCTATATCTATGGCTGTGATTAGCTCATGTGTTAAATCCTTCAATTGTCTACTTTTCATAAAGCCCCTTTGGTTCAAATGTATAATACTTCCCAATGTCCTACCCAGCCTTACCGCTAAAATGTGAGTAAAGATTTTATAGACGCTGTTTAATAGTGAAATTTGCCTGTATGATTCACTTCTCGACAAGTCTTTCCCAGGCTTCAATATTAAAGTTATTACAGCCTCATTTCATGAGGCTGGAATAGAGGCCTGGTCAATATATATACTATTAAATTACTTGTATAAGTGTGGAATTAAAATCTCCTTTAAGACTTTATAAAGTTCATTAAGGATGCCATCTGGCCCAGCCGCCTTCCCCCTCTTTAGATTAGAGATTGCTTTTTCTATCTCATGAGTAGTAATTTCCTGATTTAGCATTTCTTTTAAGTCCGAATTTATCTCAGGCAGGGGATCCTGGTCCAGCCACTGATCTAATTCTAGTTGGGAATCTCTCCTCTCTTCAGTATATAACTCTTGAAAAAAATCACCAAATGCCTTACCTATACTTGCTTTGACCTCGCATGGTATTTGAGATCCATTCTCCTGTATTTTCTTGAACTCATTTCTCAACTGATCCTGTTTTACATTCCACGCACCCTTCCCCATATTCAAAATGGGCCATTCTGCTGGCTTCCCACCGTTCTTTAATTTTGCGTTCCAAGAATTCTGTCAGCTGCTCTTTAGCCTCAGTTAACTTATTCTGCAGTCCAGGCCTTAAGGCATTGTTTCGGTAGCCTGTAAGGGATTCCTCCGCTATTTGATCTTGTCTTCATATGCTTTGATTTTTTTTCCTCTTTTTTATAAAAATCAGTCTGACTAATCAGTCTCCCCCGAAGATAAGCCTTAAAAGTATCCCAAACAATATATGGTGCTGCTGAATTTAAATGATTGTCAAAAAATTCGGCCACTTCTTCTTTTAGTCTATCCACCACTTCCTGTTTCCCTAGGAGAGTTCTGTCTAATGTCCACCTATTTTCTGTTACGCTTCCTCTCATAGACATTTCTAACCTCACTGCAGCATGATCAGACAGATGCTCTGGCTGATGTGTGACCCTGATGTTATTCTCTCTTAATCTCTCACTCACCAGGAATAAATCAATTCTTAAGGCGTGGGAGTACTTTTTTGGTATGTAAATTATTTTGTGTTGCCGACAATTAGTCTCCATATATCTACTAGCTCTAAACTCTTTATAAGTTGTTGTAGGCTCTTGCTCATCTTTGGAGCACTTATGATATGTTGTGATGACGATCTGTCAAGTAGAGGGTTCATTAAAATATTAAAATCTCCTGCCATGATGTTATATTTGGAATCTAGGAGATGTCTATATAATTAATTAAGAGGGGAAGGGTCATCTATGTTAGGTCCATAATACCCTACCAATGTAAGACCTAGTTTAACTATTTTGATGTTCACTATTACCCATCTACCCCCTTTATCTGCTTTACAATCCTCTATTTTGACAATAGGCACGTTTTTAAATAATATAGCTACTCCCTTGACATTACATGATTGCCTAGAACATACCATATGTGTTTATCCGCTTGTTTTGTTTAAGTATGTTCCCCCACTCCTCTTCTCATAGATGCGTCTCCTGTAATATAATTATGTCATTGTCTGATAGTTGAATTAGTTCTAGGATCTTCCTCCTTCTTTTATGCACTCTCAACCCATTAGCATTCCATGATAATATTCTAAGATTATTCGTTTTCTTCTCCCCTTCGCCCTCGCCTTAGTCTTTTAAAGCCTTTTTCCTGATGTCTATTAGTGTCGAGTAAGAGGATATTTTTTTTTATTTTCTCCCCCAATGCTCCCCACCCAGTGTTCCTATTTACAAGAGAAAATGTGCATTTTTCCCGATGAGACCCTCCTCCCTCCCTAGGGATCCCTCCCTTTTTCCATTTGGGGTGTCGCATTGCACCCCTTGAAGCTCTGGCATTCCTATATCTTCTCTACTTTAATGTGTACATTTTTGCCTTTTTTATAAGGTCTATCAGGCTCTCAACCTCTTTGAAATCTCCAAAATTGTGCATTTTATTCTTCCACATGACTTTCAAAGTGGAAGGGAATTTCAATTGCGCTGTTGCTCCTATTGTCTCAAGGGTTTTGAAGTGCTTCCCTAACTCCCACTGCGGATTTAATGTGGTGCTGGCTATGTCTGACCTTATAGAGTAAGACCAATCGTCTTTTTGGAATATTTTAGCTTTAATGGCTGCTGAAAGTATTGCCTCTTTATTGACATATGTATGAAAATTTACTAGTATTTTCCTTGGCTTGTCCCTTTTTGGATCCCGTCTAAAAGGGTCCCTATGAACCCTCAGTATGTCTTGTTCCAAATCCCATGTTTGAAATTCTGACATAGCCTCCTTGATAATGGTCACACAAAGTCTTTCACATTCCCCTTTTCTAAGCCTTCTGGAACGTTTAGGAATCTTAAATTGTTCAGTCTGGAATTGTTTTCTAACTCTTCCAACTTGTCCTTTATTTCCTTTACGCTGCTTTTTAATGTTTTAATCACTTTTTGATTGAACTTTACCTCTTCTTGTAGCCCCTCAAAGGCTGTCTCCATTGCTGTCAGTCTTACTGTTATATGAGCCACTTTAGTTTCTAGATTTGCACAGGATTATTGGATTTTCATTTGATTATTCTCTGATATAGAAAATGTATCTTTTATTTCCTTTGAGAGCTGAACTTACACCAACAGAGTTTCCCTTTATTTTGTCCATCCACTTGTTTTTCTGGGCATGCCTTCATCTTAAAAGTGTTTGAGGCACTTTCACTTTCTGGAAGGATATGTGACAAATGCTCCCCCCCAAGGGCACGGGCATGTCCGGGTCCTCTATATCTTGTTGTTCCAATACTGAATATCTGTTAGAGGTGGTGAGGCTAGTTTCAATCCCAGTCTGTTCCTGCCAGGGTATGGTTGCCATAGTTGCCATAAAGCCCTCAACCGATTGATTCCCCAATGGTGTTGATATGTCGGAGGATTCTGCTTCTTTTAGTTTAAAATATGACCTCAGGTTTCCCTTCATAGATTTTATTTTGTCTTGTGGTTTTCTTCGACTTGTTCTTGCTATCTTGTTGTTTATTTGAAAGTACTTTTGTTGTCAATGGAGGTGAAACTCAAGCCCTGCTACCTATACACTTATCCTTATCCTTCTATTTACCCCCTTCTCCTTCAGCCAACAACTGTACACATTCCGCATTCCTCAAGGAATATCTGTTTTTTGCCGAGCCCGTGGTTCTCTACGTTCCACCCTTCTTAGCGGCGACTTTTTGGGTGTTGTTCAATATTTCGGGAGTTAAATTAACCGTTGTTTTACTAATTGTCCCAGAGATTGTGCTTCCTCCCCCTGTCTTGGCTGTTCTGCCTTGCCCTAGCTGACTCAGAACCAGGACCTCTCCTTCCCCCTCTACTTCACAAAGTGCATCTCTGGGTCCATCTATAGATTTTTTTACTTTTTTGAAACCACTCTACCTCTTTTTTTTGGGGTCATATGGCAGTCCACCCAGTGATTCAAGTAGTCTCCCTCTATAATTTTCTGGGATTCCGTAGTTATTTTCTTATGCTGTTGGCAGTCCTTCCCCCTGTTTAGGCTGATAATCACATACTTCTGCACACACTTGTGGCCATTCACCCTCTCACCGTTGCTGCGTTTGTGCGCTGCTCCTGTACGTTCCTGTCTGTTCTGCTCCCACACCGCTTCCTCCTCCATAGATCGTGTCTGATCGGCTTCCGATACCTGAAAGCCCAGGAGCACTGCGCGTCTGCTCACTCGCAACAGCTGAGCTGCACGCCACCACAACAGACCGTCTACAGTCGTGGCTGCGTGCCCCCCGCGCTGCAGCCAAGAGAAGTCACAAAGGCCAACGCCACCATGGCCGCTCCAAATATCCGGCTTCGCCAAGCTTCATCGAGCTACACGATGCACCGCGGACCAGTCCCGGCCTCTTGTTCCCGAGAGGAAACCGCTCTGCTGCTCGTCCTCACCACGAGAAGCCAAACGGACTGCCAGTGAGACCTGATAGTTCAATTGTCTTTGCCATAGATTTGTGCTGCATCACGGAATGGCGGAGCTCTCGACCGCACCGTTAGCCGGCCGCCATGTTCTCCCTCTCCCCCAACCCTAACATTGCGGATGGGATGTAGTCAGCAGCCCCTGACGCAATGCCCAGAAAAAGGTACTTTCATACCCATGCACTACGGGGCAGGCACCATGCCGTGCCTGTCACATGGTGCAGGGATATGTAGGCACCATAGATGCCCCCAGTGATCTTACCTCAGGATGAAGTGGGCCAAATCCGTTTCCGCCATTCGCTTTGCTGCGGATTGTCTGCCGCAAAACGAATGGCGGAAAGGGAATCATCATAATCTCCGTGGAGGTGCCTGCAAGGCACCACCACAATGTTGAGCAATGTTTTGGTTCAAACAGGCAGTCGGAAAAGGACCGCCTGTATGAACCGTGCTGGCGGTCTTTCCGACCGCTGCGCTTAACCAATGATTCCCCTGCCATCATAATTTGGCAGGAAAAAAGAGGAGCACAATGGCGGATTGCCCACTACCTACAGGATGACGGTGGCGGGCCTTCAGGATCGTAATCAGGCCCTTTGTTCCTAATTGATGCTGTTGGAGAATACGTATATTCCATAAAGAAGTTCTGATTTAGTGAAGGTGACAAACCATTGATGATGGTTATGGTCCTGTTGAATTGATCTTGGAAAGTTGTATCAAATGTCATAGGACTGTTCTTTTTATTATGAAATGTTATGGTAAAGATAATATTTCTAAAGACAGAGGTCCCTAGACAATTAGATAAAGTGTAAATTAATATAGCCCAATCAGTGCTATATTATCTGTCCAGACGGAATTGTACACCATATACATTGGCAACATTGCAATGTTGAACTTGTAATTAACCCTACACACTCGCGTATTTTGCGAAGTTTGCACAACTTCGCAGTACGCGAGCTGCACGTAGCACAGTGCGAACACGCGTAGTGCAGCATAGCGTAGTGCTGCGGTCATTTTTTGCTTGTTCGCGGTCCTCAACATCATGTTCGCGACTGCGAGCAAGCAAAATTACATCCCGACGAGATTCTCAACGTGGGGAGGTCAGGTTTCTCATTGCGAGTGGTTGCGCATGCTCGCGACCGCTCGCAATGAGAAACTACCAGTTCGCATTGAGAAAGCTGCCGCTCGAGTAAAAATCTACTCAATCAGCAGAAAACTACAGCTCGCACTGTGCAAGATGCCATTTTCAATGATTGCACAGTGCCGGATGCTTGTCCGCACTGTGCAATCATTGAAAACCCATCTTGCACAGTGCGAACATGCTACTACCAGCTCACGTAGTGCTACTTGAAGTTCGCGTAGTGCGAAGTGCACTTCGCGTAGCTTCGCATAGCGCTACTTCGCGAACTACGCCCACCCTTACTTGTAATAGTGTGCTTACAATATTCTGTCTGTTGTATCTATAGCTAATGTTAATACAGACAAGTTTTTCTTGCCTGAACCCTTCACTTTATGTTGTTTTGCATGTTTATGTCAGTAGGACGCAGGTTGTGTCCCGCTTGATTTTGATCGCCTATTTCTGTCGTACTAATCTATTGTATAATAAAAACTGTCCGGCTGGACAGATAATATAGCACTGATTGGATCTATATTAATTTACAATTTATCTAACTGTCTAGGGACCATTGTCTTTAGAAATAATAAAGTACCCAAGGTCCCTGACCAAGTGCATATTGGGTTCCCTTGTGTTTTGTAACAATGGTAAAGACAATAAGCTGATCTTATTTATTTATTGTTAAAAGCATATGTTAAAGCCAAAAAGCCTTTAATATTGTTTTTTCATTGCTCTTAGTTAAAGACTGACAGGTATTTTGTTACATAGTATATTGGAGAGTTTCATATTTAAGCCAAGTCTTTGATACCAGTTGTCCCACTGTGACAAACCCTGGAGATAGATTTGTGCCACTTTAGGAGGGATTATGCATTGTTTTGACAGTTGTCATTTGTACATATTTGTAATTTTATGACTGTATACCGATGGTTGTCATATGGCAATGAGGTTTTGTTTATGGTGGCAAGCTGAAGATAAAAGCCATAGGTCATCATGTTGCTGCCAAGCTTGTCAGCTATGGTGGAACTTTATAACCACAAAACACTATGTACAATACCATTGCAAGACAGCTGCCTGCTGCTGAATTAAATTTTATTTTTGTATTGCAAGATTATGCCCACCAAGCTTAGGTGGCTACAGGGCTTTTTTTACTACTTTTATTCATATGCCAGATCTATTTCTAACGCCAATGCTTCTTATAGCAATGCTGCTTTATTGAATTATTGATGCAGCTAGCTCTAATACAAACCCTAGCACTATATTTATTTTATCTACATTTCTTGTAGTCAATAAATTGCCCTGATCCTAAATCTAGTACTAGTCCATAACTAATTTTAGAAAAACAAATATTACACCACATAATTGTATTTAATTTTAAACCAATTAAAAGTATTAGTTATTCTTTAACTCATAATAGTACCAACCCATCACTAACTTATAATTAGTTGCAGGTAAATTAATTAATTATACTTTACTTATCCCTGATAGTAACCCTACTTTATTTTAAATTGAATTAAATAAGTATCAATTTAAACATTTATTATTGCCCTACTCCTTCCCAATTTTTATTAAATAATTATTTCTAATCTAACCATAATACTAGACCTACCCATAAATTAATTTATTTTAAAATATTTTATTTAAATCAAATAATTATATTTAACCTGACTGTAACACTTACTCTGACCCTTAATTAAAGTACATGCATGTAAATCAAACCCAATTACCACGTTTTCTATTTTAGTAAATGTAAATAAATTAAATCTTACCCTTAATTACATTAATTGTCGCTAATTAAATGTTAATTTTCTTACCTAAACTGATATATCGATTACCTCTATGGTTTCACATCTCTAATTCTTGCACTAGCATCAATGTTATGAGCCATGGTTTGGTGTTGAGGGGTTATACCATTTTACACTGTAGTGTAACTAAAACATGTTCTACATTGCATTCCTCAATAACTCTTTCAGTTTATGTGTTTGAACACTCATTTAACAAGCAGTATCAAGTTTTTGAACATTTTGAGCATAACTCCTATATGTGTAGACATTTAAGTAGGAATGGTAGTTCTAATAGTTAATTTCCGGCTACAATGTTGACCACATTTTTAAGAGTTATAAAAGTGCCTTTGGGCAATTATAGTTTAATTTTTACTGGTACCATTTTAATGGAATACACACCCTTTCCTTCTCTGAGGCTCTTATGATGTGCCCCTGGTAGAACACATGATATTGTCTATGGTTTGTCTCTCTTCTGCAGCCTATTTTTCTCTCCTGCTTATTCCGCATGCCACACACCTACAGTTTTATACTGACTACCACTCCATTTTAAACAGGTTCCTTTCATTCAAAAGTTTCTTCCTTCTTTAATCTCTCTAATTCTCTCTTTTCAACTCTCTTGCACTTCGAGATATTTTTTTAGAGAAGCCTATGGTGCTATCAGGTTGTGTATAGGTGGCAATAGATCTATACTCATGGGTTACTGTCTGTTGGTCTTCAAGTGTGGGTGGCTTGAGGTGTATTGGTCTGTTCATACATGAATGCAAGCATTCTGCTCTGTTTTACATTCATTTGGCTTCTATGTCAATATGTGCAGGACGTTTGGGTGCCTGTATGTGAACGTGCACTATGCAACAGGCATCCTACTGGTTTTGTAAATTCTTGTTTGTATTGCCAAGGGAACAAATGTGGGATTTGGCCCTGACCCTCTATGGCCCTGATCACCAGCTAAGATGCCATTATTGCCCCAGATAGATAACGATACCACAGCATACGTTATTTATTGGCTCTAATAAATAACACCTATTTTGAGTTCATTGGGAATAACATGCTAATTTTGGTGTTTAACGCACCAAAATCCACATGATAAGGTAAATATCGTATGTTTCCCCTGTTAATTTGCAAAAATTGAATTGTTTAACGTATCTGATATTATCGAATGTGTTAACTCTCGATCATTTCGTCCCGTGAGTAAAGCGGAGTTTACGCAAAGGTCGTAAAATTATGAGGAATTCGAAATCAGGCCCTGTATCTCTGGGGAGTGCCTGCTTAAAATGCTGAAAGAGGTCAGTCCACTGGCAGCAGTGCTACGCCCTCCTGAGATTCCGCTGTGGAGTTCTTTCAACCTTGCTCGAGCTAGGAGTATTTGGGCTGCGGCTGCATAGCTCACATCATACCTTTCTTTGTATGCTTTATTTCATTCGATTGCTGGCACCACTTTATCACTAACCCGATTTCTGCGGATTGACTCAAGAAAATCCTGATTTATGTTACTATCCATTTTTCTCCCTTTTTAATATTTTATTGGGCCAAGTTATTTTAATAGAATTCATTGGCTTATTCATACACATAAATCATGTGATTGCATTATTGATGAAAGTGAATTGCGGTGCTGTGCAGTGAAACTCTGAAATGAACATTTACGGGCATGCTTTGAAAAAATATAACCACACCACGAACTTCCTGGACTAATTTGTAAGGGTTTGACAAGTGCATAATTAAACGCCAACGAAAGCTGGATGCCTGCAATGCTGCTGTAGACTTGCACGACATGGTTAGGTTTGTTTCCAAAACGCATCCTTAATTGCTTTATTGCTTCTTCCCTTTATAAACTGTCATCAACACGACAGCACGTTGGATTCATCTTCTTTGAATTCAGTCATTACATTTTCCGTTCAGAGGACATGATGTTTCTGTATGTAGAATGGAATTTGGCTCGAGTAATTACCATTGGCTGAGATTCATTCAAACGTTCCATCCTTCACTTTTTTGTATACTTTAGTGTTTTTGTAAGTAGTGTGCCACTCAACTGCTGGCCATGTCCATGATGTCTGATGGGTTTATCTCAATAACATGTCTAGCTAGTCAACTTGCAGTATCCTGTGTAAAATGTTGCTATGTGGTCAGTGATAGCCAATATTTCTCTATTGGTTTCTTTTTTCAATGATTTCATAGTAGTAGTCAAGCAATATATTGTGTAGATTTCATGCCGAAAAAACCTACCAAATGCCATGTTTGGTGCTTAACCATAGCACCGACCCTCCTTGAAGAAAACGTGTGTCCCCTTCTAAAACAAGCATTTGCAATGCAATAGGTCTCGGATTTATCAGAGTTTAAGCTATTGGCATTGGATATAAAAATGCCTTTTATTTATGTTTTTTTTTTAATTAACACATTAAAAAAAAGCATTTTCGTTTACAATGCCGCCAGGCCAAACAAACTCTTGTAAATGCGAGACCTATTTCCTTTCAATAAAGCGTCCTTCTTGGTTGCCGAAGCGTGCTCGGTTGCCACGTGCGTTGTTGCGGCACTTGTCAGAGTTTACGGAACCAGTCAGCACAGGCGCGTGCAAGCTCGAGGGGGCGTTTTGGCGGACAGGTCCGGGTACTATGGTGCCAGGTGAAACCCGCCATTGGGGCTTCAGCTATTGCAGTCATTCCTTTTGTGGGTCGTCATTGTCACAACACTTTTAATGGCAATAAGGAGGTGGATATGCTATATTCGTGGGATATCTTAGAATGGCAGCTGCACTTGTGGAATAATGACGATGCCTCCCTCAGTCAATTAATATTTCAACTAGTAAAATATTCTCTGTGAATGTTATATGATGATGTGACAGAATGTTCTTGTTTTGAACATGCCATCTTCAGCATTCGCATAATGTCTCAGACACACTCCACAGAGGAATATACTATTTCCCCCCTGGAGCCCAAGAGACATAAAAGCTCATATTCTATTCAACCATGGTGAAGTGACCAAAAGAATGTGCACAGGATCACAGCTGCACTCCCATGGCAGCAGGAGAGAGCAGGTCTGCGGAAGCTGCTGACTAAGGCTTCATACAGAGGCCCACCAAAGAGCAACATCCAGTCAGTGTTTCAGAATAGGCACAAAAACTTTTCATAAAGCAAATTTACAGATGATGGATTTCAGTGAAGACCATTTACACCTATGTTGGTTATTCTGACAACCCCACTGAATTTCACTACTCGGTGGTGGACAATTAGCTGTAGCTGGGAGTAGCAGCTGCAGTCCCTGGCCTGTGTTCATTCTCTGCCCGTGTAGGTAAGCATGGTGGGGCGGGAAAGTTGTGAACAACGGAATAGGGAAAATAAAATAAATGAAACCACATCCCCGATGTGTGGAGCGCAAGGTAAGTGGTTTTATTTATTTATTTTATTAGCCCTATTTCGTCATTTGTCACTTTCACCCCTCCACCCCCACCTCGCTTACCTGCATGGGTTGCCACTGCCTGTGTTTGTTAACAAGGGTACTAACAGAGGCTCTCCCCTACATGGTTTCTGCAGCGGTCTTCACCCTACGGCTAGTCAGCAGTGGTTGTACCCACCCCTTCTAGCCTGATGTACAGCGGGCACAGGTGTTAATTAAGTTGACCCTTGAACTTTTTCGCCTTCCTTCTGCTCAGTCAATCCTCCTTCCCTTCCCTGACACCTCTGAGATGCTTAAACCGGAATTTGACCAAACAGCAACTTCTTCAGCGCCTTCCGGCCGAGGTGAACCTGTGACGTTGAGAGTTGTCTCTGATCATGTAAGGCAGGCTTGGCCCATTGTGACATCACTGGTCTGTACCTGAGGTGCGGACTGGTTCTCAGCTAGGGATTCTTCTCAAAGTTGTAGATTTTAAGCAAGTATTACAGATAATGTTTGAGAGAACATTGCACTCGCTAAGGTGCCCAGAACCCAATATTAAACGTAGTGCTTCACATCCTTATCCATGCGCAGGAGCGTCTGTTTAGCTTCTGCTGGACAACGCATGCGCAATCTAGTCGGCTGGACAGGTCAGGCAAAATAAAGTGCGCGACTCAGCCAGCCAATCAGACGAGAGAACAAGCATTTCTAAATGCAATATGACTCATATTACGCGAGCCCTATTGCATTATAAACAAAAGTGCGTGACTCCAAGACGGTATGATAGGGAGTGGGGGGGTGGGGTGGGGAGAGAAGTTACAGACTGCGGGAGGGAAGGGGGGCAGAAGAACAAAAGAGTTGCAAAGTAAAGGGGCTGATAGCCATGTCAGGATTAAAATGACGACATTGTCATCAGGAGGAGGAACAAACAAACCAGAAACAAATCATAAGGCGGCATTTCTGATTAAAGCCAATGAAAAACATGGACAGAAAGTGGGCGGAGCTTCACCCACTATACTGTATACGGCATCTCTCGACGCGACAGCGCATGCGCTGCCTAGTCCGAGACCTAAAATTGAGGGGAAACACATGGGCACATGGCTATCAGTACATCAAACAAATTGGCATAAAAGTAATGCCCAGCTGCAACAGTAGCAGGAAACCTGAATATTGAACTTGAAAACAAGGCAAGCAGATGGCTAATACACATAGCTCTTCGAGTACACAAAAACGCCAAAATGGTAAATTACTCACATCTGTATAAGAAAGCATATTTTCAGGCAATCAGGAGGCAGAGACAGCCCCTGGACCCATGTCCTAATATGAATTTCTTTGATATGGCACAACTGGATGTCATCAGTCTTTGAAAATTCATCTCTGATTCACCTCTAATGCCAGTTAGATAAAGGAAAGGAGTTAGAAAACCACAATGCCTTCTTATTCCATATGGGCCACACTAGGGAGCAGAAGACCCTAAGTGAAGCACGTCATCATATTGCACATAGAGCATCACATCTCCAAATCATTAACACTTACAAATTGAATTAGGGTAGGATGGTTATGGGCCATCTGCCAATAAACAGCAGATTTCCGTCTGTAACTTTGCTAGTGTACAGCTCTAATGCAGGCAGGTGGTGGACATACCACCGGAGAAGACCTCCTGAGATCTGTTGGTGAATTTGCAAGTTTTGATGCTCATTTTGTCATAATCCTGAACGGGTGATCCACCACCAGATTTGATGGAATTATCTTTTTAAAAACCAACAGCAAAACGTGGTGGAATCACATGGGCAGGTAAGTACAGAGCCTCCAAAATGCTGGAAAACAGCTACTCCGTGTTAAAAAGATTAGATATGTGTGCGCCGACGCCATTTGCAGGCATCAGTGGCTTTTCTGCTAGGCTTTCTCGCCAAAGAGTCCCCCTACCACAGCAGATATATGCTCATTTGGGGAGAAACCACCCAAATACTCCATGTACAGTGGATGTTGCACCTCCTCTATTGCAGAGTTTAAGATAAAACAAATCCATGACAGTGGTGGCTGGAGCGTAGCTTCAGAGGGTGGTGTTTGGGGTGTGACACCCTCCAAATTATTGCATTCTTGGCTTGGTATTTGGGTCTGGGCATCCTGAGTTGGGTTTACTATGTTAACTTGGGTTTTTCTTGTTGTACTCATTTTGCTAAGAGGGTTTAACTTCTTCATTTTTTAGATCGGAACTTGAATGTATAAATCTGCACCCATAGAAGAATTTATTGAATGGGTGCAAATTACTACTTTTTAGAATTCACAAAACGTATGTAGTAGTAGGTTTGGACAGCTGCACTATTCTCAAGTTTCCAGGCATACCATGCAATTTTGATGTCTAAAAGGTGATGGGACGAATGCTTGGAAATCGTCTGACCACTGGCAATTGCTTGATTTAGTTTTCTAGATAGACCTGACCGAAATGTAAATTCCAGTGGCAAAATGTTGGCAATTTCACGTATTCCTATTACTCTAAATTCACAAAATGATGCTTTTATACCACTTTGTGTAATTAAGCACAATTTGCAGTGTCAATGTATGGTGAATGGTGCAATGTGCAGTAAAAATTTACCACAAATGCACAGGAACAACGCAAGACGAGAAGCTGCTTTTAGTAGTGCTCTTTTTAAATGTATTCTGGTGCCACAAATTGATGTGAGGATGCATTCTGTGTTAAAATATAGAGCAAAACAACGAATTAGCATTTTACATAATTTCTCTACAGTTACACGCAACGACATGAAAGCAAATTACACGAATTTTGCACACCACTAAATCCAACCCATTGTTTTTCACCCTCAATGCCGCCTGGGACAGAGGTCCACCTAATGTAAATCGGTACTGACCAAGTTGCTCATGTGGACAGTCCATCCCGAAGCTTGGTCATCTCACCCCTCTGCCCTGTAGACCATCGGATTTTTAGTTGGGAAATTTGATATTCACACTCCCTGAACCTCACTGACTAAGCTAGGCCCCTGAGTGGTAGGCAAAATGTCTGCAATTCTAAATCTAAATCAGGTTCTTTGTCATTAAAGATCTACATTCCGATTAATGTTCCGCCATATCAGAAGTATATTGAACACGACTACTAAAGCGCACATATGCACCACTCTAATTCTGGCAGAATGCAAATTCCACTGCAGTGCATTTATAATAGTTATATCCCATGGAGATCACACATTAGAAAGCAGCTGAAGTAATGCACGCAATCTGGTGCCTGAATGTGATATCAGTATAACTGCTTCCAGAACTCCAACAATCATAACAGATTAATAACAGAGTTTACAATATTAGCAGGACAAACATTGAGAATTCGCTTTTTTCTGATGCTGCTAAATGTTTTTGTTTGCACACTTAAAACGCATTCTAGTTGCATCGGAATGAAACAAACAGCCATTTTAAGCATTTTCTCAAAATGTTCCCTTACTATTAGGTATTCTGTAGCACGCCTATATCAATAAACTGTGATTTAATGTCAACATACTGTGAAAGGAATTGCTTTTTTATTTAGTTCTTGGACTAAATGTGTATGCTCTGTTAACTATTGTTAAGTGATTAAGTGATTACCACATAAACTGGGCTACCGCATGAGCTAGGAGGGTACCCTTTCCCATTTCTTTCAAAATAGAAGCTTGTAGATCTTCACTATATATTTCCCTATCTGAAGATGAACCTAGACTCTGATCTGTAGAATATGCCGCCCAAATATCGAGTAGGGGATATTGTGGAACCTTAATATTGTACATTGCAGACTCCACGACGCGGGGATCCAGGACAAGGCCCTCGACTGGATCCGCTTCTTCCTCTCCGGCAGAACGCAGTGGGTCAGACTCCCCCCTTTCCTCTCGGACCCTACACCAACCACCTGCGAAGTCCCCAGGGTTCCTCCCTCAGCCCTATGCTCTTCAACGTCTACATGGCTCAGCTAGCCCCCATCGTCAGAACCTACGGACTCAACATTGTGTCATACGCAGATGACAACCAACTCATCCTCTCCCTAACCAATAAACCTAACACCACCAGACACAACTTTCAAGAAGGCATGGAAGCTGTTGCCAAATTGATGAAAAACAGCTGCCTACAACTAAACACCAACAAAACAGAAGTACTCATCATGGGCCCAAACCCCAAAACCTGGAACGACACCTGGTGGCCCCCCATGGACCATGCACGCAACCTGGGAATCATCCTGGACTCCGAGCTCAAAATGGACCGCCAGATCAACTCTGTCTCGTCCTCCTGCTTCCACACCCTCCGCCTCCTAAGCAAGACCTTCAAATGGATCCCCCTGGAACACTGGAAGACATTCACTCACGCCCTGGTTACCAGCAGACTAGACTACGGCAACACACTCTATGCTGGATTAAACAAAAACCTCACCTGCAAGCTACAGAACATCCAGAACACTGCCGCAAGACTTATCCTCAACCTGCCAAAACACTGCCACATCTCCCAGCACCTGTGCACACTCCACAGGCTCCCAATCGAGGCTAGAGTCACCTTCAAGATGCTCACCCATGCACACATGGCCCTCCACGATACCAGACCAGCATACCTGAACAGCCGACTCAGTTCCACGCACCCCAAAGGACCCTACGATCAGCCCAGCTGTCCTACGCCGTGGTCCCCCTTACCAGAAAGACCAGATCAGGAGGCCGCTCCTTCTCCTTCCTCACGACCAGAGCCTGGAACGCCCTTCCGCTCCACCTCAGACAGACAACATCGCTCCCCATCTTTGCAAGAAACCTCAAAACCTGGCTCTTCGACAGACCCCCTCCCTGATGGACTGGTTCCTGCAACCCCCTCACCCCCAGCGCCTTGCGACCCTTACGGGTGAGTAGTCATGCTTAACAAACGCCTGATTGATTGATCACAAAATCATTCTGTGGCATCTTCATGCATTCCCCCATTTAGAATGCTGGGGATGCAAATAGAATGCACCATATGAATGTTGAAGTTGGAGCAAGGATTGAAGGTGGTGAACCTAATGCCTTCTGTTGATCATCTACATCTGCATTTTCAGAAAATACTATTACCTTTCTTTGTGGCCATGTACTTTCTTAACTGGTGACAAAGATGGGATCATCTTCAGCTTGGAGAAACACCTACATGCGAATATCTCACCTCATCTATATCAGAGGCAGCAAAGGAAAGTGTACTCTCAAGAAGACAGGGGCTCTCTGAATTTAAGATTGACACAAAGTGTTGCCTGCCTCAACCTGCCTGTGTGGGCACCAATCTGAGGTACCTCAATGTGGACTTCACCCAGGGTACATAATTGCTGGCTTCATGCTTGGTCTCATTCATAAGTGGGCAAGCTTGCCCAGTGACTCTGATGACTGGAACGCTCTTCAGCACACTTGAAAGTATACCAAGCATCACCAGGAGACAACTGCACTCTAACATACTGATATACAGTGCATCTCCCTTCCAGTTGACATAATTGTGACCTGTTGCATCAGCACCAGGCAATAGTGAAGTGTATGCTTTCAAGTGTGCACAGGTGGCACTCAGATTGCAACATCCTAAGGAGGTGTTGCATTAAATCGGAGGTCTTCATCTCACATCTTTAGGACTAGTAGTTGGATTTGGACAGTGGATAAGGAAACACATTTGGCACACAAGTAAATTTGAAGGTAAAACCTTTAATTATTTTGTAAAGGGTGGAGAACTAAACAAAGTGTTAGATCTGTCAGCCTTAGGGTACACTTACCCAAAACGTTTTGCCTTCCTCCTCCATTTTTGCTGATCTTCTTTTTTGTTGTGCACTTTACCCCTGCTAACCAGTGCTAAAGTAGTACAAAGCTTTATTTCGATATGAAATATCTTAAAAAGCACATGGCAGTTAAAATACAATTCATTTGTAAAAAACATTAAATAAGCACTTAAACGGGGATACAACAATAAAAAATCATTAAACCAATTACAGCTTTGGATATAATTAAAAAGTAATCGCCTTGTAAAATTATCTTAGGTCTTTCAGTCTGATCACCCACGCCCAGCTAAGAAATTTGGCCACCCCACA
This sequence comes from Lissotriton vulgaris, assembly GCF_964263255.1. Lineage (NCBI taxonomy): Eukaryota > Metazoa > Chordata > Amphibia > Caudata > Salamandridae > Lissotriton > Lissotriton vulgaris. Next base: position 822,499,751 of record NC_141694.1, on the reverse strand, counting down.
AGCTAGGGCGGTGTTAGGATCTGTCTGCAAGATTCTAAGGGCAGAGGCATGATTCTTGGTCTCAAGCTGACGGCAAACAGGTTTTAACCATTTTGACCTAGGTTTATTATAAGCGCGACATACAAAGAAAAAATGTGGGATGGTTTCAGGTGCATCTGTACAAAACGGGCAATTGGCAGGTGTTTGGTTGGGGGGTTTCCACTTACAGGTGCGTTCACGAACCGGAAGAGTTCCCAGTCTGAACTGAATATATAGAGCCCTATCTCTGGGTTTCTTAATGAAATCCAGATAGGGTTCAAGACGATGTTCTGTCTTGTGTAGACGGAACTCATCTGTCAACCTGCCCAGGTTGGTATCTCTAGAATCTTGGGCATCAACCCATAGCCAATAAGCTCTCTTGATCTCTAGTTTAGACACCGATACACCTGTCTCCCATGCAATATTAAAACCAATAGCCAATAAAAACTTCTTTACCCTAGTAAATCAAACAATTTTATGGGACCCCTGCATAATCATGACTTCTCTAAAGCCATCTGCGTAGCTAGATAGCTCAGGTGTACGCCGCAAACGAGCCCAATAGAGAAGCGGGTGCAAGATAATGAGATCTTTAATTGATCGGCGTCCAAGGTCATATTGGAGTGGTTTGCTTGGAGTACCCCTAGGTAATGAAACAAGCTCCCTAAAGAACTTATTTTCAGCCATAACAAGGGGATCAACATTGTTGAAACCCTAGAGCTCAGCTCCATACAATGCACTACCTATAGCTTTTGCGGAATAAATCTCCTGTGCAGGTGCTATGGGTCTGGATATTGAGGCTCTATGTTCCCTCCCAATGACTCCCAGGACACGTTTGTGATTCAGGGCCATTTTCTCAATATGTGGGTGCCATTTCAATTGATCAGATATCCTTATCCCTAGGTAGTCAAATGCTTTAACACGCTCTAAGGGCACCTTGTCAAGTGTAAGTGTACAGCTGGCCTTCTTGCTAGGGTTGAAATAAAGGAGCTTGGTTTTGGTTGTATTAACACCTTCGACACTCATGACGAGCTCAGCTCGTCATGCAGTGTACTGCTGGTACACTGATGACGAGCTGAGCTCGTCATGAAACCATCATTTTGGATAATCCCCAGCACAGCAGGGGAAAATGCCTAGCATTGATGTGGTTAAGGACCAAGCCCCTTAAATTACAAAATGTGCAGAACCGGTCCAAAAGCTTCTGGAGCCCCATAGGTGTTTTAGATACCAATAGCATATCGTCCGCAAAGAGCATGGCGGGGACTTTGACACCGGCCAGGGTAGGGGCATCGGCATCAATATCAGACAGAAATGAAACAACCCCATTTACAAACAATGAAAAGAGGGTCGGCGCCAGGATGCATCCTTGGCGGACGCCTCTATTTACCAGGATTTTGTCGGTTTTCTGCTCCTGAGTGCCCCACCGGATGCAAGCATAATTTCCATCATGCATACGGGCCAACAAATTCAGGATGGGCAAGGGGAACCCCATCTCCCACAAAACCGTGCACAGGCGCTCTCGGGGAACCAGGTCAAACGCGGCCTTTAAATCAATAAAGGCCAAGTACAGACCGCCCTTGCCAATGGTTACTATCTTCCAGTGCAGTAAAACTAGCCTAAATGCCTGGTCAACAGTGCTTGTGCACGCCCTAAAACCTGCCTGGAATTGGGAGATGATGTTATTCTTCTCCGCCCATGAAAGGATCCTCTCCAGAAGGACCCTGCCAACCACCTTCTGGCCAGCATCAATGAGGCTGATTGGATGATAGTTGGCAGGGTCTCCCCTTTGTCCCTTCTTATAAATCAGGATCACCTCGGCCCCTTTCCAAGAACTTGGAACCGGAGACCCCTGGAGGAGGGCATTAATCAAAAGGGAGAAGAACTTAGCCCATTGCTCGATATTGGCACGAAATAGATCGCCTGGGATGCCATCCTGGCCCTGTGCCTTCCCTGGTATAATTTTATTAATGGCTGTCTCAAACTCTTTTTTCCCTACAGGATCGATGAGGGACAAAGTATCTATCATAGGTGATGTGTTGTGTCCAGAGGGCCCACTGTTATCTGTTGCGCCTACCCCTTCATACAAACTCCAGTGCTAAAGTGCATGTGCTCAGACCTTAAAACATGGCAACATTGGCTTAACCTCAGTTGGCATAATCAATATAGTTATACGTCCCTAGAAAAGATGAAAAACATGTACAAAGTGCATGAAAATTAAATGCTAAAGTGGGCCTGCAGCACATACTGTGCCACCACTTAAGTAGCCCTTCAAACATGAATCAGGCCTGCCAATACTGCCTCTGTGTTGAATATATAAAGTGCCAAGTTGACCTGGCAAAATAAACCTTTTGCCAGTTCCAAATCGTCCTTTTAATACATATAAGTCACCCCTAGGGTAGGCCCTGGACAGCCAAGAGGGCAGGGTACAGAGTATTTAAAAAGTTGGACATGTGCTCTTAACGTTTATATTTCCTGGTATTAAAAAACTCTTTCATTAATTTTTCATGACTGCAAGACCTGCTTCTCCCATAGGATAACTTTAGAGTTACCTTATTACATTTAATAAGCTGTAACATCCAAATGGAAACAGGTAACCAGTTTGTGTTTGGTGACTTTGGAATTGTAATGCAAAATCCTCTCTATGGTGCAGTCAGATTTGAAATTACAATTTTGAAAATGCCACTTTTAGAATGTTGGCATTTTTCTGCCGTAGCCATTTAGTGCTTGCAACCAGTCTCTACGTCACATGACTGGGTGAAGCTGATAGTTTGACTTTTGTTATTCCTCATAGACAGCCACACACAATAGAAAGCTTAGGTGTGTCTGAATGGGCCATCACTGGCAGGCTAGGAGGAAAGAGTTGGGCACAGCCCTACCTACACTTAAATAGGCTTTCATCTGCCTCCACACAAAAGGCTGCATACCCCTTGTAGCTAATCTGGAGCAAGGGCAGGGCAGGCAGGAAACCTATGCACTTCAATGGAAAATGTCTAAAAGTTTCCCCCACTTCATAGGTGGCACCTGCTATAAATATTGGACCACAGACGTAACATTTTCAGTGCACTTCGGGATCTGTGGAAGGTTCTGCCAGGAAGGTTAGCTGTGCTGCTGAAGAGACCACCACTCTGCAGGACTGCTGCCCTGAAGGGCTCCTGCTTGCCATGCTAACCTGCTGCCTGCTGTCCTCTTGCCTGGGTGAGAAGGACTGGACCTGCAACCTGTACCCAGGGGCAGGACCACCAGAGTGACTCTAACAGCTAGACTCTTGTAGGCAGCACCTGGACTCTGCAACTGTAAGTCCTACCTTTCCAGGTGATGCCACCCCAGACCTTGACCCTCAGAAATAAACCTGAAGGTGCTCTGCCAGCCCATCTGTGGATCCAACAGAACTGATGCATCTCTTCTGCTGCACAGTGCATCCCCGACACATCGCCTCTGCTGCGAGAATACTACCAGTGCAAGGACTTTCCATTGACCTCGGAGCCCGCATCAGAACCACCGCTGCATGGCGTATCCCGAGCAATCTCCTCGAATCACAAATCTTTAGCTGACTGCAGCCTTGATGATGTTTCAGGTTCTTGCATCAGAGCCTTGCAGCTACTCCGAACCGATGTATTGGTTCAGCTGCGCAATGCAACATCGATGCAGGACCTCGCAATGCTCCAGGATATAAGGTACTGTTGCTCAGCTTTTTGGCAATTTTCACCTAAACTTTTAGAATTGCATATCTGGGGTCTACTGATGGGATTTTTGTCATTTTGGTCTTATTTTAATTATTAAAATCTACTCCTTTTTTTCTAATCTGATGCGGGATCCTTTTGTGGTGTGTTTTCAATGTGTTACTGTTTGAAGTGTTGCCCAAATACTTTACACATTGCCTCTGAGTTAAGCCTGACTGCTCTGTAGGAAGCACCTAAGGGTTGAGCAAAGGTCAATTAAGGGTTTGCTTCAGACTTCACCATGACACAGATTGTTGTTCTGGCCTGATTAGGGTTTCATCCCCCCTCAACCAGTAACCCAATTTCTTACAGAAGGCTTGTATATTTGTGTTTTGATATTTGTTAGGTGCGTGTATCACCCATAGGTCTCTCAGGTCCAGGTGATGGCTTTATGAGTGTTGCTCACAATGCCTGTCAGTTATTTTACCTATTCTCAATAAATTGGCTTAATTGATATAATTGAAGCATCTCTGCCTAGGTTGGCTTTGATTTTGGTAATATGAAGGTTAAGTGGGTAAGGGGCCGCAGCATCAGAGAGAAATAAAAATAAAGGGAGGAAGCCACACAACCAGCAATACAGTTGGTGGATTGTCATGGTCTGTCGAGATCCTGAACCATAAATTGCTAGGAAAAGGCACAATATTCCTGTAGCCCTGTTTTATTCTCAGGACCCGGAGAGCCCAATATCAAGTGTAGCAAATGGAAAAGAGTGCTAGGAAATATGCATGGGGTGTGGGACAAATCTTTTGGATGAGAGGAAAACCTCCTGGCTCATGCACTGTGGAGTGGAAGACTTATTTGAGAACTTGCCAGAATTAGATTCTGAGGAGTCAAGGGACTTAAATGAATATGAGATTGGCTTATTTAAACTGGACAAACATTGCCTCCCTAAAATAAGCACTATGCTTTCACGTTTCCATTTTGAGGTTACAGCATAAAGAGAAGGACAGATAGTAGAGGAATATCAGATGGCCATTGAGGAATATGACATTAAGTTGCAAGTTTGGAATGACCCCGGAGGAGAGGATTAGAGACTTGATAATTTTAAAGTGTAGAAATTATAAAATATCCTGGAAACTGTCTGAGTGAGGTGGTATTAACAGCAAAGAATATTGAACATTCATTAACCTACATTGATCGAATTAAACGTGATAAGGGGTTTAGAGAAAATAGGGTGGCAGGTACTTATAGTTGTTAAACAGTGCAGGTGGTGGAGAGTGGAGATGTAGGGGGTGTGAAAGTATCCAACAAATTTAAGTGTATGTTTTACAGGTGTGTTGATAAGGGACAGATGGTAACTTGAGTGCTGTCTGGATGTTTGGGCAAGGTGCAAAATAAGTAGAAAGAAAAGCAATTAGGAAATTAAATGAAATTAACAATGCAAAAGCAAGATTTTTTCCAAAGATGTGACTGAAGTATCCAAGGTAAGGGATATATTTGTGATACAGGAGGTTATTGCACTATGTGAGAAACACAGGACATGGTGGAGCTGAAAGAAGAGAAAGCAAAGATGATATTTGGCTATGGGGCTTGGTTCACTTTGATACCATATGAGGGGTATGTAGGAAAGTTCAGAACCAAGACCAAATTTTAGTGAGCAGATTTTACTCAGCTGTGGTACTGAGTCAATCTGATAAAAGGGATGGGATATTTTTTACTTCAAACTTAGGGTCAGAGGAAGAGGTCTTCAGGTTAGAGTGTATGTTCCAGATGTGGGAGACTGTTCCTCAGAGTTGGCCACATCAAATGTTACTAGGTGTCACTCTCAACCTCAATGTTACACCTCAGTTGCAGATGAAGACTATGATTTCATTAAGAAATTACCACATTTTGCTGATACAGTGAGGTGCCTCAATGGATAAATGCATGAGATCAAGGTAAAAATTGTCCAAAAAACATGTGGTAAGCAAAGTCAGAAATAGGCTGATAAGTGCCAGCAAAAGCTTCAAGAGAGATTAATCAGATGTTGGTGCGAAGAACAGGGATGGCATTGAATAGGTAGCCTCGTAGTTGTAGAGCACTGACCTGGGGGTGAGATATGTCCATGCATTGACCTCAGAGACTTAAACAAAAAAATGGTGGTGGGCAAGTATCTGCTGCCTAATATCATGTAAATGTTGACTCTCTTGTAAGGGGGCAGAGTTTTCTACATACTTGATTTGACCTCCACATATTACCAAGTGATGTTGTGAGAGACTGCCTTTGTGACACTGTTTGGCACATTTCGGGTTAACTGCATGATGTTTGGTCTCATAACAGTAGCTTTGGTGTTACATAGCAGTAGATTCAGTGCTCTAAAGGATCATGGAGCGCTAGCATGGTGAAGGTGGATATTTCCAGTATGATATTTTGGTTGTTGGTAAGGATGCAGAAGAACATAATCGCAGGATAGTAGGTAAGGATGCAGAAGAACATACCCGCAGGATGACTGATATATTTGCTTTCCTTCAAAGGAATTAAGTGGGAAACAACGGTCCTTGACAAGGAGGAATAACAATTTCAATAATTATAGGCCACAATATGCAATATAATGAACAAGAAGTCCAGCCGGACTTCAAAATGTATTCGATAACTAAATAAGGCAAATCAAACAGAACAACAATAAAGCAGTGGGACACAGTACTGTATCCACAGTACTAGACATACAATACACAGTACATTCAACTAGGGATTTTCGGGCATTTAGAAGGAACAGGAGAAAAAAGGTAATTTTACAATCTATTTGCTTCACATATGTGAAAAACACATGATTTTTAGGCACATAATAGTGAACTAGTGTTTAGACCACATATTATGTCGACGGCGTTTCGATCCAGGTAAAAATAGTGGATCATCATCAGGACATTCATTGCTTGCCTGAATTTAAAAGCCTGTATTGACAGGAGGGAAAGGAAACATATAACATATAATTAGCCAGCTGTATTACTCATAGAACAATTTAAACACGTTACCATACCATGCTCAGATGTGCAGTTGGTCATTCATGTGAAAAAGTGTCAGGCAACCAGTGCCAGGCATCTACGGCGTTTTACTAATTGGTGATCAAACCATGCCCTGATGATGCTTCTCAAACGTGTCGCAACCATGCCACAATTCTTAACGGTGCCTATAGCATGCCAAGATGATAAAGGTGTAGATGGTGACAGGCAACTAATGCTAGGCGAGCAAGGCTTACGTGCACGGGTATACGGCGTGCAAGAGACATTCCGTGAATTAAGTGGGCTACTCGTCCGGAAGTGTGCCGGCTAGAAGGGAAGACGAGGTCTAGCCTAGTTACCTAGGAACGGTGGCAGAATCGGAGTCAAAGGTGATCGGGCTTACAATTGCGAAGCCTGGGAGGGTTGGGGTTGATGATTCCAGGCTGGCTGGCAGTGGAATTAGGCGAATTGAGCCTACGAGGAATGAGACCATGATTAGCCTAGGCATGCTTATGTGCCTGGCAAGGAGTTAGAGGAACATTAGATGAGAGGGCTTACCTCGCAATATACCACTCAGCAATATGTCTGGAAGGGTAGAATCACAGCGCGAGTAGTTGGCTGGAGGGCTGGTGTTGGAATAAGGCGTATGGTGCCTATGGGGAGCCTGGAGGGAATAAGACGGAGATTAGGCAGGGCTGCCAACCGTGGAGTGGATCTATAGTTTTTGCTCGGTAGGAGGGCTTACCTCACGGTTAATGTCCGGGAAGCGCAATGGCTAAAAGAGCGATGCTGATAGCGCGCAGCAGGTGAGCCAATTTCCTGGTAGTTAAGAGAGGTCAGGGATGCAGACCCCGATAAGGTACCTAGAGACGGGGGTAAGTATAAAATTACTATGCGTGCACTGTGGTACGATAATAGGGCAATGTATACCGCCTAACCAGAAGCGGCAGCTTACCTATGGAATCGCCGATTTAACCCTGGCCATGGAGCGCTGTGGCCTTAAATAAGGCTCCTATGGAAGAATAAGGGTACTGTGAGGGACCCACATAGAGCCAAGGTAGCGATGTTACCTAGGGGTACAAGGGGGATAGCGCTTACCTGAAGTTCACGGTGGAACTTCCAAGAACGTCTCGGTGCACAGTCGTGCCGTAGAACGCCTGAGTATGGGCGTACTCGGGGGAAGTCAATGCGTTGGCCATATTGAAGGGGAAAATTACACAATTTGGCGGCCATGTTTGCGGGGGCAGCCAGCAAAGGATGGCAGACATCTTGGAACGGTCATAAGGATATACAAAGGTGAAGGGATTAATTAAGTGAGTTGGTGAGTTATGAAAATCATGCAGGTGACTTAATTGGACATTGTAAAACCAGTAATTTAAGAATTAACACAATAGGCAAGCATTCATGGTTCACGGAATGGAATTACATTATCACAGAAGTAAGGTCCAATCCTTAATCAAGGGACTAAAAACAGATTTTAGAAGAGTGAGGTCCAGTCCTCATTACGGTTGAGGCTGCTTTGTATACTGTCCAGAAGTAGGATCATTTTGAGTTCTTCTCTGTTAAGCAAGAGTCTAATATCACCTCCACGTGGTGGCAACTTCACGGATTTAAGGACAGTCCATTTTAAATCATTGTCTGTGTGTCCTTTGTCGGTGAAGTGATCCACTAATGGAGCGATAGGAGTTTTGCAGCGAATCCGGCTGCGGTGTTGACAAATCCTTGTCTTAATCTTTTGCTTCGTTTGTCCCACATATATCAGTTTGCAGGGGCAATGGATCAAGTAAATCACATCACTGCTATTACAGTTAGTAAAACCTTTACATTTGATAGTCACTTTATTAAATACAAAAGACTTGCCTTCAATAGTAAACTCACATACGTTGCACGATCCGCATTTGGCATGTCCCACTAGTGGTGTTTAGGTCCATAGGGAGTCTTTTGTGCTCAAAGTGGGAGGGTTGGGTAGAGCAGCTCTAACCAAGTGATCTTTAAGATTGGAACTCTTTTTGAACGCGAACAATGGGCGGTCAAAATGCAGGGCACCTGCGCTCGAGGTTGGCCAATGTCTAAGTATGCTTTTTTTCAATTCATTGGACACAGGCGAGAACGTGGTTACACAGGCTAATCTAGTATTCAACTCTTTTTCTTTGGGACAGAGCAGTGCCTCCCTTGGACAATACCAGGCACGTTTGACAGCTGTTCTGACTAACCTGTTGGGATAGCCCCTGTGTTTTAGTTTTTCTGATAGTACTCCAGCTTCCTTAAAGTAGTCTTCCTTCGCAAAACAATTACGTCTGATGCGGAGGAACTGGGAGTAGGGCAAGAAATCCCTCAAGGCTGTGGGGTGGTTGCTGTTATAGGATAGCAGCGTGTTCCTCTCTGTTGGTTTGCGGTGTAACCTTGTGTGTAAGTAACCATCAAGGTGGTATATGTTTAGGTCCAAGAAAGGGATGGATTCGGTGTCAATTGAGCTGGTAAATGTGAGCCCACAACAATTGTTGTTCAGCCAATGGATAAATAGATTCAGATTCCCCACATCGCTGTTCCAAATTAAAAAAATATCATCAATATAACGTTTCCAAATGGAAATACCTGATGAAAAGGGATTGGAAGGTGTTAGGATGGAGTTAGTCTCTATTTGGTCCATGAATAATATTGCCAGGTTGGGGGCAAAAACAGCCCCCATGGAAGTTCCTTTGATTTGTTGAAAGTACTGTTGGTCAAAGGAGAAGAAGTTTTTGGTCAGACAAATTTCCAACAGTTGGAGTATAAAAACTGTGGGGACACGATGGGGTCTAGGCCTGGTGTCAAGAATGTCACGTATGACCAAAAGGGCAGCAGTTTGGGGGATATTTGTGTACAAAGACTCAACGTCCATTGTACACAGAAACTGGTCGCCAACAGTGAAGGGTGTGTCCTCAATAAAGTTGACCATAGCCCTGCTATCCCTGACATAGCATTGAGTTTCTGGTACAAAATCCTTGATAAAAAAGTTGACGTATTTGCCCAGAGGTTCAAGGATCGAACCACAACCCGACACAATAGGGCGTCCTGGTGGGGCAGTGATGCTCTTATGAATCTTGGGAAGGGTGTAGATTACAGGCATTCGCGGTGATTTGGTGTTAAGGAACTGAACTCTTTCTGATTAATAATCCCTAGTTCTAGGGCCTCTGTGGTGACTTTCGAAATGATACCCCAGGTCCTTGCTTACCTAGAGGGTTCCCTTGTCCTTTAGTAATAATCCTTTAAAGGAATGGCACAAAATTATAAGTCTGTAAGTTTGTCTTTACTGGGAACCAAGTACCCCATTGTAGCACTGGACTCCCTCGGGGTAACAAAGCAAAACAGTCCAAGGCCTATTCATTGAAGGTGGTGTGGGCCACTAATCCGAATTTCCTGGCATGCAAAAACACTCAAATTATTGCCCAGTCAGTGCTTTTTCTTTTAAAAAGAAAGCACACGTTTATTACACACACACCATTAAATACTATGCATTACATTACAAGTATATACATTCAGGTAGATGAGAGTACCTTTGATAACACCCTCATATCAAATTCTACCCCTAGTGGGTCTTGAACTCTATATTCACAACATTCTTTCACCCAAACCAGTTACAACATCACAATATAAAGGGTGTCAGTACATGTTAGACAGGCCTACTGGCTTTTGTCCGGGTTCAGGGAGTCACATTATTAACAATAGTCACATGTTCTTCTTTGTCAAAGCATCACCATTGAAACCAACTGGGATAGGGAGCAGCAGCACACCAGAGAAGATGGTACTGATGTGAAGCTCCACCAAGACCAGCACCGAAAGGCAGTCCAGATGCATCAGAGGGCATGTCTATGTATTTTTGGTGGCCAGAGCATTTAACGTACACTGTATCACACGAAATCTATTATTACTAGTCTCCAATATGTTCCCATTGTGCCACAATAAATGAAAAGAGCAGCCACACCTTGTTCTCCAGTGCGAGGAAAACCTCAATCTTAATTACAAGTTTTGTGAACACATTAAAGAAACACTAGAATCGGTCATAACAGATATCAAATCCTTTATTCAGCTCAACTGGGACAAATCTTCGTCTTCATCAGTTTTCAACTTTACAGAATCAGATTAGTTTCCAACTTCATAGGTCCATAGCTGACATGTGTTTCGTCTGCATAACTGTCATGACTTTCAGAAGGCTCTGGATTGACAACAATGTGGCCACCTCAGCGTTACAGAGTAGTTAACAACTTAGGTGGCGGACCAGACTTGATTGCCTGTTGGCCGCAGTGGCTTGGCTGCCATCCCGCCCTTCTGCCATCCCAAAGACTGGCAGGTACTTCACACACACAACCCGCTGTTCCTGTTGGTGACATCCTCTGGACGCTCAAAAGGTCTCTTGGGAGAGGTTAAACCTGACCCTTATTAGCTCACATGGGAGTGTGACTCCAGGCCATACTGTGATGCTGCATGCTCGGGAGGCCCGTAACCTCATAAGGGGCAGAGTGGTAGTCCTCAAACCTGATTGAGGCTGTGATGTACTAGTCCCATTACTGAAGTGCCTACCCCTCCACTCAATGCACCCCTCCTGGACACTTGTGATTCACCCCCCAACCAACCACAGTGGGGAAACTCCGGCCCAGCCGCAGGCTACACTTGCTGGGGCAAAGAACGCATACCCAGTACCAGCACCAGCCCCTGAGCCTTGGTATGATTCCAACCCCACCCTACATAACTTTAGGGCATGTTCAAGCCAGCTAGGTCGCTACTCTTCATGGACACAGTGGTGGGGCAATGATCTAAGATGCCAGCAGTCCAGCCCACATGAAACCACAGACTCTGCTCTGGGAGCAGTTCTAAAAGAGGTTACGTAATTGAGACTCTCAGTGGCCATGGTAGAACACCATGAAAACCACAGCAGACATGGTCTAAGTCTGATGCCACATTGCTTTCTTTGGCACTCACCTGCAACATATGAAAGATAGATTCCAGTTGGTGAAGCAGAAGATTGCAATGTCTGCAAATGGATAAGATATACCAACGATGTATTGCTGGTCAGGCAGGGTGACATTAGTACATTAACATGTTTTCAAGAACAGCTTAATTATCTAAATCCTAATCTCCAGTTCACACTTGACTATAACTCCATCAGTCTCAACTTTTTTAGACATAACCATTAAAGTTGAGAATTAAAAATTACCTACAGCATTATATACAAAACCTACAGCTACAAGTACTTTGCTCAAGTATGACAGTCATCACCCTCAAGCACTGAAGGAGAAAATTCTATTTGCTCAGTTTTTATGATGGCAAAAAAATTACACTAAAACAGTGACTACTTTGCTGAAGCTAGAAAACGTTCAGATAAACTTAAAGCCCAAGCATACACCCACAGATTATTCAAATGATCTTTGAAAAGGGCTTGGTGTAATGAGAGGGGGTCACTTTTCAAGTTTAAGAATAAACTCAAGGAGTCCAGACTAGTATGCGTCTCCACATTTGGGACCATTTCAAATACGATCAAGAAAATACTCCAAAAACATTGAAATTTACTAAACAACTACTCCATTTTTCATGAAAAGCCCATGTTTTCTTTTAAACACAAACCTAACCTAAAAGACAAGTTAGTCGAAGCATATAGGGAACCCGTTAAAACGTCTTTATTAAAAAAAATGATATTTATTAACAGTGATTGGCCATTTCAGTTGAGGCCGTGGAATGGCATGTGGCAGGTGTAAAGTGCTCAAATCTTTTCAATTAATGGACTTCACCATTAAATATTTCTCAATGTGCAACACCTCAAATTTGATCTATTACATTCAGTGTCCTTGTGACTTGCCATATATTGAAAAAACTACATAACAAGTATGCAAAAGTCTCCTACAACACAATCGCACATATGATGTAAGTATATGCACCTTTAGTAGAACATTATGTTAAAGCAAATCACTCTGCCAGAGATCTGAAATGGTGTTTCATCAAACTGCTCATTAGTTATTTTATCTGACTGGGGATGTTTTATCTACTATGTTGATATCCATTACTTGAAATAATGCACCTTATAAATAACACCCTTGCCTCTTATGGACTTGTCAGTAACAGTCTCTTTGGTATCAACAGCTGCTCTCTTTTTTAATTATGTTTTAACCTCCCTGCTGTTGGAAAAGTATTGCAATTATCACATTATTGCAAAACTCTGCTGCTGTAGTCCACGATCTGAGAAGAATTCTTGAATAGATACTCAAGCGTACTTATAGTCAACACCATGGCCTGGTGGCTCAAGAAACTAACGTATCTCTCCAGGGAATTTATTCAATGATTTCATGGTTATAGCTTCAATCCTGGCAGGCCATCAGGACAACATGTATAAACCTTTGTAATAGTGATTACTTAATTCTTAATTAATTTCTGTAAATCCCAATTAGGTAATCGCTATTACAAATGTATGAAACTCATAGAGTTTCATTTGGCGGTTCCTAGGGGGTCTCAAATCGACATACCTCATTAATAGATCACAATTTGCGACCCCCTAGTAATAACTAAAATCACGGGGATGATGGCTTGCTGGGGTCAGCAGACCACCATGTCTGTGATTGTTTTTAAATAAAGCAATCTTTTTTTTTAATGCAGCCTGGCTTGAGTTTTATTTTTTGTTGTTAAGTTTTCTTTTCATTTTTAAAGAGCAGGCAGGTGTCCACTGCCTGCTCCTAAAAACGTTTTTACAGTCATCCCCAAAGTGAAACAGGTCCTTGAGGACCCCTTCCCATTTCAAATGGGTTATCACCAACTTGAAGTTGATAGTAAATTGCAAATGTTTTGCAACCACATTAACAGCCATAAAACGTTTACACCTAATGATGCGATTTGCTATTTGGAAGGAACGCCCTAGACACGCCCCTTCCAAATACCGAATCACAAACCCATTTTATGATTCGGTAACAGGTTCTGTGAATCGGCCCGTTTGCGAACGCAAAATTGGTTGATGCATGTAGCCCCAAGACTCTCATCCTTCTGACGTTGAAAAAATTAATACTGCTGGTTAACAATAAACATAAGTTATTTGTTAAAGCCATGATAGACTTCATGACGAATCACCATGGGTCACAGATGTGACCCCTGGCATGTCCCTAGTAACCCCTGCTAGGAGTATTTGTGTTCATAGGTCATAGGATGACACATTCTGTGATGCCAATGGGATCATGGAGCTCAGTGCTTGAGGTGGGTGGTTGTAGGTGGGACGCATTGGCACTTATTTTCATGCCGTATTACACATAGTGCCTTGTGGAGTCAATGGGTGTGTGTGCCCGCTTTAGCACCCCTTTGGCACTATGGCATTATACATAAGGGGTGAAGACACTTGAGCAGCCCCTTTTGTAATACTGATTCCACTGGCACACATGTAGTGCTAGCGCTGTCTTCCGAGGGTGTTTCCTCATTTGCATCAGACGTGGGCCCATGTAAATGAGCGAATCATTTGCCTCTGTACCGGCACCATATTATGGATGAGGGTGCAGAGGCAAAAATGCCCATTGGAGGTGCATTGAAAGGGTGTCACATAAAGGTGGCGAACTATCAGTATACAGTGAAGCCAACCTTCTGGAGGGTCAGAAATCCGGTCCCATGATGCCACTCATGGCACCCGCCCCAAGGGGGATGTCTAATCCTTCTTTAAAGTGCAGGCACATTTACGCCTGTACAGAGAACCACTGAGCATATTTGAAGCTGCTGCTCTGATTTTCAATGAGTACACTACCCCCATGGTAGCATGAGTATGCAGCTTCCATGGGTCAGTGCATTCGTTGTAATAGGGTGCACTGTGGGTGCACTGTCCTGTTTGCACCTGGTGCACCTGCTTAAATGTGCGCTGTGGCACAAACAGCGAGAGTGTGCCCTATACGTACTACAGGGCTAGGACTTATTTACCATGTTCAGAACTTGACCCAGAAAAAGAGAAGTACGGAAGAAAAGGGAGAAAGAAGGATGGAAAAAAAGTAGGACAATGGCAAAGAGAGAAAGCAGAGATGGAAAAGTACCTGTAAGGGTAACATAAAGGATCATGGAGAGTAGGGTAGCGGAAGGAGTCTGAGATGGAATCAAGACTAGACAGTCTTGCTATTTGGCAAACCTGATGATTTTGGGACTCTGCATGTATTCTTTTACAAAGTAAGCGCTGGTGATGTCACTTCCCCTATCCCTGGCATTTTGGTGAATCAACATCCATGCAAAAGGTCCAAGTAACAACCTCAATGATTGGCGTGCTCTTAGCAAATATGCATGCTGTGCTATGAAAACCCATCCAAGTATCCTCATACCACTGTTTAAGTACCACATATAACCTCTCTTGACAACCTTCCAACTAGTTTAAGCTACTATTCGAAATATTCAAAGTAAAGAGCCAAAGAAAGGGCTAAATGTTTCCCACAATTTTGGAAAAATATTCCCAAAAGAGGCCACAAGTGCACACTTTTAACCAATGACATGAATTCAAAATGAACGTATACCAAAGTAACCTTGGACCCACGGATAGAAAACACCCAAACCCCTCTTAACAATCTGTTAATCTTCAAGTGCCAAACTCTGCACCAGCGACAAAATGCCAGCAACAGTGTTCATTTTCAGATACGAAATAAAAGACTGTACCTCTGCCAGTGGATGGATATTGCATTTTCCCTATTAATTTAAGCTCTAGACAAGGTTGGCATTCATCTATATTTGCAATAAAATTCTCTCCCGAGAAGTCAACTGGATGAATATTAATATTTTAATATTGCTGTCACATTCATTTATTTCCTTATGAAATATTAATTTGGAAAAATCTAATTAAAAGGAGTAGCGAGAGGAACGCCTCAAAGCTTGTTGTTTGAGCCTGGTGAATGTTAGATAAAAGGCGCATTACCAGCCTCTGCTCAAAGATATTCTTTAGATGCAGGAACAACTGTCAGGATTCATTTCCCACATCGTCAAGAACAGAAGTAATAGACAATTGATATTAAAAAGTGAATATTATCAGGAACTTAGGACTCACCTTGGTTAATAATGAACATAAAGATCAAAGAACAAGAAACAATAATCGAGGTGTATGGCCAAAGAGTTAACTGCATGGTTACTCCTCAAACCAGGTCTATATGATCTTTTTTTTGTTTTCGATAACATACTTGAAATCTACTTTTCGAAAACATTCCTTTAATTATATTAGTATTTATGAAGCGCTTTTTATACCTAATATGAGGCCTAAAGTTCCTTCTCTGTTGCTGCTAGTAGCTATGTATCATTTATGGAGTGCTTATTGAGCGCTTCGTAGCCTTGGAGCGGTCCAAAGCACTCTGATTTTCACAGGAATCCGGGACACCTTTGGGTGTATGATTGAAAGACTGTTGCTTATAGGAATGAGCTTTGTTGGAAAAGGACTGGGGATGTGCTGAGTTCTCATCTATCCAGAGGCGGAGTTGAGGAATCTGGTGGACCTTCCTTAGGTATTTTGATCCATTTGACAAAGAGATGGCACATGGTTGTTTGTTGTGGAATATCTAAGTTTGATATATTTTCTGAATTCTAGGTGGTTTCTGATCATCCTTACTTTCTGCCATAGTGTAAGTTATTTATTTATTTATTTATTTATGTATGTATTTATGTGTGTGGTTTATTTGTGCTTTTACATGTAATGAACAAGTCCCAAATAGCTGAAAGAACTTTTACATAAGAACAGTTGAAATGCATGGGAATAGTTACCGTATATAACCATTTCACA
Organism: Lissotriton vulgaris; assembly: GCF_964263255.1. NCBI lineage: Eukaryota > Metazoa > Chordata > Amphibia > Caudata > Salamandridae > Lissotriton > Lissotriton vulgaris. Next base: position 822,483,357 of record NC_141694.1, on the reverse strand, counting down.
AATGTTACAATACATTTACGACAGACAGGTTTCAGGAGCAGATTTACTTACTTTTCACACAAAGCAGAAGGAAGAATAGAGCCACATCTCCTAAAATATGGTGCTGTTTTCTTCTCTTCCTGCTGTGAATGCACAAAAGGACACACCCTTGTACAATAGTGCAAGGGTGTGTGGGTTCTGTCAAGCATGGATTTTGTACTGGAAAGAGACCCTTATTGCCTGTTTATCTGGGTCTGGAGGTTTTAAGGGGAGACAGTCTGTCAAACAGAACCTCTGTATGCCATTGATAAAACTGGTTTACTAACATCAAGGCTTCTATCTGAAATGTGTCAATGTTGAAATTCTTCCATGGACTATTTAAGGTAATGTTTTTGAGAGGGTTTATATTATGATAATAACATTTAATGGTTTGTATTTTTCCCACTGTGCTTCTTACAGGCAAATACTGTATGACGCAGGTTGGCCTCATGTGTGGGACCAATAACTAATGGTGGTAATTGAGAATGTCAATGATATTTGTTGGACCTGAAGTCTGATGGAATTCTGTTTTATCAGACCAGGTGTTGATATTTCCTAGAATACATAGATTAGTGTTAATAATTGTGATGTCTGATATGCAGTCTAGAAGAGTATCTCCATATGTGGCATTGTGTAGAGGTGGTAGGTAAATTAAGAGGAGTTATCTGATGACGACTGTTAGACCCAGCAGTTTCTGGCTGGCTGGGACGCATCAAAGCCAGACAGAATCCACAGTCCCAGATAAAATGAGTAAGATACACTCGTAAGATAACCTGTGCTCACTCTTTGGTAGCTTGGCGTAGAGCAGTCAGGCTTGTCCTAAGTGTTAAAGTGTAAAGTATTGGCACAGAACCGCCCTCCCAACACACCGATTGCACTACAAAAGGACTCCACACCATATGTATAAAACACTAGTTTTTGTATTATGCACACATTGAAATCAAAACGTCGTACAGATCTTATATATGCTTTACAGTTATATGCAATTGTTGAACTCTCCCATTAGCAGTTGAATGCCATGAACATATATGTACCAGTCATTAGTATTCATTTGCCTTGTTGTCCCCTCAGCCTTGAAAGTGGCAAAAACCCATGCATACTTTCCCAGGGTAGTCACCATCCAAGGTATCCCTTCCTCATCAAAAAGACAGAATATATATGCAGGTTAGCTCAGAGGTATTACACTTTCCCACTATCAAATTAGCATAAAAATGACATATACTAATATTGCATATCCCTCACAGCTTGTAATGGTCAAGAAGTCACAGTTCTCTCCTCCGCCTCATGACTCATCCCAGCAGTCACTCAAATTACACCATCCAACGATACACTTGTACCCACTATATACACTTTGATTAATTAGACAAGACCACCTAAACAGAAGGAAACTGTTACTTGGTTTTGTCCATCTGGATTAGGCCATCATGGAACCCTGCAGTACCTTCACGGGTGCAGAATTACTGCCCCACCCCCCTAGACAAAAGATTGTGAATCCAGAAGCTGGTCCGCTTCAAATTTGGAGAAATGTTTGCCCCCAGGTGGAGATGCAAGTCGCAGTTGCTCCAGGTAGCCAGCCGTGGGTGCACCCAAGGCACAACAATACCAATCGGGTCCAGTCACGATGTTACCAAGAACAGAGTACCTTGTGGTCTGGGTCTAGGGAGAGGGAGTCGGCAATCTAGGACTGAGGGGGTGATGTCAGGCAGTGTTGTCTTTCTGATCTGGAGGTCATAGACAGTCCAGGCTTCCAGCTTGGGTCCCATGAACTCTGCAAACATCCGCCAACACCCCTCGGACACCACACGCTACAAAGTACAAAGTAGCACAGTTTTCCGTTTGCAAGCTCAGGTCCCTCTGACTCTGAAACTTTGCTAGTGCTCCTAGTACTCCTCATGTTACGGCACCCCAGGTGGGCCACTGATCTTTATGAGCACACTCTTCTGGACACTCTGATTACTTCACACATTATGATGTTCCTTGTCTCAACCAATAATAAGTTCCACCCATTTCCGGCACACCCTGCATGGTTCTAATAATCTTGTGGAAATGGGAAGATCCTTTCTGTCCTTGGGATCTCTTGGACAGGAAGCCAGTCAACTGGCCTTTGGAGAGTGCTTAGGGTCTCGGGCCATGGCAGGCCTGCCACATCCAGGCAAAAATCCACAAAGTAATAGTCCCCTTCCTAGAGCACAATAAGCCCCAGGCGACCACAAGTCTGCAGATAATCCAGTTGCAATTCCTCCTGCCCCAATGTTATTTCTTGTCAATGTTCCAGTGTCAAACCAGCGTAGAATGGTTCAATCCCAAAAGCGTCTCTAAACTCCTGAGGACAGAGCCCCAGTAGGTATGCCCACAAGGCCTTTCAAGATGATATCAGTTCAAAAGCCCACCTGTGAAATGTACAGGCCCTCTCTAAATGTTGTCCTATCTGCCAGCTTACCCTGGGAGGCTAGATCAATATTTTTTGTGGGGCCAGAACCCTGTCTCTTGGAACGTATGGGCCAATTCCACCCCCTCTTATCCGACCAAGGAAGGCCTCTCAGAGTCAGAGATCTGCAATCTCCCTTGAGTGCCCCTAGTTTATGGACATCTATCAGGAATGTACAGATGTAGCTGTCCCCCCAGCTTCCAGACGTGGATTTGAGACAGACACACAAACACCCACGAACATAGAAATGCCCACTTTCCTAAAGTGACTTTCCCACATTAGTAATGTCAATTCCACTCAAACTACTGGAGAGGATTTGTCATTACGAATCCATTGATACTAAATACCATACTGCTACACTTCAGCAATTAGGAAATACAGCTCAATAGCCTATCCACAGATCCTCCATATTAAATCAATGTAAGAAACAGGCCTCACAGTATTGAACACACCATCCGATGTTACTTATAACTAAGGCATGTAGCGCACACCTGCACATGCCCTACGTATTCCCTACACCACCCCCTGCTCTCCAGGGAGTATTCAGATGACGTTAGAGATAATGCAAAACTTTGCAAGTAGCTTTCAAAAGCCAAGCTGAGTAACAGTAACCTGCACACACAGGCTCCACTGTGGCAAATCTGTTGTGCATTTGAAGGGCTACCTCTGTGGGTGGCCCAACCAGTGCTGCAGGCCCATTTAGTAGCATTTGAGTTACATGCCCTAGGTATATGTCTTAACACTAGACAAGGGACTTACAGCTAACTCAAATCAGCCAATCATATATACACCAATCACAGTATGTATATGAGAAAAACAGCACTTTGGCACTGAATGACAGTTTTAAAGTACGTAAGGCTAACACGCAGATCAGAGGAAAACCAGGGGGGATAAAAGCAATAGGTCGATGGAAAACACAGTAAAAAGGGCCATTTCCAACAACGATAATAATTGGTGAACAGGGTATAGGCAGGGATTCACACCCTCCTGTTAAATGATCATCACAAGAGGCTCTACACTTCATCAAATGCTCCACCACTTCTGTTGTTTTGTCGGTCTCTGTAGAGTATGAGGTATCCTTTTGGAATCCCTCATATAGAATGCCCGAGCATCACCTCCATTCAAATTTCTGTGATAAAGAATAATCCGGCATATGGTCCTATAAAAGGTCACGTGTATGGACTCTGTTCTTGGTTGAGGGTCTAGTATTGATCAGGATGCATGGGAAATGTTTTTGGGGGAAATCGGAAAGTTGTGTAGTCATCAGCTGTGTTTTTGATTGTTCCTAATGCAGGGGTGTGGCATATAAGAGCATAAATCCTTTATCTATTACTTTGATTTGGTATTTGTTTGGGGTTCTATTAACCCCTCTGGAGGTTGGTTTGGGTGAGCTGTGTATGCTTTGATTGGGCATATGTTGGTATATAGTTGTTCACATGGTTGTTTCAGCGAGTCCTCACAGCAGTGATACTCGAAGTATGCTCCAGGGATGCATGCAATCCTCCTGATCTTTAGGTGTGGCCTCCTGGTTAACAGCAGTGCAAATCAGCCCTTACATTAAAAAGATGTTAAATAAATGGGAAAGCACTTATATACAGGTTATTTGGAGTTAAAGAAAGGAATAAAAATATGATAAAGTTGCATATCTGGTTCTGTGAAGATCTCTCAAATCCCATCACCTATAATGAATCCCATATCATATCAAAGATTAAAGATCTTTTGTCTTCCTGGTCTCCCAAATATATTTCCTGGTGGGGCAGATTGCAAACTCTTAAAATGATGATATCCCCGATCATCAATTTTTTATCATCCATGCTACCTATAAAGCTTTCCTCCTCTTTCTTTCATGATACTGATTCAATTTCTTCGATATTCTTATGGAATGATAAGAGTGATAGAATTGCTTATAAATACCTCAGGAAACCTTCTCTCATGGGTGGTTTTAATCTTCCAGATTGGAATATATACCAAATCTCCTTTCTAGCATCTCAAAGTGCACTCTGGTTCTTCCCGGATTCTCAACACACACCTCCTTGGATTCATATTGAACTAGAGTTATGTGCTCCCTTTTACACTCCTTTCTCACAGCCTTCAAGCTTTTTTTAGCTCACTCTCAGCGAATTATATCAGACCTGGTTAATGCATTTAAATATATTGAGATGAAAGTATCCAAACCTATCCATAAATCAAGATGATCATCTTTATGGTTTAATCCTAAACTTCTTACTGACAATGATCCTAGTACAGCTTCTTTGTTGGCCGCCAAAGGTATCAGTCTGGTGAAAATTGCTACGAGACTAATCATGATCCTCTTCCTTTTTTAGCCAGGAAAAATAATCTAAGCAATATAGATTTTTATTCTTTTTTTAAACAAAAGGTTAAACTTTCTAAAATACCCCTTTCTACAGATCCGGTTACTATCTCACTTTTGTCCATGTGGACACATTCAGGCCATACTGCTTCAAAAATCTTTAGAATTGTATCCGATCCACTGCCTTTGCATTCTACAATTACTCATGATAAGTGGTCTCACCATTTTGAAGACAACATTTTCAAGCATATTTCACAAGATACCTGGCAGTTGATTGGGAAACTATCCCTACATAATAAAATTGCTCCTTACAGTGCTTAATTTGTAAAATATTAAGTGCAGGTGATCTATTTTTTTTAGGAGGCCACACCCGCCTCAACTAATACCCCTACTGGCTCCACCCACCTTTAATGGCTCCACCCACATCCACAAGCCTCAACGCATCAGAGCCACCTCCTCACTTCTTGAGTTCTGCAAGAAGCTGAAGACCTAGCTCTTCGTATAAGCACCTTTGGGACCTCACACCTACACAAGGACCTGAATACCCTCTCGGTTGATAAGTGCACTATATAACATAACACAATATAACATATGAACAACAGCTCAGAAGTGAACTCAAGTTAGAGAATATGTGTATGTCTCAAAAAATCAGCTTTCAGAAAGGTCATTTGAGGACTTGAGGCAACTTTGCAAGCTAAAGAAAATGTGCTTGTACTGTTCTGTTTAAAAGAAAGGAAGTGATGAAGGAAGAGATACATCAAAGAAGGCAGCAACAAATGAAGGCAGGAAGGGGAGTACTTGAGTGAGGAAATTAAGTAATGGGTGAAAAAAGGAGAAACTAAGAATGCGTAGCACTCATCTGCCTTTTCAATGTGTGAACAAATCTAAGAGGGACTATCTCAGGGTGGCAGAATATTGTTCATGCCCAAAACACTGGTCCTCAACCTGTGGCCCAGGGGCCCCCGAGGGTCTGCAAAGCCTCCACAGGGGGTCCACGATTACTTAGAAAATTAAATAATATTAACAGATTAATAAAGTTTATATAAATGAAGAAGTTATATGTACAACTGAAAATTAAAAAATGTACTGTAAATGTGAACGAATTCGAAAATGGAGACTAAATATTACATTTGTATCCTCAGATTGGTTTGTGGGAGCAGTGCAAATGCATCAAACAAAATATAGTATGGCTGAGGAGTGACGTCAATTTAAATTAGAAAAGGTCCAAACTTCATATTTATATGTGTTCGTAAATAAAGTAAAATGTATAGTCATTTCTGCATTTGATTGAATGTTTATTCTGTATTTTTTGTATATTGTTTTGGGGTTCAAATCATCAACAATGCTTAGGCTGGAGCCCTCGGCTAGCAGTCATGACTTAGTGGGGGGTCTTCGGACTCCAATAATGATTCAGGGAAGGGGGTCCCCAAGTTCCAATAATGATTAAGTGGGGGTCCCCGAACTCAAAAGATTGAGAACCACTGCCCTAACAAATCCATTCTAGGATTGATAGCCATGTTCCGGGATTCCTGGTTGGGTGCAGCAGTGTCTTTGTCAGATTTCACCTGGGATCAACAGCAGGTAAGGTAAATGTGCATGTCTTTCTGAACGATGGAGTTTTTTTTTTATATTAATCACACCTCCAGTTTCCAGACATATCACAGGATGTTTGGGAAACATAGACTGTAATTACCATGAAAGGTGACGTAACGCTCAGACCTCACTCAATTCAATGTTGCTAAGTTATCTGGACCCCACAAAACATTACTGTTGTATGTGTAGTATCAGAAGCCTGACAGTTTCTGTTTGTCATGAAAATGTTCTTTAAATAGTACTCTGTTGTTCTCCAGAGGTAGTCCCATGCCATTTCGAATACCTAACAGGAAGTAAATACTTTGTCTATCCCAGCTAGACTGGTAACCGTGGAAGGCCTGTTTAGTGATGCACTACACTGTTGCTTCAGTAGGCAGCATTCACCCTCCCTTTTGAGTGTGAGAGAGAAATAGGAAGGGTGTGTTAATATATGTGTGTGTGCGTGTAATAAAAATACTGTCTATGAGTGTTACAGAGTGTGTGGGTGAGAGAGAGAGATAGAAAGGGCAGTGTGTGTCTGGGTAGGTCCATTTGTGAGAGGTCCGAGTGAAGTGTGTATATGTGTGTGTATGGGTATATGTGGGAGAGAAGAAGAGTAAGAAAGAGACAAAGAAGAAAGAGGGATGGAAGGGGACAGTGCCATCATTGTAAGGCAAAGGTTGCCAGGGGATCTGGTGGGCAGCTCAGCTGGGTCCCACTAAAATGCTGATCAGTTCTTAAGGGGCATCTTCCGTCTGAACCTCTGTGATAAAATATCATCAAGAACACTAGAAAAGAATGCCATGCAGAGTTGAGGAGTTGGGACCCAAGGCTGTCACATACAGAGAGACCTAGATAAATGATGAAGATAGAGATGACAGAGAGAGAGGAAAAGAGAAAGAACTCTGCAATTGCAAGGAAAGTGGGTGAAAGAAATGAACGTTAGGAAGGGTGAAATAAAGCTAATGTCAAAAAGGAAGTGTATCAAGAAAGGCCTAAAGAAGCACTGAAGGGTGAAGGATGGAAGGACGAATGGGGAAAGGAAGTAATAGGGTGAATCCATGGAAGAGAAGAGGGTAGATAGATGGAAGACAAAAGGAAGGATTGATGAAATGACAGATGAGTGAAAAGATGAAAGGGTCAAAGGATGGATGAAGACTTTAAGTTGGGTGGGTAAAGGAAATGGTGGCTTCATGTTTAAAAGGATGACTGGATGAACGGATCCATAGACACACGGATGGATTGACAGTTGAAAAATTCGAAGGTTCAAAAATTAATTGGAAGAGTTTAAGGATAGATGACATTGTTGGATGGATAGAAAGTGGCTGGATGGTTGAAAAAGTGGTTGCTGTGATGAAAGAGAGTGGCTGGATGGATGGTTGAAAAAGTGGTTGCTGTGATGTAAGGATTATTAGGGTGGCTAGAAAGGTGCAAGGATGGATGAGTGGATGTATTGATGTTATGTTATGTTATGTTATGTTATGTTATGTTATGTTATGTTATGTTATGTTATGTTATGTTATGTTAGACTGATTTATAAAGCGCACGGCTGCCCCAGCAAAGGGGCGTCCCTGCGCTGATGAGGGTATTTTGGGTGAATCGATGTATGTGTGGATTGATATGTGAATAGATGAAGCTCAAAGTTGGAAAGATTGACGGACTGTTTAAAATAAATTTGAAAGGAAGGATGAAAGATGGTTGCGTGGTAGGTTGACAAAGGAAAGATGAATTGATGGATGGAGGAGTGACGATGAATGGAAAGGTGACAGAGAGCAAGGATGGATCAATGCAAGAAAAGATGGAAGGAAGGATAAAAGAAAGGCTGGCGCCACAGTTGTGGAACACTTTGCCTTTGGCGTTACGTGGTGCCACTAATCTGCTTACCTTTAGGAAGGGCCTTAAAACCTGGCTTTTTGCCCTTTAGGCTTCTTATCCTCTTTCTTTGTCTCTTTTGATTTGCTTTTATATCACTGTGTTGTGTTACTCTGCTACAGGTTTTCAATAAAAGCGCCGGGACACTCTTTTTGAGTAGCCGTGCGCTATATAAGACAACATATAACATAACATAACATAACATAACATTTAACAAATAGTATATTAATAATTAGATGGGTAGTAATGGGTGGATGGTTGAATGGATGTGTGACTAGATGAAAGGATAGATGTATGGATGAAAGGTGGATGGATGGGGCACAATTGAGGTGAGTTCATGGGTAGGTGAAAGGGTGAAAGGACGAATGGATGGGAGAATGGCAGGCTTTAAGGCTGAAATGTACTCTACTAGGGAGGGTTGGGCTGTGCTCGTACATTGGTATTAGAGGGATCTTTTTAAGATGGAGGTGCTGGAGGGCCCCACCGGCAACCACTGGATCAAATTAAGCACTGAATGAGAAGCACAGCATTAATGATGGGGGAGCTGCCAGGCTCTCTCTGTACTGCATAAGCAGCCCAGTAGCAATAACAGGAGAGGAGGGCTGCCAGGCCTCTCTGTGACAAATAGGCATCTAGCTGCAAAGGTAGGGGAGCTCTTTCAACAGCGAGGGTTCGTACAGAACCACTTCTACAAAAGGGAAATATCAGCCTAATGCAATTGGGTAGGCAATAAAGTGAAAGGCACCTCAAAAAATAAGGCCTGAACGACTGACCCAAACAATGTAATTGGTAAAATCGTGTATCTATACCCAGCAAGAGGCAGTTGACCATTGGCGTAAGCCACACCTCATTAGTGGAGCTCTACGCTCCCTGTTTCTTAGCTGTGCTGGCTGCAGCTGCGAACTAACTTGGAGAGTTCCCAACTTAAGTCTATGTGCTGTACACATTCTGATGTCATATGCACAGAGCTGTGTTCCGCATCAGCTAACCTGTGTGAAACGCTCCAGGTGTTAAACACAAGGAAGCATGCCATATCACTGCCTAAATGAAGCAGTTATAGGCTTGTGATAAATATTTTACACTCAACTATTTGGTATAATTTTAATAGAAACGTAAAGGTACTTCCTAGTAGAAAGCTGCACTTAGAGTAGGAATAGAGACCCTTTAAAATGTTAATGCACATCACAGCAAAACATGACTTTTTTTGGTAGAAAGAATAAATAAAATTTTCCTTTGAACTGCTGTTTCCTGAAAACATAGTTTTAAAACAAGTATAAATGAAAAAATGTATAGAAAAAAATCATCAATTGCCCAACCAGCCCTAGCACTGAAGTGCACTTCTTGTCATTATTACCATTGTTCAGGATAAGTAAAGGTAATTTTAACTATCAACGTGCTTTTTTCACTTATTGCGCATTCCAAAGAAAACTGATCCCCTGTAATCAGGCGTCGTAGCTCACCCAAGAGACATTCGGTCCGTCGGGTGGGAACCCCATGGTGAAGCATGTCACCAACTAGGTTGGTGAGTGAGAGTTCTTTTTAAAACACTCTGTGACTCCTCAGGTAATGCTTACCAGTTGGAATCACTCTTTCATTGTTTGTTTTCTGTAATATTATAGGAACCATGAGACCTATAAACTTCATTTTGATATCAAAACATCGTTTTTTTGGGGTGTTATAGAGACAGAAAATAACTACTCAGAGCAACCCTTCTGCCATTTTCTAAAATAGCGGCTCTATAATGATGAGTCTTAGCCATGATATTGGTAATTATTATAATGTTGTTTTTGTTTCAGGTTTTCTGTTGATTCAAATTCATAAACATAATTGAAACAGGATGGTAGCAGAGGATTTTTACCTCCTTACAGAGATTTGCTCCCTACAAAATCTGAGGACTTCTACAACAGTGAAAAATGTGTCATGTGCCAAACTAATCCGAAAGAAAAGCTAACATCAACTGATGCTGTACAGATGAGAGTTCGAGATGCTGCAGAAATACGGCAAGGCGAAGTTCATAAAAGATTGAAACAGATGGGTAAGAGGATAAAATATTTTATCACTGTAACAACAAGTGCTACAAGTTGTATACAATGGAAAAAATCATCAAAAAATAGCAGACACCAATGACTCACAAGAACCTGAGTCTTCTAGAAAGCAATGGCAACCAAACCTAATGCCCATCCACTTAGAAGATCAATGGCTACCCCTTAGCCTCTTCCAACAACTGATTAGAAAGTAGAGGATCTTCAATGTGTAATCTGTGGTTTAGCTAGAACTATAGCCAAAGGGATTTATGAAAGAACAAAGTCCAGAGTGTGTGAGTCTCAAAGCGCAAACATGTTTTTATCTGCAGCTAGATTCCTCCGAGATGAAGTTTTCAGCCAAGTAGCTGATCTAAACAGTGAGGTAAATGTATTTGCAGCGGATTTGTATGCCCACCCGAACTGCCAGCATGCATACATTCAAAAATATGAACGTACAATGAGCTCCCGGCAGAAATAATGTGCAACATTGATGAAACTGTATTGGTCCATAATAATGAAATTAAGATTTTTCTGGTGAGAAGGTACAATAACAGAATTTGTTTTTGTTAGTCTCACAAAAAGAATGGGCTGATTTGACACCTGAAGTTCTTCCTTCCACAATAAGATCACAGGATGTAATAAAACCAGCAGGAACCATTTTAAGAAATGCACTGAAAGATTTAGATTTTGGCCTTTGAGGAAAATTAAATTTTGGCCATGATGTGTTCCCTAGCGCGTACCCCACCGACTCCATGTATCAGCTTAAAGTGCATGTAACTTCCCTCCTGTGCCAGCTATGAAGACGCAAATACATTTGCGTCCACCGTTAACTTGTCCTCTTTCAGATCCACCATGAATGGATTATATAGTCCATTCCTAAGTATGCTATGCCACCGTCTTTTTGTAGTACACTTTTCATGTATTCCTGCTCTAGCCAGAGTAGGCCCTGAATTCCTGCCATCTGAACCTCTTTTGTGACTCCTGACTCTGCCCAGGCTACCTCTCTACTCGTGAACTCTGTCCTACTTTCAGCGCGGCCCCTCGCGCTCAGCTCAAGCCTGCTTTCTGCCAAGACTGACTATAACCTTCGAGTTATCTGTTCCGTTCCCCGAGAATACATTCCTGCCTACCAGATCCTGTAAACATCCTCTCCAGCTGCAGAGCCAAAAGGGCCGACCTGTCTCAATGCAAGTAATTCATAGCCTCCGTTGCCATGCTTCCATGGAAGGCCCCGTGCCCCCACGCTTCACATGTAGACATTCAGGCGCTTATACACGCATCCACAGTTAGCATAGAATAGCCTCTACCCTAGAGACCTTTCCGCCCAGATAGTATAGTTCCTAAACATCAGATATCAGATATGATAGAAGTACAAGTTGATCTGACATGCCAGACTTCTGTCTCTTTCCTGTCAGTGTAAATGTCAAGACCCCTGCACCCCGTCAATCACACGTCATGCAGCTGTGTGCGCATCCAAGCTTCCGATTTCTGCTGACATTGCAACATTCTGTTAGCACCACCCCTTGGTGCCACCCACTTGCGTCACCTATCAGTGACGTTTCTAGCACACACCTCTAGTTCACGCCTAGTTTACGCCTCTTGATGATGTATTGGTACCACGTGTATACTGTTATCTTGTCTTCTCTCAGCTGTTACGCCTCTTACATTGAACATTATGATGTAAATCAAGTATATAAGCTATGTATTGTCAATAAACGGCAGCGCGCTCATCTATCCCTTCTGACACCCCTGTGGTGGTCAGAACATGATATCCTGATTCCTTTATGAGGAATAAAACCCTTAGAAACTCTAACACCACGGACTCTGTTTTCTTTCCTTCTGATTGAGTTATTATTGATTAAGTACTTACCTGCATAGAAATTAAGAGAGTAAATTAATTATTTACGTCATTTTGGCGCCCGAATAGGGACCCCTCCCCCACCTCACGCGCCGGAAGGTGCGTTGCAATCCGTGTCCCCTGCCATCAGTTAGACGGACTACACGTGTACTGGCAGGATTTCCTGCATCCCCCTCTGACCCACGGAGGTGACGAAGACTGCGATCAGTGCCCAGACGAGGCGGTGAGGAGTGCGGAGGATCCCGACCAGAGCCCAGCCGAAAGAAGCAAGGTCCGAGGTGTGAAGAGGCCCACCAGTTTTCCGAAGTTTCCCGAAGTTTTCCGAAATTTTCCGAAGTTTTCCGAAGTTCCGAGTCGAGTCCAGTCGAGTTTTCCGAGGCCTTCTGTTTCCGTGCTTCCCGGTGAGTACCATTGCTGGGTCGTATCTAGACGGGTTTGGGTACGCAAGTCCGGTCTGCACTGTTTTTAGGCAGTGTATCTGTACTGTTTAGCAGTATATAAAGTATTCCGAATTTTTGCACTGTTACACCAGTGTATCCGTACCGTTGAGCGGTACATTCAGTGTAGGGGGTAGTTAGCTATGTCTCCAATGTTTTCATGTTTTCATGTGATTAATGTCGTGGTATGAATGTGACTGTTTTATTGTGTATCATTGTATTTCTTGTATCAACTAGCAACTCGTATCAAGGAATAAAGACTAGCGTTCAAGTAATAAGCAAACAAGATGCCGTTCCTCAGCAAGTTAAAACAGATAGGAACTAGGAAAGGGTTACTAGAGGAAGAAATTCCCATCCCCCCTAGGGACACTCCAGGCAATTTTATGTATCAGAAGCACGGCATAGATGCCATATTATATCTAGATTTATGGGCCGATTACACCAAGCACCTAGATGAGAGACACAGATGGCCTGTTACCGGAACGTGGGATGCCGAGTGCATCATGAGGGTAGAAGAAGCATTATGGAAAAAGAAAGCCAGGCAATCTCAGAAGGACGCCATAGAATTTTGGCGTAAGGAATCACGTAAGCGTGCTGACAAAGCACTCCGTAGAGAAGACAGACTTAAAGAATCAGATAAAGAGCGAGAAAACGAATTAGTTACTGAAGGGATCCGAGTAAAAACAGAACAAATAGACCGTGCCCGAAATAATCTTGTAAACGGTATGTACCTCGCAGCAGATGGCCCATCCGAAATTGAATCAGAAATACCGAAAAACTTACCGATACCATTAGTTCCAACTAAAGTAATGCACAAGACTACTAAAGACATATTCCTGAATTCGTATCTAGAGGATGTAGCGCCAGCTTACACCAATCTGCCTGTTCGTGCCCTGCCTACTGACAGGGATGGGGGTGGCACTGCGCCCCCAGATAATGTTCCGCCGGTACCGCGACAGACCTCCCCTGTTCCGCCACCTCCGCCACTTCCTCCACTCAAGACGGATCTACCGAAACCAGCACTACCCGATCTTACTAAAAGACAGACTCAAGTCCAGATACAGACTCCGCGGAGAGATAATGCCCAAGCATCCGCCTCAGGAGGTGCGACAGCGGGTCTACGGACCCCGCCACCGACACACAGATTACATTTAAAGGACACACAGAATCCTTCCCAGTCTCCCTATTCAGCCCGGCTAGACGCATTCAAAGATAGGATGTCATTCTGCAGATATGATCCAGTACCCGGAACAGACGATCTGATGGTCTTAGCATCACTACGCTTAAGATCTGCCACCGATAGCTTGTTATGCTATGTAGGAATGCAGGAAGCTCTCGACAGACTATACAAATTCATACAGACGGGGAAAGACCCCGACAGTGTTAAAGCTGCCATGTATAAACAGAAAGTTGACGTTCAAAAACAGATTTTAAGATTCTTCATAAATTGTGTGATAAGAGAACGAGACAGGCCCGGGACAGATCAGAGTGAGTTAGACGCATTAAACAAGTGGGGCCAAAATATAGCAGACGCGAAACATGACAAGGGGACTTGCATAGCCACTATGTCCCAGAAAATTAGAAAGGCAGTATTAACTGCACATCAGGAAGAAAATGATAAAACTTCCTCTGAGGAGGAAGATGAAGATGAAACATCAGAAAAGTCTACAGATATAATAGCGTATGTAGGTAGGGGAAACTACCTTAGGAAAGGTGTCCGTCCGGAGAGCAAGAGAGTTTTTTTCTCCGCTTTAACAAATCCGAATTCTTCAGAACATCAGTTCCAGGAAACTGATAAAAGGCTTCGAGATCGAGTAGGGTATCATATACTCAATTCTATGGATGAACAGGAACTAGCCCGGTCCGCCGTGTTGTGGGCCGAAAACACAGACATATATAATGATGACACGTTAGTGCAGACATTCTTGAACCTTTCCCCGGAAGAGCAGAAAATAGCAGGTGTATACATGATTCAGCACCTCCTCATCAAGTTCAGAAACCATCATTCTGATCCAGGTCCCTTACACGAAACATTAGAAGCACTAATTATGGATAGATGGAGAGGTTTTAGTACCAAATTAATACAAATAATTCTAGAACAACGACGCAAGTATAACACCTTTCTGAGCTCTGAATATGTTCCCGCCCCACCTCCAGAAAGAAAAATGTACCACATGCAATGCGGTAGTGGCATTGAAAGTCAGAATCCCTTACGAGAAGTACATCCAGTTATGGGTGCGGACCAACGTCTGAAACGTGTGTATGTTCACACACCACTGACTAAGTTAGAACTGTTAGAAATGAAGAAATTAGTTCCGTGCCATGATAAAGACCCTGCGGGTTTTCACAGAGAGCTTAAAGACATGTTACTGATGGGAGATTACACGTATGATGATATTATGAAAATGTTAAAAGTACTGTTGCCCACGGGCATTTACGAGAAATTAAAGGAGAAGGATTGGGAAGTGGGAGAGTCAAAGATAGCATGGGCGGAGATAGAAGACGAAGAAAAGAAACGAGTCCCAGGGTTAGGCCTTGGGGATCTGACTAAAGCATTACCAGGTTTAATAGTACAGGTTCTGCCAAGATTATTGACAACTAGAAAGGAAGATTGGGACGCAATCTCGTCCTGCAAACAGAAACAAGATGAAGATACTAGTGACTTTTATTCAAGATTCGAGAAATGTTTCATTATCAATAGTGGTCTAAAAACAAGTAGCGAGTCATATCCACACCTTTTTGTAACAAAATTAGTAGAGAACGCCCTACCACTAGTTAAAAATAGAGTGTACAAGGTTGAAAGTACTTGGCAGGCAAATACGCCATCACAGATGTTACAAATGTTACAATATCACCAGAATAGAATCAGGGAAGAACAAGAGCAGGAACAGAAACGTATGAAAGACACGAAAATGAAAATGTTAGTGGCTCAGACAATTCCAGCCGAGGGTCATAGAAAAGGTGGGGCCCAGACAAATCATTCTGCCGCTCCCGTTAAAGGGACATGTAATTATTGCAAGCAGCCAGGTCACTACGTACATGAATGTCCAGTCCTGAAACATAACATCGAGACAGGTAAAACTAAAGAAAGACCGCGTCCGCCTAGACATGAACAGGGTCAACAACAGACCTCACAGAACGAACAGCCAATGCAGAATACACAGCCTATGCATGATCAGTCCCATACAGTACAGACAGTAGCAGTACCGCAGCCACAGCATGCTCAGACACAGCCCGCTGCCGCAACACGACAAGTATCACAACAGATGTACCAGTATGCCCAGTCGGCATATCCAGATTATCAGCGTTATACATGAAACAGCCTAGGGAGGGAAAGTGATTTGCCTCTTATTGAAATTCCTGTAGATCAAGAAGGTCCTTATGTACATAGTCACGTATTAGGAAAAGACAGAAAGTTTTTAATTGACACAGGGGCAAGTCGCACTACTATAAGTCATAATGAAGTTCCAGGGGCACCCCTCTCAGGCTCACAGAATGTTTCCCTTGGTTTTTCAGGACAGCCTATTGTAAATGAAGTATCAGAACCAGTACCACTAGCTGTGGGTCCATTATCTCGAGTTACAGACTTGTTACTTACGAAATCATGTCCCGAAAATCTGTTAGGAATTAAAACACTGAAGGCTCTAGGAGCTATAATTTGCTGTTCCCCGGAAGGAGTCAGACTCTTTCTACGGGATTTCAAGGGTCATTATGTTCTACGTGACTTTGATGTCAGATTGAGAAATGTACCAGATCACTTATGGGCAAAAGGCCCAGCTGATGTAGGTTGTATGCATATCACACCATATCGTGTTACACTCAAGACAGGTGTTGTTCTACCCAGAATCAGACAATACAAGTTACCACCCGATGCTGTAGTGGCTTTACTGAAAATCATTGAAGAGCTTATTGCCCAAGGAGTGGTCGTAGAGACCGACTCCAATATCTGTAATTCGCCTATCATTCCAATTCTTAAACGTACAGACCGCAATGCACCGCCAGTATACCGGCTGGTGATTGATCTTCGAGAACTGAACAAATGCATTGTACCACAGTATCCTGTGGTCCCCGATATCTCCTCCCTGTTGACTGCCATTGATTCAGAAGCAACGTTCTTTACTGTAATCGATCTCAAGAACGCTTTCTTCAGTGTACCCATCGACCCGGAGAGCCAATATCTCTTCGGATTCAGTTTAAATGGACGAAGTTTCAAATTTTCCCGCGCACCTCAAGGATTTACAGAAAGCCCCAGCATCTATAGTCAAGCACTGAAAAGACAACTAGATTGTATTCAAATGCCAGTTAATACCGCTTTACTACAGTACGTCGATGATCTACTGATCACCGCACGAAGTGAGCCCGAATGTGAACAAGCATCTCTGATAGTTTTGCATTTTCTGGCCGACAAGGGACACAAGGTGTCTCCTTCGAAGCTACAATTCTGTGTTCAGCAAGTCGTGTACTTGGGTCACTTGCTGTCCAAAGTGGGGAGACAGCTCACTCCCGATCGCATTCAGTTAATAGTAAACATGCCCCGACCCCAGACACAAAAAGAAGTGCGGGCCTTCATAGGCCTCACCTCGTACTGCAGACAATGGATTCCTCAATATGCATTTCTAGCTAAACCACTCATCCAGTTAACGACACAGGAGGCAGCGACTTCGACTGTCCTCCCTTGGACTCAGGAACACACACAAGCCTTTGAGGAATTAAAGAAAGCTTTATGCCAAGCACCAGTTTTAGCGACACCATGTTACAGCAAACCGTTTACACTTTTTGTTACAGAACGTGACGGTACAGCGTTGTCTGTCCTCACTCAAGATCAAGCAGGTTCACATAAGCCTTGCGCTTATTTTTCAAGCACATTGGATTCAGTAGCACAGGCACTCCCTGCATGCTTAAAGTCAGTAGCAGCAACAGCGTTAGCAATAAGACAAAGCGATTCAATTGTTTTAGGTCATCAGTTAACAGTACAAGTTCCACATTCTGTAGAGGTTCTGTTAAACAGAACCCAGACTCAACACTTAACTATAGCACGACTGACAGGTTACGAATTGACATTATTCCAGCCACACATAGAAATCAGACGCTGCAGTATCTTGAATCCAGCAACATTGTTACCTACAGTTATGACAGATCCAGCCCCACATGATTGTATAGAGATTATTAATGCAGTAACAAAGCCCAGACGAGATTTAACAGATGTTCCACTGACAAATCCAGACCTGACACTTTATGTGGATGGTTCATGCATGAGAACAAGTACAGGAGAGTTAGTGGCCGCATATGCCGTGACCACTGAAACTGAAGTTAAAGAAACACATCGTATTGATACACTGTCTGCTCAAGCGGCAGAGCTCATCGCTCTGACCCAAGCCTGTATTTTAGCAAAGAACAGAAATGTTAACATATACACAGATTCCCGTTATGCGTTTGGAGTCGTACACGACTTCGGCATGCTCTGGCAGGAACGAGGTTTCCTGACCTCTCATGGTACCAAAATACAGCATGGTCCTCTCATTCAAGCACTGTTAGAAGCAATACATCTGCCTTCAGCCATATCAGTCATGAAGTGTAAAGCACATACTAAAGCCACAGATTCTGTTTCCCAGGGTAACGACCTGGCAGATCAGACTGCAAAACATACAGCACTGACTCACACTCAGACAACTGACACGACAAAGATAACAGATCCGACAAACTGCATGACAGTCAGGGATCCCACACTAGATGTTATTGACATTCAGACACATGCTACTGCAGACGAAATAAAGAAATGGACCGAACTAGGAGGGATCCAGACAGATCAAGGTTGGATGACGGGAAAATCTACATGGTTTCTCCCTGACTCTATGGTTCAAGTTATGATAAATACAGCACATAGTCCTGCCCACCTGGGAGAGAAAGCCATGCTAGACAGTTTACAAAATCTCTGGTACAATAAACACTTACGAGCAGCCGCAAAACAGAAAGTGCGTACTTGCATGATCTGTTGTCAGTTCAATCCAGGTAAAAGCGTCCCTGTAGAACAAGGTGGATTTCATCCTCCCGATCACCCTTTTGAAGTCCTCCAGATGGATTATATCCAGATGGACCGTTGTCGAGGATTCAAATATGTTCTCGTAGTTGTCTGTGCTCTGTCCCGCTGGACCGAAGCATACCCAGTCCCCGATTACACTGCTCCGACCACTGCCAAACAGTTGGTTCGTGAATTTTTCCCACGGTACGGCTTGCCTCGTGTCGTGTACTCAGATAACGGTCAACCATTCTCATCTGCCCTAATGAAAGAAGTTTCCTTGTTATTAGGATACCAGTGGAAGTTCCATTGTGTCCGACATCCAGAAGCCGCAGGCCTTGTTGAAAGGCATAATCAGACATTAAAGATTCGCCTTGCCAAAATATGTCAGGAAAAGGGGGTCGACTGGATAGTCGCCCTGCCGGTGGCACTATTCTATATAAGAATGGTCGCCCATTCGAGATCAGGGCTATCTCCGTACGAAGTGGTCTTTGGCAGACCACCGAATATGTGGGGGACGCCCATTCCTAAAAAGATAACCGATGTTGATTCTAATATGTTGACAGATTACCTTGCCTCCTTGATGTCTGCACTCCAATCATGTCGTTCACAGGTTGCCGCAGCCTTCCCTGACAACACCGATGTGAAGGAGCATGATGTCCGCCCCGGTGACGTTGTTTTAGTCCGGAACTTCGACAGGAAAAGTCCGTTGGAGCCCCGCTGGAAGTCTCCGAAAACCGTTCTACTAACAACAAGGACCGCCGTCAAGTTGGAAGGAAGAAAGGGGTGGGTCCACCTAAGCCATATCAAAACATTCCCAGGACTGAAACCGGAACAAGACACACCCACCCCCACTAAAGACTGTGATCCCAAAGACCTTTCCGAATGCAAACGAGAAAAAACTCCTCAAGAACAATATCGTATGAAGTTACGATCTAGCAAGTCAGACAGTTTAATTGTTTAAGTCCTCCCCTAGGTGAATCGGTTAAATAGTTTCTGACATGTATCCCCTAGATCGAGTTAGAGAGAGAGAGGAAAAGAAAAGAACATATTGCAAATCACTTCGTAGTCACTGCATAGTGACACTAATAATTATGTTTATTCTAAGTATATTAATAATTGTTGCTAGCATCTTATTACCCATATACTACCCTATTTTCAAGCGTGAACAATCTGCTTACAATGTCTCTGCTGAACACACTTTTAGTGAATTACCTCCTCATGAGCTTTCCTACAGACTTGCGCTGCGCAACAATACATTCATTAGTATGTTACATCATTCTCATCAAACTAACAATGCTACAAATTGCTGGATATGTGGCCGACTCCCTCCCTACCAGAATTATAAGGGAGCCCTGCCTCTCTTTCCTTACCCGTTCACTCACAATGGCTCCTGCGGAGCATGGTTCAAAATAATTAATTCATTAGATCCCGACATTGCTGTTTTCGATGGGGGTTGGGTTTGGGGAAACCTGAACTTGGTCCTACTAGACGTCTGTTACCCAGATAAGGAGGGACTCCCCATTAGAATAGGAACTGATCTAGAAAATGAAGTATATGGATTAGGTAATTATACAATTAGCCTTATGATTCTTACTGTCGAATCCAAAGCCGCACCAGTTCTACCTATTATGTCAGTACTGCCAGTCACTGGTGAATTATGTATCAAGAAGAAAGGTTCCGTACACTTAGGTCATAGTAAATGCACTACTGTGGTCGAATTCAGTGATGATGGAAAATCATCTTTCAAAGCTATCAGTCATTCTTACTTTGTGTGTGGTCATACCGCATACATCTGTCTACCTCCAGATTGGGATGGTACCTGTTACATTGCATTCCTTCTGCCACCTGTTTTTCTAGCTCCTTCTGATTACCATAGAAATAGCAATCTAGTAAAGAATAGACCCAGAAGAGATGCCCCCCTTGTCGACTACACAGAAACGGCATGGGAACAGTACACTGACTTTAATAAAGGATTCTTTTTCTTTTTAGGTCCTGTTCAGAATAGTAAATTAATACGCAGATTAACTAGAACACTTGAAGCCGTAGTAAATGAAACTACCTCCGCCTTAGGTAACTTAACAGAAGAGCAGTCCGCTATGCGGGTTGTTGTCCTTCAGAATCGTCTCGTAATTGACGTCATCTTGGCAGATAGAGGTGGAGCCTGTAAGGTCATCGGGTCAAGCTGCTGTGTTTTCATTCCACAGAATGCACCATCTGTATATCAAGCTATCACCCGTCTTCATAAAATTGCAAATCAGATACATCAGAATCCAGGCACCTGGACTTGGTCCGGTTGGTTCTGGACAACGTTAACAGCTTGGGGATGGAAGATCCTATCCTTCCTAGGCATTGGCCTAGTCCTAGTATTCAGTTGCTGCCTATGCCTACAGTGTGGGCCAGCGATCTGTGGACTGTGTGCCACTTCTTGTATTGAACATTCCAGTTTCCACTCAAAACGTAACCGAAAGAAAGAAGAACAAATGATGTTACAAGAACAGACTGATCGATTCATGAGGATCGATATTTCATGAAGGGTCCGTAGGGAACAAGGAGGGAATGAGGAAAATTAAATTTTGGCCATGATGTGTTCCCTAGCGCGTACCCCACCGACTCCATGTATCAGCTTAAAGTGCATGTAACTTCCCTCCTGTGCCAGCTATGAAGACGCAAATACATTTGCGTCCACCGTTAACTTGTCCTCTTTCAGATCCACCATGAATGGATTATATAGTCCATTCCTAAGTATGCTATGCCACCGTCTTTTTGTAGTACACTTTTCATGTATTCCTGCTCTAGCCAGAGTAGGCCCTGAATTCCTGCCATCTGAACCTCTTTTGTGACTCCTGACTCTGCCCAGGCTACCTCTCTACTCGTGAACTCTGTCCTACTTTCAGCGCGGCCCCTCGCGCTCAGCTCAAGCCTGCTTTCTGCCAAGACTGACTATAACCTTCGAGTTATCTGTTCCGTTCCCCGAGAATACATTCCTGCCTACCAGATCCTGTAAACATCCTCTCCAGCTGCAGAGCCAAAAGGGCCGACCTGTCTCAATGCAAGTAATTCATAGCCTCCGTTGCCATGCTTCCATGGAAGGCCCCGTGCCCCCACGCTTCACATGTAGACATTCAGGCGCTTATACACGCATCCACAGTTAGCATAGAATAGCCTCTACCCTAGAGACCTTTCCGCCCAGATAGTATAGTTCCTAAACATCAGATATCAGATATGATAGAAGTACAAGTTGATCTGACATGCCAGACTTCTGTCTCTTTCCTGTCAGTGTAAATGTCAAGACCCCTGCACCCCGTCAATCACACGTCATGCAGCTGTGTGCGCATCCAAGCTTCCGATTTCTGCTGACATTGCAACATTCTGTTAGCACCACCCCTTGGTGCCACCCACTTGCGTCACCTATCAGTGACGTTTCTAGCACACACCTCTAGTTCACGCCTAGTTTACGCCTCTTGATGATGTATTGGTACCACGTGT
Source organism: Lissotriton vulgaris (assembly GCF_964263255.1). Classification (NCBI taxonomy): domain Eukaryota; kingdom Metazoa; phylum Chordata; class Amphibia; order Caudata; family Salamandridae; genus Lissotriton; species Lissotriton vulgaris. The sequence goes on along the minus strand of NC_141694.1, from coordinate 822,461,332 downwards.
ATACTGTTATCTTGTCTTCTCTCAGCTGTTACGCCTCTTACATTGAACATTATGATGTAAATCAAGTATATAAGCTATGTATTGTCAATAAACGGCAGCGCGCTCATCTATCCCTTCTGACACCCCTGTGGTGGTCAGAACATGATATCCTGATTCCTTTATGAGGAATAAAACCCTTAGAAACTCTAACACCACGGACTCTGTTTTCTTTCCTTCTGATTGAGTTATTATTGATTAAGTACTTACCTGCATAGAAATTAAGAGAGTAAATTAATTATTTACGTCACCTTAATGACACATTTTGTGATGCCCTAGATCCCCGAAAATCATGGGAGTCAAAAAGAATGCCTAAAGCTTTCTAAACTTAAAAAAAAAAGAATGCCTAAAGTTGTCTTAACATTTTTTTGCATCATTGTTTAATATCAGCAGAGCTAAACCATGACAAACTAAAGCTCATGAGTTCAAAGCAGAAGCCAACAACATTGATGATGGCTTTGAAGATATAGGCAAAGAAGTGGAAGAAAATCCCATGAACCGATAGGCATATGCTGTGCAAATGTAATGTATTTTCCAAATCATGCCTTATGAATTACATCATGGCAAAAAGGAAACTCTTCTACACATGATGACTGCCCACGCAATCTATGACAAGTGCAAAAGTAGAAAGCTAATCACTTCAATGTATAGGATTGGTGTACCAATAGGTTATAATGACATAGTACGGAGCAGGAACTTGTTAGCAGCTTATGCTGTTAAATCTTGTGAATACGAAAGCACAATACTTCCAAGTCACTTTTACAGGAAAAGATTTACAATTGCTGCTCTTGATAATTTTGATTTTGAAGACAGCTCTCCTTTGTCTGAAACATTCAGCACATATGATACTGCCATGGTGCTTTTTTAAGACTGCACCAATGAAGTAGCTGCTGGTAAACCGTGTTTGTCACATGTAAGCATAAACAAATGAAGCTGCAAACTTATAACCCAACTGCCTTGCCAATGTGTGCAAAATCACTACAAGCCATGAACACTTCTCAGTCTACCAGAAAGTTTCAAACTGACTGAGGACATGGATCTTCTTGAACCTGATGCTGCAGTCCTCAAGCCTATTTAACTGAATTTATCATATCACTTATTCGGTGCAGACTGAAGGATGAAGAAAAGCCAGTTCCTCTGTGGGCTGAAATTTATGCTCTGATCTCCCAGAATACCGTCCCACTGAAGAAGGTTGAGTCTTTACCAGTTATACCATCTCCAGGCACAAACTACGCGAAATATATACCCAGCTCTAAACAATTTTTAAAATGTTTATGCTCAGCTTGAAGACTAGCCTTTCATGGCAATTTTTTGCAATGAAGGTGTTTTCAATATTGTAGCTGACATGTTTATGAGCGATTCAGTAGAATTTGATGATCTTTATTCAATGATGGGAGTTTTCCAGATGACAAAAGTTTTGTTCCGGTGTGTAGGAAGTTATCTCAGTGGATGTGGCATAGACAATGCACTTATTGAGGCGGAAATCTTTGGAAACAAAACTGTCCAGTTAATATTGAGTGAAACTCATTATGTTTGTTTGTTACAAGGTATGCACATCTTATCTGAAGCTATAGAAACTTTGCATTAGAATGCTTTCTGGAACAAGAAATACAAATTAGGTTTTGCATATCTTATCTCAGAAGTGAACAAGGCACAGGGTGCACTTCATTCAAGAGATATAATGCAAAGCCAGGCAATGTTCAATACACTTAGTTCAAAATCAGCAAACCTGAAAAACAAGTTCATAGAGTTTGTCAAAGAATGTGAAGAAAAATAAAAACTTTGCAAGTACTGGGGAAATGTTTTACACATGATAGCTTTCTGAAAAAAATTGGTACATGCTGATCGGGAAGGTGATTGGGAGCTGCACGTTAAGAGTGTGGAGTCACTGATTACTGTGCTTCACAAATTTGATTGCCTAAACTACCTGAGATATGGGCCCTGGAATTTGGAAGGAGTAAAGAATCTAGAGGTTGAAAAGCCATCCCTCTACAGAAAATTCATCCAAAGACATTTTGTGGTGAAAGACAGATAAGGAAGGTTCAATGCTGTGGTTCCAGATATGAAACTGGAACAGACAATCCAGAGATCACAGAAAAGCTCCACTGGCATTGTTGGTCAGGCACGTAAAAGTGAATATGTTGCTTAATGGCAGCTTTCCATGAAGTTCTTTCTATTTGCAATGTTTCAGAGGGATGATAAATCCAAAATTAATAGACCATCGGCAAACTGTTCCTCACCACGAACTTGTGAGAAAGAGAGGGGAACATTTTAATAAACATGTTGACAACCTTCTTCATTTCATGCAGCAGCAAGGAAACCTCTTTGAAATGACTAAGTCTGTGCGACTACACAACTTTGTGACCAAACAATATGTGGATAACGATTCAAAGACCCATCTGCTAGATGTCCTGGAACATGGATCGAAACTATACGCAGAACTGAAGCAGGAGATATTTGTATTGAAAGAGAAAAAGTTGTTTGACATAATCACTAAAGCTAAACTTAAACACTTTCATTGCCATAGTAAGAGTTTTGTCCAAGCAGCCACTACAAAACAGGTTACAAAAAAAATGTTCGCAAGCACATAGGTAGAGGGATGTACCAAAAGAAAGGGGTGAATATATCAAGGACATTCTGTCGCATGATCTTCCTCCAACAAACGCATTATTTGATGGAGGTGCTGCAGCCAAACCATACAAGAGCTTGAAAAAATACTTTCACCTGACGAATTTCATTCCGAAAATGTATCCTCATTGAAAACTGCTGTTGTTGTAGAGTATATGTAACAATTGTGAATGGTCAAGATTTCATCCATGCAAAGCTTCAGAGAGGTCGTTCAGACTGTTCCACAGGTATCAAAGTCAGTGTGCACCTTGCAAGAACTGCACATTGTTTTTGGCAGTTATCTTGAACAATCTGTCAAAGAATGTGGGGTAATCAAACGAATGTCTACAAGTGGAACAACTGACCTTGCCTGCATCAAAAATTCAACACCTATACCTGTGCAACTTGATAATTTCTGGTCTAATACACAAAGAACCTTGAGGCTTGGGGCTATATACAATTGCACCTATCCATTAGTGTCACGTTTTATCTTAATTCAAGGTGCAAAGGACTAGAGATCCAAAGCCTCTATATCCCCTAAGACTAACAAGTCTCAAACAGTACACAATATTCTTAAGTCCAGCACTCTACAAACAGGTAATAATAGTCTATATCACAAAGGATTATTTCAATTTCTTCAGATGTTGATGTTACTAAATCTTGGCAAATGATGAATCTTCAGTGGAGTAGAAGAAATTGAAATAATCCTGTGTGATATAGACCTGTTTGTAGAGTGCTGGACTTAAGAATATTGTGATAATTTCTGCTCATCAACATCGAACAAGAAGAACTCCGAGATGTTAACTCGCCAAAACATTTGTGATGCTTCACTGAAAGCTGAAGTTCCAATTAATGTACGTGGAATGATTGTCAATGAGGAGTTGGTGCCTGCAGGGATATAGTCAAAAGGTACAGGCCGTATTGTTCAAGGGCTTAACAACAAATTGGAGGAAGCTGACCTTCGTGATTAACCACATGTTGAATGGGCTGTTATAATGGTTCCAATTGGGTCATTGTACTGTTGAATGACACAGATGCTATTAATGTGCTACTTAGATTTGTTGCAATGTTTATAAGTCTAGGGTTATCAGAGTAATGGATAAGTTATGGAACAGGTAAGAAACTACACCTAATCCCGCTTTATATTCTGTACAAGAAGCTTGACCGAGAGATGCCCAGTGTTCTTATAAAGGCAGGCATTCTCACGGGTGATGACACTATGTGCAAAATTGGAACAAATCTTGGAGCTTTAAGTGTTGAACCTGTTAAGTTTCTAAAAGGATTTCCTGGGACAGAAGAAGAATGTGGCTTTAAAGACGCAGAAACATACCTTGTGCATGTGTGGAAAACAAGTTCTGACAGTCACATATCTGGCAATCTCCAGCACAGTGAGTTCAAAAGATCAGTCCCACAAATTGACCTTCCACTGATGTTATATTTTGTGCATGGACACATTAAAAGAACATTCTACTTGATCAGAAGATATGTAAATGTTTTGGATCATGCATATGTCAAGAAAGATCTGTGTGTATTTGTTTGGGAAGATAATGATGGGTTTTTGGTAAAGCCTACGAAATGTCTCTACCCACAGAACTTACAAGTACATGTATATGTAAAACCTGTGCTACAAAAAGATGACTCCATATATGCGCTTTTCAAATGTTCAACATTCTGCAAAAGTACCACGAGCAATTGCTGAAACAAATAAATAAAAAGAACTATGAAAATGTGTCTAAAACAGGAGTGATAAGCATAACTTTTTTTCAGATCATAAACATTGCTTGGTGTATACCAAAAAGGATCAAAAACCATTATTATTTGTTTCATATCTATATATGTCTCTTCTCTATTACAGCCGCCATTTTGGAAAATGGCAGAAGGGTTGCTCTGAGGGGTTATTTTCAGTCTCTATAAGACTACCTGACCACCACAAGCTATGTTCTAACACCAAAATGAAGTATATAGGTCTCATGGTTCCCTAAATATTACATAATCACTGCAACACATCTGGCATTTTTTAAAATGTCATCCAGAGAAATGTTGGCATAGATCAGCAATGTCTACCCAAGCTAAATCACTTCTCTAATGATCCAAAAACAAAAATCCAAAATGAAAATCACTAGACAACAATTTTTTTACGGTATATATATCATGGGGTGGGATTAATACCAAAGATCTTTGAGAGATTAATATTATCTGATTGAACTTTAGACTAAAGATGGTTATTTATTCCCAAAGACAAAGCAGCCGTCCAGGTGAGGGCATCATTTATACCAGGTTGAGGGCATTATTTATAGTTTGCTGAGTGAGTTGTCGAGCCATCAGGTCAATGGAAGCTATGGCATCTACTGTCATGGAAGAGGACTACCAGTCACATTTAGAGATACTTGCTCAACAAGCAGGCATCTCTGTGTCTTCAGTAGTGCCACTTCTCCCAACTCCATATAGAACAGGTGAACTACGAGCTTGGTGGGCAGAACAACCACCCATTTATGACTGCTTCCTCTCTGTTCTGCCAAACTCTAAATGACTCCCTGAGTATAGCACTTTAGGCCAAGGTTTCACCCTATGATATACTACACAGAAGGTAACATTCGAAACCAGGAAATTATGATGTTGCTTTTTTGACTTCCATGGCACCTTAGGTAAGTTTAACTAGATTTTACTGGTCCAAGCCACATGAGTTTGATACTACCCCTACCTGTTCTACAGATTAATGAGTAGCATTTTCATTAAGATCTAATCCTGAATTAAAATCAAGAAAGAAATTGGATATGATATTCTACAAATTATTCATCCTTAGGAAATGGTGTAACTGTCAGTTTCTGTGCTTGTACTTAAAATTTTCTTCTTCTTCATTATTCTTGGTGCTAAATATTTTCTGTTGTTACATACTGTGTGACTGAATCTTTTTTACCGCACAGTTTATCAAAGCTTGGGCTCAGGATTGAGTTAATGTTAGAAGCTACTACATTAGTGGCAGTTTGTGACATACTAGATGGCCCTTTTCACTTGTCACAATTTCTTTTTGCATTTTTTCTTAGCTTTGTTGATAGTTAATATAGTCAATTTCTCTTTTGATACTTCATTCTGAGGGGATAATGTTTCAAGACCTCCTTCTAATCCTGTATCAATTACATACAATGCAGGTACATAAGAGTTAACAGAGGAAGGAGATAAATCTTTGACAGTATTAGCATACATAGGATTTTTTAAATTAATCAAATTGGGTCTAGCACATAATTCTTTAGATAAGACACCAGGTGGCATATTCAAGCTCTTGACCAATGGTCTACATTTGGTATCAATCAAGATTAATTGAGTTGGAATTCATTATTTTTGCGAGGGTTGAGTCTAATAAATGCTTAACAAAGAAGTTAAAACAAAATGTAATGCATTCAATAGAATAGGGGCATAGATTCTCTTTTTGACAGCAAGGGTGTACCTAAATTATCCACATTATTTTGTGTTGAATGATTACTCGAGTGACGAACATTTTGTGAGTTCATTAAAGATAAGGTAAAAAAGTTCTGTGAGTTTATCAGGGTGAAATGATTTTTTAAACAGTTCTTCATTAATTGATTGAATGCTCATTGCTCTTTCAGCAAAATCTCTAGGTATAGACAATACATCATTATTGCCAGTGTGTTGTTGGCCAGGACTTGGCCCTTTTGCAGGGTCATCCCTGAACATTTTGCCTTCCTGTATTTTGTCTGACCTGTTTGTGTTGGTTTTATGACTCTGGGCACTTTACCACTGCTGATCAGTGCTAAAGTGCATATGCTCTCCCTATTGTAAATTGATGGATTAGTGACTCCATGATTGGCTGGTTTGGTGTACTTGTCAGACCCTAGTACAGTGCATCGGGTGTGCCCAGGGCTTGTAAAGCAAATGCTGATGGTGGGCTTGCAGCACTGGTTGTGCCTTCCACAGAAGCAGCCTGTAAAATGTGTCTCAGGTCTGTCATTGCAGAGCCTGTGTGCAGTCTGGTAGTGCCATGTTGACTGGGCAAGTGCACCCACTTGCCAGTCCCTAAACCATCCCTTTTCTGCATATTAGTCACCCCATGGTAGGCCGAAGGGCAGGGTGCATTGTAGTTAAAAGGAAGGAAATGCCCTGGTATGTGGCATGTCCTAATAGTGAATTACATCCATTTTCGTATTTCACTATTGCAAGGCTAGCTGTTTCCCCATAGGCCTGAAAGAGCAGTTTGATTATTACATCTTATAATCCTAACTGACTCAGGGAACTAGGTAGAAATTCGAGTTTAGTATGCCTGAACTCAGAATGATAAAATACATGTTAGTGAAGTTGGTTTTAACATTCTGTGTTTAAAAATACTACTTTTAGAAAGTAGTTATTTTCTTGCCTAACTGTCCAAGCCTACCTCTTCCAGGTTGTGCATTCCTTGTCTTCACTTTGAGTGACAGGGGCTGGGGGATTCCAGAAGACAGGGTGAGTCAGCACAGGGCTAAATAGAGCTATCTGCATGTAGATGGGTGGGAGGAGCTAAACCTGGGTCTGAATAGGGCTGTGCCTGCCTTCCACAATACTGGCTCCACCTCCTGTGGTGCGTCTGATGTCCCTGGCCTCACTGTCAAAGGAAAGAAAGAGTCTTGTCAACAAAGTGCTCCAGGACTGCACAGAACCGGTTTGGACTGGGTACAGGACCCTCTGCCTTCAGGGGACAAAGGAGTTGCTAGTTTGCTAGTAAATATTGGGACCCAGACCCAAGAACTTTAGATCACTTTTGGGAAACAAGAAGGACCTTTGCTGAGGAGAGGAACCAGAGAAACTGAGGAGGGGGCTGCTATCCCTAAGCTGAGTGTTGTTTGGAGGATTGGCTTGCAGTGGTTGCCTGACTGCCAAAGAAAGGAGAAAGGACTTTGTGCTACTTTCAAATCAACGTGTAAAGGATCTCCATGGCTTGAGATAGAGCTTGCATCCTGCTGAAGTCTCAGGGATAACAGACTTCACCAACCAGCTCCCCTCCTACCCTTGTTGGGAATTCAAGTGCCTGCTGTCGAGCTGTGCCTTCTGAGAGACTGGGTGCGCGACTCAAGTCGAACAAGCGTGTCGCCGCCGTAGCAGCTGTCATCCCATCACCAGAGAAGAGTGTCGCCATTGCAGCAGATGCCATCGCATCACCGGAGAAGCATGCCGCCACTGCCACTGTCGCCATCGCATCACCCCAAGCGCCTAGCATCGCCAGAGAAGAGTGTCGCTGTTGCATCACCGGAGAAGCGTGTCGCAGGGCCTTTCACGGCTCAGAAGAATCGTTGAGTCGCCGTACGGCCGTTGGGCATGCACGCTTCGTTTTCGCATCAAGAAGAAGAAGCCATTTTGTTTCATTGTTCTGGATCTTCATCGCATCATAGCGCTGCTGGTCGCATTGCCACGGAAGCGCAGTAAGAAACCGACACATCACCTCCCAACGTAGAGAAGAACCAATGCATCCCCTACGCAGCAGTAGGGACCTGATGCATCACCGTTCTTGCGTGTACTTTTGTTGTATAGAGCTAGGCATTCAAAGGTACATTGAACTCAAAGTGTCGTATTTTACATCTAAAGATAACTCAGCTATTTCTACCATTTTTAAAGTACAGTATTGTGGATTTTTGTTGTTTGTGGTCTTGTGTTAGTCTATATAAAAATACTTATTTTAATACTTGTGTGGTGTCCATCTGTAGTGTTGTCACTGGGTTACTGTATGTGTTGACAAATGCTTTACACACTGCCTCTGAGATAAGCCTGTCTGCTTGTGCCAAGCTACCAAGGGGGTTGAGCAGGGGTTATTTTATGAGTATACCCCTTACCCTGACTAGACGCATGGGTCCATATTTGGTCAAAGGTACCTACCTTTGCCAACTAGAGACCCCCAAACCTAACATTGGTGGTCAGCGGTGGGGATTCTGGACTTGCATTTGTGATTCAAATGCAGGAATTGGTGAACAATACTAGTGGGTGCAGACCAAACGCGACCACATACATTTTGGTACATTGTTTTTCCTGGGATTTTCTATTTTTGACAAGAACTGCCAAGTTTAACCACCATAGATAAAGCAGCATCCATAGCATCTGTTGATTTTGATTGGGAAGAGGAGAAACAGCTGAAGCACTTCTGCAGGAGATTTAAAGTTGCTATGACCGGTCTCTCCAATAAGGAGGAGTTCGCAAAGGCGCTGAGGGCCTAGGTCGAGGCAAGGAATACCCCTGACAATGAGGAGAGGGCTGAAAATGCAGAGGAGCAGCTGGAAGGGCCATTGGGTCCAGGGGGGAGGAGAGCACCTTCCCCAGCATGTAGCAGTGTTTCTGTCACGGGCCTGTCCCCAGAAGAGCTGAAGGACAGGGAAAAGAAGAGTAGGATGCATGAGATAGAGCTGACCAAGCTCAAGTTGAGTGGGCAGTTAGAATTGGAGTTGCAAACTAGGAAATTGGCCCTAGAGGAAAAGAGGATGCAGTTTGAGCATGAGTTGAGAATGAGGGAGTTCAATTTGGAGCTCAAGAGGCTTGAGGCCATGAGTGTCTAAGCCCAGAAAAAAAATGTGTGTAGCACAGGAAGTGAGCTTTGCTGAGTTGGAGGTGGAATCTAGCTCAGATGGTGGCCGCAAAATTTAGTTATCTAGTGCTGAGGGAGCAGTGCATACACCAAGAGATGTGGCACCTGACTTGAAGGAGTGGGTTAACATACACCAGGATGTTCAAAGACATGAGGTAGCTCCATTAATGCGCAGTGTCCCTGAGGAAAATGGGAAAACTGATGCAGGGGTTCATGGTCCTAGTGGAGGGAGGGACACTCTACTGACTCTAGAGGAGAGGTGCAGAGAGAGGGGTTCCCCCAAGTTTGAAGTCTTGGTATGTGAGTGTGAAGACCGCCCAGAAGAATGTGGGTTGAATAACAGAGACAGTCAGATACTGTCTTGCCAATCTCAGCAGAGTGGTGTGGAGTACGTGTGCGAGGCACTGGATGGTGAGGTAAAGGATAGCTTGGTTATCCCTTGTGTGGGGCTATGTGATGCAATTGTGGAAGAGCATATTGTAAGTCCCTGTTTTCAAGAGCTATGCCAACACCTGTTGGAGGGTGAGTTCTCTGAGCCCAGGAAGTTCACCTTGGAGGCAGACCTGAAGTCTCAGGGACAACAGACTTCACCAACGAGCTCCCCTGCCTTCCCTTGCTGGGAATTGAAGTGCCTGCTGTTGAGCTGGGCCTTCTGAGACACTGCGTGTTGCTGGGAGCTGTAAGCATGACTCAAGACGAAGAAGCGTGTCACGGTCGCAGTCTTTGTCGTCGCATCACCGGAGAAGAATGTTGCAGATGCCGTCGCATCAGCATAGAAGCTTGCCACCGCTGCTGCTGTCGCCATCGCTTCACCCGAAGCGCCTCGCATTACCTTAGAAGAGTGTCACGGTCACAGCAGATGCCGTCACATCACCGGAGAAGCGTGTCGCAGGGCCTGTCGTGGCTCAGAATCGTTGAGCCATTGCACGGCCGTCTGGCGTATACGCATCATTGCCGCATCAGGAAGAAGACACCTTTTTGTTTCATTGCACCAGATCTTCATCGTATCACGGTGCTGCTGGTTGCATCACCACGGAAGCGCAGTAAGAAACCGACACATCACCTCCCCACACGGAGAAGAACCAACGCATTCCCTACACAGCAGTAGGGTCCCGACGCATCATCGTTCTTGCATGAAAGGAACCCACGCATCACCTTCCCTGCAACACTTTCGTTGTAAAGCGTTACGCATCCAAAGGTACATTGAACGCAAAGTGTCGCATTTTACATCTAAAAAGAACTACTCTATCTCTACCATTTTTAAAGTACAGTATTGTGGATTGTTGTCGTTTGTGGTCTTGTGTTAAGTCTATATAAAAATACTTATTTTTATACTACAACTTGTGTGGTGTCCATCTGTAGTGTTGTCATTGGGTTACTGTATGTGTTCACAAAAGCTTTACACACTGCCTCTGTGATAATGAGGGGTGAGCAGGTTTTTTTTTTTAAGAGTGTACCCCCTTACCCTGACTAGACCCATAGGTCCCTCTTTGGTCAAACGTACCTACCTCTGCTAACTAGAGACCCCCAAATCTAACAGTCAGTTTCAAAAGTTAAGTCAATCACAGTCTCAGTATTTCATTGGATACTGAAACTGCAACCTCGTTAGAAAATTGTTTTTAGACCTGTCATCCTTAGGGTGGTCTTCCCCCAAACTTTCTGCCTCCACATTTTGTTAGATCCTTTATTAGCCTTAAGCCTCTGAGCACCTTACTCCTACTAACCAGTGCTAAAGTGCATGTGGTTCTCCCTTAAACCGGTCCCAGGATGCTTGTTTCGGTCCAGGGAAGACCTGACTTGGCAGTTAGGGCTGGATTGTTCCCATGAGGAACAGGGTCAAGACTGATTTGCATATGGCTGGGTCTGAACTGGGGTGGCGAAGTGAGCTAAATAGCAATGATTGATTTAACCCAGATCTAATAGTGGCTGGGGCTGAGTGGCTGAAAAGTTTCAGCACTCCGTACATCATCTTATTGTGTTTGCATTGTTTGCCTTAAGTTGGCAAGGTTTGCCCAGACTATGGGTCCCTTGCTCACTTTGCCATTGGATTCAAGATAGCCTGGCTGATAAGGGGTGTTATCCCGATCAGGTCCCAGGATGCTTATTTCCAGTCTAGGGAAGACTTGGCTAGGCAGTTCGGGCTGGACTGTTCCTATGAGGAACAGGGGCAAGAATGATTTGCATATGGCTGGGTCTGAACTTGGATGGCAAAGTGACCTAAATAACGATGATGGATTCAACCCAGATCCAATAGTGACTGGGGGCGAGTACCTGAACATTTTCAGCATTCAAGCAATCACCTTATTGTGTTTACATTGGTGTATACACAATTGCAATGTTTAGTTTACTTATAAGTCCCTTGTAAAGTGCCATTCCATATACCTAGGTCATGTAACCTAAATGCTGCTAGCAGGCTTGCAGCACTGATTGTGCCATCCACCCAAGTAGCCTTTCAAACCGGTCTCCTGTCTGCCATTGAAAGACCTATGTATATAGCTAACAGCCACTTCGACTTGGCATTTAAAACCATTTGTCAAGCCTTGAACTCCCCTTTTATTACAAATATGGTAACCTCAGGTAGGCCCTAGGTAGCCCTAAGGGAAGGGTGCTGTGTAAGTAAAAGGTAGGACATGTACTTTTAGGTTTTACATGTCCTGTTAGTGACAAATATCTGCATTTGTTTTTCACTACTGTCAGGCCTTCCCCTCTCATAGCCTAGCATTGGGGATTCCTTAATATATTTTTAAGCTGTAATTCCTGAACAGAAAGGGATAGTTGCATCATATTTTGTATATTTGCAATATTAATGATTAATCCATGTTACTGGTAAAGTTGGATTTAAAATTACTAATTATGTAATTCCACTTTTAGGAAGTGGGCGTTTCTCTGCTTTTATTGCTCTGTGTGCCTTGCAGCCTCTCTCCAATACATGTTTGGGGTGGATGACAGCTACACTTTGTGCATTCCTTCTAGACAGCCACAAACACAGGAATGGTGGGTGTGACAGAGAACACATCTGCATTCATCTGTGTTCTGATAGCTCTTCCTAGGCAGGAAGAGTGGGGGAGAGCTGAGAATTACACACAAATAGGTAGTGTCTTGTTTCCCAATCAAATGGCTGAGCTGGAGCCAAGTCTGGGAAGAAAGGGGCACCGGTGCACTTCAAGAGCCTGCTTTTAAGTCACCCCCACTTCAAAGGCACAACTGGATATAAGTACTGGGCCTCTGACCCTACCAAGACTGTCCACTACTGGAGCTGTGAAGAACTCTGCCATGCTTAAAGTTTGCTGTGCTTCAAGGAATGTCACTCTGCTTGACTGCTGCTCTGGAAGAACTGCTTTTCTGCTTTGCTGTGATTCCCTGCACCTGTTGATGTCTGCCCTGTTGCGGATAAGGACTAGAGCCATCCCACTTGAACTAGGAGTGACTTCAAGGGCTTGTTGGCTTTCCCCCAGTTCTGAAGTCTCAGGGCCATCAAAGACTTCCTTCAACTCTGCAACAGCACATGGACTCTGCCATCTGTGAGACCTGCCCTGCCAAGTGGTGCCAATCCAATCCTGGGTGCTTGAAAGATTATTCCTGCTGTCCAGAACCATTAAAAATGATGCAGTGACAATTTTGTTCAGATTGGAACCAATACAATGCCCTTCAATGCTGATGCTGGACCTGATTGACGAGATCGCATCAATGGACTGTAAGGCTCGACGATGACAGGCAGCGTGGCTTGATGATAATGCATTGCCTGCATCATAAAGGGGTTAGTCAATGAATACTTCATCACCTTCCTGTATTGGAACCGACACATCGAGTCTCCATCCAAGGAACTTTTTCAGCACAACCTGTGAGAGACCTGTAGCTGACCTGCCCTCCATCACGGTCAACTTTCCACTTTGGTTTTATCTCAGACCAGTGTGACCTATTTGTTTCTAAGCACTATTTTTGATTTATTCTTTAAAAAATTCATGACCCCAGTTCTACTTATTTGATTTTTGCCATTGTGGTCTTGTTTTAGTCATGAAAATATATTCTATTTTTCTAACTCTGTGGAGTTGTTTTGTGATGTATTGTTTATGCATTTTAGGTGTGCTGTTTGTTATACTGACCTCTTGGAAATTTGTGCATAATACTTATGTCATAGAAATTTAACACAACGCAGTTGCTAAAAAGCAGGCATATTTCTATGAAGGATTTCTGTGGCAGTGGTCTTTTAGTTGAACTTTCTTCAACAGTGCTTTGGGCCAAGCAGTTGCATTGGGGATGAATAAGGCATACTGGTATGACTTCAGCCCTTCGCTAGTAATACTAACTGCACAATGGCAATGTGCTTGTAGTGCATATTGATTTGCCATCTCTATATTGATCACTTTTTGTAAGCCTCAACGATTTATGGATTGGCAGTGGGTTGGAACTCCTCCTTCATTGCCCTTCGACTCACTTTGCTCCACAGTGGAAAAGCATTGGATGTCTTGGTCCCCCTGATGGAAGTAATCTGCATCTGCAACAACTGAACCCAAAAAACCTACCTATACTCTGATTCATGAATAGAGTACTACTTAGCTTTGTCCCACAAAAGGATAATGTCTATATATTATTCTCCCCCAGTGTGAAGAAATTGACCTTTGGGCATAATTTTGTATAACAGTACTAACATGCAATTCTTTTTCAGAAACTGGACAAAATGTCTATACTTCGAAAAAGACTAAACGATACTGCACAAATAGTGTGAGTATACATTTATGTTTTTTGTAAGTCCTGACGAAAGCTCCAAAGACCCCTAGGGCCCAAGGAGCTGAAACATGTCGACGAATTCACAACAATTTTAATACTTATAGACCTAGTAACTCGGTCTACATTAAGTACCACTGCTTTTTTAAACCAAGTGGAAATATACCCCTCAATAAATCCTTGGGGTAATTCTCCCATTTTTAAACAATTCTATGCACACCGCTTTTCTTTGTCTTTTTCTTCCTTTTTTCACTTTTTTCACTTTTTTGAGTGGGGAAACCCTCATATCTCTGGACACTGCACCAAATAACCCAGAGGTGCCTCTGGTTGAGGCTGGCAGCTAACGCACAGAAGAAACCCCAATGATAACTGCCATAACTACAATGCGGGGCGGATGAAACATATATACCGCACTCCGAATTGCATTGAGTTTTTGAGGGTACTCTTCTTCCTTAAACCTAAGGTTGTAAGGTGTAACTAGTGTCCTTTTTCATTTTTGATAAATTGCGATTACTGTTCAGGGGAAAGAAATGGACACAGCATTTCCTCATCCCTCCATATTGATGAACTTCTGCAATATATTAGATAACATTAAGTTAATTAAAGATGGGATGAAGGAAACCTTTGCATTTTTTAAATATGCCCAAGCAATTTAGTTTAGGAATAGTAGTTATTTGTACAACTCTGAATTTGGGATTTCCCACACTATCAGGTCATTCAGATTGCATTTTGCAAAATGTATGCTCTCTTGCTCCTTGCTTACAGTTCAAAGCCAGAAATGGAGAGAAATTCAATTATTAATAACATTTGATCTACTATTATGCATTTTCACAGTTCTTTTAATAAAAACCAGTGCCCCTCGTCTGTGCCAAATGGTCCCAAAATTTGACCTGGATATTTAATAGATTTTGCCTTGTAGATTGACCCATTTTGGTGAGTAGCTGAGGTATTTGGGCCCACTTTCACTTGCCACCCATGGACATCTACTAAACATAGACATTTCTAAAAGCTAGACCCACAGAAGAGTCCAAAGTGGTGTGGCTTGCATTGATCTCATGAGGTTTTCTTACCCAGAATGCCCTGACAAACTCTAATGTTTGCTTCAACAATGTATTTTCCTCATAATTCCATGAGGGAAAGGTCTGGTATATGGCAAGAATCACGAAATTCCTGATAACCCACTCCCCATAATCAAGCAATAGCCCATTTGTGTGGCTCAGCCAATTAACAGCGACACAATAGGCCCCAAAACACAATGTGGAGACATGAAGTTTTCGCTATTAACATTGACCCATTTTGACGATGTTGATAGCTGTTGTATTTGGGCTGCTCAGCCATCACTTTTTCGAAATGTACTAAACCTCGAAATGTCTGAAAACTAGATACTAGGGAGATTCCAAAGTGGTGTGAGTTATGCGAATCCCGTGTTATTTGTATTTACCTAGAATGACCAGCAAACCTTACGGGAGGTCTAACTTGATGCATTTTGCTCACATTCCTGTGAGGTAAAGCTCCAGAATCTGTGGAAATCAATAAAATCCTACTATCCAGCATTTCCACCCATGTCCTGATAAAACTGGTACTCCATTTGTTTGACTGGGCCTGTTATGCTTGACATGATAGGCCCCAATATACAATGTAGAGACATCAAATTTTCACCATGAACATTTACCTATTTAGGCTGTATGTCTAGCTGCAGTATTTGGGCCCAAAATCAGCTACCAACTAGGCAAACATACTAAATCTAGACAGTTCTGCAAACTATACACCTAGGTGAGTTCAGGGTGGTGTTATCTGCTTGGATCCCACAATGTTTTCTCACCCAGTATATCAGTCAATCCTCAGAATTTGCCTAAAACCATGACTTTGCCTCATATTTCTTTGTGGAAATGTTATGAATCTGTGGAGAATCACAACATTTCAACCACCCAGCATTTCACACTTATCCCAATAAAAATGGGACCCCACATCTATGGGAAACCCACCCCATATTTCCCACAGGGAGAACAGACTCTTTCACCCATTTTTTAGCGTCACACAGCTTGATGCCTGGCTGAGCTGCTTCCTCCTTTTTTTTATTACACTTTCCCTGGGGTCTAGTGGACTTTTTGGCTCCCCCAGGAGACAAGTTGGGGGTAATCCCCCATCTCCCCTTCCAGGCAGGCAGAAAAACTACTGGGCCTGTTATAGGTGGGAAAATGGCCTGATGTCTTGGCGGGCAACATCCAATCTTCCTTATTTATATTTACCTTGCCATCTAGTAGGTTTTTTGAGGACACACTAGGGTGGGTAGATTGGAATAAGTCCCCTAATCTGCATGCTTGAGTGGGGGGCAGATAAACCGCTGGTCTCATTGTTGGATTTGGTCACAGCCCAATGCCTTGGTGGGAAAACCCCACCCTTTCTATTTTTCATATTATCTCTGGTGTCTCATTGGATTTCTCTGCCCTGTGGGGATCAGTGTAACACCCCCCCCCCCCCATGTGCCCTGCAAATAAGGCAGAATGAATAGTGAGACCAGTATGAGTTAGGGGCACATATGATGCACACCAATTGTTTTTTATTTCATTATGTTGTTCTTGGTATCTAGTTGGCATTCTGGTCCTAGATCCCCTGTGAAGTGCACAAAGCTGTTTGCCTCTTTTTAATGTGGAGGCATAACTGACTGCCAGGGTGGGCTTTCTCCACGTCTTCTTCATTTTTTTCTCCCTAATAAATCTGGTAGTCAAGTGGGCTTTCTCCACCCGGGCCAATTGTGAGATACCCCCCATTTCACCTACTCAGGGGGAAGGAAGACTGTCCATTGTTTTGTGGGGAATCATTTGCCCATGGCCTAGGATCTACTTCCTTTCCCAAAGTATCCCATGTGTCTAGTGGGTGGATTCTGGCTTTGTATTCAAGGTCTTTGGGTGTTCTCCAAGCAGGGTTCAAGTAGAAAGAGGTACCAGTGGAAGGGGACGTTGTACCTTTCCAGCACTACCTCTCCTGCACAGGTCGGTGATCAGTGAACAGAGTTATGCCCGGAGTATGAATGAAACTGAAACCGGACTGCACCTAATGGCACGATCTGCATTCTATTTTGTTACTCTGACATCAGTGCAATTTGCATACTGAGCATCACAGTAACAAAACAAAAAGAATTCAAGACGTGAGAAAAGTTCTTCCCTTGGGTACAGAATTTCTTCTTTTAAAAGAAAAACTTGCCGGTGCTTGCCCCAGAAGGACTGTCTTTGTCAGTGCGGTGGTCGAATCGTTCACGTCCTCCGAGGCACAATGGTAATGCAGTGAACATTGTGTCCACCTCATTTAATTAGCTTCAGTACTTACCATTCATGCTGTGGCTTTAGGAACATACAGGGGAAAATTATGTCTGCGTCTCTGTCGCGGTTACAATTTTCTGTAATTTTCTCATAGACATTTCCTGTTTAGAAAAACCTTAGCTCGAACCCCTACAAAGCCTGCCAACTTTCTTTGAGCTACTTCAAACCTTTTGAAATGTTATTGAGTTTTTGTCAGAACACACTGGTTCGTCTATCCCTACGCACATTCAAGTGCGATGTCCCCGATGGCTTGGTCTGTATGAAAAAACAACAAAGTGTACTTTTAAACCATCTGTCTACTTTTTCTTTGCCAAGGTAGTCATATTCAATTATACCAAATGACAATCTAGTCTGAACAGTGACATAATTACCAAGTTGTTGTAATCAAAAGAGCATCCAGGCCATGCATATATATAACGTTTTCGGTGACTAAGAATGGCAGACATATCAATTTTCTTTTTTTATATCCTAATTGATATTGGGACAATACATGCCTGAGTGCCTATTCATGTTCATACATGGAAATTGAGCCATTGACTTTAATTGCTTGTTGTGATCTAATTTTTACCATGGGTGTTGCTTCACATAATTTCCACGGGTATCCTTTAATCCGCAATGACATCACAGGGCTGACACTTTGACCAAGCCTTTGCACCTCACCAGCCTCTGGGGCTAGTGGAAGGGCAATGGGCCAGATGTAGAAAGCTAAATAGCGACTGCAAACGCCGAAATTACAGAATTTCAGCATTTGCGATCGCATTGAGCAATGTAGGTAAGATTAAACCTACTTGCAAAATAAGGAAACGCAAAAATTGTGATTCCTTATTTTGCGACTGCATTTAAGGAATTGCAAATTGCGATTCCTTAAATGCAATATAAGCAGCACAAAAGAAAGTGCACTTTAGCCTTAAGGAATCGCTAAGTACCACCAACTTGGTGGTAATTAGTGATGGCCTTTAAAAGAGCACTTTTTTGCTTTTTAAAAGTGGCATGTAGCACACATTCATGCACTTAGGGCATGTATGTGTGCCACATATGCACACATGCACATTTAAGGGGTGCAACAGGGTGTCCTTTTGGAACCCTTGCCCCCTTGAAATTGAGCCCAGAATTTGCAAGTGCCTTTGGTTACTCGCAAATTGCGGGTGCAAATTCTATTTATTCCTATGGGCCTCTTGGCCCATGGGAATGAATGGGATGGTATTCCTTGATTGCGAATCTCAATTTGTGATTCTCAATTAAGGCATATTAAGGAATCGCAAATATTTTTGTGATCCCTACCTGCATTCAATTTAGTGAATCCTTAATAGCGATTCAGTAAAATCCCTATTAAGGACTTGCTAAATTGAATATGCCTACTTCTGGCCCTAAGTGTCAGATCTGCGGACATTAGAGCTCTTCTGTTCACATCACTGCCTTCATTGCCCATAATACCAGAGTTAGCCACTTCTACCCCCCGCTACTTCGAATTACAATAGTCATTATTTGAAAAAAGGTAGACAATTTAACTTTGCTGTGCATTATGGTATTATTTCTATGAGTTTTATTATTGTTAGTAGTAGTAGTAGTAGTAGCAGGAGTAGTATCATTAATATTACCATTTATTTCATTGTTATCTTTTATTATATAGTTGGTATTATTGTTATCATCATTATTGTGAGCGTGCATATTATCATAATTATCATGGTGAGGATGATAAATGGTTATGATTAGGATTACGATTATTTAGCATGTACCAGGATTATTTTTATTTACCATATACCAGTTAGCATTTCTATCCTCAGTGCTTTCCAAAGCTTTCTAAACTACTTCCAGGTAACATGCTTCTGAATAAGTATGGCACTGGATTTCAGTGCAACCATCTTATCTCTGATAGCTTCTACATAGGCATGCCAGCAGGAAAAAAAGACCTTTTAGTGCCATGGCTTTTTCAACACAAATATGACTTGCTGCATTTGCCTCCTATCCCACTATAAATAAAGATAATGATTTACAAGCTCAAACAATTTTTTTAATTAAAATTTCATCACCCAGGGTATGATGCTGTGGTGGTACTTCTAAAAGTTAAATGGTCAAAGTTCAGCACCTGATTGTTCTATTAAAGTGGGCACAAAAAGTTTGGGGCACACTCCAAGCCATCAAAGAGTATATACAGGGGCACTCAATTTATGAGGCAGGGGAGCACCAAATTATGCAGCAATGTTGACTGAATTATGTGGCAAGAAAAGCCAAAATATGAGGCATAATACAGCACATTTTTTATACTATTGTACATTGTTTTGTAATTTGTACAAATGGTAATACTGCCTGGGCAAAGATTTCACCTCGCTAGTACCTGTTTAACAACCAAATACAGAAAGAAGCTAACAAAAGATGACCAGTTAACCTTTGCAAAGGACCTTCCAATGCGTGCAAACACAAATCACCATGTTTTGAGTAACTTTTGATCTGTTTGAGCTAGAAACAATTTGTTGTTGTTGTTAAAACCGCAGACTATGCAGCAGATGATGGATTATGTGGCAAAAGTGGTAAGTCCAAAATTATGCGAAAAAAGCTGTGGAATTGCATAATTCATTTGGCCAAAGTAAATAGGAACAAAGGAAATAATTGTTGACATTAACAAATAATGAAAATAAGTCAGAAAAATTAGAATCTGTAATATTTTTTCCCCAGTACTTCAAACGCTTTGCTTGGAAGGCTGTCCAAATACATGTTATACCTAGAGCTAACAACGGACCTGCAGGTTATATTGTTGTTTCACTGTATACCAGCCATGTAGCAATATATTAGATAAGATTAAGTTAATTAAAGATGGGATGAAGGAAACCTTTGCATTTTTTAAATGCGCCCAAGCAATTTAGTTTAGGAATAGTAGTTATTTGTGCAACTCTGAATTTGGGATTTCCCACACTATCAGGTCATTCAGATTGCATTTTGCAAAGTGTATGCTCTCTTGCTCCTGGCTTACAGTTCAAAGACAGAAATAGAGAGAAATTAAATTAGTGATAACAATGAATCTACCATTATGAATTTCCACAGTTCTTTTAATAAAAACCAGCGCCCCACGTCTGTGCCAATTGGTCCCAAAATATGACCTGGATATTTAATAGATTTTGCCTTGCAGATTGACCCATTTTGATGAGTAGCTGAGGTATTTGGGCCCAATTTCCCTTGTCACCCATGGACATCTACTAAACATAGACATTTCTGAAAGCTAGACCCACAGAAGAGTCCAAAGTGGTGTGGCTTGCATTGATCTCATGAGGTTTTCTTACCCAGAATGACCTGGCAAACTCTAATGTTTGCTCCAACAATGTATTTTCCTCATAATTCTATGAGAGAAAGGTCTGGTATATGGCAAGAATCACGAAATTCCTAATACCCCACTTCCCATAATCAAGCAATAGCCCATTTGTGTGGCTCGGCCAATTAACAGCGACACAATAGGCCCCAAAACACAATGTGGAGACATGAAGTTTTCACTATTAACATTGACCCATTTTGACGATGTGGATAGCTGTTGTATTTGGGCTGCTCAGCCTTCACTTTTGGAAATGTACTAAACCTCGAAATGTCTGAAAACTAGATACTAGGGAGATTCCAAAGTGGTGTGAGTTATGCGAATCCCGTGTTATTTTTATTTACCTAGAATGACCAGCAAACCTTACGGGAGGTCTAACTTGATGCATTTTGCTCACATTCCTGTGAGGTAAAGCTCCAGAATCTGTGGAAATCAATAAAATTCTACTACCCAGCATTTCCACCCATCTCCTGATAAAACTAGTGCTCCATTTGTTTGACTGGGCCTGTTATGCTTGACATGATAGGCCCCAATATACAATGTAGAGACATCAAATTTTCACCATGAACATTTACCTATTTAGGCTGTATGTCTAGCTGCCGTATTTGGGCCTAAAATCAGCTACCAACTCGGCAGACATACTAAATCTAGACAGCTCTGCAAACTATACACCTAGGTGAGTTCAGGGTGGTGTTATCTGCTTGGATCCCACAATCTTTTCTGACCCAGTATATCAGGCAATCCTCAGAGTTTGGCTAAAACCATGACTTTGCCTCATATTTCTTTGTGGAAATGTTATGAATCTGTGGAGATGAACAACATTTCAACCACCCAGCATTTCACACTTATCCCAATAAAAATGGGACCCCACATCTGTGGGAAACCCACCCCAGATTTCCCACAGGGAGAGCAGACTCTTTCACCCATTTTTGAGCATCACACAGCTTGATGCCTGGCTGAGCTGCTTCCTCCTTTTTTTATTACACTTTTCCTGGAGTCTAGTGGACTTTTTGGCTCCCCCAGGAGACAAGTTGGGGGTAATCCCCCATCTCCCCTTCCAGGCAGGCAGAAAAACTACTGGGCCTGTTATAGGTGGAAAAATGGCCTGATGTCTTGGCGGGCAACACCCACTCTTCCTTATTTATATTTACCTTGCCATCTAGTATGTTTTTTGAGGCCCCACTAGGGTGGGTAGATTGGAATAAGTCCCCTAATCTGCCTCCTTGGGTGGGGGGCAGATAAACCGCTGGGCTCATTTTTGGATTTGGTCACAGCCGAATGCCTTGGTGGGCGAACCCACCCTTTCTTTTTTTCATATTATCTCTGGTGTCTATTTGGATTTCTCCGCCCTGTGGGTATCAGTGTAACAACCACCCCCCTCCACCAATGGGCACTGCAAATAAGGCAGAATGAATAGTGAGACCAGTATGAGTTAGGGGCACATATGATGCACACCAATTGTTTTTTATTTCATTATGTTGTTCTTGGTATCTAGTTGGCATTCTGGTCCTAGATCCCCTGTGAAGTCCACAAAGCTGTTTGCCTCTTTTTAATGTGGAGGCATAACCGACGGCCAGGGTGGGCTTTCTCCACGTCTTCTTCATTTTTTTCTCCCTAATAAATCTGGTAGTCAAGTGGGCTTTCTCCACCCGGGCCAATTGTAAGATACCCCCCAAATCACCTACTCAGGGGGAAGAAAGACTGTCCATTGTTTTGTGGGGAATCATTTGCCCATGGCCTAGGATCTACTTCCCTTCCCAAAGTATCCCATGTGTCTAGTGGGTAGATTCTGGCTTTGTATTCAAGGTCTTTGGGTGTTCTCCAAGCAGGGTTTAAGTAGGAAGAGGTAGCAGTGGAAGGGGACGTTGTACCCTTTCCAGCACTACCTCTCCTGCACAGATCGGTGATCAGTGAACAGAGTTACGCCTGGAGTATGGATAAAAGTGAAACCGGACTGCACCTAATGGCACGATCTGCATTCTATTTTGTTAGTCTGACATCAGTGCAATTTGCATACTGAGCATCACAGTGACAAATCAAAAAGAATTCAAGACGTGAGAAAAGTTCATCCCTTGGGTACAGAATTTCTTCTTTTAAAAGAAAATCTTACCAGTGCTTGCCCCAGAAGGACTGTCTTTGTCAGTGCGGTGGTCGAATCGTTCACGTCCTCCTAGGCACAATGGTAATGCAGTGAACATTGTGTCCACCTCATTTAAGTAGCTTCAGTACTTACCATTCATGCTGTGGCTTTAGGAACATACGGGGGGAAATTATGTCTGCCTCTCTGTCGCGCTTACAATTTTCTGTAATTTTCTCATAGACATTTCCTGTTTAGAAAAACCTTAGCTCGAACCCCTACAAAGCCTGCCAACTTTCTTTGAGCTACTTCAAACCTTTTGAAATGTTATTGAGTTTTTGTCAGAACACACTGGTTCGTCTATCCCTACGCACATTCAAGTGTGATGTCCCCGATGGCTTGGTCTGTATGAAAAAACAACAAAGTGTACTTTTAAACCATCTGTCTACATTTTCTTTGCCAAGGTAGTCATATTCAATTATACCAAATGACAATCTAGTCTGAACAGTGACATAATTACCAAGTTGTTGTAATCAAAAGAGCATCCAGGCCATGCATATATATACATTTTTTTGGTGACCAAGAATGGCAGACATATCATTTTGTTTTGTTTTATATCCTATTTGATATGGGACAATACATGCCTGAGTGCCTATTCATGTTCATACATGGAAATTGAGCCATTGACTTCAATTGCTTGTTGTGATCTAATTTTTACCATGGCTATTGCTTCACATCATTTCCACGGGTATCCTTTTATCCGCAATGACATAACAGGGCGGTAACTTGGACCAACCCTTTGCACCTCACCAGCCTCTGGGGCTAGAGGAAGGGCAATGGGCCAGATGTAGAAAGCTAAATAGCGACTGCCTAAATTACAGAATTTCAGCCTTTGCGATCGCATTGAGCAATGTAGGTAAGATTAAACCTACTCGCAAAATTAGGAATCGCAAAAATTGTGATTCCTTAAATGCAATGTAAGCAACACAAAAGAAAGTGGACCTTAGTCTTAAGGAATCGCTAAGTACCACCAACTTGGTGATAATTAGTGATTTCCTTTAAAAAAACACTTTTTTGCTTTTTAAAAGTGGCATGTGGCACACATTCATGCACTTAGGGCATGTATGTGTGCCACATCTGCACACATGCACATTTCAGGGGTGCTAAAGGGTGTCCTTTTGGAACCCTTGCACCCTTGAAATTAAGCCTGGAATTTGCAAGTGCCTCTTGGTTACTCGCAAATTTGGGATGGTATTCCTTGATTGTGAATCTCAATTTGCGATTCGCAATTAAGGAATATTAAGGAATCGCAAATATTTTTGCGATCCCTACCTGCATTCAATTTAGTGAGTCCTTAATAGCGATTCGGTAAAATTCCTATTAAGGACTTGCTAAATTGAATATACCTACATCTGGCCCTAAGTGTCAGATCTGTGGACATTAGAGCTCTTCTGTACACATCATGCCTTCATTGCCCCTAATACCAGAGTAAGCCACTTCTACCCCCCACTACTTCGAATTACAATAGTCATTATTTGAATAAAGGTAGACAATTGAACTTTGCTGTACATTATGGTATTATTTCTATGAGTGTTATTATTGTTAGCAGTAGTAGTAGTACTAGTAGTAGTAGTAGTAGTAGTAGCAGGAGTAGTATCATTAATATTACCATTTATTTCATTGTAAACATTTATTATATAGTTCGTATTATTGTTATCATCATTATTGTGAGCGTGCATATTAACACAATTATCATGGTGAGGATGATTAATGGTTATGATTAGGATTACGATTATTTAGCATGTACCAGGATTATTTTTATTTACCATGTACCAGTTAGCATTTCTATCCTCAGTGCTTTCCAAAGCTTTCTAAACTTCTTCCAGGTAACATGCTTCTGAATAAGCATGGCACTGGATTTCAATGCAGCCATCTTATCTCTGGTAGCTTCTACATAAGCATGCCCGCAGGAAAAAAGACCTTTTAGTGCCATGGCTTTTTCAACACAAATATGACTTGCTGCATTTGCCTCCTATCCCACTATAAATAAAGATAATGATTTACAAGCTCCAACAATTTTTTTTAATGAAAATTGCATCACCCAGGGTAGATGCAGTAGTGGTACTTCTAAAAGTTAAATGGTCAAAGTTCAGCACCTGATTGTTCTAATGAAGTGGATACAAAAAGGTGGGGGCACACTCCAAGCCATCAAATAGTATATACAGGAGCACTCAAATTATGAGGCAGGGGTGCACCAAATTATGCAGCAGTGTTGACTGAATTATGTGGCAAGAAGAGCCAAAATATGAGGCATAATACAGCACATTTTTTTTATACTATTTGTGAGAAGTTGGCCTGGTATATGGTGTTCACTATTCTAGTGAGCACCTTACACCAGTCCAAATGACCCTTATGGTGATTGGTTGTAAGTCAACCTTATAGACCAGCTATCCTAATGGTAGCGTGGACAAAGCAGTCTTAGGCTAAACTCAAGAGGGCATGTGAAGCCAGCTGTTTTACCATATGCAATCCCTTTTAATACCAAATGAAAGGACACCACACAAGTTAAATATTATAAAATATATGTATTTATTTCTAGAATAATCCCCTTAACTCTTTATGACCACAGGAGCACAAGCGTTAAACAAAGAACACAGTATAACATACAACAAGCTGCACAATTATGGATAGGCCGGGTGGCCACTCAAACCATATATTAAGAAAGTGGTATAAGTACCAAGTCACGAACAATGAACAGGTCTAGGGCCTTGGGAATCGCTGGGCCTACACTGGACTAATGAAGGTTAGGACGGGAGAGGCCCACAGGATACGGGTGCAGAGTCTATAGGCAACCGCGTTTACCATACAAGTCAATGGTGCGTAAAAATCAGAAAGTTATAGGTTTCGGAGACTTCCGACTGGACTAGAACTTAGCCACTTAAAACTAGGACACTAGAGGTGTAATCCACTATAGGAGCACCGGAGTTAGATTGTTACCTCACCCACAGGAAGCGTGTGCATAGGTGCCAAAGTGTGTCGGGTTTCGTTGTGAAGTTCTATAGAGCCTGGAGATGAAGATGCTGCAGGCGGCCAGGAGAGAAGAGTCCGGTTGGATCCAAGTGTGGATCGAAGGAGTAGAGTACCTGAAAGTAGAGGGGACAGAGTTCAGGTCACTAGCCAGTGACCAGCGAGGAACCAGGAAGGAACCAGGCGATGTCAGGTTGCAATCAGGTGATGTCGAGGTGTTTGTCGCCGCTGCCACGTGGACCAGGAAGGATCAAGGATGACCAGCTGGTGAACATGAGCTGTCCCACGAAGGCTCTTGCTGTCGGCGGTGTCGGTACTCAATTCGGAGTCACCAAGCCTTGGCAAAGGCAACCCACGCAGGACTCGAAGATGTCTTCTCGATCGGACCGGGAAGGTCAGATCGATAGCTCCTTTTCAGGGAAGCTGGGGCCAGTCTGGAGCAACCAGCAGTGTAGTTTTGGTGTTTCATCCTCACAGAGGCCACTAGCCAACGGGCAAGCGACCGGACAACGCGTCAAGCAGGAAAAGTGCAAAAGGGCCCCACGCAGCACTCGGAGAGTGTGGAGAGGTGATCTTTGGAGCACAGACTGCTCGGGGCTGGGGCTTCTCAAACCCCAAAGCACAGATTCGAGGGAACCTCGGGAGCTGCACAGGAAGCACTTCATTGACTTTTCAAGATGGCCGGTCCCACGTCTCTCGTTGCCTCCACAGGTCTAAGCTTTGCTAGGACTGTGTATCGGGCTGTTGGAAGTCTGGGAGTCCAGGTCTTGTCGGTCTTTGTCGTTCGAGCTCCGGCGGGAGCAACGGCAAAGAAAGTCTTGTCGCGCTGATGGTGCCTGCTTGCACAGGGTGGCCACTCCTTGACCACAAGGGAGATTCTTCAGTCTTCTACGTTAAGTAGGATGTTGAAGGGTCCAGAGTTTTGTTTCAAAGTTTCAGTCAGGATGATCTAAATTGCATTGGCACAGCTCCTACCTTTATTCCAAATCAAGGGGCTGGATCACCTGCTAGGTCCCTCCTATGGGTGGGACCCAGGAAGGGGGTGGTTACACGCCATTACCTTTGTCCAGTTTCGTGCCAGAGCTGGGGCTGGAGTGCCCCAGCACCGGTTTGAACTGGACTATGCATTGGGTGCCTTGTGCGCCCCAGGCAGTGTCTAGTTTCATTCAACCCTCCCTGCTACAATCCACTATCTCCTGTCTGGGGTGGTGTAACACCTCCCTGTGACAGGATACCATTTGTCCAGGCCTCCCCTGCCGGAGTTTCGGTCAGCAGCAGGAGGCCAGACTTTTGTCTGTGGCAGCAGCATCCATTTTGTGATGCTGGGGCTCTGGTTAGATTTAACCGCGTTTAAGAAAAGTAACATGTGTTCTCCCTCTAGAAGGGTGGAATGCTTCCCTCGTTGCCAGAACTGTCGAGGGGGTAGTATTCCAAAGCGTATGACACCTTACACGACATGTTTTGATAAAGCCAAACCAAAGTTAGCAAGTAACCGTGAGGATTATAATGCACTTAAGAGTATATGGTATGGCAATATCCCAGAACAGCTAAGGGAGTTGGTCCCGAAAGCTGCAGACAGGCTCAGCTCATGCTAGAGCACCATCTCACATAAAACCAAACACTCTGCCTCCAGGATTGATAAGGCCTGCCATAGGAGTGACTTATAGGTGCATATGTGTCCAGATATCGGTTTAGATATAGGTATACTATATCTAAGCAAGGGGTGATTACACGACCTTGCCCCAGCTGAGTGATCAGCCAGTTGTGTCAGTTTGGATAGCCAGCCACGGGTGGCAAAAGATATGCTGCAGCCCCTGGTAGGCCTTGGATGCACCTATGCCCTGGGTACCTATAGTTCACTGTACAGGGGCTGATAAGGTGACCCAATGTCCAATTGGTTATGTACCTAAAGTACATGGATGTGCATTTAGAGAGAGAACAGCAGGCTGTGGGTCTGAATAGCAGGCCCACAGCCACATTAAGTCGAAAACCAGTGAGGCAAAAAAAGCAAAAAATGGGGTGACCGTAGGAAAGCAGACCCTACTCTCCTACACTATTGTACATTGTTTTGTAATTTGTACAAATGGTAATACTGCCTGGGCAAATATTTCACCTCGCTAGTACCAGTTTAACAACCAAATACAGAAAGAAGCTAACAAAAGATGACCAGTTAACCTTTGCAAAGGACCTTCCACTGCATGCAAACACAAATCACCATGTTTTGAGTAACTTTTGAACTGTTTGAGCTAGAAAAAATGTGTTGTTGTTGTTAAAACCTGCAGACTATGCAGCAGATGATGGATTATGTGGCAAAAGTGGTAAGTCCAAAATTATGCGAAAAAAGCTGTGGAATTGCATATTTCATTTGGCCAAAGTAAATAGCAGTACTCAGGAAAGCATAGTTCTGATAAAAGCAAAATAATAAATGAGGCAACAACACAGTGCACAAAGCAAACCAGCACCCTGCTACCTAACATGTTGACTATGGGTAAGCCCGAATTTAGGGCCCTCTGCAATCAGATGGAAAAAGGTTGACGCACATGCCAAGTGAATATCAAAGTATTGGTAGAAAACCTGTATGTGATACTCAAGGTTGGAGTTAGGTCCAAAAGAATCAATTCATTCTCCTTCTAGGGTTGTCACAATAGTACAGTCATTGATATGGAAAGATGAACTGCCAGGGCAGGCAATCCATGTTCTGCCCTCTCAGACTTTTTCAAGGCTGACAAAATAGATGGAGTGGGCATTGTCACTTCCAAATGATGATTAATTGATTATATAATTTATGCTGTATTCAAAATTCTCAAGGTGGAGTCAATGGTAGCTGGAACTAAATTGTACATGGGAATTTCAAAATAGTAGGATCATTGTAAATAAAGCGCCTGGGTTTGAAGGGCTCCCAAGGTAAAGACTAAAAGTCCAAATGAATACCTGTAAACTGATAAGCCATCAGAGTATAATGGAGCCAATGTAAATCAGATACATCATTTTGCGTGCAGCACATATAATTGTGATTCCTGTGCAAACAGGTGTAAGAATAGGGATCACATTTTCCCAAGAACCTCGTAATCAAGGCCTTCTAATAAATTGGCTAAATATTCTGGGAAGATAAAAAATTAGCTTTGAGTAATTTATCCAAAACAAAAAGCCTTTAATTTCCTTTTGTGCTTGGGTGCGAAAAGCTACTACCTAATTGATTACCTGTTCATGAGGATTCAGGAGAATTAAAAGTTAATTTTTTTTTTTACCTCAGGCCACTGAGGAACGATTTCATTTAATGAGTTATAAATATTTTGTTGTAGGTTTCCTTTAGGGCATGCTTAGTTTGCTCGTATTTTAGTTTGATTGCACATTTAGGCTGCTTTGCCTTGCACACATTACTCTTGGCATGTTTATTTTTGTGCCACAACATTATATCACAAAAGCAGCCCACGTTTTTGTTATTGCGTCAGACGGTCTGGACATATTATTTTAAGGTCAAACAACACTGTGCCTGGTCTTTGCTGTGATCAGGTTAGCAAGTGTAGCTTAACCCCTTGCGCGCTGGCCGAATTTTCGCGCTGTGTGGGCGAAAAGGAGAGTGGGCGGAGTTCGGACGGCCCCGGCCGTCGTTAAAACACGCCCACGTGACGGCCGGCAGGGCCGGTCCTAGGCATGGGCGGTATGGGCAGCTGCCCAGGGCCTCGCGCTCAGGGGGGCCCCCTGCCGGCCCTGCAGAGTAGGGAAAAGTGCACTCGCGCAGGCAGTAAGGCACTTAGAGGAGCCTCACATCTTCCCTTTCGCCCGGGGCCTCAGAAGGCCTCAGAAGGCCTAGGACCGGCTCTGACGGCCGGGGGCCGTTGAAGAGCACCGAGGGGGTGAACACTTAGACACAACATACAATCAAATCTGCTGTTTTCAAAAAGGCACCCCACATCAGATACACAGAGATGGGCTATTTTGAAAACAGAGCGAATACATTCTAGTAGAGCAGCGGTCCAGGGACGAGAGAGCTGCGATGTCTGACATTTAGAACAGCTATTTATGCATGACAGGTATGGGCCCCCCGCATCCCAGTGATCTATAATATAACACTGTGTTTTCATAGCGAGGGTGGGCTGAGGCAAATAAATAATTCACCACGGTAGGACTTCTTCTTGTAAATAGTTTTTTTGTAATCCTCCGCCCGCTGCCGGGATGCACATGTATCCTAGTTGCCGCGCAGATGTTTCATTAATAGTGCACAATGCTTTTCAATAAATATTGCAAACTGTTCTCGTGTCTTTTTTGTTTATTACGGACATGCATTAGAGAGAAGACGAAAGGTTAACAATCCGTTTCCTGGGTTCCCTTAGGTGACTAGGGTGTTATGATCTGGGATGCTGACTTACCTGTCACTCTGGGAAGGTTAGGGGTGCAGGTAAAGCACTATGGGCAAATCTGGATTTGGGCTCATAGGTGCTGATGTGGTATGGTGACTCAGTCCCTACATACTGACGTTCTGTAGTCCCAGGCATAGCCCTGTTCCTGAGCAGTACCCCTGCAACAATTTTAACTTGTACATTTTTGCTTACATATTCTTGTCTTAATTTATAATTGCCAAAAATGGGGTGGGAAGACTTCATCCAAAACATTTTCCAATAAAGTCTTTCATTTCCTTGGTGCTTGGGTGTAACACTATTACCAAGACACATCCTATTTCTGTGTTCACCCTTTCGTTGAAAATACAGGTCACTGTGATTCATCGAATCTCTTCTCATCTCTGCTTCTCACCCAATTGAGCATAGCCCTTCACAGGGCTGATGAGAAGTGAGGATTGAATGCTAATCTCAGATGTCAGTATAGGAGTCTTCCACCTCTCAGAAACCTTGAGTTTATTATTACCTTGAGGACTGGAATGATCGGCGCTCCCCTGACACTTCGAAGTGAGCTACCATCATAGATCAGGATTTAATATTCCCGCCCTACATGAGGGCTAACACTTCTTCGAAACATCTGTAACTCTGACTGCCAGCAGAGCTATTACAGTAGTAATGCATGTCACATTTGAATAGCCGCTTATCCTTGCAGCAGGCGTTTCTGCATGTCTGATCTTTATATCTCTCAGTGATCTAAAGAGGAAAAAGTGAAGTTGTTTATCCCAAAAGGCTCCCCTGTTATTTAGTGGAAAATTCCTCTAAAAGAATCTGTAAATCACAAAAATATGGGACCTATTGCTGTTTAAAGAGATACAAATGTGGATGTGAGCTTGAGTAAAGTGTGCAGTATTTTTTAGCTTTATGGAATCTATCACTGTAGCATATCCATGGGTGCCCTGCAGCCCCTGTTATGCAGGGGTCCCTCCAGCCCCCCCAAACCTTCAGGTTTGCCCCTTTCAGCCCAAGGCCAATGAATATCTGTGAGATATGGGAGACTCAGGAGCCCCTCTTCACATCCTGAAGCCCCGCATTCTTTTATGCTACACTCTGGACTGAACATCCCTTGCATAATATCAAGGCAGTCCTGAGACAGAGTAAAAAAAAGCCTCACTTCCTATTACATTGCTTTGTTGAAGGCTAGTATGCCTCCTTCGAGTCACCTTGGAGCTTTAAATCACTCATTCTAGCAGAGCACTCTTTGTCACGTCCATCTTCAAGACGGTGTGGATATAATATAGCAAGGATTGCTGTTCAAGGACAAGGGAAGGTAGTTTGAAGATACACTACTGTCTGTGCAGCGTCTTGTTCACTTAATTAGCCGGTGTTATCTTTCTCAGCAAAATGAATCCACACATTGTCATAGCTTGTATGAAAAAGTGTCCTTACCAGTGCTTAATTTGTACAGGTAGTATGCATCTGCACTATTTTTTTGGGACAGGACTTACTCTTCATCATTAAATTTTGACAAAGTGCAAGACCAAGAAAGACAGACAATGGGAAAAAAGTAGGGGGATAAATATGTAAAAACGTTGATAAAGGGAGTTCCTCCCTGAGGAAAAAGAACCTGCAAGAGTGAGTAAAGGAACAAAAGGCCTTATTCGCTAACTGTATTTTTTAGTATGTAAAGCAGTACTGCTTACTACAAAATGCGATTCACAAACGTGCAGACGGAGTTCTCCTCCCTTGCCGCTACTAACTTTTCTATGTAGAGATCTTTGCACATGTATGTTGTGAGAAATTGTGTTACTGGTTGAGGGAGGTAAAACCCTACTTAAACAGCAACCAAACTCAGGGTGGGAAACTAGACAACCCCAAATTAACCTGTGATCAACCCTCTGGCAGCTTGGCACAGACCAGCCAGCCTTAACTTAAGGTCAATGCGTAAAGTATTTATGCTGCACTTCAAATAATAATGAAGGAAAAACACCTCACAAAAAAATTCCAGACCAATTTAGAATAATAGAGCAACATGACAACATTCCAAGCAGTAGAACTGGAGAGATGTAATTTTAAAGATTTAAAAGCCCAAAGCACCACTCGCAGCTATCTTGCTATGCGAGACCGGGAGAAAGTCACAATTTCAGGCTGACTGTGATAGAGTGTGCATCAATAGAAGGGCCATGTTAGTGCTGCTGAAAAGTTACCATCTTAGTTTAGTGCAAAGACCTCCGTTCGCAGTGGAGGAGACTGCGAGACGCAAGTAAGCATTGTGAATGGTTGTTGATGGAGTGCAAAGAGCAGGCCTGGCGTCCTGGATGGGGTTCTTTCTAGCATGAAGATCCTGTTGTCATCACGAACGGTCAAGCCTGAGCTTTGCTATGATGCTCACACGAGCAGTCGATGCTGCAGTTTGAAGAGTCAGGTAGACATAATTAGTGTTGGGGGCAGTGCAAGCGCCAAGGTTTTGTCACCAATTCAGTTCCACTGAGGCCACACCAATGGTCCAGGACTTGCGGAGCACCACTTGGGGTCAGGGTCTTACTCCAGCTGGATTCGGGTGATGGAGCAGGTAGTCAGAAGCCTGTTATGTTGTTGAGGCTCTGAACAGGAGGTCGACAGGCTAGCCCTTGGAGGCACTCAGGGACTCCGGGGTTCAGGTGTAAATTCAATCCCTCTGACTCAGGCAGGAGGGCAGCAGGGCAGCAGCGAAGGGGAATGGAGACAATACACAGCCTGTTCAAGCGTAAGTAGGGCTGTGCCCGACTCCATGCTCCCATCCTGCAAGTGATTGCTCATCCAGGCACACCTAAGTCCTCTATTGAGTGCGGCTGTCTAAGAGTAATACACAAAGCCCAACTGTCAGCTACACCCAGACATGTGACATGTTGACAGGCTGCAGGTACTAAATGGCTAAAGCAAGAAAATGGCAACTTTCCAACAGTGGCATTTTAAAAATAGTAATTTGAAACCTGACATTACCATAGGAGAGGATTTTTCAATAAAATTCCATAGACAAGAAACATGCACTCGTTACCTGTTCCCATTGAAAAGTTACAGCTTATTAAATGTAATTAGGTAACTCCAGTGCTATCCTATGAGAGGAAGGCCTTGAAGTAGTGAAAAACAAATTTAAGAGTTTTTCACTTCACATGTAAAACTTAAAAGTGCATTGTCAACGTTTTAAAAACACTTCACCCCGCCCTCTGGGCTGCCCAGGATCTATCCTATGGGTGACATATGTAATTAAAAAGAAGGATTGGTCCTGGCAAAAGGTATAACTTAAAGAATTGAATGATTTGAGCACTGCGTATTTGTGTCGAAGTTAATAGTAAGTTGACTGTGCTCCAAGGACACCCCCTACTCTGGGGTGAGAAATGATAACAGCAGGTACGAACAAGTTCCTAATCAACTTGTAACCCTGGGCACAAGTATGTGCTGAGTAGCCAGCAAGAATTTTTGAAACAGTTTTTCAGATATCCATAAGGATGATTCAATTTATTGATAATCCAAAATCCATGACGTAATCCATAATGTTACTTCACATCAAGCGTCATAATCATGTGAGTCACAATCTGATATTCACGATATACTAAGCATTTCACTGGCCACCCATGGCCTCCCAATGCATTTCGGCGCGCGCCGGCGCCT
Source organism: Lissotriton vulgaris (assembly GCF_964263255.1). Lineage (NCBI taxonomy): Eukaryota > Metazoa > Chordata > Amphibia > Caudata > Salamandridae > Lissotriton > Lissotriton vulgaris. The sequence continues at coordinate 822,427,695 of NC_141694.1, read as the reverse complement.
TTATCAAGGGATCTTCGCAAACTCCACAAACAAGCATATCTCCCAAAGGCCACTGAAATGGCGCCTTTGGGAGATATGCTTGTTTGTGGAGTTTGTGAAGATCCCTTGATAAAGGCGCCGGCGCACGCCGAAATACATTGGGAGGCCATGGGTGGCCAGTGAAATGCTTAGTATATCGTGAATATCAGATTGTGAATCACATGATTATGACGCTTGATGTGAAGTAACATTATGGATTACGTCATGGATTTTGGATTATCAATAAATTGAATCATCCTTATGGATATCTGAAAAACTGTTTCAAAAATTCTTGCTGGCTACTCAGCACATACTTGTGCCCAGGGTTACAAGTTGATTAGGAACTTATTCGTACCTACAAAAGGTATAACTTGCCAGGTCGAAATGGCAGTTTAAAAACTGCAAACACGGGCTGAAACAGCAGACCTCAGACATGTTTAAAGCACTCCTTAAGTGGTTGGCACAATCAATGCTTCAAACCCACTAGAAGCATATAATTTACAGGCCCTTGGCTCAGGTAATGCCAATGTACTAGGAACTTACAAGTACATTTAATATTCCAGTTAGGTATAAGCCAATTGTGCCATGTTTTAAGGAGAGAGCGCAGCGCTTTAGGGTTGGTTTACAAGGCCTAGGTGTGCAAAGTCCTAAGGCCAGCAAAATCAAAGTCAGCAAAGCAGGAGTTTGAAGGCAAAAAGTTAGAGGGAAAAAATGGCCAAGGATGCCAGGTCTAACATATATTTATTACTGATTAGTGAATGTGAGAGAGACCAGGTAAGTGGTGGAAATATGGGGTATATCTACTCCTAATTAAGAAGGGACTTAGGGAAATTTAACGAGTGGTTTGGGGAGGGACATGGTAAAACAAATGAACACCCACAAAAAAGTAAGACCATTGCTATTCAAAAACTATATGTCTTAAGTTAGTACAACCCCAAATAGCCAAACCAGGCTCAAATGTACTCCAGTCCAACTTGGATGATGTCATGCATCACACATGGCCAACCAGTGATACTACAATACACTTCCATTGAAAATAAAGGTGGCAGGGAATTAAAATAACCCCCATAAGGAACTAATATTAAATTAATTAAACTAATTTGACATTTATAATATACATTTATAAATATTTATATTGAACTATTATGTATAATAATTAAATGATTATTTTAAAGTTTTAACATGTAATAGACATAATTAAAAATAATTAAACTTTTCAACATTGATTGAAGAATTACTAATAATTTAAATTATTTCAACACAACTTTAAATCGATTTGACTATACTTTGATGAGTTAATGTGCTGTAACATTTTATTTTATTGGATATGGGTTAACAATGTTTTTCAACGAAACTCACATTGATGTTATGCATTAGAATATTTCACATTTTCTAAATAAAATGATAAACTTCAATAATCTTTCTTACAGTTTTAAATACGGAGATAGCCAGGTTCATGTGAAATGTTATTAGCAGTCGTTTGGCACTCATAAGTCCTGTTGTAGAATGCTCCACCCCTCCTTGATGGGGTGGAGACACGTAAATCTATATCTAGGTGTAAATCTACACTCAGAAATCGAGAAAGATAATTTTAATTTAATTTTATTTAATTTCGGACCTAAGTGCTGGAGTAGAATAAAAACATCAGTAAATCTATACATTTAAATTTTCCTTTGTGAATAAGGTCAGGGACATGTAGAATGGTGAAATAGAGGCATGAGATAGACTCAAAATTAGGCTGACTTTGTATTCAGCAAGTGTGGCATTCTGCAATGCCAACGAGGGGCTGCAACAAAGCTTTGGATCCTAAATATATTAGTGTTTTCTTTTAACTAATACGCACTGGCATCACCTATCTAAAAATGTAAATCATTGGCCTCAATTCACAAACTGCTTTTGTAATACTTAGTAGTAGTACTACAGTAGTACATCTTGCATTGCACAAAATGCAATTCATAAATCGATGGCCAGAGGCCACCTCTTTTGTTTTTCTTGTATTTATCTGGAGACAGAAGAAAGGCACAGCAAGTTCCTTGACGTACTTGGAAAGAGATATACACACACAAAGATCAGTGGCCCTCAAGGGATAGATTATATGTCCTGTGCAATCAACAATAGTTTCTTAATTACTATTGGAATCCACACAAAACTTTGCCTGTGACTTCAAAAGATTAAATAAAAAAACTCCTCAAGATAGCTGCTTGCGTTTTATTTTTTGTTATAAAATAGTGTCGACCTCTTACACATTCCTTAAATATTCCACTATTACATGACACATCACATTCAGATATACAGTAAATGTTTAGCTATTACAGGAATATATACACTCTTTCCTCGTATATTGTTTTAATAGCACTAATGGCTCATGTCATTTTTTGTATGCCCTGGGTCCGTTTCACCGTAGTCCACATATGTATACAATGACCATCCTATTTGTTATTACACTGATTGTTTTTTGTGATTATTCCTTTTCGTTTGATGTGGACTTGTGCAAGATATAGAGATATATCACTAAAGTTGTTTTTGCAGTGATTTGTTTCTCGCTAAGTACAGAGTGAAGTAGGCTCTCTGAGGGCAGCAATAACAAGACTGTACAGGCTTAGTCGCCTTATATAGTCCTGAAGAAGCCAGTAACGTTATTTATTTGTTTTTTTAAATGAGAAAAAAGTGTATACATTCCTGTAGTACCTAAACATTTTCTGTATATCTGAATGTGATGAATCATGTAATAGTTGAATACTTGAGGAATGTGTTAAACTCAACAGAAACCTGATCTACAACTTCCACTTGAATGATCCTTTGCTGAGTGACGGGCGTGATGCTTTCATGTATTGTGTGGTGGAGGAAATGAGGTAGGAAGGAGGTGGGCGGAGCTGGCAGACGGAGGAGCACGGTGATGGATATGCTGGATACCGCACCCTGTATACTGGGTTCCACATCGCTTTGAGTACCAGACGGTAGGCACGCTGCATTCTTCTGCATACAGTGTATCGGACATTGAGCCTTTTGTCGTGCCCCATTGGGACTCACTCGCCGTGTCTTAGCCTCTGGGGGTCGCAGGCTCCAGGTCACTGCGGCTATTTGACGATTATCTGACTGCCTGCGAGGTTGCACCACCTGCCCGACTGCACCACATGGCCCAAATTAAAGGAGGTGTTCTGACGGAGCCCCCCCCTCCACTCTATTTATTTTTAATACCATCTGTGTGCCTGTGTGCCGAGAGCCACTTTGATCACTGAGACGACATTGAGACTATGAATGAATGAATAACTTTATTGTGTGGTTACTTAAAACCATTTCATTAAGACCAAAGTATAAAATTACAAAAGTTAAAACCAAAAATGTTTCTGCAGGCAAGCATTTATGAAAAGTTCCCAGGGTTCCAAAGGGCACACGCAGTCGGGGACCTGGAAGAGCCACCCAGTGTCCCGCAGCAAAGTCTCTATTCCTGTGCGCCCTTGGCTGCCATCAGCTCGGACTGGGTCTGTTGTATAAACTTTCCGAACGAGGCCATCTGTTTTACTATACTCAAGGTGTATAATTGATGGATTGCCTCCTTAGCTGTGCGTGACCCCGCGTCCCTAAGGATGGGCCTGAGGTAGAGGGTGCGGGGTGCACGTAGGGCAGGGCAGCAGAATAGTAAATGGGCCAATGACTCACGTTTGTAATTACAGAGTCTGCTTTCCCGAACTCCCGTGCCAGCATTTCCCAGGTGATATAGTTCTTTGAGCGGGAGGGGGTGCAGTCTGTAGGCTAGAATCCTATGGAGGGCTGGGAGGCCCACGGCCTGCGTGAGGTGGTTTCGAGGGTTATACGCGGTGTGCGGCAAGCATAGGGACTCATGAAAGACTCTTTTCGCAAGAGACTCAAGGTCCAAGTCCCGGGAGCAGGCACGCACTTGCTTTTTGATCGCGTGTTTGATGGTCGTGTAGTTGACAAGGTCTGGATTCCACGACTCGATCGCAAGGTTAAGTTGGGTCATTGCTGATTCGATGGTAGCTGACCAGGGGTTCCCGAGTTCCATGAAGATATGTTTCAAGACGGCCTTCAGTGTGTTGTCACGTGCCGCTGTTGTAAGGTAGTAATATTTTCTTAGGGCTGCCATCTCTTCCAGATTTTGTTGGTTGAGTGAGAATTCCAGGCGAATTAGAGTGTTTCTTGTGCATTTTGGTAAATGGTACAGTCTCTTGTATGCCCCGCAGTGAATTTTTTCCAACTCCTTGTTCAGTTTGCCTGGGTACGCCTGTTGTGCGTAATTGAGGGCCGGCATTAACTTGGCCTTGAGGACTCTTTGAATAGCCGTTGATGATGGGCTATATAAAGAGGCTTGTAGTTTACATAGGGTGAAGGTGATGGTCTTCCCTTTACCCTGAATTTTCTTTAGGTGGGTGCCACAAAACCCCGATTCGTGAAAGGAGACCCCCAGGTACGTGTATTTCTGTGTGCTGTCCAAGGTCAAATGGCCGAGGCTCCATTTTGCTCTTTTTTTTTTGGGGTAGTGCCCAAAGATTACTATTTTTGACTTGGTCGGGTTTGCTACCAGCTTGTTTTTGTTGTTGTATGTTGCCAGGGTGGTAAGTGCCTTTTGAAGCCCTATTTTTGTATGATCCAGGATTACGAGGTCATCCGCGTATTGCATAAAATGAATTTTGGTTGCCCCGATCTTTGGCGTTGCTAAGGCGGCCCCCGACAGGGCTATCTCCATGTCTGCTGTGTATAAATTAAACAGCAGGGGTGCCAACAAGCACCCTTGTTTTAAGCCACGGTTCGTGTCAATCTTGTCGGTTGCAGAGTCACTTGAGAGTTTAATTCTTACCCAGGTGTTTTGATACAAAGATTGTATCGCTCTTAGCAAAGAGGGGTCGATGTTCCAATGGACCAGCTTCCTCCATAGGATGGTACGATCTACTCCATCGAACGCAGCTGAGTAATCGATGAAGCAGGCGAATAATGGGAGACTTTTGCGCAGCCGCGCTCGATTGGCTAGGTAAGAAAGTGCAGTGATATTGTCTACAGTCAAGGACCCTGGTCTGAAGCCGGTTTGACAGAATGGCAGGAGGTTTTCTTCGCTTGCCCAGTCTGTGAGGTCCTTCAGGATGGCACTGGCGTAGGCTTTGCCCTCGATGTCCAAGAGGGCGATCATGCGGTAGTTCGTTGGATCCGATTTGGTCCCTTTCTTGTGGATTGAGTGCAAGAGCGAGCCTCGCCATGAGTCAGGCACATCACCCGTTAGCCAGCAGTCAGTGTATAGGTAGGTCAGATTTTCGGACCAGAATTCAATGTTTGATTTGAACAGGTGGCCTGGGAGGCCGTTGGGGCCCGGTGCGCCGTTTGGTCTAATTTTTTTAAATATTTTGGACACTAGAGATTTTCCGGGAGGGGGCGTGGTATCGATGATTAAAGCCAGATTCTCTCTTAATGAGGGCATGTCGTGTGGCTGAGTGATTGGTCGTTCTTCGTTGTAAAGCGCTTTTACGTGAGAGACCCAGACTGATGCCTCGAGGGAGTTTTCTCTGTGGTTTGTACCACGACCGAGGTGACTTATGTAACTCCAGAACTCTTGTGATTTCCCGGGGCTCAACAAATCGAAGATTTTCAGCCACTGAGCCTCGCAGTGGTTACGCTTTGCAGCCCACACTTTTTTGGAGTGGCTCTTTGCGGCCTCCTGCAGTTGTATTTTGTTTGTGATTGTGCAGTTTTTACTGAGGGCTTTTCGTTTTTTGTTTAAGTCCTTTGCACTTGTTTTAATTTCTGCATTAAATCCAAAGGCCGTCGGAGGATGCCAGTGGGTTGTCCTTTGTTTGTCCCCGGAGTTTTGCCGCTAAAGTCACGGGGATTCCGTCCCATATTGCTATTGCGTCCTGGCTGTGTTTGCGCTTGAGATTGAGACTACAAATAATGATATATTGAGCTTTTAATGCACAGGATGTGTACATGTGCAGGCCAAGAGTAGCTTGGGGAAAGGAGTAAGTGAAGCAGTGACTCTGGTGTGACCTCAGGGGTGCTAGTGCTAGGACTAGGCACAGGTGGTCCCCCTCTCCAGCGGAAGCAGCCGGCTTTAGGCTAGTGCAGCCTGCAGGGATAGGTGATGGACTGCCATCAGCCCAATCACTTCTTCCCCCAGCTGGTACCTCCCCAATAGCAAGTCAATGCAGGCAGCAGTTACATCTGGGATCAAAGCTCAAAAGCAATCAAAAGCTTAATTTCACCGTGCTTAAAAGACCACTTTAATCTGCAACTTTCTGCCTTAAACTTATAATGAGGTCTGGTCACTCTTACAACCTCAATCAAAATTAAGGAAAACAAAAATAGAAAAGTTAGGAACCAACCTAAATGACCTGCCACTGCTGACGATGCTCCTGCAAGCAACAAATACATAAGGGATGCTGAAGGTCTATACACGGCTCAAAAATGTCTGCTTGCTAAGAAGTGGGTGCATGTAAAAGCAAAGTCAGGTGAGAAACAGTGTGGAAATATGCCCATCAGCACACCGAGTGGCGGAAACTCATCATCTGGGATTTTAGTCAGACTGGTATCTGCTAGGTTACTTACTTGAGATATCATGAGAGATCCTAGTAACAGATCCACCAGTGATGGAAGCCAAAAAGCAATGGTACAGGTGCTGAAGTGGGAAGAAGTTGCAGTGCTCAAAAAGTGTATGAACCAAAAAGGTGAAAATTAAAATTGCCTAGTGTGGTGCCAAGAGATAACTTTATTGAAAAGGCCACCATAATGGCAAGGTTAAAAGCAGAGTGTAGATAGTGCCAACAAATACTACTTTCAATAGATGAAACTGGTCGACATGTTTCAGCCAAGAAATGGCTTTCTTCAGGACCTAATGATATTAAAACACTACTGCAACAGGTGAGGACAGAATAAATATTATCTATCCACAAAATAAAATGTACCATGCGGGAATAACCTACCGTATATTTAGTATTGAACGGTAGGACAATGAAGACATGGTCACCAAAATTCTCACCTGTAAGAAAGACAAATACATGCACATACAATTTTATGGAGAAAGCAGAGAGTATATGAACATAAACAAATAATGGCCTATGATCAAAACTTGATTCATCCTTGTATTTCATTTATTCATTTTTTGATTAATTGAAAAAAGGGGACTCACCCAAAAGTTTAATGGGGAAAAGCCTCACCTCGCCTGGCACTCGCTCAGGTAGAGAGGCCCCGCTCTAGAGAGATAGGAAAGAGGAGAAAAAACATTCATTTCGTCCATAACGTTGATAGTTAAGCTTCTGTGTTTAACCATCTCTCCTAAGCTGTCTTAAGTGTAAGATGGACATGATGGAATGGCGATCTCAGCAAACCAACAGAACTGATGGTCGACTGTAATTATTTACCTCAATTCAAAATGTAGTATGTACCAAAATATTGCAAAATCTTGAGGATTGGACTAGTGCAAGATGTAAAGGACTAGGTATAGGAGATTGCAAACTGGCGCTGGACCAGGGTCCATACATCAAAGATGTGGAAATGATGCCGTCAGTGGTAGTAACTATACCACAGTTAAGAGGAAAACAATTGCCTCTAAGTGAAAGAGAATCTCCAGATGGATAAAGAGTCTCAAGATGGATGAAAGGAAATCCATGCTGCACAAGTGAAGAAGCAATACAGTCCACCAAAAGATCAAAATCTAAACGGAAATCTTCCAAAGTTCGATACGCAGCAAAAACGCCAACCGGAATAGCCACCCACCTGTCCGTCGGTACCTCCGGCTTAAACTGAGCCGAGGGGAAGGTATCGGCATAGGTGGCGCGGTGGTTTAAAACAGGAGACTGCGGACCAAAGAGGAGACAAGGCTCCTCTTATCTAATTGGTTAGCCACAAGAAACCAGAAACAGGAAGTTAATGTGAATCGCTCCGGTATTCAGCGCGGCTAGATAGGAACAAATCAACAGGACCGTTCTCGCAAGTGTGTCAGAATAGTGAAAAAGGCCCACACAGTGGTTAGGTCTCGACTCACTGTCGTAGAAAATATAATGGTGAATGAGTAAACTGCTCAAAATGCGACAGGCGAGTCACGAATGTGGAGAACAAGAGTTCCCGCACCTCGTTAGACTGTGGACCAGAAGGGAGAACATGCTTACTGCATTCTGATTGGCTAGTCACAAAGAAACGGAAACCGGAAGTGGGCATCTATCACTCCGATATTCTGCGAGGCTAACAGACCCAACAAAGCCTCGTAAATGTGTAAAGATGGAAAAAAGGTCTCACATATTGATTAAGTCTCGGCTCGTTGTCTTAAAAATAAGTCAATGAAATGTGAACAGATAGGTCATAAATCATAGTGGTAATCATAAATTCCTCAAACTCATTGGATCTCTGGGAAGCTCAATTATGGTGAGTCACAAATATTACCGTTAGAAGAAGCGTATATGTATACACTGCACATCCAACAAGATATGCAATCTTCCAAGGGTAAACGAAAACTCCCAAAGGTAAATGAAAACTGCTGGGACAAAGGGCCTGAAAGATAGATGTAAATATATAGTATGTAGGCTCCCCACCAAAAAGTGGGCACCCATATAGGTCGCACAGGTCAAAGTACATCAGTAACAAAACAAAACAATGAAGAGAAACAATGACTCCCAGGCGTCATAGGCCCTCCGGAACTGAAGCAACTCAAAATCCATTTGGATTCAGAAGAGACCAAGGCTTATATTTACATATCTAGTGGGCCATAACAGGGCATGACCCAACATCAGTGACAACAACACTTAAATCTGGATCCAAGGGATTTCGTCGTTCAGCCCATCCATATCGCACTTCAATTTAAAAATCCATTTCTGTTCTTTGATAAACAGATAGCGAGAAATATCACTGACATGTTGGGGAATGAACGGTTGTTCAAGGACCACCCACTTCATTTCTTCAGCAGAGTGTTTCATGGTCTGGAAATGGTTGGTAAGCCGTGTGGCCTGTCTATTACACCTAATAGTACTTTTGTGCTCAAGGATTCTAAGCTTAACCTTCCCGGAAGTCATCCCAACATAGCGGAGGGAGCAAGAACATGTAATTAAATAGATCACCCTCTCGCTATTGCAGTTGGTATGACGCTTCAGCATCCATGGGCGCTGTGTGCCTATATCAACCGTCAGGGTCCTCTCTGTCTGTGGACACACAGAACAGGTACCACACGGATGGTGACCCTGAACTGGAGGAAGATTCCACAATGTGGTTAGAGAGTCCTGGAGGAGGGACCGGGGTCTGGTATGTACTAGGTCATCTTGTAAGTTTTGGCTTCTCTTAAATGAAAAAAGTGGGGGCGGAATCGTCACACCGGCAGTTTTGAGAATGCGCCAATTCTTCCGGACAATCTTTTGTACCTGTGTGGAGACCGTACTGAAGGTGGTCACAATGGTAAGCCTGTCTAGATGCGGTTTCTCAACAGGTGGCGCTAATAGGGCTTCGCGGTGGTTATTCGAAGCCCTCTTGCGTGCCCTCTTTACCAAAGAGCTGGGGTATTGTCGTTGTCTCAATTTGGTAGACAGCTCACATGACTGAGCATCAAAGTCGGGTTTCTCCGAGCAGTTCCTGCGGACCCTGAGGAATTGCCCAAACGGCAAATTTTCCCGAAGGGAGCGGGGATGATGGCTGTCAAATCGAAGCAAAGAGTTTCTTGACATCGGCTTCCGATAGAATTTACTTGCAAGGAAGCCGATGTCAAGAAACTCAATTCCTCACCTCACCGCAAAGCCCTATGAGCGCCACCTGTTGAGAAACCGCCTCTAGACAGGCTTACCTTTGTGACCACCTTCAGTACGGTCTCCACACAGGTACAAAAGATTGTCCGGAAGAATTGGCGCATTCTCAACACTGCAGATGTGACGATTCCGCCCCCACTTTTTTCATTTAAGAGAAGCCAAAACTTACGAGATGACCTAGTACATACCAGACCCGGTCCCTCCTCCAGGACTCTCTAACCACATTGTGGAATCTTCCTCCAGTTCAGGGTCACCATCCGTGTGATACTTGTTCTGTGTGCCCACAGACGAAGAGGACTCTGACGGTTGATATAGGCACACAGCGCCCATGGGTGCTGAAGCGTCATACCAACTGCAATAGCGAGAGGGTGATCTATTTAATTACATGTCCTTGCTCCCTCCGCTATGTTGGGATGAACTTTCAGGAAGGTTAAGCTCAGAATCCTTTAGCACAAAAGTACTATTAGGCGTAATAGACAGGCCACACGGCTTACCAACCATTTCTTGACCATGAAACACTCTGCTGAAGAAATGAAGTGAGTGGTCCTTGAACAACCGTTCATTCCCCAACATGTCAGTGATATTTCTCGCTATCTGTTTATCAAAGAACAGAAAAGGATTTTTAAATTGAAGTACAACATGGATGGGCTGAACGACGGAATCCCATGGATCCAGATTTAAGTGTTGTTGTCACTGATGTTGGGTCATGCCCTGTTATGGCCCACTAGATATGTAAACATAAGCCTTGGTCTCTTCTGAATCCAAATGGATTTTGAGTTGCTTCAGTTCCGGAGGGCCTATGACGCCTGGGAGTCATTGTTTCTCTTCATTGTTTTGTTTTGTTACTGATGTACTTTGACCTGTGCGACCTATATGGGTGCCCGCTTTTTGGTTGGGAGCCTACATACTATATATTTACATCTATCTTTCAGGCCATTTGACCAAGCAGTTTTCATTTACCTTTGGGAGTTTTCGTTTACCCTTGGAAGATTGCATATCTTGTTGGATGTGCAGTGTATATATATAGGCTTCTTCTAACGGTAATATTTGTGACTCACCATAATTTAGCGTCCCTGAGATCCAATGAGTTTGAGGAATTTATGATTACCACTATGATTCATGACCTATCTGTTTGCATTTTATTGACCTATTTTTAAGACGAGACGAGACTTAATCAATATGTGAGACCTTTTTTCCATCTTTACACATTTACGAGGCTTTGTTGGGTCTGTTAGCCTCGCGGAATATCGGAGTGATAGATACCCACTTCCGGTTTCCGTTTCTTTGTGACTAGCCAATCAGAATGCAGTAAGCATGTTCTCCCTTCTGGTCCGCAGCCTAACGAGGTGCGGGAACTCTTGTTCTCCACATTCGTGACTCGCCTGTCGCATTTTGAGCAGTTTACTCATTCACCATTATATTTTCTACGACAGTGAGTCGAGACCTAACCACTGTGTGAGCCTTTTTCACTATTCTGACACACTTGCGAGAACGGTCCTGTTGATTTGTTCCTATCTAGCCGCGCTGAATACCGGAGCGATTCACATTAACTTCCGGGTTCTGGTTTGTTGTGGCTAATCAATTAGATAAGCGGAGCCTTGTCTCCTCTTTGGTCCACAGTCTCCTGTTTTAAACCGCCGCGCCACCTATGCCGATACCTTCCCCTCGGCTCAGTTTAAGCCGGAGGTACAGACGGACAGGTGGGTGGCTATTCCGGTTGGCGTTTTTGCTGCGTATCGAACTTTGGAAGATTGCCGTTTAGATTTTGATCTTTTGGTGGACTGTATTGCTTCTTCACTTGTGCAGCATGGATTTCCTTTTATCCATCTGGAGACTCTTTATCCATCTGGAGATTCTCTTTTACTTAGAGGCAATTGTTTTCCTCTTAACTGTGGTATAGTTACTACCACTGACAACATCATTTCCACATCTTTGATGTATGGACCCTGGTCCAGCGCCAGTTTGCAATCTCCTATACCTAGTCCTTTACATCTTGCACTAGTCCAATCCTCAAGATTTTGCAATATTTTGGTACATACTACATTTTGAATTGAGGTAATTAATTACAGTCGACCATCAGTTCTGTTGGTTTTCTGAGATCGCCATTCCATCATGTCCATCTTACACTAAAGACAGCTTAGGAGAGATGGTTAAACACAGAAGCTTAACTATTATGCTACTATTATGGACGAAATTAATGTTTTTTCTCCTCTTTCCTATCTCTCTAGTGCGGGCCTCTCTACCTTAGCGAGTGCCAGGCGAGGTGAGGCTTTTCCCCAATAAACTTTTGGGTGAGTCCCCTTTTTTTTCAATTAATCAAAAAATGAATAAATGAAATACAAGGATGAATCAAGTTTTGATCATAGGCCATTATTTGTTTATGTTCATATACTCTCTGCTTTCTCCATAAAATTGTATGTGCATGTATTTGTCTTTCTTACAGGTGAGAATTTTGGTGACCATGTCTTCATTGTCCTACCGTTCAATACTTAATATACGGTAGGTTATTCCTGCATGGTACATTTTGTTTTGTGGATAGATAATATTTATTCTGTCCTCACCTGTTGCAGTAGTGTTTTAACATCATTAGGTCCTGAAGAAAGCCATTTATTGGCTGAAACATGTCGACCAGTTCCATCTATTGATAGTAGTATTTGTTGGCATTATCTACACTCTGCTTTTAACCTTGCCATTATGGTAGCCTTTTCAATAAAGTTATCTCTTGGCACCACACTAGGCAATTTTAATTTTTTGGTTCATACACTTTTTGAGCACTGCAACTTCTTCCCACTTCAGCACCTGTACCATAGATTTTTGGCTTCCATCACTGGTGGATCTGTTACTAGGATTTCTCACGATATCTCAAGTGAGTAACCTAGCAGATACCAGTCTGACTAAAATCCCAGATGATGAGTTTCCGCCACTCGGTGGGCTGATGGGTATATTTTCACACTGTTTCTCACCTGACTTTGCTTTTACATGCACCCACTTCTTAGCAAGCAGACATTTTTGAGCCGTGTATAGACCTTCAGCATTCCTTGTGTATTTGTTGCTAGTTAGATTAGGGGATAGGATGCAAATAGGTCTCTAAATATATTTCCCCTGTAGACCCTCTTTTACATTCCGTTTTCTGCCGATGCTCCTGCAAGGTCAATGCTGGGTTCTGCTTGTTTCACAGCAGTGTCAGTTTCACCAAAGCAAGTAGCAGTGCTGTCTCTCAAACTACTATTGCAGAATATTTAAATATTTCCGAAAAATCATCTAAAGTGGAAGAAGACTACTAAATACCGCCACAGTGACGGAGGTAAGCCCTATAAAATCAGCATTAACAATGAGCAATTGGGCACCAGCCCAGGGCATGGCTTCTGCAAATAGTTCACGGATTGGACACAGACTTCCAGGACACCTACATATTATCAAACAACCAGTAGACAATACCACAACATCTGCACCTGAGCAGGGTTCCGACTCCGTGATTGTAAAAGCTCAGGTGAATTTTAAACAAGACTTTTGCCCTCCATCCTCCGCCCAGCTGACTATCATTTTGACATTGAATCAGAATCACAGAAGATCCCAGAAAGATCTACAGAGAGAAGTCAACTTTCCCAATATTCCGGACACCATAGATCTGGACCTAAGTACGAACATGAACAATAATGTTATTGACCTATCACCTGGCACTGTTTCAAATACAAGCCAAGGGGCACTTTTGCCGTCAGTAGTGTGGTCCACGAAGCCGCTGTCAAAATCAGTCATAGACATTAAGATTGTAAGCAGTGACAACACTGTTCAAGAAGTCCAAGGTGCAATAAACCCCAAATGGGCAAAGCACAAGCCAGAAATAGATGCTTTTTTTTCGAACAAGGGCACTCCGAGGAAGAGAACGTGGATTTTATGAATAATTCTCTCAAATCAGCCGACCTCTCTCTTCTCGAAAAATTTGATGTAAACACTTCTGCAGAGGTCAGTTGCCTTAATCAGTCTCGCCAGGCCCACACTGAAATCTGGGGGAATGTACTTAATACCATGGATGCAATCACCACAGTATTAAACTATCACACTTACAAATTGAACATTCAAGTAGAGCTGCTCAACACCCTTGCTCTCTATGTTGCTGGGATCGATTCTAAACGATTTAAACTGACAAATTTTGTTGTGGAGGCTCAATCAGATAGAGACAACCAAGTAATCACCTGCACCTGTTCTCATATTATAAATACAATTTAAAACCTCCCAAGCATAGTTAGGGTGCTTGTAGATGAAGTCAAAATTAAGTCTACACAGCAAAGATCTGAGCCTGCAGCACTAGTGGGCCTCAGAACAAGTAAGCAAGTCCAGAGTGATAAAATATGCATGGCCGGATAAGAAGAAGGAAACCCATGTACAGCACAGGCCTCACAGGTGATCGAGCCTGCAGCACCAGTGGGGCCCGGACAAAATATGTGTCAATTCCATGACGACCCAACAACTCAACCTATTCAGCCGTTTCAAAGTGAAAAATTCCTATTTCAGGGCTAGGAAAATCACACACAGCACAGGATTCTCTGGTGCTCAAGAAATTAAACGAGGATGAAGATATGCCATTATTATCAGGCAAAGGAAGTGAAGTCATTCAAATAATAAACACCACAAACTCATCAACCTCTTCCAAAAGTACCCAGTTGAAAATCTCGATTATATTAAGTGATTTAAATCATCATACTATTGGGAGCAAAAGCCCTTACACAGATACAACACTATTAACAGAGTTAATAAGTAGGGAAATGATTATAGCCGTTGTAGATGGAGGCAAATCCAATGGAGCACCAGGTCCCAATGATATCCCCAACGCTGTTTTTTAAAGCTAATCCTGAATTGTGTGCAAGAGTGATGATCCCATTATTCAATGATATCCTAGAAAATGAACAGGGCCTGGAATCATGGCAAGGGGGCCGTAATTGCAGCAAGGGGACTCCATCCCTCAGAGAGTACTGCGGATAAATCACTGCTAAGTTGCCCACATGCAAGGAGGCGCTTATCTCCAGCTCCTGGGCTCCCGCTGTGTGGGAGCCCATAATTGCAGCAAGGGGACTCCATCCCCCAGAGAGTACCGCGGCCAAAGCACGCCACGTTACCCACGTGCAAGGAGGCGCTTATTTCCAGCTCGGAGCTCCCGCAGCGCGGGAGCTCATAATTGCAGCAAGGGGACTCCATCCACCAGAGAGTACCACGGCCAAAGCACCTCCAAGTCCCCCAAGTGCCAGGAAGCGCTTATCTCCAGCTTGGGGCTCCCACAGTGTGGGACGGTTGTATGTTCTTACAAAGCATTCCGTTGCAACGCATGCCTTTACCACACATGTGTTACAACGGAATGCTATTTCCACGCATAACCTTTACCACAAATATTCCTTTAGCACGCATACCTTTGCAACGATTTTCCTTGTAAATGTATGCATGGTAAGGGCATACTCTAGGTAAAGGTTATACCCCTCCCCTGAATGAAAGGAAATGAATGAATGAAATGAAATGAAAGGAAAATGTATAAAGCGCGGTGGTTACCCTGAGGCATCCCAGCGCTACAGACAGATGCGAGCTGATGAAAAAGGAAAGTTAATCAGGGTAGGAGAACAGTAGAGTTTTTAACTGTTTGCGGAAACAAAGCAGATTAGATTCTGATCGCATGTTGAGGGGGAGAGAATTCCAAAGTTTGGAGGCATTATAAGAAAAGGAGTGGCCTCCACTTCTGGATTTTTTAATCCTGGGGACTGTGACCAGCGAGGAGGAAGCTGATCTGAGGTGTCCTACAGGGTTGTGAGGGGTGATCAGAGAATGGTTTATGAATGGACCAGTTTTCCAGTAGGCTTGGTGGGAAATACAAAGGGTCTTGAACTCGATTCTACGCCTTACTGGTAGCCAGTGTAAGGTTCTCAGACCGACCTTTATTGGGAGACGCCGGGGGATTTGGAGAAGAGTCTGGGCCGCAGCATTCTGCACCACCTGAAGAATGTTGAGAGTGAGTTGGGGGGGCACCTAGGTACAGGGCGTTTCCAAAGTCCAATCTGGATAGGATTAGGCTTTGAACCATTATTTTCCTTGCTTCGAAGGATAGTAAGGGGAGGATCTTCCGAATTAGTCTGAGAAGGCCGAAGCAGGTTGCTGAGAGTTTGGTGGCTTGGGCATTGAAGCTGAGGGTTTTATCGAGCCATATACCACCAAGGCTCTTGATTTTTTCCTTGGGTGAGGGAGGCGCGCCCAGGGAGGGGAGCCAGAGTGATTTGAGAGCTAATGGGGAGGGATTGCCTAAAAACATTAGCTCGGTTTTATCACCGTTCAGTTTCAGGTATGATTGGGTCATCCAGTTTGAAACTTCTTCCAAGCAGGTCCTAAGGTTGTCTGGGTTTGTGTCAACTTGGTTGAGGGAGACCACCAGCTGGGTGTCGTCTGCGTATGTGATCATTTTAATACCAAATGGACGGACTACCTCAGCTAGTGGCCCCATGTGGAAATTAAACAATGTGGGGCTCAAGGATGAGCCCTGGGGGGCGCCGCAAGGAAGAGATTTGCTTGGGGAGATGGAGGAACCCTCAAACACCTGAAAGGAACGGTCAGTAAGGAACGATTCAAGCCAAGAAATGGCCGTGCCCGAGATCCCAATGTTAGTAAGCCGTGAGAGAAGTGTGCTGTGGTTGACAGTGTCGAAAGCGGCACTGAGGTCCAGGAGGATTATGGCCACTGATCCTCCCTGGTCCAAGATCTTTCGTGCCTCCTCCGTCACTGCCAGCAGCGCAGTTTCTGTTCCATGCCTGGGACAAAAGCCAGTTTGGGAGGCATCTAGTAGATGGTTAGATTCGATAAAATATACCAGAGTGGCATTGGCGAATTTTTCCAGTACTTTGCTTATCCAAGGGAGCAGAGAGATGGGCCTGTAGTTTTTTAACTCGGACTGGTCGAGATTAGTTTCTTTTAAGAGGGCCCTAACCATTGCGCGTTTCCAGGGTGGTGGAACAACGCCTGAGCCTAGGGAGGAATTCAATAGGTTGAGCACTGTGGGGAGAATGGTGTCGTTGACCATATTCAAAGAGCACAGGGGAGCTGGGTCATTAGGAGAGCCTGATTTGACCTGAGATATTATGGAGTTTAATAGAAAGGGGTTTAGTGGCGGGAAGGCTTGTAGGGTGTCCGTGGGGTAGGTGTCAGAGGTCTGGCTACCCTTACTTGATCCCCCAGCCCCCAATCCTTCTTATATTTACCCCTGTCCTGAATCCTCAATCCTTATATATATTTTTTTAACTAAAATTCCCCTTACCTCTTCATGTCGTTTCCTCTCCTTCATCTTCCTTGGTGAAGTAAGTCGTAAAGAGGAAGCAGAAGTTTCTTTCTGTTTCCTCTCAAACGACGCCAATTTCCTCTGAATCGCAACATCAGATGCGTTTTTTTGAGGGGGAGACCCCCCAAGCCCCCTTTTTCCCACGCTTTTTGAATATTTTTTGGGGGGAGACCCCCAAACCTCCTTTTTCTAATTTTAGCCTTTACCACACATGCTTTTACTACGTATCTTGTAGTAAAGGTATGCGTGGTAAAGGCTTTCGTAGTAACCACGCATGCGTTGTGATGCATGCGTGATTAAGGTTTGCGTGGAAACGGCCGCATTGTAGTGGCCATTTCCACGCGGGACGCACATGGATCCACTTGGCCCATGCCTGGGCAAAGCCCGGGCCAAGGATAGGCCTGTCTGCACCCGTCAGAGCCAATAAGAGGTATGATGGGCCATACCCCTTGGTTGTCAGGGGTTCTGAAGAAACTAATACCATCAAAGTTCAAGTTCTATCCGAATCTACTCATATTGTCCCTGCCTTGGTAGCCAGGGATTTTAATTGAACCTTTGAACCATTTGCCCTGACTACCCGATATCTGACCAAGGAGTGGGACAGTGCTTGGCTTTTCCCACAGCGAGATCTTCCCCCTATTAGATGGACAAAAAGAGGAAATCAAGTGTTCGCTCTTACCCTTCAACACAATTTGAGAGCCACCAATGGGAGAACAAAATCAGATCAAAATGGAGACCTAACTTTTAACAGACCTACACTAGTAGGATTGACTATTGCCTGGTGGCCCTAAGTCTCTGGCCATTGGTTTACAATATGGCAGTGGCGAGTTGATCAGATAGCGTACATAACGCCCTGATCCTTTCTTTAGTAAATCAGGGCAAAATTGAACCCGATATTAGAGGTAGGATGGACCTGGGTGAACTATCCATTAGGAACAACTTGAGAATGATTAGATGTGACAGGGTGGAGGAGCAGCCAGATGCCTTGAAAGCAGTTAAAGCCAAATCACGTTTGGTGGTGAAAGAGATATCCAAACTCCCCAAAGATAAAGTAGCAGAAAAACTGATCACCCAACACGAAATCCTATTTAATGAGATCAGGGACTTGCTGGACAAACCGCGTAGGGAGCTAAAATCTGAGCAAGCTGAGATACAACCAAAGCAAGAATCCCAGGCAGCTTGGTATAGAAAGGACTGTAGGACAACTAAGGCTGATCTTGTATGGGCCGCAAAATCTAACGTCCACTCTGATCTAGTGGCCTGTAGAAAAAGATATAGTAAAGCAATTGAGCATGCTACAAAATATGGGAAAGCTCTCTATGGTCATCCTTATATAAGTCACTAACAGTTAAGGATTCAAAGTCCCTTTGGAAACAAGCAGCCTATTGCCTCAACGGTAGGAAGACCAAATTGGAGTTCACAATTCTACCCGAAGAGTGGGTGACCCACTTTGAGGGTCTATACACGCTAGGTAGTAATGAGGCCAAGAACGAAATTTAATCATCGGGGAAACTCTGTGTGTTGCCAAGGAGCACTTGGAGTTCTCTCTTGAAGTAACTCAGGTGAAGATTTGTTCCAGCATCCCGACTATAGATTCCAGCCCTGACCGAATTCCAAGTGATTTGTATAGAGAGGATCCTATTGTCTGGTCTCTGTTAGACCTGGCACCATTGGCATGGTCTCCCTTCCATTTTTGCTGTCGCCTCATGTGTTTTTGCTGGTATTAGATGCTTTGGGCACTGTGCCACTGCTGTCCAGTGCCACAGTGCGAGTGCTCCCTACTGTAAATGAATGTATTAATTGGCTTCCATGATTGACTATTTGGTTTACTTGTCAGACACTAGTACAGTGCACTGAGTGTGCCCATGGCATGTAAATCCAAATACACGGCCTGCTGGATTTGCTAGACTCTGTGTTATTTTAACAATGCTGTAGCCGGACCAGGCTACCAGCTTGCACAGAACCTTGATTTAATCCTTTTAACCAGAAGTCTTGAAATCTAATAATACTGTGAAATATTTTTGTTGTTTATTGGTCTAATGGTAACTCTATGTAAAATATACTTATTTTTGATATACAACCTTGTGTGGTGTCCATTTGTAGTGTTATCACTGGGTTACTGTCTGTGTTCACAAATGCTTAACTTACAACGCCTCTGAGATAAAGCCTTTAGGAGTGTAATCCCCTTATCATGACTAGAGGAGAGGGTCCCTATTTGTCACAAGTACCTACCTGTGCCAACTAGAGACTCCCAATTCTAACATTGGTGGTCAGCGGAAGGGATTATGGATTTGCATTTGTGACACATGTACAGTGATTGGTGAACACTACTTAGTGAGTGAGGACCATAACGCAACCTTGTTCTTCTGATACTTGTTTTTGCCTGGGATCTCCATTTCTGAAAAGTAATGCCTGATTCAACCATCATGGAAGAGGCAGCATCCGTTGCATCTGTTGCCTGTGATTGGATTGGGAGGAAGAGAAAATAGAATGCTACACCAACAAGCAGCTCAGGAGCTTCTGCAAAAAGTTTAAAATTCCCCTGACCGGAATCACCAGGACGGAGCAGTACTACAAGGGCCTGGGTGGCGGCAAGGAATGCCCCTGGAGATTTAGTGGATTATGAGGATGCAGAGCAGCAGCTTAGTAGACCACTGGGTCCTGAGAAGAGGGATGCGCCCTCCCCAGTGGGTAGCAGTGGTTCTGCCCGAGGTCTGTCCCCAGAAGAGTTGGCAGACTGTAAAGAAAACAGGATGCATGGAATGGAGATGGCCAAGCTCAAATTGCAAGGGCAACTGGAGCTAGAAAGCAAGAAAATGGCTCTAGAAGAAAAGAGATTGCAATTGGAGCATGACAAAGTTTTGAGGGAGTTGGATCTGAAAGCCAGGAGCCTAGAGATTACTCCCTCTGGTGGCAGCACACCGTCAGCGCCTGTGGAAGGTAGAGTGTACATCTCCAAAGATGTGGTAAAGGAGTTTTTTTTAAATGATGATATTGGGCAGGTGTTCAGAGCCTATGAGGTAGCCATGTCTTCCCACCGGGTCCCTGAGAGAGTGGTTAGAGGCGGCAGACCCGGAAGCTGAGATCAACCGTAGACCAGGGTTCGATTCCCCGCCTCGGCGGGTCTCGGGCTCATAAAATTCCACGGTCTCGACAATTCTCGCTCCGGTGCCTACTCGACTCATGGGGTCTCACTCTGCAACTCTGGGCAATAGCTTGCTTAATCTCCACTACGGCCCCTCGCGGCGGGATGCCTGGCTTTCACCCTGTGGACACCCTGCCGGGGGCCTCTCACAGGGGAATACCAGGACGGGTTCCCTAAGCAAGCGCCAGGATGCCCTTTGGGTTACAGGTTGCGCTATATAAATACACCTACATTCACATTCATGACTAGGTATGGTTTGACCCCTGAACTCTATAGGCAGAGGTTCAGGAAGTGCAAGAAGATAGAAAATAGTATCTGGGTAGAATATGTCACTTTCTTTCGCAGAGCGTTGGATGGTTGGGTGAAGGGCAGCAAAGTGAATGATTTTCAAGGTCTCTTGGATTTTATTGCATGGGAGCACTTGTCTGATAATTGTTTTCCAGAGCTGCGCCAGGACCTGATTGATAGCAAGCTGACTAACCCTAGGAAGCTTGCTGAGGAGACGGACCACTGGGTCAGTACCAGGGTCCACAAGGGTCACGTGGGAGACTCAGCCAAAGGTGGGCAGGGTCCCCAGCAGAAGAGTGGGGGTCAGGGGTAAACAGAGGGAGTTCTGCAGAGGGCGCCAAAGTAATTCCCAAGGGAAAGGTTCCCAGCCTCCCCCTGAGAGAAAGCAAGGGGTCCCGACAGGTAATCCTGTTCCACAGGGACCCCTGAGATGTTACAAATGTGGGTACCTGGGTCACAAGGTGAGTGATCCCAGGTGCCGCCTATTTGGTAAAGCAGCACCCACTGGTGCTCCGCCTCAGCAGATGGCTAGTGTAGCCTTTGGGGAGGAGATTGAAGTCCAAGGTGGGTGGGGTCCCGCAGAGATGTCGCTTGTCTCTTTAGGAGACTGTGAGGTGGTCCAAGAGAACCAACTGCCCAGGAACACTAAGAAATATGGGCAGTGGGTGACCATCAATGGCCAAAACGTGGAGGTTCTTAGAGACACAGGAGCCAGTATGACTGCTGTCAGGTGTCACCTGGTGTCTCAAGAGCAGGTTGTCCCTCATGCATTTTGCTGAGTTGTTAACGCCGACAACAAAGAGAGCCATTGTCCAATGGTGCAGGTTCCCTTTGAGTGGGGGGGTTCTCTGGTACTCTTCGGGTAGCTGTGAGGCCCGCCATGCCTGTTGACTGTTTGTTGGAGAACGATTTGGAGAGCTCACCTTGGGAGAAGGTGGAGAAGAGTACTCACCTGAGGATGGTGGGTCTGTCTGACTGTGCGTGCGTGACCACCCGGTCAATGGCAGCCAGTAGGGGTGCTCAAGAGGACCTGGAGCCTGAGAGGGAGGCCCAGGAAACGGCCTTAGAGAAAAGAGGCAGGGGGTGCGGGAAACCACCCCCTGAAGTTCCCACGGCCCAGGAGGAGGTAAACCCTGAGGGGGATGCCCTGGAGCTTACCGGGGAACATGTAGCTAAACTGGGGGACCTGCCTGAGCTGACCCATTGGCAGCAAGAAGGAGGTCCCTCCTGGGAAGAATTCTGCAGAGAGCAGAGGGAATGCCTAGGCATGGGCGGAAAATCCGTTCCGCTCGCGGATTTTGCGGATTTTCGGGAAATCCGCAATCCGCGAGATTCGCGAATCTCCCGCAAAATCCGCAAATCCGCGAGCAGCGGATTTTGCTCGCACTGCTCGCACTGTTCGCGTGAGTTCGCGCCCCGCGAATAAGTGCAAAATTGCAGAAATACGATCTTAGCAAAACTGAAAGTAACTACTTACCAGGTTCAAAAGTTCAGGCTCATCATTAGTAGCCATTTCCTGTAGTGCTTCCTGAGGGGCCCCTCCAGAGTTCAGTTGCCAGTTGAAACTATTATGTGACCCTCCTCTGAACCTCAGAATAGTTACACATATGCCACAAAGGTCCTGAATTACAGCTAAGGGAGACAAGCAGGAGCCAGGCTGGAAGTTAAAATCCATTAATCAGCCCCTAATTCATTATTGTCAGTTGGGGCAGGGCAGGTGTTGTAACTAATTTTGCAACAATGAAAGCACTTAGCAAGTGCAAAAGATCACTAATCAGGGCGCACTAAGGAAGCAGGTGCCAGCTAAAAAAATATTCTGTGACACATTAATCAGCCCCAAATTAATTCAGGTCACTTGAGGCAGGGAAGGTGTGCTTTGCTTTGCCGAAAATAATGTACACTGGACAACCAGAGGGTGTGGTGATGAAACAGAGGGTGGCATGGGTGGGCCAGAGGGTGGCATGAGTAGTCAGAGAGTGGCAGTGGTGACAGAGAGTGGCAGTGATGAAGAAGAGTGTCCCAAACAGGCTGGACACGTAGAAACAACAAGTTCGCAAAACTTGCGACCCGACAGGTAAGTTCGCAAACTGCGAAATTGTAAAAACCCTCGCGAACTGGCAGAAACACGGGCGAACACAAAAAAAAAAATCCGCAAATTCGCGGGAATTCGCGGATTTTGCGGATTGCGAATCCGCAAATCCGCAAAATTCGCGAACGCGAGATCCGCAAAATTCGCTCATGCTTAGGAATGCCCTTCTCTTGAGGGCTTGCAGCAACAGGCTGCAAGCCAGGCAGCAGGTGATCAGTCTGGGTCACATTGGATCTACTGGGAGAATGGTCTCCTGTATAGTGAGCCTAAGATTTCTGAGCCTGGGCAGCCTGTGTGCTGGTGGTACCCAGAGCTTCAGAGCCTTCCTACTGGGGCTGGCACATTATGTGCCATTGGCAGGACATTTGGGGCAGGATAAGACCTTTGAAAGGCTTGTCACCCACTTCCATTGGCCCCAAATGCGCAAGAGTTCAGACACTCATTGCAGGACCTGTCAGACTTGCCAGGCAAATGGAAAGAGTGGGAGGAAGCAAAAGGCTCCTCTCCAGCCATTCCCTGTGGTCAGTACCCCCTTTGAGCGTGTGGGGATTGACATTGTGGGGCCACTGGACCCCAAGACAGCCATGGGTAACAGGTTCATCCTGGTCTTGGAGGACCATGCCACCCGGTACCCGGAAGCCATACCTCTGAGGACAGTGACGGCCCCCGTGGTGGGACGAGCACTGATGGGAATTCATTTCCAAGTATATGAAGTCCCTGTGGTAGGAGTGTGGGGTAACTTACAAGTTCACCACTCCTTACCACCCCCAAGGAAATGGGTTGGTTGAAAGGTTCAACCGAACCCTAAAGGCATGATTATGGGTCTTGAGGAACCCATGAGGCGTAAGTGGGACGTCCTCTTACCATGCCTGTTGTTTGCATACCAGGAGGTGCCACAGAAATATCTGGGGTTCAGCCCCTTTGAGCTTCTCTATAGGCACCCGGTCAGAGGATCTCTGAGTCTAGTCAAGGAAGGCTGGGAGCAATCTCCCAGGAAACCTCCCCGGGATGTATATAGCTACATGCTGGCTCTCAGGAACCAGACTAGGAGTTTCAGGCAACTCAGGGAGGCGAATCCAGAAGCCAGCCAGGAGGAGATGAAGAGCTGGTACGACCAGAATGCCACTCTGGTAGAGCTTCAACCTGGTCAGAAAGTGTGGGTCATGGCCCCAGTGGAGCCCTGTGCGCTCCAGGATAAGTGGTCCTGACCCTTTGATGTTATGGAGCGCAAGAGTCCAGTTACCTACTTGGTGGACTTGCGGTCTCCCAGAAGCCCCACTTAGAGAGGTCTGAAGTGGGCATGCTCTTGGCGACAGATGCTGGGATGGAAGAGGAGACTGGGCCTCTTCCTGACCTCCTGTCGGCCAGAGAGCAAGATGGGTCAGTGGATGGTGTTAACCTCTCTTCCACCCTGACCCATGAGCAACAGAATGACGGCGGCCAGTTGCTGGGACAGTTTTCTGATCTGTTCTCCCTGGTTCCAAGTATCACAGATTGATGCGTCCATGATGTGGATACAGGAGACAGCTTACCTGTGAAGCACAAGTCTTACAGGGTAACTAACAGGGTAAGGGCCTGCATAAAAGAGAAGGTCTCAAAGATGGTTGCACTGGGGGTGATTGAGTCCTCCAGCCGTCCTTGTGCCAGCCCAGTGGTCTGGTCCAAAGGCTGCGGCGCCGGGAGCCACACCCGAACTTCGGTTTTGTGTGGACTACCGAGGGCTCAATTCGGTCATGAAGACCGACGCGCACCCCATCCCCAGAGATGATGAGCTCTTTGATCGGTTAGGGGCTGCACGGTACCTCAGCACGTTTGACTTGACGTCTGGGTATTGGCAGATCGACTTGACTGATGGGGCAAAGGAGAGGTCAGCATTCTCCGCACCAGATGGGCATTTCCAGTTCCATGTTATGCCCTTTGGGATGAAGAATGCCCCTGCCACCTTTCAAATGTTGGTCAACCAGGTGTTGGTTGGATTGGATGAGTTCAGTGCCGCCTACCTGGATGACATTGCAGTGTTCAGTGTCACTTGGGAGGAACATCTGCCTCACCTCTAGGAAGTGTTGTTGGCACTGCGGAAGGCAGGCCTCACGATCAAGGCGAGTAAGTGCCAGATCGGGCAGTGTTCTGTGGTGTACTTGGGACACCAAGTTGGGAGCTGCCAGGTGGCGCCCCTACAACACAAGATTGAAACCATCCTGGCTTGGGAACCCCCCAAAACCCAGACAGAGGTGAGGGCCTTTTGAGGACTCACCGGGTACTACAGGAGGTTTGTCAAGGGGTATGGCAAGATTGTTGCACCCTTGACAGAGCTGACTTCCAGGAAGCAGCCCAAGAAAGTGGATTATATCAAAGTTCTTGCCGAGCAATCAGTTAGACATTCATAATATTTTCAGAGTTCATACAATTGAAATTGAACAAAACAAGTCCATATATTGTCCAATAGCCAATCAGACACCAGAGTCCTGAAGTACGTTGATCCGTATTTATTTCAAGATCCCAAAGTTCAAAATATTCTCTGCAACCAAGGTTCAAAACATTCTCTGCAGCCAACACGTGTTTCGTTGGGCATCTATCTTATGCCAAAACAACTTCCTCAGGGCTGCAAGCCAAAAACAATAAGAACATGGTATAGTATACCAACAACAATAAACTATTACAATTTATTGGAAAAGTTTTATATTAATAAATCTATCACCACCTAAGTGAAAGAAAAGACATAGTTCCCAAATCTTAGTGACAATAATTAAAAAATCTGATAAGTTCTATGTGACTCCCGGTGTCAATATGTAGCTTTCAACAAAACGTTCAGGTATTCCGCCATACATAATATGCATAAATATGCATTACCTAGGTTCAGTAACTTTTTCTTCTGTATTTGTTTCTTCAAAGAATTATTTTTCATAGAGTAATAACTGTATCTGGAATGATATAAGGAAGCTCTTAGCTCTGTCCCCACAGTTCACATCCAGTCAAACATATTGTAAAGCATAGGGTATACTACTTACTAGTATTAATATAACGTCGTTCTTCTTTGTCAAAGTTAAAGGGTCAGTAAGGTTTAGTAATCACTCTTGAATCTGAAAATTCATGAGTATAGATACATTCAGATATTTAATATGAGGTCATCCTTATTTTACAAAGTTAAAAGGTCTGTGGAGTTACCTAATCACTCACAAGTCTGTGATAAATATAAATATGACTCTCTAGTTATTAGAAATTAAGCTTAGTATTTATGCAAAATCGAAACTCGATATTAACTAACATACATTATCCGAAAAACGAGCCCCAGCGTGAATACGACCTGTTACGCCAATGACACATATTAGAAGTAACTTTTTACCATACTACAAACTACGCGCAAAAGTGCAAATAGCATATACTATCTGAGTTCTCTGAACATAATCACGAACCCTCAATGTCATTAGAATTACAAAGGTAGAGCCCTGTTACCTCTCCGGTGTTCCACACCCGTGTATCACTATTTTCAACGTCCTTAGTAAAGTCGCATTTGCAGCATCTATTAAAGGAAAGCCACAAGGTCGGTATCTTGCGTATTTGTGTACCGATTCCAACCTCTATTTAGGTTATTGCTTACCTATATCAATACGTAGTCCCATATGTCTCCTGCTCAGTCCCTCCGTGTTTGGTTCACTGGCGTTTACCATCGCTGCCATCTTACTTAAGTATTTTACGTCCGAGTCGGATTCAACTGAAGTGGCTATAGTTGGAGCCACTCAAAAGGGGTACATTAATGATTTAAAACAGGTTAGGTTCTTTTAACGTACAGTGTGGGCAGTAAATCAATGGGTCGCGTTTTATATAACGATCATGTTCCATAGCGAAAATTAAGTTTAGCTCTAATTTATCAAGTATAATAATAACGTTTTAAGGTTATTAATCCATAATAAATCTGCCAATTAATTGCACAAATCTAAAGAAAGATACAGCGTATTTTATCGCCGCCTGCAAAAAATAAAACCGCCTCTATTTCGATTAAATCTGTAAACAAACCCGTGTGTTCTTGCGCCGCCATATTGGAACAGGTAAGCCTACCACTATTAACACAAATTTGTACATAAACCGGCGTATTATTACGCCAACATATTTAAACGGCTAGAGGATACACAGGATTCACAGATACTCTACCTAATCTGAGTTTTGAAAACCATAGTCATGTTCTAGAATTAAAAAGTAGTTCAACTTAAGTATCAAAAAAATGAGCTACTGGGGAGCGACTAGCAGCGACAGATCATCGAGCGCCTCACATCATTCCACTGCATATTTTAGCAAATCATTTTGGTATTTTAATAGCAACAGCAGAAAGGGTCATGGCATTAGCATTCGAAGCACCCAAGTATCATCAAAATAGTTATTTAACCGTAATCTGTAACATACTGTTACACTGAAAAGCCAAATCAAATCCGACTATTCACACAGCACCTATTATAATCCAAGATGTTACTGTTCTCCCAAATAATATTGTAGTTCTGTGTCCATGTTGAGTCCATCTTCTACAGCTCGAAGGACCATAATCCATCTTGCCTCTCTACGTCTTAATTTTAATAGCCTGTCTCCTCCTCGTCTATCTAACACCACTTGTTCAATACCATGATAGAAACATTTATGGTTATCAGAATCATTCCTATTTTGAATAGAGTGTGAAGCAATAGGGTACCTGGTGTCTCCATTCTTTAGTGCCCGGTAGTGTTCAATCATTCGGTCTTTAAGTCTCCTTACTGTGCTTCCTACATAGATTTTACCACAAAGGCAGGCAATAACGTAGATTACAAATGTTGTTTCACAGTTAATGAAAGAACCAATGAAGAATGTGCCCGTATTGTTATATTCAAACTTTTGTACCTTCCTCATTGCCCACCGGCATGAGCTACAATTACCACAATGATAAAAGCCTTTTGGG
Organism: Lissotriton vulgaris; assembly: GCF_964263255.1. Classification (NCBI taxonomy): domain Eukaryota; kingdom Metazoa; phylum Chordata; class Amphibia; order Caudata; family Salamandridae; genus Lissotriton; species Lissotriton vulgaris. The sequence goes on along the minus strand of NC_141694.1, from coordinate 822,400,200 downwards.
CGAACACGTAGCCAATCACTTTGACTTGTTTGTGTGATAGGTTTTGGGTAGCTCGGACTGACAATATTGGCAATAGACATTCCTTTTCTATACGTAATACTTGGTCTTTCCGTTAAAAAAGGTTTCAAAGCCCAAGAAAGTGATTTGGACTGACACCTGTCAGAAAACTTTTAAGGCCCTGAAAGTTGCCATGTGCACAGCGCCCATGCTCCTGGCACCCAACTTCTCCAAAGAGTTCATCGTTCAAACAGACACTTCAGAGCATGGAGGGGGCTGTTTTGTCACAGATGAATGAAGAGGGCCTAGATCAACCTGTAGCCTTCATCAGAAGGAGGTTACTTCCACAGGAACAGAGTTGGAGTGCTATTGAGCGCGAGGCATTTGCTGTGGTCTGGGCACTGCAGAAGCTGGACTCACTTCCGGGTTCAGAAAGACCACAGGCCCCTCAGATGGTTGATGCTGATGAGGGGTGAGAATCCAAAGCTGTTGAGGAGGTCCATTTCCCTACAGGGTATGGATTGTATGGTGGAACACCGCCCTGGTACAGAACACGCCAACGCTGATGGTCAGTCCAGATTTTTCTGCCTTTGTGATGAGAACTCCCAGGAGGTAGGGTAGTTCTCCCCACATTTCAGCTGGAGGGGACACGTGTTTGACCTGGCATCATTGGCGTGGGTCTCCCTTCCATTTTTGCTGTTGCCTCATGTGTTTTTACTGGTGTTAGATGCTTTGGGCACTATGCCACTGCTATCCAGTGCCACAGTGCGAGTCCTCCCTACTGTAAATGAATGTATTAATTGGCTTCCATGATTGACTATTTGGTTTACTTGTCAGACCCTACTACAGTGCACTGAGTGTGTCCATGGCGTATAAATTCGAATGCTGCTCGTGGGCTTGCAGCACTGGTTGTGCCACCCACAGAAGCAGCCTTGTAAAATGTGTCTAAGGTCTGCCATTGCAGAGCCTGCGTGCAGTCTGGTACTGTCATGCTGACTAGGCAAGTACACCCACTTGCCAGTCCCTAAACCTTCCCTTTTCTTCATATTAGTCACCCCCATGGTAGGCCCAAGGGCAGGGTGCATTGTAAGTATAAGGTAGGACAAGCCCTGATGTGTGTGGCATGTCCTAATAGTGAATTACAGCCATTTTCATTTTTTACTATTGCAAGGCTACCTGTTCTCTATAGGCCAGAATGGGCTGTTAGAATTATTACATTTTATAATCCTAACTGGCTCAGAGAACATGGTAGAAATTCAAGTTTAGTATGCCTAGACTCAGAATAAAAAAAAAATATTTTAGTGAAGTTTATTTTAATATTCTGTGTTTGCAAATACCACTTTTAGAAAGTAGGTATTTGCTTGCCTAACCTTTCAAGCCTGCCTCTGCGAGGTTGTGTATTCCTTCGTCTGGTTTTGTGAGTGACAGGGCTGGGGGATTCCAAGAGACAGGCTGGAGACAGGCTGGGGCAGCTCGGTGGTGAATAGGGAGATCTGCATCTCGATGGGAGGGAGGAGTTTCACCTGGGACCTAAATAGGGCTGGGCATTCCCTCTACAATGCCGGATCCACCCCCTGTGGTGCGTCTGATGTCTCTGCTCTTCACACCGAAAGAAACGAAGGAAGAATGTCAACAAATGCTCCAGGATTGTACTTGCCTTCCACAATGCTGGCTCCACCTCCTGTGGGGCGTCTGATGTGACTGCCCTGCACTATGAAAGGAAAGGAGAAGTCTGGTAAACAGAGTGCTTCAGAACTGGTTTTGACTGGGCACAGGCCCCTCTCCCCTCAGAGAACACAGGATTTGGGGTATAAATATTGGGACCCTGATCCCATGAAATTAGATCACATCTGGACTGACAAGACAAAACCTATGCTGAGGAGAGGAACCTGAAGAAACTGAGGAGAGACTATTCCCAAGCTGAAGTGCTGCTTGGGGGATTGGCCTGCAGTGGTTGCCAGACTGCCAAAGAGAGGAGAAAGCACTTTGTGGACTTTACTTTCAACTTGTGAAAAGATCTCCAAGGGCTTGGAAGAGAGCTTGCCCCCTGACCGAAGTCTCAGGACCAGTAGACTTCACCAGTCTTTGTGGATTGCTGCTGGAAACGCTGTTTCAGTGGCTACAGAGGCAGGGAGCTGTGACCGACTCTCCCGACCGGCCCGGTGTCCTGTAGGCACCACATCAAGCAACGTCCGCCTCGAACAACGCAAGCTCTGAGCTCACCGACTCCGTCCTGACGCCGTCACTGAGCCGTTGCCTGCACCGCGACTGGTGGACATCGCTACACCGACTCATACTGGTCTGACCGACGCAGTCACTGCTGCTGACTTCGAGTCCTGTGAATGCACCGGAGTTGGGGACCGCCTCGTATGCTTCGTGATGCACCGCCTGACTTGCACCGCTGTCCGGACTGATCGACGCCAGCTCCCGAACCCTGGCTCTGTCGCCGCACTGCAAGCTGCAAGCACCGCATCGAAGCACCGTCTCGCCCTGCAACACATGCCTTGGATCCCCTGACTCTGTCAACGGACCGCTGCCTGCACCACATTGAGGGACAACAGGTCCTGCAACTTGCTTCCTTTCTGCACCGCGACGAACACCAGAACTGGCTCACACATCCATGTCGGCCGCCTCAAGTAAATGGTACTGTGACTGAGTCTGTCGACATTTGAGTGGGCCCGTACCAACGCGGTCCACTGGATTTGCTAGACTCTGTGTTATTTCAACAACTCTGTAGTGGGACGAGGCTACCGGCTCGCACAGAACCTTGATTTACGGCTTTTAGCCAGAACTCTTGAAATTTAATTGTACTGTGTATTATTTATGTCGTTTATTGGTCTTGTGGTAACTCTATGTAAAATATTCTTATTTGTGATATACAACCTTGTGTGGTGTCCATTTGTAGTGTTGTCACTGGGTTACTGTGTGTGGTTACAAATGCTTAACTTACAACGCTTCCGAGATAAAGCGTTGCTGCTCATGCCAAGTTACCAAGGGGGTGAGCAGGGGTTATTTTAGGAATGTAATCCCCTTATCCTGACTAGAGGAGTGGGTCCCTACTTGTCACAAGTACCTACCTGTGCCAACTAGAGACCCCCAATTCTAACAGTCTCCATATATTAATATGTTAACAAATGCTATTTTATTGGGTATGAACATTCCCGCCTTATGTAATATAGCGGAAATAATCTCTGTTTATCAGAAGGGCGATAGAGCAAACCCGGACAGCTATAGACCTATAAGTCTAATTGATTCATAGCAGAACATTTTCTGCACACAGGTATTGTCTTGGGTTCAGGACTGGAATTTAGAGCATCACATCCTGTGTGCCCTTCAAGCAAGATTTTGTGCAAATATTAGCACATTGGACTAGGTTTTTCACTTTCTGTGTATCTACTGGAGGGAGGTTAGTATCAGAGGTGGTAAGTTATATGTTGTCGTTGTGGACCTACGCACTGCGTTTGATCTAGTACTGCGAGCTAAGTTATGGGCGTGGTAGCAGAGATGGGCTTATCCATAATTTATTAGAGATTTTAATTCGACTGCATTCACTAAATGCAACCCATGTTAGGTGGTGGGAAAATAACCAACTCACCCAGCAGCTTTTTATTAAACGTGGAGTAAGTTCACTTTTCGCTAATTCAGCAGACCGCTCATATAAGTAAAATTCATTAAAACACAGTGTACAGGAAAATGGCCCCAGCACTGGAAATGAATAATATCAAAGCACTGGGGAGGGGCTCTATACAGGGCAGAACTGTGGGGTACTGGGAGTACAAACTCCCTTATTCTGATAGAAAATCTCTTTCTAAGATCACTCTTAAATCTTTCCATCAGTACCCCCTGGTTCCTATGTTTTTGGATTTGGGTCATACACAGTTGGTGCATAAGTTGGACTCCAAGCAGCTAAGGTTTTGGCACCATCTGTGGTCTGTTAAAGAGCTCACCCCCTACCGAGCGGTGACGATTGATCTGCTGAAGTGACCACAAACAAATTCTATTCCATGGTTTAGCTCCCTGAAAAAACTACTCAAGAGTCTTGGGATGGAGGATTACTGGTCCACTCCTGAAAAACTGTCCCTTATACCGAAGTGCACCGGTAAAAAGTGATATTGGGAAACCTTATTGGAGAAGGAGATAGCTAAACCAGTGGGCACACTGACCCAGGATTTTATGAATTGTAAAATTGTTCTATTTTATGAGGATACCATCAACAAAATTGTTCCACCCATGGTACATAAATTGTTTATACAATTCTAATACAAAAGTCTCCCCACTAAACTGTTTTGTAAAACGTAGTGTTGTAAGACTCCCTCTGATGACCAGTGTCCAGCATGTAAGGCTATTCTGGAATTCACAGTCCACTTGTTATTCTTTTGCCCTCATTACAGAAGCCTGAGGGTCAAGTGGATAGTTCTGCTTTGTAAAGTAATTGGACCTGGTCATTATCTTGAGGTTTTGAGAATTTAAAGCACTGATACTCGTAGGGTGGTAGTCTTTGGTCTGGCCAGATTCTTACATGCATTATGGATCAAACATTTTAAACATTTTAAATGTATTATATGAACTGTCTTTTTGTACCTTTTGTTAAACTATATTTATGAACATTTCTTATCTACTGTTAAATAATGATTTTTTTGCCAAACTGTTTTATTTAGTGATATGCAGTATATTTGTTCAATGATTTTCAGTTTTATGTCATTTTTAGGATTAGCTGTACTTTGTACTTTAGAAGTATAACGGTATTTGATGAATATAGAGTATTTTACAGCACATTTACAAGAGCGGCCCTCAGGATAGTCCAGCAAACTATCGTCTCATAGCCTAACTGATGTGTAGGCGAAGGTCTTTGCTGCATGCTTACTTGAGGACCTTGGGGGGTGGGCAGCATCGAGTAATATCATACCGTTCTACTGAGAGAGCGCAAACTGACCTAAATGTATAAGTACATCACACTTACACGTAGTAAGCACAAGTCATGAAGAGAAATGCCATGAGTGCTGATATTATATGCATTTATATTCTGAGATGTGCAGTTAACTTAGTGATTTAAGTCGAAGTGGAACTAATGCAGAAATGTGTGAAATTATATAACTTATTAGACGTGATTAATCCTGAATCCATGTCGTGTAGCTGCTAAAATGTAAGATGGCATGCGGTTAAAAACGTAGAACGTGGTAGGCCTCAGGGCCAGAGCTGGAAGGGATGGGAAAGGTGTTTCCTTTCACGACATGGATTGCACTAATGTCTTTTAGTAGTAGCGTTAATGGGCCATATTTTATAGATGTGTTTACCGAATCATAGAATTGAGTATTAACATGCTACCAATTAATGAAGGATTTGAATGGTATAATCATTATGAGAAATGCTGTAGGCCTGAAATGTTTATAGACATTGATTTACACGTATTGGTCTGGGCCGAGAAATGTTGCAAACTTTTGTTGGAAGTCTATGAGAATTGGGATCTTGGCTGCAGATGTCTGTCTGCAAGAGAAAGGGGGGATCCAATTATAAATGAAATGAATAGAGGTTTGTTCAGGAGACGGCCCAGACACGGAGGAGGGTTCCGGAATGTTTTAAGGGGTATCAGCGGGCCGGAGAAGAGTCTGAGAAGCAAGGTCAACTCTAACGCACGAGGCCTCATCATGGAAAAAGCCAGAAGATACACCACGTGAGGGGCGTCTCACGAGGGGCGTCTCAAATGCTGTTGTATGTTTTGTATTAGGGACAGCACCCCTGGGAGGAGTTAGAGCAGATGCCTGAGGACCCTTTAGAGAGCGGATGGGTAGGCAGAGAGGGGTCATGACTGGAGAACTATAGGTTTTCACCAAGAGACTAAGAGTGGGTGACTTCCCTAGGGGGTCATTCACCGCTGACACCTTTTGATAGGTTGGGACCTTGTTAAGTAGGGATACCATCCAGAGCAGGGTAGGGACAGCCTAACCTGTGTTTTTCCTCCAACTTTAAATGACGGAGAGATCTCAATACGTGTTAATGCTTATAGCTTTGTTATTCTTAGAACTTGTACTCGTAGTCTTCTTTGCTCGTCTGAGGGTTTTCAGAGAGCACATGTATGTAGTTGGGCCCGTGTATCTTGTGAATCTCATTCTGAGATGCCTGTACTTGCAGCTTATCCTAACTATATAATAAACCTTTGAAAGCTAGAAGTTGTTTGTGATCTTTCAGAGCGGAGTACGTTATTGGGTGAACTAACTTGGTAAGAGATGCACTTTCTTCCCTCAATGACAGGCAACAAAGGTTCAGTCGACCAGAACGGGGTTTTAGATCAATAGTGATAAGGTATCGATCAAAATCTCGCCCCAGCAGTTGGTAGCTATAGAGGATGGTTGCCTTCTTGAGGAAGGTGATCTAGGCCAGGTTAGATTACCCCAAGGCCCCTAGAGATCGATGATCGGAAGAACCGCCCGCCGAAGAAGGTCCGGATGACGTGAGACAGAAAAGCAGCAGTATCGGTCGAGAGTGAGTATAAAGGGTCATGCGTGCTAGATTGCGGTGTTTTTGTATTGTATCTATGTTGTAATGTCTGGCGGAGTTGAATGCCTGTAGAGTGACTGTGGAACAGGTTGTGAGCGCGCGCAACCGGTGGAAATCTTAAGTTCAAGGAGAGCTTAAGTGGTTCGGGTGTATCGGACATCCAAAGTAATTGTCAACCAGTGTGAAGGGGGTCATGAGGTACCATTGATCACCCGAAAGACCGAGATAGGGGGAACGTAAGAGTGAGTGCGTGAGTAACGGACGCTGGTCGGAGGTTACTGTGTGTGTAAGCAACCTATCAGAGAGACGATAGACATTTCGTCAGTTGTGTTGACAATTACAGATAGACTGTGGACGTACAGTCGAGGGAAGTGACCGCTTGGTCGGAAGTAGTCATTTTTCAGGGTATGAATGGGACGCATGCATGACCGGGAGAAGAGCTGAGAAAGGAGGGGTGCTGCTGCGAAGCGGAGACGAGTGACGTCAGAAAGTGCCGCGCTGGGATTGGCCGGCCGGAGAAAGACCGCGCTGCGATAGGCCAGCTAGCAAAGCCGCACTAGGATTGGTGGATTATCATCAGGAAGTAAACAGGGTATTGAGGCTGGAATTTGTGCGTATAATCATGAAGTGTTTTAAATGGTTGAGAGCGGCGTTTAAAAAAGAGAGGCGGGGATCGTATGAAGGCGAAGAAGCCCCGCCGGAGGGTACGCCGGCTCGTTATATGGCGGCAAATGTTGGGCTGCATACAATTTTGTGGATCTCAGAGTGGAGTAAGATTACAGAAGGAAATGAGGAACTGACGTTTCCGAAGTACGGGACGTTCAGATTAGAGGTGCTACACCGATTAAAAGCAGTTATGACCTCAATGAGACCCTTGCCTAGACCGACCCAGTTTGAAGCTCTCAATGCCTGGATTAGGGCAGCGCACGAGAAGAACATGAATAGACGACAAGAAAGGGTGAAACGATCGGTAAGGGCAGTGCAGGATGCCAAGTGTGATGCAGATGCCAAAAGATGGAGAGTGCATAACATGGAAGTAAATAAATTGTACCCAGTGTTAGAGATGCCCGGGAACAAAAGCCCCCTAGAAGAAGATGATGAGAGCGAAACAGAGGACAGCTTGATAAACAGGTTACTGACGGATAGGCCACCCCCGTATAACAGAGCAGGGGGAGATGTCGAGCATAGCGAAAGGGAGGGGAGCAACGTAGGAGAGCATGGACCGCTTCCCAGTTCCGATTGGGATCCCGAGGCAAAGAAAGAACTGTCCCAGCCTAGTTCGGTGCAACAGGTAGTCGGGAGGTTTGTGGTACAAAGGGTGCCGGAAACGGAGTGTGCCACATCCTACGCACTGCCAGATGCACTACAAGTACCTGTTACCATAGGTCCTATAGTATCGATTTATGACCCAGAGAGAGCTAGAGGGGAGGAACCGTTACGGAGGGACAGAGAAAGAGCAGAGATGGCGAGGAGGAACGATACGATCAATTCCCCAAGTCAGTTGCCGATACCAAGAGAGTGGAGCACACCAGTACACACAGCAGAGGACCCAGTAGGGGATCCGGGGGGCCATAGATGGCCAGTGGATATGAGGGGATCAGGACGGAAATCCTTTCAGGAGTTAAACGAGTACCTGAAGAAGTGGGATGAGACAGTAGAGGCTCACAAGAGCATCATAGCTGCGGAAGCTGGAAGGGAAAGTCAGGATAGCAGAACCCGGACTCACTGCGGGGCTGAGGAAAGCAGTCCGGTGTGGGACGGGAGGGAGAAGGACAGTAGGGGAGTCACCCATTGGGCCCGGAGTGGAGGTAGATCAGACCTGGAAAACGGGGGCCCCGAGAGTGGGGGAGTGTCTCGCCCAATACACAGTGAAGAAGACAGGAGAACGCGGGAGTACAGAGACAGCTTTAAGTGTACCCACTGTGTGCCAGGCAACAGAGAACAGAATGGGAGTTGCGAGAGGCCGCGCCGCAGTCCCTGTGATGACGGACATGAGCGCAGTCCAGGGAATATGGGGAACCAAGAAGGATCCTATCAGATACTGAGTGATACTAGACAGAGAGAGAATGGAGACCGGAGGGAGAATAGCAGAGAGTCCTACTGTGAAAAGAGAGAAGAAAGAGAGAATGGGCAAAGTAAGATTGGGGGTAACAGGCCCGTGTTCCATCACCTTCTAAGATCGGATGGCCGAGCATGGGACCTGGAGAGATGGGAGCAAGGGAGAACACTCCTTAACTCTCCCGAACCCAAACGTAGGGCTCGGAGTTGGGATGGGAGAGAGACCTGTGAACCTCCTTCGAAAGACATATTGCGAGCTGAGATAAAAGCCAAGAGACTCGATGTCGCCAGCTTAAGGTCAGATCCGGATGACATGGTAGATGGTACCCTGCCTTTAGAAAGAATGGAGATGTATGAGCAGGATGAAATACTGTTCATGGCAAAGGACATCACTCGAAAGGCGAGAACAATCCATGAGAAGCTAGTCGAACTAGCAGGCAAATATATGGTGGACCTGTCAAGGACCAAAGCATTACAGGGTAACCACAGGCTACATTATTCGGATCGAGACCTAGATGACAGGAGAACGATCGGACTGAAAACGCACATAAGGGAACTAATCACTGGAATAAGGACATGGAGGGCACTAGATAAATGGGAAGAGAGGTGGTCCAAGAAGGGGACCGTCAGGAGAAGCATGCTTGGTATGACACCAGGAGGACTGCAGGGAATAGAGGCATACCCTTTGCGTGAAGTCGCAAATGGGAACTATGTGCACGTCCCATGGAGTAGGGGAGATTTAGCTGCTTTTACCACTTCCTTCCCCAAATTGCGGGAGAACCCAGTGGAGTGGTACAAGCAAGTTGAGAGATTCGTAAAAATCTCAAAGGTCCTATGGATAGATCTGAACACGCTGTTTGACATTGTAGTGCCAGGAGATTTGTGGACAGCATGCAAGGTTAGCGCTGAGTGGCCCACAACAGAGCCGGAGAGAGACGCTAAGACTAACGGGCCGTCCGAGACTGTGATGGCAAAATACGAGAGAGTGATGACTTGGCTGAAAGATAAAGTGCCAATGCAAGACATAGATTGGGTCAAAATAGATCGAACCAGACAGGAACCCAAAGAGACAGTTCACGAATATTACGAGAGATTGCTGAAGGCGTTTAAACAGTATAGCGGTCTGGATGTAATGGATCCAAAGGACATAGGGCAATTTGTGTCCAAGTTCGTCTTGGGCCTGAGACCGGATATTAGTTTAATGATTCAGCAACACTTGATTTGTTGGCAAAATAAACCCCTAGACGAAATCCTGAGATATGCCAGGTACTGCTGTGATGAGATAGACTCCAAGGCAAAGAAACTAAAGGAGAAACTGATGGTGGTACAGATGCAGGCAGCCGGAAAGGGGGGACAGCAGCAACAGCAACAAGGAACAGGTACTGGAGGAAAGAAACAGTATAGTCAGAACAAGGGCAATGAGGAGAACTCCACCTTTAGACCCAGGATAGACATAGCTGCCTTGAAGAAAACGACTAGGTGCCACCAGTGTAACGAGGTGGGGCATTGGAAACGCGAGTGTCCCTACAATGTTGAGATAGGAGAACAGGAGGTAGAGGAGGAAGAGGTCCAGAGTGCGCCTACGAGAGGGGTAACGCAATACCAGGGAAAGGTGCTCAAAGGGGGGGCCCTCCTCCTCGAGCCCAGTTCCCTCAGCCACCCAGAGTAGGGACTATGGGTAAGACGTATAGACAGATGCCCCTGTTTGTAGGAGGCGAGGAGTGCTATTATGTAGACCCGCTAACTGGACAGAGAGTGGAAAGGGAGGACTGTACCCTCGGGGCAGCCTTGGAGGTGGATCAAAGGGGACCCTATGTTGAGGCCGAAGTGGCAGGGTGCCCCACGACATTTCTAGTGGACACAGGAGCCACTAGATCCACGATCAGATTAGCCGCAGTTCCAGGCCTGCCCATGTCTGGAGAGACCATACAAGTGGTAGGGGTCGCTAACAGGAGAATGACTAGCCCACTGACTGAACCCGTGCAGGTGAAAATAGGGAAGTACAGCGATGAGCACCAGTTTGTGGTTTGCGATTCTAGCCCTGTATGTCTGCTAGGAAGAGACCTTTTGTGCAAGTTAAATTGTACCATATACTGCACCCCACAAGGAGTGGAGGTATTGACTAATGACGATGATGCTGACTTCAAAGTTGCAAATTCCAGAATATGTGTGGAGCTGTACCCCACTCTGACAGTAGATGAGCTCCCCTGGGATCTGAGAGAGACAGTGGCACCAGAAGTGTGGGATTTCACGGGGGAAGAGATTGGATTGGTCAAGGGGGTGGACCCAGTGAAAATCGTAGTGAAACCGCATGCTGAGTTTCCAAGAACACCCCAATATAAATTGACTCCAGAAACGATTGCAGGCATAAAACCTGTGATCGAGTCCATGATTAAGCAGGGAATACTGAAAGAAATCGTGGGTAGTCCATGTAACTCCCCGATTATGGGTTTGCAGAAACCAAATGGGAAATTCCGGATAGTGCAGGATCTCCGAAAGATTAATAACATAGTTGTTTCATGTTGTCCAGTGATACCGAATCCATCAGTGATACTGTTTCAGATACCGTTCCAAGCAGAATGGTTCACTGTGATTGATCTTTGCCAGGCTTTCTTTTCGATCCCTCTGGACGAAGAGAGCCATTTTCTTTTCGCATTTAAGCTGGAAGGTCGCGTCCTAACATGGTGTCGTATTCCTCAGGGGTATACAGAGAGCCCATCGATCTTCAACCAGCTTCTGAAGAAAAATCTTGAAAGTCTAGTGCTGCCCCAGAGGTCAGTTCTGGTCCAGTACATAGACGACCTCCTTGTGGCGTCAGAAACAGAGGAAGCTTGCAGGGAGGACTCCATTGCTTTGTTAAATCACCTAGCTGCAAATGGGCACAAGGTGTCCCCGGGAAAGTTACAGTATTGCCTGACAGAAGTGCAGTACTTGGGACACAGAATTGAGAAAGGCAAACGAAAAGTGTCCCCAGACAGGATAGAGGCCATCATGAAGATGAATGCGCCTAAAACACAGAGAGAAGTCAGGATGTTCCTGGGGATGGTGGGGTATTGCCGACAGTGGATTGCGAACTTTTCACTGAAAGCAAAGCCCTTGCAAAAACTGACGCACAAGGAGGTGAGCGATCCGGTACCATGGGACAAAGACTGTTTGATGGCGTTCCTACAGCTGCGAGAGGACCTGTGTCGTGCTCCGGCTTTGGGAATGCCTGATTACGATAAACCATTCTTGCTTTATTGTTGTGAGAGAAAGGGGTGCGCGCTGTCTGTGTTAGTCCAAATTCATGGGAATGCCCGTAGACCAGTTGCTTATTTCTCGGCTACTTTAGACCCAGTAGCCGCAGCGTTGCCCGGATGTCTCAAATCCGTCGCCGCAACAGGTGTCAGCATCGAGAGGTGTGAGAATATTGTCATGGGGCATCCGTTAGAGGTGTACGTGCCCCATTCTGTTGAACTGTTAATGACCAGGACCAAAACACAGCATCTGACCAACAGTAGGCTCACGCGCTATGAGCAAGTTATCCTTGCTGCAGAGAACGTGACCCTCAGGAGATGCTCTGTTTTGAATCCTGATACCTTGATGCCACTCCCAAATGATATCGATGATGATGATGAATGTACAGACCATGACTGCCTCAATGTAACTGAACTATGCACCAAACCTAGACCTGACATCGTAGATGAGCCACTGACTGACCCAGATGAAATTTTCTTTGTCGATGGCTCATGTGTAAGAGACGAAGTTGGGCAGTTGAGAGCAGCTTACGCTGTTTGTACGATTACTGGAGTTGTGGAAGCTAGATGCCTGGAAGGAGTACACTCCGCTCAGGTAGCCGAGATTATTGCCTTAACGCGTGCTTGCCTGGCAAGCAATCAAATTCGAGTCACCATATACACCGACAGCCAATATGGTTACGGGGTAGTTCATGATTACGGGCAGTTGTGGTCTCAAAGAGGTTTCATGACTTCCTCAGGCTCTCCCATTCGCAATGGGGAGTTTGTGCGCTTGTTGTTAGAGGCATTGCAATGTCCAGCAGGTATCGCAGTTGTGAAGTGCACCGCACATACCAGAAACATGGACTTCGTGTCACAAGGCAATAGATATGCCGACGAAGTCGCGCGGTATTGCGCGGAACAAGGGTACTCTTTCACAGAGGTGGAAGTGGGTGGAATAAATGTAAGAACTGAATTAGCTATGATACTAGAAACTGTTGACTCTTGGGACGAACTAAAGTGCATGCAAGAAAATGCTCCTGATTTTGAAAAACAAACATGGGAAAAGGCAGGATGTGTGGTGGGTGAGGCCCATTTCTGGGTCTCAGCAGACGGCAGAGCAGTGTTACCCAATGAGATGGTGAGCCCAATGGCTAGACAAATCCATGGTCCCGTACACCTAGGGAGAGACGCTATGCTGAGAGTGTTTAGGCAGACCTGGTATAATCCTAAGTTCAGAGTAGCAGCCGAAGCAGTGTGCCAGCGTTGTGTGACCTGTCAGCAGTTGAATGTAGGGAAAAAGACACCAGTTGCACTGAGCCACATTGGGAGGTCAGGGGGTCCATTCAACCGCATGCAGTTGGATTTTATCGAACTGCCAAGGTGCAACCGCCTCCGTTATGTCCTGGTAGTTGTTTGCGTATTCTCCAGATGGGTTGAGGCATACCCTACACGTAGGTGCGACACCCTCACAGTAGCCAAGTTACTGCTTAGGGAGCTCATTCCGCGCTTCGGGGTGCCGGCCTCTTTGGAATCAGATAGGGGAACGCATTTCAACAGCTCGCTTGTGAAAATGATTTGTGCGGCTCTGAACATAGATCAGAAATTGCATTGCAGTTACCGACCAGAGGCCTCAGCAATTGTGGAGCAGATCAATAGCACTATTAAAGCCAGAATTGCAAAAGTGTGTTCATCAACGTCCTTGAGTTGGCCTGATGCTCTGCCATTGGTCCTTATGAGCCTCCGTAGTACCCCAGACAGAAGAACGGGGCTGTCACCTCATGAGATGTTGATGGGGAGAGCAATGAGGTTGCCGTCTGTCCCAACTGCCGCACTGTTAAACATCACAGATGATATGATCCTGGACTATTGCAAGGGGCTTTCTGACGCCATTCATTCTGTGTCCCTTCAGGTGCAGGCTGCCGAGGTTCCATCGTGCCAGGACCTGTGTCACGACCTGTGCCCTGGAGACTGGGTGCTTGTACGAAAGCACGTGAGAAGAAGCTGCCTGGATGTTCGTTGGCGTGGGCCCTTCCAGATCATCCTGATCACGAACACTGCTGTGAAGGTGGGAGGCCTGCCCAATTGGATCCACGCGTCGCATACGCGGAGGGTTCCAGCACCTCTGGAAGAAACAGCTCCTCTCTCGGATAGACGTCCAGCTGCGGACCGAGAAGCCATAGAGGGGGCCAGCCAAGCTGTAGAGGTGCCAGCAGAAGCAGGGAACGAGTCTGACCAAGCTGAGGACGGTCAGTACAACAGCGAAACAGACGACGCTACTGAAGGAGAAAGTAGCTGGGAGTACTAGTCCGACACTGACCGGTCTGACAGAGAGTGTGAACCGACCAGACGGAGGAGGAGTAGAAGGGCACGTGGAGAAGCTAACTGGCCGCAAAGAAGGAGCTCTAGCCTGAGGTCAACTCCAGAGAGAACCCTTCCTCCGATATCAGAGGATTCAGACCCGGAAGAAGGTGCTCAGGGCGCTGAAGCACCGGACTTGAGAAGGTCAAGAAGAGTGCGTGTGCCTAGCAGAAGATACGCTACCCCTGAGTGGACATATCTGGCGACAAATGTCTTTGGAACAGGAGACAGGGAGGATACGAGCGGTGGTGGTGTCCAGCTCTGAGCCCATCATCACAGTGGAAGTACAACTGTTAGTACCCGGAGTCGAAGCAGAAGGGTCACTAACTTTCACACTCCCCAGCCCTCCCCGCCTCAGCAAGTTAAAGCACATGTTTTTCACAGAATTGCAATTCCCCGATTTTGGTACAAAGATAACAAGCCATGAAGAGCACATTCTTCGTTTGGAAATATTGAACTATGCTGTCAAAGCTGCAGGCACAAGCCTGATTGTAGATGCTTAGAGACTTTGTAAATAAGCAAGAAAAAGAAGATTACCTAGCGCCCAGGAAGCAGAGAATCTTAGGGACCTTCCCTTGAGTTGACGGAGAAGGGCTAGGGTTGTCTGTGTTGAAGCCTTTAAAAAGACTTTTTGCGAAGAAGGTTGTCAGCTTCCAGTTGTGTGGTTCTAAGGACAAAAGGAGTAAAAGAGACTGTAAAGGAACGAGAAGAGAAGAACTTTGTGCTGAGATAAGAGAGAGCCATACTGTCTGACAAAATGGAAGCCGGCACCCCAAACCGCAGAGCCAAATGTATAATAGGCACACTAATAGTAGGAGTGATAATATTAATAGTTTTAGTAGTCACAGTCTCCTATGTAAAGGGACATGAGGAAGAGGCAAAGGTAACCAATGCGAAATCTGTAGTGCCACCTAAACCCACCGTTGCTGGTGAGAAAGGGGAAAACATTCAAGAGAAAGCGTTATTAGCTGCAGAAGCTCGCAGGTTACACGTGGATGAGTCCCAAGGCGACTTTAGGTCAAATGCTTATGCTAAACTTTTATATGAATACGTGGATGCCATGGAGGTTAAGGACTGCTATGTCTGCATGCAGTTGCCGGCGTCTGTAGATGAAGGCATTCGATATCATCACCTCCCGCTGACATATGGCATTACATGTAGCTTATTGCTTAGTATATTTTATGGGAGGGATAGTTTTGAATACTATTTCTCCAATTATGATTCAGTGTTACCAGAAGTCCCAAATTATAAGCAAATGAACAAATGGGACTACTGGAAGAGTGAAGACAGATTGGCCAAGTTTTTCATTCCTTGGATTACCTTAGATACTTCACATGCCCGTAGAAACAATCTGACATGCAAGGTGTCAGAAGTCGAGAAAAAGTTCATAGGGCAGGTGGATGATCGATACCGGAGACAAAAGATTTTGAAAAAATCAGGACAATGGAAAACAGATTGGACCGAGGAAGAGAAGGCACACAAGAGAAAGGGTAGTAGTGGTCCAATAGCTTTAGATAGAACGCAGAGAGGAAAGCTATGTCTTCACCGAGCCAAAACGTATTATGAAAATGTATACGTGGGAGAAGTCAGCTGTGAACATGCTTTCAATCTAGAATATTATACTAAGGATTTCCTAAAGGGAATGCAAGTGATTCCAAATGTGTATTTTGTATGTGGAAGAAATGCCTACGTGAGACTACCTGATAACTGGTATGGATCATGTTACTTGGCAATTATCTTCCCCAAAATATATCATGCCCAAGACTTAGAGATCATCGAGGGCAAGGCATCAGCAAGAGGAAAGAGAGATATAGGAGATGCAGAAATGGTTGGAGATGTATTTGGAGCTGTGTTCCCTCTCTTAGGATTAATCCTTAATGATGTCAAAATTAGACGACTGGCAACAGTCGTAGACAGGTTGTCTGCCAGCACTGCTCAGTCCTTAATGCTGGTGGAAGGAGAGATGCAATCGATAAGGGCCATGGTTCTTCAAAACCGTCTTGCATTAGACGTCCTATTAGCAAAAGAGGGCGGAGTTTGTAAGGCTTTGAAGGTCCAGGAATGTTGCACTTACATTCCAGACAATTCAAAGCCCCTTGAGAAAGTTATTATGAACATAACTGATATTCACAAGGAGATCGAAGACCTGAGTAGAGAAAATGTCTGGGAAAAAGTGGGCCATGGAATGAGTGAAGCTGGAGGTTGGCTCACCACATTAGGCAAAAGCTTCGTGTGGTATGTGCTGAAACCTATCATCATAATATTGATCTGTGGGATCGTGTTGTGGGGATTGGTGAGGGTATTCAAATGGTACAGAGCAAGGAGGTTGGAGAGGGCCCAGAGGGAACAGCTACAGAGATTAGCTGCCATACAAGATAATCAGTACAGGAGTTTGAGGGCTCTGGAAACGCAGAAACGAGGTGCACTAGCAATCACTGCAGTTTAAGTGTTAGTGATGACCCCGAGAGGTCATCAAAGGGGGGAACTGAGAGAGCGCAAACTGACCTAAATGTATAAGTACATCACACTTACACGTAGTAAGCACAAGTCATGAAGAGAAATGCCATGAGTGCTGATATTATATGCATTTATATTCTGAGATGTGCAGTTAACTTAGTGATTTAAGTCGAAGTGGAACTAATGCAGAAATGTGTGAAATTATATAACTTATTAGACGTGATTAATCCTGAATCCATGTCGTGTAGCTGCTAAAATGTAAGATGGCATGCGGTTAAAAACGTAGAACGTGGTAGGCCTCAGGGCCAGAGCTGGAAGGGATGGGAAAGGTGTTTCCTTTCACGACATGGATTGCACTAATGTCTTTTAGTAGTAGCGTTAATGGGCCATATTTTATAGATGTGTTTACCGAATCATAGAATTGAGTATTAACATGCTACTAATTAATGAAGGATTTGAATGGTATAATCATTATGAGAAATGCTGTAGGCCTGAAATGTTTATAGACATTGATTTACACGTATTGGTCTGGGCCGAGAAATGTTGCAAACTTTTGTTGGAAGTCTATGAGAATTGGGATCTTGGCTGCAGATGTCTGTCTGCAAGAGAAAGGGGGGATCCAATTATAAATGAAATGAATAGAGGTTTGTTCAGGAGACGGCCCAGACACGGAGGAGGGTTCCGGAATGTTTTAAGGGGTATCAGCGGGCCGGAGAAGAGTCTGAGAAGCAAGGTCAACTCTAACGCACGAGGCCTCATCATGGAAAAAGCCAGAAGATACACCACGTGAGGGGCGTCTCACGAGGGGCGTCTCAAATGCTGTTGTATGTTTTGTATTAGGGACAGCACCCCTGGGAGGAGTTAGAGCAGATGCCTGAGGACCCTTTAGAGAGCGGATGGGTAGGCAGAGAGGGGTCATGACTGGAGAACTATAGGTTTTCACCAAGAGACTAAGAGTGGGTGACTTCCCTAGGGGGTCATTCACCGCTGACACCTTTTGATAGGTTGGGACCTTGTTAAGTAGGGATACCATCCAGAGCAGGGTAGGGACAGCCTAACCTGTGTTTTTCCTCCAACTTTAAATGACGGAGAGATCTCAATACGTGTCAATGCTTATAGCTTTGTTATTCTTAGAACTTGTACTCGTAGTCTTCTTTGCTCGTCTGAGGGTTTTCAGAGAGCACATGTATGTAGTTGGGCCCGTGTATCTTGTGAATCTCATTCTGAGATGCCTGTACTTGCAGCTTATCCTAACTATATAATAAACCTTTGAAAGCTAGAAGTTGTTTGTGATCTTTCAGAGCGGAGTCCGTTATTGGGTGAACTAACTTGGTAAGAGATGCACTTTCTTCCCTCAATGACAGGCAACAAAGGTTCAGTCGACCAGAACGGGGTTTTAGATCAATAGTGATAAGGTATCGATCAAAATCTCGCCCCAGCACTACCAATCGATTCCGAAGAGGACAGTCAACAATTACAAATCTACTGTCTCTTACATTAATGGTGGAGAGAGCAATCCACAAAAGGCAAAAACTATACATTTGCTTTTATGATTTGAAAGCCGCTTTTGATACTGTTCCATGTAACTTGCTATGGTCAAAGCTGGCAGCATGGGGTGTGCTGAGAAAAGTTCATGATATGATCCTATTGTTATATACTAACACATGGGTCCAGGTGAAGTTGGGAGATGGCTGCTGCTTGACCAGCCTTTTGACACCTTTAGTGGCTTGAAGCAAGGCTATGTATTAGCACCATGTCACTTCAACCCTTTTATAGATGATCTACCTCTCCATCTGTACAAAGTAAATACACATTCTACAAATTTTACAATATTCAAATGATACCATACTCCTTAACCATACGCCAAAAAAGGTCTACAACAGTTAACGGATTCTTTTTACAACTATATTACAGCAAGCTGCCTAACGATGAATATAAAGGAAAACTAAATTAATGAGTAAAGGCCGATTCAAACCAAGAGCTCGAGAATGGAAAGTATGCGGAGTGGTGATTGAATCAGTCAGGTCCTACAAATATGTAGGTATTACATTTGATAACAGAGTTTCTTTCAAGTGCCATATGCACAACCGAAAGGCTAAAACTGCTTTGCTTACCTTTGCTTTTAGAACCCTGCATGAAAAGCTTTCATTTTTTAGCCATGAGCATTTACTAAAAGTGATGCAGGCCAAGCTAATTCCTTCACTGGCCTACTGATCAGTAATTTTTCAAGGACGTGGCTCCAAACTCTTGGACAACCTACAAATCAAAGTATTTAAAACTATTTTCAAGATCCCGGGTATAACACTGGTCATGCAGAAATTTGATTGGAGTCCCGCCTACTAAGCCAAATCCAAGTGAGACTGTCTGCTTTTCTAAAGTTTACATATTCTGATTTAGCTCAGCACAGTTCTCTAGCCAATTTGTGTTGGCAAAAACTTCCAAATTATGATTTTACAAGTGTTTGGAGATCTTATCTAACAGCGTGCCTTCATACTTTTAACCTCCAGCCTTCTAGGCTCTTGGAAGCAAACAAAGTCTCTATAAAAATCCTCCTAAATCGATCAACAAATTATTTACCTTTTATAATGGATAAAGAGGCCTTATCAGTAAAAAAGCATGCTTGGATTGTTATTACTTTGTTTAAAAAATGTGAGGTTCAACCGTACTTATGTGCTCCCTTCCAACCATTCAAAAGGGACTTAGGCACAGTTGTGTACAATGCCATTTATCATTTCTTAAAGGGTTGAATCGCTATTTCGGCCCATTAAGAAATGCTAAATGGCCTTTTCAGATGTACAGAGGGCCAAAACCTGTCGCAATTTGTGATTTCTACCTGGTCGAAATCGCAAATTGCTACCCCAATTTAAGAATCACGAATAGGGATTACCTATTTGTGATTCCTAAAGGACATGTACGTAGCATTCCTAAATGCAAATTGTGCTTTTAGGCAATGCTATTATAATTAACTTGAAGTCAATGGTAACCATGTGCAAAATTAAAAAAATGCATTTAAAAATGCATTTTTAATGTGACATTAAGCGCACACAAATGCAACGAGGGCATATGTGCACTTACATGTGCACTAGGAAATTCTGGGTCCCTCCAGGGGAGAGGCGCCTTTGGCTTTACATTTCTTAATTTGCAAATTCCTATTAGGAAATCACAATTTAGGAAATGCAAACCATTTCCTGTTTTGCCCATATGTGGGAATACAATGAAATGTCCTGTTTCAAACTTTATAGAATCAATCAATCAATCAAGACACTCGTATAGCGCGCTACTCTCCCGGAAGGGTCTCAAGGCGCTGGGGGGAAGGGGTCCTCTACTGCTCGAACAGCCAGGTCTTCAGTTGCTTCCTGAAGGAGAGGTGGTCCTGGGTTAGCCGAAGGTGGATGGGGAGAGAGTTCCACGTCTTGGCTGCCAGGTAGGAGAAGGATCATCCACCGGCGGTGGCTCTGCGGATGCGTGGAACGGCGGCGAGGGCGAGGCTGGTCGACCGTAGCTGGCGGGTGGGCGTATAGAAGGTCAGGCGGTTGTTGAGGTACTTGGGGCCCAGGTCGTGGAGGGCCTTGTGTGCGTGGGTGAGGAGTCTGAATGTGATCCTCTTGCTGACAGGGAGCCAATGCAGGTCTTTCAGGTGGCTGGAGATGTGGCTGGGGCGGGGGATGTCCAAGACGAGGTGTGCAGAGGCGTTCTGGATGCGTTGGGGTCTCTTCTGAAGTTTGGTTGTGGTTCCGGCGTAGAGGGTGTTTCCGTAGTCCAGTCGACTGGTGACGAGTGCCTGGGTGACCGTCTTCCTTGTTTCGGTGGGGATCCATCGGAAGATCTTGCGGAGCATGCGCAGGGTGTTGAAGCACGATGATGAGACGGCGTTGACTTGTCTGGTCATCGAGAGGGAGGAGTCCAGGATGAAGCCCAGGTTACGTGCGCTGTCCGTTGGCTTGGGAGTGGTGCCCAGGGCAGGCGTCCACCAGGAGTCATCCCAGGTGGAGGGCGATGATCCCAGGATGAGGACTTCCGTCTTGTCTGAGTTCAGTTTCAGTCGGCTGTTCTTCATCCATTCGGCGACGTCTTTCATCCCTTCGTGTAGGCTGGTTCTGGCGGTGGCTGGGTCGTTGGTGAGGGAGAGGATCAGCTGGGTGTCATCGGCATAGGAGATAATGTTGAGGTTGTGTTGGCATGCAATGGCGGCGAGGGGGCTCATGTAGACGTTGAAGAGGGTGGGGCTGAGCGATGATCCCTGTGGGACGCCGCAGATGACTTCGGTGGCCTCGGATCTGAACAGGGGGAGGCGGACTCTCTGGGTTCTTCCGGCGAGGAACGAGATGATTCATTCCAGTGCCTTTTCTTGGATTCCGATGTTGCTGAGGCGTTGCACTAGGGTGCGGTGGCAGACGGTGTTGAACGCGGCGGAGAGGTCCAGGAGGATGAGGGCCGCTGTTTCCCCGTTGTCGAGGAGGGATATGATGTCGTCAGTTGCTGCGATGAGGGCGGTCTCGGTGCTGTGGTTGGCTCGGAAGCCGGATTGCGAGTGGTCGAGGGATCCGTTTGTCTCGAGGAAGGCGGCAAGCTGTCTGTTGACGGTCTTCTCGATGACTTTGGCCGGAAAAGGGAGGAGCGAGATGGGGCGGAAGTTCTTGAGGTCGGTGGGGTCCGCTGTTGGTTTCTTCAGGAGGGCTCTGAGCTCAGCGTGCTTCCAGCATTCCGGGAAGGTGGCGGTTTTGAAGGAGGCGTTGATGATGTCCCGGAGTTGGGGGGCGATGATGGAGTCGGCTGGTTGAAGACGTGGTGGGGGCAAGGGTCGGTTGGAGATCCTGAGTGGATGGTGTTCATTGTGCGGCTGGTGTCTTCGGTGTTGATCGGGGTCCATGCGCAGAGGGTGGCGGTGGTTGGCGTGGGTTCGGTGTTTGGGTGCGTGGTTGTAGCGCCGAAGCTGTTGTGTATTTCGGCGATCTTGCGCTGGAAGAACAAGGCGAGCGAGTCGCAGAGGTCTTGCGAGGGGGTGATGTCGTCGTTTCCGGCGCAGGGGTTGGAGAGCTCTTTGACGATGGAGAAGAGTTCCTTGCTGTTGAGGGCGTTGTTGTCCAGTCGTTCTTTGAATGCAGACTTCTTGGTGGAGCGGATCAGCTAGTGGTGTTTGCGGGTGGCATGCTTGAGGGCGTTCCTGTTGTCGGTGGTCTGGTTGTTGCGCCAGGCTTTCTCAAGGGTGCAGCAGTTCTTCGTGGAGCTCTTTGGTTCGTCGGTGAACCACAGGGTTTTCTTGCTGTTGTGTCTGCTGGGAGGGGTCTTCAGTGGTGCGAAGTCGTCTGCACAGTTGATGATCCACTGTGTGAGGTTGCTGGCTGCTCGTTGGGGTCCGTTGTGCTGGCGGGAGGGTTCTGGCTGAGGGAGGCGGTGAGCTGGTCAGCGGTGATCTTGTTCCAGCTCCTGCGAGGGACCTGTTGCGGGTGGTGGTGGGTCGTGGATCTTCTGAAGCTGAAATGGACGCAGCTGTGGTCAGTCCAGTGAAGTCCGGTGGAGTGGCTGAAGGAGATGTACTTGCTGGAGGAGAAGACTGGGTCCAGTGTGTGGCTGGCGTAGTGGGTTGGGGTGTTTACCAGTTGCCTGAGACCGAGGTTGGCGAGGTTGTCTAGCAGGGTGATGGTGTTGCTGTCCATGTTGTTCTCCAGGTGGAAGTTGAGGTCCCCTAGGAGGATGTAGTCGGTGGAGGGGAGGGCATGCGGGCTGATGAAGTCTGTGATGTCTTCGCTGAATCGTGTGCGTGGTCCCGGGGGTCTGTAGATGAGGGTGCCTCTGAGTGTAGTCTTGGGGTTGGTGTGTATCTTGAAGTGGAGGTGCTCGACGGCGTTGAAGGTGTCATTGTGGCTGGTCGTGATGCGGATGGTGTCCTTGTGTATGATGGCGATGCCTCCCTCCGTCTTGTTGACGCGGTCCCTCCGGGTGATCTTGTATCTGCCCGGGATGGCGATGGCGATGTCGGGCGCTGAGGAGGCGTTCATCCAGGTTTCCGTGAGGAAGGCAACGTCTGGTGCTGTTGTGTCGAGCAGGTTCCAGAGTTTGACGGCGTGTCTTTGGATGGAGCGGGTGTTCAGCATGATGCACTTGAGGTGGTTGCTGCTGGTGCTAGGCTTGGCGGGTGTGGTGTTGGTCTGGAGGCAGGTGTATTTGCAGGTTTGGCAGGTGAAGGGTCCGTGGGTGCGCCTCGGGGTGGCTTGGTAGCAGGCTGGTGTTCGGCCGGTGTTGAGTGCGTTGAGAGTGGCGGCGTCGTAGGTCCGTCGTGTGGCCTGGGGACGGCGGGGGACAGGGGTCCTGGCGCTGGGCACGGGCCAGGCGCGGACGGGCACAGACGGGCTTGCCTTTGGCGCGCCTTCGGCGCACAACCGGCGCGCCCACTGCGCTCATGTGCGGACTCTGCCATAAATGGAGAGTGGGGGGTGGTGGGAGGAGGGAGGAGCAGCTGGGAGGTTGGAGCGGGGTGGCAAATGGGAGAGTTTAGAGGGAAACAGAAGTTGAGGGGGCAGGGCCGCGGGGGAGCAGCGGCAGGGAGCGGGGTGCACCAGCGGGGCACAGGGCCAGAAGCGCTAGAGCAGAGGGCAAAAACAGGGGGCAGAGCACAAATGCGACAAATACAATCAGGGGCACAGCAGCAGGACAAAACACAGCGGGAGAAAAGGCAACTAAGAACTATGAGGACAGTACAGAAGCACAGCGGGAAAAACGGCGGCAATCACAGTGGGAGAAACTACGAGGACACAATCAGGACAGCAGTACAAACCACAGCGGGGAACAAAAAGGCGGCAAATGCGATCAGGCGGCGGCGGCAGGGGACCGGGTGACTTTCTAGAGGAGCCACGCGGCGGGTTGAGCGACTGGCACTGACGAGGTCAGGCTAGGTCACAGCTCCCCGTCGCGCGGCCACTACCTAAGTACCCAGTGGGAGGGAGGAGCAGCTGAGAGGTGGGAGCGGGGTGGCGAATGGGAGAGGGTAGAGGGAAACAGAAGGAGAGGGGGCGGGGCCGAGGGGGAGCAGCGGCAGGGAGCGGGGTGGACCAGCGGGGCACGGGGCCAGGAGTGCTAGAGGAGAGGGTGAAAACAGGGGGCAGAGCACAAATGCGACAAATAGAATCAGGGGCACAGCAGCAGGACAAAACACAGCGGGGGAAAAGGCAACTAAGAACTATGAGGACAGTACAGAAGCACAGCGAGAAAAACAGCCGCAATCACAGCGGGGGAAACTACGAGGACACAATCAGGGCAGCAGTACAAACCACATGGGGAAAAAAAAAAGGCGGCAATTGCGATCAGGCGGCGGTAGCAGGGGACCGGGTGACTTTCTGGAGGAGCCACGCGGCGGGTTGAGTGACCGGCACTGACGAGGTCAGGCTAGGTCACAGCTCCCCGTCGCACGGCCACTACCTAAGTACCCAGTGGGAGGGAGGAGCAGCTGGGAGGAGGGAGCGGGGTGGCGAATGGGAGAAGGTAGAGGGAAACAGAAGGAGAGGGGGCGGGGCCGCAGGGGAGCAGCGGCAGGGAGCGGGGTGGACCAGCGGGGCATCGGGCCAGAAGCGCTAGAGCAGAGGGCGAAAACGGGGGGCAGAGCACAAATGCGACAATTACAATCAGGGGCACAGCAGCAGGACAAAACACAGCGGGGGAAAAGGCAACTAAGAACTATGGGCCAGACGTAGGAGCCCTAATACCCGTCGGAAACGGCCAATTTTGGCCGTTTCCGACCGGTATTAGGGTTTTCAGATGTAGGGCATGCATTTACAGAATCGGTATTTTACCGATTCTGTATTTACAGATTCGGTAAAATTACCGAATCGGTAAATACAGACTCGGTAAAATACCGATTCTGTAAATGCAGATGTAGCTGGCACATGTCAGAGTGCCACAGGGCTTTAAGAATCGGTATTTTACCACCCAATCCAATTGGGTGGTAAAATACTGATTTCAGGTGTGCATGCACATCTGTGCATGCACACCTGTGCCATGTGACACCTGTGCCATGCGACACACAGACATGCCCATAGAGCATGTATGTGTGCCACATGGCACACAAGCCTGTAATTGGGGTGCCAGAAGGTGTCAAAGTGACACCCCCTGCACCCTTGTAAGAATAGGTAATTACCGAATCGGTAAATACCGATCGATTCGCTATTCCACATTGATTCCTATGGGCTTCAAGGCCCATAGGAATCAATGGGGGATACCGATTCGGTATTTACAGAATCAGAATTACCTACATTTCCCCCCCTCTAATTTGCCACTTCTTAAATACCGATTCGGTATGATTCGGTATTTTAGAAGTGGTAAATTAGATTTACCTACATCGGGCCCTATGAGGACAGTACAGAAGCACAGCGGGAAAAACGGCGGCAATTGATAGTAGGGAATCACAAATTTAGTACATATCCTTTTGCATTTCTTAAACAGTGATTCCTACGGAGTCACTATTAAAGAAATGCAAACAGGAAGCTTTGTACATCTGGGCTTTATTTCTCAAGATAAGACTTGTCAGTTATTCAAAAAAGGATGGCACAAAAGAGTGTGCTTGTCCTGGTCTGCTCCAAGCACAGCGAACCTTGTTGAATCCCCTGTTTATTGAATCTGATGTAATAACATGCTGTCAAGCTATAATTCTCTGTTTATCTGGTAGATCAATTCCATTGATTAGTCAATTTACCAAGGTCATGTTTCCAGCCGATAACATTTTGAAATCAGACTCAAAATCTTTGTAGACCCAGTGTTGCTCATAATGCAACAATGCATAATGGTTTTATCTAGAAAGAACCTCAGGGATTTTAGGGATTGTTGAATTTCGTACAACATGTAGCATGAAAACTCTAATAAATAATGGTTGCATTGAGTAACCTCTAACAAACTGCAGTGGTAGAAATAACAAACAAAGCTGATCCATATGCTGTGTAAATGTTGTATCAATGTTTTATATATATTGTAATGATGTTTATTTATCAGCCAATAAAAACAAATTGCAGATCTGCAGCTATCTTGAGAAGTTTTCGAAATAACTTTTTGAAGTTTTCTTTTAGATTTCAAAAGAAATTAAGAAGCTATTGTTATTTACACTGGACATATAATCAATCCCTTGTGGGCCACTGCTCCTTTTGTGTAAACTGGTTTACCCAAGGCCTAAAGGGTACCTTGGATCCCCCCTTGTTTTATATGATACTTGGAAAGTGAGGTATAGAACTTTATAAAATGCATCTTTTCTCTGAACTTCCAATAAAAATGTTTGGATAAAAAAAATCGAAAATGCTTCTTTTTGCCACTGACTATTAATGCACGTTGCTTCACTGGCTATAAATTGACTTATGCACAGTTTGTAGGTTGAAAGTTGAAAGTAAATAATCAGTGAGGCCGAAGTACAGCGGGCTGCTGCACTCCAGAGTGAAAGAGAAATGAGAAGGCTTAGTTTCCTTACCAGTCACCAAGTAATGACAATAAAGGATGGAAGGAGGACAAGAAAAGTTGAGAAAAGTGAGGGCTGCAGGAACTGACAGGTCAAAGGGAAAGAGAAAGGCT
Source organism: Lissotriton vulgaris (assembly GCF_964263255.1). Taxonomy (NCBI): domain Eukaryota; kingdom Metazoa; phylum Chordata; class Amphibia; order Caudata; family Salamandridae; genus Lissotriton; species Lissotriton vulgaris. The sequence goes on along the minus strand of NC_141694.1, from coordinate 822,374,071 downwards.
GAAAGGACGAAAAGATTGATGAGCGAAAGCATGGATCGATGGAAGAACGAAAGCATGGAGTGAGGAATGAGTACATGTAAGGATGAAATGCTGAAAGGATGGAAGGATGGACCTGCATGTTATTCTCCTTGAAAAGCTAAACTGATCATATAATACATAGCAAGTACTGTTACCCAACTATCGACTCTCGGTATTACTGAGAGTACTTCGATCTTTTACGTCTGTTTATTTACTGTTGATTCCTGGCATTTCAGTCTTCCCCGCAGAGCAATGCCGCTGTGAATATGTATTACCACATACCAGTGACGCATTACTAGTTCCAAAGCATTGTGAAAATATGTCTGAGGCCCAAGACTTGCTTTAGGTCTAATATATCAATGCTTCTAGGTAACTAATATTATTAATGTGTCATGAGGCACAAGACGTGGATGGTTCGTTAGAGACATATATATTTTAGTACCTATTTACCCTATAACAATTTTAAACCTCTATGCTGACTTTCACTCATCCAGGCTCGACATTCACTGTGCAACTGTTTGAAATGTTGCACCATTACTTTACACATTACCTCTAAATTAAGCCTGACTGCTCTGTGCCAAGCTACCAGAGGGTGAGCACAGGTTAAGGATTGTAGTTGCTGCATGACCTGGGCTCACACTCCAATCAACCAACAACAACCCAGTTTATTACAGTGGGCTTTGGCTCCCCATCCCAGTAGTATCTATTGCTCACCTCCTGATACTAGCTCTTTGGTGTATCATTCTGTCTCCTATGGAATGCTTGCATTGCAATACGTGGAGGGCTATGTCACATATAAAAAGTGCATCAATTAATTTCACATTCAATTTCTTATGTCATGCATGCATTTTATTCATATAGCAATCCTTTTTTGTTATTATTTTTCTCTGCAGCAGACTTTTTGGCTGAAATTTCGGAAGCTGCAGAGGCACTGCTCAGGGTTTTTCATCTTCTCTGAATATGCACTAATGAATAGAGTTTCTCCACTGAGCATGTTACCAATCCCTTCATTGTTGGATAGGATGTGTGGGTATGCATAAAGATTAACTTCATTTTCACAGATAGTTTCATGTAATAGGGAATGAACATGAACAGGAAAGGAGCACCGATCACAGTGAACATGTGGGGATTAGTGCCTAAATTCGTATAAACTCACCCATTGTGTGCTTTCATTGACATTAATTCATATCATCGATAGGAAACAGAAACTGTTCCCAAAAAGACAGACTGAAATCATCTGAAATGAATGCTCCAACTTCACAGGTCCAATCCATAAGTTCTTCTCTAAGCATATGCTGGTGGTTAGTGTTTCCCATCTGAGCGCATGCTCATATGTTTCTCCATCAACGAATGGTCTGGTCATTTGGCCAGTTGCACTTTCATTGCATTGATTTATGCCATTGCAAATGCTTATCTCCAGTGGAGAAGGTCAACGTCGGACCGGCCGCAGGGGGCACCATGCATTTTCCTGGTGGGCTGGAAGGGTGGGGAAACGGTTTTGGAGTGGTGGGGGCCATTTATGTTACTGGGGGACGGTTTTGCTGCAGTGCAGCAATATAGGCCCCCTATAACAAAAGTAGCAGCAGTGCTTCCCCTACCTACCCCCCCCCCCCCTACCTGGTCTGTCTTAATTGCCAGAGCTGAATTGCGTTCTCAGTTTTGCCGTGGTGAAGGCTTTCTCCAAGCATGCATCAACAAATTGTGTGTACCGTCTGAGCATGTGACGCCACGTTTCTTTCACTATAAGTATTCTGTGCTATGTTTTGCTACTCTTTGGGCCTCATAAGAATTACATATTTTGAACATAGGTCGATCCCCTCTGAACAATTAGTAATGTGCTATGTGGGATGTATGACGTTACCACGCATACTTTTACCACGCATACCATTACAACGCAAGATCCTTTACAACGAATGCCTTTACAACGCATGACATTACATCGCAGATGCTATTACAACGCATGCCATTACAACGTAAGTATAGGTAAGTATATTATTTTTTTTTAAACGTGATTAATAAATATTTAATTAATTTTATTTATTAAATACATTTTTTATTAATGTAATTGTAATTTTAAATGTATATATATATATATATATATATATATATATATATATATATATATATATGTTTATTAATAAATATTAAAATTACTAAAATACATTTATTTAATTTAATGAAAGTATTTTTTTTAAACTGAACCCTTAAAATACCCCTGTACCCCAAAACCCAAACCTAGCCCTAAACCCTAAAAATACCCCTGTACCCCAAAATCCAAACCTAGCCCTGAACCCTAAAAATACCCCTGTACCCCATAACCCAAACCTAGCCCTGAACCCTAAAAATACCCCTGTACCCCATACCCCAAACCTAGCCCTGAACCCTTAAAATACCCCTGTACCCCAAAACCCAAACCTAGCCCTGAACCTTAAAAATACCCCTGTACCCCATAACCCAAACCTCGCCCTGAACCCTAAAAATACCCCTGTACCCCATAACGCAAACTTAGCCCTGAACCCTAAAAATACCCCTGTACCCCATTACCCAAACCTAGCCCTGAAACCTAAAAATACCCCTGTACCCCATAACCCAAACCTATCCCTTAACCCTAAAAATACCCAAACACCCCAAAACATATACCTCAGTACCCCAAAACATATACTCCTATACTCATACTTATTTTTTTAAATTACTTAAATTAATATATTTAATTTATTTTATAAAAATACATAAATTAATATATTTATTTATTTTTAATATTAATTAAATTAATTAAATAATGTTAAATAAAATATAAAATAAAATTATATACTTACCTAAACTTACGTTGTAATGGCATGCGTTGTAATAGCATCTGCTATGTAATGTCATGCGTTGTAAAGGCATGCGTTGTAATGGATCCTGCATTGTAAAAGTAGCGTTGTAATGGTAGTGCGTTGTAAAAGTTGCGTTGTAACGGCTGTTTACCTGCTATATCTATTGTAAATGTTCAACCGGTGTATTTAGTTTGGCCCATAGCATGGTGGAGTAAAACTACAGTGATTTTTTTGCCACCGATTCCTGCCAGTGAAAACAACAGTGGTCCTATGCAGGGAAGGAATGTACTCAAGGGATAAATATAGACACAATGGAAACTATATTGTAAATTGACTTTCCCAGCCGGGCAGAGGTCTGATATTTAATTTTTAACACAATTTTTAGAAAAATACCTTCAACAATTTCTTGGAGGTGGGCACAAGACTGTGCCCAAACGTTTACAAATTGTCATGGTTAGCAGAGTGGATAGAGAGTAGAAAAGGTTTTTAGGCAAAAAAGCTATTATATTCCGTGCATATAGCAATAACAGAATTCACATTCACACCATTACTTGAGTTATAGTGATTAGTACACAACACAGTATATGGTGTAGTAATTGTCGACGGCGTTTCGATCCCATTACAGAGTTACAGGGATCATCATCAGGACTGAATAAAGCCTAATTATTCCAAGCCATGATAGCCTAAAGGAAAAAGGGGAAAAAAATAAAGATGTTTGTCCAAGAGAGGACGCATTTTAGTGATCGCTACTAGCTTACATTTGTCAATGATCTTAATTTAAGACATAAGTGACATTCAGTGTCGCCTTACGGGCCTATGTCAAGGATTTTTGCACATTGAGCGAAGTGAAGTTTAAAAAGTGAGAAGTTTGCAGAGTTTAAAAACTACCGTGGTGACAAAAGCATTTGTTTATGGCAGCAGCATTCATGCAGTGCCCGCGTTTACCATGCGGATGTCAATGTACCAGGTAAGGACAAAGATGAACTTAATAATGCCATATACCCAGTGGGCGTGCAAACATACGATAGTTACAAGAGTATTCCGGCGATTGTGAATAGCTCCGTTAGTGGTACTACAATGGTGGTAACTCGTTTGTGACGAAGCGTGGGCAATTGGCGGTGGTAAAAAAGGGGGGGTCGTGATGCGACATACGTGGCTTGGCGGTGATAAGTGAGGGGTGATAAAAACGGCGCATGAAGGAATTGGAGAGTGCCTAGAAAGCATGCCGCGCAGAATCCTATCTTACCACGATGGGTAAGACACACGCAGTTGGTACCGGCCGGTACAGGATAAGAACTGCAGTTGTGACCTGCAAGAGACCAGGAGGTCTGTGAGCAGTCAGGTACAGTTAGAAGCAAGTGACTGAAACACTCTTTAAAGCGGGTACTTACCCATGATGGAACAGATTGTTCTAGATCAATCGGGCAATTGTCACTGTGGACATAAGTGTTCGGGCAGGGTTTCCAAGGGGGAACAATCTCCTAAAAGGCGGGGGGACAGCCAATAAGTGTCGGAATTCGAGAGGCGGACCGTGCAAAGTGAGGCGCGCAGGAAAGGAGCTTACCCCGTTACAAAGTAGACGCGCCAGCAATGGGCTTGGTCGTCAGAAGGAGCCTAAAGGGATAAAAGGGGGAGGCATATTAAAAGAAACCGGGTAGAAGTCACCTCGCAGGATCTAGGAAAGGAAGCAGCCAGGGCTTACCTTCACGTAGGACTGCAGATACTTCCCGGGCCGTTGCAATGGCAAACCAGCCAGGAAGTGAATTATAGCTTCATGATTGGAGGGGGCGGTCACATGATTAGGGTAGAAATAAAGGAAGGACATGCTTTCCGAGCCGGTGAGTTGACTCAATGATTGGATAGGGCAGTCACATGGTTTGGGTGAAAAAATAAAAGAAGGACACGGGGCAGCCATATTGAGTGAGTGAGAGTCTCATTGAAATAATGTAGCAGTGATTCAATTGACCGGGTGACAGTGTGGAAGCATACCGTGGTGGTGGAAAAAGTGACGGACGAGTTTAAACATGCACAAATTGATACTCCACACATTCCCCTTAAAAATTAACTGTAAAGACCCAAATTACAACAATCTATGTAAGGTTGGTCCAGTCCTCTTGCTGGTTGAGTCCAGAATTTAAGCTATCAGTTCGTAGTATCCATTTCAGTTCTTCCTTATTGAGAAGCTTGGACAAATCTCCACCTCTGGGGGTAGAATAATTTGGCTGATCACAGTCCATCTTAGATCATTCTCGGTGTGCCCTTTGTCAATGAAATGTTCAACGAGAGGGGCTTTTTCAGTTTTGCATCTGATTCTACTGCGATGTTGTGAAATTCTCAGTTTGATATTCTGCTTGGTCTGTCCCACGTAGATCAGATTGCACGGGCACAAGATAGCATATACCAAGTTACGGCTGTTACAATTGGTAAAAGTTCGCAAAACATTTTTCACCTCACCAAAGACAAATTCTTTTGACTCAATGCAAAAATCACACACCACACAGCTACCACATTTAGAATGTCCCTTTAGTGGGGGAAGTTCCCATAAATCTCTGAGTGTGTTTGCTGGTTTGGGCGAGGGAAGAGCAGCCCTTACCAGGTGGTCTTTGAGATTTTTGCTTCTCTTAAAGGCAAACATGGGGGGTTCAAGATTTAGGTCTCCAGAGTTAAGGATGTGCCAGTTTTTCTTAATACTTTTGCGAATCTTATTGGACACTGCAGAAAAAGTCGTGACACATACTAATTGGTCGGATTGCTTTTTTCTTTAGGTTCCAAAAGGGATTCACGCGGGCAGTACCAGGCCCTCTTCATGGCATTTTTGACTAGCCGGCGTGGGTAGCCTCTGAATCTTAGTTTGTCTGCCAGTATGTTTGCTTCCCTAAAATAATCCGTCTTGAAAAAAGCAATTGCGTCTCAGACGTAGAAATTGGGAATAGGGTAAGCTATCTTTCAGGGCTCATGCGTGACTACTACTGTAACTCAGTAGAGTATTCCTTTCTGTAGGCTTACTGAATAAGGATGTAAACAGTAGGCCGTCCTTGTGTTGTATGCAGAGATCCAGGAATGGAATGCTAGTTTTACTGTGGGTTAAGGTAAACGTTAAGCCATTACAATTGTTGTTGAGCCAATGCAGGAATAATGGCAGGGCTTCAATCGGGCCTTTCCAGATCATAAAGACATCGTCTATATAACGTTTCCATTGTACCAGTCCCAGATGGAATGGGTTGGTGGCCGGTAAGATGATGTCACATTCAAGCCAGTCCATATAAAGAATGGCCAGGGTAGGGGCAAAAATTGCACCCATCGAAGTTCCCTTCACCTGTTGATAGTATTCACCATCAAACATAAAGAAATTCTGAGTTAGGCAAATTTCAAGTAGTTGGATAATGAAAAGAGTAGGTACAGTGTGTGGGCGTGGTCGGGTGTTGAGAATTTTTTACATGATCAGTAGGGCTTCTGTTTGGGGAATGTTCGTGTACAACGATTCAACATCAAGAGTACATAGAGTTTCAATAGTTGGGTCAAATGGATGGTTCTCGATTAGGTTAATCATATACATGCTGTCACGCACTTAACAGACTGTACAAGGCACAAAATCTTTCAAAAAATGATTCCCATAATGCCCCAAGGGTTCCAACACAGAGCCACAACCAGAGACTATAGGGCGGCCGGGGGGGTCCTCCAGCCGTTTATGAATCTTTGGGAGGGTGTAGATAACTGGAATACGGGGATGGTCCACATTCAAGAAGTTTAGTTCATGTTTGGTAAGGAATCCGGTTTCAATGGCCTCAGTTGTAACCTTTCTAATCAAAGTTTGGAGTTCTTTCGTGGGATTGGTATTAAGCCTACAGTAGTGGTCTGTGTTGGAAACCTGACGCGACAGTTCGGTTTTGTATTTAGTTATATTTTGTAGGACAATCCCACCCCCTTTGTCAGCGGGCTTAATGATAACTCATTCCTATCACGTAAGGAGAAAATGGCATTTTTCTCATCAAGGGATATGTTGTAAGGAATGAATGCGTGGTATTTAGCCAAAGTGGTGGTTTCCTTGAGGATGACTTTCTCGAAGGTGGTGATCTCTTTTGGTATCATACCAGATGTAGGAGAAACGGTAGACGGGGGTCGGAACATGGTTAGGGCAGCTCTAGGTTGGGCTGGATGAAGGGCAAAGAAGGTTCGGAGTCTGATTTTCCTGAAGAACCCCATCAGTTCAGAATGGAGATTCAAAAAGTCTGGGTAGATTGTTGGTACAAAAGAGAGTCCCTTACTTAAGATGGAAATTTCTTGTGATGAAAGATTGTGTTCGGACAAGTTAAATATGGGAATAGCCAAATCAGATGGAGCAGTTTCGGCTACCACTGATAGAATTTGCTCCTCGTTTGTCTCTCCCCTGGGGAGTTGTGCCATCTCGCTTGCTGCTTTACCCTTCCCCGTTTGGGTTCTTCCCCTCGTCCTCTCCCTAAAAAATGTTGGTTAGGGTTGCGGTTTGAAGTGCTGGGGCCTTCACAGGAGTCAGAGTTGTCTGAAGAGTCATCAGAGGAATCCGTGAAGCCAACCACCGTATTTCTTCGGTTGAAACGGCCCCAGGGTCTGGTGTTTTGTGGGTTCCGGTTGAAGTTGCGGTTGGTATAAAAGTCTTTATTAAGATAAGGATATGTCCTCTCTTGGGTGAAAGATTTAATATCTTTCTTGACCTTCACAGATTTTTTATTTTGTTCTATGCGATGGAATTCAGCAACGTTTTTTTCATTTTTTTCTAGCAGTTTCTTAACATCAGTAATTGTATCATTTTCATTAATCTGTTTCTCTAAATCTTTAATAGTAGCTGCTAGTTTTTCAAGCTCCTCCCCAGCCGTTTCACTTCCTAAAACCAGCCAATGTCTGGAACAGGTGGTTCCAATATGGCTAAACCCTGTAATGTATTTGGGGTTGTCTGTGAAGACCCCTGGGATATTGCGTACCTGTAACCCCAAAGGTATCGTTTTAGATCTTAAATATTCAGTCAGCATAAGGGTCATAAGCTCCAGGCATACAAATTTCTTTTTTTGTTTTTCCAAGTCGTCCAGGAGATTAGGGCTACCTGGGACTGTACTATCATCTTGATCAGTGAACAGAGAGCGTCCAGCACATATTTTATCAATATATTCGTCAGAATAAAGTGGAGGTGGGTCAGACATTACAAGTCGGAAAGTGGAGGAAGAATATAGGGGACAAAGTGATTGACGAGAAGGCAGTGAGGAAAGTGACCCACTCCTAGAAGTGGAAGGACAAGCAAAGCCCTTGCAATCAATCGATTGCGCAGTCAGAATATAAAACACAACAAGGGCACCCAAACGAGTCAGCACAGGACCTCGGGGAACATATGAGTGAAAACAACAGTGGTCCTATGCAACCGGTGTATTTAGTTTGGCCCATAGCATGGTGGAGTAAAACTACAGTGATTTTTTTGCCACCGATTCCTGCCAGTGAAAACAACAGTGGTCCTATGCAGGGAAGGAATGTACTCAAGGGATAAATATAGACACAATGGAAACTATATTGTAAATTGACTTTCCCAGCCGGGCAGAGGTCTGATATTTAATTTTTAACACAATTTTTAGAAAAATACCTTCAACAATTTCTTGGAGGTGGGCACAAGCCTGTGCCCAATTGTTTACAAATTGTCATGGTTAGCAGAGTGGATAGAGAGTAGAAAAGATTTTTAGGCAAAAAAGCAAATATATTCTGTGCATATAGCAATAACAGAATTCACATTCACACCATTACTTGAGTTATAGTGATTAGTACACAACAAAGTATATGGTGTAGTAATTGTCGACAGCGTTTCGATCCCATTACAGAGTTACAGGGATCATCATCAGGACTGAATAAAGCCTAATTATTCCTAGCCATGATAGCCTAAAGGAAAAAGGGGGAAAAAAATAAAGATGTTTGTCCAAGAGAGGACGCATTTTAGTGATCGCTACTAGCTTACATTTGTCAATGATCTTAATTTAAGACATAAGTGACATTCAGTGTCGCCTGACGGGCCTATGTCAAGGATTTGTGCACATTGAGTGAAGTGAAGTTTAAAAATTTAGAAGTTTGCAGAGTTTAAAAACTACAGTGGTGACAAAAGCATTTGTTTATGGCAGCAGCATTCATGCAGTACCCGCGTTTACCATGCGGATGTCAATGTACCAGGTAAGGACAAAGATAAACTTAATAATGCCATATACCTAGAGGGCGTGCAAACATACGATAGTTACTAGAGTATTCCGGCGATTGTGAATAGCTCCGTTAGTGGTACTACAATGGTGGTAACTTGTTTGTGACGAAGCGTGGGCGATTGGCGGTGGTAAAAAAGGGGGGGTCGTGATGCGACGTACGTGGCTTGGCGGTGATAAGTGAGGGGTGATAAAAACGGCGCATCAAGGAATTGGAGAGTGCCTAGAAAGCATGCCGCGTAGAATCCTATCTTACCGCGATGGGTAAGACACACGCAGTTGGTACCGGCCGGTACAGGATAAGAACTGCAGTCGTGACCTGCAAGAGACCAGGAGGTCTGTGAGCAGTCAGGTACAGTTATAAGCAAGTGACTGAAACACTCTTTAAAGCGGGTACTTACCCGTGATGGAACAGATTGTTCTAGATCAATCGGGCAATTGTCACTGTGGACATAAGTGTTCGGGCAGGATTTCCAAAGGGGAACAATCTCCTAAAAGGCGGGGGGACAGCCAATAAGTGTCGAAATTCGAGAGGCGGACCGTGCAAAGTGAGGCGCGCAGGCAAGGAGCTTACCCCGTTACAAGGTAGACGCGCAAGCAATGGGCTTGGTCGTCAGAAGGAGCCTAAGGGGATAAAAGGGGGAGGCATAATAAAAGAAACCGGGTAGAAGTCACCCCGCAGGATCTAGGAAAGGAAGCAGCCAGGGGCTTACCCTCACGTAGGACTGCAGATACTTCCCGGGCCGGTGCAATGGCAAACCAGCAAGGAAGTGAATTATAACTTCATGATTGGAGGGGGCGGTCACATGATTAGGGTAGAAATAAAGGAAGGACATGCTTTCCGAGCCGGTGAGTTGACTCAATGATTGGATAGGGCAGTCACATGGTTTGGGTGAAAAAATAAAGGAAAGACTTACCTAAACTTACGTTGTAATGGCATGCGTTGTAATAGCATCTGCTATGTAATGTCATGCGTTGTAAAGGCATGCGTTGTAATGGATCCTGCGTTGTAAAAGTAGCGTTGTAATGGTAGTGCGTTGTAAAAGTTGCGTTGTAAAGGCTGTTTACCTGCTATATCTATTGTAAATGTTCAACCGGTGTATTTAGTTCGGCCCATAGCATGGTGGAGTAAAACTACAGTGATTTTTTGGCCACTGATTCATGCCAGAAACAAAGAACTGGACTACAGGCAATGATCAAAAAAGGATGACTCACGAAAATGCTAGATTGGAATTATCTACGTATGCTAACGGGCTGCTCATGTCTCGTTCTTGCTTATTGGTTCTCTTTGAAACCTAGCATTCATGCCAATAGTACCAATTCAGACAAGAGACTCCTAATTTTCTTAAGCCACCAATGGCTTTATTTTAGCTGTCTCTCGTCTGAAATTGCATATACTTCATTATATGTCAATATCCCTGATTTTGTTTTCAAAATCATAAAGTTAATCTACTACATATGCCCTGATCATGAGTTCAGCTACTAAACTGGCCTGAGAAGAGTTGCTGGAATTGTATTTTATTTAGAATAGGCTGACTTTTAATACATTTCCACCTTCTTTCTTTTGTGCGGCAAAGTAAAGGCGAAATACCACTAAAAATATTGCATTTACTATCCCTTTTTAGCAAGCCTATGTGTTACTTCTGCTCCTCTTTCAATGGCTATAAGTGCGTGGCTCACAGATAAGAACCTTACCTTCACTGCAGTAAAGTACTTTTCGCTACATTTGATAAATTCTGTGCCACCAGTGACAGATATTCGTACAACATCTCTAAGTATTCTGCATAGCCTAATGCCTAATTATACTGATTACCCGCTGCACGTTTTGAGAGCCGCTAGTTTAGGAACTGACATACGTGCGTGCCGACAGTGGACAGACAGTCATTTTAGTGCTGCTTTACATGTCGTCCACTTTCGACACGGTAAACCATAAGATATTGATTAAAAGGCTTGAGGAATGTGGCATTGTGGGTAGGGCATTGGACTGGCTGCAGTCCTATCTCTCAGTAAGACAGCAGGCAGTGACCCTAAGGCCCTTCCTTTCGCAGAGTAGGTCAGTAAATCACGGGGTTCACCATGGATCAGTGATCAGCCCAATCCTTTTTAATTCATATTTATTTATTTATAAACATATGTCCACTGATCTTCCTCATAAAATCTTATGGCATTGAGGTTATAAGTTATGCAGATGACACCCAACTTGTCTTCTCCTTTGAGGGCAATGATGCAGTTCCCCTGGAGAAATTCCATAGCTGCATGCGAGCAACAGCAGGCTGGCTCAGGGATAATTCATTGCAATTTAATAGGGACAACACAGAAATACTCTGCTGTGCTGCAAGTAAAATCCCCTACCCATTGCCAGTTGATTTCTGGCCAGATCCCGATAATAACCCTCCAGCGCCTGTTAAAACAGTCCGCAATCTAGGAGTATTGCTATACAGTAATCTGCAACTGGACTCATAAGTAGATAATACTGTGAGTACCTGTTTTTCTCTGCTCCGAGCCTTTAGAAAAATACTCCCTTGTTTACCTACCTAAGTTAGACCGCAAGTGGTAAGGAGTAATATTTTGAGCAGGTTAGATTACTGCAATGCCCTGCTCCTAGGAGCCCCAGCTTATTTGCTAAAAAAACAGACTATTGCAGCTAAACTTGCATTGAACACACAACATAGAGCTTCATCCTCGCTTGCCTGGAAAGATCTCCATTGACTGCCTATGGCACAGCGAGTCCAGTTCAAGGCACTCTGTATTGTTTATAGAGCAGTACACAAAACGGGGCCTAAAACTCTACAGAGGAAATTTCTATGGTATTCTCCAGTGAGAGGCCTACGTTCCTCCTCAGCTAGTCTGATATGTGTCCTTTATATCAAGAAAGTTCGATTGGGGGCAGATCATTTAGCTATGCAGCCTCCCTACTATAGAACGCTCTGCCGATAGAGCTTAGACAAATAGATACACTGTCCCACTTCAGGAAGAAATTGAAAACTGAACTCTTTCCTAGAGATTAATTCCAGTCATATGCTTGAGCTCAGCTACACACAGTGTTTTTGGTAATCTTAGCGCCAGGATACCCATTGGGTGGCAGCCGCGCTGTAGAAGTACGCCCTTACATTGCAATGTCTTAGAGCGATGGTTCTTACCCTTTTGAGTTCTGCAGACCACTGCTTGATCAGTGGAATTTAGGAACCACCACTGAATCATTATTGGAATCTGGAGAACCCCGACTGAGTCATTATTGGAATCTAGGGACCCGGGCTAAGCGATTTCGATGATCGGAATAGCTAAACAATACAGAGCAGTACAGAAATAGTATTCTTCAAACAAATGTACAAATGATGAAATATTTTATTTAATTCACAAATATGAAAAATAGAAGTTTTATTAGAAAGGTTGGACCATTCTCCATTATATATATTCAGTTTGATGCACTTGTACTACTCCCGTGAACTGAGGATACTGACTTAATTTTTAGCCTCCAATTCTAAAGTCCCCCTCATTTACAGAACGTTTTAAAATTGTCAGTTTTACGTTTTTCTTCTTTATTTATATAACCTTTATTAATCTGTGAATGTGTTTAATTTACTAAACAGTTGCTGACCCCTAAGTAGGAATCACAGACCGCAATGGGGCCCCAGACCAAGGTTAAGAACGGATGCCTTAGAGACTTATAAATAGCAATTTCACATAATAGTGTGTGTAAAAACACAAAGGGCCTTATTACGATGTCTCCGCCCGACACCGTTTAGATGTTAGAAATTACCGACTGTAGGTTGCGGTTCCAACCACCAAATTACAGTGTGGCCATACATGGTTCGGTTGCAATCTCCCATTTCTCTATGGGAGCTTGTGCTGCGTGCGGTTTCCACCCACAGCACAAGCTCCCATACAGAAATGGGAGTTAGTGTAAATCCCAGCGCCGTGTGGCACGCACCTTACGGTGCCTGCCACACGGGGCAGGGATTTACAGGGGGGCACCACAGGGCCCGCAGGGAAAAGGGGCCCTGCAAGGAGCCTGCAAAGTCTCTTTCTGACAGGCTTTTCATGTCAGAAAACCGGACATGAAAAGCCTGTGGGAATCCAATATCACAATCCCGACGGCTGAAACAAAAGCGTTTAAGGGATTACATGCTGGTTCCAACTGGCTGACTAGCTTTTTGAGCCTGTCAGAAGCCAGCCAGAATGACCGGTCAGTTTGACTTCTGACCGCTGTCATTGTAATACGGCAGTCGAAAGTGAAACTCAAGATGTCGGTCGGCAGCAAAATGAGGCCGGAAGTATGTTTAAATGAAAGATGTTTGTCTTCCTTTCCCAAGTTCACCCCTCCACCCCAACCACCAAAAGCACTGGATCGTTCTTTGAAACCCTGCTCCCAATGACATTAAAGGAAGCTCTTGGGAAATACATACTACTCTCCAAGCTGTCACGTACAGAGACCAGATAATACTCCTGCTTTGCACTTGCTTTGTGCAGATGCCTAGCCTATAATTGAATACCAGGTAAATATAACTGGTCAGCACTTTTCCAGATATCCATAATAAAAACACACCATAAAAAGTCTCCAGCTTTGCTTTCACAATAACACTTCTGTCCCTGGTCTTTTTAAAATCATCCACTGCTTTGGTTGCATCCTCTTCTGATGGTATGCAGTTCCATTCATCTAAATATATCACTATGCTGTTGGAATTTACTAACATAAATATTAAACATTTCTCTCCACACCCTAGTAGTCATCTGGAACTATCTGTCAGCGTAAGCATGACATTCAATGTACTGTGTTATTTCCTATATAAGTTTAAATATTAATGTTAGAGAACTTGTCAGGACAGATCATATTCTATTAACATGCAATACTGATATACTATTAACCTAAAGTACCTAAACAAATCAGCAGGGATTTACTCTACATATTATGTCTGTCAAACTCTGGTCAGGAGACCGCAGAGCAGGGAGGGGCATCTGGGCCTCAACTGTGGTGGGTCAAGTTGTGCTCCACTGGATTCATGGGGCCTGTCCTAATATATGTCTGAAAACCAACTCTTCACACATTTGATTGCAGGTTCGCGAGGGCAAGCAGTCACATCCTTCTCAGGGAGGAAGTGTGCAGGGCATTAGCTGAGAAGTCAACAATAAACCTACAGATACAATATCTTCAATATCTAGCCAAGTGCTTGTCTTTTTATAAAACAATAGTACTTTTTAATCGCACAGCACTACTCAACACTACACAGTTCAGTCCAGATTACAGATTATTGATCCTAGTCACAATTCTCTTGTAATGCTAAAGCTTTTACCTCCCTCCATGTGCACTCGGGTGATGCTAAATTTAACTGTTCCCCATCAATATTGTAGAAGCATCAATATGTCTGAGGTGCAGATTTAGTGTCCCACAATATAGATGTGCAATCAATTCACTTACTTGCTTAAGTTATTACCCCTACTGAAATTGCAGATAAGAATTCGGCCTTTAAGTCCTTCACACTCATTCAATGTGAACTCACCAACTTGATCACACTGCAGTCACTCAGAGTCTGCAGTGGAGGCCGTAAGCACTCACGTCTGTCCGTACATAGCTGCTGTTGATCAGCAGTCATGGCACCATGGTACAGCACTGGTTTAGCCGCTGTGGCCTCATGCCAGCTGATAAGGTCATTGAAGCAGATGCAGCTGCCAGTCGGACTGATGCTAAACACCAAGATCCTGGACAGGCCTTTAGGTGCATGAAACACTGACAGACTCACCAGGCCAATGTGTGAAAGTATATAGATCTTTTGTGGTTCTCTCTGAAAACTGGAGAAAGACCAAGAGCCCCTCAACAGCTCTGGTTACTCCTAGTTTTTACTCTCATACAACAAGCCATCTCTGGGTATTTCTCTTACTAGAACCCTCTTGGCTTATCCTCCTGGTCTCTCCTTCTGCAGGTCCAGACAGATTGCTCCATTCTCCACACTCTGCCAGCAGAAAGTGTGGATTTTAGTTGATGTTCTGTGACCCCTGGGGTGCAACCTATCAGACAGACACCAGCCTTAGTCTCACAGCAGCCCTTCGAGTAATCTGAGGTGCACCCCCTTCCTTGATCATTAAGAACTTGGAACAAGGGCAAAGTAGGGTCATTTAGGCCCACTTTCATACAAATTATCTAGACAGGGGAAGTGGATCCACTGTCTCATACTTCAGAACCAATTGGGCAGGTTCTCATTTAAGAGTCCTTCTCAGGCTGCTCTCCAAATACAAATGTTGTGTAAAGTGATGCTTGTCACAGCAGGTAGCACTTGGGCTGTCTCCAAACTTGAGCACTCACAACATGTTCACAATAAAGTATGAGGATTTTACTCCTGGCTGTCATCAGGCCTTACCCAGAAACATCCGCACCTTGAATAACAGAAACTGCAATCCCATCCTTCACCCTTACCTTCCACCAATTGGCAGTGCTCCAGAATAACTAATCGGCAGTCCAATGCTAGCAACTTCTTTATATAATTTCTAAAGGCAGCCCTGTCTACATCATCCTCACTGTGCCTGGGCAGCTCTCCACAATCCAGCTAAAGGAATGGAGGTAACATGCTTCTTCTGACAGGGGAAGCTGTCATCATCCTCCATCTACTGTAATGCTATACAGCTGACTTCAATATTCAGACTCATAGACACACACACAGAGTCCTACTACTGCACATGTGTCAATCGCATACTACATGCACATGCATTGAACATGCACACAGAATGTCAGTACAGGGTTCTGGATAGTCACAAAATAGTGGAACTGTACTCTAGAGGTCCATTAAGGCCACTCTCACTGATTCAGACAGTTACTCTATCAATCTCAAAACACAGTACATGTCACCATGTCCTTATGTGCTAAACCTAGGACAGGGACAACAGTGTCTAGTCTACTAATAGACTTGTTGGCGCCATCTTTGTTTGCGCACTAGCTGCTCAGAGGCAGCTATTTAGGGCGGGCAAACATAGAACAATCTTGATTCAGGTGACGCTACAAACGCGAGTTATGCTCTTTGCAGAATGCACTTTACTGTTGGAAGGAAACCTTGTTTTTAAAAATACCAGTGTGTTAGATTAGCGTTTATTTGCTGGAGGGAAAATCGTTTTTAAAATACTTGTGTGATATGTGCTTTGTTTAAACTGAATTTTACCCTTTTTAAAATTGAGCCTCATACTTGCACACTAATTTGTCACGACACCGCACTTTAGCGGGTCCCTGCAGCCCTTAGCTTTCACTCCTTGTTATTACCGGCGGCAGCCACATTGGGTGGAAAAGCGGGACGCCTGTTGGCCCCATCTTTGTTTGCGCACTAGCTGCTCAGAGGCAGCTATTTAAGACGGCCATGCAGGCGCGCAGCGTGAGCACGCCGGAGTCACGCCAGAGTCGAGCCCATCTGTGCCCATCCGTGACCAAACGGGACCCGGGGCCACGACCCCTGGTCCACGTCTCACTTACAATAGAGGTGAGTTATGGGAATGTAATCTCTGCAAAATTGCTATTAGGCATGAGTGTGTTGCCACACTCGATCAGTTAGGACTGCTAAAAGCACCTAGGATAGAGCCGAGCCAGCAACATGTGCATAAGGCTCATGGTCTGCATTATGGACTACTTAACACTCGCTCCCTTCAGAAACATAACTTGGGGGTATTTAGTTTACTGGAAGATGGGGAACTGGATGTTCTGGGAGTAACTGAGAAGTGGTTAGAGGACTCCTCCATGCCAGATCTCATAGCATCTCTGCCAGCGCATTTTTCGGCGCTTCATCTAAATAGAGCGGATATGAAGAGAGGGGGTGGGGTGGCCCTTCTATATAGCTCACGCCTACAGGGTGAAAGACTCCTAGCCGAAAATATGGGTGGCGCTGAGGTGTTGAGTGTTAGACTCAAGTTGGGGGCAGACTGTATAGTCATTCTTTTGGTCTATCGCCCCCCGTGGGCATCGCTGGATTTTCCTGACTCTTTCCTGAGATTAGCTCAGGATATGCGCTCAAGATATGATAAGGTGATTATCATGGGTGATTTTAATTATCACTGGGAGAAAGTACCAAGGGAAGGACAGGCTCTTCAGATTGATGAGGCATTGATGTCTTTGGAGTTTGTCCAACTAGTGAAGGGTCCCACACACGTCAAGGGTCACACCCTGGACTTGATTTGGACAACGCCTCCTGTACAGGATACAGTGGTGGCCCAGCCATGTGTTTGGTCTGATCACTTTCTGGTGAGAGGCGAGTTCCTGCTCGACAAACAAAGAATGAAGCCTAGGGAAGGATGGAAGGCGGTTAGGAAATGGAAAAACATTAATGGAGATATGGTGTTAGACCATCTCCGAGCCCATCCATCTCCCAACACGAAGACAGAAAACTCTGAGGTCCTCTGTAAAGAATTATTGGACAAACTTAGGAAGACTCTGGACCACGTGGCACCTATACGTAGGCTGAATGTAACAAGTAGAGGACACGGGCCCCCTGGTACAACGAACTCCTTAGGGAGAGGAAACGAGGACTTCGGAAATTAGAAAGAGCCTGGCGGAAGCATTATGATTCCGACTCACGGATACAGTACATACAGGCACTCGCTCTATATAAACAGGCGATTGTAGCCAGAAAAGCAGAGTTCTTTGAGGAGAGACTAACTACTGCGAATAACCCTCAGAAAGAAGTATTTAAAGTCCTCACGGAACTCAGGAAAAACAAAGAACAAACTCTGGAGTTCATGCAAGAGGACCGCCAAAAATTTCAAGACTTCTTTGTCAATAAAATCTCCAACCTAGTAGCTGAAATTGGCATAACCCCCGAGTTTGACTGTCCCTTGTTGGATACACCCGACAGAACATCGGTGACTAGTCTGTTAACGGCCTTTTCCTTGATTACGAAGGAAAGGCTGCCAGCTCTGTTGAGCCGGGTTAAATCGGGTTCCTCGGCAGACCCGTGCCCACCAGAGGTGTTTAAACTAGCACTGCCAGGTATAGAGGACGAAATGTTGAACTTACTAAATACTTCTTTACTAACAGGCCAAGTCCCGTCCTTCTTTAAGGAAGCCCAGCTGATTCCGCTGCTGAAAAAAGCCGGGGCGGATGTGAAATGCCTAAAAAATTTCAGGCCCATATCTCAGCTGCCGTTTCTGACGAAGGTGGTTGAGCAACACGTACTCACTATCCTGTCGGAACATCTGGAAAATAACAACCTATTTGAGCCAAACCAAGCTGGGTTCCGTGCGAATCACAGCACGGAACTCGTTATGCTGTCTATTCTGGATGATTTGAGGAACAGGGCAGATAAGAAAACCCCAAGTGCCCTGGTGCTGCTAGACCTCTCCGCGGCATTTGATACTGTCTGTCATAAACAACTATTGTCGCGGATGATGGATTTCGGCATCGTGGGTACAGCACACGCCTGGCTCTCCTCCTTTCTTGAAGGGAGGTCTCAGAGAGTACAGCTTGGTGACCTTCTTTCCACCACTACACCGATCACCTGCGGAGTGCCACAAGGGTCTGCCTTGTCGCCCCTATTTTTTAACATCTATTTACAACCCCTGATCAGATTGCTCAACCAGATGGACTGCCATGTATATAACTATGCGGATGACACCCAAATAGTGATCCAGCTTGACCAGGGTCCGGGTGGTCTCGTAAGACTACAGAACATCTTGAAGTACACAGCCATCTGGATGTCCAGAAATTCATTAAAAATCAATCCGGATAAGACCGAGGTACTGCCAATCACCATCGCAGGGAACCCATGGATTGAGGATTTCTGGCCCAGAGAATTAGGCCACCTCCGGAACCAGCTGCTGTGGTCAAGAGTTTAGGCATCCAGGTGGACAGCAGGCTATCTATGCAAAAGCAAGTGAGGACGGTGGTAGGGACCTGCACTGGCCTCCTTTGACAACTTAGGAAAGTTGCACCTTTGTTGTCCTTTTCCACCATGAGGCGGGCAGTCTCTGCCACGATCTTGGCTAGGCTAGATTATGGCAATTCGCTATATATAGGACTGCCACAGAAACTCTTGTATAAGCTGCAGGTTGTCATGAACGACGCTGCTAGGCTTATTTTTAAAAAACCAAGGAATACCCATGCATCTCCCCTTATGCAAGAACTGCACTGGCTGCCGGTTAAGCAGAGGGTGATGTTCAAAGGACTGTGTATTGTTCACAAAGCCCTGTACGGTAAGGCTCCAATGTACATAAAATCTCAGCTTGTTCCCTACAGCCCAGCACGGACACTTCGATCCGCTGACGCCTCTCTACTTATTCAACCTCGTTGTAGATTGGCCACAGTAGGTGGACGTGCCTTTTCATTTTTGCTTCCAACAGCCTGGAATAAGCTGCCAATTGAACTACGGAAGGAGACTAATTTGTTGGCCTTCCGAAAGAAACTAAAAACAGTGCTTTTCCAGCAAGCATGGGGTGTTCTGTAACTTTTTTATTAACAGTTGTCCTTCATAGTACCTGATGTTTGGACCCTGACCCTGATAAAGCGCTTAGAGACCCCTGGGTTATAACGCGCTATATAAGTCGAATAAATAATAATAAATAATAATAATAATAGTATTAACATTAAGGGTTGTTGCTCTAGGATCGACCGCATTCACTGCTGGTACAAGTGGGTGGCCATTTAGCCACCACGTTTTTTGATTGTGGATGACAAAACCAAGTTTAAATCTTATTCACATAATTCCCTAAGGGTCATTCATCATTTTATTACATGTCCTGAAGATGGGCTAGCTGATGCTTACAACACATATACTGAAACGTCGACAACTACACCTATACCTGTGTTAGAATTTTTTTGCAGATTTGTTCACATTGAAATAAGCAACACTGAATTTGAAAGTGTAAGCTCCTGGACAGAGCTTGCCAATATTGAATTAACAACTAATATAAATATGTGGTTTAACAAATCCCTTGAAGGCACACTTTTTTTTGTTTAAATTTGTTTATTGGGTCTGAATCATCACGTAACAAAAAGAAGAACAGACAATAATCGCAATACATTACCACAGTCTTACATCAGATAGGTAAAATTGCATGTCTCGTGACCACAGGTTTTCTCTTTCCATATGTCAAAGCCTTGTGTACTCAGTATGTGACTCATCGTAGAGACATCATGATGTATCGGAGAGGTGTCAGTGTGTCACCCGCCAGTAAACGGCGATGCATGTATTTCTTACTGCATCGACGGTCCTTTTCCGATAGTAACTCTCAGTCGGGTGTGAGGTATCACTACAGGCATGTTAGGTGGGGCCAGTGATGCAGGTGTATCCCAGATTCTCTTTGGAACTATCAATGCTATGTGTGTGTTCAGTATATAACTGCGCCAGGGCTGTCTGCCGATCTATTATTCAACGATTCTCAACTGTGGGGAATCAGCAACAGGGGAAGTGGGGTGTCGGGGGGGGGGGGTTCTGACTATGGTTCTGTTGGATTTCTGTTGTTCGGATAGGCGTAGGAGCTCGACGGGGCATAGGTGCTGCGCCGGAACGCATGAGGAGGGGAGTAGCTACACAAATACTGTTATGAACGTGGTGTGAACTAGGGGATAGTCTAGGGTCAGGTCCCGAACAGGCATGCTCCTGGGTGTCTGGTGGCCCTCAGATGTGTCTCGCAGTGAGTGGGGCCGAAGAGGATGGCTGAGTTTGGGATTGTCCATCGGTGGGGGCTCGGGGGGGTCAGTCTCGTATGTGAATGTGTGTAGCAACTGCGCCCATTCTAAGGAAATAGGGTGTTTACGTGTCCCTTTCAGTTCTTCCTCCCGAAGTGTTTCTTCCTCTGCCTTCCCCCACGTTTAAACCGCACCTATCCAGGCCCTTGTAGGCACACTTACCTGTTAATACTTGGATTGCACAAGCCTCCAAGGGTATATTGGGTTTCCCACTTTTTCTTAATACTAAATTGTCTAGTAGGGCACGCTTTGTGCGCTCCTCCAGGTCATAGAGCAGCTCCCGGAGTTCATACAGTTAGGGACAATCCTAGGTCTCTATGCACACTCTATATTAGTTTGAGGACCAAACTAAAAGGCCAGATACCAAATACAAAAACAGTCAGGCACCTAGGGTGGACATACATTCCCGGATATCGTGCAGTAGACATTCTTGTCCCAACAATGTCAGTGCCAACACATGATAGCAGGGATATTATACATGCAATGCTTATAGTGGACAGTACCTCCACTTATCAGAAAGGCTGTTATATTTACAAATGGCAACTCAACTGGTTTTCTGCAGGGCAGCTATACACATAACATCCTGTAGCCTCACATGTAAGAATGCAGTAGATTTGATCAGCCATTGGGCATCTACGTTCTTTTTCATTTCAAACAGGGCCAAAATTCTCTGTGATGAAAATATATGTCCTCCAGACTCTGCCATGTCCATGCTAAATTTGTGCAGTTCATATGATTAAAAGGTGTGATTATCAAAGAAAATAGGGAATGTGTATGAGAGATGTGATTATGTTGCTTTACATATTTAAGCATTGCAAAAGCCAGTATGCTGTGGTGCTTTATATATTGGTGCCCTTGGCAAACTGGCATGACAGTGGGACAATGTGGACATCAGTATCATAATGATATCTACAGGTGGATAATTTTATTCGTTGGGAGCAGATTCAATTAACCAGTAATCTGAGCTCATAAAACCACCTGAAACCTACTGAGTAACTCAAACCTCTGATTTGCCCAGTGAATCTCTCCATCACTATGAGAAATACTTGCTTATTTGAACATCAATAAGTAAGAGGGATTAGCTTGTATACTAAGCATAAAAGGTAATATTTATGTAGCTCCCAAATGAAGTTAGTCAATCTTTAAATGTTTGAGCAAATGTACATATGCATTATAAATATATAATAAATAGTTTTCCTTACATCCCTTCCTTTGTATTCTTTCCCTTTCTTTTCCCTTTCAACTCTTTCCTCTTTTCGAATTCTACTTATTGTAATCTAAAAGGATTCTACTGTGTCATCTGGGAGTTAGAGGAGCTTTTGATGACTTGGAAACAAGTGGCGTTTGATGGCGCTGTAGTGACCTTCACCAGAATAAATATCGCTCTGTACTTACATGCCTGAATAATTTATTCATAGCAATATGTTAACTGTGCCCACGTATAAGGTGCAAAAAGAACAATTGATAGACGGAATGCTGAAATAATGTCAAACATTCACCCCTTTACAGAGATTAGGTCCTAAATCCATAGTTTTTTTGCCCATTATGCCTTTCCAGTTTAGATCCAGCCATATGAAAATCAGTCTTGACCCTACTACCCCTGGGAACAGTCCAGCCCGACCTGCCAGGTCAGGTCCTCCCTGGACCAGAAAACAGCATCCTGGGGCCAGTTTCAGGATGCTTGTTTCTGATCCATGGAGGACCTGGCCTAGCAGTTTGGCTGGACTGTTCCCATGAGAAGTAGGGTCAAGACTGATTTACATGATTAGGTCCAAAGTGGTGTGGTATAGTGGGCAAAATAATGATGGATTAAACCCAGATCTCTTGACTGGGGATGAGTGGTTGAAAGGTTTCAGCACTCCGTCCATTATTTTGTTGTGTTTGCTATGCTTAACCTAAGTGGCCATGGATATGCCCAAATGTGACCCCTTGTTCACTGTGCCACTGAATTCAAGCTAGCCTGGATGATGAGGGGGTGATATCCTAAAACCAGTCCCATGATGCTTGTTTCCGGGCCAGGGAGGACGGGCCTGGAAGTTCAGGCTGGACTGTTCCTATGAGGAGCAGAGTCAAGACTGATTTGCATACGGCTGGGTAAAAACTGGGGTGGCATAGTGAGCTAAAGAATGATGGATTAATCCCAGATCTCTTGACTGGGGGTGAGTGGTTGAAAAGTTTCAGCCCTCCGTCCATCATCTTGTGATAGCTATGTTCGCCCTAAATGGCCATGGGCATGCCCAGGCTTGGGTCCTTTGCGCGCTGTGCTACTGGAGTAAAGCTTGACTGGTTGAAGCTGGGTGATACTCCGAAACTGGTCCCAGGATGCTTGTTTCTGGTCCAGGGAGGACCTGGTCTAGCAATTCGGGCTGGACTGTTCCCATGAGAAGCAGGGTCAATACTGATTTGCATATGGCAGGGTCCAAACTGGGGTGTTGTAGTAAGCAAAAGAATGATGGATTAAACCTAGATCTCTTGACTCGGGTGAGCGGTTGAAAAGTTTCAGCTCTCTGTCCATTACCTTGTTGGGTTTCCCACGCATATAGTAGCATACATCATAATATCTTTTCACTTTCAAGCACTATACATACACAGGATGTTAACTGGCACAGAACCATCGAGGGGCATTATTTTTAGAAACAGTAATTAACCCTGGTCTTATTTCTCTTTGTATGAATTGTGTTTTTTCCATTGGGTTACTCTGCATCAGATAGGCACTTCAGTTATATGTCTAATTATGTAGTGTTTTGTATTGAACACACAATATTTTTTATAAACACATACATAATTTTTCATAATTTGTTAAGTATTCTTCTTGAGATCTGCGATATGTGTTACGTTCTCAAAAATGGAACAGTTCATAAGTTGTTCTTCAGAACTCTCGTTGAGCCCTGTTTGGACTGTGTTCATACATTCCTATAAAATAGGCCACCGAAGAAGTTACATAAGAGTGATGGGGCATTAATTAATGGTCATTATTACTATACAGTATGGCACAAATTACTTTGTGGCTAGAAGTGGAAATGGTTTGGCCCTCTGTTGTATCTTTGAGCCACAGTGTAACATTCCTCAAAATCATTTTAAAAATCCCAGACATTCCATCTTGAGATGCAAAACCTTCGCAGACATTCAAGTGCAGGGTCAGCGCTCTGATCCAGACCCTGATAAATGACGCCCTCGTGTTTAAAGTCACGCGCCCATGTGGAGTTCGGCTCGTTCTCGGGCGCGCGACAGCTGAGGAAACGCATTTCACTTTAAATGGCTTTTCAATGGCTTTGCAAACAGCTCACTGAAAAACGATCCGTCTTCTGGGGATGTTAATTGTTTGGCTAGTCTCCAGGTCCCAGTTGCCAAATGCGTCTTACTCTTCTGCCTGATCAGCTGATGAGGCAGCCTGTTCAAATGAAAGCTCGAAGTGACACCGCCGTGTCCCATCAGGCTATGGCATTGCTTCAACTTTAACAACCAGTGAAAGTAATTTACCAACCGAACCATGCGATGTAGTTGTATCTGCATTGGTATTTTTATTCAGTCACATGTATTTTATTTTCAATTTTGAATTTTCAATTATAATTAGGGCTCTTGGTTTTATGGTATTTATTTTTTTGACATTTCCATCTGTATTTATCCATATTTATTTTTGGGTAATTTTATCTGTATTTAGCCATATTTATTTGGGTTTTGTGAAAAAATGAGACTGGAATTGGTATATGTCCACATTTATTTACATATAAATATGAACCCATGCTTGATAGCCCAGCCAGGTTTCAGTGTTAGGAACAGCCTAAGAAGATAAATCAATGCACCTTATGTGAAAATATGCAAATTTCAGTATTGACCTTGTGCATATCTTCTGCTGTTAAAGCCTCTTTACTAAATTCCCTTTCTTTTTTAACCCCTTATCAATCCACACAGCTATTGGTCTGGCAGTCACAGCAGAGAGTATTTAGAATCACCCAAAAGCAATCCAATTTCTGGTTTTTTTCACATTTAAAAATAAATACAGACACGCACACAAATTGTTTTCTATCTGTATTTATCTGTAAAAAACAGTAAAAACGGAAAACAGGGAGCCTTAATTATAATTCATAAGCAGGTACAACATAAACGTAGGTCGATATAGTGACAGTTTTACAGTGCAGAATCATATTTGGGTTGAAGATCGCATGTATGGTATTGGGTAATATAATGCTAAGCAAAAAGATTGACGTAGTTCGTTAAGGTAAAGACAGTCAAGACATTTAGCACATGGGGTCTGTCATGCAATGCTCCCTCGATTTAACCATTAGATATTTTCAACTCATATGTTTTTCTAACACTCTCAAGGTTGCGGTGTTGCTTCCAGCAGACTATTGCGCAAGGGAGACCAGATATCCTTGGCCCTTGATTTAAGTGTAGGAGTTGAATTGTATACATGCCAGTACTTAATTTGTAAATTATTAAGCGCTGGTGGGCTGCTATCGGCAACCACAACTTAAATTAAGCATTATATACATCTGCCATTTCATTACGCTATATTAACTCGGATAGTCACTCAGCCACTTGGGGGTGGGACCGCTGACCCATCACATTGCAGCTCGCTTCTTAGCCAGAAGAGAAGCTAATGCAGTGTATCTATGAACACCCTAGGGAATCTAATTTCTGTATGCCAGTAGAGAAGAGGTGGCAAGGGAGACATCTAATGAAGTGTCTTTTAGGATACAATAGTGAAACCCTGGCCACAGTGGGCTCGTATCTGTGGACAGGTGCATGCCAAATACTAATGGTCTGTTGTGGAAGGATTACATCTGGAGCACACCGGCTTTACTTCCAGCCCAAACAGATAAAAAAGGATATATAGACCAGCCATTGTAATACACTTCTTCTTAAGGTGTTCTAAGGACAAGAACTTGCCCTCTGTTTAATGCTCTCCTATTGTCAAAATCCTGAATAATAGGTAAGAGAGGCTTGTTTAAAATGGGGAGGATTGGCGAGTAGAATTTCTCCAAACCTGTAATGTGAGTCAGCTTATGCCAGGGGTATGCTGTGCAACTGGCTGTATTATATTGGGACTGTAGTCTGGGTGGTCTACAAGTGATCACTTTGATCAATGGAAAAGGTAATGACATGTCTCCTCAATGCTTCATGGTAGATAGCTGAACTCTAAACTGTAAAAATCAAATGCATGTTTGGCTTGTGTCACCCAATATCAGTACTCTGGATTGGGAACCGCACCCCCCCCCCCTCTGGAGCATGGGAGCGTCTGAATGTCCTAAGTCACCCTTGGTTACCCACCCATATAAAGCTCCGTAACATCAAGGCTAAGGAAGTGGAAAAGGTTTTAATGAGCGCCAAAGGTATATTGATGAATAAGTATAATAGACAAGGGAGAACAATCATTCTTATTATGGACAGGGGAAGTGTTTGCATTTATTGACCTGTTCTTGGATTTTCACCCCTGGTGGGTTGTAGTTTTCTCTAAATACCAAATCAGGAGATTTAACACTTTTCACTCCCAAATATCTGACAAGGTAGTCACACTATTCTAGGGGAAAGTCAGTGTTGGGTGTGGTGCTATTGGGGCGACAATTATCAGTAGAGATTTGCTCTAGTTGGTAATCAATCCAGAGTACCGCCTAAAGCATTAAACTCCCTAATTATCCAGGAGAAATTATTGGATGCTTTCTTTAAATTCAAACCAATATCATCTACATACAGGGACAACAGATAACTCTGCTTGGAAATTCAGGACGTTCGGAGAGCACAATGCTATTTTAGTATACTGATCAAAGGTTCGATGGCCAATGCAGACAGTCATGATGATGGGGCATCCCTGCTACATGCCTCCTGCAATTTAAATGGGAGGGGTACCATGAACCAATATTCATGTGGTGGACATCCTATACAGCAAGGCAATCTAACTGATCCATCCCCCTCCCAAACCCAAGCACGTGAGTACTCCAAACATAATTGACAATGATAAGGAATCAAACGCCACATGAGGGTCCAGTAAAACGGCAGCTCTAAGGAGATCTGGGTCAATCTGATGCAGGAAAGAGAAGAAGGTTCACAAATTATCAGAAGTAGACTAGCCCAGGACAAAATCTGACTGTTTGGATTGGACCAAATCTTTCATATATGGCTATAGCCTGTTTGCTATTATTTTTGCTAATATGTTAGTATCAATGTTAATCAGTGGCAGTGGTTGATACGACGCACAGTCATCTGCTGGTTTTGCTGGGCATCAGTAAAATTGTAATTACCGCCTCATACCATGGTGGTTAGAATTCCCAGTTCTCTAGCTTCTTCATATATAGCTAGCAAGTGAGGTGTCAATTTGTCTACATAAGCGCTCTAGAACTCAGAGGTCAGGTCATTTATATTGGGCACCTTTCTGCTAGAACAGCAATCCCCTTCCATTTAAGGAGAACATTATTTGTTAGCAAATGTACTCAGCCTTTGCTGTTGATCTGATGAGTTAATATTCTTTTCATTGTTTTCTTAGCCGACATAGAAGTTGGAGTTTATTCAAGTTCCCCATTCATTTTTGGGTTTTCTATGGGTGCTTCCGGTTTTGCCTTTTGATTCACTGGGTCCAGGTTGTCTTTTGTGAGTTATTTTTAGTTGAAAAGGGGTCTGTCA
Organism: Lissotriton vulgaris; assembly: GCF_964263255.1. Classification (NCBI taxonomy): domain Eukaryota; kingdom Metazoa; phylum Chordata; class Amphibia; order Caudata; family Salamandridae; genus Lissotriton; species Lissotriton vulgaris. The sequence goes on along the minus strand of NC_141694.1, from coordinate 822,346,763 downwards.
ACCCACAGTTGTTCAATGCAGTCTCTTCTACTTCTTTGGAGGACTCAAACTGTTTTTGTCTGAGAGCATTATGTTATTGCATTGTGTCAGGAGAGGGTTAGTCCAATGAATGGGTGTCATTTTGGTTTTTGGAAGTTTAGATGCACGTGGTTACCATGAATTGGAATATGAAATGCCAAAGGAAAATGGCCAGCTCATTCAACTGGCTAAAGGAGGCAGGAAGCTTTTTGATTGGACTCATCAAGTAGGTCAAGTATCCTTTTTTGAGTGGAGGATGAGACCATTTGATAGAGATTATGTTGTGTGATGTGTTAGTTTAGGCCTTGCAGGGTTTTATGGTGTTTCTGCAGTCAATATTTAAGCCACAGTCGCATATGTTAAGTTAGAGCGTGCAGCTTTTTGGTATATATTGTATCAGATGACCTATCCACTTGGTGTTGCCATTTAGAGGGGGGTAACTTGAGTGTAGATATCAAGTGGTGTTTGGAGATAGATTTATGGATAACTTGAGGCACTTCAAAGGTGTTGTTTGTTTTTGAGAAAGTGACTATGCATTTTATGGCATTCCTATTGATTATTATTGCTCCTCCAACTACATATATTGCCTATCTGTCCTGAAGATTTTGCAGCCTTGTGGTCCCAGGAGATCTAGAATGGAGACTGAATATTCCTTTAGCCACCATTCCGTATTGAAAATTGCATCATAATTATGTTTAGTAAAAAGTTGCTCATTTTATTGCACTGGGCGTATCACTGACATCATATTGATGCATACACTATCAAAACACAAACATATTGGAAATTAAATCTGAATAACAAGATAATGTACTTCCTATACTTAACTATTAAAACCACAAATATAGAGAACACAAATATCAATATTACAAAAATTGATTTTTACCTATGTCAAAAACCAAAATATCAGAAACAAAAATATCATTACCTTTAAATAAACATATATTTTATCAAAAATATCAGTTCATACAATATTGACAACAATATTATTGCCAAAATAATTAATTGATCATTAGTAAATAGAAAGAAACACTTTTTGCATTAAACAATGACTTCAATTAAACCCCAAACGTGTTATACAGATATTTAAATCAATAAAAATATTTATTATTCGCCCCAAAAATGATATATCTAAAATATTAATGATACAGCCCCCCAAAAAATTTGCATTAACTACATCCATTCAAACAGAACCTAATTATTAATGTATATATGTACAAATAAATCAATTTATAAATATATCAAACTATATATATTACATCAAAAATAAAACCTAAATTAGCATTTACCATAGAAAGACTGATCTGATAAATTAGTTTTGAACTAAACTAAACAAGGTTAGTAATATAAAACTATAAAGAATTTTAACCCCGAAAAAATTCAAACAATTAAATAAACAATATAAAAGGCACGCTAATTTAAACAACTAAAAAACTTCAAAAATGACAAACTCTGCAAGGCGAGGAAACGCTGCTGGATTCTATCACCAGAAAATCAAAGAAGAAATATAGACACCTCAATAACTACGTATCCAAGTAAGTAAAATTAATATTTGAACTAAAATGCAACTTTATTAAACTTAAAACATAAAATTCCTAAGAAATAGTAACACACTCTTCAACTTCTATCTCTTTACATAGACTTCCTAAAAGAAAAAACATACAACTTGAAAACCGATAAACTGCCAAAGAAAGAACAACTATCACAAACCAGCAAAAAAGATGTAAGAAAGCACATATACATAAATTAAAAAGTATTAAATTACCCAGATAGTGAGCAAAAATAAACCGCCACCTCTACAAATGCACATTAAAAACTTTTTTTATCCAACAATAAACCTTCATCAGAAAAGCTGCAAACACCTAAACAGAACATACATTTAAGTATGCAAAATAGAAGTAGTTGTATTTGTTTTACATGTTTATAACCAGCATGCAAAAGCTAAAATCTAATAAATATGTATACTATTGCACTACTTTCAGATGCAATGGCAGAGGCTAATTTATCACTTGTCCGAAAGGAAAACAGTTACTTAATCACATGGGCTACACCTACAATCATGAAAGTGCATCATAAGAAAATATAAACTGGAAATGTACTAAATATTATTCTAATGCATGCTATGGGAGGGCAACTACAAAATATGATATTTGTAATTAATGTAAGAGAGCACAACCACCCTCCCAAATGTTATGGAAATAAAAGTAAGAGAGATATTGCAGAATGTAGGAGAGGCAATCTTTAAAGATATAACCATTGTTTTATTATAAACCAAAAATGATTTCCTTAAAAAAGAAAAATGTAAACTCCAAATGCCCATTGGACATGGTCATAGAAAAAAAAACCTGTAAAGTAAATTTAAAAAAACCCACATGCAAAACATAATCCATTCCCATAAGTACATATACATAACAAGTAATCATCAAAATATAACTAGCATAAAACAATTCAGTATAACATAGGGATACATTTTTTAAATGATATAGGAAAGCACAGAACTACAAACGAGTGAAAAACACTGACAGTAATACATTTAAATATACAAAAACCCACAAACAAAACTATAACTAAACCTAGACCTCCCTCCTGAATCCCACCTAACCTAAATCTCTTAAAAAATCCTTAAGATAGAACGTAACTGGTTCAACAATCAGCAGCACCTTTCTTTTTTGATACAATTATAAAAGTAAATGATCAGACTCAAGCATAAATCATTAAAAACAAATGTTTGACACTAAAAGGGTGCCATTTACTATTCCAACTGTAATCTAAACCAATTTGGGGAAGGAGGTGGACACTAAAGGGGGATCAATCAATCAATCAATCAATCAGGGGTTTGTAAAGCGTGGCTACTCACCCGTGAGGTTCTCAAGGTCTAAGGGGAGAGGGTTTCAGATCCATCTGAGCTCTGGATTCATTCAAAGAGCCAGCTCTTGAGGTCCTTCCTGAACTGGGAAGGCAATAGGGATTACCTGAGGTGGGGGCATGGTGTTGCAGGTCTTTGCGGCGAGGCAGGAGATGGATCTTTTTCCGGTTCTGGTCTTGTGATTCGGATCCGTGGGATGGTGACCAGTAACAGTTGGGCGGAACTAAGGGGTTTGTTGGGTGCATGGAATGAGAGGCGGTTCAGATACACTGGCCCGGCGTTGTGGAGGGCCTTGTATGCATGGAGGAGGAGCTTGAAGGTTATTCTTCTGTCGAATAGGAGCCAGTGGAATCACACAGGTGTTGTGTGATGTGGCTGCCATGGGGGATGTTTAGGACCAGTCTGGCTGTGGCATTTTGGACTTTCTGGACCTTTAGGAGTAGTTCCTGGGTGACGCCGGCATGCAGTGCATTGCCATAGTCGTGTCTGCTGCTGATTAGGGTGTGGGTGATCATCTTCCTAGATTTGGTGGGGACCCATCTGACGGTCTTTCAGAGCAGACAGAGCGTGTTGAAGCATGATGAGGAGAAAGCATTGATCTGGCGGTTCATTGTGAGTGTGGAGTCCAGTATGATGCAGAGGTTTAGTGCATGGTACATGAGAATGGGGGCTATTCCCAGTGCAGCGGGTCACCAGGAGTTGTTCTAAGCAGAGGAGGTATGTTGGACTTGGCCCTTCTGGCAGGTTCACCCCTAATCTTTTTACTTTTAATCTGTGATCTATGTTAATGATTTTTGGTCTGTGCGCACTTTTTCCCTGTGTCCCAGAGTAAAGTGCGTGCATGTAGTTAGGCTGGCCTGCTCTCCCATAGGAATGCATGGGGAATGTCTGTGTCCCTGGTAGTTCCTGATGCGTGGGGAGTGCAGACTCGAATTTGGTATGTGCGAGCTCGTGAGAATGAATGCTTCGCAACGGTGTATGTGGCATGTGTGTGTCATGTGTAGAAATGCCACTTCTGTGAGTTGGCATATTAATGTAAAATATGCCTGCCGTGTGATTGGCTGGAGCTGGCTGGTGAGCCTGGCTCCAGGAAGGCTGGATGGGTCTGCCCGGTGGTGAGTGTGAGATTAGCATGTTGATGGCTTGGGAGGAGTGAACCTGGTCCCTGATGGGCCTGGACTTTCCCCACACAATGCTGGCTCCGCCCCCTGTGGTGCGACTGATGACCCTAGCCCTGCCAGTGAATGAAATGGGTGGTTGAGCCATCAAGAGTGCTCCAAAACCAGCTGCAACTGGTTTCTCCCCCACCCTGCACCCGTAGACAAAGGAATGTGGTGTATAAAAATGGGGCTGTGTCCCCACAGAGGTTGTTCTCTTCCAGGATCCTTGCCAGAGGGGGCTGCTTCTGTTGCTGGGGCCAGGAGGACCGCCACTTGGATTTCTCCCTGCCTGGAGACCCAGTGTGCTGGCTCTGGGCCCTGCCCTGCCCCCCTGCCTGCCTCCAGACCCTGCTGGAGCTTGACTTTTGGCCAGAGCGCCTGGAAGCGCTGTTATTTGATTTATGATTCAGAAAAGGGGGTGGTGATGAACAGAGTGTCTGAATTAAGCAGACCACTCTTACCCAGCCCAAAGATCAGGGCTTGATCCATCACCGTTATTTATCTCACTGCACCATCCCAGCTCAGAACCTGGCTATATGCAAATCAGTCTGGCCAGAAACCGGTCCCCGGAAGCTTGTTTCCTTCCCAGTATAAGAAGTGGCTTGGTAGTTTGGTCTGCCCTGTTCCCATGATGCACTGGGCCAGGGTCAGACTAATTTGCATGTAGCCAGGTTCTGAGCTGGGATGGTGCAGTGAGCTAAAAAACGGTGCTGGATCAAGCCCTGATCTTTGGACTGGGTAAGAGTGGTCTGCTTAATTCAGACACTCTGTTCATCACCACCCCCTTTTCTGAATCATTTTTGTCCACCATAAGCGTAGAAGGGTATACTCAGATGTGAGTCCCTTGCTCATTGCACCATCAGGATTCAAGCAAGCCGGGCCGAAGACGGCTGAAATGCCAGAAACCGGTCCCCGGAAGCTTGTTTCCTTCCCAGTATAAGAATTAGCTTGGTAGTTTGGTCTGCCCTGTTCCCATGATGCACTGGGCCAGGGTCAGACTAATTTGCATGTAGCCAGGTTCTGAGCTGGGATGGTGCAGTGAGCTAAAAAACGGTGCTGGATCAAGCCCTGATCTTTGGACTGGGTAAGAGTGGTCTGCTTAATTCAGACACTCTGTTCATCACCACCCCCTTTTCTGAATCGTTTTTGTCCACCATAAGCGTGGAAGGGTATACTCAGATGTGAGTCCCTTGCTCATTGCACCATCAGGATTCAAGCAAGCCGGGCCGAAGACGGCTGAAATGCCAGAAACCGGTCCCCGGAAGCTTGTTTCTTTCCCAGTATAAGAATTGGCTTGGTAGTTTGGTCTGCCTTGTTCCCATTATGCACTGGGCCAGGGTCAGACTAATTTGCATGTAGCCAGGTTCTGAGCTGGGATGGTGCAGTGAGCTAAAAAACGGTGCTGGATCAAGCCCTGATCTTTGGACTGGGTAAGAGTGGTCTGCTTAATTCAGACACTCTGTTCATCACCACCCCCTTTTCTGAATCGTTTTTGTCCACCATAAGCGTGGAAGGGTATACTCAGATGTGAGTCGCTTGCTCATTGCACCATCAGGATTCAAGCAAGCCGGGCCGAAGACGGCTGAAATGCCAGAAACCGGTCCCCGGAAGCTTGTTTCCTTCCCAGTATAAGAATTGGCTTGGTAGTTTGGTCTGCCCTGTTCCCATGATGTACTGGGCCAGGGTCAGACTAATTTGCATGTAGCCAGGTTCTGAGCTGGGATGGTGCAGTGAGCTAAAAAACGGTGCTGGATCAAGCCCTGATCTTTGGACTGGGTAAGAGTGGTCTGCTTAATTCAGACACTCTGTTCATCACCACCCCCTTTTCTGAATCGTTATTTGATTTATAGCGCTAGGAACGCTTCATTTTTGCCCCAGCGCTCAATAGCGCTTTGCTTTGCCTTCTAGCACTTCGTGCGCTTTATTTTGTGCAGCCGGTACCCACCCGGCGTTTACCCGCTTGGATTGCCGATTTTTGGCATAGCGAGTGCCTACCTCGCTTTATATTTTATTTAAAGGCCGGTGCCTACCCGGCATTGCCCCGTGGTGTTTTTATTATTGGAAGCCGGTGCCCACCCGGCATTGCCCCGTGATCACCGCCGCAGCACCGGGCCGAGAGGAAGCAGCCGCCGATGTCACCGCCAGGCCGCGCTGGGATTGGCCCAGCCGGCCGAGCCTCCTGCCGTGTCATCTGGGGAGGAGCGGAGAATCAGGAAGCAGCCTGCAATGCCGTCCGAGGCTCCCCGAGTGTGGAGAGAGAGCCCCCGTCCGCCTGGTAGTGCCCGCGCTGTCTGAGAGGCCCCGCCCGCAGCACCCGAGGAGCAGCGCCAGAGAGTCCCCGCCGTCCCGGTGGATGCGAGGCCAGTCATTGTGACAGAGCGGCCCCGAGAGGCAGCGGGCCGCTCCCACGGGCGCAGTTAATTTCCGAGTCCACGAGGGACTCCTACGAGAAGGGGCATTCTTTGATTTAGAGCCCGAGTGGCTCTGGGGCACATTTGTTTTTGAGCCCTAGAGGCTCCACCCGCCCGCATTGGTTCTTCCGAGCCCCGAGAGGCTCAGGGCACTTTCTGTTGTCGAGCCCACAAGGCTCCAGGGACCCGCATTTGTTCTTTGAGCCCGAGAGGCTCCAGCCAGTGATCTTTGAGCCCTAAGCGAGGCTCCAAGCCCCCAGTTAATCTACGAGCCTGCGAGGCTCGAGGAGGGCGTTTTTCTGTATTGAGCCCAGAAAGGTTCTGGGGGCATTTAATTGTTCTAGAGCGCAGAAGCTCTTTAGCGCCATTTGTTTGCGAGCCCTGCAAGGCTCCCACGTGGTGTTCCACCCCAGTGTGTTCTTGAGCCCACATAGCTCCAACGTTGGCTATCTGTGATTTACAACTGTCCAGCACTTAGTGGACAAGTTGCTACGTTTAGGCTTTGTGTTCTGTGCTGCCTGCGCAGCCTTCCCTGACAATTTGGACTCAGGGCATTCCAGCCCTTGCGAGGCCAGTTGGCCTGAGGGACAATTCTAGTGTTGTGCTACATGCACCCTGCGCATTGTAATTTACTTGTGTATGTGATTCCTGCGCAAACGTTCTACCTGCACCTCTGAATGTGTTTTAATGCCTCATGTGCAATGTGTTTCATGTTTTATCCCCTTTGCTAAGAGTGACCTGCTTAGAGGATTGTTTATGTTCCATTACCTTTGCTAAAAGTGACCTGCTTAGGTATTTTATGTTTTATCCCCTTTGCTAAGAGTGACCTGCTTAGAGGATTGTTTGTGTTCCATTACCTTTGCTAAAAGTGACCTGCTTAGGTATTTTATGTTTTATCCCCTTTGCTAAAAGTGACCTGCTTAGAGGATTGTTTATGTTATTACCTTTGCTAAATGTGACCTGCTTAGGTGATTGTTTAGGTTTCCTTCCCTTTGCTAAGAGTGACCTGCTTAGGTGATGGTTTTCCTTCCTTAGGTCCTGATGATAAGGTCCTAGTTCCCTGCGTGATTTTCCTACAGTGTTTAGGGTTGCGTAGGAGGTATTTACTCTTTACCAGTGATTACTGGTTGTGTGCTGCATTTACTATTTTGGTATTACAGTCATTATATGTTTATGTGCTAAGTGTTATACCTACAAGTATTATTTCTAACAAGTGCCTACCCCTGACAGTGGTCCATGTGGCCCTGTCCTGTACATAATCACTTGTAAATTCTGCCCGTGCCTGTTGGCACATTGTAAAGTTTGTGTGTTATCTAATGTGTTTTTACTATAATACAAAGGCTATTTGTTATATAACCTTGTGTGGAGTTTCCTTTGTGGTGGGCCTTGGGTGTTGTTGCTGGGGTGCGTGCGCAAATACTTAACTCATATCGCCTCCAAGTTTAGCCTTGCTGCTCGCGCCACGTTACCTAGAGGGTGAGCAGGGGTTATCTTGGCGTGTAACTCCCTTGCCCTGACTTAGGAGTGGTGGTCTCTGACTGACTTTGGCGCAAGCCCTGGCCAGCCAGGGATCCCGTTTCTAACAAGGTAGATCCCAGATGAGGACCTCTGTCAGGTCTGAGTTTAGCTTGAGGCAGTTAGGGCAAGGTGTTGGACACTAAAGGGGTGACATTTACTATTCCCACTCCAATCCAAACCAATTTGGGGAAGGTGTTGGACACTAAAAGGGTGACAGTTTATATTCCCACTCTAGTCTAAAACAATTTGGGGAAGGTGTTGGACACAAAAGGGTCACATTTACTATGCCCACTCCAATCTAAGGCTAGGTGTTGGATGCTAAGGAGTTGAAATTTACACTATCCATTTCAAAACAAAACATTTTACACAAGGTAATCAAGATTTAAAATTTTACATACACAATCAACACTGTATTTACACATTTTTTTAATATAAAATTAACTAAAATGTTATCTATACTACTATTATAAAGAGAGAACTGTGTCCTTTGAGCCAGGTACACTCGAAAAGTACACCACCAATCCAAACACCCAAGACATCTTTGAAAACCTTAGGGTAAGAAGAAGGACATAGGCTATATAAATGTAAAAAATAACCGTTATTTACAAAATTTATATTAAAAAGAAGTAGTCCCTCCAAAGTAGCGCCGGCCGCAACTGCATGCTCACGTCAGGAGCACTGGGAGGAGCGGCGTACGAGGAGCGGCGGACATGGCGCGGGGGAGGAGCGGTGACCTGAGGAGCAGCGGACAAGCCTGTGGCGGTGCGAGCAGAGGAGAGGCGGACATGGCGCGAGGGAGGAGCGGCAGCGGACAGGCGGTGAGGAGCAGAGCGGCGAGGAGCGGTGAAAATGAGGAGCGGCGGCTGAGGTAAGGCTCCAGGGACAATGTCGGGGCAGGCGGGTGTCGGGCCAGGCGGGGTACGGGGAGTTACAACAACACAGGCGGTGAGGAGCAGAGCGGCGAGGAGTGGTGAACTAAGGAGCGGCGGCTGAGGTAAGGCTCCGGGGACAATGTCGGGGAGTTACAACAACACACATCGGCTGAGGAAAGGCAATGTCGGGGAAGGCGGGGGTTGGGGCAGGCGGGGGACAGGGACTAACAAGGTGACGGGTGGAACATTTTGAAGGTAGTACTGTCCGACCTCCATTGACTCAGGCCAGGCGGGGGTCGGGCCAGGCGGGAAAACAGATCAGCTGAGGAAAGGCAATGTCGGGGCAGGCGGGGGTCGGGCGGGCGGGGGCACTGGCTGCTTGCCAATGTCGGGGCAGGCGGGGGTAGGGGAAGCCTGAATGCTCCCGGACAAGGTTGGGACGGCTGCTAGTATATATATAAATTAGTATTTTAATTACTACCAAAAATGTATATATCATTGAAACTATTTACTACCGTTCATAAACTTTAAACAATAAACTGAAAATAAAATCATAATACAAAATTAACACTCGTAAATTAAATGTATTTTTTATAAATGGTATATTTTTTACAAATTAACTGAAAATAACATTTTTCAATAAAACACAAACATTTTTATACAATGTAATTTTTTTAAATAAAAAATTCATTTGCATATAAAATATTTCTAAATATTCTACTTTGTAAGCATATTTTGTATGTTTTTTAAATGTTATTATATATAATTGTTTCTTATTTAAAAAATATTTAGGCGCTCATTACGATGTTGGGCAGAATCACTTCCGCCCGACACCGCATAGGTCCTGACCGCCTCATTAGGATGTGACCAAACTCTGTTCAGTCGCATTCCTACACTTTACTCTGGGAGCATGCATTCTGCCCATAAACCAGACGTAATGAATGCTCCCATAATAAAATGGGAGGTGCAGTTCATCCATGCACCCGAGGTGCCTGCCGTAAGGTGCAGTGATCAATAAGGGGGCACGCCTCTGAGACCCGTGCACCCAAGTGGGCCCTGCTGGGGGTGCAAAAGATGCTTTCCGATATGGTTTCCATGCCAGACAGACCAGCATGGAAACCATGACGGAAACAGTCATTGTAATCTTAAGGGAGGAAAAGCCCACCCTTGAGATTACTTGCCGCATTCCAACTGGCAGACATGCTCTCAGAGCCCGCCGGAAGCCAGCCGGAATGATCGGTCAGATTCCTTTCTTACCTCCTCCATCAAAATGAGGAGGTTGGAAAGGAATCGAACCAGCCCATTACGATGTGGATCGGAAGGCTCCAACCATCGATTGGAGCCTTCAGAGTCACTTCGTTGGAATCGGCCCCTAAATATCATTAATATGTCTTAATTAATATCAAATTAAAATATAATAAACATTGTTATAACAAAATAAACTTAAAAATTCAAAATGATTAATTTGCAAAGTGTTAAACTATTTAACTTACAATTTTAATTTAAAACATAAACTTATCCTCTGAAAACCCAATATCGAGCGACAAAAAAAGTTGTCAAAATTTAATTATATACATTAATACGATAAACATTACATTTTCAACAATCTCTTAACTGCAATGGGACATCGTAATCCCCTACAACAGTGCCTGGACAGGCACTGACCCAATGGCAGGCATACTATTCCGACCGCCGCTCCAACGGAATCTTGGATCCAGTTGGAGGCGGCAGTTTTCCCCCCGAACTCTGCGGTCCGACTGCCTGCATCATAATGCGGTGGTCCGACCGATGGCTTGGATGTCGGGCAGACCACCACCAACAGGCAACTGGCATGCTAATCAGACCCTTAGTTTTGTGTGTCTGTTATTAGATTTAAAGGTTCGACTAGAAAAGTATTACAATTTCAGAAACATTTTAAGAAAGGATGTGAGTAGCAGCCTGTAAAGAAGTGAAGTGATGTGGTCAGAGGTTCTTTGGGTGATCACTTCTGTCTATGTCACTATTGACTTTGTCACCAGTCCTGAACTTTTCAACTACAAACCACAGATGTTTGGTGTATTAGTCTAATTATTTTAATGGGAGCAAAGCAAAACTACAACACACAAAATGCATTAGGGTATTACTCGAAAGTCCAGGACTGAAAATGTGCCCATATTGATTAGGAGGGAGGTTGTCCATTATGGAATGGTACAATTCAATTGTGAGCAGGGTAAATGGGGTAAGGAGGTGGCCTATTAAGGTAGGTAACACTAGAATACAGTATCGCCCAGTGAATTAATTGAAATAGGTTCCTCAAGAATGCTTTGCTGGTGCTCATCATCTGAATCAAGAATCGGCTCTGAAACTGTAGTTCAACCATGTTTATATGGTCCTTGGAATAGAGGTGACACCCCTTCTCATCACTAAAAGCCTTACATTTGGTCACTATCATTTTAGTATCTTGTAAGTTGCAGAAAGTGTCATCAAGTGAAACATCCCTTTTACTCCTGACAAATGCAGGGGAATGGACACACAACGATTCACTCCTTGCAAGCTATTTTCTAAACGAGCATTCCCAAATTGTTAAAGAAATACTATTAAAAAAATAACAAACAAATGACATTAAGCATCTTCACTTGTGCTCTCCGGTTTCAAATGGGACATTCTAAAGCAATACTTTTTTTTAATTTTTATTTTAGAACAAGAACTTACTTAAAAGAATTAGTGTAAATCTGATCATCTTGGTGGATCTCTGTCCTTCCTCACCTCCATACCCACAAGATTTACCGAGTGGATATTCTAATTGTTGTATCCAGCACATGAAGTGGACTTTGAGTAGTCATCAGAAACCCAACTTGTGATCACCAGAGTTCAGAGTTTAGTATAGTAGCCAGCTAATGCAATCTGATATTGCTCTATCTCTCACACATACTTCATTCATCATACTGCTTAATATTGTGCACATGCACAAAAGCATGTGAAAGCTTGTCTTTGTAGGTACAAACTTCCCCCCGTCTAATTACCCTTTTAAATTGGGTGTGTAATTAGTGGGTGAACAATTCATACCCACGTCTGAGTGTGATACCGCAAAAAGGGGATTTACATGCCAGTTGTACATGAACTAACCCATTCTAGGCTGTTAAAAAAACGGCATTTTATACAATTTGTCCCTCCCGCCATTTTCATCAGGTTTTATTTACACCTGCATTTTCTGCCTGACTTCTCCTTCTGTTTTTGTCACAAATTGGAGTTTGCACCCAGAAATATGATATGAGGCCCTGTTGTAATAGGAACTTTGAGAACAAAGGGATTATTAGTGGAGACATTGGAAGAACCAACTTTCTAACTTAAAGTAGATCATAACTGGCAGCCAGTGCAGATCCCTGCATGGTTCCATAATGTTGCCACTTTTCCTAAGTCCAGAGATTAAATGACCGCTGTGGCTTCAAGTCTGCCAACTGTTTTTTAAGTCAAAGCCCACCAGACATTGCAGCCGTCGAAAAGAAGTCTTTTGGTCTTTCTGAAAGCTTCCCTGGGAATGCACTCTGCCCATTGCTTACCATTCGCTTTGCAACTGACATTTCTGTCTTTTTATTTGCTGACTTTATTTGTTTTTAGGCTGTCAAGCATGTCTTATTTGCTCCTGTGCAGTAAAACTCTTTTACCGTCGCTCCTTTTATTCCTCCACAACTCCCTGCTTTCTGTAAACCGGCTTTAAATTTTGTTTTTTTCTTGTCACATTTGCTTTTTCAAAGACGGAGGTCAAATGTAACTGTCTTCTGAGGGAGCTTGGTGTTTACGTTTCTTGCTTTGACTTCAAACTAAGAGGATTTATGTGACAATCTTGCCGATTACTCGTAAAGAAAAGGTTTTTTCCTAGCACACAACAAAATGTCTAAAAATGAACTGAACAAATGTTTCAGAATATATCAGAATAATGAAAGTACAAATTAAGCAAATGTTTTTGTAATTCGGAAGCATGGTGGCAACAAATATTTTAATACAAATCAGTACAGTAGGTGATGCCATTTCCACACATGCTGTTTGTGCGCTGTATTATTTGATCAGTAAAACTGTATGTGCAATATTATTTCAATTAATTGAAAATATGTTGTTTGTAATGGTAGTGTGCTACCACACCATGCATACCTCAACACTAACCCACTCCAATCTACATTACTCCAGTCTATGCCCCTACACTCTAAGCCACTCCACAACTAATCCATTAAACTCTGCTCCACCACATTCCACTCCACTCTACACCACTCTATGCCACTTAACTCTAGGCCACTCTACTCCAATCTATAACACTCCACTCTACGACACTCCACTCTATGACATTCCATTCCAGTTTACACCACTCTGCACCTCTCCACTGCACCCATTACACTTTACTCCCCTCTATGCTATGCATATCCAATCTACTCCACTCCACGATATGGCACTCACATCTATGGTACTCCCCACTAATACACTCAACAACATTTTACTCAATTTATTTTTTTATTTTTAGAAGCTTGTAAAGCACGCGGCTACCCCCAACGGGGGTGTCCCGGCGCTGGAGGTGACCGGCAACCAGAGGGATTTGGTGAGAGCTAGATCATGGAGAAGAACCAGGTCTTAAGTTTCCTCCGAAACAGAGGCTCAGATGTAGTAAATCTAAGTTCCATCGGTAGTTGATTTCAAAGTTTGGATGTGACCACAGCAAAGGCCCGGCCCCAAGTGCGTGCAAGACAAAAACGTGGGGTATGCATCAGGCGAAGATGATTTGATATGAGGTCACGTGCCGATTGTGTAATTTTAAGTCTATGCCTCAAGTATGCAGGGCCTCGTCCATTGAGAGCCCTAAAGGCAAGGACCAGGGCCTTGAACTGTATGCGGTACCTCACTGGTAGCCAGTGCAGTTTCGTCAAGTAAGGTGTAATGGAGTGGCGATAAGGAATATTACAAATCAGCCTGGCCGCGGAATTCTGCACTGTCTGAAGACGGTTAATGAGATACGCCGGGGCTCCTACATACAGATAATTTGCGTAGTCCAAGTGGGACGTAATTAGGGCATGAACCACCGTCCTCCGTGAATCAAGTGGGAGGAAGGGAACAATATTTTTTAATCATTCGAAGCTTTCCAAAGCAAGATGCCGAAACTTTATTGATTTGGGTTTTGCAGGATAAAGCTGTATCGAATTGGAAACCCAAATTACGGGCAGCTTAGACTGGTTCCGGGAGGGGGTTTAAGTTCAGACGGCCACCAAGCATTGGCTGGAATTAGAGATTTCTGATTAAAAAATAAGACTACCGTCTTATCTGTATTCAATTTGAGATTGTTGGAGGACATCCAGGAGGCAATGTTCACCAGGCAGTTGCGGAAATTAACCATGGAGCTATCAGAGTGGTCTTTAAAAAAAAACACGAGCTGAGTATCATCAGCATAAAAGACCACTCTGATGCCCCAGGATTCGACCACTTTTGCTAGCGGAGTCAGTTAAACGTTAAATAAAAGAGGGCTGAGTGCAGAGCCCTGCGGGACCCCCCATGTCAATGGTTTCTCCGTGGAGACATACGGCCTGAGGAAGACCTGTTGAGTTCTGTCCTTCAAGAAGGATTTCACCCAAGCAAGCGGGGTCCCTCCTATGCCCACCTCACGGAGAGGATCCAACAGGATACCGTGCGAGATTGCATCGAATGCTGCGGATAGGTCGAGGAGGACCAACATGGCCTCCTCTCCCCTTTCCACACACTCGCGAATTGACTTAGACACTTCCAGTAGGGCCGACTCTGTACTGAAGTCTGGCCTAAAGCCTGACTGGGAGTCATGTAGCAACTGGTTAGATTCTAGGTATTCGGACAGTTGCTCCTGTACCACCTTCTCCAGAACTTTTGCTGGCTTGGGGAGGAGTGAGGTAGGCCGGTAGTTACTAAAACATAGTGGATCAGCATCTGCTTTTTTTAAGATCGGTAACAACATTGCATGTTTCCACAGAGAGGGAAAGAGGCCAGATCGCAGAGAGGTATTCCATATTCCTAACAAAGGATTAATCAGTAACGGGGCCGTATCACTCAGAATCTGAGCCGAGGCCGGGTCAAGTGGGGAGCCCGATTTACATTTCAGGAGCAGAGACAGAGCACATTCTTTGGTCAAGGGTTTAAATGAGGTAAGCACTTCATTTCTCCATTCTGTGGTTCTTGACTCTACACCCTCCACTCCATGTCCTTCCACTCTAGAACACTTTACATTACTTCACGCTACTCCTCTCTATGACACTCTAATCCATTCTACTCCACTCCACACTACAACACTCTATTCCACTTGTTGCCACTATATGCCTCTCCATTATTCACCACTTCACTCTAGGCCATGCCACACCACTCTGTGCCACTCAACTCTACGACTCTACGTCACTCCACCCTACGGCTCTGCTCCAATCCATGACACTCGACTCTATGAATCTCTATGACACTTGAATCGATGACACTCTACTCTATGATACTTTATTCCACTCTACGCCTTTGTACTCTTTAAAAGTCTTCTCCACTCTACTACATGAGACTCCATGACACTTGTAGATCCACAACTGAGGAGAGACTCAAGCATGCCTTCAATCAAAACTGTTCTGTTCTTGGGAGAAAGGTGTAGTATGATATCTTTTTGTAATTATTTTTAGGTTTTTCAATGTGCCTCTCAAATGCCTCTGTAAGCTGTATCCAATCACGATTAAATAGAACAGTGGTGCAAGTCAATACCTTCATGTTTATGCAGCAGTGTGGTCGGGTAGGGTACTTCAACATGGTGAGCAACAGACCCCCGCTTCTGAGAGTGAGTATTGCTTTTGCAAGTCCACTAGAAATCAAATAACAATTTGAGAACAAAAGATTGGACCATTACTTGCTCGCTTGAGACTTCAGTAAGAAGTCCATCTTGTTCTTTAACATGTTCCTGCCCACTTGGTCCCTCTCTTCAATTTGTAGATAATTCCAACTTGGCTGTTAATGAAAGTTACCTACCAAACTATATGGCGTGTGGTATTAACATAAGCATAATTGAGTAAGTCATATTGTGGTAAATACCTTGAAGATATCCCCTGCTTATGTTACTGATACCTTTCTTCTCAAAGCCCCCTGCAGCATTTCTAAATCTACCCAATATATGTAACTATCATACCTCTGTCCATTAAGTGTCCTGTTGCTTTGGGTGGAGCCAAATGCTTTGTTTCTCTCTTCCTCACTCCTCTTCCCTCTTTCCCCCTGAAATCCTTGTTACAAGTGGTCTCTTCATTATGATGCGGCCAGTAATAGCAGTAATGGGCCTATTTGAATTATGTAATCCAAGTGACGACCAATTTGATGCAGAGATTTCAGTTGATGAAAATAACTTTTCCCCCTGATTTTCTCATTTCTTAGTTGAACATCAGGTTCCACCCACAGCTTTACCAGTATCAGTAACTCCGAGGGTAACGATATATTGGCTAATTTTCTGGGCACTCATAATGAGGTACTTAGCTTTTTTCAAGGTACGTGCACACTCTGCCAAAGTGGCAGGACCTGTTACCTCCTTCCTCTCATGGGAAATACCAGCTCAGATGCACGCACACAGACAAAACACACACGTTATTAGAGTTAAGGAAGAGGCTACATACATAAAAGTATAAAAAGGGTGTTAGCCCCCAAAATAAAAACATTATATAAAGAAATTAGGAACACACATATATCTAAATATCTGATAGCTATATCAACATATCCATGGCCTCCACCTAAGCGTCAACCCCTCGTATACATGGCATTCGATCATGTACAGTGGAGATTATCCACAAGGCCTGGCTTTTGATCACGTGTTATACCCATCCTGCCTTGAGTGGTCAACCCCAGCTACATATGACCTTTGACTGTGCACAGCAGATGATGGCCCCACAGCTTAGACTACAGCAATGCCATACACCCAACCTGCCGTGGATGACCAATGACTGTTAGTATTTTATTTGACAAAACTTCAATTATTTACCCAAACCTTTTTTTCATGTTTTTAATTTATTTTTGTTTTTTCATGAAACTAGGCTATTTTTTTTGCTGGAAACCTCTTCTTAAGGCAAATTTCATCCTTTCATTTTCAATATTTTATTTTATGCGCAATTTCTTTTTATGTGCTTAGTCACAGCATTTGAGATCAATTCAAATTTTTGTTCCACTGAGCAGATGATTGCTTTGCATAATGTGCAGTCTGCTAAAAACATTATCAGACATGGGTCTGACTCTTTCCCAATACATTTGGCAATTTCTGAGGCCGCATATTTTCCTTCTTTCACTTCTAGACCTTTTCTCTGCACTCCAACTCGGGTAAATTCATTCGGATGCATTGCTAGAAGATCTTTGATTATCCGAAGTGAATACATGCACGAATGCCCCATTTGCAGGACGTGGTTACAATGTGGCCAAGTTACCTAGCAAGTATTAATTTTTTTCTAACCTCACGATGTGCACAAAATTGCTATTGACCCCTCGGGCAGAATTCACGCTGTGACTGGATGTTTATTGATCGTTTCTGACCTGGTGGGAGGACATTTCCCCCCATTTCAGCCGACACTGGACCGAGCAAAGCAATCTGTTTGAAATAAAGGCCTGCACACCTGTGGTGAGATATTTCTACTATAGGTGAAGATAGATCCACGCATGGCAATGTGCGTAGCAATGAAGAAGATGAACCAAATATGCAGGCAAGCTTAGCGTGCACATAATAAGTGAAGGTAGTCAAACACTCAAGGCAAATCTGAAAGCGTAACCAGACTTGCATCAGCTAGGACAAGTCTAACGCAGTGCTACATCACACCTATGGAGAGACAACTAAATCATTTCTCCTCACTTCACTTCTGTGACACAAGGCCACATACAGACATCAAATTGCATCAAATAGCAGCTACATGTTTGGAGCACGTCTCAGGACTTCACACAATATACAACATGCCTGTTTCTCACATAAACAGTATTACACTCTATAAGCCCAGGACATACACTCCGAATTGTGTCAGACTGATCTTTGCAGCCCATTAGGTAAAGGACTAACTTGTGCAAATTGTAAACAGCCCTTCCTGGTACACACGATGCACAATAAATGATTTAAGCTCCAATTTGTACCTACAGGAATTTGAAATATGACTACTCAGGGCTACATGCCACACCACTGGCGTCTAGGTGCTATGCACATGTAAATACAATGCAACACAAAGAGTGCCAGATTTTCAATGAAGATGTAAATGTGTCAAAATGCAACGAATCGCCCCCTGTTGCATGTTAGAGATTTTATAGGTATATATCTAGTATTCATGGTTTCTGGCAGAATTTTCATCAGCTTCAAATCACTGGTGAATTCTACACTGGAGCTTTTTCCTCCATCAATGTATTTTCTCCCATGAAAGATAATGCCATTGGGGTGTACTACCCTGGTGACCTTCCTTTATAATGGTAGCAGTGGAGATGATTAACCACACATCACCATTGAATTGTGGTTATATGTACATGAACACAGTATGTCGACAATGCAATATTAGTGGGTTTTTTTAACAAACTTTATTGATGACTGCTGTGTAGCATGTATTTCCAAATATATAAGCATTTCAAATACAGTCTTTTGTTTTTCTCCCATCTTATCTATTCCAGTGCATTTGTACATAACAATATGGTTGGTCAGATCTCGCAGTATAAGAGAGGTTTACAAAGGGTATTTATAGTCTGATCCCTTTTCCGAACCAATAATGTACATGCATTGTTGCATCCATAATTCAAAGTAGTGCATATTTGAGGTCCAACTAATGACAAAAGAAACCCCCCAACCTTCCCCCCCCGCTCTCCCATCCCACCCTAACCCCCTCCTGGTCAGTCGTACTGCAACTTTGACGATGATAACAGGAAGTCACTATAAGAGCGTCCTCCCCAAGGGTACATTGTACAGGGTGGAATCATGGTATCTCTGTTCCACGGGCAGTACAGGCACGAATGGACTCTAACTCTTCGCTTAACTGTGACGTGGCGTCTTGTGTGGGAGCCAGGTCCAGTGTTTCCAGCTCAATCAACATGGCCTCCCAGTCCAGGGAGATGTGTTGCTTCCTCAGCCCCCTCTCCTCCTCCCTCCGGAGAACAGCTCCCTCCGCCCTTCCCCATTGGAGCACGTCAGTCTGCCAGACCATGACCGCCGGGCATCTGGGGGACTTCCACCTCATAGTAATCACCCTAATTGCCATGATGAGTTCAAGATCCACAAACTTTAACCGCACCTTCTGAACCTTGGAGCGCCTGCGAAGGCCTACCAGGCAATACAGGGCATCGTCTGGGACCGGTAGTTGTGTCACTGTGGCTAGGGAGTGTCGCACCCCCTCCCAGTAGCACAGCAGTTGAGGACAAGACCATAGCATATGGAGGAAGCCCGCCTCATCTCCTCTACATCTAGGGCAACAATGGGGGGAATCCAGGAACGTATGGTGTATCCGCTTCGGCGTAAGGTACGATCTAGGCAGCACCATCGTCTGTATGAATTTAAGCCGTGCATTACATGACACTTTTTTTGGGCTACTCCAGTATACGCTTCACAGCGTGATCTGTAATCTCCGCGCCAGAGTTAGTCGCCCATTTTTCCCTAAGGGAGGTAAGAGCGATTGCTGTATGTGCCCTTACTCCATTATATAACCAACGCACCAGGTGTCCCCCAGATCCCATGTAGTATAGGAGATATACCAGAGTGTGCTGCGGGGTTCAGTCCTCTGTGGGGCCCAAGTGGCTCTAATGTAGTGTGTGATAGTGGCATGTAGCAGATAGAGGAGTGGCGGCACCCAAGTGACCTGCAAAAAGGAATCCTGGTCCATCAGTGTGCCATCCCCGAAAAAAGCTCCCACCTCTTCGGTCCCGCCGTCTGTCCAAGCCTGGAGTCTAGTCCGTGTGATTTTCCCCTGTGGTGTGGGCAGGCCTATTAGAGGGATGTTTCCAGCATATGGGGTTGCCACAAATTTGTAAGCCAAGGCCTTCCTCCAACATAGCAGGGCAGTCCGCAGTAGGAGGGGCAGTCCGGAGGGATCCAGGCCCTTGGCAACAACAGGGTGTGTAATTCCCCTCTGTCCAGCCTCTGCGGTGTGAACCCAAAAGTTCCTCCCTGCGGTCCAATATGACTGGAGTTGGCTAGCGTAGTAGTAACCTCGGAAGTCGGGGACCCCCAGGCCACCACTCTGCGTCCCCAGCTGAAGTTTCCGAAGACTTATCCGTCTCCGACCTGCAACCCAGATGAGGGTAGTCAGCATTGTGCCAGCATATTAAAAATGAGTTGTGGGAGAACTTCCGGCAAATTCACAAACTAGTATAGCAGACGAGGTAGCATCACCATCTTTGAGATAGCAACCCGCCCCATTACAGAGAGGGGCAAAGAAGACCAGAATCCCACACTGGCACGGAGCCCCGTTATTGCCCGCTGGATATTGCCTTCTATATTGTCCTCTTGCGTTCTATACACATTAATACTGAGGTATTTAAAGGTAGTGGGAGCCACAGAGAATGAGTAAGTGCCAAATTGTAAATAAGTAATGTGTGGTGTTTCTTGGAAAAAGTAACTGGTTGATTTGTCGAGGTTTATGGCCAGACCCGATAGACATTCAAAGGTAATAAATATATCCGGGAGGGGGGGGTCGCATCAGCCATGAGGTCTCGCAAGTATAAGAGCATGTTGTCTGCTTAGATAGATAGTAAATGATACACACCATCGATGCAGATACCGAGCTGGGCCGCCGATCTTCGAAGAGCCAGGGCCAGCGGTTCTAATGCCAACACAAACAGCAAGGAGGACAGAGGGCACCCCTGTCTTGTGCCACAATGAATATTATATGTATTAGAAGCATAGCTGCCCGTACGGGCCCTAGCCGTCAGGGACCTGTACAGTAAACTGACCCATTTAAGTATGTGTCCGGAAATCCAAAGCGCCGCAAACATGAAATCCCATGATAGGGAATCAAAAGCCTGCCTGAGGTCCAGTGCAAAACACCCAGCGTGGCGGTGGGCCCTTGGTGTAGCAGCCATTACTGCGGGTAACCGTCTAGTGTTAAGTGAAGTTCTGCAGTTTAGGAGAAAACCGCACTGATCACTGTGGATAAGTGCGGGGAGGTGCGGTTGTACATGGTTGGCTAGGGCCTTACTCAATATTTTGTATTCGGTGGCTAACATAGAGAGGGATCTATAATTTGACATGTCCAATCCGTCCCGTCCGGCTTGGGTATAGACATGACCAGCGCTTGCATCGTGGAATCCGGTAATCGGCCCATCTCCAGAGCCGTCTTGTAGACGGTCTCCAGGGTAGGCACCAAGGACTCCGCGTAGGTGAGGTAAAACTCAACAGGGAGTCCGTCCAAACCTGGCGTTTTATTACGATTTAAACCTTTAATCGCGGCACGGATCTCCTGTTGAGTAATACGGCTGTCTATGTTTTTCTGCACTTCCTCCGAAAGGACCAGGAAGGAGAGGTCTTGAAAGAAGTAAGCAATGAGAGAGCTGTCCACCAAGGGAGGAGGATCATAGAGCTTTTCTAAATGATCTTGAAAGGCGGTATTTATTTTGGCATGTGTGTGGACTACGCGCCCGCCATGGTGCGGATACTAGATATGGTCGGCTTGTCTGATCTGTCTCTAACCATGCGGGCAAGCAGGGTACTGGCTCTGTCCACCTCCGCATGTTTACGCTGAAGATATGCTCTGTAGTCTATTGTCCGCAACGTCTCCAGAGTTTCTGCGTGGTCTATGTCAGTGGATTGTAGCAGCTCTCGCTTGGCAGGGTCTAATACTGCCTCTCTTTCCAGTATGTGTAACCTGCTCTCAATGTCCTGCAGCCTCTTTTGTACTTCTTGTATAGCTCCCACCAGCTGTCCTATCATCGCCCCCCTGACCACTACCTTCATCGTGTCCCATTTAATCAGGCGCACTGTGGCAGTGTTCCAATTTTTGGTAAGGTAATTGGTAACAGTGTCGGCGAGTGTTGTGCGAAATGGTGTGTCTTCGAGCAGGTGTGGGTGTAAATTCCAGGTGGGCACTGGAGTAGGTACCATGCCCCATCGAAGTGTGAGCTCCAGGGGACTATGGTCGGAAAAGGTCTTAGCTAAATATGTGGAGCTGTGGACCTTCGTGAGAAGTGAACTTGAACTGAGGAACCTATCAAGTCTAGTATGGTGGCCATGCACCAGGGAGTAGAAGGATTATTCCTTGTGTGTCGGGTAGAGACAGCGCCACGCGTCTGAAAGTGTCCAACCACTTGTCTATGTGGTGAATTAGTCCGCAATCTTACCAGCGGTTGTACCGTTGAGAGGGGGATGTGATTTATCCAAGCCAACATCCAGCAATGCATTCCAGTCCCCTCCCAGCACCCAGGGAATCCCGACCCAATCAGCCAAGTCCCCACTCAGCCTACTCAAAAAACGGTCTTGGTCAAAATTAGGGGCATAGATACTCCCAAGGACCGCCAGGGAACCATCAAGTGTGCCCTTCACTTTTATGTACTGTCCCTGATCGTCTATACGGCGTTTAAGTGCAACAAAGGGAACCCCATGCCGTACCCAGATAGTTGCCCCCTAGCGAAAGCAGAATAATTAGTGGAATAGATGGTACCCCTCCATTTTTTCCTCATTTTCTGCGTTTCGGAGTAATTTAGGTGAGACTCTTGAAGGAACGCTACTTGTGTCTTACATCTGAGGAGGAATGCATGTATGCGGTGTCTTTTCTGTATTGCTCCCAGGCCCCTTACGTTCTATGTCAGCAAGTTGGACGACCCTACTGTGGTGGTAGCCCCCGTCATGGTCCCATGCAGGAGCAGAGTTCATCTCTGCGTGACATTAGCAAGGCAGTACTGACCAGAAGTCCCTTTTCCCCAACACTTGGCACAATGCCTAAACCGGGTTGGGCTCAACAGTGGTGCACAAATGGTACATAAAATATAACGGTGCATACGCCATGAGGGAGGTAGCCAACCTTATGTCCAAATATGGTCTTCAAATGGCCTAAGACTCAATGGCTCAACAGTACCCTGTCTCCCGGGGTGGTAGTGTACTTCAGGATGGGTGGGGCGCTAGCAGCAGCATAGCAAGAGTAATATTAAATATCACAAAGTCCCCCATCAAGCATCTTGGTCTCTAGGTGGCACACAATCCTATGAATATAGTGGCAGAGCTGATGGCTAGCATCTCTCATAACAATAACTGTCCCCTCTAGTATACCAGTTCATACAGTGAGATATCTCTTTAATAGGATACAATATCCTTTCAGTTGCTGGGTGCATGCACGCCGTACAGCAAAGTCGGTAGTAGGAGTCCCAAGGGCTGGTGTCCCAGCCACTCTCCTTACTCATCAATCAGGTCATCTGCTGCTCTCGGGGTGATGGAGGGGAAGAGCACAACACTATGGTCAGAGTCTGAATGTATCGTACTGTCCTCTGAGTCCGTGGCAATCTTGTTTGATTCCTCGCAGAAGGAGCCGACCACCGCCAGCGCCGCCTCCTGGTCCTTCCGCTGCTGTTCTTGTGAGGGTCCTGCTCCGCTCTTCCCTCGGTTAGTGCCCTGTGTTCTTCTAGAGGTCCGCTTCAGGAGCACTTCCGAATCCTGTCATGAGCCCTCCGGGCAGCCAGCCTGCCTAGAGCCGATGCGCATGACCTCCATCCATTCTTCCACGTCCGCCGGGCTTTTGAAGAAGTAAGTCTTCTTGTCATGCACCACCTTCACTTGGGCGGGATATAGGAGGGCGTACTTGAGTTGTGCAGACTGTAGCTTTTTCTTCACCACCTGATAGGAAGACCTCTGTCTTTGCACCATCACAGTGTAGTCCGGGTATAAAGAGACACGGTGGTTTTAGTACTGGATGAGCTTCTTTTCTCTAGCCTTCTGCAAGAGCATGTCGCGGTCCCTATATTTGAGTACTTTTACGATCAGAGGTCGGGGCGGCGCTCCAGGTCTGGGTTGTCCCGTCGGTATTCTGTGTGCCCTTTCAACGCAGAAGTAGGGGGAGAGTCCCTCTTGAGCCACATGTTCCCGGAACCATGTTTCCATGAAGTCAGCCTCCCCACTCCCCTCGTAGCGCTCCAGCAGACCAATAACGCAGATGTTGTTGCGTTGGTTTCTGCCCTCCGCATCCTCCACTCGGTCCATGAGCGATTTGACCTGCTGCCGGAGCTGCTGCAAGGAGGAGGAGTGGTCCGCCACCGTAGGGACGAGGTCCGCAAGGGATTGGTCGTGGTCTTTAACTATGTCAGCCAGTTTGGCATTGTCCGCCTTCAGCAGTGTCAGTCCCATAGTGAGCGTACCCATCTGCAGCTCCATCGGGGCCCTTGAGTCCCGTATCTCCTGTAGGATGAGATCCAGTTTATCTGGCGTGCCCTCCGCGTGGTCAGTCAGGGTCGCCCTCGGCGAGTGGGGTCTGCTAGCCTGGCCCGACATGATGGAAGGGGGGTCGGCACTCTGTTGTCTCTCTGCTGCCGTAGCCCGGTTCCTTCCCATTGCCCGACGTCACCTCCTAACCTCCCGGCGGGGCTTTCCCACAGCTGGTCCTATAGGGGTAACAATCCCGCTCCTAGGATTGATACTACGCAACTGTACGCTCCGGGTATGCGCCAGTGGGGGGTACCCTTTTCTTCAGAGTGGCCAGGGCCCCAACAAGGAAGCAGAGCGCAGCGCCGGTGGATTACAACTCCCTCAGCAAAGCAACTAAGTACAGTGGCTCATGGGGCCAACCGAATTGCCATCCGCTCGCCTCCACTCTTCACAGGTCTCCCCTCGTCTCACTCGTGCCTTCGACAGTGTGCACCAGTCGAGTCTCCGGGCCTCAGTAAGTGTCTCTTAGCCCTCTGCACCACACTAGAGGGGCCTCCGGCGTGTATGGTCTCCGGGGTAACAGGGGGGCAGGGCAATCAGCCAGCCCGGGGCCCCCAAGTCACAGACTGGTCCCGGGTAACCCCGCCAGCACTAGACAGCCAGGCAGTCTTACCCTCCGTACTGCACACTCCACCACCAACCCATCTCCACTACAGGGCCAGTGGCTGTTGCAGGCCTCCAGGACAAAAAGCTGCGGCAGTCTCTGCACCTCTCAGACCACGGGGGGTGGCACATATGGTAGAGCAACGGCCAGCGCCCTTCCGGCCCGCCGCGTCCGGCCCCAGCGCGCTCCCTTAGCGCCTCGCCGCCTCTCCTTCTCCACCCCCTGGCCGCTCGTCAGCAGGTCATTTCTCCTCCGTGGAGCCCGCCGCTGCCCTGGAAGTCACTCGGGTCCTCAGTAACCACTCCGCGTCTCCCAGCGGGGGCGACAGCCGGAGCAGGGATCCAAGGAAAGGAGTCACCATTCCTCTGGTGACAGAGAAGCCCGGCCCAGCAGCACCTCCGGTCGGCGCACCCTGCAATCCAGCTCCCGGCTCCTTCCAACGTCACTGGACAGGTAGGCCCATGGTCGCTCCAACACCCGGGCACTCCAAAGAAACTTTTGAGCCGCCAGCACCACTACCGGGGACTAAGGACATCCACGCCAGCAAGCTCCCACTTAATGCGGCCGTGAAAATGGCGTATAAATGCGGATTCCCCCTCGGGAGGGTCCGGAGCTCTACTGAGCCACGGCCGCCATCGCCGGCGGTTAGCCACGCCCCCGACAATGCAATATAAGTGTAAGTGGGTGCTTTATTGGCAGCGCCTAATTTGAGGAGGTTGCTTCCGGTGCTTGGCAACTGCACTTAATTGTTAACTCTGGCACTTATGGTAATATGCCAGAGGGTGGCGATGTTTGCACAATTTAAGGATAATCACAACAACAGTTGTTAATTAATTTAGCCTACTTTAAAAATTACTAATATCTGCCGCCCGAACCATTCCTAATAGCTTTAGGGGCCTGCAATAGTCACCCTTGTAGGAGTGTTATGGTTAGTAGTTGTGTTGGTACCATCACTGGTGGCGCTAGCAGGGGCAATGGGTGGTGTGAGCTGCAGTGGCCTCCTGACAAGGTCCCTTGCACTTAATTTTGTACAAATTAATCACTGTTCTTTAAGCAGCACTTTGCTACCAAAAGGACTCAATAGGAGTGATGGAAACTACCTCACCCAAAGTATGATGAAAATTGCATGAAACACACTAAAAAGTATAAAGTCTCACTGGTAACAGGGAATAATCAAAAAAGTTGTCAGAAAGTGCTTATTGACCAAATGGCCTTATTCCAAATATTGTTGAAATAATATTCCAATGATACAAATACAAGGGAAGTAGGTAAAGCATTTACCTATGTGCTGGGGTAAGGACATCAACATATATGCATATAGAAAACCATAAGATGTACATATACCTCTTTGAACAAATAATTTTTTTTTCATATATCACCAGCAGTACAAAATCCCAGCCAATCGAAGATGTGGCACGCAACAACAACAGCTGGTTTGGATTCCAAGAACAACAAATACGTGTTTCATCATTATGACTTTTTCAAAGTTGTTAAAGATGGGCATTTACCACGATTAAGAGTTTGGGATAATCAATTGAGTAAAACTGAGAGAAAAAGGAGTGGAAGTTTAAAAAAGAGCATCCCAAAAAAAAGGACGTTATTTGTGAAAGGCAAGTCCAGCTGCAAAAATGTAAACAAATGACCAAAAGGAGAAATCTACCACTTGTATGGTAGATATCCACATGTGTACGTACAGTCCAACGTGTTCCAGAGAGCAAAGTAATCAAATAAACTACTTAATTAGGTGCACAGTGACAGAGGTCGAATTTATGTGTCAACTCTCTTAAAAAGTGCACTAAAGAGTGGATATTAAAAAATAAGTTAAAAAATTGTAAAAAGGCTACCTATTAAGTACCACTAAGGCATTAGAAGAATAATGGTATTGCAAGGTAATTAAAATAATCTTTTGGAGAAATAAAAAAAATCATCAGTAGCTGCCGCTACGGACAAGTTATGGGGTGAGAGATACTCATTATAAGTTCAATGTGAGCTGGATCAGTAATATTGAGATCGGTACGAAAAATCAGCTCAAGAGAGCGTTATGTAGTAAGGTTTTGGCATTGCATGAATTCCGAGTTTTGTCTAGAGATCAAAGTAAAAGAAAGTACAAATGTAATATAGAGATGGATGCCTGATGGGAGTAATAATTACCATGTGACTCAATTACGAATCTTGGTAAGGTGCACATGCATGTGACGTATTAACCATAGGAGCAAGTTACGTTTCAGCAGCATTGTAAGATCGAATACTCCTTGAAAACAGTACAACATGTTATGACGGCATCATAAACCACTACAGTAATCACAAGCTACTTGTGACCACAACTGCTCTTTGTTTCAATATGGTATGTATGTCCTAGAGGCTAAATTTGTGCATAGTAATATTCATAGAGGCATGGGGGTGGTGATAGCCATTGCACCTACTGATAGTGAAAACAGAACGACTATGCCGATGAAGGCAGAAAAGAGCAATATCAAGGTTCCTGTAAATAGTGTTATATGCGATTAAGCAAGTAATAAGGTATTTGTCTGATAGCAGCAGTAAAGTGATCCAACCCGTAACCGTACCTGTAAAAAGAGTAAGAAGAACTTACTATTCGGAGCAGGCTGCAGTGTATCCTTTTGCAGTGTTAGTGAACGCCAAAAGTAGCATATTCTCCGGAGCCCGTGTAATGCATGTTAATGAAAAAGGAAGGAGGACAAAGTATTTATTTGTTCTGGTACCAAAAAATTTGGAGCTATTTTGGAGAGGATACCAGGACTTAAGGGAGCAAGTAGTAACCATCAAAACGTGAATCAGTTTGAGAAGGGGCACAATTTCTTAAAAGTTTAATCTTATAGTGATAATCGTGCTGAAAGTTAATATTGAGCAATATTATGGTCCTGAACATTTTAGCATATTTTATTGTGAGTAATAAAAAAAGGTCACTGTAATTGTCTGTGTCTGAACAGGAAAAGATAGGTCTGTGCCGTTTTTTATAGGCAAGTTGTGAAAGTTGGAGATACAGAGTAAGCCACAAACAGTTATGAAAATATGGATAAGAAAAAGTAGAGAAAGAAAATGAATGCATTAATATAATTCTAGAGAAAGCAAATCAATAAATTAACATAATTATAATGACAAAAGTTCTAGCCCTCTAATAATATTATCCATATACATAGTACACATAGTACATCCTGTCAGGTGATACATAATTTATGTTCAAGATCAATAGACATCAACATGTTAAGAGAGATTGCAGGTTTTTGATGACAGTCGGTGCATTATGTTATAGAAAGTCACAGTTGTTATTTAGTGACATATATTACATTGTGTACATCACAGTGTGTACATGATTTGTGACTTTAATCAGTAAACATTGGAAAGATAAGGCGTTGAAACATTTTATACTAATTTGATGATGGAGCATATGTTAACAAATATACTTGTGCGCTAGAACTTTATATATGTTCCTAAAAAATGTACCCATCTGACATGTCCACTATGAGACAGAATAAGGCAGTTAATGGAAATAGGACAATATAGATGTAATGCTGTATGCTAGGTTAGTCAGATTAGGAAATTATATAATTCCTGATCTTGATTAAGGCCCTTGTTTACTGCACATTGCCTAATGATCTACTTCAAGTCATTCTAACAGAATGTTAGTGTTCTATCTCATTTCTGGGATTGTTCCTAGCTGTTTCTAGTGCTTGACATGTAAGCGAAATGTTGTCAAGAGTAGAATGCATTTTGTTGTAGTGACTTGCTAGTCAATAAGATTTATCGTGGGGGTCCATGGCTCTAACTTGTTCTTGTATACTTTCTTTGAGACTGCTAACAGTGCTGCCAATATAGTTTAGTGAACAGTGGCAGACAATAGTAGAAGTCAAATACTCTGTATTGATGTGTTTGAAATCCAATATTTTGTGTTTTCTATTACTATTGTATTTGAATTCTAGTGTCTTGTCCATAGCATACTGGCACATGTTATAATTGCGACATTTGTAAAAAAAAAAGAGCTGGTTTCAGAGTGAGCCAAGAACGTGATGTATAAAGCTGAGACATAGTCTGTCTCGCAGGGTTTTCCTTTTTCTATAGCCTACTTGCAATTTATACGGGCTAATAATTTTAGGGTGTTGTCTGGTGTCAAAATGTGCCAATGTTTAAGTATAATTTTATACATTCCACTACTGGAAGAATTGTACAGAATAATGAATCATGGAGTAATTGAATTGTCAGTACTGTGTATATGTTTTAGGAGACATTTGGGTCTCTGTACATTTGAACATATGAGAGTGTGTTTTCATTGTGCCCTGCTGCCCTTACCTTAAGACAGAAATCGCTGAGAGTAGCAAAAATGTATAAAGTAATGCTGAACTTATTCTCAGCCATTGATGATAATTCGGGGCTTCATTTCGTTCTTCACTCTGCCTTCACAAACAGGGGCCAACCATATGCAAATCAGAGCAAGAGCAGCCCCAAGCATGAGAAGACAAAAGTGATGGAGGGAAAGCTTAATTTAATCGGAGCTGCTGGGAAGCTCCTGAAATTCCCCTACTGAATGCCGACTTCTCTAATCATGAGTCCCAAAGTGCATATTTAATACTAGCCTTCTCCTTATTGTAATTTCATTTATTTAGTGCTTACTACCCCTGACGAGGTGTTGAAGCGCTTCTTCAGCATATAGAACGCTACTCCGGAACCCAAAAAAGGTTAGTGGTGATTAGTATAGTAAAATTCAAAATTATTAGAGCGGTGGACATATTAGTCTGTTATTTGGATTGAAAAGGATAGTGAAGGGATAGAAGAGGGAAGTGTTTGAATTTATATAGTGCTTGCTACCCCTAATGTTGTGTTGAAGTGCTTTTTTTGCGAGTAGAACACAGTGCTGACAGTGTACAATGCTGAGTCACAGTGATTTTACTGGTTTATTAATGGGTTAATCATAACCTCTCTCCATCTCTGCCACATACTTTAAAACTTTGTTTGTCACTTCGTACAGAATATGGCCATGAGCCAATGTCATGCTGTGCATTCTGAATAGTGGCTCCCTGTCGGCGAGATGCTGTTTCTGAATAGAGCATAATAGGCCACTGATTGTTCTGAGAACTAGTACAGAATATGCCCAAGTACAAAATGCACAACAACATGGCATTGATTCTGTAGTGCCTGCAGAGCCACACAGTATAAAAAAAAAAACATCTCAATGAGGTGGTGAGTGTACGGCCCGCATGATGTTTTCAAACCTTTTGTCGTCAAGGTTCTTTAGAATGGCAAAATACATTACAAAGAAAAAGTCCCCTGCAGGCACATACCAATCAATAATTTTCCATCTTTCAGACAGACTTAAAAACCAAAGGGGCAGCTCCACAAAAAGCAGCTTCATAAGGTTGGTAACCTCCTACTGTAAGTTTCCTCTTATGGTTGCAGTACTAGATTTCCTTTTGGGGGTTCACAAAGAGGCTTAATTATCCTGCCAGTCTATGGGCGATGGAGGTGACGAGGAATACTTTTATCTCCCAAAATGTATTCCTGTGGAATTTCCACTTGGTGCACACATATGCATTTTTTAATTAATATGTTTTACTTTTCTCTGCAAAAAAAAGATTTCCTGTTGTCTAAAGTGGAAAGGAAATGTTTCTACCTTTAAAGCAAATTAATTGGAAATTACCTACAAAATATTTGTGAATGGACACAAAGATACCAGTTTATGGATGTTCATTGTGTTTTACAGAACCCCAATCTAACCCTTCTTAATACCATATTTCCTTCATCCAACCCTGAGCATATGATGGTGGAAATACAGCGCAAGCAGGTTTTCTACCATTGTCAGTTCAGTTTGCACTTTGATGAAATCACCACTTCTTATTCTGGCAACCAAGATGTGCACATTCCATGTGAAATAGTTTATTTTCACAAACCTAAGTCCCACTTAGATGCTTAAAAACCTTTCGTAATTTAGACCCTATTTTTTCTAGTTTTGGTGCACTGACGGTTGCTGACTAATGCACTTTTCATTGATGATAGAGCGAAAATGAAATCTGATCTTACATTAAAGCTTTTTAAGGATAGTGTGAGAAAATGGGTTGTTGGTTGAGGGGGTTGTTAACCATGGCTCAAGCAACAGCCAAATCCTCTGTCAGGGTGAACCACAAAACATCATTACATTAAGCTGTGCTTAACCCTCTTGTAGCTTAGCATAAGCAGACAGGCTTGACTGAGAGACAATGTGTAAAGTATTTATGCAGCACACAAACAATAATACATTGAAAACACAACAAAAATTCCACTCCAATTTAGAAAAATAGAGTGAATTTTTAGAAATTATTTGACACTAGAATGTCAAAAATCCAATTAGTCAAACCTTAGATATGCAATTTTAAAGGTTTTGATATAAATAGTGCTTATATTCACAAAACGCCCACTGTGGTTATCTGGTTTTGAAGGACCGTGATAAAGTCTTAAGTTCAGGCCAGCTTCGATAAAGCTTGGACTTGATAGAGGGACTGGGTTAAGACCATTGATAATTGTTCCTTATGTCCTTGACTGGGGGTGTTGCGCCACACAGCAGAGGTTCTGAGGAGCGATGCAGGGTCCTGCATCAAGATGTGTCACGCTGCATAGAGTCTGAAGAGTGGCTGTGAGGGCTGTGAAGTGAGGTTTGTGTGGAATTGTATCGAACTGCATTAGTTCCAAAGAGGAGTTGCGTGGGTTGTGATGTGAGGTCCACGTCAAGTTGTATCTCCCAGCGTTGGTTCTGATGAGGTACTGCAAGGGCTGCGTTGGGTTGCGTTACGCTGCATCAGTTCTGATGGGGACCATAACTGGGCTGGCAGAGCACTTTTGTCCCCACATCCAAGGCTCCAGGACTGGGGAGGTACCACTTGGGGGGGTTAGGAGTCACAATAGACAGAGTTCAGGTGCAGGTTCAAGATGGCTGAAGCCTTTTCTGTCCCCTAGGCTCTGATTGGGAAGCCAGCCAACTAGTCATTGGAGTCAATCTAGTGGTCCTTGGTTCAAGATGCAGGTCCAGTCATTTTTCCTCAGGTATCAGGGCAGCAGAGGAGAGGAGCAGCTGGGCAGCCTTTCATCTGAGTTCCACAGGTCCAGAAGTGATCAGAAAAGTGGGTTTAAGGGTCCCCATTTTACACCTGGTGCTTTTTTTGAACTGGGAGAAACTTCTGAAGGCTTTCACCCACAGAAATGTTTGGAATTTCACACATCCTATTCTAGCTCCAGCGTGGCTACTGACACAGTAGGCTAGTGTGAAGTTCTTTGTGTGTGTGCTGAGGAAGCCCCATTCAATTGCAAGTGTGGCAGTTGAAGCTCCACTCTTTCATCCTGTCAGAGAGGGCACAGCCTGCCAGCACCCAGACTCTCAATTGTGGTGCTGTCTAAGAGGAAGACACACAGATCAACTGTCAACTACACCTAGTCATGTGACCCAGGTTAAGGTTGCAAGCACCAAATGGGTGGGATGTGAAAATGATTATTTTGCTAAAGCGTCATTTTTTCAAAATTGTGATTTAAAATCCGACTTTACCAATAAAAATTCCTCGGACACTAAACTTGATCTTTCTACCTGTTCCCAATCAATGTTATCACTTAGTAAGTGTAATAAGGAAACCCAATGATGTCCTAGGAGAGAGGTAGACCTTGCAGTAGTGAACAATGAACGTAAACATACTTGTCAAGCTTTTTTAAACACAATGCACCCTGCCATGTGAGCTGTCAAGGGTCTACCCAGGGGTGACTTATATGTATTTAAAGGAAGGTTTGGGCCTGGCAAAAGGTTTCTTTTGCCTGGTCAAAATGGCAGATTAAGACTGCACACAGGCTGCAATGGTAGGCCTGAGACATGTTTAAAAAGACTACTTAGGTGAGTGGCACAATTAGAGCGGAAGGCTCACGAGTAACAATTTATTTACAGGCCAGCAGTACATGTAGCACCAATTTACTAGGGACGTACAAGTAAATTGAATATGCCAATTGGGTGAAAGTCAATTTGATCATGTTTAAATGTGAGAGTACAAGCACTGTAGTACTGGTTAGCAGTAGTAAAGTGCACAGAGTCCTAAAGACAACAAAAATGGATTCAGAAAACAGGATGGGTAAAGTGAAACACTTTGGGGGTGACCCTGCAGAGAGTGCAAAGTCTTACATGACCCCCAACCAGCTAAAAGCTAGGGTAGGCTAAGCAATACCCTGTTGGGCTTCCCAGCTGAGGCAATAGACCGTGGATGAAGGCCCTCTAATGTACTTGAGCTTGTCAGTTTTTTGCTGCTCTGAACTCAATTGGTTCAGAAAAGGGGGTGGTGATGAACAGAGTGTCTGAATTAAGCAGACCACTCTTACCCAGTCCAAAGATCAGGGCTTGATCCATCACCGTTATTTATCTCACTGCACCATCCCAGCTCAGAACCTGGCTATATGCAAATCAGTCTGTCCCTGGCCCAGTGCATCATGGGAACAGGGCAGACTAAACTACCAGGCCAATTCTTCACCAGAAAGGAAACAAGCTACCGGGGACCGGTTTCTGGCATTTCAGCCGTCTTCGGCCCGGCTTGCTTGAATCCTGATGGTCCAGTGAGAAAGGGACTCATGTCTGAGTATACCCTGCCACACCTATAGTGGCCAAAAACGATTCAGAAAAGGGGGTGGTGATGAACAGAGTGTCTGAATTAAGCAGACCACTCTTACCCAGTCCAAAGATCAGGGCTTGATCCATCACCGTTATTTATCTCACTGCACCATCCCAGCTCAGAACCTGGCTATATGCAAATCAGTCTGTCCCTGGCCCAGTGCATCATGGGAACAGGGCAGACTAAACTACCAAGCCAATTCTTCACCAGAAAGGAAACAAGCTACCGGGGACCGGTTTCTGGCATTTCAGCCGTCTTCGGCCCGGCTTGCTTGAATCCTGATGGTCCAGTGAGAAAGGGACTCATGTCTGAGTATACCCTGCCACACCTATAGTGGCCAAAAACGATTCAGAAAAGGGGGTGGTGATGAACAGAGTGTCTGAATTAAGCAGACCACTCTTACCCAGTCCAAAGATCAGGGCTTGATCCATCACCGTTATTTATCTCACTGCACCATCCCAGCTCAGAACCTGGCTATATGCAAATCAGTCTGTCCCTGGCCCAGTGCATCATGGGAACAGGGCAGACTAAACTACCAAGCCAATTCTTCACCAGAAAGGAAACAAGCTACCGGGGACCGGTTTCTGGCATTTCAGCCGTCTTCGGCCCGGCTTGCTTGAATCCTGATGGTCCAGTGAGAAAGGGACTCATGTCTGAGTATACCCTGCCACACCTATAGTGGCCAAAAACGATTCAGAAACTCAATTGGAGCCCTCTGTCTACACTCTCCTGACCCATGGTGAAACCCTTCTCCTCATCTGTTTCCCACATCTGTGCAGCTCCTAACCTTAACTTGCTAGCAGATGCATCACATCACATCATGTGGCCAACTCCACCCCTTGGATCAGACTTCTGCCCCCAACCCAACACAAATTCCGCCCATAAGGACAGCAACCAACAAAGGTCACTGGCAACTGTCAGTGTCAAGAGCCAGGCCAAAGGCCATCCGGGGTCCTCTGGCCTCTATGGTTTTTCAAAGTGGGGGCAACAACCCAATGTGCTAGACACCCTTTTTCCACTCTCCTTCCCACCACTTCAAGGGGGTTATCTTGAGACTAGCCTTTCAGTCCAGGGTGTGAACCATGAGGCTGAACAGGTGACAGGGGTTAGTCTTTCCTCACTCTGCCCCTCCATCTGGGCCTCCGTACCCTCTGCTTGGGATTAGCACCCCTGAGCCCTGAACTTCCAGGTCATTCTAGGTGGTCACCCCCTCCCAGCTCACATGACACTGAGGACAGCTCATTTCCCAAAATTCAATCAATGGCCATCTGGGAACTAATGATGAACCTCCTCTGGATGATAACTCCCCACCTCATACCACGGATATTAGAGCCATGGGTAGGAAGAAGCCCTGTCCTTGGTCCTCAGTTGTCTTACATGCCTGTCCAGTGTGCTGCTCTGGAGAAACCAGACTTTCTACTACCATGGTTCGGCTGGCCCTGGTGTCTCTCAGAGCAATGACAGGGATCCTCTCCACTTTGACCTTGTAAAAGTGCTGACTTCTACCCTCAGGGATCACCAACTCACCCAACTAAGGGAGACTAGGGCATGTTCTATGA
This sequence comes from Lissotriton vulgaris, assembly GCF_964263255.1. Lineage (NCBI taxonomy): Eukaryota > Metazoa > Chordata > Amphibia > Caudata > Salamandridae > Lissotriton > Lissotriton vulgaris. The sequence goes on along the minus strand of NC_141694.1, from coordinate 822,311,788 downwards.
CCTGCCCCTATGGACTACTTATCCCTAGGACCACGTTGGCCACCTCTGTAGATTTTCCACCAGAGTGTGGTTTCTTAGGGCAGACAGAGTCCCCAGCTTGAGTCCTAGCTGAGAACAAAAGTGGCATGGGAACCCTTTCCCTCCACCTTATTCTGGGACTTGTCTGTGTCTCCCTGGAGCCCTCCCCTAATTCATCTGAGGGTATCATGAACCATCCATCTTGGGATAACTCCAAGGTACATGCTTATGGAACCTGGTACTGAGCCAGAGGTCTGCCTCCTTAGCAAGTTCCCTGGGGCCAGTGTGATTACTATCCACTAGGTGTTGGTGTTGCTCTGGAAAACAATTACTCCACATGTGCTTGCTTAAAAACATATTGTACAGCCCCATGTAATCCTTATGACCGCCCTTCATCCAACCATCCAGTGTTTTGCAAATATGCTCCACATAATCAATGCAGGACTGCTGGGGCAGTTTCCTTTTGCTCCTAAACTGCTGCCTATGCTTCTCTGAGGTAAGCCCATACTTCCTAGCGAGAGTGTTTTTCATGAGGAAATACCTCATCCTGTCCCCTTTCCGTGAGGCTAACAGTGCATTCCTCCCTTCATTGGGAATGTGCCTCCAGAGACTGGCCTCCCAATCATCTTCAGGGACCCTATGCATTTCTAGGGCAACCTTATGGGCCTCAAACCATCTACCTATATTGTCCACACAACAGAATTAGGAATCATATCTTTTGTCTCCAGTGGCCACTGGGGTATTGCTTCCGCCATTGTTGATAGGTTCTGTTTGGTTTGATTTCAGTACCAGCCCCCTCAGGCTCCTCTCATGAGCCAGCCTCTTTTCCCTCAGAGTCAGCCTCTTTTCCTCCAGAGCCAGCTTCTCCTCCATTTGAAGCTTGTCCAGCTGCAGACTGAACTTCTTTTCAGCCCTCCTGTCTGTCACTTCTTCAGGGGACATGCTGTGGAAAGGCATACTGCTTCTTGCATCATCTGGGATCTCCTCCCCTGTGGGCAATGTGTCCTCCTCTTCAGAATGTTGCAGCTCAGGGTCTATGGCCAGACCCTCCTCAACTTCATCCAAATCCAATCCCTCCTCCTCTGGATTGTTATCCTCTTGCTCCTTTGGTGTGGTCTGCATCCTTTTGACCTCCTCATAGGCATGCAGGCCTATCTGGAGGTGAAACTTTGTGGCCCTCTTGCCAGCATTCATCCCCCTCTTCTTGCAGAGCCTCTGCAGTAAGCATGGGCAGAAAATCCGTTTCGCTCGCGGATTTTGCGGATTTTCGGTAAATTCGCAATCCGCGAGATTCGCGAATCTCCCGCAAAATCCGCAAATCCGCGAGCAGCGGATTTTGCTCGCACTGTTCGCGTGAGTTCGCGGCTTCCCAGTACAACTTCGCGCCCCGCGAATAAGTGCAAAATTGCAGAAATACGATTTTAGCAAAACTGAAACTACTTACCAGGTTCAAAAGTTCAGGCTCATCATTAGTAGCCATTTCCTGTAGTGCTTCCTGAGGGGCCCCTCCAGAGTTCAGTTGCCAGTTGCAACTATTATGTGACCCTGCTCTGAACCTCAGAATAGTTACACATATGCCACAAAGGTCCTGAATTACAGCTAAGGGAGACAAGCAGGAGCCAGGCTGGAGGTTCAAATCCATTAATCAGCCCCTAATTCATTATTGTCAGTTGGGGCAGGGCAGGTGTTGTAACTAATTTTGCAACAATGAAAGCACTTAGCAAGTTCAAAAGATCACTAATCAGGAAGCACTAAGGAAGCAGGTGCCAGCTAAAAAAATATTCTGTGACACATTAATCAGCCCCAAATTAATTCAGGTCACTTGAGGCAGGGAAGGTGTGCTTGTTGCCACAATAATGTACACTGACTGGACAACCAGAGGGTGCTGTGATGAAACAGAGGGTGGCATGGGTGGGCCAGAGGGTGGCATGAGTAGTCAGAGAGTGGCAGTGGTGACAGAGAGTGGCAGTGATGAAGAAGAGTGTCCCAAACAGGCTGGACACGTAGAAACAACAAGTTCGCGAAACTTGCGACCCGACAGGTAAGTTCGCAATTTGCGACATTGTACAAAACCCTCGCGAACTCGCAGAAACCCGCGCAAACACAAAAAAAAAAAAATCCGCAAATTTGCGAGAATTTGCGGATTTTGCGGATTTGCGAGTTCGCAAATCCGCAAAATTCGCGAACGCGAGATTCGCAAAATTCGCCCATGCTTACTCTGCAGCTTAACCCTGCTGACGGTTTTGACGTTAAGCAACTCCATCTCCAGTGTAGACAAGAAAGAGGTGGAAAATGTAAATTTGGAAAAGGCACAAAAATAACCAATCAGAAACTAAAGAGAATTTAAAAAGAGGTCAACTCTGGTATCAAATTATTTATCTGGGATTTTAGTTTTACACTAATCAATATTTGGCACTACACAAACACAGGTTCTGTTCCCAACCACTAAACACAAATGTGAGAAATTGGGTTAGTTGTTGAGGGGGTGCTAACCTGATTACCCAACAGCCACCATCCTCATCAGGGTGAACTACAAAAAGTCACTAAATTTACCTATGCTTAATCCTCTCGTAGTGTGGCACAAAAGCAGTCAGGTACAATGTAGGAACAATGTGGAAAGTATTTATGTAGCACACAATCAGTAATAAAGTGAAAACACAATACAAGAAAAATCCCACACCAATCTAGAAAAATTGTTTAAAATGGACTTTGTTGATTTTTGCACTTTTATAGGGTGCACTTATGATTAAAGTGTTGTCCCCTCTTTTTTTAACTATGTTCACTGCATGACTGTACTTATGCTGCACATAATCCCTAACCGATGGCGTTTCCACTGTTGGGATTATGATGTCAGTTTCCGACAGGCTTTCCATGTCAGCCTTAACGACATAGAAAGCCTGTCAGAAAGTGACTTTGGGGGCCCTAGCATGGCCCCCTTCTTTGCTGGGCCTATGGTTGTGGGCCTGCCTCCTTCGTAAATCCCGGCACTGTGTGGCAGGCACCTTGAGGGGCCTGCCACACAGTGCAGGGTTTTACAGAAATTCCCATTTCTCTACGGGAGTTTGTGCTTTGGCGGATTTCCGATCGCTGCACAAGCTCCCATAGAGACATGGGAGTGTGCGACCACACCATGTGTCGTCGCATAATAATTGCGGTTTCAGGACGGCCAACTGGAGGTCGGTCGGTTCAGCAACCGCAGAGATGTCGGTCGGAGGTAACTCCCACCTACATCATAATGAGGCCCTAAATGTAAAACCCATACAGGAAATAATGGCAAATCAAATTAAATTATTTAAATTGCTAAAAATGTATGTAAATATCAAATATGTTAAAAGCAATACATAACAATTGCGCATATTCATTATTTAATTTTAAGATATTTTAATACCTGTTTTGAATGTAAAACTTTATATAACAATATTTTTATTAAACTACAACTAAATTATTTTAATTGATTATTTACATATCTGTGCATCACTTTTATCAGTTAATTAATGCATATTAAATATATTGTTTTTTTGTTAGAAATTTCTTTTTCAATATAAATTTCAGAAAAATATTTTTTAATTAATTTTATATATTTCCATTATTCAAAGATTTATTTAAAAAATAAATTGATACTGCTTTTATGTTTTTGTTATAAATACGAAATTAATATAAAAATGAATTTACTTAACATGCAAATATTTTACTATTTATTTTTTAGCTAAATATATTTTTCAGATGTTACGTATACTTTATCACAGGGAGACTTAGCAGTTGCATCGGAGATGCTTGCATAGAATAATATAGCAAATAATAAAAAAGTTTATTCAACACAAAAATAAATATAAAAAATATTTTTATGGTATATATAATAATGTACATTTATTGTATATATTTATTTTAAATGCAGAATAAAAATCTAAATACTATACCACACTTCATTTAATTTTGCAATAAAACTTTAATAAATGGAAACAACTATTGTCTTGAAACTTTGCTATCCCATTTAGTGAAACTTTTACAAAGACCCATATCAGTAAGCAAATGTACAATATTTAGACAAGAAAGTCAGTGGAGTAAATTCCTATAGGTACTAAACAGGGTGGTAAAATGTATGAACAAAACATAAGACCATTATTAATGCAGAATAATCACTTCTTTGTGATATTGCAACTTTTGCAAGAATAAAGAGCAAAAATACAAAATGAGAACGATTTACCCTCAATGTCACCAACAAGTAGCTGTTTGCTCATGTGTTGGTGGACTTTGAAGAACTCAGATTTAGTGGTATTGAGTTTGGAAGCAGATTAAACTCTGGCTTCATTCCTTTCCTTTACCGATTCACCTACTACTATGCTAATATGCATGAGTCCTGGAAAACAATTGACCCACATTTGATGTATTATAATCACAAATAGCATTCTATTTGATTCTAGTAGCCCATGTCTAAATAATGTATACGTGAATCACAACCGAAAAACCTAAGGGGGGATTACGATGGTGGAGGGTCCGCCACCGCCAACCGTGCAGTGGCGGGCCCTCCATCAGACAGCAATTTTCCCCCGAGGCCACATTACGATGGCGGGGGAATCGCCCGGACGCAAAGACTGCCTGCCACGTTTCCACCACTGGCGGAGTGGCCTGCATGAGTAAAATGGTGGCAGTGTATAGCAGGCACCATCCGCTAAATTACAATGCGGGCTGAAGCCAGCCTTTCCATGGCGGTACCTCCATGGAAAGGCTAGCGGGGATTGGGCACCCCCCTTGTGTTGGACAGGGTGGTGCACTGAGTGGCAGGCACCGCGTGGTGTCTGCCACGTAATGCAGTGAAATGCATTTTTAGCATTGCGGCAGGTGCTGCAGCCAGCTGGACCCGCCGCAATGTTAAATTGCTGGATGCGACCGCCATGGCGGCGGTTGCATCGTAATGGGGAGTGCGAGACCACGGCCTGACAGGCGGGCGGTCCCAATCCCCACTACGATAGCGACCGGACTCAAGTCCGCACGCCATCATAATGATCCCCCTAGTTATGATCATCAGTGAAAGCCGTTACTGGAACACTTAGCTTTTGAGAAAGCCACTCAAGTGACAGTAGAAGCAAAAGACACAAGAGTTGGGAAAAGTAATGAAAGAGGATTGGCACACATAGGAAAAATGGAGATTGACTCTCTTGACAACTGCATTGCTATGAATTAGAAATTAATGTCATGTGGCAAACATAACCCCAGATTTTTTGGGGGACAGACTTAGGGGAAGGGTCCATGCTTGAAAGCTATTGGAACAGAAGTATGTTGAGGTCTAACTGTCATATTATCAGGATTTCTGTGTTTGGTCCACCCTCTCCTAGAAATTATTTTTGCACATAGTGCATGTTTTAAACATTTGGCAGTACTGGTCTGAGACTCTGGTTTTTTGCTGAGTCGTAAATTAATGAATATGTTGTCTGCATAAATTAGGAAGTGAACTTGGTCGCTTTCAAGCACGTGTGCCAACAGGAGCACATTAATATTTTACAGCGAGGATTGACTCCAACGGAGCACTACGCCCTATCCTTTGAATTCATGATTACTCTAACTCAGTTTTTAATTCTTGGGTTTGGCTGGATAGAAAAGGTAAAATCCATTTCAGGACTAGACAGGCCTATTCCTTCCAGCAGCCTGAAATATAACCTCAAAGGTCATGAGTGTATGTTGCACAGAGATTGAAGAGTATATATGTGGCTAGATTTTTGGGAAAATCAGGAGATTTCCCCGAATTTTAGCAAGAGTGAAAATCAGTAATCGCAAGTACTGCACCACCCAGACTGATGGCAAACAACCTACCACGCCGTAAATTATTCTCTTGATTTTGAAGTGAAAACCATAAAAAATCACTATGGTGACCAAGCTCAGCAAATATGTATTTATTCAGTAATGCAGGGTTGGGTTTAGGGCTAGGGGCAGGGATGAAACCTAATTTTTCAATCATAGCATTCTGTAGTATGGTTTAGTGTAGAATGAATAAATAATCCTAATCAATTCTTCTTTTTGTATTGGTCACTGTTCTGTTTTTCATAAAAATATTTTCATTTTTTTAATTGATACAGTCGATGTGCACTTGTATTTATGTGTAATGACTTTGCTGTGCTTCAGAGTCTGACTGTATCTGACAGTGAGCTTAGAATTATGAGTAGGCTAATGTTGGTAACTTTGCATTAACCCACGCACTGCTTTATAACACTAGCAATAAGTGAAAGCTGCTGCAACAGAAAAAAACACACAGAACATAAGCATTAGCCTATAAAAACATTACCTGTAACATTTTTTTTGCAGAAATCTAGGCCCACTAGTGAAGGTCAAACACTTTGCAAATCCACAATAGTGCCACGCTGGGCACTTTACACAAATAAAACTGACAGAGATATAAACAAGCATTTGCAATGCAACAGGTCTCGCATTTACGCGAGTTTGAGCTACTGGCATTGTAAATGACAATGCCTTATATTTATGTTTTGGTTTTTGAACCGTAAATAAAACGCATTGCCATTTACAATGCCAATAGTTTGAACTCACGTAAATGCGAGACCAATTGCATTGCAAATACTTGTTCAAAGTAGGAAACCAGTCATTAAGTACACTTCCTGTGCATTTTACACGTCTCCATAATTCGAAACGGGAAGAAAGCATGGCAGCGGAAAGAAGGATGTTTTGTAACCGAGAGTTGGTCTGGAAATGTGTTAATTCTATTAAAAAACGCCTACGTTTCCTAGTTGCATTAGAAACCTGGTATGAAAATGCAAGTGGAGCAAGCAGGGTTGGCTCTAACAACATGTAAACGACGCCCAAATTAAAATCTACTTTTGAGTAACTTAGAAAACACAGCAAGCTTACACACGGTGTAAACAAAGTTAACAAAAGCAACACAATCTGGTCTTTTAATACCCAGCACCCCCATCGTGTGTTCCTCACAACACACTTTGCTGCTTGCAGGCTTGCTGTGTGAAGCTGAAGGCATGATGTTGAAGGAGCAGGAACAAAAGAAGAATGGAGGAGTGTGAGCGAGTAAGGAGGCAACAAATGGGACACACCTAGTGAGTTGCAGAAAAAAAAATCACATTGTATCAGCCCAGTGCCTACCGTCTTAATTATAAAGCGGGCGCCCGGTATACTGTTGACAAAGCTAATAGCTGCAAGTCTGCAGCCCAGCCTTGCAGTTATTGGCTTTGTCAACAGAATACCGGCGCTGTGCTGAAAGTGCAGCGTCTGTTTTGTGAAGATGAAAGGGGGCACCATGCTGAATCAAAGCACGGTGCCCGTGCACATGGAGCAAATGCCATTGTAATATTAAACTAGCCTAGAATACTTCACTAGTAGTGCAACAAAGGAGTGGATAATCAACAAACCTTATTTTAAAAGAGGATCTCCATTACAAATGTTGCATTTTGAAGCTGCGGTCTTTGTAGCTGTGCCAGCATGAAGGGGCGGTATACTTTTACCCGTGAATATACCAAACCAGTGTCAACTCGCCGACCGCGCACGGGGGTGATTGCAGTGATATGGTTTTCTTTGTAATTAGGTGTTATCTCCACCAGGAGCCTCTCCTCGGATCCTAGAACAGCAGAGCACCTCTGCGGAGTACACCACACGCCGAAAAACAAGCATTATACGAGAGAAGGAAGGGCAGACAGTGCACCAGAGCCCCATCGCGAAATCGCTTGCAGTTTGCGGGCTGCGAGGGGCCGCGCGCTCTCCGGCGGGGCTGCCTTGCTGCTGCGGTTGTCCTCGTGGTAGGCGCCCACGTGGGACGTGCTCGTGGTGCGTTTGCGGGGCTTGCTATTGTACTTCCCAGAGAGACAGGAGATTGGGAACGCGCGCGCGCGGCCGGCTCCGATCGCTTTCCTGAGCCTGAGCGTGCGCGTGACAGTCTCCTGTCTCCTGGGAAGCAGACCCGGCAACTATAGTATCGCGCCTGCGCGATGGCATATGGCTTCGCCATATGCTTCGCAGGCGTGAGACCTAAAAACTGAACATTACATCTGAATAAGACTTTTCACTTATGCGTGCAGTTTCTATTTCGCTCTAACAGGGGAGACATTTCCTAAACAATGTCTGCAAAGCGTGTAACTTGCCAAAATTGTAGAGCCTGTCTAAATCTTCTCAACATTTTCATGATTTTTGCAACTGTATCTCATGAGAAAATCGCATATTGATGACCCGGGAAGTCCCTGTATCCAACAGTGGTTACTGTTTATCTTTTGCTGCAATAATGCAGATGTCCTCCACCTTTTCTTATCACCTACCTAAAAGATGTTACCAAGACTTCTCATGCAAATATTCTGAATTGTTTTTTAAATTCAACCTGCTTTCTAGTTGTATTACACGTTACTCCTTTAAAAAATGAAACAAGTACTACATTGAACCTCCTGTGGCACTAACTACACTGGGTTAAATTTAAATTCACACCCCAAAAGAGAAGTTTTGTTTGTTACCTCTTACCGACACTTATTCTGACAGTTATCTTCTGACAGTCCATCTTCATCCTCTCCCACAATATCCACTGCAGAAAATATTAGCGCAACAAGGACGGCAAAGCAGCAAACCAATGCAAAGATCACAATGCATTTCTGTTGAGACTGAAAGAAAAAAAGAAGAATTCAAAATTTGAGAATCATCATCTAGTTGAGAAGATGTCATACAAGTCTAAAAGCATGGATCTCATATTATGGGTATTTACTGTGTCCTCTTCATTCTGAGTGTGAGGTGTAGCTAGCAGACATCTCCACTTCCTCCTAGGTTTCACCTATTTAGCAGTGCAGTAGAAAATGCATCCTCCCCAGGTATGATCTACTGCCGTAAAAGCATACTTAGACATTTTTCAGGATATCCAGATATTCTATAAGCACTCTATGATCAGTTTGGAATTACCCCCTATTCTTTTCTAAAAATGAGCAAAAAGCATTACACCAAGAGCCCTATCCCTAAAACATGATCTTTGTGAATCCTTAAGGCCAGATTACGCGTCTGATGGTCTGCATACTACCAGATTTGTGGTGGCACGGTGTTGGCAGATCCAGCCGCCGCCGCTCTGGTGGTCCGACTGCCGGATTATGACTCAGGCAGTTGGGCCCCACCACTCCCTGGCATAGGAGCAGCAGTCAGAGGCCGCAATATGCCTAACGGGACCACCACAACCCCCCTACCATATTACGAGCTTCCTCTCTTCCAGTTTTAATGGCGGGTCCACCACTATAAAAGGACTGACATAGAAAAAACAAAGGGAGCCCTACAGGGCCCCTTGTGCCTCAACCATATGTGGATGCACACGGGGGGCATTAAGTGTGCCCCCTGTGTGCATGCACATAGGTTCCTGCACAGCATGGACTTTCGAGTCCATGCTGTGCAGGAACCTTTAGAGGCCTTCCAGCCTTTTAAGTGGCACTGCAGGGGGAACCTCCATGCTGCCTGCCAGACTACTGAAAAGTAGTAATCTGGCAGGTGGCAGCAACCATCGGCGGAGCGGTGGCACTGCAGTTTTCCCCACAATGCCACTGCTCTGCTGTAAGGATGTAATTAGGCCCTTAGAGTATCTTTCTTGAAGTGATTACCATGTAACACTATGGGCCGATTCACATAGGTAGCATACCCGTTTGAGTAATTTACACTTTTGAATTAGTTTACTACTTTTTGGCCATTCAAAAAATCTGAGTGTAAAGTTGCTCAAAAATCTCATGTTATGGGTACTTACTGTGTCTTCTTTGTTCTGAGTGTGAGGTGTAACTAGAATACATCTTCACTTCCTCCTATGTTTCACCTTGTGAACAGTGCAGTAGAAAACGCATACTTCCCAGGTATGATCTACTCCCTTAAAGGTATACTTGAAGAAATTCTTCAGGATATTCGGATATTCTAGAAACCCTCTATGATCAGCTTGGAATTATCCCCTATCACTTTCTAATCATGAGCAAAAAGCATTATGCCAAGAGCCCTAACCCTAAAACATCATCTCTGTGAATCCTATGGGCCAGATTACGAGTCTGGTTGTCTGAATACCGCCAGATTTGTGGTGGCGCTGTTGTAGTGGATCAAGCCGCCGACGCACCGGTGGACCGACTGCCGATTACGACTCGGACAATCGGACTGCACTAGGACCGCCGGCTCTACCAGGGAACCACCATGCCCTGGCGTAAGAGCTGTAGTCAGGGGCCGCAATATGCTTGGGGGGACCACCAGGGTCCCTCTTTGCATATTATGAGTTTCCTCTCCGCCAGACTGTTAATGGCTGTTCCACCGCTATAACGGCATGGCACAGTCCCGCCTGTGCCTCAAACATATGTGGATGCACACAATGGGGCATAACATATGCCACAATCAAAAGTCCATGTTGTGCAGGAACGTTGTGCGGCAATGAAACGTTTGAGTAATTTACACCTTTGAATTAGTTTACTACTTTTTGGTTATTCCCAAAATCTGAGTGTAAAGTTGTTAAAAAATGTAAGAGTAAATTACACAGGAGTAAGTGGCCTTTGTAAATAGCCCCAAGATCCTTCAATTTGGTGGAGAAAAGTAAGTTTTGCTTTTCAGGACCTCTATTTTTGTTTAGCATTGTACTCTGAATACTATGTGTTTGCAGACTTTCTTTAGCAGGCTGTGATTTAAAAATATGTCTTGATTCCAATATGGGAATATAGAGTAGATATCGACTTATACTGGGCGTGCTCCAGTACCAGGATCTCAAATGTGGGTAAATGTTCATTGTGTAAGCTGATTTTATTAATCAGCTACTTTCATTCTTTGTAACTCACAGAATCTCAACATCATTTTGAGTTTGCTCATCGAAACAGAAAATTCTCATTAATTTCAAACCTGTAAATATAAATATCCATAATGGAGACAGATGGTACATTCCGGGACAAGATGAAACTCCCATACAAAAAAAACTCAAAAACAAAATTAAATATATCATGTGCACTGATTTATTTTCTTCAGCACATCAAGATTCAATCACAGGTACAAATCATTTTAAGGCAAACGAGCATTACAACAGATGTAACTTCTAAACAACAATGAGATGAAATACATACAAAAATGCAAACAAAACATTTAAGAAAAAGTGGTATAGTGTAGTGTTTAATGAAGAAATATGCAAAGTGCTGGCGAGTGCCCCTGTCAGAGCAATACATCAAAATGACAGATTTTTTGGCTATGTCTGGCCTGTTAATATCCGGCTGCACCACTATTGAATTTGGCAATGCTTCTTTGCGTTTGCATTCTTTTCTATTTTCGTTAATATATTTTTCCTACTACAGTCACAACATGCTTTTCTGCAACATTCAGCGCGCCATGTGTGCTTTCACTTTACGAGCAGCCGGGACAATGCAGGCCGCTTCTTTGAATAGGTCTCGCATTTATAAGAGTTTGAGCTATTGGCATTGTAAATGACAATGCCTTTTATTTATGTGTTAATTATGAAAACAGATAAATAAAAGGCATTGTCATTTACAATGCCAATAGCCTAAACTCTAACAAATGCGAGACCTATTGCATTGCAAGTACTTGTTTTTGTATTCTATATGGGAAACAACTTTCAAACATGGCCACCTTTGCTTGTTTATATGTGCATGCGTACAGTCATTTTGAAAAGCTTTTTTCATACAGAATTACAAAATCATGTTGGTGTCTTCTAGTTATGTCTTGATCTATGTTTATGCATTCTAGGGAGTTGGTCTTCTTTAGGTGATACCAGGGATTAGTGACCTCTTTTGACAAGTGATATTTTCATGAATACAGCTTCCTTGAAAGTACCATGTGGGAATTGGTCTCTTAATAGATAACCTGTCATCTTCTTGTGGCTTCTTAGCTGTGCCTGCTTCATCGTCCCCTAGGGTTAGTTTTTTCAGCTTTCCTTTCAGTTGAAAGAAAAGAATACGGTGTATTATGCTTTTTCTTGCCTAGCCTCACAGATAGGTATTTTCTGATGGCTGTTTCAATATTCAGAGGAAATGCGATTACAAGTTTCCCAGCATTCCTGTGGTCAAATGTACCTCCAAACGTAAGGTGGAACTATGCTTGGAATATGAAATACACTGCAGGAAAACATTGGGGTAATACCAATTTTTCCAAGTTATTCCCCATTTCAGATTATTAAACTCGGTTATCTGGCACGTGCGACTTTACCATGCCTTATAATCCGATCACTTTTAATTGCCCCATCTGTAAATGTGTTTGACTCCTAAAATTGTACCACTGATGATATAGAGAATTATCATTCCTCTTCCTCTGTGTCCAATGTATACGTTTGATTTTACTTACAAGAGTCTTAATAAAATGTCATTCATATACCTCTATGCAACATATGATTCATTTCCCTTTCCTTGCCACAGATTGTGCCTCACCCCCTGCCTAACTCAGCAATGCACTGCCTTGGGATGTGATGAAAGGGGACCCACAGTGGCATCTTTATAAATTATTCTGAGGTTAATTGAAATTAAAGCCACCCTGTGCTTCTTTCCCCTTGTCGCAGTTGTAAGCAGGCTCCTTTCTGTACATGAGGAGAAGACTGGAGGCATAACAGTGAGATATTAAGCCGTTGTCTAGTGTTCTTGCTGATACGTTTGTTGGCTTTTTGTTTACTTTTCTGCAGCATGTTCTGGCTGCTACTTCTTCATCATTTCATCTCTGGACATCTCCTGTTTGACTTGGCTGCTTCTGCTGCTTTGCTGCGTTTCTCTGCCTTTTTCTACTTCTGTCAGACGGGTTTCAAACTTCAATGAATACAAATACAAATAGATGCCCTAGGCGGCGCTCCTCTTCGAGCTATCCCTTTCAGGACCACTGACTGCATGATGAAAGCCTTTGTTTCTATCTGCTCTGCCCTTGTTCTGTATGCTGCCTGAACCAAAGAGTGTTCCTTTTGGCTCTTGTTACTAGACATTGCCTTTCATGTATTCTCCAAGAGGAAAGTAAGAATGTGCGTTTGATTTCTATTGCAAAATTGCTTGTATTAGGAATACTTTCAAGACATAAACACAAGGACAGACTCCTCTCAGCTTGGGATCAAACACATAGGAGAGGTTTGCCCCAATTATAGTAATTTTAAAATATATTAGGCAGATGTTGGTAGAATGCATAGAGGTTTGTACGTTTCATATACTGTCACACAACACTCGAACTGTCTTCCTGCAGAAATTCCCTCTGTCTTGATTAACACCTCCTTCAAGATTAGGTTGAAAGAACACCTTATTTTTTTATGGATAACACTAACATATCTGTACACACACACACACACACTTTGTTGTACAGTCCTACCAAAGATCAGCATCCATCATCTATCTAAGCCTCATCTACCTTAATTATCCAAAACTGCACCAATGGCCGCAAGTCCATCAGGCCTAAGAGTTCCAACAGCAGAGCCAGTGGTGGCACCCCTGGTGAAACATGACAGTCTACCATACTCTAAATAAAGCCGGCGGACCATCAGTTTGGCAGTCAGGGTATTCTACCATGTTTGTGGTGGAGTACACTGTCCACCAACCTCTAAATCGGAGTCAATGTTCCATAAACAGTTTCATGTCAACAGCATTTGAATTTGTCTGCAGAATTGATTGTGTCATGTAAACAGGTCTGTGTTGGTTGTGGTTTAATCTGTTGGTGTTAAAAGCTGTCAGATTTCTTTCAATTATGTATTGAGGAAGCATTAAAAAGCACATTGTATAACCTGCATGTGTAAGGCACATGTTCACCTCATGGGGCATCTTGGTGCTACATAACATGTTCTTGCCACCCAACTCAATGGCTCTCATTTTTATCAAACACAGAGGGATGAAATGATGGGTAGGCTCACCAGGATTAGAACTTGTGATCATGAGAATAAACATAGCTTCCTGCAGGTGATGTATTAGTCCACTAAGTTAACAAAACAGACTCATTCATGCACCATCGTGGTAATATCATGCAGTCTGCCAATTAAGGTTAACAAAATAAAATATTGCTGCCAGATTTACCTTTGTCAACTTCAAATACTACAAACACAAATATTTTCATTTAATATGGACGATAGTACTAACAAGTTAAAGTACTGGAGGCACAAAATAATTTTTTTACATGGCTCGTTAACTATAATGAACTTCCCTGTGTTTAATTTGAGCAGGTGTTTGCCAGTAGGCATCATAGGAATATATTCCAGGGTATTGGTGCAGTTGCATTTGGTGAGAAAGTTAGGATTTTCATGGCCGCAACACAGCTTTTGTACGAAGAACGAATGTCATTAGATAATGGAGAACCCTGATTTTGTTTAAAACTGTTGATAGGCACGATGAATTTGTAGTCAAAATATGATGTATAACCTGTGTGAATATCGGTAATCTAAATTACGTTAGGTACAACTGTATAGTGAAAAAAACACGTTTTGTATTTATTTAAAAAAAAATGTACAATATTAAGGATCTCTTGTGTTCAATATCTTTGATATCTTTTGTTATTAAATGCACTGAACAAATGAAATTCATTTGGAATAGAAAAATAGGCGCTGCCACGGTTTTCTGAAAATCATGTTGTACAAATATTACATTTCAGCTATCGTGGGCAATCTCACTGGAATTAACTGTCTGAAACATTCAGCAATGATTCTTTTATGTACACAGTAAGAGATTCGTGTTTGCAAAAGTCATCTGTATTTGCTCACAGTTTAACCGGTATCCAACGAGTTTTATAAAACTTGCACTTATCTCCAGAGAATCATACATTATCTCATTAAATTGAAAACTGGCTGCGGCTTCGGGTTCTGAATTTTAAAATATACATTATAAACAAAATTAATCAAAGAACATGTATCTCAATACTCACGGGAACAGTTAAAGACACAAAGAACTGACATTTGATTGTCATTACATGGCAGCTTGTATAAATGTCACTTCCACATTTGTCTCTGACTATGAATTTGATATTTATTTAGAATTTTAACACTCGCTATTTCATTTTTATGAATATAATTGGAAGATTCGATGGTTTGGCCAATATGTGAATCCACAAGAAATATCAAACGTCATTTGAGATGAACTTAAAACAAAGTTATATTATAATTTTAAAAAATGGCCTTATCATTACAAAAGCAATGGGGAAAGAATGAGGCAGAACATCCTGCGTGAAAATATGACTATACAGATAAAACATCATCATAGGTAAATCTGGTAATTCCACAAAATGCCAATAACATAGCATAGCACGGAGGAAACCAATTAGTCAATATGCTAGGCCTAGCCGGGTTACACGGCCATACATGGCATTTGAAGAAGGGATTTGGAATCTCAGTAGGCAAAAACAGAGTTAGAGAGTTCCATAAATGTAAGGCTAACCCTAAATAGATATACAGCCAAACGTCTTCAGCATCTGGCAGCTAGGCAGTGGAGTATTTGGTAAAGTTTTGGTTGCCAAACATAAATTCTTGGTGGAGGAATCGTTCAGCAATTGTCATTTAATAATATTCTGAATACTTTTCAATCAAGTGATAGATGTGTTACTGCTCTTCCTAAGGATCTGGTATGTATCACCTTCACACATGAAAAATTATACGCTACACTGATGTTAGATTTTTGGTTAAAAACTGCATGTCATTTTTTTAAATAGCAGATATTAGATTGCAGACCCCTAGGGGATACTTGATCTCTTGGCTTTGCCATTAACTGAAATAATGGTTAAGTAACGTTTACTCCCTGTCAAACAGAAAAGAGTTGACCCGCTGTCTGCACACCGACCTCCTACAACGCCTAGATGAAAGGTGGATGGTCAATGTTGTTAAATGCACCAGAAATATCTGACAAAATGAGTATTGACTACATTGTTGTCATATGTCCGAGTTTGCACGACTCTGAGAAGGAGGTTTTATTTCAACCCTACAGTAATACCTACAAGAAAAGAATGACAAAGAGTAACAGCTTCTCACCTAGGCAAATGGGGAAAAGAATAGAGCAGTTTTCCTGCTACCTGGACATGTCCAACCAAAGGTCCATTGTACAAATGGGCTGAAATGTCTTTCCTGGTGGGGGTGGAGGTGCGAACTGGCTTCTCTGATCCCCTCCCTAAGCTTCTCTCCCCAAGTATGGATACAGGTCCAGAGGCAATGCAGGCAGATTTCGGGGCGAGACCCATTGGCGCTGCTCACATACACCAGAAAACAGCCACATTATTCGCACTAACCCTGTACCTAGAGAGCTGAATGGTCTGAATGCAGACAGTAATGTTGATAATACTTGTAAGGGCAAAGTTGGGAAGTCTGAAATCTGGTATTTGACAGATTGTGGTGCTGCATGCTATACTCACTCTTCTAGCAGCACCGGAAGATGCAGCCGTCAAATAGGGGCATATGTAGGTCCCAGTGTAGGCATTTCAAAGTAGGTTGTTTCTGAATATGTGAAAACTGATTTATTTGTGGAATCTGGCAGTGCTTATTTCTAAACATAGATGGCAACCTTTGCCACATCAAGGGTTGGGCAGACTTCAACCATATTTTACAATGTGAGGTAGTGCTACTAAGCCAAGCAACTTCTACTTCTGAAACAGACAGAAACAATTCAAATGTTCAAGGCTCACTGTTTCTGGATTATACATCAACACTTCATCATACATCCATTGCTGGTTAATAGATAGACACTACAGAGTGAGTTAGGATCCCTTCTGCTCAGAGTTGCATCAGTAGGAAAACACTAGCTCTACCTGAGCGAACATGCTAGGCAGGGGTCACTTCGGAGTAGAGTCAAACACTGATGGATGAAGCCACCTTCTAAATCAGAAGGCCCATTTATGACCATTCCTGAAGGCTGTTTCTGGATCAAGTAGAATTTTTCAACTGTAGGGCTGCAGTTATTTCAGGAATAAGGTTGACCATTTGAATAATCTATCTAGTTTCTGTGTCAGAGCAAGAGCTTTTACCCAGTTGTTTCATGTGCTGTATTTCTGCTGACATGCACAGACATCTTTTTTGCAGTGCTTGCAATTAACAAAAACGCATGACATGTTTAGTCTTGGAGTAAGAATTTCCTTGGTGTGCCAAAGGTCATTGATGTCTATTTGCAACAGGATACATTTACAATAAATGGGATTCTGCAATCCTTGTGTAAAAACACGTCTCTAATTTCATGGTAATCGGCAACTTGTGACATACCTAGTGGTCGATTTTAAAGAAATGACATCAGAACTCAACTTTTTACAGTTGAGTTCTGATAGCACAATGCCTGCTGCCAGCAGTGAGCAGAAGAGAAAGGCGGGTCACAGAGCAGTAGTTTAAAGAATGAAAAGGAAACATTGATTTTTTTCTTCTGTTTTATTTGTCTAGCTGTACATTGATAAAAAGAAAGGAGATATTTATTGCAACATGCTTGTTTTTTGTACTTCTTAGGTTAAGAATCTTTCTGCATGTTTCTACACTTGTATTAAACTGCTTCCAATAAACATCTAACAGTTTGTTTGATGAGTTCAATTTGCACTAGACATTCTATTTTTATTTTTTATGTTTGCAAGCATGCTCTCTCTTTCAAATGAAAGAGATATGCACCAAAGATTTAAGTGGGTAGTGGGAAAGGTGATGTTTGATTATGAATTATATGGAATAAAGTAGCCACTGCTGTACAAGCATAGCTCCCAAGGTTTCAGATTGCTATGTGTGACAATTTAATAATTTCAGTGTAATTATGAGTGACATTTCAACGACTATGAGTGACACTTTCTCACGAGCAAAAAGCAAGCAATTGAACATATAGGGAAACATATAAATATCAGAAATTACACCCATTTGAGCAACAAGAAACTCTACTTCAATTACTTCTTTAAAGTGCACCAACGTGGGGTGTGCAAAAGCGACGGCGAGCTGCTCTGGCAATCAGTGCACCCATGCTGAGTGGTCGACTGAGTAAAAGCATCTATGAAAACTAAAAATAAGCCAAACATAAGCAAATCCTCGACTTACAATATGTGTAGAGAGAAGATCCAGTGTGGAAAGCAGCATATTCAGGACAATATCGGCGACTTACCCGCCCATTACACCATCCCTAATACAAACAAAAGTTATCCTCCAAGCAAAGTGATAGTCCGCAAACTCGTCATATACAACACAGGTGGAAACAATCCTTTTAAACATGCAGCAGAGTTAATCTACAGACATGTGACTGCAAGCTGAGCCAAGAGATAAAAGAAATACGTGACTCTCTACAGTGATACTGTGCTCATTCACCATGTTTACTACGTGAAAATAGTACCAAGCACAATGCTAAGGAAAAGCAATAATAAAAACAACTGTAAATGCCCAAAATGCAGTGATTGCTGCCTAAATTAACAATCAATTATTACCTTAAACCTTATGATGCAGCACGCTCACAATCACAAGCTCGATTCAAAACATAAACATTGGTTGTACGTCAGTCACCAACGTTTAAATGCACCCGTGTAGTGCCGCGCTCTTGTCTTCTCGGTACTACGCGATGACGTAGAGCGCGGCCGCTGTTTTGGGAGGATTCGAGCACCGAGACCCGAGCAATCAGGGCAAGTTCCTGGTGCTCTCTTGTAAGGATTAATAAATTCTTCTAACCTTTCCCCAGCTGCGTGTGCTTCATTCTGGTGACATTTCTCAACAATACAGTGGCGATGAGGTCGGGATTAAAAAAAAATACAGGAAGGAGACACCAGGACCCACCAAAGTAAAGGATAAAGGGAGGACACGAGGACAGGGAGGACACGAGGAGCAGTGACCCGGGGGAGGCAAGGCAGGCAAAAAGAGAGCATGGCAGTGGACAACACCACCACAGGCAAGAACCAAGAGCAAGTACAAGAAAGGTACAGGGGGCAGGAAACCTCCCAGAACACAGAGGTAGGAGGGCAGCCCCATCCCAAGCAGAGCAGACCTAGCACCCCACGAGGGAGGAGCGGGCACGACCAGGCACCTCAGGAGCACGCAAAAGAGGGAGGCAACTCACGTAGTGGGACCAACCCCCATAGGAAGGAAAGAGAAAAGCCGAGAGGAATCACGCCCACCAAGAGCATCGTCACTCACAAAAGCGCCTACTGAACATCCAGGGCCCTGGCGGAACAAGTGCAGCATGGAGAGGAGGGCATCTTGGAGCTCCAGCAGAATCAAATGCACAGAAGAAATGCAAGCGCGCCAGGCATTCCCAGGGGAGAAGAGGCAGCACCAGAAAGACGCGCCGAAATGTGTGCGCAGGCGTCTTCACTCACGACTCCAATCCCATGCCTACCCAAACCGGGTGAGCCCTTGATGAAGTGGGAGGATTGGAGAGAATATTTTATGAATTACTTAGAAGCCCTAAAGGATGAAGGCGGAGAAGAATTTCCCAGTAAGAGGAGGAAGAGAATATTTCTGCACAACTTAGATCCAGAAGGAATCAGGGTCTTCCAGAATCTAGTCCCCACTCCACGACAGGCCGCGGACGGCGACGTGTTTCGGCACGAGATAGAAGACCTTAACAACCATTATAGACCAGCGGTGTGCACGTCCATAGATAGATATAACTTCCAACAGAGGAAACAAGGGACGGGCGAATCGATAGATGATTATGTCGCAGCACTAAGGAAACTAGCAATCACGTGCAAATTTGGCGCCCTGCATGATGAGTTTATCAAAGACCAAATAGTCATGCACACGACTAACACGGCGATCCAAGACAAACTATGGGTGAACGGAGACGCTACCCTGAAGGAAGTCATAGCCATGGTGAAAAAAGCAGAACTTTCCAAAAGATGCGCAGACGCAGCGAAGAGAGAGACCGCCATGAAGCACATGGTCAACAAAGTTGACGAAGCAGATCCATCAGAGAGAGGCAAAATGACGACAGCGGAAGGGAAGGAACAAATGGACCACACGACCCACACAGCCAAAGAAACCGAACAAAGAGGGCACAAACATGTGCTACAGATGTAGAAGCCCGTCCCACGAGGCGTACCACAAACGTTGCCCTGCATTCCGTGCGAAATGCATGTATTGTGGAATCATAGGACACTTTGAAAAGGTGTGTTGTCGCAAGTTGAAGAGACCAATGGTGAAATACACGACGCAAGACCTGGGAACGGAAGACGAAGGAGGAAAGGAAGAAGAAGACAATGTACTGTGCGTTGAAGAACAAGTACTAGGCATTGACTGCAGACGCTCCAGGAAACCACAATGTGACATGGTAATAGGTGGTGTACCGATCAAGATGGTAACAGATTCGGGTTCCCCGTACACCATAGTACAATGGACAGTGTGGAGCGAAAGCTTCAAACCTAGCCTGGGATTGCACCTCGAACCTCCAGACATACGTCCTGTAACGTTTACAGGAGAACCCATTCCAATGGTAGGGTATCGAACCCTGAAGTTTGTGTTCAAAGATCGCAGTGCAGACTGCAAACTATATGTAGCAGAGAAGGGTCCGTCTGTCCTCGGGTGGATGGATCAAGGTGACTTGGGCATACAATTGAACCCAGGAGGGAACACGCAAGTCCTGATGACCAGCACAGAGCATCAAACGAACTTCAAAAAGATGAAAAGCGATTTCCCCACAGTGTTTGGAGGAAAAGTGGGTAAACTAGCAAAATTCACACACAGAATAGATCTCAAGGAGAACGCCACGCCGGTTTCCCCCAAAGTAAGGAATATACCCATAGCGGTCAGGGAAGCAGTACAACAGGAGTTGCAAAGACTGGAAGACAACGGGATCATCGAACCGATAAACTGCTCAGAATGCCTGGCTCCGTTGGTGGTGGCGATGAAACCCAATTTATTTATTTACTTATTTTATTTTTGACATTTCTAAAGCGCGACAAATACCCTCAGGCGTCTCGGCGCTGAAAATACACTTACTTGTAAAGAGGAGAGCTAGAGAGAGTGATGGGGAATCATTGATCAAACAACCATGTTTTTAAAAGTTTACGGAAGTGAAGGAGGGAAGGACTCAACCTAATATTTTGGGGAAGAGTATTCCACAGTTTCGGGGCTGCTACTAGAAAGCAGCGATCGCCCCAGGACACTGTTTTGGAGCGTGGAATAACTAGTTGATTGAGGGTAGCTGAACGTAGCAGTCTGCTTGGTTTGTATAGTTGAAGTTGCTCTTTCAAAAAGTGTGGTCCTTGATTTTTGAGTGCCTTGTAAACAATACATAAGGAATTAAAATGTATTCTGTTACGGATTGTGAGCCAGTGGTATTCCTTTATGATTTTTGATATGGGCTCGTGTTTTGTTTTTCCAGAGAGCAGGCGAGCTGCCGCATTCTGAATGGATTGTAGTTTGCTTATGACTCTGGATTGTGCATTAAGGAAAAGGCCATTGCAGTAATCCAGAGTTGATAGAACTAAGGAGCTGACCAAAGTTTTAATGGCTGACTCCGGGAGAAAGGGGCAAATCTTCCTAATCATCTTCAGTTTATGATGGGCAGTGGATACTGTTTTATTAGCATGGTCCATAAAGTTTAGTCCTTCGTCGAAGATGATTCCCAGATTCCTGACTTTAGCTGTCGGGCTTGGAGGGGTGCCAAAAGCTTCTGGCCACCAGCATGATGGCCAGGCTGGAAGAAGAGGTCCAAAGTTGACTACCTCAGTTTTTTCTGAGTTCAATTTCAGACAATTGGTGGCCATCCATTCTCCTATATCTAGCAATCCCTTTTTGAATTTCTCTGCCACTTGATCTCCATCGCCTTTAATGGCTAATACCAACTAGGTATCGTCGGCATAGGAGGTTAGGCTCATCCCGTGTGCTTTGATGACATTAGCAAGGTCCGAGACATAGATGTTAAATAGTGTCGGACTGAGGGATGAGCCTTGGGGAACTCCACATGGTGATAAAAGTGGTGCCGATTGAAAAGATCCTAAGGTGACCGCCTGCGTTCTTCTGGCCAGAAAAGAGGCAAGTAGGTCTCTAGCTGAGTGACAGATACCGAGCCCTTCGACACGGTCGACCAGGATAGTGTGGTCGACCGTGTCGAAAGCCGCGGATAGATCCAGCATTACCAGGATCGCTGTCCCCCCCTGATCCCTGATTGCCCTGATATCGTCACCAGCCTTAATCAAGGCGGTTTCGGTCCTGTGGTACTTCCGAAAACCGAATTGCGTGTCATCCAAGAGGTGATGTTTTTCAATGTATTCGGATAACTGAGTGTTCATAGCTTTTTCAATTACTTTAGCTACGAATGGGAGACTCGCAATGGGCCTGTAGTTTTTCAGTCCGTTTTTGTCGAGGGAGGGTTTTTTTAACAGGGGTTTTAGTAGAGTTTTTTTTAGCGGGTCTGGATATGTGCCTGAAAGCAGAATGGAATTACAGACTTGTGTAATTACTGGGATAATGGACTCCATTAAAGGCAGGAGGACTGAAAAAGGACAAGGGTCCAGGGCCGATCCTGTTTTGATTGTTGACACGATTGTTCTTATGTGATCACTTGTGACTGGTTGAAAGCTAGAAAACATATTTGCCGGAGGTGGCGTGGGGGAATTAGCTCTCCTTGGGGGTGATTTGGCAGAGAAGGCTTGATAAATGTCATCAACTTTGGTGAAGAAAAAGGAGGCTAGAGAGTCACATAGTGCTTGTGAACGAGGGGGAGTGAGATCCGGAGTATTGCCTGACAATTATTTGGTAATTTGATATAGTCGTCTACTTGAGTTTTTAGCTTTATAGATTTGGTCTGAGTAAAAAGCTTTTTTCGCCATTGTAATCATAACTTTATAGAGTGCCAATGACTCTTTGTAGCACATTTTGCTGGCTGTGTCGTAGGTTTTCCTCCAGTGCCTTTCCTTGTTCCGGTTAGTTTGTTTTTGTAACCTTAATTCCTCTGTGTACCATGGGGCGGTGGGTTTAGCTCTGTTTCTAGATAGTACTTTGGTAGGAGCTAGTTGATTCGTAGCCTGGCCCAACCAGGTCTGATATTGTAGTAGTGCGGAATCGGGGTTGGTAGACAACATTGGGCGGGTATGGTCCAGATTTGTTCTAAGGTCGTCCTGATTTATGTTTTTCCAGTCTTTAAAATATTTTTGAGATGTTAAGGCTGATTTTTTATTAGGAAGGGTGTTGATGGTGAGTTTAGCAAGTATTGCGTGATGGTCTGTCCATGGCATGGGTAGGATATTAGTTATTTGTAGACCTTCAACGTTAGAAAATATGGCATCCAAAGTATGGCCGGCCCAATGGCAAGGTCTGTCTATGCATGGACTTACGCGAACTGAACAAGTGTATCATCATGGGGAAATTTCCGTTACCACGGATAGAAGAGATGCTGGCAAAAACAAAAGGGATAAGGTGGTTTTCCACCATTGATTGTTTTTACGACCTTTCTTTTTAAAATATGGCATAACTGAGAGCCTGCTAGCAATTAATCTATTTACTGATATGCCAAACCTTGATATAGCAATCGCCATGGCAAAATATATGAAGGCTGTAAAAAGGACCCTGTTGGAATTAAATATGACTGGAAAGAAATTGGCATGGAGTTAAAGTGGGATACTCTCAAAGTAAATTGTGTTCAGGTTGGAATACTATCCTTACGTTATAGCTTGACAGTGTTGCTGAGTATTGCTATACGAAATTTTTAAGTTGTGGAAGTGAGGCAGGAACTACCCTTGAAGGTATTGTCCTTTTTAATGTATCAGTGAAATTGTTTTGTGTATGTTTTAAACTATTTATTGTAATATGTATCATGCTGTTTGGAGACCAATGGTCTAATAAACATACTTTTACTGACTGACTGAGTGCAACAGTAAGGTAAGTGTTGGATAGTGTAAGAGTAGTAGACGTTGTAATGGTATGCATTGTAATGACTTGCGATGTAATTCCTGCGTTGTAGTGACAGGCAATGTAATAGCTGCGTTGTAATGACATGCTATGTAAATGATGTTGCGATGTAATGACTGCTATGTAAAGATAGTGCAATGTAATGACTGCGTTGTAAAGGTCGTTTCCCATTTTTTGAGTGCCTGCTCTTTGCTTTCCCCACATTTTAGTATAGGGGTAATAATTACTATTCTAACTTGTTTTTCCCTCATTTTCGCTCCCACCAAGCTGCCCGTTCTCCCAACACCCAGTGCCCCTACCTCCTCCCAGGACGTACTTAGTGGAGGCTGCAGCGCGACCCATTGAGCAGGTCACAGGCTCATCTCTCCCCCTGCTGTTGCATCACTCTTGTGCCTGACCTCACTTTGCTTCTCCCCTGTTTTTTAGGGCATTCCATTTGCTTTTCCCTCATTTATCATGGCTTTGTCCTTCCTCACCCCCATTTTCTGATTGCCTTCTCCTTGCTTGTCCCTCATTTTCACTGTTTTCTCCTTGCTTTTTCCCCAGTTTGTGTCTTTTTCTTGGTTTCTCCTTGTTTTTCCCTTATTGTTGCTCCCGCCTGATTCTAGTTTTCCCACCTCCCGCCTAGTTCCTCCCACTGCCTATCAGCACCCTCCCTCTTCCCAGGACCTACTTAGTGGAGGCCGCAGCACGACTCCATTGAGCAGGTCTCATTCCCAGCTCTCCCCCATACTGCTGCATTGCACTTGCATCTGTCTTCCTTTTGCTTCTTCCCTGTTTCTGATTGCTTTCTCCTTGCCTTTCCCTAATTTTCACTGCTTTCACCTTCCTTTGCCCCTGTTTTTTGAGTGCTTTCCCCTTTTCTTTCCCTAATTTTTCACTCCTTTTGCGTGGCTTTTCCCCCATTTTTTGGGTGCTTTCTCCTGACTTTTCCCCCATTCTCACTGTTTTCTCCTTGCTTTACTCCCTTTTTTGATGACCTTCTCCTTGCTTTCCCCACGTTTTCATCGATTGAACAGATCACCATCAAGCAGTAAGCAACTCTAGGGCCTTGAGACCCTCATGGTTGATTTGCTGCGCCCTATACATCCTTGATTGTTGATCTATAACCCTTGGCCCTCTTCCTCTTCAACTCTGAAAGATATCACTACTATCAATCCCTTCATGGCAATCTCGTCTGCAACATATATATTTTAAAGGGTGCCATGGAACAGAGAATATGTGTCCTGAAACTGATTGCATGTAATACAATAGGATTACAGGTCTTTTACAACTAAATTTGGAAATTAGTCTTTTACTTGGTAAGGAAATTAGAATAATTTAAGAATGTAAGCAGATCAGAGCTGGCCAACAAAGTTCTTTAAATGGCAAACATCAGTAACAGACAGAAACTGTTGAATATCAATAGGAAATAAAAACATTTGTCCACACACATTCCTTCATCACAAATGGGCCACTATACTAAAGCCAAATAGATGGTCATAAAAACAAAATCTACCAAGCTTTATATTAATTAGAACTGCAGGACAAAACTGTATTATATTCTCTAGCAATGATGCCTAAACATCAGATGCTGTTGCATCCAAATACATATTCACATTTCTTAACTAAAATAATAAAATACTGCGTAAAAAGAAATGCATCATCAAAATCAACAAAATGAAAACAACCATCTCTGTTTTGGACGCCACACATTAAATAGACAAACAATTTTTTTTAATGCTCTTGCGATAATGGGATATGGAACAAACGTCGTTCTCAATGTTAAGCTCAGTTTGGTCGTTAGCCTGTCCTTTTAAGGCACACTGGGTGCAATGTTTTGCTATGGTCGGTCAACCCAATTCTCATCAGTGTTTTGACTTGCCATCAAATATAGTCCATCTTCATCACGACATGATTTGGAACGATTTACTGCTTTGGAACCACTACTTATAAATTGTGAATGACACAAACTAGTTGGAGAAGGACTCAAATACAAATGGAGGATAAAGTCATCCGCAGCTGCGATGTCTATAGATTATTTATCAATTGTAGTCATAGGGTACCTGTAAGAGATCCTATTGTTATCTAGACCTAAGATATAACCATGTATACTCCCCAAAGTTTTAGATATTTGAAGAAACGCAGCATAAATTGTGTATCAGAGTAACTTGATTATCTGAAATATTCCTCTCTGATGTGAATTTGTATGACGTTATTTGAGAATGTATTATTAATAATGCAATATTTCTGATACCTGCACTTGGTCTTGTGTGAGTTCTATCCATGTGACATTTACACAGTGTAAGTGCCTAAATTGACAAGAGTGTATGCTGTTATATCTCTGAAATGCATTAAGTCCATGTGGTGCATTAGGCCCAGCGAGAAGAGAAAGCTAATTTAGTGAGTATCCTAGAAAGGGGATAAAAGAGCTAAAGCCAGTCCAAAACTGAAATTTATTTAGCAGGAAAGGTTTTATATTTTTCTAATTTAAAAAAAAATACAATGTGTCAATTTGGGCAAAGGTGTCAATTATGAGAATATTCCAGGAGATCCTTCAGAGTCAGCATGTTTAGGACTTATGGTCATAAGTCCTGGGATGGGGTTTTCCCAGGATATTGCCATATACATTTTTCACAATTTGAGACTTGAATGATGCACCACTTTCGAATGGTGTGTTTTGTGTTCCCCCTCACTCATGATGGCTCTTAACTGTGGAAGAAAGAGCCTATGTGTGATCGAAGACTGGGATCATATTTCCTTCCCACTCCTGCTTTAGACTTCAAGTGGGAAAAGCTCTCTATCTAGGAGGTCAGAGAGCGCCATACTTCTGATGAGGACCACATTTCTGATGAGAAGTTTGGGAAACTCCAATTGCCACAGACTGACCAACCAACAGACTATTGGAAAAAACAGAGATACCTCCAGTGTATATCAGACACAACACACGTTGAAAGAGAAAACATAGAATGCTAGATTGCTCTGCAATGTGATTGCCAAGGAAAGATCATTATGGGGAAGGGAATGTATACCCTTGCACGCTGGATCAGGTGGATTACATTGGTAGCCTGCTGACCTAGGAAATAAAACAAGGGCAAAGGGCGTTGGTACACTGTTTACCAAACTGACAATTCTTCTTGCTCTACTTAGAGTCCAGAAGACCATCATTTTTCCACTGGCAGGGCATACTGACTCCACCAGTGGAAACCTTACACCAACATCTCAACATACGTGTGCCTTTATAGTCTTATGTACAAATTTACTCTTCTGCATTGCCAGAAAAAGCTTGGTGGTCCTGAAGAGAAAAACAACATTTACCTCCCTCCACAGCTTGGGAGAAAACTCTTAGGGTATCTGGACCATTAGTTTTTTGCTACACAAAAACAAACTCCTGCTTGAAACAAGGCGCCACTCAACAAACTTTGAATGCTTTCAGAGGAGGCACTAGCAGCAGCTTCTCTGAAGACATTGAGATCTCCATAAAAGGTGGAATTCTCCAAATATTGGCAGGTGGGAGTCTGCCAGGGTAGCAGAAAGTATTAAATCCACTCACTGGCATACTGCGGCTACCCGCCAATGTTTATGTGTTTGTTTATTTGGTACTTTTGCAGCGTGCACCATTGCCAAAATGGTGTCCTGACAACAATTTTTTCGGATCCATGGGTAGATTACTCATGTCCTAGTCTGCATGCATAGCTGCTGTGAGTGCACAAAGCAGGGGCATCTGGTGCTAACGGGCATGAGGGGCATTGCCCTACCTCTCTGAATGGAGAGGCAAGAACAGGGGATAAAACACAGAGTAGTTGAAAAGAAATGACTGTGTCGAGACAAAGTGTGCTGAATCTTTTGGGTGAACTGTAGTGAACTTTGCAGTTGTCCTGCTGTGCAGGTGCCTTGTAGGTGAGGTTTTCTTCTACCTGCAGGCACAAGCTACAGCAGTGACATTATATGAGAGGGTGTGTTGAATTGCAATGCCGTTAATTCGGTTGCTTTTGGGGCGCTATACAGTGGCCCTGGAGGAGTTAACAAAACTCCATTCACTTCAATGGCTGCGATTGGGACAGGCCGAGGAGGACAATAAAGTGGGTGGTTCAACAATTTGTTTGTCATCACTGAGGGAGCAAGATAAAGGAGGGGTGCAGGGGGCCGCTTTCCGTGCAGTAACACATGTTAGGTACTGCATTTGATTTCACTTTTAAAAAAACATTATGAAGCTGAGCTGAAACCTCTACGTTGAAAGTGCTCCTTATCTGGTTTGTGAAGCAGTGGCTCAAAAGAAGAAAGTTACCAGCTGTGGACAACAATGGCACTAGTGGACCAAGCGGTAAGTGTGCAGTTAAGCTTCTACATATGATTGATGAAAGAGTCTTTCTTGGAAAGGAAACATGGTGAAGCATTTAATGCCTCTACTAAAAGTTATCACAAGCCCTGGTCTGTGTCTGATAGGGCTGCACAAGGCAGGATGTTTTATATACCCTCTCTTCACAACCATTACTCTTCATCTCCATGCTGGAAAAGAGAGTCTGTCTCGAAAATATTTAGGAAGTGGTTTACTGGCTGTTTCTTCTCTCTAGAACTGGATATAGATTTATTCATGGATTGAACAGCATGATACAAATCATGCTAAAAGTAATGCCCACTCTACGGCACTGCCATCAGTGTTTGTTGACTTTTCGTGCTGCCAAGATCATTATCTCCACCCTTGACTTTCTTGCATAGATTAATGCTCTTTCAACTTTCTATAACTCAAAACTTACTCCATGCACCTGGACCCTTAGCCCTGAGGGCCTCATTGAATTCTGCCAATCACTGAATTTTACTATCCCAATACCAGCCAAAGGTGGCCATTTCCTTCCCAATAGCTGTCAAAGGTGGCCATTTCCTTGCTTGCACCAGGGCCCATGACTCTGTTGCTACAGAACTGATAACAAGCACATACTCACTACTGCATCTCTTCTGCCTCTTTCTGCACCTGTCTTGCTTCTTTCTCCACTTCTCCTCCTTTTTTCTGCGCCTTTCTTGTTTCTTACTGCAACTCTCTTGTCTGTTTTATCACATCTCTTGCCTCCTTCTGCACTTCTTTTGCCTGTTTCTGCCATTTTCTTGTCTTTTTCATCCCTTCGCTTGCTTCTTTCTGCACCTCTGTTGCTTCTTTCTGCACCCCTCTTGCCTCTTTCTTCACCCCTCTTGCCTCTTTCTGCACTCCTCTTGCCTCTTTCTGCACTCCTCTTGCCCCTTTGTGCTCCTCTCTTGCCTCTTTTTGCACCTTTGTTGCTTCTTTATCCAATTATCCTGATGCAGTTTCATTTTGTATGGTTTCTTAATGTATTATAGTGTACACTGTTCACTACTTTCACTTCAGCTCTCTAGAAAGTTGCTGAAATGAAGCACAACCTTGTGCTGCGCTGCTTTTTGTACCTAATCTACTGTTCCGAGATAAATTGCTCAAGGTTGTTATTCATACTACGGTCGAAAGGCAAACAAACCAATTACTGGCTGGCCTGGACATTCTTGCCACATTCACTTGATACAAAAAAATAAGGACATTGGTAATACAAGCAGTGTCAGTATCATTACATGTCTCAGGCTAATGAACACCTTTGGGGGCATCCTTAATCACTAGCTCATGACTTATTGGCCAGTGTGATTCTGTGCAGGATAAGATCTGTCTGAAACTTCTGTTGGTGTCAAGTAATTTTTAAGTAAAAGTAACAATGAATAACCTTGCAAAAATAATTTAGCAAGATTTTGTATTTTCTGTTGCCAGGAGTGAGGACATATTTTTGTGGATTATGTTTCCAGACAATTTATGTTGTGTAAATAATAACTATTTCATAACACCTTGTAGAGGTGGTTAGGCAGAGTATATACACTGACTCACTCAAATGAGATTCAGTAGTTGATTGTTAAAATAAAACATCCCTTGCCATTACTGTTGGACATATGGGGACACACACACACAAACACACACTCTCTTTCTCTATCTCTCTGTCTCTCTCTCCGAGGGTTTGTGATGTTAGTAAAAGTCATCATCTGACAACCCTAGTTTAGTTCTAAAGTATCAAAATCTTGATGTTATGCCCAATTGTCAAGGGGATTACTCAGAATAGGCAATAATTATCACTCCTAATAATTTCTGAACATGAGGGCCCATCAATTTTATTGCAACTGACACCCTCCTTGCTTTTTGGCCCATTTGTATTATATCAAGTGTGAATAATTATTCACTCTTGCTATAATAAAAAGAATGCACACCTTCATCAGGACCAGCAACAACATGTGACAACAACCGGCATTGTCTGATTTTTGGGGAAGGTACATGAAGGTGCCAGTTATAATGTAAATCCTCAGGTAACCAATCTCTTTACTTTACAAATACAGTATTAAATGATTAACAGAGCTCAACAACACATGAATATAAGAAAAAATACAAAAATATGTTGTATCAAAATTCAAAAAGTATACATACACATAACATATACATATATAAAATACAGCTCTAAAACAAACCAACACAATCATCCAAATCTGTCATAACCCAATCACAGTCATGAATTTCACTAGATACACAAATAATGAAGGGTCCGTTTGCTTGCAAATCTTTCTCATGTTTATATAAACATCCTGATCTGGAAGATAACCCATCGAGCATATATTTCGTTTTATGGATCAAGATAGGGCACATGACAGAAATCCCAAAAGCCTAATATCATTTACAATTAATGAGTATAACGCAGATGAAATGAATGGTACACTCTGAAGATCTCTCTACGCGCGTTTCAGCTTAAAGGCCATCATTAGGAGAGCCATATTTCATAGGTTTGGATAATTCCTACTTCCTGCTTGTAGGGGTTATTGCATCACATAGTCGATGCTTCGGGATTAATAAGAGTGACTGTCTTTCCTCAATAAATGGTATTTAAAAGTTGTTCCTGTGACAAATCACTGGAAATCACTCCTGGCCCAGGGATTAAATAACACGCAAGGCTTGAGACAAGTTATGGGTCAAACAAACAATTCCTTGTATCTTTACGCAGCAAGAAGGCAACGTCCCAGTCTCTTTACCCTAATTTCTGATGAATTTCCACCCTTGAAATAGGGTTTGAGGGCTTGTGTGCGCATCTTAAGATAAAGCAAAGAAAGAAGCGGACCGAATCTACCCTCTATTCCTTCCATATGTCCTCGAAGGTCATAGATACTTGTATGCGCGTTTTAGAATCAGACAAGGAAGCTGACTGATGCCGTCCGGTTGGTGCAACCATGTCCTCCACATGAACTGACCAGTGCCAGCCATGAGAGAGATTGTTCAGGGCTGGTGAGATACAGGCACTGTGAGCATGTCTTTGTGACTATGTGTGTGAGTGAAAGTGAGAGGTAGTCAGTGAAGGAGTGAGCCAGAGTGAGTGATAATGAGTGATAGGAGCAAGTATATGTGAACATAAATGTGAGGGAGGGAGGGAGAATGGCAGGGAGTGCAACTGAGTGCTACTGTGTGTGAGACTCAGTGAGAGAGGGTGAGACTGAGTGAGTCACAGTAAGACTGAGTACTTCAGAATGAGTAAAAATGAGTGGGACTGAGTAAACAGAGTGGGTTAGAGTGAGATTGTGTGAGTTAGTGAGACCGCATGATACTTATTGAGTCAGAGTGAGAGAGTAAACTTAGTGCAAGAAAGTGTGAGAGAACCCTCCAAAAAGCAGTCAGGTGTGCTCATTAAAATTCGAGCCAATAATAATGGCCCATCACTTTTAGAGGTGGACAGCTGCCACAGATACAAAGATGGGTGATTTCACTTGTTTTGACTACAGAACATGTGTAGGATATGAACTGATGGAAATATCAGAACCATGGGTACAGACCACCACACAGCAGATGGCACTGTGATGCCATAGTAATAGAAAAATGTGCAGTGTGCAAATTACCTTAATGAAACAAGTAGACTTACTAGTAACCTGACAGAATATTTCACCTTTAGTTCCTCTGCTGGGTTGACTTTATTTTTCTACTAGGCAAAATTTAAGTATTATACGAACATCCATAGGTGATGTGTGAATCAATCTGGTGGTTGCAAAACCTACACAAACATAAATAAAATCTGTTCAAAATATAGATCAGAAATAACCTATTGCAATTCAGATCGAAAATACACTAGGAAGCATGTTCCGTTTTGTTGTCTCTTCTGGACATTAGGAAAAAAATCTGTCAAACGGTGCAATGCCTTAAAAACACTTGTGAATGATATGTTTATCAGATCATAATATGTAATAGTGTGGTGCACTTAATTTCTGTGCATGTGCGTCTGGTCATGCCAGTTGCAGGGCATATGGAGATTCATTGTCTCTTGCTGAGCGTGTGAAGGTTAGTAATGGAGTATGTTGGGGCTGGCACCATCTGCTGGTGGGCATGCGGAGACTGTCATTGTTTCTTGCTGGGTATGTGGAGATTAGTAATAAGAGTATTTTCAACAAGTGCGCCAAAGCACACCCAGTGCACTTTCCCAATGCCTGCCCTGTGGGCGGGTCCGGATTAGGAACAACAACCAGCCCTGGCTGATTGCGGCTCGACCTGCCCTGAGAGCGGAGGGTGCAAGTAAAAAGCACCAATACAGCTTTTTTTTACAGGGAGCCGATATTGCCGCACTGTTGCAAAATCGGCCCTTAGTGACAAAACTGTCCCCCACAACCAGAAAACCGACCCGCATCCCACGGGCCCACGGGGAAACGCCTTGTGCCCGCTACGGCCAGTCCGCCCCTGCCTTTAGGTTGCTCCCAGAGACAACTTACTTCCAACCAAGAAATAGGTTAAAGGCAACTGACACATTTCCACGCCTCCCGACATTTCAATGACAAACCAATAGCAAAAGGAGACTTTCTGTTTATATTATTACTATTAATGAGATGCGTATTTTTAAAAATTACATTAGTCAGACAAGACAGAGAAAGCTGTATCTAGGCTAGACCCAAAGACAATGAGATTCTAAAAATATACTCCAAATATTTGCCACAGTTGTCTTGTTCATCACTACATGCGGGTGCCATGCCAGAATGTCAACAAATCCCATCTTTACATGACTGCATTACTTTCTTTTCTGTTTAGATTACAAATTTTGTTTATGTGAGCTAAATTAAGATTTTGTCAAGTAGCTTTTACTTTCTCACTAAATAATGAGAATGAGAATGTATTTATGAGGATGGCAGCAGGGTGTAAGCAATGCCATAACTTAAACCGGTTTTATGACACAGTCCATTTTGTTGTTGATTAGAATTTAAAGAAAGCAGATGGCATAGCAGAGAATCTGAAATCAGCATGAAAGTAAGGCGACTTCCAAAACTCACATGAGTATACACTTATAAGTGTAAAAAGTCACTGTCAGGTACGTACAAATCGCATTTTTCTGGTATTATAAGGCTCAATAACATGGGGCTTTTTCTTGCGATATTGTGATTTCCTGGCACCATTTATTTTTCAATAGAATTAAGGCTGTGCTAAAATATTATTCGGATAGCAACAGTTTGGAATAGTGCCAACTCTGCAGCTTCACAGATTTGAAAAAATTGCCTCTTTTTCAAAACTTCGTATATTAGCAAAACTTTCTACTAGAAAACCGTTTAAAAAAAAAAATCCCCCCAAAATAAAATTTGTTTGTGACTTATTTCTCTTTAAACACTCAGGTTTTGTAGGTTTCACCCACAAATCTTTTTCCAAATTTGTGATAATGGGCAACTTAGCAAAATTAAGAGACTGCTGTCATTAAATGGAGAAGTGTGGCTCAATGATTAGAGCGGCAGACCCTGATGCAGAGGTCTAGCCCGGGACAAAGGGTTCAATTCCCCGCCTCGGTGGGTCTTGGGCTCAAAATTCCATGGACCTGATATTTCTCGCCTCGGTGCCTATTCCAATCATGGAGTCCCACTCTGCAACTCTGGGCAATAGCTTGCTTAATCTCCACAACGGCCCCCACAACGCTAAGGATGCCTGGCCTCCACCTTGGGGGTGCCCAGGAGTGGACGCCTCACAGGGAAAGCCAGGATGGGTTCCACAGCGGTATTCGTACAAGCGCCTTGAGACCCTTGCGGGTGAGTAGTGCGCTATACAAGTATCAATTTACATTACATTACATTAAACGTACTTCAGTATTGTTACTCGCTGTAATGTTCTACTCCCACATGACTTCAGCTCCTTCAGGCTTTTGTTGGAAAAGCGAAATATATTAGGGTAAAAGTAACATACCTGTGGTACCACCTAC
The DNA here is from genome assembly GCF_964263255.1 of Lissotriton vulgaris. Classification (NCBI taxonomy): domain Eukaryota; kingdom Metazoa; phylum Chordata; class Amphibia; order Caudata; family Salamandridae; genus Lissotriton; species Lissotriton vulgaris. The sequence goes on along the minus strand of NC_141694.1, from coordinate 822,277,831 downwards.
CTATCCTGAGCAGCCGTAGCCTCTGAATAGGAGCCCCATACTACCAGGGATTAGCCCACCATATTGGTTATTCAGGATTCTTGGTCCCTGCATACATGTGCCCTTTGAAACTTCTGAACATTGTACTAAATTCATACCCTTATTGTTTCTGCCTTAATAATAGGTGTCAGATCTATCTGCCCCTTACTTTAACCCAGCATCTTTCATTTGCTTGTAAAACTTCTTTGACCATAGCTGAAGGTACTGTCTGTGCAGCTTTTAATTAACAGATATTGTTTCACTTTAAAAGACATATCAACCATAGTGCTACCTACACTAATTATGCGATAGATGCCTTGGGCGCATAAGCAGAGCTTGGACTATACATGTGGTGTTTCTGATTTAAAACAGACACTGAAATGTGACACTTAAGTCTTTAAACAAATCAGGCACAGTAGAGGTATGGATTTCCATCATTTTCTGTAGTCTTCTTGAATTAAAATACCTGTATGGTAGCAATCTCAATTATCTATCAATAAAGCATTCTATCTATATCTATACTTATATGTATGTGTATACATATATGTATATGTACGTATTATATGTATTATATATGTATATATTTACTGGAAAAGCTAAGGTTAAAGTGATAGTGAGGGGTTGAAATAAGGTAACAACTAATGTTTACAGAAGCAAAAGACCTCTGAGTCTAAAATTCACCAGTTATATTCTACTGAGCTAACTATAACTTGTGCCCCCCACCATGCACTGCTTATCACCTCACATATTACATCACTAAAGATATGTTGAATGACACCATTAATGACATCACTGATAACATCTTAAATGACATCATTGATGACATCATACAATAATTGTGACACAGATGGACAATTTTCTATTCACCTTAATTGGATTACCCTCTTAAAGACTTCACATGATGCACCATTTTAAGTTGAGAGATTAACAGGTATACATTTGCTATTGTAAATGCACCTTCTGTCAATCCTTATGGTGAATGGTCAGTAGTTTTGTCAAATATACCACACACACATTCTTCTGCTCCTGGATACCCTCACGAGAGACAAGTAGCACTCTACAAATCTGATTAATTGATTGGTTGACAATCTTGAGATGGGCATAATGGTATTTAAACTTAGAGCCAAACTTACACCACCAGTTTGAGATAAAGTACCTCTATGTTGGACATCCATCCTTTCTACATTATTCAGTAATCTGCAATGCCTCAAAATCTTTAGTGAAATTCAGGAAATGTACATGCTCAGCTTATAGAATTTGCCAATACCACTGTATAACAACTATTTAACCTGGGCATGTATCTAGATTTGCATTGGTGGTTCATGTATCAAACACAGCTTGCACATTTCTCACTGATTTTTAGAACAGTCTTTGGCTTTAACCCACAATCTACTTTCAAACATACCTCTGCAACCCACATCATGGAGTACTTTTTCCACACACTGTGTTAGTGATTTGTACACAGTGCACCATATAACTTTTAAAATGCATAATTGCACTTGTCTTCAGGGCTTACGCTATTTACATGCTATGAACCCACACGTGTACATTCATAACTCTATGCTGTTTATGATGACAGTGATATCACTGTCATTAGTGATGTCATCAACTATGTCATTTGAGATGCCCATTAGCGATGTTATCAGTGATTTAACATGTCGTGAGTGATGTAGTATGTCAGGTCACCAGCAGTGCATGGCTGGTGCATAAGCTATTGTTAACTCAGTAAACTAAAATTAGTGAATTTCAGAGGTTTTTTTTGTTTTTAGATGTTACTTTCTACCATTTTTCAACACCTAACTATAACATCACTATAATTTGGGGATTGTAAGTGAATATATACATAAGTACTTCTGCAAATGTCTCTCTCTTTGATTATTTTTAGGCCCTTTAAAAATATGTTATGGACCAGATTGTGATGCCGGTCGGATGCACGTCCGGCCTGCATCGTTGCAGTAAAGGGCCCAGGTGACAGGTAGTCAGCGGTCCTGACCACCAAATTAGGATCTAACCACCATGTAGGCAGTCAGAAACATGCCTCTTGTCATTGAGGCTTGTGCTGCGGCACTGAAAGAGGCTGCAGCACAAGTCCCAAAGACAAAAGGTATGTTTTTAAACAGCCCTGCACCCTGTGCCGGCCACAGGATGCAGTAATGTTTAGGGGGCACCACAGGTGCCCGCCATTGCTCATAGCAGGTGCCACAGGGTACAGGGTCCCTGCTAGGGGCCTCAATACAGCCTTTCTTTCAGCCTTTTCACGTCAGAAGAATCTACGGCGGTGCCTGAATGCAGTCTGACCAACTGCATCGTAATGCGGTTGCCTGACTGTGGATATAGATGTCGGTGGGAACGACACCGGTCCTTCCGACATCGTGATTGACCCCTATGTCTTAAACCACTAAAATCCCACACCTCCACTCACATATTTAACCCTCTGTTTTCATGCCTGCATTAACATCTCAATGATCATTTAGTTGAGCCTGCTCTGCAGCAAAAGTAAAAAAAATTATCAGCTCCTATTCCAACAAAATAGAATTCAAGAGTACCTGCACTTTTGTCTTAAGTACAAAATGTGTCAGCATTCTAGTTGTTCAGTAGAATTCTGTTATGATGCTGCAGTTGTTTACTAGGGATTTAACTGACAGACTGCTTCTGGTGTTTGAAGTTGATACTTTACTCTGCACTTCAGATTGTTTTACTGTAATGAATGAGAAAAATATTTATAAAGTCATTGAAAATGTGGCCTCATTTTAGCTTTCTAGAGCGTTAACCATAATTTGTATGACAAAAGAAACCCCTCATTTATTAGTTTACTGCAGTATCATCTATAGGAATGGATTTCACCTTTACATCCATGATTCCACCAAGATGGTGTGCGGGTGAGCCCACTTATGTCATCAATTCAGAATTTTAGCTCTATATTTACTCATTAAAACTTTGCTGTAACCCTGCAGTTGGTCACTAGGGAGCTACATTAGAGACTGCTGCCGGGGTTTGAAGTTCATGTTTGAGTCTGCACATCAGAATGTTTTACTGAAACAGATGAGAAGGATATTTGAGAACTCACAAAAAATGTTTCTTTATTTTAACTTTCTAGGGAACTTCCTATAGCATTAAACTTAATTTCAATGACAAAAAGCCTATCCTCTTTTTGTTAATTTCTAAGAGAAATGCTTAAATTTTACAGCTGTGATTCCATCAAGAGGACTTCCGGTATGCCACAGTTTTGTCATAAATGCAGACTATTAAGAACTCTAGTTGTTCATTAGAACACTGTGGGAAGCTGCAGTAGAACACTGGTAAATCAACTGACAGGCTGCTGCTGCTGCTTTTGAAAGTACATGTTTTACTCAGAATATCAGACTTTATTCTCACATGGTTTAGGAAGATAGTGTGTACTTATTAAGATGTGCTCTCGTTTTGCCTTCTGGAGCAACTTTCATAACCTCTACGTGAAAATCATGATCAACATGTTTCATTATTTCCGAGCAAAGGATCAGCTTTTTCACCAGGCAAAATCACCTAAGAACACACCATAATTCCTAAGTTTAGTATAGTACCACCAACAATTGATTTATATTATTTTTTTAAATCTGTTATCACTTTGTTATGTACTCTTTTTAGCAATCCTCTAAAAGCTGGCTTTCAATAAAAGCATTTCAATGGGAACCATGTCCCTGGGATCTGTGATGTCTGCAAAATAATGTTGTCTAAATTGTGGCCAGCCAATGAAGGGATGAGGTTTCCCTTTGGGACCTCTCTGCCCTCCACATGCTCCTTAGGGTCAAGGTGTGCTCACCTTGCCCCTTTATATTTTTTAAATACATTTTCAGGAACCATGAGGCCCTGCTTCAAAGTGAATTTCTTGAAAACTACTAAATGGATTTACTCTAAATAATGAAAAGTACACTTTCTGAGGAAACTTCTTTTTGCAAAATTTGGTATAATTCCTTTCAACAACTTTTCTGTTTCTGGGACAGCAGCTTACTATGGGAATGGACACAGGAAATCCACATTTTAGGAACAAACTTTCCAGGAAGGAGGTGAGGAAGATGAACTTTTTGGGGAAGGTTTTGTGAAGAGTCCTCAAACAGCACCACAGTTATTAGCAAAACAATAAATTCTCTTTTACTGTAGTGATCACCACCGTGTGAGATAGATAGATAGATAGATTTTCTGTAATAGCATAATTTAGAGCAAGACTATGATGATATGTATGTTTTCATTTTATGTGACCATTTTACGAACCAAGCTGTCCTCTACCTTTAGCAAGGATGCTCTTTTTTATTTAAAATGTCAAAGGGAAGAGCAACGTTTGCCTGTTGATAGCAGAGTTTAGGACGCCCTTTTTGCAGTGAAAGGAGTACTGCGTTGGAATAGATTTATGTTTCTAGGGTTGGGGGTGAGAAAGACAGAAAGAGAATGAGCGAGTGATACAGAAAGAGCGAAAGAGAGAGAGAAAGGAGAGAGAGAGAGCACACTGGTCAGCCTATACCTGCTCAGAGTGTTGAAGTTCATGGCTGAGGGGTTTCTGTTGTGTCATGAATGCTGGTCTGTGTTCTCAAGCCATAGGTAAAAATAGGAATGTGTTACCGTGTAACAGAGCATTCTAAGCATCATTTAAGTGCTGCAGATTTCTAAGTCTTTCTTTTGTTTAGATGTGTTTTACCTCAGACTGGTGTCATGTCTGAGCTTTTCTGAGTTCCCCAAAATATCACCTAGCAATTCCACTGACTGGAGTCAATAATACCTGAGGGACCAGCAATCCTGGGGTAGAGGGTAGACTTACCAGCTGATTATGAGTATAACCCTGAAGGTGCTCTCAAAAGTAAGAAATTACCAGAGGAATCAGTAATTGTGTGTGCCCTGATTCTCCTATTTAAGTCCTCATTTTCCACTTTGTATTTCACCCAGAAACTCCACTTGCTATTGGTATATCATGTCACACCCCATGTAACATGTAAGGTAATATTTGAAATGTAACACATTCTAAAACTGAATACAGGACTTATCTAAAGGAAGGATGTGGTGTTACAGCCAGAACTGCAGATTTTGGAACTGAGGAACCAGGTTTGAGTCCTGGCATTGACTCAACATCACATGATTCTGGGCAAATCAATTAGGGCCTGATTGTGATCTTGGAAAATGGGATACTCCGACACAAACATGACGGATATCCCGTCCGCCATATTTCAAGATAGGATATAATGGAATTATAATACGGTGAATGCGATATCCGTAACATTTGTGACGGAATAACCCTGTCTGCCAAGATCATAATCAGGCTCTTAATCTCCCTGTGCCAAAAAAATGTATGAATCTGACTTTGTGTAATGTCAATGGGACTCATGTAATGTGCTCCAATGCACTTGGGTAGAGTTCATGCTATCTAAAACAGCAACAAAAAATCTGAAGTAGATGTGTATTTTTTATTGTTTTTTTATTTTACAGATTTGTGTATAGCTTGAACTTGACCCAAATCGGATATCAGAGCGCTTTACATATCACCAGTTGTGTTACATGAGGACACATTCATTGTGTTTTGTTAGGCACAGGGAGATTAAGTGATTTGCCCCGAATCACAGGATGTTCAGCGTCATTGCCGAGTCTCGAACCCAGTTTCCCAGATTCAAGGTCGACCGCCATAGCCAACTCCTCTCCCCATGTGTGGCAATGAACACACAGGGAATCAGCAGAAGCATCTTAATAAAAAGATGTATCATATGTGAAAAGCTGTGCAGAAGAAGATGAGTGAGAATGACTGTAGAAAGGTGTGAGCATAGTTGCTCCTTTTAAGTTGCCAAGTATCTAAAGAATATTGTTTATGTGGTTGGAGGAAAGGTGTGAAATCTCAATGGAGATTCAAAGTTTGTAAATGTGGAGGCAACACAGAGTGGAGTAGCAAGGAAACAAGGTCATTTTAAGGGATTATCCAATATATGGTCTGGTAGAAGGAAAGTATCTAAAACAGTGAAAGCAGCAAAGAGTTCTGATTGGGCAAAATAAGTACCTTGTTGTTGAGCTTCTCAGGACACAGATGTTTGCTGGCCTGTGTGTGCGTATGGACGGTTGTGGCATCTTGGAACGGTAGGTGGTTGGATGCAGTAGAGATTATTATTCAGTTGGATGGAAACACATCTCTGCTCATTACAGGGTTCATTCTTTGCTGTAACTTTTCTGAATAAAGGGCAGTTGGCAATTTCACCACGACATTGATATGCCCTATTATATTAATATATACAATTTAAGTATAACTCTTCAATTTTTACAAATAGCAAACTTTAAAGCAAAAAGCAAGCTATACACGTCTTTATTTCACAATACAGAACACATAGGATAGAGGTTCTAGGTACCTACATATTTACATATGTAGGACTACAATAGTTATCAAACAGAGACAGAAGAAATTATACAAGCTGTTTGCTGATGTTGGCACTTTAATCAAACATGAACATTATCACTTCCAGGCCATATTCCCTACCGATTTAAATGTCTTAATACTTAGTTCAACCTCTCCACAGGAAGAGGATTTTGATTGCTCTACGTTTAGTAAACAATGCTATTTTTAGCAGCGATCGAACAAAGCACACCTTAGGGAATTCATTCCACAACCAAAGCAGCCTCATACTCACCCACATTGGTCAGACACACCATACTCTGTGTCTTTTAAATGACATAAAAACAGTTTAAAACGAAATACATCAACATTAAAGCATTATGCATCCTCGGTTTCATGAAAGGAAAGCAGATAATTACCTATCCTTTCCTTTCTATCTTCATCAGGGCCATTTGTCACTCACAGCAGCATTAAAACAATCACATTTCCCTGATCTCTCCCAATAAACTGCCCAAAGACCATCCACCCACCTAAAATATTATCCAGTTCGCCATTTTGGAATTGAATGAGGTCATCTATTTCAGATAGACTGGGGATTTTGGTTACAGTGGTTTCCCCATCCTAAAAGGCACTATTTATGATCTCTTCTGAGGTTATTGCAGTACTGTAGGTGCTTTATAACGACAGTAATGGTGGGGCGGTAAACCGCACTTGAAATTATTATTTCTGTGCGGTATCCATCTATTACCACAATATTATGAGCGAGGCTCTCAGTTTTCAGTTTTTGCTGATTTTTACAGATGAATACAGACAAAGAAAAATGTGTTTCCATTCTTTATTTATTTTAAAATGCAGAAAAATACAGAAAAATTGTTCTTCTTGTGAATGACTCTCCATGATGTTTTTCATTAATTCAAGGCCAGCAGCTGAACACATAGGCAGCAGGAGGAGGTAGCAAAAAAAATAGGATGAGATGCCCTTAAATACAGGCATAGCTTACCATATATTTGTACATAATGTTAATATTTACCTGTGGGTGTAGTGTGTTGCTATTTTTTGCTGCCTAATTTCCGAAAACGCAACAGGCAATAAAGTATGAGTGCAGGTTCATCAGTTAAATAAATGTGGAATTACAGCATTTTATGACTCCATTTACTCTCAAAACACAAAATAAATATGGATAAATACCAATAAAATGGGTGAAAAATAAATAGGGACAAATACAGATGGAAATATAACAAGAAAATACTATAAAATACCATAAAACCGGGATCCCTAATTATAGTTTAGCACCGTAGAAAGGGGGCATAAGATTTGGGATGTGAAAATAATGCAGGGGTCATCGCATGTTTTACCCATTACCCCGGCACTTGAATTCTAACTTTGTATGGCAGGTAGGACTATGCCTGGGTTTACCCTAAGAAGTAGATCGGATGCTCAGAAAATAATCATGGCCTAAGTGGAATGAAACGGAAGGAGGGTCTCTAAAACACTGCACACTCCAGATAGTATTTATTTAAGGACTTCGCCTAAGAAATACAACTAAAAAACGTTTAGAATTGTGTGGCATGTCTACCTAAAAATCAATGTTGTAATACATAAGGATTACAATCTTGTGCCTGAAAATTCATAAATAGAACAATTATTTAAAAAAGAACAGCATAAATCAGCGAGCAACACGTCATATATTCAAATGTTTTTATAAGCACAATATTCCAGCTGAAAACGAGAAAATGCTCATTTCAAAATGGCCATGGCAGGCCCTCTGCCTATATCTGGATCCAGACGAACTCGCCCCTATCATAACCTGTGTGCTAGGAAATACGTGCTCAGCAGAATGTGCACACTTATGAAATGCCCTGGTCAGCACATTCATGCCCTACTTTTCTGTGTTACTAATATTCTAATTTACTCTTGTCATCCTATCAAGCTGTCAGTCCCAAACGCAGTGACTCCTGCCTCGAAGTGACTAAATCATGACCAAGAATCATTGCAGATCACACTGCCAGAGCACATCAGTGGGCATGTGACGTTACCACGCATGCCATTACATCGAATGCCGTTGCAACTCCAAACTTTACCCCGACTTTCTGTCGGAGGAGCGCTGGAAGTTGAAATAGATTAATTTTCTATTCCAACTCCAGTATGTGCAACGGTAGGGAGGGTGATGGAGTTAAATCCAACACCTTCTACCCACTGCTGCACACATTTTTCGTTGCAACGGCATTCGATGTAGCTGCATGCATTGTAACGGTTGTGTTGTGAAGGCTGCTTCCCACCGGAAATACGTCTACAAGAGAATATTGATGACGGCCTCTCCCTTCTCTGTTAGTTTTTAATGTATCTACCCATCCTTGACTATTTCTTGTCTCTCCTTTCATCCATTTCTATACTTTTGCCTATTCCCCCTTACATGAATCTTTCTTGATAAATGTTTCTCTTCTTCCTCTATCTCTCCTTAACCTTCTCCTTTTCATCTCTCTTCTCTCCTGCCTCACTCTCTCCACCCTCTCTCTATCCTCTTGTCATCTCCTTTCACTCATGCACATGTACCCTTTCCATGCTCGCCTTTCCCTGACAACTCTTTCCCTTAAACTTCTGTCTTTCCCTCTACCTCTGTCTCTCCAACACCTTTCTTGATTTTCTTACCTCATCCTCTCCAGCCGCTCTACTATTTTATGTATTCATCAGTTCCCCAAATCTCTTCTTTGCCTGCTGCCTTTCTGCCTGGTCTCTGTTGACTCTCTCCTATTTTACTCATACTTTCACTTGACTCTGTTACTGTAATGCATATTCAGTCAGTCAGTCAGTAACTCTTTATTTCGATGATAAAAACCATCATAAAAATACAAGTTATAAAAATTCATTTACATTACGATACTGAACTATATGTAAGTTTAAAAACAGATACATAGCTAATAAAATTCATATAGAGAGAATACAGATTTTATGTACATCATAGCTTAATCCTGTGTGTTCCGTAGCCTGACAGCAATTTTTAAAAAGCGTATCACAGAACATAAAGTGCAAGTATCATTTGCTCTTTGTAAAAAGAGTAATGCAGCTTTAGCATGACGCAATGTTTTCTCCCTTAAGATATTGACTAGGAAACTACGCCTAGGGGACTGATAAAATGAACAAAGGAGTACAAAATGAAGGGTGTCCTACGGAGACCTATTGTCGCAGCCGCAGGCACCCTTCTGCTCAATCGTTACAGTAAAACCAGAGGGATAAGATAATATATTATGTAACAAATTGAGCCTAAAACGGCACATTAAAAACCTGTCCTGCTGATTATGAATCAGCCATAAGTAGGGTTCCATACCCTCCCCGTTGTCAATTAAAGAATGGGCCACTACTGAACGCTTTAATGACTCAGTGCCTGCTCTGATCATGTTATAATTTTCCATCAGCAGTTTCCTGACTAATGGTTTACAATTGGTGGCAATCGTGGAGGGATTACTAAAAAGAGTATGCTGGCCGATGGACTCTAGTGTATTTTTAAGAAAATTTAGCCATGGAATATGCAGGCCCTTATCCCTTTGCAGACAATCTGTAACAATTTCTCTTCTCAATCTCGCCTCTGGATTAATCCAGATTCTGAGCCATGCCATAATTGGCCTCATTTTTATCAGCTCTGTGATGGCAAATCTCAGCTGGAATGGCCTGAGAGATCTTTAGGATCCTCCGGAGAAATTTATCTTCCTCCAGCTGTAATTTTTTAGAGTCCCTAAAACCCCAAACCTCGGCACCATATATAGCCTTTGCCGTGCTTATCGAGCCATATAAACACATCACTTGTTCGGAAGACCAGTGGCCCAGCCTACGTGCAAAATTTAAAATGGCGCCATTTGCAGAAACCAACTTCGTGCAATGTTCCTCAATTAGGAAACTAAACTGAATCTCACCATCAAACAAAAGGCCCAGGTAGGGAAAAGTGCTTACAGTGTCCAATATGTGATTCCCTATTTTAAACAGAAATTTTTTGGATGGTTTTTTACCTGCCAACATGACGAAGGATTTGCTTAGGTTCATCGACAGATCAAGATTTTCCATGAACTTAACATATCCGTCCACAAGGTATCGAAGACTCCGGGCTGTTCGTGCAAGCAGGACCGCGTCCTCCGCGTACAACAGTACCGGGATTTGATGCGTTCCTACTTTGGGACAGTCTACTTCCGTTGCACTAAGGGTGTTCTCAAGCTCATTGATGTACAGCGAGAATAAAAAGGGTGCAAGGATGCACCCTTGCCTTACTCCACTTGAGCACGGGAAAGGGTCAGTCAGTCCCCCCTCCGTGCTGAAGCGGACCCTAGCAGTGGTGTTCCAGTGCAACTCTTTTAGAATATTTATGAGACCCGTGTCAATTCCCAAATCAAACATCATGGTCCACAGCTTGTTTTTGTTCACATTGTCAAAGGCCGCTGCCACGTCCATAAACCCCATATTGACAATGCCATTGCTAGCTTTGGTGTACTTAGCGGCTAACAAATACAGATTAAGGCACTGGTCACTGGTCGATTTACCCATTCTGAACCCATACTGTGTATCAGCTAGAGTGTGTTGCTCTTCCGTCCAGGCCATAAGACGGTTCAGTACCACCCGTCCTAATATCTTAGCTGAAATGTCAATTAGCGATATAGGTCTATAGCATTTCGGATTATCCCTACTCCCTTTCTTGAAGATAGGGACAATTAATGCTGTAGACCAAGATCGGGGGAGGCCTGATTTAATAGCCGCGTTTAAAACCCTCATCAGAATTGGTGCCCACAGGTCAGTATTACTTCTGTATAGGTCTGGGGGGGTCCAATCGGGCCCTGGGGCATTATTCGGTGTCAGCCCTTGAATTGCCTTGGTTACCTCTGTTAGTGAGAGCTCTACTTCTGAGCACCGTATACCATCCCAGCCCCCTTCTTGAGTAGTTTCCTTGCTGTGGTTATAGAGACCTTCAAAGTGGGTGACCCATTGCTCAGGGAGGATATTAGTGCTAATGACCGGAGCATTACAGTCCTGAAAGCAGGGCCTGTTTACAATCCTCCAAAATTCTGTGAAGTCCCTGTTTTCTCCTGCCTCTCTTAAATCAGCCCAGACTTCTGCTTGAAGAGTAGTCTTCCTCTCTTTTACCTTTATTTTGTACAATTGTCTGCATTTAGCTACTTCGACCTTGTCCCTAGGTTTAGCTTTCAGGGTTGCTTTTAAGTCCCTTAGAGCTCTAGAGCAATTGGTGTCAAACCATCTTGGCTGTATACTAATCTTTCTCAGGCCCTTTGCTGTCAATAAGGAGTTTGCCAGTTTAGTTAATGACCCAAAAGTCGTGACTAGCTCAGTGCCCTCTATTGAGGGATCTAAGCAGTCCTCGACATATTTTTTGCCTTTTTCTAGTAGTTTGTTATAAAATTCCTGCGCATTAATTTTCGCCCATCTTAATCACCTCCCCTGATCCGTGGGCCTCAGAATTATATCTACATGCTTAATCTTATCCAGGCGACCCGTGTATATTAATTCTAGCATTAAGGGGTTATGATCACTGAAGATACTCCATTCAGTTCTAGCTTCTAAGATCCAGTTTGTAGCAAAGACGGATATCATAATGAAGTCTATAATAGGTGGCAATTTAAATCTCCCAAAAGTACCACAATTGGTTCTCCCCCCTCCTTCCTATGTTCGGCTTCGTAAGTGAGTCTACCATCTAATTCTTGCAGGGTTTCATTATTACCATTTATAGGTCCTGAATTGTAGATGTTAAATAACTGTAGTTTTAACCCTTGCCCTTGAAATGTTATTGCTTGGAGGGTGTGTGATGTCCAGAATTGTGTTGTCCATTTCCCCTCTAAGTTAAGGTCAACATAAATAGCTAACCCACCCTTACCCCTTCCTGCTCTACTTTCTTGGGCTGGGACGAAGAAGCACATGTAGCCCTCTATCTGATAGGGAGGAGAGTTGACTGCCCACATTTCTTGAAAAGCTAGAATGTGAAAACCACATATGTGATTTCTCCACTCAACGTTTTCAAATTTTCCAGCCAAACCTGCACCATTCCAGGACAAAATGTTCATCCTTCCCCCTGGCACCATCACTACCTTACTGCCCTGCGTGTTTAACCTAAGTTTGTCATTCCTCATACGCCTGACCCCCTGTTCACCCCCTTCCTGTGTTAATAATGTGGTTGGAAGCCCTTTCACATGTTGAGTTCCCTGACCCCCTTGTTCAATGCAATCACTGGACATCTAACTGACCGTCCCATCATGACTGTGACTTGAATGGAATAGTCATTCATTCTCATCCAGGGATTGCAAAGGCCTGGATCTATTTGCCCACTGAGCACTGGCCTGATTTACTGTGGGGAAACCCCGATATTCATGATTCCTTGCCCAGTGCCCATCTGTTACTCTGCCCTTCCTACCCTGAGCCTGATTCGGAGGGAAGATGTCACATTTTCTGGGATAGAAATACCCCAATGGCATAGATTGTATAGTACTGGTGGCATTCCTGTTATGGTTACCCAATATGTACTCCACTAGGTTTGGATTCCTAAAATTTACTATAATGCAATTCCCTTCACTGTCTTTCCTCCTGCTACCAATCCAATTTGCACTTCTCACATGTAGGATTTCTCCAGGTTCCTCCCCTTGCAGTGGCCTATGGATGTTCAACCAAGGAACAATCTTATTTTTAAGTTCCATATGTGACTCCTTCTGGCCCACCCTTAATTCTGGTACTCCGGTAAAAACAACAACATATGGACTTGCTTCGGGGGGTAAATTTATACATGGTAGGGGGCAATGCATTCTGTCATTTTACTCACGGCCTATTTGATAGTTATGTGCCAGATTGTGAGCTACGGGGTTCCCTATTTGGTTTTGTGTCACATTTGTATGTCCCAAGGTATTGACTCTGTCCTTATTCCCACCTTTTTGTGTGCTTGTTTCCCCCAACTGCGCTGGGGATTTGGGCAGTGTGTGAACTTGTACGATGGTGCATTGCTCATTGCTCACACAGTTATTCTTAGGTGGGGATTGCCTGGTTAAAGACAACCCTACTGTAGTGGAGGTTCCAGTTGGGCTAATATTTAAGGCCTCCCTTATCTTGCCTTGTTTGTGGAGTTCATTTACTATCTTGTCTAGTTTACTCACTAGTGGTTTTATTTGGCTCACTATAAAAGCCTCAAGGTGTTTTTGGAGTTCTGCAATTACAGGATCCAACCACCCAGGAGGTATTACGGGACATGGGGCTTCTATTATCTCTACCTCGTCCTCTATTTCTTTTGCCCTACTGACTTTTCTGTTTTGTTTCTGTTTTCTGGTGAGTGAATTTTTGGGGTCTTTTTTTTTCCCTCTAATTTGGGAAATACTCTTTCCAACCCTGTCTGATTGGCCGCCATCATCTATTACCAGTTGGGCACATGGGATAAGTTCTGAAGATTTATCCTGACTACCATTGAGTGAGGTTTCACATGAGTTTAAATCTAAGACTTGTGTTGGTGTAAGGGACACGGCTGTAGGTGTCATGGATAAGCGCCTGTCCGTGCGCTCAATCTCCCCATTAACTACACCTATGACCTTCCTCAGCATTAAGTCAATTGCCGTTGGAGTTGCTATTTGACCTGCTGTGCTGATGGGGATTGGACGTGATTTAGGGGGTATAATTGGAGTACGGGGTTTACTCTTGGTAGAGCGAGTTTTTGGTTTGGTGGCCATGCTCCTTGTGCAGTAGGCACTATATTCTAGCTCTCAGTTGTCTTAATACACTATCAACAAAAGAGTAACAACAACAACAAGAAAGCCCCACCACTATTCAAATACTAAATCGATTCAAGCCCTTCATAAGTAGTATACAGTCTTCTCTGCTCCGTGTCTTACAATGTCCAAAGTCTGCAGAGGTGGGTAATCGTTGGCAAACTGCTACTAGTCAGTTCAAAAAGTACCTGATAGATGAACCAAGGGGCGTGGCCCAGCCCAGCCTCCTCTGGCCCCCGATGGCCCCGCCCTTGTCCCGGGCTTCTCCCGGCGCTGACCCGCGCGCGATCCCGCGACACGGGGGCTGGCCTCTTTTGAAGCACCTTCTGGCGCAGGAATGAGGTGTGGCGGCGTGTTCTGCCGCTAGGGCGTCTGGGAAGTGTAGTTCTGTCCCGAGCACCACCCTCGCACTGCGACCGCTGGTGTGGCTTTGCGGCGGCGGAAGGGAGCGATTCAGCAGCGGTGGTCCCTGCAAATAGGACTGTCAAGGTATGCCCGCAAAAGTTGTTTGTTCCCCCGCTCCACCGGGGCTGGCCTCCTTTTGAAGCGCCTCCTGGCGCAGGAATGACGTGTGGCGGCATGTTCTGCCGCTGCGTCGTCTGGGAAGTGTAGTTCTGTCCCGAGCGCCCCCATCGCACTGCGGCCGCTGGTGTGGCTTTGCGGCCGCGGAAGGGAGCGATTCAGCAGCGGTGGTCCCTGCAAAAAGGACTGTCAAGGTATGCCCGCAAAAGTTGTTTGTTCCCCCGCTCCAATGGGGCTGGCCTCCTTTTGAAGCACCTCCTGGCGCAGGAATGACGTGTGGCGGTGTGTTCCGCCGCTAGGGTGTCTGGGAAGTGTAGTTCTGTCCCGAGCGCCCCCTCGCACTGCGGCCGCTGGTGTGGCTTTGCGGCGGCAGAAGGGAGCGATTCAGCAGCGGTGGTCCCTGCAAATAGGACTGTCAAGGTATGCCTGCAAAAGTTGTTGGTTCTCCCGCTCCACCGGGGCTGGCCTCCTTTTGAAGCGCCTCCTGGCGCAGGAATGACGTGTGGCGGCGTGTTCCGCCGCTAGGGCGTCTGGGAAGTGTAGTTCTGTCCTGAGGGCCCCCCTCGCACTGCGGCCGCTGGTGTGGCTTTGCGGCAGCGGAAGGGAGCGATTCAGCAGCGGTGGTCCCTGCAAAAAGGACTGTCAAGGTATGCCCGCAAAAGTTGTTGTTTCATTTTCATGTCTTTCTCTCGACGCGTCCCTGATGTTTTTGTCTCCTGTCCCTCTATCAATCTTCATTCTCGTCTGTGTCTCTCCTCAGCATGGAAATCTATACTTTTTCCGTCTCTGCATTTCCTGTCCTTCTCGGTCATATCTCTCTGCATGTTACACTCTTTCTATTGCTTACACATCATTTTCCACATCTCTCTTCCCTCAAAATACTTTTCTTCTTCTGCTCGCTCCATCTTCTTCCCTCTGATCAATGTATGATTATATATCATACTCCCTGTCATTTTACACTTCCCCCACCACTGCCGTCTTCTCTGCTGTTTCTACTCTATCCCTTGTGTTTCTCATTTCTCTTCTCTTGGTTTTACTCTCTCCTTTTATCTCTCTGTCCCTAAAAGCCACTGATCTTGTCTATTTTTCGCGATGCCATTTCCCTCTAGCTCTCTCTCTCCCTTGTTTCTGTCTTACTCTTACTCCTCTTTCTCCCTGTCAATTTCTCTATATTGTCATTCAGCTTCTCGCTCTCTCCACCTCCCTCCTTCTCAGTGGCCTTACTATCCTATCTTTTCCCCTGACTTTCTCATCTTGTCCTTATGTTCATTTCCTGTGCCTGGCTCTTCTTTTCCTCTCTCTGCTCTAAAGCCAAGCAAACTTATCTCTTTACTCTCTATCACAATTTACCTTTCTTTACTTTCTTTCCCTCCTTTGGTTATATGTGCCTTTCCCTCTTTCTTTCTGGTGAAGTATGTCAAACCATTGCTCCCTGCACAATACAAACAGAAAGCACGAAGCATCACATTTGTGTTGGTTTGTCTTAGAGAATCTCTAGAGAGTGACTCCTCTCATTAATTTTTATTATTCTTAATGTTTTGCATATTTATAGAGCGCTAACTTGACCCGAGCGCTTTACATGAGCACTGTATTTACATTACACAATCAGGCACGGGTAGATTAAGTGATTTGCCCAGAATCATAGGATGTGGATGCGACCCCGATGCTCGAGCCCTGGTTTCCAGCACCAAAGTCGGCAGTCAAGCCGATGGACCACATCCTCTCCCCATTGCTTCACTTTCATGCCCGCCAATTGGCAGTGACTTTCTCCATCCATTGTCGCTGCACTTCCTGGCACCGAATGTGGCAATATTTCATCGTATTCAACCTTAATAGTATACCTTACGTGTGAAAACAGCAATACAGTCTTTGACAGTGATACAGCATTTTGGAGACCCTCCATTGGATGAGGGCATGAGGTAAGTTCCACCTCAGCCAGGGTCATGGTATGCGAAAATCCAGGAAGTGGTTTGTCTGACAAGAAGACAACTGTGTCAGGATCTTCCTCAGGCGGCTCTTCTATGTCAGTGCATTCAGGTCAGCAGGCAATCTGCGTGTTACGAATCTTGAATAGAAATGAATTCCTGCTGAGTGACTTTCCTTCTTGCATAGTCATGGAGCTGCTGACTGGAAACAATAAGCATGAGGAAAACTCAAAAAGAGGTTCAGTTTTGTATGAGGGTTGTCTTCTGGCCAGCACAAGCTTCTGCTGGCTCAGTCACGAGGAGACTGCTTTCCTTCTTTGCTAAATGCATGTTTTCTTTTTTTTGTGTCATAATTTTTTATTGGAGTTCAGAGATGGGCAATTTCATAGGTTACAAAACAATATAATAAGTATAAATCAGTATGTGACAAATAATATACACCTGTATATATTATATTATTTCTTATGCATAGGCTTACCTATTTTCAGTTTCTATTTATTGTGAATTATGGTAGTATTTTTTCAGTGTTTTCCAAAGTCCAATTTCAATTACGGGGGCTCCTTAGCTCTGTTAGTACCAAACCAAGCACCTAGAAACCTGTGTTAGCAGTGTATTCATTTCATAAGTATACAGACAAAAATGCTGGCAGACCACAATCACAGACAAACTTACTTTCTACACTTGGTCAAAGGGATTGGGCAGCCTCCTACCTGAAAATATGAGGATGTGTTGAGGTGAGGCAAGACCCTGTTAAGGTTGAATTGATTGGCTGCAGGCCTCCTGCTTGGGCACAGAAAGGGGGGCTGTCCAAATTGGAGTTGCAAACATCATGATGAATTCACACAAGGGGGCTATGAGGAGATTTAAGGACCTACATGGGCACACTCCAAAATCCTAGTAATAACTGTCACACAAGGAGCCTGTGGGTCCAATAAAGAGTCAAACGAGTGTGTGGATAGAGCCAACCATGCTGGGGGAAGGGGGAATCCCTTTTAAGGACGGTTTCCCTCACACACCAAAGGTGTCATGCTTCATCATAGGGGTACCTCCTCGCGTCACGAGCCTAGTCGGGACGCAGGCTACAACCCCCTCGCTGCGAGGGAGGAGCTCAGGGATGTTTTTTGAGAGAATGGGTTGTCCTAAAACCAGTGGGGTAGAAAGGTGGGGGCGGGGGGAGGCAGTGCACTCCTGGCGGCACGAGTTTTGGGGGCAGCGGCAAAAATCTTCGCCAGCACCCCCCCCTCTTCAGCGCGACGTGCGGCAGCAAAAGGCAGGGACCGCCATGGGCGGCAGGGTGCCTAGCTACGCACCTGCCTAAAATTCTATATGAGCCTGGTGTGTGGTGTGGGGTTGCAAAACTAGGGTAAATAGTGGTTAAAATTGGCTACAAGGTTAGCCAGACAAAGTGTATTATCATACCTTGTGCCAGGATTAAAAACAAATAGCGGGTAATGTAACTGCCAACAATAGAGACAGCTGCATTAGGAAGCGATCAACATGTTTCAGCCTTCAAACCTATTAAAGTGTTGCGGCCTTCATCAGGATCATATGCTAGCTACTGCGATTAGTGAGTGAACACAATAGTGGAAAGTGTAAGATAATAATAAACGGTAGTGTGTAATACTGGACCAGTGATCCTGTAGTTCAGCAGATTCACTGGTGGAACCTGTGGTGAAACAAAGAAACAACACACCGCACCATTTACATTGTGGTAAAAAATATATATAGCATGGTCGAGCAACAGCACATGAGACAAACAAATATGTAAATTACATTATATAGATCTGCAGACATGCTTCCACAAAACCTTTGTCGGTAAATCACTGACCACATCAGGACCTCATTCATCATCTAACCCAATAATACATTTTTCTTGGACTTCAAACTTCCATGTAATCCAGCAATAATGATTCCACCTTCTTGGCACACAAGGCAACACACTGAACCAACCCAGCTCTTAATTGACATTGTGACTCTGATTTTCATGGCCATGTTGTCATTATGTCTGTGAAACTGGATTGACACAGTATTGGTCGGATTGTGGCACTAGCCTACCCATCATCTCAAGATATCAACCTCTCATCAATGTCGATCAAAAGCCAAAAAGCTAGTGTGTTGCTCCTTCATGGACTTTTAAACTCTCAAGGAAGCTTTAATGACCCTAGCAAGCTCAGCTGACTCCAAGGCCAGTGTCTGTTTCCTGCTGCACTCAGTCAACCTCATCTTGAAAGCCAGTATTAGCACTCTCAGTCCCTAGATGGTGTGCACTATAAAACCAAAATGTATCTTCATCATTAGGCACCCAAGAACTCACTGACTGCGAGGGAACTATAGGCCTGAAAAAGTAGGTTTTTATTTTTGTTACATTATACATGCAAGTAGTTAATCAGTGTTAAACTATAACTGCTGATGTACTTGGAAATGCAGGATGGTAAACAAGATGAGATGAAAGGTAGAAATGAAGAAGATTATCTTTAAAAAGGAAGCGAGCATGTCAAACTGCATACCAGATTATTTGAACAGCCTGCAAACCTTAAAGTGTTTACACACTTGTTAAAGAGACTCATCTGCAAAACACCTAATTTTGCAATCAGGTATTAATCCCAAAATATGGCCCCCTCTAAAAGAGTGGTGTTCTTTGCAATTGCCAATGTCTTAAAAAGTCTTTGCTACCTGGCATTCCTGACGGAAAATTGTATCTGAGGTGCACTGATGGAGGGAGAAGCAGTACTCTCTACGACTGCCTTGTTTATGTGCCTCTAGCCCCAAGGAGGCACTTTCCAATTTTTGTAATTCATTATTCATTTAAAAAATTTTGACCAGTTGCAATGAAAAGGTGGTTGTAAAAGCAGTTGTTTACCAGATACAATACCTCCAAAAAAGAATCGCCGCTGACATTCCAAGAGAACCAGAAGAGGTCTATGAACTTGCTTTAGTTCTATCTTAATGACTTGTGCTACCACTTGGAGATCCTGGCACATGGCGACCATGTCCACCATCGAACCGAAGAAACAATCTCATTAGGAGACCCTCCATCAATGCTTTCTGTGGTGGGTTCTCTGATCAGCTGGGCAATGGGTTTTGTGTGGGCCTGCGTGATTGGCAGAAGATGTTACTAAAATCACCAGAATCACCTACAGGGCTGTCGGACTGCAGCATTCATTCCGCCCTTTAAGACCTGAGACCTGCCCGCTGGTGTAGTCTCAGAGCCGCAGGGTAAACATTGTTTACAACGCATGCGTTACAACGCGTGTCATTACAACAAATGTTTTACAACGCGAAATCCATTACAACGCATTCCCCAAAGTAAGGCCCCAGCGGAGTTAGAATAGTAATTGCGTTGTAATGAATTATGCGTTGTAATGACATGGGTTGTAATGGATTTTGCGATGTAAAACGTTTGTTGTAATGACACACGTTGTAACGCTTGCGCTGTAATGTGTCATATTCGAGCCGCAGAGGTTGCTGAGACTGCTGTCCCAGTCTGCAAGCACAAAAAGTAAGGACGGATGAGAACACGCTAAGTACAGAAACTTAAACTAAAAGTTGGGAAAGACCTGGGTGGGGTGCGATGATGCGGGACGGTCCTAATCACCAGAAAGGGTATTGCTCTGGGACTATGTGTCCCCAGAAAGCACGGAGGCTACTGCCTTGAAGGTGAAAGAGACTGAGAGCCCTTGGCCTGCATAAATTTGAACTGGTGAATTCTCAGGGTTGGGATAAGCTGCTTTGGCGGTAATCATAGCCTTTTTACTCTTCCACAGTTTATGTTTTGATACTTTGTTCTGCGTCAGTATATGAATAGTATGGTGCTAATGGTAGACTAAAGTACTTATGTTTGGATCACGAGAAAGCATGCATTGGACATTGATTTATTATGTGATAGGAATATTGCTTACAGGTTTGATTTTTTTTATCCCATATCTTCTCATTGTGTGACCATTGTATTGCTCTACTTCCCTACTGTGAGGACCAACTTCTAAAGAAATCACATGATTACAATACTATGTCAAGCCCCTGTATTGACACAATTAGTGCCCAGAACCCCACTTCCAGTTGCCTTTACTGGTTGCAGGACTAATGTCTACTTTCAATGTGCATGTTTTCGTTCCCATCCAGTACCTATCCGTCTCTCTTCGGCAGACCTTTCCCCAGCTTCTTCTCTGCAAACCATTGTCTTTTTTTGTTTTTTTTTAGGAGTTTTATATAGCGTGAACTAGACCTTAAGGCAGGGGTCATCAAACTGTGGGGCGCGACCCCCAGGGGGGCCGCGGAGCGATGCAAAGGGGGTCGCGCCTTGACAGTGTCACTTCTGCCCTGGCCTCCAGGGCTTCAGCACCCCTCCTCTCCCATCCTGTGTCTCGGCCCGGGCTGCTGCAGTGCAGCTCAAGCTCCTGGGGCCTCGCTGGGCTGTGTCTGGAGTCTTATCTCCGCCCGAGTTTTTCACAGGTCTTTAAAGACCATTAGAATATTTACATGCCTTTGTTAACTGATTACCAAAGCTTAGTTTTTTTATGGTTCCAGTACCCCCTGGGCCCCCACTCTGCCTATTCCTTACATTTGTATTTTTACACTTACTGCTGTAGTGTGAGAATGCATTTAATGAAAAGTTAAAGATCCTGCAGAGACCTGCTCTTGACACTAAATTGAGTTATAAATAAAAAAGTATGTATTAATTAGTGCTGTGACTTTTCTGTCTTTATTTTCTTTAATTATTAGTCATGGATCATTGAGGCATCCCTAGAACACAATTAAAAGTGCTTTCTATTTATATTTGCTGTTCTAAGTATTCACAGATAAGTGCAAAAAATACAGCTGTAGGTGACTGCTTATTTCTGGGCCATCAAAATAATGAGCTGGTAATCCTAATCATTAGACTGGAAGTTTGTTGTAGGATCAGCACATTATTTATTTCCTCCACCCTCGAACCCTGATTAATGCCATTATAGCAATAGTTTAACTTATATCTGAAACCCTACGCTTCAAGTTTCTGGGAATGCACCCTGCTTTCAGACTACTCACTTCTCATTCTCGCCTTCACTTTCACGTTCACCCTGCACTCCCAGCGATCACAATGCACTCACACTGATCACCATGCACTCATAGCGATCACCATGCACTCACACTGATCACCATGCACTCACACTATTCACCCGCTCACCCTGCACTCACACTGATCACCTCGCACTCACAGTGATCACCATGCACTCACACCATTCACCCGCTCACCCTGCACTCACACTGATCGCCATGCACTCACACTGATCACCATGCACTCACACTGATCACCATGCACTCACATTGATCACCATGCACTCACACCATTCACCCGCTCACCCTGCACTCACACTGATCACCATGCACTCACACTGATCACCATGCACTCACACCATTCACCCGCTCACCCTGCTCTCACAGTGATCACTCTGCACTAAAAATTTGCTTGCATTGTTCACTCTGTACCTCACCCTGCAGGCACACGAGCACACTACTCACCCTGCACTCATGTGACACTCCACTCACCTGCCCCCCCCCCCACTGCTCAATCTGTAGCTCACTCAAACAAGGCCATCACTAACCATGCACTAATTCGTCCCACTCTGCACTTACAGCCGAACCCAAATTCATATGGTCACCACACTCACCCTGCAGTCACTCCTTTTACTATACTCTCACACTGTTGCATTGCTCACCGTGCAGTCACATGGGCACTCTTATCACCCACACAGTGCAGAAGGTTAAAGTGCCTGGTACAAAGAAGATGTACAATGCCATCACAGAACTGAGTGTGAGTAAACTATGAGTAGCGCTATAAAAAAATGAAATGCTTGTCAGACAGGTGCTATAGAGAGATGAGGTGTATTGTTGGTGAGTGGTAGTGAAGGAATTCATGGAGAAGGTGGAAAGACTGTTGCACTGTGTACGACCAGTGCTTGGACAAGCCCTGGCTGGGAGTGTTAACCCCCACCCCCGAAGTTCGGGTCTAGTGGATCCCCTGCTTCTGCCTATTATTTCATTTGTAGTGCGCTACTGTTACCAAAAGGTGTCCTGGGGCTAATAACCATCTGCCTGCAATGTGAGAGAGGGATCCAGGGTTGGGAGAGGAGAGAAGAGAAGAGAGGGATGGAAGGAAGGGGGTGAGAGGAAAGGGGCATGGGTAAACTGCTTAACTCTGCACAAGACCACCACGGTTTGAATGCACCCTTGCTGCTCCCGGCCATGGCCAGGTGAGCTTCTAATGTGGCAGCGCGTATTCCTGCAGTTTGGGAGGCCCTTCATAGAGGTTGACTAGATATCTTTCTGATGTTAATTGCTGTATTTTGGTTATAAACTGGTACTGATGGGGTGAAATATTTCCTCAGTATTACTGTGTTTAAAAAAATTCTAAATAATAAAGCAATGCTAAAACAAAATACGCAGCATCACAGAACATTATTTAAATTTTCTACTCACACAATTTAGTGAAGCCTGTCGCATAATTTGGTCCTCACCTTCCTCATAACCTAGAGGTTTAGAAACTTTTGTCAGGAGGGGGTCCTTACGCTTGAAAATGTTGACAGGGGGGTCTCGGCATCCAAAAGTTTGAAGACCTCTGCCTTAAGGTATCAGAGTGCTTTATGTGGGCAGCAGTTGCGTTACAGACAGACACATTCATTTTGTTAGGCATGGGGAGTTAAATGATTTGCTCAGAATCACAGGATGTTGAGCGTCCCTGCCGAGACTTGAACCCGGTTCCCCAGATCTGAGGTCGACTGCTCTAGCCATTAGGCCACATCCCCTCCTTCTGCAAGCTGCTTCTTTTCCGTGTCCCCCAATTTCAAACGAAACAGCTCTCTACAGAGAGGAGGGCACTCCAAAACCCTCCTTATGAGTGCAGCAGAACTAACAATTTGGTAATACCCAGAATTCAAGATAACAAGGGATGAAGCAATTTGCACGTTCAGTGTTACCACACGAGTTCATGTTTCCTCTGAGGAAGTAGGAATTTGCAGAGCAGTCAGTATGTCTGCCCCGATTTTACCTATGTCCTAGGTACATTTTGAGGGGTGGTAATAGCACTTGTAGAATTACCGCTAATTTCAGAATCATGATTTGGCATTGGCTCCTTTTATTAGCCGAATCGAGAAGTCTGAAAACAGATCTGAATCCCGGAGAACATACAAAGATTGCTGAAGGCTCGTGGCTTTATGTGATATAGAACTGAAGTGTGATTATTTGATGGGTGTAAAATGGGACGCAAAGAAACAACGGTTAAAACATTTTAATTTATAAAACACAGTAATAAATCACAGAAAGCACATGGCTTTGAGGAACTCCGGATCTATGAGATAGATGGGGTCACTTTTTAGGTCATTACGTGAGAATGTTTTTTTTTCTGTATGTAATATTTGCCAAAGGTAGGGGGGATCGATGAGTGCTCTCAACTTGCCCCTAGGAGCAATCTATATGTAAAAGAGGGAATTCATGTCGAGGAAGGAAAACAAATGTTGCATCTAAGGCTGTAGGAGCCGAGATGCTGAACAGGCTGTGAGCTGCACATGAATGAACACAGAGATCAGAACAGGGCTGTAATGCATTCCTCGTGCATCAGTTGTGAAGTGGAAAGGGTTAGGGAGTCACGGAGGCCCTTTCAGAGCCACATTAGTAGTCACACTGCATCAATGTTTTCTTTTGAGTGCCAGTTCTGCTGTCCTTAAATCGGCTGCTGCAGATTTGATCTTGAAATAGTTTTCTTTGTGAGGTTGGATTACACTTCCAAATCTATTGAAGTTCTCAGAATAGCTGGTGAAATAAACGCATTACAAAAATCCTATTTGTCCTTGCTTTTATGCTAGGGAGGTCATTGTGAGAAAGTGGGTGTTGGTTGAGGGGTGTGTGAGCCCTTCTCAATCAGCAGCCACAATCCTTGTGTGGGTGAACCCTAAGGTCACTAAATTAACCTGTTCTTGATCGTCTAGGAGCTTGGCACAAAAGTAGTCAGGCTTAACTAAGAGTCAATGTGTAAAGTATGTATGCACACACAAACAGTAATAAAGTGAAAGCACAACACAAGATAAATCCCAAACTAATTAAGAATACATTATAATTTAATAAACAATATGAGAGCAAGACGAAAAAAATCAATCTGCAAAACTGGAGATATAACATTTTAAAGACTTACAGAAACGTAGCGCCAAAAGGTGCAAAGCGCCAACTGAAAGTATCTGGTCATGTTGGACCGGAAAAAAATCATAAGTTCAGGCTGACCGCAATTGGGCACAGTGACCAAGCTTGCTCTGATGAGGATTGTACCTTATGTCCTTGGTGTGCCGCTTTCCTTTCCAAGGCTTTGTGTCATCCGGCATTGGTTCTGGTGAAGCTGTGCAGCGGGACTTTGCTTCACTTGGTGTCGGTTCTGATGGAGATAGCAGCTGGTCGGCGAGGCTTTCCATTGCATGGTGTCGTTCCACTGAAACCTTCAGTTAGATCAGAAAGAGTTCTCTATGATGCCAACCAAGAGTGCAGGACATGTGGAGGCACCTCTTGGCGATCAGAAACTCACTCCCGCAGAGGTCAGCAGGGCTCAGACAAGTCCAGTTGTAGGATCTGGCAGGCTCAGTCACAGATGTCAGCTAGGTAGTTACAGAGAGGCTTCTGGAGCATGCTCTTCCCTCTTCCCTCTACCTCAGACATACAGGAGGTCAGCCAATTGACCCTCGGAGTCACTCAGGTAGCCTTGGATGAAGAGAGCAGGCCCAGCCTTCTTAATTAGCAGATTGCAGAGCAGACCTCAAGCAGCAGGGCAGTCTTCTGTAGTGTCCACAGGTCCGGGAGGGCTCTGAAAGGTTGTGCTGAGGTTTAAAAATGTTATACCTGGTGCCAGCTTTGAAGTGGGAGAAACTTCTAGGCTTTTTCCCTTATATTGTTCTGGAATTTCCTTCCTTCCTATGCTCTAGTCTTAGGATGTCAGGAGTCACAAAAGGTTAGTATGAAGTTCTTTGTGAGTGTGCTAAGACAGCTCATTTAAAGTGCAAGTGTGGTAGGTGACAGATCGGCCCCTCCCATCAGGTCATTATGGCCCATCCTGCCAGCACCAAGACCTCCCTTTGTGGTACTGTCTGGGAGGAATACACAAAGGCCAACTGCCACCTACACCTAGCCATGTGACCCAGGAAACTGGCTGCATGCACCAAATGGTCAGTACAAGAAAATGCCATTTTCTAAAAGTCAAAATGTGCTACAAGGGATTTGATTCAGGCAACAATGGAACTTAGTTGTGAGTTGTACTAGTGTAACGCACTCAACGGAATCCACAGGATATCATACTAAAAATACAGTGGAAATAAATCAATGGAAGGAGGAACAATGGAACACACAGAGATGGAAATTCAGAGAAATTTATATTTACTCAAAAAACATATTATTGGGGAGACAAATACAAAAAATTAAATCAAGCAAATGGTTATGAACAGAGATGGATAATAGTTAATCTGCAATTCACAACTAAGAACATCAACTCCTGGTGGATTAAATGAACAACCAAAATTAATTAATAAAGAATGGTCGTATATTAGTGCCAAAGCAACGTGACTGGAGGTGATGGCAGTGTCGATGTTTCCGTCTAAAGGGCAGTTGTCATGTAGACCATCACCAGGACAGAATATTTCTTTGCTGAAGATACTCCCTGAAATATATGTGCTTTAGCGTAGTGGCCTTGGACAGTGGGTTGGTGCAGAACACAATATCACAGAGCAAAATCTTGAATTTAGAAGGAATGCGGCCACATGGGTTGATGGATTAACGTGAGGCACAGTATTGAAATGAAATCAATAGTTAAAAGAAATAAGGCCACTTCCGTTGACCGAATCTCAAGAAGCACTTGGTGAAAGCGACGTGATGCACTCGTTTTGTAAGCGATTACGGGGATAACGTCCTAAGACCGTCCGCAGGTTCGTTTCTGTAGAGCGTGGCTGTTGAACAGCTGAAATCTACTTCATTTTTTCAACCATTAAAATTCCCATAAACACCTTTGTGATGTTCAAACTAGATGGTAACAATGTTCTAGTCAGCATCAAACTCTATTCCTTGTATCTGTTGATAGAAGGTCTTTCAGTCAATCAATGCAGATCTGTAGAGCGTGGCTAATCACCTGTGAGTGTAGCCAGGCACTAAATGTAAGTAAAATGCACTCTACCTTAACACTGTACGACAACAGTGTTCAAAAGGCCATTCACTGATCTTTGATGGTCATTCCATAGGTTAGGCTCGGTTACACAGACGTAGAATCTCAAAGTATTTAAGGAATTGTGGCTGAATTGTGGCACAATAAAATGAATATAAAGAGAGCAGCTAGAAATGTTGATGCCTGCAAATGATGTACACAAACCGGTGGAGAGCCATATTTGACTGTTTAACTTCACTGTCTCTGCAGGGTCACCCCCTTACTTTTTGCCTTCATCCCTCGTGTTTTCTAAACTTCGTTTTTGTTGGCATTAGGAATCTGTGCACTTTCTGGCTGCTACCCAGTGCTAAAGTGCTTTTGCTCACTCCTCTAAATCTCGTAGGATTGGCTTACACCAAATTGGCGCATTTAGTTTACTTGTAAGTCCTTAGTAAAGTGGTACTACATGTGCCCAGGACCTGAAAATTAGATGCTTCTAGTGGGCCTGCAGCACTCACTTGCTGGGATCAGTCAAAATGCCAGGTCTTGAGGCCCATTCTGAATTCCAAGAGCGAGGAAGACGTTCAGAGGTGAAGTCGAAGGTTGTTTCAGGGTTTGGTGGAGAGGTAGGAGAAGGATCCATCCACACTGTCACTTCAGGGGAGAGTGTAGGAGGGCAAGAGGGGCAGGGTGCAGGTGCCTGGAGGTTGGTGGAAGTTCAGGCGGTGGTTGATGTATACTAGTCCTTGGATGAGGAGGGCCTTGTAGGCATGTCAGCATCTTGAATTGGCATCTTTTCAGGATGAGAAGCCAGTGGAGGTTCCTGATGTGGGTCCATTTGTGGAGGTCAAGGATGAGTCTGGCCTCTGCATTCTGTATCATCTGGAGTCTCTTCAGGATTCAGGAGTTGCTTGGGTTGGTTGAGTACCCAAGGGCAAAATGCTAAGTTCTAACCTCAGTTTTAAAGGCTATCCACCAAGCATCTGGCCAAATACTGCTGACATACCCTACCTATATTCCGACTAGAACATCTCCACCTGCAAACTAACACCTTCATGTTGTTACTCACTCTCTCTGTCCTGCTTTGATTCCCTCTCCTATTGGGCCCTCGCCTCTTGAATGCCACCCTTCGAAAAGACTCTACTCCCTACCCGTTTTCAAAAGCCTTCTAAGCTCAACTCCTCTGTTGCAAAAACACACTTTAAGAGCACCCCCATATGCTTATACCCAGTTGCCACAATGTAAACATAAGTGTGCACAATCCTGTCATTCTCAGTTATATCATTTACCACAATTCATCTTAATCCATAATAAGTGACCCCATTTTAACTACATTTCAAATCTCATGTTCCATTTAATATTGATCATGTTTATCTGTAAATATTAAACCTCTGTTACCATAATTATCTTTGACTGCTCTAGGGAAAGGCTGCTATGGTGAATCAGAGCAATCCCACTCTAGTTGGATCTTTGTACCCATGGCAAGCAACATTGTGGGCTCTGCAGCCAGCTGCAGGAGGTGAACAATAAGAGGGAACCCATCATCAGAAGCCCTAGAAATAGGGAGGAGGGTAGGGGCACACTTGGCACGTTTAGTCAGCAATCTTGACATGGAGAGCAGAACATTTATTGAACAGAGGCTCAATGTCAACACATCTTTCAGTAGTTATTTTGGATCAACAGAGAAATTTTGGAATTATCATTGGTAGTCACACAAAAAAGCAGATTAGTCTAGATTATTTCATTCCATTCAAACACTACATTCAGCTTTTTTCCTATTTCTATCGGCAGGGAAACTAGTAGAGAATGTACCTCACAACATAAATATATATTACTTCTAAATAATAAATATGTATTTGAATTGTTTAATTCTTAGTTGTTTACTTATTTTAGTTTAAAAAAATGATTTTCTTTTCACTTTATGTACCCTTTTTCATTTCTTTCGTTTTCGTGCTGCCCCGCCCCTGCTCCATTATCCCATCTTCCCTCTTCTTTTTACAGTTTTTCCCGACATATTCTGTTTTTTCGTTCCTTTTCTACTGTGCATAGCATCGGAGCCCCAGGCAGAGTAGGGACGCCAACTTTTTTGTTTTTCTCAAACTAACTCCTGGTCTAGGAGTTTCTTTCAAAAAAGCGATCAAGAGTGGCCAATGAGCCAAAAATACATAGCGCCTGTTTGCATGCAGCTGTCTATGCAGCTGTGCATACAGTGAATCCACAGAACTGATGACTGTCAGACAACCAGATGAAATGTACAAGGAACTTCCTGAAGCTAAATACTCATTAAAGTTTTTAAAGTTTTTAAGTCATTGCAGATATTTAGTGTTATATTTTGTTCATACCAGTAATTGTGTATTTGTGTCTTCGGAGGAAGAGCCTCAAAAAACAAAATATTTGTTTTTCTGTTGTACAAACGAGAGAAGAAGAATTTAGAATAAAAAACAACTGTTTTTGTTGAAAAACATCTTTGACTGTCCGTAGAATGGAGTGCTCGTTGAAGCTGGCCTCACCATGTGAACTAAACATGGGTGATGCCTGTATCACAAGACTGGTGCTTTGCTAACCTTTCACAAATTAAATGTTGACTACACAATGGGGACATAGCAGCTCACCAGGGGTCCCACATCGCATCGGCAAGGACATCCCCAGCCTGCCTGCAGCCGCGGCGCTCTCTGCCATCGAGCGCCGCCGCAGACCAGAGACCGGAGACCGGGGAGCGGGGAAGCAAGGACTCCAACCCCCAGCATCCAGAGCGGCCGGAAGCCGCACACCGCGAGTTGGCGCCAGGCGGCGCATATACTGCAGCACCTCCCCCGGCAGTGCGGGGGACATAGCAGCTCACCAGGGGTCCCGCATCGGATCGGCAAGGACATCCCCAGCCTGCCTGCAGCCGCGGCGCTCTCTGCCATCGAGCGCCGCCGCAGACCAGAGACCGGAGACCGGGGAGCGGGGAAGCAAGGACTCCAACCCCCAGCATCCAGAGCGGCCGGAAGCCGCACACCGCGAGTTGGCGCCAGGCGGCGCATATACTGCAGCACCTCCCCCGGCAGTGCGGGGGACATAGCAGCTCACCAGGGGTCCTGCATCGCATCGGCAAGGACATCCCCAGCCTGCCTGCAGCCGCGGCGCTCTCTGCCATCGAGCGCCGCCGCAGACCAGAGACCGGAGACCGGGGAGCGGGGAAGCAAGGACTCCAACCCCCAGCATCCAGAGCGGCCGGAAGCCGCACACCGCGAGTTGGCGCCAGGCGGCGCATATACTGCAGCACCTCCCCAGGCAGTGCGGGGGACATAGCAGCTCACCAGGGGTCCCGCATCGCATCGGCAAGGACATCCCCAGCCTGCCTGCAGCCGCGGCGCTCTCTGCCATCGAGCGCCGCCGCAGACCAGAGACCGGAGACCGGGGAGCGGGGAAGCAAGGACTCCAACCCCCAGCATCCAGAGCGGCCGGAAGCCGCACACCACGAGTTGGCGCCAGGCGGCGCATATACTGCAGCACCTCCCCCGGCAGTGCAGGGGATATAGCAGCTCACCAGGGGTCCCGCATCGCATCGGCAAGGACATCCCCAGCCTGCCTGCAGCCGCGGCGCTCTCTGCCATCGAGCGCCGCCGCAGACCAGAGACCGGAGACCGGGGAGCGGGGAAGCAAGGACTCCAACCCCCAGCATCCAGAGCGGCCGGAAGCCGCACACCGCGAGTTGGCGCCAGGCGGCGCATATACTGCAGCACCTCCCCCCGCGACGCGGGAGCGCGCGGGAAGCGCCCGGGAGAAGCCCGGGACAAGGGCGGGACAGTCTTTGGCAGTCGTTGGCAGGAGGAGGCAGGGCAGGGCCAGTGATTCTGCTGCTCACAATGGGGAAACGCAAGCTGACTGTGAATATGGGCGAAGGTAAGAAGGCCAAGGTACCCAGGAAAGCAGAGTCTATCATATCTTACCTCACATCTGCTGTGGGGGCTCTGAATGATGAAATAGCAAACGCGGAAAAAGAACTGGGTCTTGATCAGCCTACTACAGAGCCGGGGGACCTAAACATCATAGTTGTTCCCGATTCCACCTCCCACATTCCACTAGAACCCAGTGTTGTTGTAAGGGCTCCTAATATTCCTTCCGCAACTAGGACCACTACCCCTCCTCCTCAATCCAGTAGTGAAACTGTATACCATGAACTGGCTAATAACATACCAGCTAAAGCCAAACACAAACGAGGCAGGACAATCCGCAAGGGTGACTCAGGTAGTGCGGATAAACTGATTTCTGAGGATGCCCACGCCCATCTGGTCGAAGTAATTGAGGGCTTATTTGAATCTCGGGTGGAACCTTTGCTGGTAAACATAGCGAAAGATATTGTGGACACTCTTAAAACATGCGTGAATAACATCATGAGTAAATGCGACAAGATCGATAAACTCTTACATGAGCGCAATGTACACTGTGATTCACACTGTAAAAATAATCCAACACATGAGCAACAAGGGAGGACACCCCTAACAACTAACGACACTGCCAATGTGCAAGTTGGCTCGCACATGCAAACCTCTAGCACCAACTGTGCCGCTAAGGTGACAGGACATGACGATAAGATTGCTTCACTGAGGAGGGCACAAACAGCGGCCAGTGCGGGGGATGGGGCAGCAAGTGTGGCATCGATTCCATCAGGACAGGGGCACCAACTCAATGACCCTCGTAAAAGACTGACCCAGGCAGTGCATCTCCCACCGGACGCTGCCCGTTTAGTCGTTTAGTTGTTATTTTGACTGGGATCCCGCGCCTCAAACCACAACAGAGTGAAACTGAACACGAGCTCTTAAACAGAACTAGAAACTGGTGCTCACAGTTTAGCAGCGGGAGTGTGGATGTGGGCAGACACATTATAGCTGCCAGGAGGGTGGATTGGGTGGGTAGGAGGGCGAAATGTATTCCTGGGGATTGTGTTATTGTTAATTTTGACACAGGTAACATAGCAGACACTCTTCTATGGGATGGTTCTGAGCTAGTTGGTGACGGTATCAGACCACTCCCACTAGGGTATTTTTATCCCCCTCCCACACATCCCCAGACAAGATCTTCCCACCCACCTATCCCACACCTAGGTAAAGCTGGATGGATAAGGGCCCCGCCACATATATCATACCAAACTCAACAGGCCTTACTGCGGGTGAGACCTAATCCCGTAGTAGCCCCACCCACCCAAGAACACCTCATTGGCAGCCAGGGGGCAGGGATTTTACTCACTAATAGGTTCTCCCCCCTTTCTACTGACTCCCCTCTGGATTCCAACGATTGACAACCATCTAATGTGCCCCCTTTTACGGAGGCTACCCCATCTCGTAGGAATTGCCACATATCAGTAGTAAGCTGGAACATCGCAGGGTTAGGGAAGAAAGCCACGGACGCTAGATGGTTAAACTTTGTGTCCCAATATGAGATTTTGGGTTTCCAAGAAACGTGGGACGCCAGTGACAATTTTTTCCTGGACGAGTTCCGGAGGTTTTCAGTCAAGGCAATCCCAGGGGAGGGCGGAAGGCACAAAGGAGGGCTGCACATTCTCTTCTCTTTAAAACTGGCGAGGGTCACTACGAAGATTGATTGCACTTCTGATAACATCCTTTGCATTGAGTGGGTTAGGCCAAATTCCCCGCTAATCCTGATAATTAACTTTTATAATGCCCCCACAAGGGATAGTAACTGTTCTCATCTGAAGTCCCTATCTCTTTTTTTATTATCATACAAGTCAAAGCAACACGCTTCATTCGATATCCTGTTATTGGGAGATTTTAACGTTCACCCATGTGGCTGGGGTTGTTTGGCCATGGAGGTATTGGGCCCTCCGGGAGCTGTTAGTACTCACTTTGAGCACACCGCGCATGAGGCGGACCTAGAAAACCTACTTGCCAACTTAAATTTATATGAGGCTGAAGGGTCCTGGGGTGAAGTGAGGGCACCGACTTTTGTAGGCAGGGATGCCAGTACAATCATCGATTATATTTTTACTACTCCCGGCCTAACCAACATGGCAGTAGTCTATGAAGTTTGTACTTCCCCTTTTAGCGACCACAATCCTGTAGTCCTGACCCTGGACATGGGCGACAACACTGCCACCCAGGTTGAGCGCCTGGGGGGCGGTGGAGACGCCCTCGTCCCTAGGGAGCAGGGCCGCAGATTAAATTGGGCAAAGGTTGTCCCGGAGAACTTCATGGACAACCTTCTACAGAACAGACAAGCTGACATTAAAACTTGCACGGATAGTACAAGTGAGGGAATAGCCATCATTACTTCCTTCACCTCCATATGCACACAAATTAGCCATGACCTGACGACCACAAAGAATCAAGCAGTTTCATCTGGCCCTAGATGGTTCGACAGGGAGTGCTCAAAAAAACACAATGCTCTGCTCCAGGCTCTTAAACATCAGCCCAGAGATAGGGAGTTGGTGGGTCGGCTTAGAAAAGAATACAGGCAGGCTACCGAGACACGCAAAAAAACAATAAAAAGTGAGGCCTGGGACAGTTTAACATCGGTCAGTGTACTGAGAGATAGTTCCCAATTTTGGATGATCTTAAATCACCCTTACTTTGCCTCCTCTAACAACTCTGTTTTGGATTGCGTGATACCAGAGGATGCCTGGGTGAACCATTTCAGCAAAATATATAACAGTGCAGATCTTCCAGCTACACCCCATCCCCATCAGCCTCCTACTGAACCTCCTCTTTTGTCCTTTTCCGAATTTGAGGTTATCAGGGCAATTGAAGAAATGACCAAACACAAGGCACCGGGCCCAGACGGAGTCCCTGCAGACCTATATAGCTCGCAGTCACTATTCTGGGCCAAAATTCTGACTAATGTTTTTAATTCATCTGTCATTGTGGGGTTTCCAAAAACCTGGTCCACCTCAACCATCATCCCTATATTTAAGAAGGGCTCTAGATCGGACCCGGCCTGCTACAGGCCGATTTCGCTAATCGACTCTGCCGTAAAGATCCTTGGCAGAGTCATTCTACACAGATTAGGCGACATTATTAAGGAGAAGGGGGTGCTCTCTGACCTGCAATACGGTTTCAGGGAGAAAAGAGGTACAATAGAGCAGTGCTTGAACCTCCACATGCTGATCAGTAAATATACCATGGCAAAGGAGGGTCACTTATACTTGGCCTTTATGGACCTCTCTTCGGCCTTTGACTTGGTCAATAGGGCCAAGCTATGGGCCATACTGGCTGGTATTGGGATTGATCCTCCTCTAGTAGATTTCCTGGCCGCACTCCACGCAGACATATCAGCTACTATTAGAACTAACCGTGATGGCAATACCACCAGACCATTTAGTTCCAGAAGAGGTGTTAGGCAGGGCTGTATCTTAGCCCCACTCCTGTTTACCATCTATATCAACTCCCTAGATAAAGCCCTGGAGGGGTCTACACCCGATATCCCTCATGTGGGGGGGTCTGCAGTTCCCGTACTCCTCTATGCGGACGATGCGTTGCTTTTAGCCCGCACAGGGGTGGGGTTACAGAGGCTCCTTAACGCATTTGGTCACTTTATGTCCTCGCTAGACCTTTTGGTCAATAACAAAATATCACATATTATGCTGGCAGGGAAGCGACCAAGACCAAAAAAGTTGAAATCCTTTAGCTGCTGTGGAGAGGGTATCTCGAGGGTACAAGTGTTTACTTACCTGGGTGTGATATTCGAAGAGAAGGGCTCTTGGACCCCACAGGTTGATGTGAAATCTTTAGCTGTCACCAGATCCACCTCTGCACTTTTGAGTTTTGCCAAGCGTCTTGGGTCTCGACCGATGGAGGCATTATTGAAGGTTTACAAAACCAAATGTTTATCTATAGCCTCCTACGGAGCCCCACTGTGGGGCCACTCAAACTGTGGCAAACTACAAACAGCAGAAAATCACTTTCTTACGTCCTTATTGGGCGTTCCACAATCCACACCAGTCCTATCAATACACACTGAATTAGGGCTGGGATATCTCACTGACTCGCTCCAACTAGCACCCCTCGTGTGTTGGACCAAAACTTGGGTGAACAAGGACATCACTCTGAACCACACAATTCTCAGGGATTGTATGTCCTTGGATAACGCCTCAAAAATCCCGTGGTTGGATTACATAAAGGGGGAGATGGGCAGACTCGGCAGACCAAATCTGTTCAGCCACCCAAACACTATACTCAAGGAAGACTTGAAATGGATTAAAGAAAACTTCATGAGGAGGGCAGTTCAAACACGGGAGGAGAAAGAATTAATTAAACCAAGAGTCAGAGCTAACTTTCTACTCCTGACTTCGCCCCAAATTGAACCTTATCTAAAAATCGTGAGCAGACCATTCCATCGTCACTTGCTTATCAGATTTAGGTTCAATTTAATCCAATACTCCCTGGGTGATTTTCCTTTGTGGGGCGTTTCTGATGAGTCTACCCCGTGTAGCTGTGATAACTTTTCTGAGCAAACCCTCATGCATTTTGTTATGTTTTGTAGCCACTACAAAGTGAGTAAAAAAAAAGAGAAAAAAAAAAAAGACTACACAATGGGGAATGGTAAAACTCTATAGAACGGCCCGCAGCTTTCATCATATAAAGACACTGCTATGCTCAGAGGCTAACTCCTCGGAGAGACGCAAATCATGCTGGGAATAGGTCCGGCACTGATGACAGGTGCCACTGAGATGACGGGTTTCTGTTTAGGCTAAAGTTTTACATAGTACCTTTTTAAACAAGCAATGGCATAGCCAATAGGTCTCGCTTTTGGGACATTATAAGTATTTAGTTTTGCAGCACAATATCCTTGGTGCAACAACATTAGCTGTTGCATGGCTACACCTTGTAACTTATAAGTGTTTAGCCATGCAACAGTTGATGTTGTTGCTCCAAGGATATTTTGCTGCATAACATAACTACATACTTATAAGGTCCCAAAACCGAGACCTATTGGCTACCCCAATGCTTGTTCTATAATGAAATTCCGCCCTCTACACTTTCATGCTGCTAAAAAAAAACATCGGAATGAGACTCTACAACGACATAGAACTCATGGGCTTGGCTCAGTAGTTAGTGGAGAAGATGCATTTATCAATATACAAACAACACATATGCTGAGTTTGGAGGTAGATGTCCGGGAACACTTAACAATTTAGTGAAAAAGACTGACAGCTGGGATATTCCATTTGAATAATTCAATCATTTTATAGAATCTGCAGTCAAGTCATGTAGTTTCACTGATTTTCCATTGAAGATGACAACCTTAAGTTCAATGCTAAAATGTTATGTGCTCAATTTGGATAGCAATTAGTTGTGAGGGCTACTTCAACTTTATAATGTGGTAATCCTCTATTACAACGGTAAGTCCAGAAGAGGTTTCAAAAAAATGTACAACTGGCAAATACTTCTTAAACGAAATGCTTAACCATTAAACCAGGTGTCTGAAGTGTGGTTGACTATGTGGCACATTTTAAGAAATTTGGTTTGCAGCAGCCATATATATGGTAAGAGGAGGGTGGACAGATTGCATATTACACTGTGGTTTTCAAGAACTCTAACCAGGGTTCATTTTCAGAATTCACAATACAATGAGGCAAATGGGTATTAGATCATAAGAGTTCCAATTAAAAAAAGTTGAACTAAAACCAATTGCCTTTTATTAATCAAAAAAGAGGTTAAGGTTATGGGAGAAGTAGATTCTATGCAGATCGAAAGTATTGAAAGCCTATGGAAATGTTTCTCTTTTGTGTTAAAGAGAAAGATAATGTTGTCAGAGTTGTTAATGACTACCACCTGGATATCCTAGGGCTATAAGTAGTGTGCTAGGGTATGTTCCTGAGCACAGGATAGCTATAGTACATTACAGTAAAGCATTTTGGCTAAGGTTGAACCTTAGCTACCTGAAGAGTGCCAATAATTTGCATAGATGTGAAGCCCTTAGAGCACAGAGAAATTATCACTACTTTACAACAAGTATTTGTACGTGCATCCCTCTATTTTTGTTATGAAACAATGTGGTGCCTGGCTATTTTACATTTTATTTCTGAATATTAAAAATGTTGAATATCAATATTAATTAGTTACCATAAATTTGAGAGTTACTGGACTTGGAATTAAATATAATCATGTTTATCAGATTTGATTTACATCAAGTGTATGATCGAGTCAGGATGAGGGAGGGGATGAAATGAAGACTGCATTCAAGAAAAGATTGTGCTCTTGTTTGCATAACATGGTGAAGTTGGGTTTAAATAGGATAGCTCCAGCATTTCAATGATTTATTCCAGGAATATTTGAAAGGTTTTGAGTCATTCTTTTACCTACAAATTGATCTATTCTCATAATCTGTCTGAATAGCAACTGCAAATAAGGAAGACGTTTCATTTCAGTGTCTGCAGTAGTTTAATCTTGAAAAGCATAAATTGTATGTGCAGTAAATATGTATGGAATGTTGCCTTTCAACCACAGATAGGTTAGTTACTATTGAAACGTATTTAACAATTGCTGCCAACTGAATGCAAACCCCAGAACAAGTGATATCTAGCAACTTAAAAAGCCTTTTGATAGCATCAATATTAGAGCAAGCAAGGTTCTATTTTGAAACTAATATTCTACATTGCAACTACAATTGCGTAAATGCAAATATAAAGTTAAATTGCAATTAAATGATTTTTACCATAGGCATTTCAGTGCTTACATAATTTTGTACCAAAATCTCTAAAATAAAAGAGGCACAATCATTTTGAAGTTGTAACTTTAATGTCACATCCAAAAACACAACTGCATGTTTTCACATTTTCTAGAAAAATGTAAAGCCAAAAACTCAAAAAGCCTTATTTGCATTCTTCTTTGGGAGTTTGAACGAATTAAATTGTGTGTGTGTGTGTGTGTGTGTGTGTGTGTGTTTGTGTGTGTGTATGTGTGTATATATATATATATACAGTTTGTGTGCTAATTTGATTGATTTTCACTAAGATATGACTTATTGGATATATGTTTTTTTTCTCCACTGACAATCAATGGTATATCAAATTAAATTATTGAGATTGTAGCAGAGCCACTTACTTACAAATTAGTTGGAATCAACATTGACTTTAGAAGATTTAGAAATTTAGAAAACAATCACAAAGCTAAACCATGAAACAAATCCTTTCATAAGGACAGGAGCATGTGAAATTTCTGTTAAATATGTTAGATGGAAGGTTTCAACTAAATTTAAGAACCCACTAGGTTATACGTGTTTCTACAGCAACTAAGCATGATCTGAGAACCCATGATAAGGGATATAGACGTGGATGGTATGCAACTGTACCTATGAGTCTACCGAGATCTAACACAGATGAATATGGATTTACTTATCTAAACTCTGCAACTAATTACATTGACAAAATTGTATTAGTGTGTACTGTGGAATGAACATAAGAGCAGATCATCACAAAAATGACAATATTTTGGTAGAACAATTACAAGATGTATTTTTCACTTAGATATACTAGCACTAGCAGAAACAATAGAAGGACATTGTTTGGCTGAAAACAAAGCATCATATAAGACTGGTAATTTTAACATTGTCAGCATCTAATATAAGCAAGGACGTCAGACCTCTTTCACATTCCTGAAGTCTCTTTGAAATGACATGAAATGAAATGCAAATTTATCAAGCACACTAATACCCAAATGCTCCTAGTCATTTTTCAAAACTGGAAGAAGAAAAGCCTAAATCAGGAGGATTAGAAATATGCCAAACTATTGGTTGAAAAGTCATGTTTTCAGACCTCTCCTACATGGGAGCAGTTGCGTTATTTTCTTGAGATCATGGGAAAGAGTGTTCCCAAAGCTGAAGGCACAGGTAACAATGCTTCTGCCTCCCCACCTGGACCTCCTAACTCTAGGAACAATTCGATTACAGGGATCAGCTGAATGTAGGGGTCTAGAATGAGTGTACCAACAGAAACATTGCCTTAAGTAGTAAGGGCCATCTTTGTGTAAAGCCTAGATAACTATACAGAGTGTCTTAAAGGCTATCCATTTCTTAATGGGAAGCCAGTGTAGTTTAATCAAGGTTTGCGAGGCCGATTGATGCTTAGGGATGCCTAACAGTAATCGGGCTGCTGCGTTCTGCACTACTTGTAGCATATTTTAAGCTTCATCTGGACATTGTTAAATAGAGCATTGCAGTAGTCCAGTTTAGACAGTAGGAGGGTGGATATCACAGTTTTCTGCAGCTCCTGAGGGATGAACGGAAAGATCTTTCTTAGCAGTTATAAATTATAGAAGGAGAAAAATGTGATGACATTAATCTGATTATCGAATGCTATATTACTGTCAAACATGAATTCCAGGTTTTGGTTTTTGGAGACTGGAGTGGGAAGGTTGCCTAACTCTTATGGCCACCATATAGGTGACCAGAAATGAAGTATTGTTACCAAACAACAAATCCTCAGTTTTACCGGCATTGATCTTTAAACAATTTGTGTTCATTTACTTACTGACTAGTTGCATGCAATCATGAAATCTACAGCAGTATCTTCGGGGTGGGTAGCCACTGACACCACTATTTGAGTGTCGTCAGATATAGGAAGCCTCTGAGAAATCAAACGAGTTAATGAGATGGGCAAAAGGGGAAACATAGAAATTGAAGAGGGTTGGACTTAAAGACGAGCCTTGCGGCATGCCACAGGGAAGAGAAAAGGGTCAGAAGTGAATTTGTCCAAGGACACATGATGCTCACTTCCAGACAAAAAGATTTTAACAAAGCAAGGGCCTCACCTCTAATTCTAAAAACGTGCAGGCGATCAATAAGCAGGTCATGACTGACTGTGTCAAATGCTGAGAGATCTAACAAAAACAAGGCAGCATTTCCACCCTTATCAAGCGTCTGTCTAATGTCCTCCGAGGCAGCAATCAAGGCTAGTTCAGTACTATGTTCCACTTTAAAGCCCTATTGAGATGGATCCAGCAGGTGATTATGGTTTATGAAGGAAGTCAATTCCTGTTTGATAGCCTTCTCTGCCAACTTTGCTGGAAAAGGAAGACATGAAAAAGGCCTATAGTTGTTTGGATCTTAAGCATCTAGATTTGTTTTTTTGAGAGGTGGCAAAATAGGGGCAATTTTCCAAGCTTTGGAAAACAGTCAGTGCTAGACATCAGATTAAACATTTCCATTAGATAATCAGTCAGCCATTTAGGCCAGTAAACTAAAGCCTCTTTTGGACAACAATTCTTATTTTTGGGGAATTCCTAAAGAATGTAAAGATTACTCCAGGTGACCCAGATTCTCAGGGTCCAGCAAATGCAAAAATATTTACACATCTGGATATATAACAGGTGTGCATTTCCATATGTGGAAGTGCAGCGCAATATGTTTGTTCCACTTGCAATGCTTTTTTTAATTTACCGATGAGATACATTTTGCCATTTTAGAAAACATTATTTGATACTCCCACGAATCTCTGTGTATTTCGTCCATGTTCAAATACACACACTCTGACCCTTTACATAAGCACAAAAATATGCATAGTACTCACAAACATTAGGGTATTTACCATCTTAGTTCATTGAACACACCAAGACATGCCAACTAAATTCCAAACCCTGAGGTAGTCAATTTGCTCCCATGGAACCTCCAACATTTTGGTAGAACTTCCATGCAACCAAAACCACTTATGATGATAGATTTTCTCCCTCCCTGTTCCCGTTTTTCCAAAAACTGTTTTTGCATAATATTCTTAGCTCAGGTAATATAGTAGCAATCTGCCTCTAATGTACCACAACCTAGTCTGTATTTTAGGTTTTTCTTGACAATTGTACAGTCTAAGTTAGAGCAACAGAGAACTAAGGGTCAAATGTACTAAGACATTT
Source organism: Lissotriton vulgaris (assembly GCF_964263255.1). Classification (NCBI taxonomy): domain Eukaryota; kingdom Metazoa; phylum Chordata; class Amphibia; order Caudata; family Salamandridae; genus Lissotriton; species Lissotriton vulgaris. Next base: position 822,237,311 of record NC_141694.1, on the reverse strand, counting down.
TGCAGTTAAACACCGAATTGTAGGGTTTTACAATTTGCAACATACCTTAATAATATTCATGATGTAGGTCGAATTGTGACCCACTACGAGTCAGTAGTTTCTGAACTGATCTATTAGAACATAGGTTGGTGTGTAAAATTCCACATTGGTGTAAAAAATACTGGTCTCGAATGGTGACTACTATTTTGTAACCAGTGTTTAGTACATCTGGTCCTAGATTGCTTGTGGAGATGAAGGCCTGCACAACAATCGTACAACACACAGATTCCGGATTTTAAATATTTTCAAAATTGTCTTTCTTTCCATATTCCATATATTGGTTTGTTTTGAAAACAGGCACACAACGTGACACCGTGTCACTCATCCAAGTAAAACAGAAATAGCTAGAAGCCACATTTCCAAGTGATTACTAAATTGTTACAGTTCTTACCTTTTGATTTTGATAAGGTTAGGCAAGACAACGGCCTTACAGTATTACCTAATGTTGAACTTAAATTGTTATGAAAGGCAGGAAAATTGCCTTTGTGTTAGTGTATAGAGATTATTGCAGTCAGAAATGTGTATTTTGTCAAGATTTCTGAAAATCCCTGTATGTTTTCCAGGTCTGCGTATCACATGCCACACAGTAGGTAGCAGGGCTAAACTTAAAAAGCATTTCCCTGATCTCAGTCCAGGGAACGCTGTTGAGGATTTTTTTCACCCATAAATTTCATTGAGAATTTGATAACCAATGCATAGTCCACTACAATTTGATTTGAAGAACCATTGTGGTCCTGAATCTTTAACATGTCCACTTGATGGGATGTACAGATCCCTGACGGAATAAAATAGATTTTGTAACCTTCACTGCAAGAAGCATTTCTAGACCCTTTTCTTATTAGTGGTGGGTTGTATCCACACAATTTATGACTACATCCCAAAGGAAGATACGTTCCTTCTTTCCTAATTATACTATCATATTTTTGTTGGCATACTACAATAAGTCCCTCAACATGCCACCATTCACCCAGAACAATATTTTTGTTCGTAATTGACAAGCCATTTCTGCGTCAAAAAGCCTGAAGTGTCCCAGGAATGCTTCCGTTTAAATATAGAATGTAACAGGTAATAATGATACCCAGGAAAAAAAAACCTTTTTTCATCCACAAATTATTCTTTTCTACATTCTTATGAGTGGCATTTTTTTATTAATATGTTGTGGATTAGCAAAGACTGGTAAAAATATTGAAATGCTAAATGCTAAAAATAAATTTGCAGCAACAATGTCCGGAAAGATGCTGGAACAATAGAACAAACACTGCTTTAATAGGATGCAGGTAATTTAAATTGGGTATATTAATTTTTATTGAACATTCTACAAAGAAAATATATGCTTAGAGATTATTCTGAATCTATTTTATGACTTAATGCTGTTACCCATTAATGGATTTCTAAATGCTACCACAAACCTCATCCAGGGCTAGTAGAAATATGAGCACAGCATCCTCACCTTGATCGAACTACAGGGGTTCTACTTGCCAGCCTGCACCATCTTCAAAAGCAGAGGCATCATCTACAATCCATAATGACCAACGCCTACCTAAATGACAACTTCAATACCGCCAGTTGTTCTCAGGACAGACACGGCCAAGGCACTAACATCCTGGAGATGAAGAAGTGCAAAAAAGATGAACAAAACAACTGACCTTCTACATATATATACCAAGATTCTGAATTAACATCTTTGTCTCCATCAGGACCATCAAAGCTTACTCAAATTTAGGGAAGAGCAGTGGACCCCCTTCTTTAAGAACAGTACATCATGACAACTGCTTTCCATCTCTATCTCAGACCCCATCTTCCCCTCAAATCACCTTTTGACTGTATTTTTGAATCCCAAGACCAACAACCTTCCTAAATCAGCGAGAGATCAATGAGTTATGCTACACAGTCAATAGCAGAAAGGCACGGTCACCTACACACACACACACAAATATAGATATAAAGCTGCAGGTAACATGAATATTAAGTCAGATGGAAAGTAAATACAGTAATTTAGGACATAGCATTAACTATAGGAAAAATAACTTCTAGTAAGTTAGCTGGACACAGTCAGAACAGAAGCCAGTACTGTCTGCATACAAAGCAGGGCCACTGGCAAAGCATACTATTCTATGAGTGTGAAGTTCTTCTAAGCCCTCATGTTTGCACAAATCTAAGGTTTAGGACCACCAAATGTGTGTGGAACAATCCTGCAAGAACGTAACAAAAGCAGCATTGGAGTACAAATAAAATCCCTGGAATATACAAATGGCAATTGTTTGTGAAGATCTACAAATATGGCTACTGGTAACCAAAATTGAAGGTCATAACACCTTTATGGGAACACAGGAAATTTTGTATCTCTGAAATTATATTAAAAGGTATTTGCAAATCTAAAGGTATACATTGGCTGGGTTCGGGTATCAGCTAAAACAACAGAACAGTTTTCCGCAAAGCAAGATTACAATGACCTAGAGTTTGTGAACTAATGTGGAGGTGAACTTGAGGTATGCCACCTCAGGATCCCTACTGACACAACGAATCATGTGCCCAAGTTCTCCTGTGACTCAGAGTGGTATATGATAACTAGCCAACCACCCGGGTGCTTGACCACAATGCTCAACAACATCAAAGAGGAAATATTGAAAATGGTTAAAATAGTTTATTCACCAGTAAAGAATCTCTGCTATCTCACCTACACATGCAGGATGGATTCTTGGGACAGCCTATCCTTGTTGATGGTGCAGGACTTTTGGGGTACAACTGATATTTACAAATATTGATATCCGATGAGACTGAATTCTCCAAACGCCTGCCTACATATCAGTTTGTGGGGTATAATGAGCTCAAGCTACTTCAGGCTTTCTGGAAGTGCATACATCTTTGGGAATATCTGAGAGCATCCAAGCAGGGCAAAGGTAGCAAAAGCTCAAGTGCAACAAGCAACATGGGGTCACCGCAAGTCCAAATCCAGGAAACGTTAAGTGCATGACAGTGAAGCTCCAGCTACAATTCACAAAGAATGGCAGTTGTCAGAGAACCAATGCACAATCACAATTGTTTGTAATAGAAGCCAGCCAATCAAGCTTGTGTGAGCTTTCCCTCCTAAGAGAGGGGTCTGAGACACCTTTGCCTATATGCATGGTCTCACACAGAATCTTCCAAGGGCACATCGGTCAGCAATCAATGTGGATTCCATCCATATAACCTGAACAGAAAGAAGTCGAGGACTGAATTTTCCTCTGTGAGAAGCTGAAATCCTCTTTCTTTCAAATGAAGTTCATACTATTGATAAATATTATTGATCATCTACTGGTAATCCAAAAAGGAGGTACATTGGTAATGTTCATGAACTCTGTTATCATTTCTCATTCATATTCATGTATGTGAAGGGTTACTCCAGCAATGGCAACATGCAATGTTCATGAGCATTACATGAAATAAATTAAAAAAGTAAACACAACAGGGTTCCTGATCTATCCAAAGCCTCTGCTAGACTTAATCGGCCATCGGAGGGCCATCTGGCAACAGCCATAGGCTTCCTAGTAAACACAGAAGTGTGAATAAATCTGCAAACTTTCAGGGTTTGCACAGAGAGGGTGAAGGAAATTACCCACTTGAGACTGCATGTAAGGGATGGCAATGGAAATTGTCTTATTCTTACGGCACATTAAGGTTATCCCTGAGAACAGTCAAACTGCAGTTTAAGGGACTCTTAGGGACTAGGGTCGACCAACAAACTTTGCCAACAATGAAATATTTAGAGAAAGAGCTGGGTGGAAATGGAAACAAGCATGCCAACATATCTGACTTTGGCAAGCCTGCAATGTTTATGTTTTTTTTTCTCACAAAGATATTCAGTAGTCATTAAACGTGTAATAGAAAATCTAATTTAAAAATATCACTGTCTACTCTAATGATGGTGTATTTATGATTGCAAATGTAAGGACAAAAAAACTCATTACAAGAATACATGGAAAGAAACATCAAATTAAGGCAGAGACTGGCCTACCAGCTGTGGCACTGAAGTGGACTATTTTTTAGGCAGATGAGCATATGTGAAAGAGTAAAATGCCATCACTCACAGTGAAGTGTGCAGAAGTGAGATGACCTATTGCCCCATGCTCTATGCTGTGGTGGTTGGTAACAAAATGTTACTAACCCTCGAACAGGTTCTCTCTCTCTCTTATAAATATTTATAATTATGTTTATTTTTATATATCTTGTTAAGTCCTTTCCTTTTCCTGGCAGAGCAGGAGCTCCCTTGTGATTTCCGTCATACGTCCAATTTTCATCAGTGCAGTTATTCAGTAAACGCTGGAAGGAAGGGGCTAAAAGAAGACAGGCAAAGTACATTGATGTGCCTATTTTCTTACAATGGGTGCTGTTTGAAAATAAACACAGCAATCAACTTTGCCTGTCTACGTGAGGCCTCTTCAATCTGTGTTTGCATGGGGATGCCACTGCAACATAACTGGTGAGTTGCCATTCTCATACACCTTAGTGTGGATTCTGTGATCCTCCCACACACCTCAACCTATCCACCTAGAGTCTTCTTGTACATCATGTTGCCCTGCAGAAGCTTCTCATTGTGGGTCTGTGAGAGTGGTATTCCATACCATTCATAAAGAGAGCAAATGAATCTATTTTCAAGGTTGAGATTCTGCTTTTCAGCAATCAAACATGGTTCTTTTGTGTCTTTTTTGTATGTCACAATTAGAAATGCTTGCTTTATGTTCATAATGTGCTGTTTCCCGCATTGGAGCTTGTCAACAGAGATGTGCGTAGGAGGCTCAGGTGCGGGAAAAAATATGCCTTGGTGTTCCAAGATATTTTGAATAAAAAATAGAGACAATGTGGAACATTCCTATATGAATAAACTGCACAATGGCTAGCTATGGTAGATTGATCTCAGCAAGTTAGGGCAGAAAGCTGCAAATCGAGATGCTCAGGTGTACTCAGAGTTAGCAGTAAAATCTCAAGTTTTCAAGAGTTCATATTATTACATTTTCATTAGCCTCGATCAAAAATACCACAGAAGCTCTAAGACAAATACAGCTACACAAATAACAGTAACATGTTAATAAGAGTGACATATGTCAGCCTCAGCAGCATAGCATAGTAATAGAGTGAAAGATTTGTATCCTATATGGGGGGCTCGTTAGGAGTGCAATGTAATTGTTTGTAGAACGCACTCACGTATTATCCAATGTTATGAGAGAATTAGTTGTTAGGAGAACGTGAATCTGTGAAAGGTAATGGCCCTGTGTTTCCACACCTGGTCAAACAAGGTGCGGAAGCACCAGACCTGATTTTACTGGCTAGATAATCCAGGGAGAAATTCTGCCTGGTAAAATTGTATGTGGCTTGGGCAACAGGAACCCACTAGACCTCGCCCAAAACTATTGTTAAAGGCATGCGGAAGCATGCAGTACTTCCACATGTCAGCCCACTTCCACCCCTTACATCTGCCTCACTTACCAACTGCAGCAGCTCCCCACGCACATGTACTACTTGCCCACCGAAGGCAGTAAATAGTACTGTTGATCTCCAGGGAAACAGGAACATTGTGTGGAATTTCACTAACTAAAACATGGTCCACACATCGATTCCTTATTCCATGAGTATAAATTCATAATTGTACAGTACTGTCAGTGCTGACAAATGGGACCAGTGGTTATCCTCATAGCTGCGTCGAACGTTCAACGCCCAGTGCTGAACGTTCGAAGAACGAATGCTGGCCCGTCGGCCAACGGTCGAGCGCAGCACTGGCAAGGTAGTGCTTGCGACGACCGTTGGCCGACGGCAGCACTTAAGGGGTTATTGGTGCAGAGTTGCCACCCCTTCAGTACTGTGCAACTCATAATTGGAGACTAAGGTCCTGATTACGATGCAGTTTGGTCCACAACCGACAGCTTGTCGGTTGGGGTCCGAACCACATCTACTGCTGCGGTCCGACCGATGCATTACGATGATTGAGGGACCAACCAACGCTTTCCGACGGGCTCATGGAGCTTGTCAGTCGGTCGGGAACCCACCATAATCCCTTAAGGGCGGCGTTTCTGCCGTCAGGATTATGATGTCAGTATTCGACAGACTATCCATGTCAGCCTTTCTGACATGGAAAGTCTGTCAGAAAGTGACATTGGGGGCATCTGGTAGGGCCCCCTTCCCCCTGGCACTCCGCATCTGGGCCTGGAAGGCACCTGTGGTGCCCCCTAAACGTCCCTGCACAGTGTGGCAGGCACCGCAAGGTGCCTGCCACACGGTGCAGGGATGTTTACAAACTCCCATTTCTCAATGGGTGCTTGTGCTGTGGGTGGTTTCTGCCCACCACACAAGCTCCCATTGAGAAATATTTTGGTGTGCGAAACCGCTGATCTGTGGTCGGGCGGTTCCTCCACTGAAACGGTTTCGTTCGGATGCAACTCCAACCGAAAAAGTAATCAGGTCCTAAATGGCTATAATATGTCACTTTTGCTAGATACAACTGTACGTTAGTGTATATGCATTATTGTTCAACATTTGTATGTTTAGCACAAGTCAAACGTATACTGTTGCACAGTTGCACAAAAAGTGGATGATTTTAGCACCCCTATATTTCTTTCTCACAACCTTTTCTCACAATTTCACACTTTAATATGATTTTAGGAAAAATATTTGCAAATCTATTATTTCTCTTTTTGAGCATTGAAATAAAGATGATGTATTTTTGTTACGTTTTCTGGGAAAGGTTGTTTATACATTTTTTTCATGTCTTAGTGTTAAGAATTGCATTCCATTTGGTGTGTATTCCTGTCATTTCTGCTACCATAGGTAGGAAAAATAGGTTCTGAACACTAATTACGGCAGTGAGTGGTAACTTCAACAAAATGTAAAACTTCATATTAATATTTCAACAGTACTTGAAGTGACATAACTAGCATTCCCCAAAACGGAGTACTGCTCAGAGCTCTGAAATAAGCAGTCACTGGGGAAGAAAATGCTGTGGAAGTGAAACAAAACGTCATGAAAATAGATGACTCTCCCACATGTTTGCTTCTGTCTAACAAAGGAGAACTCCCTGAGCTTGGCAGTCTCTTTGCATAAGAACAATGCTTAGCGTTCCGAGTTGTTTATCGTACACAAGGCATGACCCACACAAATGATGCTCCCAGGGGTCTGCAGAAGTTGAATCTTTCCCCTGGGAGGCAATTATATTTGCAGCCACAAAAAACACAGGATATTTCTGTTGAACTTTTTCAAAGTATTTTAGTGAATTGAGACTTCGCTGCAGAGAGCGTTTGCTTTTGATAAGAGAGCTTGAACCATCTGCGCAGACGCAAGCATTCAGCAAAATAAGGGTATGATTTAAGGCTGGGGACAGTGGTAGTTTTATTGTGGAACCTGCTTGCCAGACATTCAAGCGTTTGCACTGCTTTTAATATGTATTAACCCCTCCCATGCTGGTGACGGAACCGTTCCGTCACGAGCCTCGGGTGGGCTGTGCTGGTGACGGAACGGTTCCGTCACGGCCCTCTCGCCGCGCCTGCGCGACGCGAATTCCGCGCCTGCGCTAACGTTCTGTAGCGCGGGCGGGGCCGTGACGGAACCGTTCCGTCACAAGCACAGCTCACCCGCGTGCCGTGACGGAGCGGTTCCGTCACGAGCACGGGACCGCCGAGCGACCCCCCACCCCCTTAGCACTGCGGCGGAATAGCCGCCGCAGTGAAGGGGTTAAAAGTGCTAGCTACGTGTGATATTACTGCCCTCACCACAGATCATATAATAATGTCCATTACAGCAGGTGGTCATATCTCGTCGATTTTAACACAGATTAGGAAAACTACTCCCTTGACAACATTGTTTCTCTTTTCCATTGTAAAATCACCTTCCTCAAGACACATGTTCTCTTCCTAGAAGTAGTAACATAATTTTTCTAAAACTTGAATCTGAAGTATCATCAATTTCTTCATACAAAATATTTAGTATAGTGTACGCTTTTGGTTCCATTTCCACAGAGGGTTTCAGGGCACTGAAATATAAGAGATACTGCTCCCTTATACACTTTAAAAAATCAATCAGCTCTGTAACCCCCAAGAGCCGGATGATCATTTAGTGAAAATATCTTCACTATTCGATTAACCTGCAAACTCTTGTTGGAAAAATCAATACAATCTTATCATAGATGAAGACATCAGATTCATGAGCACAACAACTCTGAAACGTATTTCATTCAGATCTTTTCAAAATATTTGGTAGTTAACAGCGTTTATGGTCCTTGCAGGTATAATCCTTGTTTACGAGTAAAGGAAGGAAATTTACGCCCTGATTACGACTTTGGCAGTGGTGCGTCGGCTTCATGCTGGCGCAGCACGGCCAAAGCTGTGCGTAGTCCGACTGCCAGATTACGTGTTCAACTCATGTCTAGCAGGCTTTTCTTTTGGCGTTTCCACGGCAATGCCCTGAAAACAGGCTCCGCAATGGGAAACAAAAGCAGTTCCAGCATGGCATTGACAGGGAAGTCCATGCTGTGCTGGAACTTGGGGTGCATGCAAACAGGGGGTTACATGTTGTGCTCCCCTGAATGCATCCCCACCGCCAACTTTTTCATGGCAGATTCACCGCCATGAAAAGGCTGGCAGTGGGGACCTCGAAATATGCTCGGCGGACAGCGACGGTCCTGCCTTGCATATTACATACCCCGGTCCGCTGCACCACAGCCAGGGAATGGCGTTTCCCTGGTGCAGTCGTGGCGGTCAGATTATGGTGGCCACAGGTCCACCACCACGAGACTGCCAGACTCTTAATCAAGCCCTCAGTTCTAACAGTGGCACTTACAACAGCTCCCAGGGGTCAATAGTGTACATGTGTTAGAGCATGGAAAGGCATGTTTGGCACATCATTAGCATAATGGTTTTATCCTGATGCTGTATCCACCATGTTGACCATGTTGGAAGACAGCAAGTATTCTGGCAGTTATCAGTAGATCAAAATGGCACTTTACTATCCAACAATAATCGTCACACACATCATTTAAATTTCTCCAGCTTTCACCCTCTTTCAGCAGGCTAGTCACAGCCACCCCATCTATGTCTCTTAATTTCAACAAACATCTCTGGTTTCATTACCATAACATTAATGAATTATCCCAAGTACATCATTGCCTGACCTCAATCTTCCAGTAAATTCCACTACTAGGACCATGAAAAAAGCATTGCCCAACTTTCTGAACACCACCAGCATTAAACATAATCACATCTCCAACTAACATGAACAGCAATACCCTGAACCACATCTGCTCCTCTGCACCAACCATCACCTGCCCCCCTTCATTAACTCTGGATTATTCAAACCATGCTTCCATCTCCTTTTTCTTGCACATTGGGCCTTTCATGGCTAGCTAAAGTCCTCCAAGGAGCAATTCTCCTCCTTTAAAAACGACTGCATTGAAACCCCCCTACAAATCATGAACCACCTTGCCACCATATCTGGCACTTCTGCAAATGTTAATAGCCAGCTTGATGCTCTCAACCAGACACCGTGTGCCACAATGTGCATGCATGCACAAATGAGGAACCTGTTTATCCAAATGCAAGCAGTCAGTCCAATGGTAGTCCCAAGAGTTCACACCAAGCTACAAGAGAAGACCTCATGAAAATCACATTTCCATGTAGATATTGAGAAGTGAAAATGCTCTACAGAACACACGGGACTACGCAACACTGATTGTTATGTTATGTTATCCTCCATTTATAGTGCGCACGGCTACTCGGAAGTGTCCCGGCGCGAAAGCCAAATGAAGGAAGGAGAGATAGCCAGATCATATTAGGAGCTTACCTAAACAGCATCTTTTTTAGGTGTTTTCTGAACAGTCTGAGGTCGCCGTTGCTCCACAGTTCAAAGGGCAAGGCATTCCAGGCCACAGCTGCTCTGACAGAGAGGGAGCTACCTCCCATTCTAGCCAATCGATACCTGGGGACCAAGGCCAGGCATTGGCCAGAAGAGCGTAGCTGTTGGGGCGGCACATTGAACGTGAACCGACTTGTAAGATACTGAGGGCCAAACTTGTAAAGCACTCCATGGACCAAGGTGAGATCCTTAAACAATATACGTTGGTCGACGGGAAGCCAGTGCAAATCCCGAAGAAGCTGGCTCGCACTGGCCCTTCCCGGCATACCCAGTAAAGCTCTAGCCGCCGCATTCTGGACAATCTGTAGCTTTCTTAACTGATATGCCGGAAGGCCAATATATAAGGCATTAGCATAGTCCAGGCGTGAGGGAATAAGAGCCCGGGTCACCATTTCTTTAGCCATTCTAGGCAAAAGTGGAAGAAACTTTTTAAAGCGCTTCAGTGTGCCAAAGCACACACCAGCCAACCTGTGATCTGGGGCAGAAATCTTAATTCCTCGCTATACCATACCCCCAAATTGTTGCCGGGCTCCCCATAGATTTAGGGAAGGGTTAGCCTGCCGGCCAAATATCATCTCTAAATTGGGGGGAGTGGGGGAAGGATCTGTAAAGAAGCACCTCTTATTTTTTTTCATTACATTTTATTTGGGCCTGGGCTAACCACTGAAAATATCCTGCAAAACAATTTTTGGCCATCACTGGGGAGAGATCTGTTTTCTTCCATGTACAGAGGAGCTGGGTGTCATCAGCCTAAGCTATGATCTTGGCCCCCAGCTCCTCGGCCAAATAGACAAGGGGTGTCATATAAACATTGAACAGAAGAGGGCTCAATGTAGAGCCCTGAGGAACCCCTTTAACCAAACTTCGCAAGGATGAGGCGAAGGGCGGCAGCCAGACTTGCTGCATTCTATTGGTCAAAAAAGATTTAATCCATTCCCACGCCTGTCCAGAAATGCCAACATGAGACAACCGTGTCAAAAGTTGGCAGTGTGGGACGGCGTCAAATGCGGCTGAGAGGTCTAGAAGAACCAGAGCTGCTCTGCCACTAGCATCCAGACACTCTCTAATAGCCTCTGAGACCTCCACTAGGGCTGTCTCAGTGCAATGGGAGGCCCTAAAGCCCAACTGGGAAGAGTGAAGGGTGTCCGAACTTTCGACAAACTCCGAAAGCTGTTTATGCACAGCCTTTTCACACACCTTAGCTACCGCCGGAAGAAGTGAAATAGGGTGGTAGCTGGCCGGAGTAGCAGGGTTCAGTGAGGGTTTTTTCAACAAAGGGAGGAGTTTAGCCTGTTTCCACTCAGGAGGAACAATAGCATCCCTGAGGGACAAATTAACAATTTGATTGACTTCAGGGTTGACTACCTCAGCCACCGCTGCCAATATTCTAGCTCGGCAGGGGTCTGAGGGAGAGCCTGACTTAAGCGATTGCAATATGGTCAAAGTGTCTGACAGCGGAATGGGAGTGAATGCGGTCAGACAAGGGCAAGCTAAATCAGAGTCTACTGTCATCGAAGGCAAGTAGGACACCTGCCGATGTGTGACAGTCTCACAACTATCCTGTATGGCTTGGATTTTATCGATAAAAAAATCCGAAAGCTGCTCGCACCAATCGTTAGAGCCCGGAGAAGCTATCTGTTCTGCACATGGATTAAAAAAACTTTGTACTATAGCAAAGATTTCTTTAGAATTGTTTTTTGATTGAGCAATTCGCTCCCCAAAAAAGTGGCCTTTAGCTAGCTTGACCCTGGAATAGTAGTTGTGCTGGGCCTTCCTGAGTGCAATTTTAGCTAGTGGACAGTATGCCAGTCTTCAGCAGCGTTCTGATTTTTTACAGGATTTTTTAAGATCTTTTAAATCTTTAGAGAACCAGGGTTGGGACTGGGATTTCCTTGCTCTTTTATAAACCTGGGGAGTGGAGAAATACTCCACTACTCTGGACAGCCAATTATTGAAACCCCCAACTGTCTCCAACAAATCCCCCAAGGCACCAGGACGAATATTCATCAAAACTCTACAAAATGCATCAGGCTCAATGAGAGGAGACGGTCTCGCCATCACAGTCTTAGTGACAGAATAGGGTGGCTTAATCGTCCAAGAAAACTGAATTTAAAAAAATCACCACGAGATGGGGAGAGGATCCAGTACCGCTAATGGAAAATTGGAGCAAACTCCATCAATGATGTGGCCCTCCCTATGAGAGCGGGAGTTAACCCATTGTGTCAGCTGGGCAAAATTCAAGGATTCAATAAAAGTACGAGTATCAGATGCCTCTTTACAATCAAGGTGAATATTAAAATCACCGAGCAGCAGATAATTGGAGTACTGCAAGGCTCTGGGCACAATAACTTTGTCCAACGTTTTTAGAAAAGTGTTAGGGGTACCGGGGGAAGATAAACAAGCAATCCAATCCAATCCAAGGGATCTTACTTCACATGTTACCTTCACCTCAGTCTCCAGTAGAATCAGAGCTCTTATGAGAGTTTTCTCCAATAGTAAAGCGGAAAATGTATACAGTAAAAAAAAGGAGTAAAATGGCAAAACAAGGATAAATCATAAAAAATGCCGCAAATGCAATTGAAAAAGGCTGTGCCACAGGCTTGGAGCCGGAAGGTGCTCCATTATGATGTTGCTCTTTTAGAGAGGCCCCCACATTTTTCCTCCCACTTGAAGACCTATCTTCACATATTTCTATATTATTGCAGTCAGTCTCGTTAGAGCATTTTCATCCAAGGTTGATGCCACATACAGTGCAAGACACTGGGCAAGCATACTCTTTAAAAGGCTGAAGTTGTCACGTTGTATAATTTGTAAATTACAGTAACTTTTTAACATAATGCAGTCAGGTATAGGGCAGTTTTTAATGTGCTTAATATTGCAAGACTATACGTGCTTTATAAGCCTTGCTTTATCACTAAATTAATGTGCTTTAAAATGCACCATTTGTCAAATTGTTTTCAATTTTTTTTCACTGGACGAGGACCCAGTGTGGACCCCGCGTTTGTCCATTAAGCTTCCTTGCGTCGCTCACTACATAAAAGTCATACAAAACTTTTACACCCCACCACTTTCAAATGTCACCAGCCATCACTGGTGCCTATCTATGCCTGCATATGTTTTTGTGAATCGTGAGTAGAGGCTGCACGTTCCTGATAAAGCAGTCGCTCTATATCAGGCTTTGAAGCTCGTGTTTTACTGAAATTTGGAAAGGCACATTATTATGTGCATCAGTCATTTCCTTATCTTCTTTGCACACAGAGGGAACACCTCTCATTCTAAATTACATCATTTGACAGAGCACTGTTTCAGACGGATGATGCTGTATCCATTGAACAGGGTAATGAATGAGAACAGGCCAAAAACAGCTGATCTTTTAGTTTCTACAATTTAACTTCAGCTCAAATGCAAACAAGAAGTAACTTGAATTCCTATTTGAACTCTGCACTGTATGCCTCCAAAGATACATTTTAAAAAGTTTACAATTTAAGATGTTCATCTTGTGACTTGCAGAAATATTCCAAGCAGCGCAAGCCAGGCCCTTTTAGTGCAACTAAACGCAGACAGACTTTATGAAGTGGTCGTACTGCATAGTAAATGAAGAAAATTGCCTAATTAAAGCCAAGAGGTGGCATAATGTAAAGTATGGCCTCTACTAATGTACATTAGAAGCAGCAGAAAGGTGTCTGTTGTCTGGCACATGCTAAAGTGATGCACCTGATTACAAAAAGTGTGCCACAGCTTCACATAGGTCAACGCAGAATGCTCGAAAGCATAATCATGGAGTGTCACTCCCTGTGTGTGGTGGTGGTCTGCTGTTAAGTCTTTGCTCGTAGTAGAAGTTTGATGGCCCACACCAAAGTGGGTGGTGTTCATCAATTTTCAGCAGAAAACTAAATTTCAGGCCACCCCCGAGAGGTGGATATCCTCCTTCTCTCTAGAGAAGTGTTTTACCAAGGTATGTCTGGTCATGGCTAAACTCCTAGGGAAACAGTGCTCACTCACATGGGGAAGGGTCCTCAAGAATACTACAGGATACTCCAGGAATTTGGCAACAAACCACCCCGCCACCAAAAATGATATAACAGAAGGGACCTAAATTCCCCTTCTTTGCTAGCCAAGTTGTGCTTACTCAGAGAGACAACATTTGCCAAAGTGCCTCAACTTCATCAATTGCCCTGGCTCCACAATTTATATAATGTGGCACCATGTGAACTGGTGCATGTTTTTGTATTTCTTGACCTGAGGACAGTGTTCCTATATAAAATTGTATAACTGTCAAAGAGGATTCTATATTTTATGTTGCTTGAAAATAATTTAAGATGTCCATTACCATAGAATTTCTGCTCATGGGGAAATTCACTAACATCATGTCTAGGTGATCACACCCTTTGTGCCTCTGAACCCTTAATACATGTGCTTGACTCACCTATCAGTTTCAAACATTCTCTATGTATTGACGAGCACTGTGACTCAATAAGGCTACCCTAGTTGTGCATGACATTGGACGATTAGACCATACTTTCCTGCTTGCTTCCAACTTAAGGGCACATACCTTGAATATTGCACTCCCTGAGACACATAGAACTTCGATTGTGTGTACCATCTTCGAATCAGTCTCCCCATGCGTCTTCCTTTTGTTTGGGGAAGAGGGACAGCACGCACCACTGACACCAGGAATGAGTGAAAAAGGCTCCTTTATTGAAACCAATGCACATTACAACATACCCTTGTCCTTTAACTTAGAAAACTATAACCTGCCTATACATCTTTAATCACCTATGATAAACTACCCCACCCCTAAATTAACCTCCATTCACTTAACAACGTCAACCCTCAATAACATACTTGCATCAGAGCTGATGAACTGGAAGTGGGGGCCTTTAAAATCCCTTCCCTTTTCCTACCTCAACTACCCTTTGAACCTCAGTTAACTTCCTACCTAAACTTGAGCTTCCTATGTCACCCAGGCGTGAACTACTAACCCACTACATTTCAACCTGAAATGTCGCTGACAAACAATGAACTTCTGTAAATCATGGCTACTTCTCAGCCCACCGCAAGTGCACCTGAATCAAGCAACAACCTGAAAATATAGCTTCCCCAGCGCACCTGGACCAATAAATCGAACCAAGATCCAAATACATGTACCAATATTGTGGGGAACCCTCGACACCCCCTCAGCCTTAACTTAGGGACGGGAGGGTGGGGACAAAAAAACTACTGCCTATGTACCAGTCACCATGCTGTTCACGACAAAATGATGGCTAACTCCTAAAATGGCAGGGCAATATATATGTTGGGCTGCAAGAGAAGCCCAAAAGTAGTCCAAACCGTAACGCGGTCTTGAACTTCACCACTTCCCCAAAAAACATGAGGGGCAAATCTCCATGTAGTTGGCTGGCCCCCAAGTCCACATTGGTTTAACTGTTCAAACGATGGTGCATGTGCTGCTGCTACTTCAAACCAGTCCTGCTATCATTAGGTTTTTTTTTATTTTGTCATTGATGCCCTTACTATATAGCTTGTGTTTACTCTTGCCACAGTGCAATAATTATGGCATTTGCTATTCCATAACTAAATTGTCAGGCGCTGTGACACCGTGAGAGTCTGTCTATGTTACTCACTGCCAAATAAAACAAAAATACTACAAAATCAAATGTAATACTTTATCCGGGTCTAGGCCGTGCATTTTTTGTTTATATCTGACCTTTGAAGTGCCCAGAAATATCCATCCACAGCCTAAATTAAACGCATTTATCGATAGCTGTCTCTTAGGTAGGAGGATTGTCCGAAATGCAGGTTTATATTGCCTCCGTCAAATGAAAAGAAGACATTTTTATAATAACTAGACAGGATGTTTGCATTGCTTTGAACTATTTTTCCTCCGTTTCTCCTTCTAGTCTTGGTGAAGCCGCTTTGAAGTGTAAAATGGTGGCGTTCACAATCTGAATGCGGCACTGATCAAAAACGTTACTTTACTCACTTGGCAGCCTTAACAGTAAAACGCGCATCTCAAAATACGCAAACCGCAATTAAAACATTTGGATAATCAAGAATCTTCTGCTTTCAGCCATTGAAGTCTTCTAGACAAACAACACGTCAACTTGAAGCTGTCACATTAACATTTTTAAAAATGGCGGGCCTTTCATCTGCGTGTGATGTTCACGTCAAGTTGAATAGTATCTGCTGTGCTGAGTCGCTGACGTCACGGGCTTTCAATAAGTTTTGCGCTCTGAAAATATTAATACCAGAACTGTCAACTTTAAAAAAAAAGGACATTGTGAAGAGGAATGCACTAAATTCACCAAAATAACTGAGTGTAGCAGAAGTGACATCGTCCAAATAATCAGCCACTGATGATATCACTAGAAGTGACATTACATGACTTTTTGACCCTGATAATGTTAAACAAAGTGTTGTCATATGACCTTTAACATAATGGCTCTAAGGTAGTGACTCAGCAATCTAAAACTACCAGCAGTAAACGAAGGTGTAAATATTAAATGGACAATTCATAAAAGAATGCAAAAGGTTTCTAAAGCAGTTACAAATCTTTTTTTGTATCACTCATATACATGAATTAACTTAATGCCATGATATGCGTTGAGGGCCTCCATTATATGTCAGGACTCAGGAGTGCTGCCAAGTTTGTAGCAGTCTTCTTCCCAGAGACAGCCAGCAGCATGGACAGATCCCAACATGCACAGGCCCACATACCAAGACACAGCTCAATATGCCCAGTCCTAGCCAGGACCCCAACACATCACCTAGTGCGCAGGCACAACCTTCGGTTCTTTCCCAGAGTCCTAAATGGACGGTTTAGCCTTTATTCCAAGCGTACATCACACACCAAGGCCTAGATTTATAAAACATTCACTCAACGTAGCACAGCAGCGGCAGTTGCTATACTTCCTTGCATGAAAGAGCTTGAGGAGAGCAGTAGCATATCTATTAACCAATGCCACTGTTTTCCTCTTGCCCTCAGCAACCATGCACCAGCACACACACCATTGAGCCATACTGCAATGGCATGTGTGCCTCCTGTAAGAGTAGCTTTTGTACTGGAAGAGGAGCCTTCTAGTGCAACACTTTTCCTGCTTTATATGTGTACTGCACAATGCAGCACACATGCAAAGTAGGAAATACTAGGAGAAATAAAAACATTTCCACTTGTTATGCCCTCCTCAAGGAGGCATACGGTTTTGGATCAAAACCCCTTTCTATACATGTTTGTAGCTAGGGATCTGCATGAAAACCCATGGTTGCATGGGAACATCCATGTATCACCCATGGGACTTCCTCTTTCCTCTTGATGCAAAGTATTGCAAAACAGTGCATAGGGCAACTTTGTGTTACTTTGGCAACTATCACAGAAAAATTCCAGCACAACAGTATGCATCAGTTTTGAATTAGAAAAACAATGCAAACCTGGAACAAAGCATTAATGAATCTGGGCCTAAGTATGTCTCTCATGGGCAGCAGCAAAACAGTCAGTCAGCCAAATGCTGAAATGGCAAATTTGTTCCCAAGCTCGGTTCTGTGCAGTAGCTGCGTGGGAGAGCAGGGCAAAGTGGTCTTCACATCATAATAAAGCTTTTCAAAATCACATCTTACAGGTCTGTCCGACTCCTAGCATTCCGATCTAAATGACCATAACTCACTGGGAGGAGTCTGAAAAGGTCACAGATACTTTTTGGCGTCCTAGGAAATTGACCAGGTTTGAGCCCAATCATTTTGGGGAAGACAACACAAGTCTAGACCTTGGGCACCTTTGAGCATTTGTGTGCCAGCAGACCCTAACCCCTAAAGTCACAATACCCTTGAGATGCCTAAAGCAAACTATATAGAGGTATTGTACACTACTTATAAAAAAGCAGGCCCATTGCCTTTGTCAATGGTGTTTATAAGATTAACATCAGGATTACAGTCTTCACCAACGCTTAAAACATTTATCACATTTAAAACTACTGGAATAACTAATAAAAAGCATGCCTACTGACTATGCCATAGGTGTAACAAACATGAACAAAGAGAACATTTCACAAAAACAAAGTTTAACTTTTTGACATCAGGTTCCCTAGCAAACCCTCCTGACCCCTGGTAGAAGGTATTCAACAACACTTGCAGTGCGACACAAATGCTCAACTGTGGAAGCATGTAAAAATACATCTCAATTTCTTCCAGGTTTGCTAATCCTTTTATACAAGAGTATTAAGGTATGGTTGTTTCTCCCTGTGTGTGCATCTTGAGGGAGCTCACAGATGCTCAGTTCTGTCCCAACATACATGGTATCTATGGTGTCCCTGCCCTTCTGTGCACCACAATCAAAGAAGGTAAACAGGACTCATGAGAGCCCCCTTCCTTCAGTCACTGCCACTGTCTTTGTGATCTCTGAGGCCTGGAGTCCCAAAGGCAGTGCCAAGGGTCGCAAGTAGGAAGTCAGGGCAACCCCTAAAGGATGTCTATTTGAAGAGGTGGCCTACCTTTGGTGGTGGCAGGCCTTTTGTGGAGAACCACACAAGAGGCACTTTCACTACTCCTCCACCAACTCCCCTATGTATTGTCAAAAAAAAAAAAAGCTTCCTCAGGATGCCACCAATTTACTGGGTGTTTTCCCACTCCTTAATGGACATTCAGAGCTTTCACATAGGGGCTGGAAACCCTGCCTATGCTGTAGTTTCCAGCTTATCTTTCCTGCCACCGTGTGATATCAGGAGCAAGGGAGGACCTGACTTGGCAGTTTGTGTGAAGTTCGGGCTGGACTGTTCCGACTTGAGCAGGGTCAGGACTGATTTGCATGTAGCTGGGTCCAAACTCGGGTGACATGGTGGGCAAAATAACAATGGATTGGTGTATGGCCTGGGTAATTACCAGTGGCTGACATTAATTCCAGCATTCCATTTATCACTTTTTTGAATACTTTAGTGTGTTGCCCTAAATGGGATGGGTATGCCCAGACAATACTGTGTCAATGGGACCAAGCTGTACCTGGCTGATGGGCCCATAACTAGGGTGAAACTGGTCCTGGGTTGCTTTTGTTCCGGTTCAGGGAGGAATTGGTTTGGCAGTTCCGGCTGGACTGTCCTGATTGGATAGGGTCAGGATTGATTTCCATACAGCTGGGTCCAAAGTGAGGTGACATGGTATGCTTAATAATGATGGATTGGGATGTGACGCGAGTAATTACCAGTGGCTGAGATTAATGAGATAAATTCAAGCATTCCATTCATCTTTTTTTGGTATATTTTAGTGTATTGCCCTATATAGGATGGGAATACCCAGACGTGTGTCCAGTGCACACTGTGTCACTGGAACCAAGCTGTACTTGTCTGATGAGCTCATAAGTAGGGTAGACCGGTCCTGGGTTGCTTGTGTTCCAGTTTAGGGTGGGCATGGCCTGGTAGTTCAGGCTGGATCAAGAATGATTTGGACATAGCTTGGTCTGAACTGAGGTGACATGGTGTACAAAATAATTATGGATTAGGATGGAGCCTGAGTATTTACCAGTGACTGAGATTAATTCAAGCATTGCATTCATCACTTTTTCGTATACTTTAGTGCGTCACCCTAGGTGGGATGGGTATGCCCAGACATCAGTCCCATGCACAGCGTGTCACTGGAACCAACCAGTACACAAGCGATGAGCCTATAACTAGCACAAACCCGGTCCTGGGTTGCTAGTGTTCTGGTTCAGGGAGGGCCTACCTTGGCAGTTCGGGCTGGACCATCCGATTAGAGCAGGGTCAAGATAGATTTGCATATAGCTGGGTCCAACTGTGGTGACATGGTGTGCAAAATAACGATGGATTGGGATGCGGCCTGAGCAATTACCAGTGGCTGACATTAATTCAAACATTCCATTCATCACTTTCTTTAAATACTTTTGACCCTAAGTACCCTTTCCACCAGCAAAATGGTCTGCCCATCTGCATGCAGTTTTTTGGTGTAACATGGGCAAAAACAACTCCGTGTTCACCATGGTTATACCCCTCCGACCACCCTATCGAGTAAGGGCCATCAGGGTTGACCTGTATGTGTGTCCTAGTTTAGATGAGCGGATATAGAGATCAGTGTTCACTGCCTGTCACCCCCAGGAAAATCTGAAAAATGCCTTCCTCGCCATGGGAGATATTTCTGATGGTGAAAGGGGAATTCTTTTTTTTCTTTTCAAACACAAAATTCAGCTTTTGGGTTTGTTTTTTAAAATAAAAACTTCAAAGTTTGATGTATGACTCAGTCATTTTAATGAAGACATCTGAGGAACTTTCAATGCATTTCCATGGAACCACCTTGACAGCAGTTCCTGGAAAGGCTTGCTATGTCTGCTGGCCAAATGGACATATCTAATAATGGCAGGCGTAGTACCCTGGGGCTGGTACTCGTATTGTACTCTGACATGCTGACGCATGATACTCCGTCCACCAATATTTAAATCAGGCCCCTAATCTCCCTGTGCCCAAAAAATGTTTAATGCAATCTGGTGCTTATGTAAGAAACTCTAATGCCCTTGGACCAAGTTCACACTGTATAAAACTGCAAAAAATAAAATAAATTAATCTTACATTATTGTTCCCTTTCTCTAAATCATTTGTTTTCAAGTCTTACTATAAGCAGCTTTACTTGTCCACCAAACGCTTATATGAAAGCAGAAATGTGAATATAGAGAGGGGCTTTCAGAGGTGATTTAAGCAGTTATACTTTTTACATTATCTTTTTGCACTGGTGATGGTGGTGAATATGTAGCCTCTGTCCATGTTCGCTTCATAGGACTTCGCTAACACAACCCTGCATTGTGCTCTTCATGGTGTTGGGGGGCATCCACATAGCGATTATAGCAGTAACAACATAGTTAACCCAACAGGGACTACAGCAGCAACAACATCTGTCAAACAGAAGTGATCAAAGTTCCTGCAGAAGTAATGTCCACTGCAGCACTACAGCTCCCATCAAGGCAGGGTCTACAACTTCAGCTCGCAGCACAGCATCACCAGCCACTGCTGTACCCATGGCAATGTCCACAGCAATGACCACCACAATTGCTGCCACCATGTCAGAGTCAACAGCACTAACAACAGCTGCCATCAAGGCTAGAACAATAGCAGTGAGCACAGTTGTAACTGCTGGAAGAATAGCATCAACAGCAGCTGCCACAACAGGAACCACATAATCAACCACTGTTGCTAAACTCTCAGGACAACAACAGCAATAACAGGCATCACCACAGCAGCCAGAATGGCTGTCACAGCAGCCATCAACCCCATAGTAGGGATTGCACTATCAACCAGAACTGCCATTGAAGTAAAACAAATCGCAGCAACTATAGCTTCTACTAAAGCAAGGTCATAGCTCAGCCAGTGCTGTAACTACAGCCAATACCACAGTAGCCACAATTGCTGCCACAATAGCTGCAAACACAAAAGGGATCACAGCTGTGACAACTGCAAGTAAAGCTGAAATCAGAATATGGACCATATTAGTGACCAAAGCTGCTACAACAACAGGGACAGAAGTAGTTACCACAGCTGTCACCTAAACAAAGACAACAGCTATCACAATGGAGGGCTACTGAAATTGCAACAACTTCCACCACAGCATGAACTGCAGCAACAACAACTGTTGTCAGCACTGCAAGGACATCAGCAGCGACAACAGCTACCACAAAAGCAGGGATAACAGCAGCACCCACATTTGGTATTACAGCGGGCACAACAGCAACAGGAAATGTCACAACAGCAGTGACCAACGCAACCACAACTGTTTTGACCACAGCAGGATCCCACCAGTGACTACAGTTACCACCATGACAGGGACAATGGCAATGAGCTGCCAGCAAACCAGGTACAACAGCATTGGCTTACCTCGTGTCAGCACATCAGACAGGACGAAAGAGATATTGTAGAGAAAATGGCTTTGGGGTTACCTTCTTTAGCTTGTTTCGTTGTGCCTCTTTTGGAGACTGGCCTTTTGTGTTGTCTTTGAGATTTTTGTATCAGCCTGTGGCATTTGATGGATGTACATATTTTATCTACATTTGGAGTTGACATTTGTATGTTGGTTTGGTGTGCCCCCTGAATATCAAAACCACAATATTGATGAGACACAATATTGAGTATAACATCAAAAATGAAATATCTACAGTTAAGTCTAGATTTTCAATATCTGACGCTATATATATATGTGCCTATGTGGCACATATATCATCAAGGTATTTAGATGTGGAATTAGGAATGGTAGATCTATACGTCGCAATATGCACTTCACTTTCAATATTTTGATACTCGATATTCTTACACCACAATATTAGTTGTGTTGATATTCAATTGTACAATATTTCATCTGGAGAATTGCATCTTGTTTCTTTTTTATTTCTAGGAAGAGCAAACATTTATTTAGTAATCAAACAGATCAGCAATCCAGGCTGCCACCACTCCACCTAACCCAGTACCTTAGGCCCGGCAGCTCTTTTGCCCCCCTCCCACCCAATATTTCAGCCTTCCATATTCTCCGGAAGTGACGGGTCTGAAGTCTTTTCCGTTGTTCCAATTGTAAAAGGTACCAATGGGTCAAGTTGACCGATCACTCAGTAACACAGAGTGTGCCATCCATTGATTGACTTCTATCTGACCTGCTATGGGGTCCTTTATTTTCATTTTAGTATCGTTTTACAGTGTTGAACATGATAATTGTGTAAGAGTCAGTTTTTTTAAATGTTGGATTTAATCCATACTCATATTAAAGATAAATTCCCTTTCGTAGACAACACATAATTGCAAGCCAGTGTTTTTTTTATTGACTGACATAGATGTGCTTTGGCACATTTTTACCCTTTTTTGGCAAATCCTGTTGTCATAACACCAAATATACGTATTGACCTATACGGTAGTACATGAAATGGTTGATGTAGGGAATTGAGTTACTGGTTGAGGGAGGTGAAATCTACTCAAGCAGCAACAACATTTTTCTACATAATGAAACACATTCAAAACCCAAATTACCCTGTGCTTAACCCTCTGGTAGCTAGGCACAAAAGCACTTAAGCTTAATTTAGAGACAATGTAGAAAGTATTTATGCAGCTCACAAATGCTAACAAAATGAACACAAAACATAAGAAAAAATCACACACTAATTTGGAAAAATACACTCAAATGTAATTGTTGACACCAAAATGAGAAACATCCAATTGGTAGAGACATGTAATTTTAAAGATTTAGGTAAAATTTGTGCCTAAAAGCACAAAGTATCCAACTGTAGTTATCTGGTTGTGTCACACTGGGACAAAGTCACAGATTCAGGCCTACCACGATGGAGCACAGGCCAGATACAGGGACCAAGTCGGGCCCACTAAACAACATAGCTTAAATCCAGGCTGAGAAGCATTTCAAGGTCCTGCAAAAAGGTTGCGTCATGCAGTTGTAGTTCCATGGGGCTGTAGTGCAATGTCCTGCTTTGAGAGGCATCATACAGCAGCAGTTCTGATGAGCTGCAATGCTGCAATTTAAGGTCATGTCTCCAAATGTGTTGCACAGCTGCAGTTGCGATGAGCGGCGGAGTTGCAATGGAAGGTCTTGTGTCAAGATGCATCACACAGCGGCGATTCTGATGAGCTGTGGGACAATGTATTGTGGTGCTTCGGGTCTGCTGGGACTACAGCTGGCCTAGCAGAGCTTCTTCAGGCCCACTTCCAAGGGTTTAGGACTCGAGTGGCACTATTTTGGAGTGCAGGACTCACAACACCCATGGTCTGGGTGTAGGGTTTAAGATGGTTGAACCATTTTATGTTCCTGAGGCTCAGATCAAGAGGCAAACCAAGTAGCACTGAAAATGAATGAAAATGGCCAATTTACTCACTTTGAGGCCTTAAAAAGTGTATATTCACCGCAGGAAGTGAATGAAATAACATTTGAAGGCCTTTAATGTTCAAGCGAAAACACCCGACTTTTTATGAAGGAGCTAATACCCTCACAGGCTTCAGAAAGGTAAAAAATGGTCAGTTTTTCAAATGTTGCATCTTGAAACTACAGCTCACATTTGTATGTGAATCTTCACTTTTGGAGATGAAAAAGCATGTTTAAAGTGATTTTCACACTTCTTGGGGTCCAAATGCAAGATTTGTACAATGGGTAAAAATGAATTGCTCCATATAATCTCTAGCATAGGCCTAGCTTTGTGAGTAGCTCTGGCTTTCCTTATATATTGAAATTAAACTTAGATAATGGTTGACAGAATTTCCTTTGTGTCTTGCCTTTATTGCTCTCAAAATGAATGTTTAAATATTGTACTGTAGTGTTTCCTACATTTGCTGCTGATATGAAGATTAATTGGTTATTTAGTTGATCTAGGGTAGAATGTGTGCCTGGGTTAATGAATCTGACCTGTAGAATTTCTATATGTAATGTAAAAAACATTTCTATAGCCCACTACCACCCTACTGGTATCTTTGCACTGAGAGAGCACCTTGTTTTTATAAGCATGCTTGATAAGTCACCCTAAAAAGAAAATCAGGAACTTGGTTAGAGAGGGGGCGGGGGGGGGGGGACCAGACGGAGTCAGAAGATGGATCAGTGACATTGCATCTGTGTATTATTTCACCCTTGGGAATAACCATCTCTTCAGTATCTTACTAAATTGCATTACATTCCCACTCTGCCTAATGTTAGCTGGAAGCTCATTCCATAGTCGTGAGGCCACTGAATTAAAGGCTCCTCCCCCTTGGGATGTTGACCAGATCTGCTGTTGACGAGGGGAGGTTTCTTGTAGGAGTATACCAGGATGTATATCCTCTATAACTTTAATGCACAATCTGCCACATGCATCATTGAGAATTGCATGCGCAAACGGTGCGAATCACAATTTTCGGCCGTTTTCGAATGCAATTCTCAAATTTGGGATGCATCATGCATTTCGCAATTATAGGAATCGCAACCATGTTGCGATCTCTAAAATTGCGATTGCATTTAAGAAATCGCAATTTGAGATTTCTTAAATGCAATGCATGAACATTTTTAATTTGCGAATTCGCAAATAGGAAGGGGTAAATTAGCATGAAGTTGACCTTCATGCTAATTTGCGAAAACTTTCATAAATGCACAAAAATGCATTTTTGAAAGTTTCATGTTACACACCACATGTCCTTGGGACATGTGTGTGTGAAACTTGCACTTAAAGTTACATTTCAGGGGTGCGGGGGGGGGGGGTCCTTTGGACCCCCTCTTCACCCTTGAAAATGCATTCACAAATTGCGATTCGCAAAATGCTAATCGCAATTTGTGAATGCCTTCCCATTCATTCCTATGGGCCTCTTGGCCCATAGGAATCAATGGGAAGGGATTCCTTAACTGCGATTCGCAAATTGTGAATCGCAATTCAGGAATTTTTTAAATAAATTGCAAATAAAAATGCGATTTTTTGATGCATAGCAATTTGCGATTTCTTAATTGCGATTCCTTAATTTTCGCAATTAAGAAATCGCAAATGCTAACTTTGATGCATGTGGCCGTTTATCAATTGCCTTAATCCTTTGTGTATCCTTTCTACAGGCCACAAACAAAAGATATCCAGGTGAAACTAGTTCACTAATTAATGTGGTTCAGGCCTCTTTTCACTGTGTTTCTGTGAGTCATACTTACAAAGTAGCTATTTTTTTCAGGACTCGTAAATACCATGGCAATTACTTACAGCTGACTGGGAGTTCAACTGTGATCAGTTTACAGTTTTACTAGTCTGATCGGTTAGAGTGGTGGATGGTGGAGTTGGATCACTGACTCTCTTTTCTCTCAATGAATTGTACATGGCAGGTAAGATAACAATCTCATCTCACCAAGATTTTTGATGTGTGCATCTTAAATCTCTCATGTAACTCCAGCCCAGCTACCTAATTTGACAGATATAAATTTAATTCCCACCGCATCACCTCATAATATGTTCAACAGACAGAGTTTCTGATCTCAGGTCATATTCAGGGAGCAGATAGGCACAGACGGGCTTGACTTTGGTGTGCTGCTGGTGGTTATGTGCATTAGGCTCCTTAAAATACCTGTACCCCATTATTGGAAGTGCAACTAGACTACTGCCTAAAATGTCGCCTCTACGTGGAATTCATGAAGTGAAAAATAATATGCAATCTCAATCTAGAAGCTCTATGAGAAAGAAGGGGCCCCTACAATGTGAACAGTTAGCTACTCGTAGGGAAGGTAAACTATGTAGAGAAAAGCAGCGTAGCTAAACTCTAAAGGGATTGATACTCCCTAAAATAGAATCTAAACACAATAATAGACCCTTTAGAGCAATCAAATAAATGTGTGCTGAAACGAAAATTTATACAAAAATCCTTTAGTTTATTATATATTATTTGTTTTTAGTATATTTTGTTTGTTATTTGTATCTTTTATACACAGTTCATTTACTTTTTTGATTCATTTTTTACATTTTAAGAATTTAACTTTGTGTAATCCCTGGTTGTCAAAAAAACATTAATAAGTGAGAATAGAAAAATTTACATAAACACAATCACATATATACATTAAACCCCGTGATATACGAAAATATTCAGTTGTTGGTAAATTGATGAAGGCAATGCGGTTGAGTGGAACTACGCGCGTTTCGGCCTGAGGCCTTCGTCAGGTGACCGTCATTCGTATATTAAACATAAATCACAAACAGTGTTTTGAACCTACACAGAAAGAACAAGAACAAAAAAACATATTTAAATATATTTACAGTTCAGACACACTTCTATATTACAGCTATTTACAACTCAGTTTCTATTTCTATATTTTGCGGGTCTATTGACGTTGCTATAAGAGTGTATATACATTTTTTAGCTTTTTAGTGCAAACACTAACTAATAATTAATCATAAACGCCAGACTATCTAATTTTTATGCTCTCCAGATACATCAGTACATATTTGTTAACAGTTTGCATTACTAGCTGGATGATAGGTCGGCACTTCGAGTGTGTTTATTTTAATAACAGTTCTAGTCTTGATATTTTTCTTAGGGGATAGATTTCTGTACCAGCAGCTCTATATTAGGCATTAGAATTTCATGAACAAAACGATGAAACAACGAGAGAAAATTCAACAAATAAGAATAGACATAGATATAAAGGATTAAGGCCTTACATAGTCAACATACAGGCAACCTAACTAATGGGATAAAAAGATGAGGATTAGAGATGTCATTGGAAGGAAGTAAGGACTATATCTACTTACACGACAATGGACAGGATGGCTTATCAACGTTTTTACCTCTTGTGAAGACACATTTAATATCGTTAGTCCAGTGTTAGATATTCTGAAAGATAGATATGTACCCATTTGAATTCCAATTAGGCTATGTATTGTTTTTTAATATAGTGTTCGCTGTTCTATAGAAAAGATTACCTTATTTACTTCTGCCACTTGGTTTTAGTGTCCATCACATCACATCATATATTGAAAGATATAGTGAAGCTTTGGGATCCTTAATTTAGAGGACTGATTCTAAATTTCAGTGAGGACAAAAGAAGATTATTATTTGAAAGTCTATTTGTGCGATTAAAATTTTATTAACTAGGTGCCTTTATAAGTTCTATGTTATTTAGATCTAAAGACTTTCATTTGTTATTTAGAAGTAGGCAATGTACAGGTAAGTTTAGATTTTATATCAGAGAAAAGTCTTAGCTTTATACTATGTTCTAATGTTGTCTTGATGTGTTTATATACTTTACATACTAGGTAGTATTGGTCTTTTAAACACAATTTTCGTACTGCATAAGCGCATACCTTAAAAATCTGGCATTTCTGAAGTGTATTTATCGCATGGTAGGCCACCGGAGCGGTACAAGCTTTTGAATCACTTTCTGTTTATTTACTCTAAACACAGGGGGACATAAAAAAAGAAAGGGACAACTCTATATTACCATATTTAAATAATGCTATTTGGTGTTACCCAGCTAGTGCATGTTGATGTCTTTACCTTAATTTAATAGCGCTGTCAGCTGTACTTGCTGAGGGTGTTTGCCTCTGGTGGATAGAATATAGAATGGGAGCAGAATTAGAATCAACATACCCATATAAAGATTAGCCTTTTTTACACAAACAGTTTCTCCATTAGCTCGTACGATATAATTGGCGAGTTCCAAACGTACCTTACACTACCGGTGCCGGAGCGTTCTATCGGGGGTTCTGGTTCAATGGTGCTTCCGATGTCCGTGATCTAAACGGACTGAGCGAGTGCGAGCTTTTTATTTAGAAAAACGCGCGTTCTTTTACTCGCGTTACAGAGCTGGCAGCTGTGGCCAATTACTCCGTGCGCAGCTCGATGACGTAGCCCGAACGGGACACAGATCCCATTTGTTTACACAGAGGTAGAAAACAGACTAGTACGAGGTTTGTAATATTGTGGTTTCGGCTGTTAAGCTATTGAAAAAAATATATAATAAAAGACGCTTTAAATTGATCTGACTCCCGGTTTCACAAATATGAGACCACTATGGGGGTCGATATATATATATCGTTTAATGGATATTATATTTTTGGGTGTTAGAATTAATCGACTAAGAGTTGTTTATATTGTTGAACAAGTCGTATTTTATAGTTAGATGGTATAATGAAGTTTGAAAAATAGCACATTTCCTCTATTATAAAGTTCCCTACAGATTTGGATTCATGTATCCCTTTTGTTTTAAGATATAAACATGCTCTCATTAAGGGGCCTAACATCTTAATTAGCTTATTTATTAGGTAAATATGTATATTATATTTTGGTATAGGGTTAAGGTCACGTATCTCTTTTTTATTTAAGCCTACATTCAGATGGAGATATTAAAGGATAGCTTGATGCCACGGAATTTCGGAATTCAGGCCTGTTCTGAACGTGTCCAGAGTAAATATCCAAAAAACCTCACGTTTGCGACGGATTTTGTCTGTATTAGTGCCAGCTTTTGCCACGATTTTTTCTAGGACTATCCAGCGAATGTCATCAGGTTTGTGGTCCTTATCAATATAGTGTGATACTAAGGGGGCAGTTAACTTTTGCGTACGTATCGCTGATTTGTGTTCTGTGATCCTAGTATTTACAGAGCGTGACGATTCACCCACATAGCCTTTGTTGCAAGGACAAATCAAAAGATAAACAATATTCGTAGTTTTACAATTTGTCATAATTGGCAAGGGAATCGATGTATTATTGAAGGTAAATTTGGCAGTTTCGATTGCTTGTGGACAGATTTTACAAGTACCACATCTATGGTTGCCAGTCACTGGAGCCCCAGTGACGATATTTCTTTGACTCAAAGCCTTCTGAGTAGGCATCCTAGATCTAACAATTATATCTTTGATATTTTTGTTTTTTTTGTATGCGAAAAGGGGTTTGTTTATGCTTTCAGTACCACTTTTGTTGACATTAAGGATATGCCAGTTTGCATACAGAATTTGTTGAATTTGTTTATTCAACATGGAGTGTCTAGTTACAAACACCAAACTAGCATCCCGTTTAGTGTTTGTACCTGTGAGAAGGTGTTGGCGGTCATAATACCTGGCTCTTTTAAAGGAGTCGCGTATTAATTTGTTGGGGTAGCCACGTTCCATAAACTTCTCCTTCATTATAGTAGCCTTCTGGTCATAGTCTATTAACTTAGTACAATTTCTCCTCAGCCTCAAAAATTGGCTGAAGGGAATGCTGTCTTTCTGAGACAAGGGGTGGAAGCTACTATAATGAAGGAGAGTATTGCGTGCTGTTGGCTTTGTGAAAAGGTCCATGATTAACTTCCCTTCATCATGTTTAATACTCAGATCTAGGAATTCAATTTCTGAGTTGCTTTTTTTCTCTGTGAATTTCAAGTTTGGGTCGCAAGCGTTCAGCCACAAAACAAATTCTTCTAAAACATCCTCATTGTCGTCCCAAACGAAAATGATGTCGTCAATAAAACGTGACCAATAAAAAACCGATTCAAAAAACGGGGCGACCTCATTGAAAACAAACTTTTCTTCGAAGAGGGCAACATATATATTAGCGATCGTCGGAGCACAGGAAGCACCCATACTAACTCCTCTAATCTGTTTATAAAGTTGTCCTGCAAATTCAAAAATATTGTTATCTAGAATGATTTGGAGACAGTCCAAAATGAATGACATATTACAATCGATATTATATGACTCTATAAACCACTCAGTGGCTTCCATTGCGCCAATGCAAGGTATATTGGAGTAGAGGCTCTCTACATCCAATGTCACCATCCATTGACGATGAGCGTTAAAGGAGGTGCCTTCAAGTTGGGTGATCATGGGATTCCAAAAGTCCATAAAAATGAACAGGACCCCCCGCTACGCCCTATAGTTACAACCATCGGGAGTGTGACAGAACCTATATCTAAGTATATAGACGCCATTCTGCGTCCCCACATAGAAAAAATACCAGGTCACATTAAAGATACTAGAAATGTGATCACCCAACTTGAAGGCACCTCCTTTAACGCTCATCGTCAATGGATGGTGACATTGGATGTAGAGAGCCTCTACTCCAATATACCTTGCATTGGCGCAATGGAAGCCACTGAGTGGTTTATAGAGTCATATAATATCGATTGTAATATGTCATTCATTTTGGACTGTCTCCAAATCATTCTAGATAACAATATTTTTGAATTTGCAGGACAACTTTATAAACAGATTAGAGGAGTTAGTATGGGTGCTTCCTGTGCTCCGACGATCGCTAATATATATGTTGCCCTCTTCGAAGAAAAGTTTGTTTTCAATGAGGTCGCCCCGTTTTTTGAATCGGTTTTTTATTGGTCACGTTTTATTGACGACATCATTTTCGTTTGGGACGACAATGAGGATGTTTTAGAAGAATTTGTTTTGTGGCTGAACGCTTGCGACCCAAACTTGAAATTCACAGAGAAAAAAAGCAACTCAGAAATTGAATTCCTAGATCTGAGTATTAAACATGATGAAGGGAAGTTAATCATGGACCTTTTCACAAAGCCAACAGCACGCAATACTCTCCTTCATTATAGTAGCTTCCACCCCTTGTCTCAGAAAGACAGCATTCCCTTCAGCCAATTTTTGAGGCTGAGGAGAAATTGTACTAAGTTAATAGACTATGACCAGAAGGCTACTATAATGAAGGAGAAGTTTATGGAACGTGGCTACCCCAACAAATTAATACGCGACTCCTTTAAAAGAGCCAGGTATTATGACCGCCAACACCTTCTCACAGGTACAAACACTAAACGGGATGCTAGTTTGGTGTTTGTAACTAGACACTCCATGTTGAATAAACAAATTCAACAAATTCTGTATGCAAACTGGCATATCCTTAATGTCAACAAAAGTGGTACTGAAAGCATAAACAAACCCCTTTTCGCATACAAAAAAAACAAAAATATCAAAGATATAATTGTTAGATCTAGGATGCCTACTCAGAAGGCTTTGAGTCAAAGAAATATCGTCACTGGGGCTCCAGTGACTGGCAACCATAGATGTGGTACTTGTAAAATCTGTCCACAAGCAATCGAAACTGCCAAATTTACCTTCAATAATACATCGATTCCCTTGCCAATTATGACAAATTGTAAAACTACGAATATTGTTTATCTTTTGATTTGTCCTTGCAACAAAGGCTATGTGGGTGAATCGTCACGCTCTGTAAATACTAGGATCACAGAACACAAATCAGCGATACGTACGCAAAAGTTAACTGCCCCCTTAGTATCACACTATATTGATAAGGACCACAAACCTGATGACATTCGCTGGATAGTCCTAGAAAAAATCGTGGCAAAAGCTGGCACTAATACAGACAAAATCCGTCGCAAACGTGAGGTTTTTTGGATATTTACTCTGGACACGTTCAGAACAGGCCTGAATTCCGAAATTCCGTGGCATCAAGCTATCCTTTAATATCTCCATCTGAATGTAGGCTTAAATAAAAAAGAGATACGTGACCTTAACCCTATACCAAAATATAATATACATATTTACCTAATAAATAAGCTAATTAAGATGTTAGGCCCCTTAATGAGAGCATGTTTATATCTTAAAACAAAAGGGATACATGAATCCAAATCTGTAGGGAACTTTATAATAGAGGAAATGTGCTATTTTTCAAACTTCATTATACCATCTAACTATAAAATACGACTTGTTCAACAATATAAACAACTCTTAGTCGATTAATTCTAACACCCAAAAATATAATATCCATTAAACGATATATATATATCGACCCCCATAGTGGTCTCATATTTGTGAAACCGGGAGTCAGATCAATTTAAAGCGTCTTTTATTATATATTTTTTTCAATAGCTTAACAGCCGAAACCACAATATTACAAACCTCGTACTAGTCTGTTTTCTACCTCTGTGTAAACAAATGGGATCTGTGTCCCGTTCGGGCTACGTCATCGAGCTGCGCACGGAGTAATTGGCCACAGCTGCCAGCTCTGTAACGCGAGTAAAAGAACGCGCGTTTTTCTAAATAAAAAGCTCGCACTCGCTCAGTCCGTTTAGATCACGGACATCGGAAGCACCATTGAACCAGAACCCCCGATAGAACGCTCCGGCACCGGTAGTGTAAGGTACGTTTGGAACTCGCCAATTATATCGTACGAGCTAATGGAGAAACTGTTTGTGTAAAAAAGGCTAATCTTTATATGGGTATGTTGATTCTAATTCTGCTCCCATTCTATATTCTATCCACCAGAGGCAAACACCCTCAGCAAGTACAGCTGACAGCGCTATTAAATTAAGGTAAAGACATCAACATGCACTAGCTGGGTAACACCAAATAGCATTATTTAAATATGGTAATATAGAGTTGTCCCTTTCTTTTTTTATGTCCCCCTGTGTTTAGAGTAAATAAACAGAAAGTGATTCAAAAGCTTGTACCGCTCCGGTGGCCTACCATGCGATAAATACACTTCAGAAATGCCAGATTTTTAAGGTATGCGCTTATGCAGTACGAAAATTGTGTTTAAAAGACCAATACTACCTAGTATGTAAAGTATATAAACACATCAAGACAACATTAGAACATAGTATAAAGCTAAGACTTTTCTCTGATATAAAATCTAAACTTACCTGTACATTGCCTACTTCTAAATAACAAATGAAAGTCTTTAGATCTAAATAACATAGAACTTATAAAGGCACCTAGTTAATAAAATTTTAATCGCACAAATAGACTTTCAAATAATAATCTTCTTTTGTCCTCACTGAAATTTAGAATCAGTCCTCTAAATTAAGGATCCCAAAGCTTCACTATATCTTTCAATATATGATGTGATGTGATGGACACTAAAACCAAGTGGCAGAAGTAAATAAGGTAATCTTTTCTATAGAACAGCGAACACTATATTAAAAAACAATACATAGCCTAATTGGAATTCAAATGGGTACATATCTATCTTTCAGAATATCTAACACTGGACTAACGATATTAAATGTGTCTTCACAAGAGGTAAAAACGTTGATAAGCCATCCTGTCCATTGTCGTGTAAGTAGATATAGTCCTTACTTCCTTCCAATGACATCTCTAATCCTCATCTTTTTATCCCATTAGTTAGGTTGCCTGTATGTTGACTATGTAAGGCCTTAATCCTTTATATCTATGTCTATTCTTATTTGTTGAATTTTCTCTCGTTGTTTCATCGTTTTGTTCATGAAATTCTAATGCCTAATATAGAGCTGCTGGTACAGAAATCTATCCCCTAAGAAAAATATCAAGACTAGAACTGTTATTAAAATAAACACACTCGAAGTGCCGACCTATCATCCAGCTAGTAATGCAAACTGTTAACAAATATGTACTGATGTATCTGGAGAGCATAAAAATTAGATAGTCTGGCGTTTATGATTAATTATTAGTTAGTGTTTGCACTAAAAAGCTAAAAAATGTATATACACTCTTATAGCAACGTCAATAGACCCGCAAAATATAGAAATAGAAACTGAGTTGTAAATAGCTGTAATATAGAAGTGTGTCTGAACTGTAAATATATTTAAATATGTTTTTTTGTTCTTGTTCTTTCTGTGTAGGTTCAAAACACTGTTTGTGATTTATGTTTAATATACGAATGACGGTCACCTGACGAAGGCCTCAGGCCGAAACGCGCGTAGTTCCACTCAACCGCATTGCCTTCATCAATTTACCAACAACTGAATATTTTCGTATATCACGGGGTTTAATGTATATATGTGATTGTGTTTATGTAAATTTTTCTATTCTCACTTATTAATGTTTTTTTGACAACCAGGGATTACACAAAGTTAAATTCTTAAAATGTAAAAAATGAATCAAAAAAGTAAATGAACTGTGTATAAAAGATACAAATAACAAACAAAATATACTAAAAACAAATAATATATAATAAACTAAAGGATTTTTGTATAAATTTTCGTTTCAGCACACATTTATTTGATTGCTCTAAAGGGTCTATTATTGTGTTTAGATTCTATTTTAGGGAGTATCAATCCCTTTAGAGTTTAGCTACGCTGCTTTTCTCTACATAATCTCAATCTAGAAGACAAGCCAAAATTCACTCTTTTAACTACTGCTGGATGGCTTCATGCTGACTACCTAAAAATTAGTTTTTTAAAGCACACCTTAACATTAAAATCACCTCTCATAAAAAATTAAGTGCTTTTAAAATACTCTTCATAATGGTCAGTATCAGCCCATACAATCAGTCATTCAATTATATCACAGAAGTGTGTAAGGACCTTTAAAGTACCCGCTCTTCATCAGGAGCACACATAGACTGCTCTCCAAAATGGCTCCCATATATCGTAACCAGGAAGTGAAGAGTTAAGCAGCCGCAATCCAAGAATCCTTACGAAATTCACACTTCAATGAACTCATTTATGGCTTCCTGCTCTAGAATTAAAAAAAATAATGTATTTGTTATATCAAGTCCTTTCTCTCTGTTGACCACCCAAAGAGTCTTTCTTAGGTCTACTCCTTTAACTCTAACAGCAGCAACATTCTAAATATAAGCACTGGCAAAGCCAATCTGTTTCCGTTTTTGCAAATAAAGAATTTGGATGATATCCTAGGACATGACTCATGCCTGATCATCGAGATGAAAAGTGAAGAAGTGGTGCAGGATAGGAGCAAGGCACAACAAGGGAAAAGGAGGGAAAAGTGGGAGGGAAGAAGCAGTGCTGAGTGTCTGCTAGCTGAGCCAGTAGGGAGGCAGGGGGTGAGCAGTGAGCAGAGAGCCTGAGGATTAGCGGGGTGGACTGGGGAAGTGAGAGGGTGCCGAATACGTGAATAGAGAGCAACCTGTAGGAAAGGCCACGAAAAATAGAAGCTGGGAGCAGGGGTTGTGGGGGAGAGAGCCAGGAAAGATATTACTCCCCTCAAGTGCTAAAAGCCAAAGCGAAACATGTAAAAGGAAAAATGGTTCCCTGACAGCAATAATGAAAGATACAACTCATCCAACCAAAAGAAGGTGTGACAGAATGAAACAAACATTATCTTTTGAGTTGTAATGTAACGTAGTGTAAGGTGGATTTGTAGAGCGCTGCTTGTCACCCATGAGGGTATCCAGGAGCTGTTGGGTTGGAGAAACAAAAGAATGTTGGGGACAGCCAAGAAATGAAAGCAGAAAGCTGCAATAGACAAGGAAGTGATCAAATCATGAACAGGAAGTACACCAACAGCGATTCTCAGCATATGATAAACTACTGGCTACAGTTCTGTCTGTGACAAACGGCTGAAGCTGTCTGTAGCGAGGAAGAAAAAACAGAACAAAGAAAATATTTGGAAATCACCGGGGGCAGATGGGATTTTTTACTGGGTTGATGCGTCAGAGCACAGTGGGCGATATGTAAAAGAAATTCTTTATTTACCATTCCATTTGCAGCAAGAAACAATAACGAGTGTTCTTTTGTTTTTGAGGTTTTATTTTAAATCTTAAAACAGAAACAAACGTCAAAAAGCAATAACAATGAGCTTTATTTATAAAGCCCAATGTGTACCATTGAATACAATTTTAAACAATCAAGCGGGGAGTGTGGCTTTCTTCCTGTGTGGTTAATAGATATGGTACAGCTAGGACCATTTAATATAGTATACAGGACATTTCTTTCAACTGAGGCTGCCTTTTCTTCTTTAAAAAATGTATTACCTAGCAGCAAGTATAGACTAGTCTTCTGAATTATTTTGGCGCCAAATACACATAAGAGCAATGGAGTTATTTGAAGTATGAAGCAATGTGTTTTTGCACTTGTTTTGTAAAATTAATAGCACTCTGCTAGCTTAGTAATAACTGCTTATTTTACTTTGGCTGATGTGTTTTTTTTCCTGTAGGTACTGCCTGAGATAATTGGCGACTGAGGCGTCTACAACAATTATGTAGTGACTCCTTCCAAGTACTTTATATTTTGATTTATCTTTGCTTGCAGAGAAATCAGAAAAAGTCCTCCCTTGTTTGGTTAACACAAGACAGTGCTAAAGGTTATGTTCACCGTGAGACTGCAGACTCTAACAAGATGTACTACTTGCAGTAAGTGCTGTAAATCTCAAATGCCTCTAGGAATGTTATCCCTTCTGGTAAAACACCAAAAGACTTATTTTTTGTCAAAGGACCACCCACACATGAGCCCCAATAGTGCACTCCTATTACGCATGGAGAGTGTTTACAAATGAGAGAACAAACCAGAAACAGAAACAATAGGCAGGATAGAACAAAGGATTCAACATGCAGATTAGAACAAACCAGAAACAACAGGAAAGATAGAACTAACTAGAAACAGCAGGCAGGATAGAACAAATCAGACACAACAGACAGGATAGAAGAAACGGGAAACAACAGGCTGGAAAGAACAAACAGGAAACAACACGCAGAATAGAACAAAACAGGAAACAACACGCAGAATAGAACAAAACAGAAACAACAGGCAGGATAGAACTAACCAGAAACAAATGGCATGATAAAACAAACCAACCAGACACAGCAGATAGGATAGAACTAACCAGAAACAACAGGCAGGATAGAACTAACCAGAAAAAACAGGCAGGATAAAACAAACCAGACACATCAGACAAGATAGAACATATGAGAAACAAAACCCTGGATAGAAAAAACAGGAAACAGGAAGCTCGATAGAACAAACCAGAAGCAACAGGCAGTATAGAAAAAACTAGAAACAACAGGCAGGGTGCTTGTCTCCAGAAATCTCTCAGCACAAGTTAAAGTGGGCCAGTTGGGAGTTCCACTTTCACAAGTTAGAAATCTGCTCCCTCCACCTGTTGTGCAGAATTGCCAAAGTCCCCCTTTGTTGCTGTATTTGTTTGTGTTAGACTTGGTCCTTTTTGGCTAAAGTTCCCTAAACGTTTTGTCTTCCCCCTGGACCTTTTTACTGACATGGTGTTGCCAACTTAGATGCTTTGGGCACTTTGCCATTGCTGATCAGCGTCTAAGTGCCAATGCTCCCTGTATAAAGTGTAATAGTAATTGATTGTCCATAATTGGTATATTTGTTTTACTAGTAAAGTCCCTAGTAAAGTTCACTATGTGTGCCAGGCTGGTAAAACAAATGCTACTAGTGGGCCTGCAGCACTATTTTGCCACCCACACCAGTAGCCTTAAAGAGAGAACTCAGGCCTTCCACTGCAGTGCCTGTGTGCTGTTTGTTAAACAGCCTTGTTGTCCTGACAAGTGTACCCTTCCCTTTATATGCCCATCAGACACCCCTATGGTAGGTCCAGGGTACCTCCCTGGGCAGGGTGCAGTGTATGTGAAAGGTAGGACATGTACCGGGGTGTGTACCATGTCCTGACAGTAAAATACTCTCCATTTCTTTTTTCACTGTTGAAAGGCCATCTTGCCCATAGGACTGAATGGGGAGGCTGTGTAATATGTTTCCAGCCTATCTTCCCATAGGCTTACGATGGAGAGGTGAAGTTTAGTATGCCTGAACTCACAATTTATTAACACATCTTGTTATGAAGGTGGTTTTTGCATTGTGTGTTTAGAAACCACACTTTTAGAAGTGGCTGTTTTTTTTGTGTTCTAACATTTCTGTGTGTCTCTGTCTGGTTGTGGATTGACTGTCTGGATTTGAAAGTGATAGGATCTGGGGAATGACTTGACCCAGGGGAGGAGGTGCGGCAGCAACAGGATGACCTGCATCTGGAGTGTAGGGGTGAGGAGTAGCCCCTGGAGATGAGGAGGCCTGGGCTTCTGCCATAAAATAATGGCTTCATCTCCTGCTGAGTGATTGAGGATCCAGACCCCCACTATCAAAAGAAGAAGGTGTCACTGGCAGGGAGACACCCAAAACTGGTTTGGACAGGGGTCAGGGCCCCCCTGAACACAGACCTCAAAGACATTTAGGAGTATAACTATGAGGGCTGAAACCCCTGGACTTTGGATTGATCAAGACCGAAAAGGGTTGAAACTACTTTGTGTTCGAGAGGAACCTCTGCCAAGGAAGAAACAGCTGAAGAGACTGAAGGAAAGGACTGACCCTTGCTGTGTGTTTTGGAGCTCTTTGCTGTGTGCTGTGTCCCCCTGCTTGAAAGGACTTTGCTGTGTCCTGAAGTAACTTGTCCCCAAGGGCCCAAGGAGAGCTGGCTCCCTGTTGTGGAAACTCAGGAACATAAATGTTTCCAGAGGTGTCTCAGCGACTCTATGTGCGTGTGCTTTTTGGAACCTTCGTAAGAACTGCCCCATGATCGTATGCACTCCGAATCCAAGTGAGTCTCAGCTACGCTGTGTGCGTGTGCTTTGTGCAGCCTCAGACCTTCGTGAGGATTACCCTGTGATCGTGGGCACCTGGAATCCAAGTGAGTCTCAGCGACGCTATGTGCGTGTGCTTTGTGCAACCTGAGATCTTCGTGAGAATTGCCCTGTGATCGTAGGTGCCTGGAATTCAAGTGAGTCTCAGCGACACTGTGTGCGTGTGCTTCATGCAGCCTGAGTCCTTCGTGAGAATTGCCCTGTGATCGTGGGCGCCTGGAATCCAAGTGAGTCTCAGCGACGCTGTGTGCGTGTGCTTTATGCAGCCTGAGACCTTCGTGAGGATTGCCCTGTGATTGTGTACACACAAAGCTCAAGTGAGTCTCAGCGACGCTGTGTGCTTGTGCTTCGTGCAGCCTAAGACCTTCATGAGGATTGCCCTGTGATTGGGTACACTCGAAGCTTAAGTGAGTCTCAGCGACGCTGTGTGTGCTTTGTGCAGCCTGAGACCTTCGTAAGAACTGCCCTATGATCGTGTACACCTGAAGCTCGATTGAGTCTCAGCTACGCTGTGTGCACGTACTTTCTGCAGCCTGAGACCTTCGTGAGGATTGCCCTGTGATCATGTACACCCGAAGCTCAAGTGAGTCTCAGCGACGCTGTGCGCGTATGCTTTGTGCAGCCTGAGACCCTCGTGAGGATTGCCCTGTGATCGTTGGAACCCGGAGCTTAAATGAGACTCAGTGACGCTGTGTGCGTGTGCCCTGTTGCAGCCTGAGACCTTCGTCATTGCCATCGTCCCAGACTGGCATCCCTTGAGGCGCTGTGCCACTGGTCCGAGCCTGTCTTTGCCAAGGAGGGACCTCGAACCATCCCCGTCGTCGGGGGCCCGTGTTCCACTGCCCAAGATAAACGAAGTCGCATCGGATGCCCAAGTCGTGAGGAGAAGAGAGTGCGATTGCACCTCCCAGGTATCGCTCAGCGAGTGTGCATGTGTAGCGCCTAGGGCTGGGTGCGGGATATGAGAGAAATGCCCTCGGCCTTTCCTCACTTTGCAGCGCGATCCTCCGCTGAAGTCCGTATTGCGGCCCGTACTTGCCGAGGTGTGGCAGTACCGGAATGTGGAGTGACACTTTGTTTTACACCACACCCATGTTGGGGGCATATTTTGGCAGTAGCTGTTCGTGAGTCAGCAGAAGTGGCATAGAGACCGTCCAGAGCACCGTGATCGGTGCCGGAGTACATTATTTTGGTATTACGAACTGCCTGATTGTTGCATTACGCATTACATCATTTTGTTATTCCCAACTGCCTGATTGTTGCGTTATGCACTGCATTATTCCTGCATAACAAACTACCTGATTGTTGAATTACGCATTGCATTATTTTGGCATTACGAACTGCCTGATTGTTGCATAACGAACTGCATTATTTTTCCATTACGAAGTGCCTTATTCTTGCATTACAAACTGCATAGCATTGCATTAGGACTGCATTGGATAATCTAGAATTGCTCATAAATACTGCAAGAACCTACAAGGGCTTGCTGACCTAATCACCGGCCAGGTGAAATATTACAAATACGCATATGTTGGATTTTTATCATGTGGTCTCATTGTATAGATTTTTATATAAACATATACATGATTTTCGTGAAACTCGTGTGGAGTCCATTTGTGATGTCATCATTGGGTTACTGAGAGCGGGGTTGCACATACTTTACACATTTGCCTTGGAGATAAGCCTGGCTGCTCGTGCCTAGCTATGAGGGGGTGAGCAGGGGCTATCTGAGAAGGTGCCCTTCCTTTCACTGACTTAGAAGCAAGGGTCACTATTTGGCCTACTAGCGACCCCCAGTTCTAACAGTTTGTGACTGGTTTCTCACCTCATGACTTATTTGTGTTACAGAAGTGGCTGTGGATGCTTGTATGGCCTGTTCTGTATTATTCTTTGCAAGGGTGCACATATCGAACCTCTAAAAAGTCAGAGGAGTGATAACTTCTTTTAATGTGGCTCCATGCAAATGAGGGAATGCAATTGCCATTGATGTGAATTGAAGGAGCTGTGATTGAAGAACTATTGCTCCATCTTTTCACTGCTATGTTCCCTCCGGCAAAGGCCAAATGTTGCAAAATGCAGGGTTGCGCCGTATTTACAACAATACGGCGCACCCCTGAGTTTTCCCTAGCACTGGTGCTAAAATGTTCTCCCTAGCGACAATGTAGGCGCTTGCACCATGGTGCAAGGGTGCCAGCATTGTAGGGAATGATAGTTTCTGTGCAGGAAGGTGTCCCTTCCTGCACATAAACAATCAATAATGGTGATTTGTGTGCACATAAACAATCATTAATGGATTTTTGCTCTTTCTATGTGTGCTGCAGATTGCAGTACACATAGAAAAGGGAAAGAAAGGGGACTGGGCAGATCCAAGGATTGTGCCCCCAGTGCTGACTGGAACTGTACAGCTAGTTTCACAATAGAGCATGTTATGTGTTAATGCATTGGTCTGTTATAACCAGGCAGACTGCATGTTTTTTTCACCAGACAAAACCTTCAGAAGCTGTTTTTAGGGACACTTCTGGTGCCTCTGTCCTGATATCCAGCTTTCCCAGATAATTATAACAGACAGGAGTGAGGTTGCAGGAGAGACAAAAAGAGAGACAAGAGAGCATGGATGAACAATGAAGGCCTGGTATGAACATTTTTGCCAGGGCTGCTTTTGGTTCCCAGTCCGGCCCTGGTTCTAACTCATTCAGCTGAAATAGGAGCACCGTAAAAGAAATAACAAAATTACATATTTAACATAAACTACACTACAGGGTTACATTGAGGAACTACAAACATCCTTGGAATGCCTTGTTGCAGCTGAACTTTACCTTATAGGGCACAGTTTGGAGTCAAAAACTTTTGCAGGACAAGTTGACAGGGAGGGGGAAGTGTGGTGCAGTTTGACTGCAGTATATAAGTGGCACTTGAAAAGGAGAGGCTTTAATGCAAAATAGAAGGGAGAGTCAGACAGGAGCGTTAATTAAGGGATAAGTTATAAATAAATAACACTGAACTGTGTGCTTTTGCTCTTTGTTTGCAAACTGGAGATCTAGTTAGGATAATAGATGTCTCAGCATAATGTAGACAGAAGTCCATGGACATGGGCATGCCAGTGGCAGTGCTTCATCACCCATCAATGTCATGTGCGAGGCTGTAACTAAAGCAATCTGTAGCGTGTTTTTAGACAAATGGCAAGAAATAAAAAGTACAAAGTGTGTGTTGGATTAAAAGTGGCAGATCGGCGTAGACATTTTGAAACAACGGCTACTGTTTCCTAAGTCACTGCGGCATATTAAGATACAATAAATACGGTTTAGGAACTGTCCTGCATGATGCCAAATAGCCATGATGTACCACGGTGTGTCTGCGCCTGCTGTGCAGTACAAACTGCAAAATCAAATCAATCAAATCTTCCGTGGAAAATTCCAGACCATTGGAAACATTATGCAAAACCCGCATTTTGGAGATAGTCCACAGTATGGAGATCACACTCATTCTGGAGATAATGCATAGTTAAAAAATCATCCCCTATATGGAGATCTCCCTATTTTTAAATGCCTGTATTAGTCACATATACTCACCTCTCCCTTTAGGTATAGCTCAATCACTTAGCACAGATTGTAATTGTAACTGCATTTATATAGCACACACTACCCCTGATGAGTCATCAAAGCACCTCATGCAGGGCAGCACGCTGCTCTGAGACCCAAGGTTAATGGTTAGTTCAGTGTTATTGGTTACTGTTAGTTATTGGGATTAGTCTTGTGCACTCAGAGCAAACCATTCCATGTAGTCATTTCAGTTTTTTATGGTGAACTAAAGTAATAGTGGTTGGTTGCAATCATTAGTCGGGGAATGAGCTCAAGTACATGGTTGATGGTATTAATACATGAGTTACTTACAGGGAAGCACTTCAGCTCAGGTATCAATCTTGACAGGTCATCACACAACATTTTCATATATATAGCTTAATCACTACAAATACAAACAATATCACTCCAATCTTTGTTGAATTTGATAAGAATTTCTTGCAGCAGCATTCCAAGTGACACCGCGTTCCATGTTTTCCAAACTTCTGGTGCCATGTTTTCACCACTATCCCAGAAGTTTGGTGACAGCACTCTTTTCACATATACCTGCCACTGTACCTTGCATTGAATGTTTAAAGCCATGGGTATTTGGCAATTCACCTACTATCAATACTGACTAGCTAGAAAAGGGGGCTAATGTATCAAAGGGTTTCAGCAATTCTCTGTCTGTTGGTAAATGTGATGGTTCAAATTGGGAATATATTCTTATGAAACCAGCCATTTTGCCTATCAATAAAATAATCAAATGTAGCCAAAATATAAAATATGATTTTGATATTTCCTGATTATAAAAATAAACAAATATGAGCTAAAACATGCTTCTAAACCTTGCAACTCTAGACTAAAGACCACAAAACTGAAAAAAGCGAATGCAGACTCCCTGAAAAGCAAAACTCAAGCAGAATAATATTAGTCCAGCCTTTCTTGCTGCTACCTTGTATAACAAAGTTACATTGTATTGGCCCCTTCAGGAACAAATAAAAACAACTCTTTCACTCTCCTTTTCCTTTATTTTAATGGCATTTACGTTGTGGTTCTGCAGGTGTTTTGTCAGTGTTTATACGTTTACACTGGTGAGAGCTATTTCCCTGTTGTGGGGTTTTATCAGTTATTATAGGTTTAAACCTAAAACAGGGTAGACTATTAATTATACAGAAGAGTGGGATACATTTACATGCCTCTGGTTTGCACTGACACAAATGGAAGATGAATACAGCTTCCCAGACAGTGAAATTGTATTACCTGCTCTCCAATGGCTGGAGAGCAGGGGATGGAAACACTAGGGTGAGTTAGTGAGGGGATGGTGATAGGGTTCCCTTTCCAAATTAAATTAACATTTTTGTTAGTAAATGGCTGGG
Source organism: Lissotriton vulgaris (assembly GCF_964263255.1). NCBI lineage: Eukaryota > Metazoa > Chordata > Amphibia > Caudata > Salamandridae > Lissotriton > Lissotriton vulgaris. The sequence goes on along the minus strand of NC_141694.1, from coordinate 822,193,736 downwards.
GATTAGACTTCCTGAAGCACTGCCATTATTAGGTTTCGCCTGCACAGAACTGTGAAATCTTTTGTATTTAATATATCTTAAAAAGGGCCTCATCAGCTCCCACTCTGAATTACTGTGTTCAATAGATTTTGTGTGTAACATTTTTGTTTTTTTTGTTAACTTTCCCTGGCTGCACACATTTGTGATATTTCTGCAAAATCTTTTCACACTGTTTGAGCCCCATTCACTGTCAAAATAAGATATCTTCCCACAGAAAAGGCAGGCAGCTTCTAACAGTATTCTGGAATGCTTTGCTTTTATTACTTAGTAGTGTAAAACAGATGCTTTAGCCTTAGAACGTTTGTGGCATTATTGGATTGAATATTTCAAAAATATGATCAAATGCTAAATGTTTAATAAACGCTGCACATTAAAAATATAATTAACATACAAGAGCTATGCTGTATTTTACTACTAAACAGGCAGCCACATGTGCAGTTACCTTGCAGACAACAGGGTCATGATTTAAAATAGTGCTGCAAGTGCAGTAGCACAAAGCCCAAAAGTTGTCAGAGCTCCTCTGAACTCATAATATTGCTATATTTGACTACTAAACAGGCAGTCACAATTGCATTTACCTTGCAGTTAAAAGGGACTTGATTTGAATGGTGCAGCAGGTGCAGTGGCACCAGAACCAAAAGCTCTAGGGGCCCCACTAAATCTGCATTATTGCTAAGATGTAAAACTTAACAGGCAGTCACAAGTGCAGTTACTTTGCAGACAACAGGGTCATGATTTCACAAGTCCAGTGACACCAGGGCCAAAAGCTCTAGGCACCCCACTAACCACCTAAAATTGCTATATTTTATACCAAACAGGCAATCACAAGTGCAGTTACCTTGCAGACAGCAGGGTCATTATTTGAATGGTGCAGCAAGTGCAGTGACACCGGGCCCAAAATGTGTCAGAACTCCTCTAAACGTCTAATATTGCTATATTTTACTACTACACAGGCAGCCACAATTGCAGTTACCTTGCAGTTAAAAGGGACTTGATTTGAATGGTGCAGCAGGTGCAGTGGCATTGAGGCCAAAAGCTCTAGGAACCCCACTAAACCTAGAATATTGCTAACTTTTACTACTAAAAAAGACAGCCACAAGTGCATTTATCTAGCAGGCAATAGGGTCATTGTTAGAAATGGGATTTCTGGTTGGCTAAGGCTTACGCCAATGCCAGGCGGAAACCACCACTCTAGCCAGGGCAAGGGAGTCACACGCCAAGATAACCCCTGCTCACCCCCTTGGTAGCTTGGCAGGAGCAGACAGGCTTATCCCGGAGGCAATGTGTAAAGTATTTGCGCGCGCACCCAGCAACAACACCCAAGGCCCACCACAAAGGAAACTCCACACAAGGTTATATATAAAAATAGACTTTGTAATATACCAAACACATTAGATAATAAACACACACTTTACAATGTGCCATAGGCACGGGAAGAATTTACAGGGGATATATGTACAGGACAGGGCCACATGGACCACAGTCAGGGATAAGCACTTTTAGAACTAGAATACTTTGTAGGAATAACACTTAGCACATAGCACATATAATAACTGTAGCACCAAATAGCAAATGTAGCACACAACCAGTAACCACTGGCAGAAGGTAAGTACCACCTACGCAATCCTAAACACCTTAGGAAAATATCACGCAGTGAATCATGAACTCGCTAGCATAACCACATACTAGGAAAAACAACCTCCTAAGCACCACAATGCATTCAGAGGTATAAAACATTACACATGATGCGACAATGACATTAGGCAGGTATCACAATTGCTCAAAGATCACATAGGGCCAAAACCATGTACCCCACGCAAGGGCACAACACCAGAACTGTCCCCCGGCCAACCTGGCCTCTCAGGGGCTGAAACGCCCTGTGTCCAAAATGTCAGGGCAGGCTGCGCAGGCAGCCAAAGAAGATGCGCAAAGCCTAAACGGAGCAGCTGCCCACTAAGTGCTGAGCAGCTGTAGCAGGGAGCCTGGCACCAGCGTGCCTCCTGGCTCTCCTGTGGGTCCTAGGGAAACAATGGGGCTCAAAACAATGTGTGAGCCTCGCAGGCTCTAGAACCAAAATGCCCCCTTTGAGCCTCGTGGGCTCGACGAAATGTGGCCCCCAATTTTGGAGTCCCCCCTCTGGGGACTCGAAACAAGAAGCTTCCTTGGGGTCTCGTGGGCTTAACATGCAGCTGCCCCCGAGGTTGGGAATAACGCGAGAGCGGCCCGCTGCCTCCCGGGGCTGCTCTATCAAAGAAAAATGCCCCCAGGATTGTTGGCGCCTCGACGGGCTCGAAATACACCAAAAATATCCCGTTGTGCCTCGACAGTCTTTAAATAAATAAATATGCCTCCCTGGGCCTCGTGGGCTCTAAAGAAATGCGGCCGTCGTTGGAGTCCCCCCTCTGGGGACTTGGGATCACAAAATGCCCTGAATCCCGGTCGGAGCCTCTCAGGGCTCTCAACAAACGTCTTCGCGCTGGAGTTGAGGGGCGGGCACCGGCAATGTGCCCCGACGCCCTCCTCTTCAGTAATGACCACCGGGCCCCACTCACCGGGTATGCATGCTTCCTCTGGACTCCTCTGGCTGGTCTCCTGGGCGGACTCTGGCGAGACTGTTGGCGCCGGCTTTACCTGGTCCCCCGTCTCGGGACCGGGCCTTCCGTGTGGAGCCGGCGAGGCTCCAAGCTGCTGCCTCCTCTTCCGGACGGATTTCAGGCCCCGCCCACGTCACGGGCAGGAGTGCCTGACTTCCTGTCCGGGCTACGTTTTCGGCACTCCTGGGCTGCGGCGGTGACACGGGGTGGCAAACGAGGGGTAGGCACCCTTGGAAATTTTAAATATTTGAAAAGCGGCAAACCTGCAGGGTGGGTACCTGTTTAGGTTATAACAAAAAGGCGAGCCAAACGCAGGGTGGGCTCCTTCTCTTCCTCACGCAAAATGCAGGGTGGGCTCCCGTGATGGAGACACAAATGTAGGGGAATCCCTACGCCCAAGGCTTGCAGCTTCGTGCTGCAACTAGAAATAAACGCGCTCCCCTGGAGGAAAAACAAATTGCTTTCCAGGTGCTTGAAGTATACAAAAGTCCAGGGCAAAGTTCAGGGAAGGAAGGCAGGGGGGGCAAAGGCTGGGCCCAGGGTGCAGCTCACAGGGCCCTCCAGGCAGGGAGGCAGTCCCAGTGGCGGTATCTTCCTGGCGCCTAACAGCAGCAGGCCCCCCCTCTTCAGATCAGGAACCAGAGAACATTTTGTAAGGGGACACAGCCCCTTCTTATACCAAGAAATCCTGTGTCTAGGCTGTATGTGGGGGGAAAACCAGTCGCAGCTGGTTTTGGAGCACTCTATTGTGCTCAGCCACTTTTCCCATTCACTAGTCAGGCTAGGGTCACCAGTCGCACCACAGGGGGCGGAGCCAGCATTGTGTGGGGAAAGCCCAGCCCTATTCAGGTCCCAGGTGCACCCCTCCCTCACATCACTCATGCAGATCTCCCATTCACCACCGGGGCAGACCCATCCTGACTCATGGAGCAGGCTCACCAGCCAGCTCCAGCCAATCACAAGCCAGACAGCCAATTCACATAATTTACACAGACAGGCCAACTTCTAGAAGTGGCACTTCCACACACATCATCGCGCAGCATTTAATCACACGAGTCCGCACATACCAAACTCGAGCTTGCACTCCCCACGCATCAGGAACTAACATGGACACATACCTTCCCCATGCATTCCTATGGGAGGGCAGGCCAACCTCACTACATGCACGCACTTTACCATGGGACTCAGAGTTTAAAGTGCGCAGAAGCAAAAAATAATGAGTTGAATGGTGCAGCAGGTGCAGTAGCACCAGGACTTAAAGCTCTGGGCACCCCACTAAACACCTAATAATGTTATATTTTACTACTAAACAGGCAGTCACGAGTGCAGTTAACTTGCAGACAACAGGGTCACAATTTGAATGGTGCACTAAACACCTAATATTGCTATATTTTACTACTAGATAGGCAAACACAATTGCAGCTTTTTTGCAGTTAAAAGGGGCTTGATTTGAATGGTGTGGCAGGTGCACTGGCATTGGTGCTAAAAGCTCTAGGGACCACACTAAACACCAAATATTGCAACATTTTAGTACTTAAGAGGCAGTCACATGTGCAGTTACCTTACAGGCATTACGGTCATGAATTGAATGGTGCAGTAGGTGCACTGGCACCGGGGGCCAAATGTTGTCAAAACTCCTCTAAACACCAAATATTGCTATAGTTTACTACTAAACAGGCAGACACAAATGCAGTTATATTGCAAGCACTAGGGGCATTATTTGAATAGTGCAGCAGGTCCAGTGGCACTGGGCCCAAAAGTTTTCAGAACTCCTCTTACCACATAATATTGCTATCTCTTAGCATAATAACATTTTATGATGTTTAGCAACCTCACCTTAGTCTCACTGAGTCAAACGTTTGATGACAACAGCAAAATTGGCAAAAACTGCAGAATTTGCAAATTTTGCATTATGTAAATTTCCGTCATTTTCACCCTGTTGGATAAAAATACCCTAACCACCATCAATTAAATCTGCTGTAAAAGAATTTGAGGTTAGCAAGTTAAGATCATTCTCAAAAGTCTTTTTTCAGCAAATCAGAATTCATCAGCAGCCTCTCAAGCACAACCTTTTCAAACAAGCATTGGCAAAAGCCAATAGGACTCGGCTATGCCCAAACTATTGGTCTTGTCAAAGTGAATGTCTTTGAGTGATGTTGTCTAGCAACACATCTGCTGTTATGCATGGCTGAAAGTCATTAAAAATAGTGCCACGTTTTAGTGCTTTTTTCTATGTGAGGAGGGGCGGAACAATGAACTAAAAATGGGGGGGGGGGGTGAAAAAGACTCAGTGTCGGTTCAACATCCTGTGATTCTTGGCAAATCACTTATTCTTCCCCTTGCCTATGACAATGAATGTGTTATTGTACAATATAGCTGGTGAGCACGTAAAGCGGTCCATTACCTCTGAATCGTGGAAAAAAAGCAGCAGCTACGAGGGAGGAAGTGGGGGACAGATGAAGCAGGGAAGCAGGAGGAGATGAGAAGGCGTGCAAGCAATGATGTGAGAGGGTGGGTGGAAGCAACAATTACGGGGAAAACAAATTAAACAAGACATCACACATATTCAGGAACTGGAAATATCACACAGAATTGCATTGCACTTACAAAAAATCCTAAATAAGTGGGCTGCATATGCATTCTGAAGCTAACTCTGCTGTATGTGGCTAACTAAACGAACTCACTTTATAATGCTTGTTTTTGTTGTCACCCTCCGTTTGAACACAAGTTTACGGAAGAAATCATGGAGGTCTCACATTGCCTAGTACCAAATGGCCGCTAGTCCAGACAAAGTTGCACACAGCCTGCAACACTTGGCTAGGTTTGGTAACTGGAGAGGTAGTAGAGTGTTATTCTAACATTCAATCATTTTCATAGGTGAAAAATCCGGAAGTTGTCAGTTATAACCAGACTTACGCTTCCTAAGCAATTTGTTCTAGACACAATGGTCTTTAAACTGGTGCAGAGAGTGAACGCAACTAGGTCAATGAAACATACGATATACATTCGATGTTAGTGGTGCATAGATTGGAAGCAAGCACAACCATCTGAATAAAGGTTATATGAGGTTAGAAATGCAATTAATGGGGGGGCACTGTGCAGTCAAAAACAGAAAAAGTGCGGCACCGGGATGTCGTTAATAACAAAATGCTTCCCTGGAAGCACCTATTTAAGAAACACAGCACCCCGGCAGTTGCTGAAGTAAACGACTTGGTGCCCGGAAAAGTCAATGAATAACAAACATGGCACCCAGAGCAGCCTCTCTTGAGGGGGACAGCTCAGAAGCAAAGCATGAGGGGTTTGAGGGACAGGCAGGCAACCGCAGGACATTCTCACTTTGAAGTCAGAGAACAAAAAATAAAGAGGTGCCCTGGTAAAACAGTGCCTGATATTTGTTTTTGAATTCACAGCAAATGTAATTAGATAAGAATAAGATTTATAGGCCTGTTTACCTAAACGGAGATCGAAGCGAGTGAAAACAATAGTGCTTGTGTTAAGTGCTGTTAAAGAAAGAAAAAAGGATTTCCTAAAATGGATCCTAATTGGGGAGCAATGGATGGACAGTAGTAATTGGTCCAGGCTCTTGGGGAGGGCTAAACACAGGAAGAAGCATTATGCATGCATGCCATGGACAATTGGGGAGAAAGAATATGAGAGTGACAATCATGCCAGCAAATGGGAAGCCTATGGGGGGGCTTAAGGCCACAAAGTATATAACACATGTCTCTTCAAGACGGCGCATGCACTGTCTAGAGCTGAAACCTACAAATGGAAACAAGTTTCTCATATCAATTAACAAAGTTTACCAATGAATGCTCCACAACAATAAAAACCTGAACCTTGAGCAGGAAACAGTGAGGAAATAGGAACAATGATACTGTTCTCTCACTCATGGGTAATGTCAATGCAGATCTTCGAGCCAGCATCTCGCTCATCAGTCAATTGACAGAATTGACCACTGGCCCAACCTTCATCCTGTAAAACCATGGCCTCACTTTAAACCAGCTGCAGATGGCTTCAAGAATCTTACAGGACTCCACCCTCTTCATGATTCTTTTCAAAATATTTCGCAGCTTAGGGAATTGAGTTCATGAACATGTTGAAGACACATATGATAATAACAGAGCAGTGCGTATAAGCAGACAATGTGCGCTACCCTTTCTAGGTAAAAATAAGTTCTTCATTGGCTGGCCCGACTGCAACCACCACTACGAACCACAATGTTACCTCGTAAGCTTGATTGTGAGAAGGTGAAGGTTCTATTTCATGATTTCAAGCTTCGGAATGTCCCATTGTGGGCACGCTTTAGCTGGAAATGGCCAATGGGAAGTGAGATAATAAAAAACAATCTACATTTTGTGAAATCCTGTTAAATTAGGAAACTGTGGGCAACTTCACAAAGATTTAACTTTTTAACATGAATTTTCAGGAACTATTTAGTATGCTATAAAAAGGTAATATGGTAATTATTAAGCAACACAAGTGAGCATCAAACCCTTTGACCAGTAGATTACATTGTGTTGATTTCTTTACAGATAAGAGTCGTCTTGTATGATATAGCATGATTGTGGCTATACATTTTTACCCTGGAGTTAGGAAAAGATAAATGCAGTATTATAAATAAACCCTTGCTGTTTATGATGTTCCCAAAAGCTTCATTGGTATCACCCAACAGCAGCTTTGAAGCTATAGCTTCAATAAGCTGAGCTTGTTTTAGACTGTGGATATGCAGAATAGTTTTTATTCAGGATGCCTATCACGCGTTTGCTTGAAAAAAGATAACAAGAACACACTAATTGCTTAGGTTGTGTAGTGTAGTGATTGAAAGGAATCCATATTTTGTCTATGTCTCTGAATTCTAATGGCAGCAGACTGCAGAAAACTGAGGCCACCACGGAAAACGTACTATTACAAACTGAATCCTAGATCAATGAACAAAGCGAAATTAGAAAATCTAATGTTCTATGTAGGTATATCAATAACGAATTAGAAAGGTATTTTGGATCAGATCTACTTTTGATCTTCTACATAAAAAAGCAGAATTTCCTGATTTTAATTATCAGAAAACCTAGCAGAGCCACAAAGCAGCTACAACATTGAAGATAAAATGTTGCATCTTGTCATGAGCCAGCAGGCAGCTCGCCACCACAAAGCCCCATGACATTAAAGGAATTATACAAGAAATATAAAAACCTACACAAAGAGCGGGATAAAGCAAGATTGCAGGCCTTGAACATAGTCTAGGCCCTGCCTGCAAACACCCTGTGCAGTGGAATCTGACCCCAGACCACAGCCCAACAACCCAGAACCACAGGGCCGGGTCCTCCCCCCAGAAACTGCTGCAATCATAAATGCCACTTAAGGGGTGGGAAATGGGTGATTAAGTTGGAGTTTGCCTTACAAAAACATTTACGTTTGTGGGTATTCCCAAACTCCCTTCTGACATCTTCCCACCCTAAAAATATTTGGTGCAACTCCTCTTCCAGAATGGTAAGAGGAACGGACCACCCCCAGATTTGGTGTGGTGATGGGGCATGACTTTTTCAACGAGGTAAGAGATTTTCCTCACAAAGGACAAAAAAGAATATTTGAACAGAAAGCTGACATTTTTGTACAGATTTATCCTGTATGGAGAACTCTGCACGTAGGAAAGAGCAGCTTTGTAATAAGTCATATGACATTCATAGATGTACAAACAACAAGGTGGTGGGACTAATGCTTCAGTTAATCTCAGCCACTACAGATCATTCAAAGTCGTACTCCAGTCCATCTTTTTTCACCCATCATGCCAATAGGGATAAAGACAAGCCACATGTGGGTACTGAACTCACTGCTCCACAGGACTCAAGCTATAAATCACTGCTCAGGCCTGAGTTGTCTTAAGCTGGTATGGAGTTGCTTGTGTTTCCATCTGGGTGGAATCTGGCTTCCACAGCAGTTCAGGTTGGACTGTTCCTACTGGAACAAGGCCAAGGCTATTTTGCACATTTCCGGTCGTTGTCCACTGTAGCATAATCTTTGAAAGACACGGATTGTACCGTGGCCCGGAAATTGGCAGTGGCTGAGATTAATTTAAGCATTTTCTATCACCTTGCTTGTTGCAGTAGACAAGCTATGTTCAATGTGCTTGCACAGACATGGGACCCATACTCACACTGCCACTGAACTCAAGCTATTCCTTACTGACAATTTGGCACTGTGTGCAGAGGAGTATGTGCTGTATCAGGAATAATAGTATCAACACAATGGAGACCTTAAAAGGAATGAAAAAATATGTTTTCAATTCCCTTGGTAATACATTATACATTTTGGGGCACATTTACGCAGCATTTTCTTGGCGGGAAATGGCCGATCAGGCTATTTGTGACGGCAAAATGGCTTTTATATATGTGCAGGCTCAAAGCAGTGACTCCAGTGGTCAGTTGGCTGGTCACTTGAAACAGGACCATGGACATCAAAGCTGAGGAAGTCCAAACTAGCAAAGCAGTAGCCATTTCTGAGAAATCACCACTGACTGCCGCCGGGCGCACCTAGAAACAAATCAGAGATAGACAAACATTGTACCCCAATCTGTTGGATCCAGGGGTGCTATCCAAGTCTGTATTTGTCGCACCTGAGGGACACTGCTTTACCACAAGAATGGCAGCCCAGCTGCAGCTGGCTTTCTACTGTCGCAAAGAGGACATCATGGGACCCTGAGTTCCATGGCTGAAGTTGCCCCACCTCACCCGTGAACCCGAGGAGTCACCCGCCTCTCACCCCCATCGCCCACACAGAATCAGATGCATCTTTAAGCATCTTTTCTCCCTGCATCGCCAACATCAAAACCAATCGATTGCAGTCTATTGTGGTTGTACTCCAAAGGCTGGAACTGGACTGAAAAGCACTCTGGTGGCCAGGCAACTTTCCAAAGTATCCTTGCTGGCCCCCTAGACCTCCATCCCATTGGATTTAGCTGCCCAAGCCAGGCTAAAGCAGCTAAAGTGACTCTCTCGAACTTTTCAAAAGTTTAAAAACTTTTTGTTGACCTATGCTTGTTTGCGATGCTTTTAAAACTCTAAAATCTTCTAAAATCTGTATCACTGGAACCATCTGGTAGATTTTGCTCATCAAGGTCTCTAAAGATTAATAAAAATATAATCTATTTTTATAAATTGGTGTCTGATTAGTTTCATGTTGTGTACATTTCTAATTTCAAGTCAAGTCAAAAGATCTTTATTCGGAATAAAAACATCCATAAAAGTACATGCAGTTGCAATTTCAAACAGTACAGTACAATAATGTAACAGCTGGCATAAAACATAATTCAGTCAATCATTTCCACAATAACACGTAAAATGTCCCTCTTTGTTAAAAACAGCATTATATACAATTAAAAGTTTTTTTAAAACAAATGAAAAATAGCAGCAACATTAATGGATCCACATCAATAATGTGCAAAAATGCAAAATGTGCGGAAAGAGCTATAAAGTGCATTAAAAAAGTGCAATGTGCGGGTGTTATACATCAATATGTAAGGTGGCTCGTGATCGAACAGCAGCTTTAAGAAAACAGCTCACTCTGAATATTACTTCATCTGTGCCCAGTAGTAAAAAGGTCCTCAGTGCTATTCTGAAATTGTTCAACTTACATTTCCGACAATAGGGCATTAAATAATGAGCGGAAAACAATTTATAAAAATCACAGAAAAACAAAAAGTGCATGAGACTCTGTTTCATATTTGGATTACATGGACAATACAAAGTTTCCAGATGTTTGTTGTAACCCAGGGGAAAGTTTAATAAATTTACTATGCTCCCATCTCGAAAGCGAAACAGTAGGCTCCTGTTCCATCTGCCAAGATGTAAACGTAAGTACCTCTGTGGAGGGCCTGGGTGACTGATTCGGGGTTCAGAATAACCCATTTATTTTGTAACGGTACACTTTGACAGGTTCTTCCTTTCCCGCTCCTCTCTATACAGATGGTATAATACCCTTTGAATAATAGTCTTGTGTGAACGGTTTATTAAACTGGGTGAAGTAAACAAATAACCATGTCCTATGCTATCAAGGCATTCTTTTACAGCTTTTAACCACGGAATACAGTGTGCCCTATCACATTTTAAACAGTCCAAGATTATATCACGGGTCAAAGTGGCAGCCGGGTTAATCCATATCTTTAGCCAGAAGAGTACTGGTCTAGATCTAACAAAATCTTCTATATATGAGATGTTTAATTCACTATGGCATATATAGTGTGGGGAACAAATAACCCCGCCCAGCACCTTCCGACAAAACCTGTTTTCTTCGGTCTGGATATGGATACAGTTTGTATAACCCCAAACCTCAGCGCCATAGGTACCAGTTGGGATGCATTGGGTTTGGTAGATCTTTACTAGTGGTGTAATCACATCAGCATGGTTGGGTTGTCGTAAAGAAGTGACACAATTTATCGCTTTACCCAACTTGTTCCTTGCGTAAGAAACATGTGGTTGCCACGAACCAGTATTAGAAAATAGCAACCCCAGATAGGGAAAAGTGCAAGTGCTTTTCAGAACATTTGTCCCTGATTTAATCTCAACAATTTTATACTTTTTAGGGCCACAACTCATAATGAGAGATTTTTTAAAATTTGTGGTCAAGCCTAGGTCTGCCATGAAACGGACAAAACCTGAAATTAAAGTGCGGAGTGCCTTTGGTGTGCGGCCCATTAGGACCGCATCATCAGCGTAAAGGAGGGTGGGTATGGGGACCCCATTCACGTAAGGTACATCTTTTGTTAGGGTACTCAGCGAGCAGCTCAAATCGTTAATATAAAGAATAAAAAGCAGGGGGGCCAGCACACACCCCTGTCTGACCCCCCTGCCAATGCTGATGTCATTGGAAACTTCGCCAGATTGGTTAATGCGCACACGTGCTCTTAGGTCACTATGTAAAAAGGCTAAAAAGTGGACCAAATAATCATCCAAACCATAATTAAGAAGGGTGGACCATAAACGAGAACGGTTAACAAAATTAAATGCAGAACTTAAGTCCATGAAACCAAAATATAGGGGGGATTTTTTAGCAGTGTTATATTTTGCCATAATCAAACTCAAGTTCAAACATTGTTCCACCGTGCCCACATTGCTGCGAAAACCAAGCTGGCTAGGGTGTAGAATTTTACTCTCATCTGCCCAGGTTCTTATCCTTTTAAAGATGACCCTGCCTAGGACTTTCAAGGTATTATCGATTAACGATATAGGGCGGTAGCACCCGGGATCCAACCTGTCGCCTTTTTTAAAAATAGGTACAATAGTACTACACGACCATGTTTCGGGGATGGATTCATTTGTTAGGTTATTGAAGACGTTACATAACAGTGGGGCCCAAAAGTTAAGTTCACACTTTAATTGATCAATCGAAAGCCCATCGGGACCAGGCACTTTGTTGCCTGCACTTTCAGTGATGGCATCCTCGACCTCAGACACAGAGATGTTCAAGTGGCTTAAAGGGGGGGAGGTTACTGCGGGGTTGTCAAATGCAGCGTAAATTTTAGCAAAATGATCAACCCACGCGGATCCGGTGATATTACAGTTAATTGCTGTTAAATTCGAACCTAAGGATCTTAGGTTCTTTACCTCCTTCCAAAACCCAGTGGTATCTTTTAGGTCGGCCGTGCGTGCAAGGGATTCCCAGTGGGTCTTAACCAATTCATTTGTTCTAGTACGTAGGGTAGATTTATACTCTGCTCTGAGTAGCCTTATTTGGGGAATATCCCTGGGTTCAGATTTAAGTGCAGCCCTTAGCTTCCTGTTTGCTCTAGAGCAAGAGGCATCGAACCATCTAGGTGTTTCCTCAAATTTCCAGGAAGCCGGTCTAGAAATCTCACTTTTTATTGCAGAGCAGAGTTCACTAAATGATTTAATTACATTACCCCCACGATCATCAAAGGTAAGACAATTGTCAATCAAAGCTGGGTGTTTTTTAATAACCTTTGCCAGGACTCCCCTGTTATCCACGCCCCTCCAAATTACCCTCAATTATCCGTTGAAACTTCCAAGTTTCTTGCACCTATTTCATTTTGTGAACACTTGCCCCCAGGAAGTTGTAGGTGGATTACAATAGGATAGTGGTCGCTATATACTTTGCACACTACCTCAGCTTTAATTAAAACATTAGCAATGGAAGGTGAAACAAATATATAATCAATCGTAGTAGCACTCCCATGACCAATAAAAGTGGGAAACGGGGCAGCGCTTATTTCGGTGCCAGCATGCTCCATGCAATTTACAAGTTCTCTAGTTGCAAGGAGATTTGACAGTTCTGTACCTCTTCTACAGGGGGGGTTTCTAAAGTGTATATGTGCATTGAAGTCCCCTCCTAAACAGATACCATCAAATTTCCCGTATTTCTGTCCATCCATAATTTCATCGATAAAATCAAACAAAAGGATAAAATTACGATTAGGTTGGGACAAAAAGTCGTTATTGTAGAAATTAATCAAACATAGCCTTGTCCTCTTAGTGTATGTCAATGCCATGAAGCTTGGACAGTTAGTTTGAAGTGTATCAACTTTGGCTTCTGCAGATATTTTGACCCAAATCGAGAGGCCCCCGCTCGGACGGCCTAGAGGGGGGGCCAAAACAGTCCTATTGTGACAACTGTACCCCTCAAATAACAGGTCATCCGTGCACCAAGTTTCTTGAAACATTAACACATCATGACGGTTAACCCAGTCCTTCCAAGATTTGATTTCCATCTTTGCCTTCAGGCCGGCAATGTTCCAACTAAGGATTAACAAGTTTTTATCGGGCCTCAGGCAAAGGTCCTGATTAGTTACTTGGGTGAGTACTGTTGTTTTATTCACCTGTTGATCACATGGTGGTGTTTCAAACAGAAAGGTGTCGGGTAATGACAGGGGTGCCTCAGATGATGTTTCCACTGTATGGTCAAAACCCGGGGACACAGCGACTGGTTCCTCAACAGTGGATGACAGTCAGTCCAAAGTGCCCAGGTCGCGAAGTGTTGAGAACCTGTTTTGCAATGGAAATACAGGAGGTGGCTGCATCATTCTGTGTGGGGGTCGATAGAAGTAACTTAGCGGTAAAGGGGTCACCACAGTGGATGGGCCGTGTTGGACAAAATTCTTATTTAACAGAAATTTTACGGTGCCAGGGTTCCTGAAATTGACTATAATACAGTCCCCATTAATGTTTTTAAAAAGAGGACCGACCCAGGTTACTCGGCGTGTAGATATAATTTCTTTGGAAATGTCGTAGCTGACCCCCTTATGCTTAGTTAACCAGTCGATACATTTATTGTGCAATTGAACCCACGATTCTCCTTGCCCTTCCCTAAGAGGTGGAATACCTGCCAGAACCAAGACATAGGGACATGCCTCAGGTGGAAGATGTAAAGCAGGGCCTTGATGTTTGAAAGGCCTGTTGTCCTCATGTGGGGTCTTGTTCTGGCTGGAGTTTGAGGGAACCTTCTGCTTGGTCGTGCCTATGGCAGAATTACATTTATGATTGTTCTTAGGGGCACAGGCAACAGTGGAGGGCGAGGAAGACAGAGAGGTGGATGATGTACTTGAAGAAACAGGGGAATTGCCTTTCCTTGTACTTGCGTCCGCCACAGATGTTATAGTCGTGGGCGGACTGGTGACAACCTGTGATTCTTTAACCCCATTTGATGTGGGTGAATTACAGTTTTTTGTACGGTCACCACTAGTGAGGGCACGGGTGGTAGATTCCAGGTCTTTTAGCAAACGTTCACCTCTTATCTTATCCAGGCACACCGTGCCTTTTCTCTTAGCATCATCATTTTTGATTAGGTTTTCCAGTCTGTCAAGTCTCTTAAAAATATGATTAAATTGTCTGATCATTTGACCTTCTAATTGTTTAAAAATTGTATCCGCGATGGTCTCAATAAGATTCCCCTTTGATTTAGAGTGGGAACTATTTTCCTTGGGGGATTCTGTCTGAGTGGAAATAGTAGTAAAATTTATACCATCATTTATAACAATGGCATCACCCAGATGAGGTTGGTCCGGCAAGGATACTGTATGTTGTTTTTGTTTCTTCCCCCTGGTCCACATACTTTGTGGTGTTGGTTGATTAGTGCTCCTGGGGGGCTGCTTCCTTTTATTATGTGTAGATTTTACTGGGCCCCTTTTTCGCTTGGCTCCTGTATTCTCGGTGGTCTCAATACACTCAGTGGTTGGCAATGATAAGACAGGATCCGGAACTGCGACTGGGACTGTATTAATGGTAGTGTTTCCATCTTCAAGAACAATGGGCAAACTGACAGCAGAATGTGACTTTACCACAATAACTTCAGGGAATATATGCATGTTATCATTTGAGCTACCTGTTGTACTAAATTGATTAGTGGTGAGTGAGCCCATGGAGAGCCTCCTCTCAGTTTCGGCAATCTCATTAAAAGCAGTGTCTATTAGTGTCTCAAAAGACGTTATAAGAGATGCAGAGGTTTCAGCGTCCTGGGTGACTAGATCTGTGGTGTTGCTTGTAGCATTACGTTTGCCCATTATAACAGCTGAAAAGCTCACCTTTAGAGAAGGGCGTTAGATGGGTGGCCCGCCCGACCACTGATGACCTCTGAGGGCCTCAGAGGGCCCGCCCTTTGCCCGGGCTTAGCCCGGCGCTGCCCGCGCGCTCCCGCAACGCGGGGGCTGTGTGCTCCTTTTCAAGCGCCTCCGGGCGCGCTGGCAGGCGGCAGGCGGAAGTGCTCGCCGAGCAGCCTGGGAGCTGTAATTCCCCCCGCGGCGTCCTCAGGTGTGGTGGACAACTGCGGCGAGGGAGAACAACAGCGTGGGCTCCCCAGGACTGGCTGTGATGCTGGCGGTGAGTAGCGAGTCTCCAAGGTCTCCGTTTGGCGCTGTGAGAAACTCTCCCCCATTTCTAATTTCGTTGTTTGGTGCTGTTAAATGCTTTACACTAAGTTCCTTTGTTAAGCCTTGCTGATTGAAGCTACAGCTACCCAGGGTTGAGCTTAAGGTTTGCAAACAAACCTGACTGGACCTAAGACAGTTTTCAGGTGTATTCCACAATACAACCCCACAGTCATATCATATAATATACCACAAATCCTCACAGGTAATTTAAACTGCACACACAGGCTGCAGTGGCAGGCCTGAGATATGTTTAATTGGCTACTTAAGTGGGTGGCACTGTCTGTATTTAATTTATTGGCCCTGTGCTGTGTACAAATACACAAATTCTGTGAGTTCAGAAGAACTTTCACTAGCATAGGATACACCACCACATTAAAGGCTAGCATTGCGAATCATCTCAAATCGATTGTCAAATTTGCATTCATAATTTCAGAATCTGATTTTCTCATGGAAAACGCTTTGTGAAATATGCATGTTATGCGGGTTAATGGCTCCTGACATCAAATATAGACCTCAGAACAATGCTGTGAAGTCTCTCTCCAAAGTCACAAAATACCTTCAATCAGCATCTTTTTAATTAATATATATTTATCAATGTGCTTACTTTATAGACTGCTCATAAACCAGAAGGCTTCGTGGTCTAATCTGAAATGTTTTAAGAAATTAAACAGAAATGTATTCCTCAAATGACCAGCTCTTAAGTTGTGAAATTGTGAAATATTAGGAGTTTGGTGTGTTGCCAGAGGAACTGAGTCAGCAAATTCCCTAGGAATGCTACTTAGAGTCCTGAGGCTGACCCACTTGTTGTGTTTTGTTTAGAAAGTCTGGCCCAGGTTTGCAAACCACAGATTGCATTTATGGACACAGCATCAAATAATGTTGGTCAAATGGGCCCCAATTCATAACTGCATTTGTTCACATTTTCTTCGATGTTATCAATGGTAGAGCATTGGTGGAAACAGTACAAAACAGGTACTTATGTGGATGATGACGAAAGGCCAAGGCTAAGTGACATTAAGTGTTCTTTAAGTGTAGTGTAAGAGTCAGCATTACTGAAGACGTCATAGTTAGATACCAACACAGTGATAAAATCCTGAGGTTATGATACGTTATGATACGTTGTGCAACAAATGGTAATACTCTGTACACAATCCACATTTTGTAAGAGCACACCTTAGCAATGACACCACATTTGGAGAAAAGGAGCGATTGTTCTCAATTTAGAGCCCAAGATTCTTCACTGCCTTAGAACGAGCAGTGCTGGGACTTTAAAATTAAAATTAGCCCATAACCCGTGGGATGTTATGTAAATTTGTGTACAAATCCAATTACTAATATTGTGATTGGACCAAGTTAGAGATAGAATTTTCACCTCTACCAATGTTCAGAAACAGAAGTAGCACACAAAAGTATATGAAAAATGAAATATGTCTTCTTTTGTTTCAGTGTCTGAAAATATGCCATTGAGAAGACTTGGAGGACAGACTTGTATGTATAACCACTTGATAGTAGGTGAACGTGCAATATTATTTAGGGTAGGACATCAACATGCAAACTGTGCATTAGCTCACCAATATTTCACCAATTTCAAAGAAGAAAAGGAACTCGGTATTTTAGTAAGAATGTGTTAGGAACAGTTGCTTTAGCTGTCTTATGATAATCCATCACCAAATTCATTTCTCCAATATTTGTTCTTTAGAAATGTTTGATGTCCTCTAAGAATGGAAGTTTAATACATGACATATAGTTGTTGAATTCTTACATATTTCTACAACCTCTGCAGGTGCAAAGCATTCAATGTACATTTCTCTCTCTGGAAAAGTAGAGATGGCAAGGAGAGCCATTATGCTTACCTATACTGTTGTGAAAAGGTGCATTATGTCAAGATGTACCCCGCATTACCTCCAGAGGACAATACAGTTCCGTTGCACTTAACAGGTACTCAATGTATTATTTCCAATCCATACGAGCTATACCAATCCTGAAGATTTGTCAGCGTAAATAATATCTAGCTCTTCAATACCTTCTGTGATTTTATTCACCTTTAGGTAGGTGTGTCATGACCAGTTTTTAGTTCCCCTGTTGTAATATGAAATGTATTTCCTTGTTGCGCATAAGAATTATAAAAATGGGAGGTGCTTCCTTCTGTCACATAAGCATATTTCCACCTCTTCCACTCTGTCAAAGAATTCTACCCTCTATGCCACTAAATTCCTAATTGCCCTGGTTAACTGCTCCCATACCATTGCATATCTGCTTTTTGAATTACATTGCCAAAGGTATGGTGACATCTGCCACAGTACTGTCCCCGGGAGTTGACACAGGCAAGGGAATGAGGAAATATTGAGAACTGCGTGGAAGGTGCCACTGACGCAACAGGTTGGCTGGTCAAACTGCCACCTCTCAATGGACCGAACATTTGTGAGCTATTTATCTGTCTGTTGTTAATGTGCATCTAGCTGTAGACTGCTGGTCATTGGTATCATTCTTTATCCATTTGGCTATCTTGATAGGAGTCCAACCTCATTGCATGGACAGCCCCAACACCTTCTTTTTGTGAGCCATACTGCACTTGCTTCTGCTCCTTTTTTGTTATTTTCAGAACTATAAGAAACATATTTAGTTATTTCTTATTTATAAGACTGTGGCAAGAATGACACATTATATAATCATCATCAATGCATTTGGAGGGTACATCATAGAGATGGCTATGGCATTTCTCTGAAAAATATAGTGATGCCACTATGAAAAATATTTAATCCCAAAGTTGTTGCTGCATCTAAGCCTCCAGCAAGAAGGCCCTGCTGCACTACAAGGCTTGCTTAAATAGCTCTCCTTGGAATATTTTATTTTTTCATCTCCCCTCTTATCCACTTCACAAGAAAGATACCAGACCAGGTAAAAGCAGAAAAAACAATATGTTTAGTTCATAATGACTTCTCAGGTTTTGGATGCAAGCACAACATCAATCACCTATTTTTTTGGTTGAGGTATTTAGTCAGGAAAATTACAGTTTTGTGTTAGTGAACGTTAAGGAGGTTGAGCACATTTGTAAAAATCATTTTTGTGATCGGAAAATGCTCAATTAATAGAATAAGGCTGTTTTTGACCAGAAAAATTCTTTTTCATATGCACAAAGTACAAATTGCGATTGGGTAATGAGTTTCCGAACCACAATTTGTGTTTAGCGATTTGGTATTTGGAAGAGGCATGTTTAGGGCGTACTTTCCAAGTACAAAATCACAGTGGTCTGTATAAATATTTTGCGACCAAATTACAATTGCAAAATGTTTCTATTTTTATGCACACCTAAAAGGAGGTGGTAGGCATTCGCAAATGGAAAGGGGTCCCCAAATGGCCCCTTCCTCTTTGTGAATCTTGATACTAATAATTTTTAAGAGCAGGCAGTGGTCACATTGACAGTTAAATATTTAATTGTATTTTTTGAAATACATCACGTTTTCCTTTAGGGAAAACAGGCTGTATTTAAAAAACATAAATTGCTTTATTAGAAAGCAATCACAGACATGGTAGTCTGCTGACCCCAGCAGGCCACCATCCTTGTGATGGCTGCAGTTCCTAATGGGCGACCTAAAGGGTGTCCTAAATACATTATTATTCATTAGGTAGGGCAATTTGCGACTCACTTGGATTTGTTATTTAAAAGATCAGGAACTGCAATTTCCTTATTGCAATTGGGTAAGAATCACAATTAGGAAACTGCTATCCCTATATTTTTTACCTATGGCCCTTTCTTTATTTTCATAATTATTAAATGAGATTAGGAGATCTCTAACAAGCCTAGAATTGGATTGCGACAGATAATAAGTTTAGGCATCAAAATAAAAGGGTCCCCATCAGATAGCTAAACAAGCATTGGCATAGCCAATAGGTCTTGCCTAAGGGACCTTATAAGTGCTTAACCATGCAACATTTGATGTTGTTGTAGCAAGGATATTGCACTGCATAACTAAACACTTATAAGGTCCCAAAGGCAAGACCTATTGGCTATTCCAATGCTTGTTTTCAAGTAGACTTTCTATTCAAAACACCTGTAGTAGACGTCTGGCGAAATAAGATGCATTCACAATATAAAGGGCGCAGGGGCGGCTCTAGGCTCAGGCGGCCCTGGGCAGGGAGCGTAGGTAGGGGGCCCCGGAAGAGGGGGTTCGGGCGGGGTGGGGGGGTCAGGGTGTTTGGAAGTGGAACAGAGCCGGAGGCCGCCAAATCCCTGCCAGGGGCCGCCACGCAAATATGTATTCATCCTCAGAGGATTATAATATTAAGGATATATATTGGCGTGGCGGCCCTTGGGGTTTGGCGGCCCTGCGCTGGTGTACAGCTTGCACATGCCTAAGGCCACCCCTGAAGGGCGCAACTCTTTGTCATTTGGGTATTGCAAAAGACCACAAATGTTAGCAGGAAGTAGCATACAGTGTTTTACGATCATGAGCCATCTACAAATACGACATAAAAGCTATTGTCTACTGTCTGAATTTCCGTAACCTGTCAGCAAGAAGACAAATGCTGCCATAATGTGGTTTTGTGTACATAGATGTGCTATTCGTGCAAATTCTAATTTGTTAATAAATTTTAAAAAACAATAAAGATATTTAAACAAAAAAATAATTGACCTTGCTATTGCAGGCCTTGCTTTTCTATTTAGAATTGTTAAACTCTCTTGAGGAGTTTTGTAAAATCTTTGTCGTGTAATGCTGGTTTACTTACTTTTCCATAGTCAGTTGATAGTAAAGTGCAGCTGTGTTTACCATGGCGCACATCCTTAGCTGACCACCCTTCTTACACCACGTTGCACACTCTTGCTTGCAGATACTGCCTGCACTGCTAGATGTGGCCGGATGCCTGATGAATTTTGACCAGGGGTGTTATGACGGAACATGAGTGGGCGCTCTGGTGCAGTGGCTGAAGGCAGTGTGGGTTTCTCATAGTGCCCACTACTTGATCATAAAGGGGGTCATATGACATGCACATCCAACCCTGGGCTCTCTGACTTGCTCAAAGAACGATGGTCACATACGTGCCAGCTGTAATTATGAGAAGGTTTGTGCAGGAGGTCCACAGCTGCGGGAATACGGACAGCGCCAAAGAAAATGTGGTGTTTACAGCTTACAGGGGTGTGGGATTGTGTGTGAGCGGGGAATGGTGAAAAGGAAATGAAAAGAAGTCCATGCAGAAGGATAGAGTGAAAAGAAAAGATGTTGTGTGACGTATGCAGATGGAGGGTTGCAGAAACATGTCAAGAGAAAGAAGGCCTAAGTGTCCAACCGTGAGAGACTGCAGAGGGAAGTGGTGTGAGGAGTGAGTTCAGGAGTGAGTGAGACACAGGCGACAATTACCCCTTCCACAGACCTTAGTAATGTTTAATTAACGGTCCCATGTTTTCAGAATTTAAACATTTTCGCTACTAGTTATTCACAACAAAATCATCACTTTTACACATTTAGTTGATACTGGTAACAAGCATTGGCAATGGCAATAGTTCTGGCTTGTGCAATGATTTGTCCATTGTTGTGTTTTTCTGAATGCAAAAACATAAAACTCACAAAGAGGCACCCACATACTGCTCAGGTGGCAGGATTTGTGAAGCACTGTATTTTCATTTAATTGTTTTAAACCACACCCTTAATTGTATAGGCCGAACTTCTCAGAAACATTCCCTAGTTTCCCTTCTTTGGCCAGGGCTCTTTAGGGTACGCAAGACATTTTTCATTCCATGGAACGCACTGGCGGCATTCATTGGAAGTCACCACTAAACTGCAGCAAGTTATTACTCTCAGTGGTATTTTTCTCTCAGTAGAGGTAAGTGATGCTGTCGAGAAGCAAAATCCTTCAGCATTATTATTGCCTGTGAAACCCACTGGTGAAAAACATCTGTTAGCGACAACTACTGATGTAAAATATACACCTCTCTCCCCCGGAGCTGTGCTCTCCTGGGAGGGGGAGGGGGGTGAGGGTGCTGGGCCGCGGTGACAGCTTCACTAACAGCCGCTCGTCATTGTTCAACACAGCTGCTCCCCGTCAGCAGGGGGCTCACCAGACCGGCTGCTGACCGGAGACACAGGGGTCGGTCGGGGTGCAGGAGCGCTACTCGTCATCCCTGCCTCCCTTGTGTCTGTGGGGTCTACGGTTAGAAGAGACCCTCTGCCCCAGACCCCGACATCTGGCCAAGAGTCATGCTGCTCTGACCTCAGAGAAGGGAAAAAACAGGTTTAAGACTCGGTGGTCACGCCAATGGCTCTCACCCAATGAGACAATTACAGACAATCTTTCATTACAGATGTCATGCATTCCAATAGTGTTAATGTTAATTAATAATTGTGTCAATAGTGATTCAGGATTGTGGGCTCGCCTGTCCACATGGCTGTTCCACTGGTATGTGCAGCCAGCCACCTATTGAATTTTGACCTTGCCCCTCAAACCCGCCTCACCCTGCCCCTCGTGCCACCCTTTTCCCAGATCTTGAGCCCTGCCACTGGGAGTCCTTTAGATTGGGACCACATTCCCGAGCTTCATCCCATGGTGACAAATTGTGGGGCCCCGCAGTGGGTCCCCTCGAAGCCTGCCCATGCCAGCGGGGTGGGGCAGAGCTCTTCGGGGGGGGGGTTAGGGGTAGATAGGGTCGGCACGGAGGCCCGCACACGCATTTTACCCCAAGCGCCTTTTTAAAGGCGGACACTGGAGAATAAATGCAGCGCTGTTACTCATTATCTCTTAACGAGACCTGAGCCCCCGTAAACAAGAGATCACCGGCGACGTAGAAAAGCCTGCTCGCCTTATACGAAGAGCAGCTGGAAACGAGGCTGTAAATGGTAGATCCGTTTCAGGCTACATATTGTTGGCAGCTCGCCAACTCCTTCATTTAATGTTTCCGTGTAAGTGGATTTATTAATGTTATCTCTCGCACGGTTTTTGGGAACATTGGGGACACGAGCCATCGACACTGCCACTCCACAGTATGTGAAATGCATGCACACGCTCGCTTTGACAACCAGTCTGCAGCTTCTCGACTACGGATCCGTTACCTGCTGAGAGCGCGCATGGCAGTACAGCCATCTTGTGGTACAAGACCTGAAATCGTGCCCTGCGGTGGCAAGGGAATGTTCTAGCTGATGACTCACTCTCACTCACTTGCGCATTTTGTTATTCCCCTGCGTAGAACCGTCCACGGAGTTTGTAGGAAACCATGGCAGAGACTTCAAAATGTTTGCATGAAAAAAACAACTGTGCACCTCGCGCTGCAGGAAAGAAAAGAAGAGGAGGCAGCAGGGGGAGGGGAGAGAGGAGGGGGCCTGCGCCTGTTTCCCGTGCGGGAGCGAGCAGGAACCATCTGTTTTTAATTAATAGATGGTTTGAAAGCTCACTGCTGCAAGGGAATCGCAAAACTTGCACACATTGCCATTGAAAGCAATGCAATGCGTGCATGTTTTTGGCTGAAAAGGCTAAGAGATTTCTAAAGGCCTTTTTCCTATGCAGCGCATGTGCACTGCGTAGGCAAGACCTAAAAAGTGGCTACATCTGTGGCCACTTTTGAACTTATAAAAATACGGTGTATAGGTGTTTTGCAAGGTATGGGAGGCTGCATGCATTTGTGCTTGTTGCAGGCAATGTTTGCGGTAATAAATCAACAACAAAAGCCGGCCCTCCAGATCACAAAACAGGCCCACAAACAGCTCAAAAAACAGCACACCGACCGACCTGTTAGACCAGCCCTTGAGGCACAGCCAGATTGCCTGACAGGCCAGTCTAACCCTGAAGAAACCAAAAGCCGTGTGCAGGTTCCACATCGACCAAGCAGCCACCATAGTGGTGGTGGGAGTATTTTAAGGAACTATCATGGTAATATGAGGAGTTATTAGTTAAAGTTTAAATTTTTGCGAAATACTACAGTGAAGTTATTTTGATTGGGGACTTCACACTTTTACAGTGCCCATTGAAAGCAAGGTTCCTTATCCGCTTGGGATCTTTTACCTTATATCACGGTAGTCTATGTCATCTGCGACGTCATGTCATTCTCTGTGGTGATGCCATACTGGTTAATGCAAGAGGCGAGTGGCCATTTTAACTGATGGCTTAAAAGTGAGTGTACTGCTGACATTTTAAGTCGCCTGTAATTGGGAGTATAAAACCTGTTTCTTACTTCACTCAGGAACATGAAAGCTTGTATGTTTGAGCACTATATGTAAATAAATCATACAATACTTAATGTTCAAAGTTTGTTTTTTGTCCCGATATCACTCTGCAAAGGCTATCAGAAGCGATAGAGAAGGAAGCGACCACAAACCTTGAGGGTTGTGTTGGCCGAGTGTGGCGGGTGATAACACTGAAATCTCTTTGGCCACTATGGTGTCTCATGGGACTTTATTTTGTAATATAAGGATTCAACACACCTTCCCAAATTAAAAATCTAGCCCAAACGGCATCGGAACTTCTAGAGGACACTTCAACATCTACACTCCCTCTCACAGGTCGTGGATCAATGCCATAGAACGCACGTGCAAACTAGATGTCTGTAGTGCTGCCGATCTTACAATGTTACAATGTCTAGTTAGCATATTATTGCTATTTTTCCTAATAAATACTTAGGCACTAACGTAGAGTAAAAAAACAATCAATCAAAATAATGACTCCTCGATAGAACATCATGTGTTGGCCTGCTGATGATGTCATCGGCCTCACTAAAAATCCTTTTAAGAGCAATACTAAATATTGTGCTACGGCACAAAAGCAACACATCGATGTCTTGTGTGAGATTTGTTCTGGAGGTGTACAGTGCAGCACAAATTGTGAGCACACCTATCCAAAGTTAGGTCTCATTAAATCTATAATTTTGCAGTAATTACACATTTTAGGCATACGAATATCATGTGCTGATCAGCTTGCATCTCTTTTGCACCTAGAATAGTTTGGCTGCAGAATTTCCTGCAAAGTCATGTCAGGGGGCAGTAGACATGTCTTTGAGCAAAAAAAATGGATGTTTGACCTGTTCTTGCTGTTATGTCCCCTTGGACAAGGGGCTGGGGCGAAGGAGCTCTTTGAGATACAAAGCTAGTTTGCACTGCGCTCACATAAATTTTTCATCGCAAAAATATATTCTGTATATATTCTGAACCGACAAGTAATCGTGGCTGTATTTTACACTACGTCGAGCGAATTGCCGCTTGTAGTCGCGCACGCCCCCCTCCTTAAATAATATTACATCTGGGCACTTGTTTTCATTTTTAGGGAGAATGAGCAGACACACCTTCCTTTTTAAAGTAATATAACTGAGGCTAGGATTTCATTTGTCACTCAGTCGTCACCAGGATTGGTTGCTCAGTGTCAACGCATATACTTGGGATGACAGAGCAATATAAAACATCCACTTGTAAGGCTCTGGTTTACAGTTTAATAGCCCATTAGCAGTGGCAATATACGGCGGTCAGGTCTGAAGCCGACAGGACTGACTCGAACATTCAGGACGGGCTAACATCGGGTTAGGGAATAGTCAAGAGTCATATTCAATTAATGTGTCAAGCAGTTATGCTTGTAGTGAGCAGTAGAGCAATAAAGTACGCCTCGAGGTCACTCAGAAACGTTTCTGTGCCAAGAAACATGATGAGGGCACAGGTGAACCACCCTCTGCCACACAGGAGACCGAAGAAGCAGTCACAAAATTAATTTTACTTAATGATTGAACCTTCTGCTGCGAAAGTAGGGTTTACATTGTAAAGACAGGAAACTTTGCTTATGCTTGGGGTTTTCATCTCATTCATAAAAGAAAAATAACATTCAAAACATGCTCTAGCCTCCACTCTGAATTGACAAACAAATGATTGCCATGCGGCTATTTAATGTGAAGCAGAAAGTATTTATTTATAGCAGCGTCCATTTTTAGGGAACTGTATTTCTGGCACAGTGCATGGTTTGTCTGACCTTGCCCTCCTCCACTGGGACCCCAAAGACCAGAAGAAAGAGCTGGAAGGAGAGACACTGATCTGTCCTCTCTTTCTAGTCTTCTCAGATCTGAGCGGACCAATAGCAGGGCAGACAGTCCTGGGAAAGCGTTGGAGTGGTGGATGGTGGTCCGCCACTTCTCCTCTCCCCGTTCTCTGAAAATAACATGGTTAGGCTGGATGAGGTGTGAAGTAAAAGTGCCCATTTTCCAAATGTGTACGGCTGTGGATATATTTTATTCAGGGGTTTTGCGGCGCTTATGTGCTGCCTCCCTGCTTCAGAGCTGAACTGTGGCAACATACATCTTCAGAGGAAGGGATTTAGGGTACACTTTTAAATAATTGACCCTTTTGAGTAAGTTTGCTACTTTTTAGAGTGTAAATTCACTCCAAAAGGGTAACTTACAAGTCTCAAAAAAATTGAGTAATTTACACTTTTGAGTAAGTTCACTGGGTTTTTTCCTTCTATTTTTGGAGTAAATTTTCTCCAAAAGTGTAACTTACTCCTGGATTTTGTGAATAGCCCAAAAATTGCAAACTTACTCAACAATGTACATTCCTCAAACGTTGTTACCTTTGTAAATCAGGCCCTTAGTGTACGAGCAGAAAAAGGGATAGGTTTTTCCATTGGAGTTGTCAGAATCAAGTTTCAAGTTTCAAGTTTAGCTATATTGTTTGACTATTTAAAATCATTACAAAAACCCCCTAGAAAGAATAGAATACATCTGCACAGGCGTCTAAGATCGTCATACTATATAAAAGATCAAATTGTATCGGTGCTTTGTCTTGCATAAATTGCAAGAGCATAAAATTCAGTTATTATAAAATTGTACTTTAAACAGTTTTAAAATTAAATAACAGAAGAATATAAAAATATGTACCCCCAATTAGGAGTATGGGGTGGTATTGCATGTGATTATATTTAGTCATCGTCTGTTTGCAAAAGGAAACTATTGACAAGTTTCATAAATTTGACTCCTCGCAAGCCAGGATGCATGACGAGCCCTCCAGCCAGCTTATAACTGCTTGTCTGCTAGATCGGATTTTCACTTTGATAAAAATCGCTTTTAGGTACTGTCTCCTTTGGCTTAAGATGGCTGGACAGGCACATAACAAATGGATTAGAGTTTCTTTTTTAAATCCACATAGTCGACAAGCTTCAGAGTTAAAAGCTGGCTTCCATGAGGGGGATAAGTCCTTGGAGTCGTGCACGCCCATCCTGAACTTTAGAAAACACATTTTTAAATAAGAGCTGAAATGGGCAGATAAGTAGAGTTGAGGCTTTGATGTCCTATACGATTTTTTAACTGTCCATCCATGCCGCCTCTTTGTAAGCACAATTTTATCCTCCAGTAAAGATTTATTTTTGGCCGCAACATTTACTATTTTGTTAAAAGAAACTCTGTCCATCGTATTGTCCCATGCTGGTTGAAGTTCGATCGTAACCAGAGAAGTACTCAGGAAACTCCCCCAGGAGTTTGGCATTTGTTGCTCCTTCTCCGACTTGATTGCGTCCCAGCAAAGGCTGTTCAGAGTGCCCGCTTCGGAGGATCGGAGAGTGTGGCAGAATTTAATGAAGTTACTCATTCCCCTGTATTTCTGGTCCTGGAGACCAAATTCCAGTCTTACCTGGGCAGGCGAGGTGCATTTCGGCAGATCAAAAACCGCTTTGTAGATTTTTGACTGTAACTCATTCTGTAAATGCAAATCTTTGCCACACCAGGGGACCAAGCCCTAGGACAAACTGGGTTGAATTTGGGCAGCCATTACTTTTAGCAAGTGGGAATAGTTTGGGCAGTCCAATTTTTTTCGAATTAATCTATAGGCATAGATCAGCGACTGGGCCTTGGCTCTGAGGGCCAGTTTATGTTCTTTGTGAATTGTACCCTGCCCTATAATTACATCCAAGTATTTATATGAACTTTTTTCTTCTACATGAGCCCCATTGACCATCCATTTGAACTTTAGCTTTCTACCGTCAACTACGCGGACGATTTTTGTTTTCTCTTTATTTAGCTCCAGCTGTTCCTTTTCCAAGTACGATACCAAATTATTTATTGATCTCTGTAACCCCACTGGGGTTTGGCTCAGCAAGACCATATTGTCCGCATATTGAAGGATTGCAACTGGCTCATTAATCAATTTCGGGGGGTGGCAGTCTGGTTTTTCAATGTGTGGAGCTATGTCAGATAAACACAGGTTGAAGAGGCTGGGGCCAGGACACAGCCTTGTTTCAAACCGCCTTGTGTGTGAATGTTTGGGTGGTACTCAACCCATTTCCCAGCTTAACTCTTGTCCAAGTATCAGTATTCAGGGTTATAATGGCATTGAGCAGTGCATTCGACAGGCCCCATCTTTTGAGTTTTTTCCATAGGTGACAACGGCTCACTCTATCAAATGCAGATTTAATGTCCACAAAACAGGCGAAGAGTCGAAGTTTCCTTCTTTGCGCTTGTTCCATCAAGAGAGCTAGAGTTGCGAAATTAGATTGCGTGCTCATGCCTTGCCTAAAACCTGTCTGGAATTTGGGAATGATGTTTTTTTCCTCCATCCAGCCCTGCAGGTGGATTAGTAGGCCCGAGGCATACAGTTTTGCTTCCACATCAATCAGTGAGATTAGTCTGTAATTTCCCGGCTTACAGTGATCTCCCTTTTTAAATATAGGGTGGATGATGGTCCCCCTCCAAGAAGCTGGGATTTTGGAGTGCGAATAAATCTCATTGAAGACTGGGGTGAGAATTGAGGACCACAACTCTGGGTTATTCCTGAATTTTGCATTTGGTATACCGTTTGGCCCGGCCGCTCCTTGAGACTTTAGATTCTTTATAAGTCTGCTTAGATCTTTTGCATTTGTTAGGGAGCTGGGCTCATTGGAAAAAGAGTTCAATTGAGATGAAATATTTTCTGCAGCAACATGAATGGATGCAGCTTTGGCTTTCTTTTGGTCATGGTGTGGCCCCTGAAGTAATTGTTCGGGACCCATCGTCGATTTGTTGAACAGGGTTTTTACGTGGGCTGTCCAAATATCTGCACCGATTCCTGCCTCTTGCTGAAGTGTTGGACCGGCTGTTAATGTATTGATGATCCCCCAAAAATCGCTGCTATTGGGTTTTTTGCTGGCAGATAATA
This sequence comes from Lissotriton vulgaris, assembly GCF_964263255.1. NCBI lineage: Eukaryota > Metazoa > Chordata > Amphibia > Caudata > Salamandridae > Lissotriton > Lissotriton vulgaris. The sequence continues at coordinate 822,165,147 of NC_141694.1, read as the reverse complement.
GTTGCTGCCAGATAGATTCTTTGTACGCTGATTTTGCTTTTCCCAAGTTCCTTCTGTAGGTGGTCCTTAGTGTTTGCAACTTTGTTTTTTCTTGTTTTGGGCCCTTTTCTCCCACTCAGGCTAGGCGTCGCACTTCTCTCGCGATCTCTCTTTTGGGCATTTTGAGATCTAGATTGAACCATGGCTCCCTTCTGGCGGCTTTTGTTGACCTCTGTAGCGTGGAAGCCGGGAAAGTTTGGAGCAAGAACTCGGCCAGATGCTCCCAATGAGTTACGTGATCCTGTTCTTGTACAGGGCCTTGGATTTCTTTGAAGGCCTTTACTTTCTTCTCAATCGATTGTGGGGCCACTCCTCGCCATTTTATTTTGCGCAGATTGAACGTTTCGGGCGGCTGCATGAGGTTATCGCACTTTTGAGCGATTTTTGTTTTATTCTTCAGGTTCAAGGTCAACGGAAGGTGGGCACTTTCAGCTCGTGGTATAGTTCTGAAGTTGTTTATCTGTGAAAACAGGTTATTGCTGGTTATTATAAAGTCTATTGTCGAGGCGACCTTTCCACTCAAGTATGTTGCCGCAGGGGGTGAGTCCCACGGGGCTTTACCGTTCATGATTGTCATGTCGAGTGCTGCTAGTTTGCAAACAAAGTCGGACGCACCCTGTGAAGATTTACTCTTTCTTCCCCGTTTAGTTGCTGAAGATTGATATTAATGTCGCCTACGATCACCATGGGATTTCATGTGGCTTTTCTGCAGTGCGTGTAATAACTTTACTAGAGTTATGTATTTTTTGTTCTGCTTCTTTCTCTCCGGGTGGATATAAACGTTGATTAGGAGGAGTTGTGTAGTTGATTCCATACTGGTTACCTTGACCACTTGGATCCAGTTTGCCCCTGTGTATATTTCTTCCATTTCCCAGCTCAAATTTTGAGTAATGAATGTTGATAAGCCACCTCTCGGATGACCACAATTTGAATGTCTTTCTGCCAGGCAATGATGTTCTATGAAACCGGGTATTGAGCTTGCCCCCATGTTCCATGTTTCTTGAAGCAAGATAATTTGTTGTTGCATAAGGAAGGTTACAGTTTCTTGTTCTTGGCCCATGTCCCTGAAGCCGTGCACGTTCCAGGAACTGTCAGAATGTTATTTATGGTAAGTGTCATGAGAAGGGGATTGTCATTTTGTCTCCAGTTTTGCACGAAAACAAATGAAACAAGCATTTGCTGTGCAATGGGTCTCGCATTTGCAATAATTTAAGCGATTGACATTGTAAATAACAATGCCTATCGTTTATCTGTTTTGAAAAACAACACATAAATAAAGCGATTGTCATTTACAATGCCAATAGCTCAAGACCAAAGGAATCCGCTATGGCAGCTGTGGCCATGGTTAATGGTGCTTTATGAGCACCAAGCCGTTGTGAAAATGCGAGTCCACAGGCATGGCCTTTTTGACATCGCTGTTATTGGCAGTAACTCAACAGAAGCAAAACATTGAGTCTCTGTTTTTGCTTGCTCTCTACTTGCGATCCAAAAGGAGAAAAGGCGTAGCTGTCTGGTCCAGTGTTTTCCGGCAACTCCGTTTCTTTACTATTCGTATCGTATTGTATTACTGCAAAAGCTGAAAGGTGCAATGGTAACTGAGACTGGAGAAAGGGGGATGTGGCTGCTGTGGCAGCAATGCACTTACAGCTCTGGGGTGCAGTACACGAACAGCTAATGCAAGAGTCAAAGCAGCAAGAAACTACGAGTCTGGAGAAGCATGAAGCAATGCCCAGGCAGCAGGGGTGGGTAGGGCTGCAGTGTGGGAGGGATATTTAGCAAGAGAAAAGGTGCATGGAGACGGGGCATTGTGGCGCTAGTATCTGCCTGCACCCCAGACATACAGAAGCGCTGCCTGGTATCAAGGGGGAGGAGCTGTGGCCTAAAGGCATCAACACTGGGGAACCAAGTTCCTGTTCCGGCATGGGCTCAGCATGCTGTGATTCTCGGCAAAACAACTAATTTCCCAGTGCCTAAAATATGAATCAGACCTTCTGTCATGCAATTTGGAGCTCATGTAAAGCGATTCAATGCACTATATAAAACTGAAAATTAATAAATAAATCAAATGAGTGGGGGGGGGTGGGGTTTAGAGGGGGGTTTTCCAGTGTAATAAATGAAGGACAAAATCGAAACTGAGCATGGACACAGGGAATTGGAGCCTGGTGCCCGCTTGCACCAGAGACCTGCAGCAGGGATGCACTGGTTATAAGAGGTTTGACTGCAGTGGGCAGAGAAGACATTTACTGCAGGAACTGAAGGTGATACTGATACAACAGTCCAGGGCCATGGTATATCACAGAAGATTAAACAATTTAACTGACAAGGTCATGTAGCTTGTGATGTGGCTACAATCATTTTGTAATACAAAATATCCATGCAGGAAATAGTATCCCGATCTGTGGCTTGTCAGGGTATTACAAGCAAGCCAGGTACCTTTGCTTTGCCAATACGTGTGTGTATTTTCAATGTAGACAATGGAATAAAAGGGCACATCCCAGTGACACTTTCTAGCTCTTGAGGCCCCATCCATTGATGAGAGCAGCGGTGACTCCTCCACTATGGCGAAGGAGCGTTGACCCCCTGTCAGCAGCCTCACAAAAGGTCAAAAATAAAACAATGATTAAACGTGTTTGTTATAATTTTATGTTTGCTCTTGGAGCCTAGACTTGGCCGTAGAGTCATTGTGGGGAAGCAGTCACAGGGGAGTGGTGGGCCCTGTTATCAGTGCGCATGACGGTTTGGCCAGCTGTCTTAGGCCGGCCAAATCGCCATGTGCACTAAAGCTGTCTCCACCACGAGCTGTGTTGCCGGGTTGGAGACAGCAGGCACATGCTCCCAGTCTCCCTTGGAGCGCAAATTGAGGACACCCACGCCAACCCTGGTGCTGCTTTCATGACATGAGAGCAGCATCAGGATTGGCCGCAGGGCAGTCTGGAGGCCTGCGCTGGCTGCAGTGAAGCCTGAAGAGCGGCAATGCGTCTGGTAAGTTCTTATTTGTGTTTATTTTGTTGTTGTCCTACATTGTCCATTGTATGTCATCCCTCCTAGCCTCCACCCTGCCTCTCTACCCTGACAACAGCCGCCATTGGATGAGAGGTCTACAGTTGAAAGCGCCAGCACTATACTCAACGGTGATAGAAAGCATCCAAAGGCTACGTCATTTAAAAGAAGCTAGTGTGGTGTGCTGTAAAATGTTTTAGCATGTCCACATTACAGGATAAAACACTCAGGAACGTTTCCCTGCGTTATCCCGGTCTTGTGCTATGACACCTCGCTTTAATAGGGAATGTTCCAAAACCGCTTGTAGTATCTTGTAGGCTCTGCAGTTGCGGCACTCTAAGGAGCTTTTGCACTCGGAAGGTTTACTAGCACTGGAGGGCCTACTAAGTTAGTGAAATGCTGGGAACTATATGTGTAAGTTTCATGTGTAGTCATAGAATAATACTTTTTAACAAGTTCTACTTTCAAATCTTCATTCTTACCGAAATGAGTAGAGAAGATTGTAAACTGAAGATGGGTGTACCAAACAATGAATTCTTGTGGAACATGTCGGGTCTTTCTTTGATGCCAAGTTGTGGTATTCTGTAACTTGGTTATTTTCATCATATTGACTCTGTGCTCTTGTGCCTTTTGGCTGGGTTCATACTTCATACATATTCACATACATACATGTTGCAGGTGTACAACTGCATTATGTTGCACATAATTTGTGTAGTGCTTTTATGCCAAGTCTTTGACATGTTTTAAGCAATGTTGAGGTGAGCAATTAAACTGAAACGCAATACTGGCCGAGTACTAAAAAGCACTATTGTGAGTGAAAATGTTGGTGAACATAAATTAAGTAAAGGCAATGAAAAAGCTGGAAGCAACATTGAATTTCTGTATCTATTAGGGATGATATGGTTGTGCTATGTCAATGTGGAGGGGTAATGAATGATATAGCTTTGGATTTAGAACTAGTGGAAGTAATTGGTTGGCTACTGAGTGACAGGGGTGGGCCCAGTATAAAGTGGGCTGAAGAGCGAATGGTCCTTTATTAGGATGTTAAATGAGAGGTGGGGAATAGTGATGTCATGACTGTATTTATTGATGCACTTGGAGGTTGTTGCTTATGATCTGAAAACAAAGACTGGAGTATTGAGCAGAATTGGGCAAATAGAGAGATATAACTAACGATGAGACATCAACAACAGTTAGTCGATGACAGAGCCAGCGCTTAAAGTAAAGATTTTGTGGCAGAGATTACAATGAAGCAGTGACTATGATAGATATTGATGAGGGAAGAATTAGGAGAGGGCAGAGCTGTGTCTCAAAGACAGATGAAAGTCACACATATGGCAATGTAGTAGAAAGAACAGCGCAAATTAAGATGGAGGATTGGGTTCTAAAATTCAGTGGAAGAGCAGGTACACGATAAGCAGAAAGAAGGCGTTTATTATATTTGATGGACTCGGATACAGGAGCCTGTTTTTGATCACGGACATCTGAGCAGCAATAAAGATAGCAAATTTATCATGAATAGCATAGTTGAGGAAAGGAAAGAACAAATATAGTCTGTGGGAATTTTTCTTAATGAAACTAACACGAAGAAAGTAATGAAAGGCATTGGTGTTTATGAAATGATATAAAGAAGAGATTGCAAAATTGAAACAAAAATGATGACAAAAAAGAAGAGAGAAGGACAAGAACTGGGTTATTTGTATGAGATCAGGGATTAGAAGTGTATACTTGAGAGGCGACAGATACTGTAGAATCACAGACGTGTATGCCAACTGAAAGACAGCAGGTTATTTATTTATGGTGAATAACATTGGTGAGTGAGTTGTCAATGGGAAACAGGAGGCAGAATTCCCAGAGAATTGATAATACAAGTGAATTTGGGATACAAAAGCGGTCAGATATTTATGTTTGCCAAGCATGCGGATTTATGGAGAAAAAGTATTAGAGAAATGTTAGTTGAAAAGATCATATTAGCTCAACAATATTTTGAGAGCAAGCCTCAAATAGACAAGCTACAGGTAAAGACAACATATAAGAAAAGGAACACAAAGGCTTGTCCTCAATGTAAAGAATCAGCAGGATCATTGGATAAACCTCTATAATTAAAGGAGTATATGCAAGCACTGACACACTAGTAAAGAAAATGCAGCTCAAAGGATAAGATTAAGGAGCTAAAAGATATGACTATAAACTACAGATAAACGTTTACTTTAATATGAGCATATCCAAACAGCTATAATGAGTATTAGCACAGCTAGTAGGTCAGTATTTTGTATTAGTGAATGTGCTTTGTAATTGATGAGTGAGTGATGATTGTTGCTGTGTGGACCTGAATTTTTTAACTGCTTTGGCAGCAGAAGAGAAGAGTCTCCTCCACCAACATGACCTTGGCCATCCATAAACCAACGGATAGTTTTACTTTTTCACTCATCCATGCACTTACTAACACATTCATCCATCCTTACACACATCTATTGATCCAGCCACCTAACTTTGTACTCACTCAACGATTATACTCTGTTTTACCTATGCACTCATTCATCTATTCATCTATACATGCACCTTGTTATCACTCACTCGATCGATTATGTTTATTTTGGAAAATATAACTTTCCATAAAATATTCAATTCAATACATACAGTAAATACAATGAGTACAACCAGTTAAAATATAAGCACTAAAAATAAATTAATTAGGTCAATTAAAATGTAACAGTTCTGCAATAAAAGCCCACCTATATCAAGCATTATTAAAATATTTGCTCACAGCAACAACAATATAATCAATTTGTATCAGATTTAAAGATCCTAAGGTCAACTAAATACTGTCTAATATCTATGTTATTACATACCAGGAATATCCTCTTATGCCGAATATGTTAGTAAGGTAAACAGGAGAACATAAAATGCTCCCCAATTTCTTGTACTGCACCACACGCTGAGCATATAGTGGAATTCACGTTGCCCTGGTCCCATTTGCAGGTGAAGCCAGTCATCCTACTAAACTTCCTCAAGAAGGAATACACACAGTCACTTGTACGCATTGGGCATGGACAAAACTGATTACTCTTTCACAGTCTGACACAATGTACTCTCCACACATCCCATTGCACAACAATCCCCAACTCACCCTAATGACGGAGGAAGGAATGCTGAAACAACTCTGGGAAAAAAAGTACTATGCTCAGTAGGCAACCTCTATAAAGACAAAACCTTCATATCCTTTACAGAATATCTGTAGAACATAACAAAAAACAAGAGAGGTACTAAGAGTCTGTGAAATGAAGAAATGACAGGACCAGGTTGTGTCCAGTATAAGTGTTCAGATCAAACCATTGATCTTGAGCACATGACACTATTATGTCATAGAGGTGAGGATAGGAAGATACAGGGTTTAGAAAGTAAGAACATAGTACCTATCCACTCATCAGTGGAATTTCGTCATCTGGGTTGGTGAAAAGAAAGGTGTCCTATGGGCTTCTCCTCAGGGAGAGTCTGAGGTAGCCAGATGTTGGACCCTTAAGAACCACATCCAACCAACAGAGGATAGTGAGTGAGTGGAAGGGGCAAATAAATTTGCAGTGCTCAGAAAAGAAAAAGGAAACTAATCCTAGTGGTTAAAAATACCTACTTTGATGACAAAAGAAGACTTTTATTCGGTGTGACCATCAAAGTGGTATCGTTAAAAACAGTAAGCTGATAGCATGTAAGGAATTACTATCTATCACGTGTGTTAATCGGTCGACATGTTTCAGCCTATACCGGCTTTCTTCAGGACCTATGATAAGCTACTGCAACATATACTTATCGTGAGTTGGACATGAACAATCTCCAACAATTGAAGGTGTATCTCCTCCTGTGCATAGAAATGTGGGAAACAAAAAAAGACACAGTGTTAAATGTATACAAACTGTGTAGTGTTTACCTCAACCTCTTGAAATGCAAAGAACACATAGTCTTCACTCACCCCAATTGTAGGGAGAAAAAACCTCACCTCGCCTGGCAACAGCTCAGGTTGGAAGAAGGCCACGCACTAAAAAGATAAGTGCGAGAAAAGGAATTAGTAATGCAGTAAAATAAATAAGTCCTGCATTTTGTTGTAGACTTTTGCAAACAGTGACACCAAAAGGCATAAGGAGGCGCCTGGATTGAGAAACTGATGTGAAATTCATCTCTAAAAATTATATCAAACCCCTTGATATTTCAAGGTTGTACTATCAGTAGAATTATTCAAGGGTGGCCAGAACCGCCATATTATGTTGTTAGCGTTAAGTTAAATCAAAGGGAGATGGAATCTTCCTATTCAGAGCCCTCTCAGAAAGAAGCGCAGCATAGAGCGCTAAAGAACTCACCTCTCCGTCGTTACCTCGGGTAGAATCCTGAGCCGAGGGGGAGGTGACTGGCTCACTGAGAGAGGCTGTTAATAACAGCCGGTGGCGGACCTGAGAGAGAACTCTCAGTGTATGCGTTGTGATAGGTTGTGAGAAATCGACCAATGGTGGCGATGCAAGTTAAGCCTGCAAAGGCGCAGACCTCTTGGCGCGTTCTCATTGGTTGAGACTTAAACCAATGATAGCGGATGTAGGCTATTTTGCGGAGCTGTGTAAAAATGCATACCGCTAGTCTTTTATCAGTCATTTATGGTGATCATAAGTCTGTTTAGGCGAACGACCTCATCTGAGGACTGCATGTGGAGCATTCATCATGGAAAACGTGTATCGCCCATAGACTCTGAGAATATCAGGGAAATGTCTAAATGGGCTTTGGCACAAGGTGCGTGATTGGTGAGAAAAGGGGGGTTTGTTTTGTTTACTTCACGTAATGCCAGTGTAATATGTTACAGACCAAGTCCACTTTCAATGAGAGCTCCCCGATTGCAGAGAAGTGGTAGAAAGCAAGGTGATATTGATCTGCACTCCGAGGCTACAACAGATCGTATGTAACAAAAGAAAGTATCATGTCTAAACGGTCGTATCCGGGTGCGAACAAATGAATAGACAGATCGGCCGGCAAATTGCAATCACGTCGTGTATACCAAAGGGAAGGCAGTATGCCGGAGGCTTGTCCAATATTATGTGCATTCCCTAAGTTGCGGCTGCGTGTGACAGTAAAGTTGGGCAAGATTGAATTAACGTGGTGTCAATACCGAATGGGAAGTCAGTTCTATGGACCAAAGAGAGCGGGTCTAGACGCTGACAACCTCCCATGTGGGACCAATGAGATGGAGGTGGTGTGCACCCGTGTTTGAGATGTTAGCCCCAGGTGCCCAAAAGCCAAGGTGAACTGTAAATCTGATGATGTTTAAGATGGATGCTCATAGTTGCATCCAGGGTATATCATCGTTGAGCCCTTGTGTGTCGCTTCGCAGTTTGTAGACCCACCTTTGCTCTTTTCTTAGAAGGAACAATGAAATGTCTGTGATGTGACTGGGTATGTGTGGTTGTTCCAGGATTAGCCACCTCAGTTCATCAGGATGATGTCTTTTCTCCAGAAAATGTGAGGTAAGGCGGGTAGCCTGTTTTGTGCGTCTGATTGTACTTTTGTGCTCTTGGATGCGCAGTTTGATTTTTCTTGCTGTCATCCCTATGTACCTTAAGCCACAAGGACAGGTGATCTGATAGATGACTTTGTCACTATTACAATTTGTGTGACGTTTTAGTTTCCAGGGTGTAGTGGTGCCAATGTCAACTTCCAGGATTTTGCTGGTTTGGGCACACACTGAGCAGTTGCCACAGGGATGATGGCCCTGCACTGGAGGAAGATTCCATAGGTTAGAAGTGGATTCTGCAATGTCATCACGAGGTCTTGTGTGTACAAGAGCATCTCTAAGATTAGCCCCTCTCTTAAAAGAGAACAGTGGTAGAGAAATGTGTTCACCAGAGCTATTTAAAATGCGCCATTTCTGTCTAATTATTTTCTGTATTTTAGACGAAGAGGTGTTGTATGTGGTGACACACACTATTCTGTCGAGGGGTGGTTTAGCAACTGGTGGTTCAAGTAGGGCTTCACGATGATTGTTGGCAGCACGTTTGAAAGACTTGTGAACCAGAGATTTGGGATATCGTCGCATTCTCAGTTTGTTAGTAAGATCCTTAGCTTTTGCACGGAAGTCTGCAGTGTCAGAGCAGTTCCTCCGGACCCTGAGGAACTGGCCAAAAGGAAGGTTTTCCCTCAGGGAGCGGGGATGATGGCTGTCGAATCTGAGTAATGAGTTCCGTGCCATAGGTTTTCGATATAGAGAACTGGCCAAGTGCCCTTCTTGTGGAAAGATTGTCAAATCAAGAAAGGGTAGTTCGGTTTTACTGTGCTCTAAAGTGAACCGAAGGTAAGGATTTTGTCCATTCAACCAGTCTTGAAAAAGCAAAAGGGATTGTGTATCTCCTTGCCAGACCACTATGATGTCATCAATGTACCGCTTCCACATCTTCAAATGATGAAGATGTGGATTGATGTTGTTCAGTACCTGGGTGTGGGTGCAACCGTGCTGTTTGCTAGGGCCGGTTTTGGCCGATTTTGTTACAGGGGCCGATATTGCAGCTATGCTGCAAAAACGGCCCTGTAACAAAAACGCCCCCACAGGGCCCAAAACAGGCCCCCACCCTGGCAGGCCACCGGGGAAATGCCTGGTGCCCGCTATGGCAGTCCAGCCCTGGGGACAACTTAAAGATTTTGTGGGTCCTGGGCCAAACGGATTTTGGGGGTCCCTGTTCAAAACAGCTTCGCATTTATGATCCAATTTCAGCTTTTTCATGCCCACTTTAGCCTGGTTACTGATAGCGTACAGGCATACTCATCCACATTTTAAAAGTGTTTACATCTAATATTTTGGGCTGGTTACTTGTGTTTTCTATATTTGACACAGCAGCAGCTAACTAATATTACTGTAAATAATCTATGACGCCCTCCCATTTCTCATATGTGAGGTCCTGTTTTGATCTAAAAGAAAAGTTTTTATGGATGTTAAATGAAACATAAACACAGACTTTCTCTTCAAAACGTGCCTAATAAACTCTCACACCTCATTCAACATTAAAAATAAAAGAAAGGAACACTGCATTTAAAATAACTGTTTTAAGAATGACTCAAGGTCTTCAGGGCAAGACTCCTTGCAGAACAGAGCTGGCTCTATTAGGGGGCCACCTGAAAGGCTGGGACCCTGGCCCCGAGCCCACTTTTCCCATGCCTTGAAACGTCTCGGCCTATATATGGCCTGCATATGTCTTGGAATCAATTCCTACTGGCAGAAGCAAACTGCAGAACTGCAGGCCATGACCCCCATGGATACTTGGGAAACAAAGGTTGGCCATGCACTGGAAATTGCAAGCTCCACCCCAGAAGAGCCCAATGGCTTCAAAGCCTCACCATCTGTGCAGAACACGCAGATAACTACAACATAAGTCTCCCCTCTTCCTCCAGACTAAGACCATAGGGCCCCACTTCCAGGGTTGGATTGGGATTAAAAATCGTCCCGGGCATGCTAAAAAAAGTGGCACGGGCATGCTAAAAAAAGTGGCCCACATTTGCATATTGACTTTCCGCAAAACACTGCTTCAGCAAAGTTTTATAGAATGAAGAGGGTGGGGGATTCTCAGACAGAGGCATTTTTTCTTAACTTTACTTAGAAAAACAAAAATGCACTGATTAGTTCACATTGTTAAACACACCTGAAAACAATTGAGGTCACTTCTGCTCAAGCCACCTGCCCCCGCTCAACATGCATACATTAATGGGCCAACCCAGCGAGAGAAAGTGAGTGACACCTCTGCCTGTTGATAAAAGGGAGTTAATGGATGCCCATCTGCCTCCAGAAAGGCCACTCAGGCACCAACTGGGCCGCTGGCAGCATCCGAACAACACAGACACAGCCTGAATTGCCCCCAGGATGCCCCAAAAAAGCAGCCCACAGCTGGAACTCAGATACTGGCCCCTCTGCGATTGCAAAGAGTGCCCCCTTACCAATCCAACCATGTCCACTTCATACATATCTAGCTGGCATGAGTAAGATACTTAAACACTCTCATGAATATTACAGGGACTTGGATATAAGACACCCTTCAGTGACATACCAGCTACACCTAAATAGCATTGGCTATCAGTACACTGTTAAGATGTCCATTGAGCACAGTACCACACATCATGTGTTCGCATGTTCTGTGTAAGTGTCATTAATGACAATTTACTGTATATGCATGTACTGTATATTTAAAAGGAAAATAAAATGAAAAAAAATTCTACCCATCATGAAGATGGTATTATGGTTTAAGATTGTTGTATTTTAGATTGTTGGTCTTTTATTTTGGATTAAATTACTTTTCTTTGATTACATTCTAGGGTTAGGTTAAGCTACTTTGTATTTTGATATTAAGCTCATTCCAATTTCGACCGAAAGTGCCGACAGATAAAAAAAAACGAATTGGAAATGTTAATATTCATGAAGAGGTTTTCACATGGGATTACCTGCCGCAGAAACCATGTTAATAGGAAGTATGGTTTTAGCCTGGCCATCTGTTTGAAGCAATTTTCTCCAGTTCACACCACGGATTTGTTTTACAGCCTTCAGGGATTCATAAAGCAGAAATGCTGTTTACATCTGTCACCTTTTTCATATACCTTCCACAGGCCATCAGAATTTCACATAAACATAAAATGTATTTTAAAAACGAAAGTTTGCGTTTGCTCCTTGCATTGTGCAGCCTGCATGTAAGAGGATATGCATCCTTCTGCCGACTTTGCAGAAATCCGCAAATGAAGAAGGTTTACACTTTGCCTTTATTCCTGAAAGCTGAGAAATGGGATAAATGTCAGCTTTCCCTTACTCCCTGGTGGATTAACCTTAGTTTTCACAGGACAGTGAAAAATCATGCCATTAAAATCAACCGAGCACTCCAATAAATCAATCTGCGTACAGTATATGCTCTCTTCGAAGCACGGGTCCTGGTAAGGGCATCTTTGAAAATTCTACAATTGTATGAGGGTCTAGTTAAGCCAACGAGACTGCAAATTCTTTTGGACTTGAATACATTTTGCCTCACTTTACTGCTGAACTATAGACGTTCTTTCCCAGCCCATGAGAACTGATCGTCATGCCTGTATTTGTCAGTCCAAACTCAGTCTGTGATGTTACTCACGCGTAGGTCATGAGCAGAAATATATGTAAATGTTTTTTTTATTAATCTAGGTCTTTTCATTTTAATAAAATTATATGCATCATATACATACTAATATGGGCTTTCAGCCTGCCATCTTCATCCATTGGTCTGATAATGTGTTATTTCTATCGCTGCAGCATACAGCATGGGGAACTAGGTCAGTACATTTCAACCACTGCCTAACTTCATTTAGAGTGACACATTCATCTTTTTCACAAGGAACAAATCCACACATAAAGTAGTTCTTTTAAGTGGCAGGGACTACTATGGCATAGTAAACTTCTTCTTTTTGTCAATATTTTTTAGATTCATCGAGGCCCATCAGCTTGCCCAACAATTATGTTTTGCCAAATACAATGGAAAAACAAAACAAGCATTGACAAATTAGAAAACAGGGGAGGCCGGCATGGATAGGGGGGCAAGCGCAGGGGTGCAGTGGGGTGGGGGTTCTTGCGGGGGTGATAAGCGGGGGAAAGATGGGGGAATAAAAAAACAAAAAACTTACCTTGAGGCCGGGTCCCGAGTCTTCTCTGCTCTTGGCAGGATCAGGAAGCAGGCAGCCAGGCTCCCTCTACTAAGCCATTCACAACATTGCAATGCTGTGTGATGATTGGTCTGAACACCATGACACTGCACTCAGCCAGGGGCTGGAGGGGTAGGCATGCTCTCCATGCAGGCTATATTTCAGCCTGCATGGAGAACAGGGAAGTGCGTGTGACTGTTTTGGGCAACCCGACCAAACAGTCATTGTGCACTTAGGAGTGGGCAAACGACTCTTTCCCTGCTCCATGAGCAGAGCAGCACTGCCCACCTACCTGATCCCACAACGCAGACAGACACGAACCATAAATGCTAATAACTAAGTTATTATAAATGTAGGTTTCTTGCGTTCAAAATATTTTATTGAGGTTTTTATCATAAGTAACAATAAACAAGACATACAGAAAACTATAATAAATTCATAGTTCTAAGTGTAAGTACAAGTAATTCAATGAAACAACGAAAAGAAAGGGGAGGGAATGGGAAGGAAACATATAATATCAGATAAATAATAGGCAATAAATTGAGCTACTATATACAATAATCAATTATAAACTGAATTTATAACATACAATATTTGAAATTAATTCAATAAATAAATATCGATAGGAACCCAAAATAAATTATAAGAAGATGAGTTTTGACAGACCCCGGATAAAGATAATTGTGCTCCTCTTCTCACAAAAATAACCCAGGACCACCATGCATGAACCGATAACTTCGAAACATCTTTCCAAAAACAGGTAATGGATTTTACGCAGCTGAAATTAGGAAATTAAAAAGTTTACATTCAAGTGTATTTAAATCATGAGACAGGAGTATGGATTTGCAAATCAACAAATTGTATGTTAAATCCTCTTGAATATGAAGAATCTTCTTAATAATGTCCCAAACATCTGTCCAGAATTTAGAAAGTAAAGGACAAGTAAAAAGCATATGTTGTAGTGAACCAGAGTGTAAATTACAATGCCAACATGTATCAGATTGAAGTTATTTTGCTTTGAATAATTGCAAAGCAATTAAATAGAATATAAGAATTAGTTTGAAATAAAGAAACAGGTAAACAACCAGATATATTGTTAAGCCAAATAGTTTCCCATGAATTAATCGATAGAGAAAGAGATAGTTCAATGTTCCAAAACTGTGCAATCATATTAATATTCAAACCTAAATTATTAGATAATTTTTTATATAAAATAGAAACACAATGAGAATTTGATGATAGTTTGAATATAAGTGAATGAATCAGCATGAACAACAGAAGGAATGGTTTGTGAAAACGAGTCCAATATAGAATTAATTAAACATTCATATTTACTAAAATCTGAATTTGCCAATTTGAATGTAGCTTGTAACATTTGAAATGATATGAACGTATTTGTCTTATAAATATCCTTAAGATAAAAAATTCCAGCTTTAATCCATGAAGATCAAAAACTAATATGTCTATTCAATTTAATAACAGAACTATACCATAGTGATAAATCACTAGTAGCAGACATGGGGTGTTCAAAAATAGAATCAAGATCATTAAAAACACGTTTAGTGGATTTAATGATATGAGATTTATGAACATATGAAGATTTAAGTGACATGGTCATTAAAGTGGGAAGCGGAAAGGGATTAACAATGGATTTTTCAATAAGGAACCAAATGGGAGGGTTATGTATAGAAGAGTGGTTAAGCCAAATAGCACTTTGTTTCATAATAAAAGCTTTATGGTAAAGAAGAAAATCCGGAATGCAGAAACCAGCATTACTTTTTAACATCTTCAATTTATTATACTTAATGCGTTTTGCTTTTTTATTCCAAAGAAAGTTGGAGAGAAGGTTATCAATATCTTTATAAAATTTCAATGGGAATTGAATGGGGATCATAGTTAATGTGTAAAAGATTTTAGGGGCAATATTCATTTTAATGCATTCTATTTGTCCCCACCATGAAAGATGCAATGAAGACCATTTAGAAGATTTATCCTTAACCCCATGGCTGCTAAGGCAATTCCCCTCCTGTGCTGGGATTTGCTATATTTCATTGTTTTATGACGAGCTGGGCTCGTCATCAGTGTACGAGGAGGCTACACCATGACGAGCCCAGCTCGTCATCAGCTTGGAAGGGGTTAATATAATTTAAAACAAAATCACTATTTAAAGTCATTGTTGATTTAATAGAAGAGGAAAATAAGGTACCTAAATACTTCAACTTTTTCTTCTGCCAAATAATGTCACGCATGGGTACCATATCAGGAGTACAATATACATTTAAGGGAAAAAAATCTGTTTTATTGGAATTTAATTTGTAACCGGAAACTAAAGAATATTTAGAGATTATGTCTAATAAGGAAGGAAACGAGGACATGGGATTACTGATAAACAAAAGCACATCATCTGCATATGCCAGTGTTTTAACCATTATGTCTTTAACTGTAATTCCTTTAATAGAATCGCATTGTTGGATAGAAGCAAGAAATGGTTCAATACCCAATAAAAATAACAGAGGAGAAAGGGGACAACCCTGACGTGTACCTCTGTAAAGGGAAAATTGAGTAGAGACTTGGCCATTAATAAATAATCTAGCAGTAGGGGCAGAATATAGGGCTGAAACCATATGGATGTAATTATCACCAAAATTAAACGCACATAAGGTATGAAATAAAAAATGACAATGAAGCTTATCAAAGGCTTTTTCTGCATCTAAAGCCATAACACCGAATGGAGTATGTAATGATTGTGCTTGTTCAATGACATGTAATAAAGTTCTTGCGTTATTAGCTGAATATCTATTTTTCATAAACCCTGATTGATCGGAATGTATGATAGAATCTAATATTGGCAATAAACGTGACGCTAATATTTTTGCATATAATTTGCAATCTTGATTTATTAAAGAAATGGGGCGGTAATTAGAAACAAGGGTGGGGTCTTTATCTGGTTTAGGAAGAACAATAATTAAGGCTTCTGAAAAGGACCCAGACATAGTTCCTGAAGAGCTAAAAAAAGTAAATAGTTGGAGTAAAAAGGGCGAGAGCTGGGATTGAAATTCTTTATAAAATTCAGCTGGTAAGCCATCAGAACCTGGGGATTTATTTTGTTTCAGGGATTTTATAGCAGATAAAATTTCATCTATTGTAATGGGTAAATCTAGGCCAAGTTTATCTGTTTGTTTCACAGGAAGAAAGAAAAGAGTCACTATAGAATCATCGTTAAAATCAGGCTTATTATATAATGTAGAGTAAAATTCTAAAAATTCATTAACAATATCTACGTGTGAGATCGCAACTTTACCAGTAGGATTACGAATGGAAGTTATCTGTGTTTTGTCTTTTTTAATACGAAGATAATTAGCTAAAAGCCTACCACATTTATTTGCGTTGAAACTAAATTTAGCTTTGGCTCTGGAAAGTTGGACCCCAGCTCTTTTACTAAGAATAGTATTGAATTCATACCGTAGTTTTTGCAATATATCTCTATATTTCAAATCATTGGAGGTAATAAAAAGTCTTTCATATTTCGCTATTTGTTTCTGCAGCCGATCAATGTTAGCATTAAAAGTTTTATTTTCATGTGCCATAATAGAAATCGTAGTCCCTCTAATATAAGCTTTAAACGCATCCCATCGAGTAATTAAAGAAGTTGAGCCTTCAGGGTTAAGCTGAAAGTAATCTGATATAGCAGATAAAAGTCTTGGTCTATTCCGTTCATTGAGAGCAAAGCTAGAATTCATTCTCCATCTAGATTGTTTAGGGAGTATTGTCTGGAGATTTAAAGT
The DNA here is from genome assembly GCF_964263255.1 of Lissotriton vulgaris. Lineage (NCBI taxonomy): Eukaryota > Metazoa > Chordata > Amphibia > Caudata > Salamandridae > Lissotriton > Lissotriton vulgaris. The sequence continues at coordinate 822,148,651 of NC_141694.1, read as the reverse complement.
ACAAGAAATCATAGCATGGTCAGAGATATCAATATTTCAAATGACAGGGTTTGCGATAGATGCAATGAGTTGTCATGAAACTAAAATATAATCAATTCTAGAATGCGAATTGTGTGGATTAGAAAAGAAAGTAAAATTTTTGTCAGTAGGGAAATGGAGGCGCCAAATATCGACTAAATTTGTGGTTTGGAGAAATTGTTTAAAAGCAAAATAAACTTTAGAGGCGTGAAATTTTGTTTGAGACAATCTATCCAATAAAGGGTCAGCTACTACATTAAAATCACCTGCAACAATCAAAGGAACATTTCCAATTTTAATAACCTTAGTAGTAAGAGAAGACCAAAACATAGGTTCATCTACAGTAGGACCATAAACATTTATCAAAAAGATAATGGTGTCATGAACTTTAACTTTTACAATTAAGTACCTCCCTTCAGCATCAGCAACTTTGCTCAAAATTTGGCAATGAGACTTTTTTGCAATTAGTATTGCTACACCATTTTTTTTTACAAATAGCAGGAGATGAAACTATACAGTCAACCCATTTCTTTTTCATATAATCCAATATTTTATCATCCACATGAGTCTCTTGAAGAAAACAAAAATCAGCCTTGGAACGACCTAAATAATCTAAAATCTTAGTACGTTTAACTGGGTGACGCAAACCTTTCACATTTAATGAAACTACTTTAACATTATCCATAGTGAAGAGTTAAGGAAGAGAGAAAGAAGAAGAGGATGATAGAAAAAAGAAGACATAGAAGAATATAAGTAGCTCGAAGGATTATGAAAAGTGAAGGAAAGGAGACAACATAAAACAAAAAAACAAAATAGAGACAAAACAATACACATAAATAAGAGCAGTGAAACGCACACACGATTTACAAGCATGACCGTAACCGTTGGAGCCCCAAGGTAAAATAAGAATTCAACAACTTGTCAGTAGACAATGAACAACAAGCATTCAAGAACCAGGATGAGGATCATGAGTATCCATTGGACGATGAAGTTGCTGATCAAGAAAATGGCGAAGATCATCAGGTCTTTGAAAAGATTTGGAGAATGAGTCCTTCCAAATGCGCATCGTTGAAGGATCAAAGAGACCATATTTATAACCAAGACTTCTAGTTGAGGGCGAAGAGTAGCGAATTCCTTACGAATTGCAACAGTGTCTTTTGCAAAATCTTGATGAATAAAGATTTTGTGACCATTAACCATCAATGAAGGAATGTCTGTCGCTGCCTTTCTAATCATAACCAAATGATGATGACGAAATACCTTAAGTATCATTTGTCTAGGTTTGGTATGCTGTGGGTTACGACGCGAAGGAATTCGATGGGCCATGTCAATTTCGAATTTTTCGGGAAATTTGAGGTTTAAAAGGCCAGGAAGTAAGGACTCCAAGTATAATCGACAATTATTTCCCTCAACTTCTTCTGGTAAATTAAAAATTCGCAGGTTATATTGCCTATTTCTATTTTCCATATCCAGAAGGTGCGAGCTCAGAGGAGATTCGCCACAAGTGGAGCAAAGGCATCTATTTTGGTTTTATTATCTTGGATTTTGATTGAGTTATCAGAAATTTTCATCGATAAACAAGCCATTTCTTTATGCACATGTTTAATTTCTGCCGCAATAGTGTCAGTATTCGCTTTGAGTGCTTTCATTTCCTCTAAAATAAGAGATAAGGAGGGCTCTGAATACTCCACCAATTTTGATTTTAAAGGAGGTGGTGAAACTTGTTGTTTCCTTTTATTGAGAGGTTTAGTATCCATTTTAGCAGAATAGCAGTCAAAATTACGTAAATCTGGAAAATATCAGCCACATAATGTAAAAATGAACAAAATAGCTCCAAAGTATTGGTGCAGCAGCTAAACTGGATCGTAGGAGTGGTTAGGCCTAAGCCAGGCCCTCTCCTAAAGAACACTCCGCCCCCCCCTGACAGAGATTTCAGGCTGCAGCAGGAAGCACACAGCGAGCAAGAACCAAGAGGCTGAAAACCCCACTTGCCGTGCAGAAAAACGGCTGAAACTGCCTCCAGGAACAGGTGAGTGTTAATAATAGGCAGCGACCTCCTTAAAACAAAGCCACTGACAGAATTTCGTCGTTTTGGATGAAAAACGGGCTCGAAATACGATAGAGCTCCTCAGGCGGCGGCCATCTTGGTTGCGCGCTCACGCGTCTCCATAAATGTAGGTTTCTAAAGTTGACACTGCTGTGAAGCAGTGGCGCGACACTCCTTCGCCTTAGCAGATGAGCCAGCACGGGTAGAAAGATTGGTGGACAACACAGACCTATTCGTTTTGACAATGCCTGTTTTACTAAGAATCCTAGGCAGATTAAAAATATTGAGACATATTGCATTAGGCAGCTGTAGACAGAGCTTAAAAGAACATATTGACATTTGTGTTGGTGAAGACTGCTCCACAAGGTTAAACCTAAAGTTGAGACCATGTAAATCACAATAATGTGCTATTTGTTTGGATTTTCTGACTAACAACATTTAACATACAGAGTGAAATATTAATGTTATTCTCATTCCAACTGCATTTACATTTCTAAATAATGAAAGGTCTGGGCAATGTTAAGATCTAGCTGCAATTGTACATCAGCATGAGTGCCACATAGGCTTACACTTAAACACGCAGTCACAACTTCAGCCACAGTTATCCAAAGCAATTCAGATACATTGTTAGGGGCCTATTTGCGAGATGGTTTATGTCGCACGTGCACCATACAACGTGGTACAAGCACAAAGCAAATAAGAGAGTAAGAGAGGCACAACGAGGAGAAACATCTATTTCACTTCTTGGAGAAATATCTTTATTTCTCCTCTTACTCCTTTCTATGCGTTCTGTATTCTGCAGCAAACATAGAAAGAGGAATATGCCTCTCAGGATTGTATTCATGCAGGAAGGTTCCCCTACCTGCAAAAAACAATCCTGGATGGACTGTAGGCAGCCTTGCACCATGGTGCAAGGGTGCTTGCATTGACACTAGGCTCTAAAAAGGACACCAGTGCAGGGAAAAAAGCAGAGATGTGCCGTATTGCCTTAAATGCAGTGCCTTCCTGTCCTTTTCCTGTCATGCATTGGAGGCCAGCAAAGTGACTTGCTGTCCTGCACTGTATGATTTTTTCGTAAATAGGCCCCTTAGTTTCTAAAAAGCACCTGAACTTTGACAACGGAACATGAGATTCTTCTGTTAAAGCAAAGGGATTTGTTTGACCGTGATTGAGAAAAAACGTTTCGAAATGATTCAGTTTTATCTGCGAAACTTTTGAGAAAAATCACTGAACATGATGGCCAGAATCCTACACTGATAGCACAACAAATTAACCAATAGAAATGCTTGAGCCAATACTTCCTAACCAATAAGAATTCCTCTGGGTTGAGCAGCAATGTACTGTGTTTAGCTTGCTTAATCCATTGCATACGAGTACTAGCCATATGCCAATCTTGACTGTACCCAAAAAGGAGCGATTCAGCCTTATTGTATGACATATCCATTCTGAATGGCACACAATCAAAGCAAGACAGATGTCAGCCTTATTTGACCTCATCAATATAGTGCAGGTTGATTCCATAGACATAGCGAACACAGAATAATTAATCCCTCCTGGCATGTTATCAGTATCTCCTTTTCAATTACCATTTCCTTAACCCAGTCCAATACACTTTTATCCCGCAAATTAATATAATCTTTGAGAATATCTGACTGCAAACCAACCTGAACGTGTTACTATATCTTATAATGAGTGCCCTCCTTACTTGGGAGCACCAGCGCCATATTCTTTGATGAAAGGTTGATGAACTGCAGCAATGTGGGCTTTAGTTTTTGACCACTGTGCCAGGGCTTGTCTAGGTTGAGGATATTCTTAAAATGTGTGCTAAATTTCGAGACACAAACTGCGACGGCTACAATTTTCTTGGATTTAATAGCTTTTAGGAATTAAAAGACCAGGAAGTTATCTCCTACTTCTGTGGTATCTCTGACATCTGTTTGCCAGCCTAATCATTAGAATTTAGGAATGTTGACAATGCTAAAAAGCTTCAGTCATGTGGCTGCAGTAAATGTGCAATTGAGTTTCATAGCGCGTCTTTGTTCTCTCCACGTGGAGAACGGTTTTTAATATGTGATAAAATCCCTTTCCTAGGTTAGCACAAACAAGAAATGTTCCAAGACTTCCCCACTTAAACCACACCAGTTACAGTTACTTCCTTAAGGAGCACGTTGACATGAGCAGACAGGGTGTAAAAAATAGTAAATATCTAACATCTGTCACTTTGTGGGTGTTTATAACATTTGAACTTGGCACCCCCTCACACTGCTACCAACACATCTGGTTACACCTTTATACCTCAACTGAGCCAGCTGAACATTACATCCATTTTTTAGATTTTCACAAGTGGAGGTTGTAATCGTAGATTTGCAAAGATCCGTATTTTGGAAACCACAAACCTATTATCACACAAACATATCATCGTTGGCAGTAGCAACTTTTTGCTTGCCTTCATTGCATGGCTGTTAGACCCAGGATAGGGCCAGGTCCTACACTGGCTAATTAGCTAGGTGAAACCTTTTGATAACGCACTTATGATATGTGGTTTGTGTGCTTGGTGAACTTGTTAAGCATATAATTTGTAACAAATATAAGGGCAGGAATGACATTTTTCTTTTATGTTTTGAAAATTGTGTACTACCTATCGCCCTGCCCTTTTTTTAAAGTTTATCCTGAACAGCACTTGTGCCAAGCTTGTAAAATGCATAGTATTAAATAAATCTTAAATGGGACTCACCTATTATTGGTGGTCCATGTGCTTGTCAATTCAAAATTTGCAAACATACGTGACAAGAATTTTCAATTCTTTTAAGGACAAGGAGGCAAGGATTATGCTTTTTCTCATTTCTTTAATGAGCTCAGCAGCCAATAAAAAACACAAAAAACTACATTTCCCATGAACACTAGGGAATAACCATAGAGTATGTAGTATAAAAGGGCACAACACTAGTCCTTCCTCCTCTTTCTTTGTTGTGTAAACAGTTCAAGTTCAAAAGGCAATCCAACGTAGATCAAAAGGAATAAGGCCAAACACGCCGCAGAAATCCAAAGGAACTGGACGCAGACAGTAGAAGAACGGTGAGACGGATGAGACCAGCAAACACTACTTCTGGTCGGAACCTGAAAAGAGACATGAAGCCGTAATACCCAAAAAGTGCAAGTAATAATGCAAAATGGGGGGGGTAAAACAAGAGAAGAGACAATCGTACATTATCATCAAAACAGTGTACAGCAAATAACAATGCAAGTCAAAACAACGGGTGGGATAATCCTCGCCTCCTTGTCCTTAATAGAATTGAAAATTCTTGTCACGTATGTTTGCAAATTTTGAATTCTATGTCAGGACAGGAGGCTCCAATTATGCTTGTTTAAAGCTGATCCACCACTACAGAAGCAATATGATAAATGGGTTTATAATAAAACGTCTTAAAAACTGAATCAGATAACCAATCCGCTGCCTTCATAATGTCAAAAAGAGTGACACCTAAGGAGAAAGCTTTAGAAGCCATCACCCCACGGGCAGAATGTGCCCCAAACACAGACACATCAATGCCAGCTTCCGACATGAGCCATCTAACCCAGCGTGCCAAAGTAGCTAGAGTAACAGGGCGAAATGGTTTTTGCAAAGCAATCAACAATTCACCCTGCATATCAGAACGTAAGGAAGCAGTACTTACTTCATAATCCTTGAGGCACTGCACAACGCAAAGGTTGGGATGAGCGGGAAAAGAGGGATACGAGATCACCTCCGTGTTAGATTTCGTACGCCTGGAAAGATGGAATGTAACGCCTTCCGGCGTAAAACAGCGACCCGCAAGGTCCAACGCACGGACATCCGACACACGTTTACAAGAGACAAGACACAACAACATGGTCAGCTTTGCAGACAACTGTTTACGTGATAACAATGAGTTAGAAGGCCAAGCTTCCAAGAACCGCAAAATGATGGAAACATCCCATAAAGAGACATACTTAGGAGTTGGTGGTTTAGATAGACGAATACCCTTAAGTAACTTGGAAATGAAAGGGTGTTCGCCAGCCGGCCTCCCATCAATCTGGATATGGCCAGCAGAGATAGCGGAAGGAAAATTGTTGACAGTCCTATAAGCCAGACCTGAAGAGGCTAGGGATGCCAGACAGTTAATTATCAAAGAGACATCAGCTGAAACGGGATCAACTTCCCGTTGAACACACCAATCACACCATCGTTTCCAAGCACCCTTGTATCGCTTGTGAGTATTGGGAGACCAGGCCTCACTAATGAACTTGGAAGCGTCGCTAGAAATGCCTGGGATCGTCCAAGATCCGCCACGCCAGCAACCGGAGGGATCCGGACAGAATCAGGGGATGCGGACCTTCTAGAGGATCCAGCAACAGATTCCACTTCTGGGGAAGAAGGAGATGAGCCTCGCAACACATCTCTATGAGAACCGGGAACCACGCTTGAGCCCTCCAGAGCGGAGTAATCAGAATCAAAACCGCTCGAAACCGTGTGGCGTAAGCCAGAACCCTGGGAATCATCAGGAATGGTGGAAACGCATAGCACAGAGTCGAGGGCCAAGCTTGGAGAAAGGCATCCGTGGCCAGAGCCAACGGATCCGGTCTCCAACTGTAAAACAGCGAAAGCTGTGTGTTGAGGCGAGAAGCAAACAGGTCTATGTGACACCGACCCCAGCGCCGAAGAAGAGAGCGGAACACTCGAGGGTGAAGCCTCCAGTCGCTGAAGTCCTGAAGATGCCGCGAATGCCAATCCGCAATCTGATTGTGACGACCCTGGAAGATACTCTGCTATAACAGTGATCTTCCGGTGCAGGCAAGAATGCCAGAAATCCTTGGCGATCTCCGCCAGCACCTTGGACCGAGTCCCGCCCAGTTTGTTGACATAACGGACTGCAGACACGTTGTCCATCCTGAGCAGAATGCAGCAGTTGGACTGTTGGGGAGTAAAGCACTTGATCGCAAAAGAACCCGCCAGGAGTTCCAGACAGTTTATGTGGAGAGACAACTCCTGAGGAGACCATCGACCCCCCGTCGAGACAGGGCCACAGCGGGCTCCCCAACCCCAGCGACTGGCATCAGATTCGATCACTAGTTCCGGCGACGCACCGAAGAGAGCTCGACCATTCCAGGCCTCCATGTGGTCCAGCCACCACTGCATCTCCCACCTCACCTCCTCCGACAGAGGAATCTGATCCAAGTATCTGAGGCCTTTGCGGAGATGTTGAATCTTGAGACGTTGCATTGCTCGGTAATGCAGCGGTCCCGGGAAGATCGCCTGAATGGAAGAACCAACACACCTACTACACGTGCCAACGATCTCAATGACACAGTCTGTCTGGAAATAACAGACGTCAACTCCAGCTTGATGTAACAAATTTTCTGAGCGGGTAAGACAGGGGTCTTCAAACTGTGGGGCGTGACCGCCAGGGGGGCCGTGGAGCGATGCAAAGGGGGTCGCGCCTTTTCAGTGTCACTTCTGCCCTGGCCTCAAGGGCTTCAGCCCCCCTCCTCCCCCATCCTGTGTCTCAGCCCGGGCTGCTGCAGTGCAGCTCGTGCTCCTGGGGCCTCGGCTGGGCAGTGTCTGGAGTCTTATCTCCGGCCCGAGTTTTTCACAGGTCATTAAAGACCATTAGCATATTTACATGCCTTTGTTAACTGATTACCAAAGCTTAGTTTTTTTATGGTTCCCGTACCCCCTGGGCCTCCACTCTGCCTATTCCTTACATTTATATTTTTACACTTACTGCTGTAGTGTGAGAATGCATTTAATGAAAAGAAATATAAAGTTGTGTTGCCAAAAGAAACATGCCTGCTATGTGTTGATTAAAGATCCTGCAGAGACCTGCTCTTGACACTAAATTGAGTTATAAATAAAAAATGTATTTATTAATTAGTCATGTGACTTTTCTGTCTTTATTCTCTTTAATTATTAGTCATGGATCATTGAGGCATCCCTAGAACATAATTAAAAGTGCTTTCTATTCATATTTGCTGGTCTAAGTATTCACAGATAAGTGCAAAAAATACAGCTGTAGGTGACTGCTTATTTCTGGGCCATCAAAATAATGAGCTGGTAACCCTAATCATTAGACTGGAAGTTTGTTGCAGGATCAGCACATTATTTATTTCCTCCACCCTCAAACCCTGATTAATGCCATTATAGTAATAGTATAACTTATATCTGAAACCCTACGCTTCAAGTTTCTGGGAATGCACCCTGCTTTCAAACTACTCACTTCTCATTCTCGCCTTCACTTTCACGTTCACCCTGCACTCCCAGCGATCACAATGCACTCACACTGATCACAATACACTCACACTGATCACAATGCACTCACACTGATCACCATGCACTAAAAGCGATCATCATGCACTGATAGCGATCACCATGCACTCATAGAGATCACCATGCACTCACAGACATCACCATGCACTCACACTGATCACAATGCACTCACACTGATCACAATGCACTTACACTGATTGCCATGCACTCACACTGAGTGCCATGCACTCACACTGATCACCATGCACCATCACTGATCACCATGCACTTACACTGATCACCATGCACTCACACTGATCACAATGCACTCACACTGATCACAATGCACTCACATCATTCACCCGCTCACCCTGCACACACACCAATCACCATGCCCTCACACCATTCACCCGCTCATCCTGCACTCACAGTGATCACAATGCACTCACACTGATCACAGTGCACTCACACTGATCACCATGCACTCACAGCATTCACCCACTCACCCTGCACCTACAGTGATCACAATGCACTCACACTGATCGCCATGCACTCACACTGATCACAATGCACTCACACTGATCACAATGCACTATCATCATTAACCCGCTCACCCTGCACTCACACCAATCACCATGCACTCACACCATTCACCCGCTCACCCTGCACTCACAGTGATCACAATGCACTCACACTGATCACAGAGCACTCACACTGATCACCATGCACTCACACTGATCACAGAGCACTCACACTGATCACCATGCACTCACACTGATCACCATGCACTCACACTGATCACCATGCACTCACACCATTCACCCGCTCACCCTGCACTCTCAGTGATCATAATGTACTCACAGTGATCACCATGCATTCACACCATTCACCCGCTCACCCTGCTGTCACAGTGATCACTCTGCACTAAAAACTTGTTGCATTGTTCACTCTGTACCTCACCCTTCAGTCACACGAGCACACTTCTCACCCTGCACTCATGTGACACTCCACTCACCTGTCCCCCACTTACCGCTCAATCTGTAGCTCACTCAAACAAGGCCATCACTAACCATGCACTAATTAGTCCCACTCTGCCCTCACAGCCAAACCCAAATTCATATGGTCACCTCACTCACCCTGCAGTCACTCCTTTTACCCTACTCTCACACTGTTGCATTGCTCACCGTGCAGTCACATGGGCACTCTTGTCACCCACACAGTGCAGAAGGTTAAAGTGCCTGGTACAAAGAAGATGTACCATGCACATCACAGAACTGAGTGTGAGTAAACTATGAGTAACGCTATAAAAAAATGAAATGTTTGTCAGACAGGTGCCTTAGAGAGATGAGGTGTATTGTTGGTGAGTGGTAGTGAGGGAATTCATGAAGGTGGAAAGACTTTTGCACCGTGTGTGACCAGTGCTTGGACAAGCCCTGGCTGGGAGTGTTAACCACCCCCCCCCCGAAGTTTGGGTCTAGTGGATCCCCTGCTTCTGCCTATTTACATTTGTAGTGCGCTACTGTTACCAAAAGGTGTCCTGGGGCTAATAACCATCTGTCTGCAATGTGAGAGAGGGATCCGGGGTTGAGAGAGGAGAGAAGAGAGGGATGGAAAGAAGGGGGTGAGAGGAAAGGTGCATGGGTAAACTGTTTAACTCTGCACAAGACCGCCACGGTTTGAATGCACCCTTGGTCCTCCCGGCCATGGCCAGGTGAGCTTCTAATGTGGCAGCGCGTATTCCTGCGGATTGGGAGGCCCTTCACAGAGGTTGACTAGACATCTTTCTGATGTTAATTGCTGTATTTTGGTTATAAACTGGTACTGATGGGGTGAAATCTTTCCTCAGTATTACTGTGTTTAAAGAAATTCTAAATAATAAAGCAATGCTACCCCAAAATACGCAGCATCATAGAACATTATTTACATTTTCTACTCACACAATTTAGGCAAGCCTGTCGCATAATTTGGTCCTCACCTTCCTCATAACCTAGAGATTTAGAAATTTTGTCAGGAGGGGGTCCTTACGTTTGAAAATGTTGACAGGGGGGTCTCGTCATCCAAAAGTTTGAAGACCTCTGGGGTAAAAGAAGCTGACAAGCAACTGAATCTATCTTGAAACCCAGAAAATCTATAGACTGCGTCGGAGTCAAGATCGATTTCGGAGCGTTGATCAGGAAACCGAGAGATTGCAAAAGATCGATGGACCATTCCAGATGAGTCAGACGCCTGAGTGGGCAATCTGCCATTAGGAGAATATCGTCCAAATAAATAATCAGACGTGTACCTCGAGCGCGGAGATGTTCCACAACTGGCCTCAGAAGCTTTGTGAAGCACCACGGTGCTGACGAAAGGCCGAAAGGGAGAACCTGATACTCGTACCAAACCCCTTTCCATTGAAACTGTAGGAACTGGCGATGAGGCTTGAAGATCGGAATCGACAGATACGCGTCCTTGAGGTCCAGACGGACCATCCAATCTCCTTCGCGAAGGAGATCTCGCAAGAGATGGATGCCCTCCATCTTGAAGTGTCGGTATACAACCCCTCCGTTGAAGTCTTTCAGGTTGAGAACCAAGCGAGACCCGCCTCCCTTCTTCTCGACCAGAAAGACTGAGCTGACAAAACCCTTCGGATGATGGGCGGTCGGAAGAATCGCTCCCTTTTGCAATAGAACTTCGATTTCCTCTGAAAGGCAAGCTTGATCTGGAAGGGAAAAACTTAAAGGAGGGGGAAGATGGGTCTGATGCAAAGGGTGATAGAACTCTATTTTGAACCCTTGAACGGTTTCTAGCACCCATGCATCGTTGGAGATCATGCGCCAGTTGTTGAGGAAAAACTGTACTCTGCCCCCCAAAATCACATCGCAAGAATGAATCAGGCTCACCTGCAGAGTTGGAGTGACCTTGCTGTCCTCCGGAACGGCCTTTACCATATTGTCCTTTCCCCTTGCGGGAGGGGTAGAAATTCGCTCTGGTGGAGTAGCCTGAGTCGTGTCCACCACCACGCTGAGAGGAAGCACTTCGCTGGGACTGTTGCTTTGACCCACGGCCAAACGAGCGTCCACGATGTCGTCCGGCCTTGGCAAAAACCGGACGCATAGCCCGGCGTAAAGAAGCCTGCGCCTTGTCAATGCCACTGAAGGTGGAAACAAATTTAGTAAGTTCTTTTAAGAAAGGTTGTCCAAATAAAAGACCTTGCGCCTCAGGACCAGACTCCGAACTCGAAAGCTCCGCAAGCTTCGGGTCCAACTTTAACAGAATGCAGCGGCGCCGCTCAGAGGAAACAGCACAATTCGCGTTACCTAATTGGCAGACAGCTCTCTGCGCCCATTCTATCAGCTCATCAGGATCCACAAGAGCTGAGGCCTCCTTCGCTTGAAAACCAAGATCCAGAATTTTTGTCAGAGGACCAAGCATATCCAGTAACTTGTCTTGGCAAGACCTCCAAGACCGGTCAAGCCCCTTTTTCGGGTCTTTAGCATATTTTTTCAAATAGGTGACCATCATGGGGTCCACCTCTGGGGTATCCTCTAAATGATCCGCGAGATCAGGCCTCGGGCATTCAGAGCGGAGTCTGGCTCTAACGGAGGCATCAAAAGGTTGACGGATATGGGCCTGAACATAAGCTGCAACAGCAGGCGAAGGCAACCATGAGGAAGAATTAGGATGGACGATATCCGCTGGCTCAAAATTCAACACTGACGGACGCTCAGGGGCGTCAACAAAATGCTCCTTGCGAACACGCTTTCTGGGCGGGGGTGAGTCTTGCTCAGAAGCGGAAGTTTGACCATCACCTGAAACGTCGGTATCTTGAGACACAGAAGACCTCGAAGCTTCAGCCGCCAAAGTTTTTGCCAATTTCTGGAAGTCGGACTTGTGGGGATTGACAGGCGACTTTGAGGATTTCTTGGATGTAGGCAACCAACCCTGTTGCTGCGCATATTGATTTAAATGACGCTTAAGAGGGTTACTGGCACGAACTAGTGCCTTATTAACAGAATGTTGGACACCTTTGTCCAATTCCTCCCCCAAATTATGTTCCAAGGAACCTTCATCCTCATCCCCATAATAATAGTCATCATCTGCGTCATAGTATTCAGCCATGATACACAAGTGTATACAATTAGTGCCCACAAGATGACTTTTGAAATAAATATGGAGTGTCAAGGACACAATGCAAGGGGGGAGTGTGAGAACCCCACAGCAGGCCAAAAAGAGCAGGCACAAACCAGTCTCTGTATAAACTAAAAGCGTGGAGGGAGATAAGCCTGCCAAGCCAAACACACTCTAGGCAGAGCCTATGCAATAGAATTACTACCGAAGCCCTTTCCAAGACTCCAGCGTTGTACGGGGTTAAATTTCAGCAGGCTGTGGGCATGGGCGTGGAAACACGACCTCTTCAACTCAACCGGCGCTGTGGAGAAAGTTCAGAAGCCGGAAATAAAGCAGCGTGCATGCACGAACACTGCTGCCCGAGAAACTTCTCCGGCTCGAGAGCGCTCGCGCTCCCTGCGTGAGCCGGTAACCCCTACTCCCGCTCCACAACGGTCCTGGGCAATGCACCGGCGCCCGGACACAAACGGAGGTGCACACACGCTCCGGGACAGAAAATACGCCAACAGGACGAAACAGTAACTGAAGTTGCACAATGCAGTCGGAGCCGGAGCGCTCGAAGGAAGCAGCAACACAGCGCGCTATAACAATGCCAAAGCGCAAATATAAGTAAGCGAAATAAAGGCAATAAGATAGCAAATATACAGAAAGTACATGAAACAGATAAAGTCACTTAACTGGCTGCGGAGCAGCAAAGAAAGAGGAGGAAGGACTAGTGTTGTGCCCTTTTATACTACATACTCTATGGTTATTCCCTAGTGTTCATGGGAAATGTAGTTTTTTGTGTTTTTTATTGGCTGTTGAGCTCATTAAAGAAATGAGAAAAAGCATAATCGGAGCCTCCTGTCCTGACATAGAATTTCCCTTTCCTCATTTCTATTGGTTGTAGGCATTCTATTTCCTGTTCTTCCGTGTGTGTTTCTCATATCAGTTTCCCATCTGCAAAGTACCGTGTTTATCCGCTTTGTTGGAACTTCTTTTAAGGCTCTCAAGCAATGATCATGAAAAAAATATAAAAACAAGAGCTACACCCTTGCTTTAAAGTTACAGCGCTGCCCAAGTGCCATCGGTCAGCGCGCTGCACTGGTCTCAGTGGAGCCCACGGGACTCCAGTTCTGACACGGCACTCACCAGTCCCCCTTAAGGCAATGCACACTCATTAGTCCCCCTTGGGTTCCCAGCAGGCACCCACTTTACGGCTTCCTTTTGTTGAGGAGGCCGGTGCTTGTTTTGTTTGCTTATTAGCAGCACCCTGATCCTGCAGTGCTGCGAGAGGTGTCGAATTTTAATCTGCCCTCCAAATTTGCGGGAGTGCAGTACTTGGGGCACGCAGCGTAGGGAGTTGTTCATAATTTTCCTGGCAGCAGTTCGCCGGGCCCGCGACACCGGAAGAGGTGTAGACCTCTAGCTCTCCTTCTCTCCTGCTTGTTTTGAATTGCCTTTAATCATGCAAAATACGCACTAACTTGTTCCACTTTGTGCCAGTGAACATCTGTAGCTTCTTTAACAAAAATCGTATATATGGGGATGAGACCTTTTTTTGTAAACGTTTCTAAACCAAATGGTATTATTTAGTTGTTCAGTTTATTTAAATATCTGAATCAGAAGTGTAGAAGCAGCCCATGAAGTACTGATGACTACGGGGAAATCTATAACTGCATGCTTGATGAGAAGTGCTGTTTTATACGTGATCTAATGCATAGTAGGTCTCAAAATATGTTGAATTTTAATTTATATTATGTTTTAGTTGAGAAAAGTAGACAGAATTGATAGTGCTTGTGCACGTGACTAATGATGTTATACCACTGACCTCAAGCACTGTTTTTTTTTTAACCATTCTCCTACCCTCCCTGTCTGTGTGGCTTACTCCCCTCCCACCTGCCTGTCCGTTTTGCTTCTTCCTCTTCACCCCCTTTTATTCTGCTTTTCCCCCAGTGTTGTTTCTACACTGGTTTTAATTTCGGTTTCTATGATTTTCTTAAAACTTCATTCAGAGCGTATGCTTCCACCATGTTCAAATAATGTCAGGACTACCCTTCACCCAATTTAGTGCCCTACAATCCCAGTATCACTCTTGTATTACGACATATGAGCCCCCATGCACGTGCACGCACACATGTGTACACACTTGCATGTAAAACTACCTAATGTGTAGGCTTTTTCTTCAGCTGTTCCACTTATTATTCTATTTTTAATATATATTTTAGTTTATTAACAATAAAATAAAGACTTGTTTTCCCATTTTCAGCACAAGCTTATTTTAGGCACCACTTCTCAATGTTTTGGTTAATCCTGCAGGGAATCTCTCCTCAGTCTGGAAAAAACAGACTTTGAATGAGGAGGTCTTCTTGCAGGGGAGGCTGCTACCGGGAAGCAGCAGTGGGTGGGGAGGGGGAAGGAGGAGAGTGGGGTGGCTACAAAAAAAGTTCACTTACTGGCCTCCATCCTGTCCGTCCTCTTCCCGACCTCTCTGCAAACAGGAAGCAGGAAGCACCCATGCTTTCTAAGCCAATCACAACTCTGCAATGCACTGTTGTGATTGGTCTGAGCGCCGTAGTTCGCCACTCAGGGAAAGGGAGCCTTGGTATATTCTCCACCCTGGCTGTAATGTAGCCTGGAAGGAGAACATGCAAAGTGCCTATGACAGTTTGGCTGGCTCAAGACGGCTGGCCAAACAGTTATGGGCACTTAGAGGGCGCCACCACTCCTCCCCCTGCACTGCCTACCGTAGCCCCTGCTGCAAACTGCCACAGCACAAACAAGCATTGGAAATGAAATAGGTCTCGCATTAGAAAAGTTGGAGCTATTGGTTTTGTAAATAATTTTTATTTGTGTTGATTTTTGAAATAGTTAAATTGATAGTTTTGTCATTCACAACGCCAATAGTTTTAACTTTTGTGAATGTGACTCCTATAGCATTTGGAATGCAACATGTTTTGTATGTACGTGACTTTGATGGCAGGTCTTGTTGTTATGCCACATCTCTAGAGAGCAGGAGAGTGCAGCAGGGGAGAGAAGCACAGCAATGCAATATGTCTTGCATTCATAGAGCTCCTAATCCCATTACTTTAGTTAGTATTTAGTGCGTTTCTATTGAGGATTATGACTTTAACCCCCCCCCCCCCACATACGACAACCCCCAAAGTAGACCAACCTCTGTGTGTAGGAATGTCGAAAGCTCAACAGGGAAGAGGAGATGTGACTAATTTAGTTCTGAAACTTTGCCACCTCACCAATGTGCATAGTCTTGTTAAAATGCTGAATTATTGGGTTTTGAATATTTGTTTTATTTTTTATTTGATGCATTCTTTTTGCATAATGTTCACTATTAATATCCTGGTTTTTTGTAGAAAATGTCTTGAGGGAATACAGTCAGTCTGCCTTTGCTGTATGTGTGGCGCTAGCAATACCCACCTCATCACTTCATCTATCTTGCCTGACCTTTGTATCCAGTGAAAAACTTCATGTAAAATGTTACTAAATAGCAACCTTGTGAAGATTTTTTTTTATTCTGATCTACAAGTTAACAATCAAAACCACATACATTAGTTTCTTTTGATTGTAAAGTACCCGTGTGTATTTGTGAAATGGGGTGGATGAAGCAAACTGATTACCCTGCAAGCTGAGCGTCCTCCCATTGCACACCCATCTGTGGCTTGAGGGGTGTGAGGGTGAGGGGTGTGAGGGTGAGGGGTGTGAGGGTGAGGGGGTGTGAGTGTGTGTGATGGTGAGGGTGAGTGAGGGGGTGTGAGGCTGAGTGTGTGTGACGGTGTGTGAGGGTGAGGGTGTGTGAGGGTGAGTGAGGGTGAGTGAGGGAGTATGAGTGTGTGGGTGTGTGACGGTGTGTGAGGGTGAGTTATGGAGTGTGAGGGTGTGTGAGTGGGTGAGTGTGAGAGTTAGGGTGTGTGAGGGTGACAGAGGTTGTGTGAGGGTGAGGGGATGAGGGTAAGGGTGTGTGAGGGTGAGGGGTGTTGATGGTGAGAGGTTGCGAGGGTGAGAGTGGGCAAGTGTGTGTGAGGGTGTGTGATGTTGAGTGTGTGAGGTGTAGTGAGGGTGAGAGTGTTGTGAGAGGTGTGAAGGTGTGAGGGGAGCGAGGGTGTGTGAGGGTGAGCGGTTGTGAGGGTGAGGGGGTGTGAGTGAGTGTGAGTGAGGGGGTGTGAGGGTGTAGGTGTGTGACGGTGTGTGAGGGTGAGGGTGTGTGAGGGTGAGTGAGGGAGTGTAAGGGTGTGTGAGTGGGTGAGGGTGAGAATTAGGGTGTGTGAGGGTGAGGGTGTGAGGATGACTGAGGGTGTCTGAGGGTGAGGGGATGAGTGTAAGGGTGTGTGAGGGTGAGGGGTGTTGATGGTTAGAGGGTGCGAGGGTGAGGTGGTGAGTGTGTGTGAGGGTGTGTGAGGTGTAGTGAGTGTGAGATTGTTGTGAGGGGTGTGAGGGTGTGTGAGGGTGAGGAGGTGTGAGGGTGAGGGAGTGTGAGTGTGTGTGTGAGGGTGAGGGTGAGTGAGGGGGTGTGAGGCTGAGGGTGTGTGACGGTGTGTGAGGGTGAGTGATGGTGAGTGAGGGCGTGTTAGGCTGAGGGTTTGTGACGGTGTGTGAGGCTGAGGGTGTGTGAGGGTGTGTGAGGGTGAGTGAGGGTCAGTGAGGGTCAGTGAGGGGGTGTGAGGGTGTGGGTGTGTGACGGTGTGTGAGGGTGAGGGTGTGTGAGTGTAAGTGAGGCAGTCTGAGGGTGTGTGAGTGGGTGAGGGTGAGAGTAAGGGTGTGTGAGGGTGAGGGTGTGACTGAGGGTGTGTGAGGGTAAGTGTGTGTGAGTGTGAGGGGTGTTGATGGTGAGAGTGTGCGAGGGTGAGGGGGCTGAGTGTGTGTGAGGGTGTGTGAGGGTGTGAGGTGTAGTGAGTATGAGAGGGTTGTGAGGGGTGTGAGGGTGTGAGTGGAGCGAGGGTGTGTGACAATGAGGGGGTGTGAGGGTGAGTGAGGGAGTATGAGTGTGTGGGTGTGTGATGGTGTGTGAGGGTGAGGGTGTGAGGGTGAGGGGGTGTGAGGGTGAGGGGGTGTGAGTGTGTGTGATGGTGAGGGTCATTCACAATGGGGGACATTAAAAAGGCAAGTATGTCTTCATAATCTACAAGTTGAGTTTAATGTAACTTTCCCATGAAGTCGGTGGTGTCCTTGATGTAAGTCCTAAAGTACATAAACACCCCACGAAGCCACCTTGTAGACCGATAGTGTCAGCGGGTGGAAGTCCACACGAACCTAAAGGTAAAAACCTAGATCGATTTCTATAAACAAGTGTTATGTCAATGAGCACAAAGGTGTTCCTTATGGAGCTTTTAGAATTTACATTATTACAATATTACGATCATTGAAATCTAGCGGTAGAGATTGAAACCGCACATCCGGCATAATGACACGCCCACTGAACCCGATAACGGAGAGAGACGCGACATACGCGCTGAACGGAAGACAGCGGTAACCTTAAAATCCAACAGCGTAGTAATGTTGGTAATGGTGCGCCTTTAATAGTATTACCATTTCTTTAAACACCGCTAAGCACCAACGCGGCTCAAAAAAGATCCTGTTACCAACAGGAGTGTAATTTTAAATAATTCACGGAACGCATAGAGCACATTTTGTCGCTTATGGATTTGAACAGGAGTAACTTCTACCGTTGCACTGCTTGTCATCAAAGATGAGCATAAAATTTAACGTATAGGTTGACGTTTGTATATAGTTTTGAACCACTCACGGAGCACAGAGCACTTCTTAGTCGCTTACGGACCTGGAAAGTAAACAAAACGGAGGGAAGACAGAGAAGGGGAGGGGGGAGGAGAAATGCGACATGGCAGGCAGGGGAGGGGGCCAAGCGACGGAGGGAAGGCAGAGAAGGGGGGGGAGGAGAAATGCGACACGGCGGGCAGGGGAGGGGGCGGAGCGGGGAGAGGGTGTGAAAGCAGCAGGGGCCTTTGAAGTGAAGCTAAGCTTCACTTCAAAGGTGTGGGAGGAGTGCGGCTGAGGGAACAGACGGCGATTTGATGATGTGCACGCGCATTTTAGGTCAATCCGCTTGCGCATTGACCTAAAAGCCACGGGCACAGCACCAAATCCCCCAGTTAGGTAAAGTCTGTTTAAGACGCTATAGTCTCACTCTGCTCAATGCGCTTGCGCATTGAGAGGCGAGACCTAAAAATAGAATGATAACCTTGCGCTATTATAATTTTATTTGTCTTTTCTTGCAGTGTTGAAAAGCAGTGGGGCGACTCTCCTCTACCTTAGTGAAGGAACCGCCCCTGGCTTCTTGGCATCGCAGAACTTAAGTGCTTGCTTTAGAAACAAGCAAACAATTGGAAGATTGGCTCTTGAGGAAGATAACAGTCTATGTATTGTGATGACACTCTTTACAGGTGCCTTCTATCTCTTTACTTCCCAAGCCAGGAACCTCGGTGTCAAGATTAGATGATGAAAGGATAACAAAAAAAAACTTGTTCTGCAACACACACATCTAAAATCCCCTCTAAGCAATACTTGCTGATAAGGTGTAATGTCAGCCATTTTTCAAACAATTTGCAACATTTACATTGAGGCTGGGCATTTTCTCTAATAGCACTATGTGTGCTGATGTCCCCGAAATGCCATGTTTCAGCATGCAGTCAACAAGCTAGCCTATCACTATCATCTTCCTATACAAATAGCTGCTGTGTGACTCATATTTCAGTTAAGGACGGGCAGTCTCTGCCTTTTCGTACACCTCAATGGACAAAATGAGTACATTTGAGTTGTTGTATAATGTCTTAGATCAGCTCCCAGCGAGTACTGGGCTAGCACTCTAGAAAAAGTCTTTATTAACCTTCAAATGGCCTGCACCAGGCCATCTTACTGTCTGGAGGCAGAGTTGCAAGAACATCTGGATTCTAATCTAGGTCTCTTCACTTAAACAGACATTGGGTAACCCTGGGCAACTTGGTTATTTTTGATTTTTAGTGGTAGATTGATGAAGGTGATCATATTTCCCAAAACACTGTAAATTCTTAATTGATTTTTCTATGTTGTGTGAGTATGTGCATTGTAAAATCTTTGAAATATGAAAGGTTATGTACTGCTTGATAAAAGTAGCTATCGAGCCGACAGGAACTATGCAGTTTTGTGGAAGGCACTCCAGGTCTGACCTGCGTTTTTTCTGATGCTCCAGCAGTGACCTATCTGAGCGTGCCCCGTGGCTGGATAAAGTGCTGCTTTTACTGAACAGGCGGCCATGCTCAAAGACCCAGCTTGAAGCCTCCCAGCTCCAAACCAATTTCCCTTAATTTAAAGCTCACTCCTGCTGACATTAAAATGTTAAGAAATGTCATTGTGAGCAGTTAAAGCAGCTGCAGAGATCTTTATGCCCTCTATAATAACTCGTTTGAATTGACAGTTCTCAGCACACTAGACGTGAACTTGAGTCTCTCTCACTCTCTCTCTCTTGCTCACCTTTTTCTATCCCCTCCGTCCTTTGCTGGCTCAATATCCAAAAAGAATGTAGAATTTTGCTTCCATAACAGAGGACAGCCCATGCAACCCAGTTTTGTTTTTAATATAGGAAAACTAATCATGCGGCCTGCGGTGCTAATACTTTTCAGGGACCAATCAGCACCCAGAATGCTCCGGACATTGTCATATTTTAGACTGTTTATTGTGGTAGACTTGCTAGTTGAGTCAAAGCTCTTCATTTGAAATGAGCACAAAGTTAGCTATTCCTCCGGTGGACACGATCATCTGGTGGTGTCATAGGTCCATTTTACTTGGTGTCATTCAGGTCTGTGAATGAAGATTGTACAATACTAGGTACCCATCAGGTAGACATATGTCAGAGTCCTGTTGCAGACTCTTTCTTAAGAGGACTTTTTTAAAGAACAAACATCACCGTTGCCTCAATACAGAATAACAAATGCACAACCATTTATCTCATTAGAGTAGTAAGGTAGTGTAATGCTATTAAGAATGATATATTGGCCATTGACTCATTTTACATAACTCACTCAATTTTCTGTGCTTACTCCATCTTTTTTTTAGTATTTCCTAACACCTATTTTGTTTACCTTCGCGCTCCTCCCTCAGACTCCCTGTCTCTCCTTCCCCATGTCTTCACTCCCATAGCAGCTTGTTTCGCTCTCTACAGCAATACCTGGTGTCCGGGAATACTGAACACCTCTATTGCCCCCTTGGCAGTTTGGGTTCACCCTTGTCAGAATTGTGGCCGTTCATGGGATAATGGTGACTCAGTGGCATAATGTGGCCCTGGCATAATCATGGTCATTCCAGGCATTGCTTAGGCATTCTTTACCTAGCCCTGGAATGCTTGCTGCCATCCTTGGCATCCTGAGAGCATTCTAGCCCTAATTGTAATCCTTCCTGGCATAAGCTGTGCTTGCCATTTTATTGTGCATTCTTGACATTAGGAGATCCATCCATGGCATAATAATGCACATTTGCAACATACTGTGAACATCCTTGGCCTATTACTGGCTGGAATTATGGTGTACACCTGTGGCATAATGATAGCATAAATGTGTCCACACATAACATAATGGTAGCTGCCCCAGCCAAAATGTTTGCCATTCCAAACACATTGTG
This sequence comes from Lissotriton vulgaris, assembly GCF_964263255.1. Lineage (NCBI taxonomy): Eukaryota > Metazoa > Chordata > Amphibia > Caudata > Salamandridae > Lissotriton > Lissotriton vulgaris. The sequence continues at coordinate 822,127,613 of NC_141694.1, read as the reverse complement.
TCCAGCACAATATATTGCCTTTTGCAATAAACAAGTCATAACACTTTAACAGAGTTTCAGAAACGTACATTGCACAACTGCTCACCAACCTACCACTTACAACAAAAAACAGCATATTATTAATCGCAAAGGCGAAACCAAATACATTTACAAAAATCTTGATTAACCCCTTTCCTGCGAGGCTAATTTCCCCACGGTGGCGGGGGGTTGGCAGTGAGTGCGGCGCCGTGGGGCTCGTAATGGCCTGGTCTCGTCATGAGCACAGTATTACATTTATAACGTAGTGGCCTGAAACTTTGAGGCAGATGAGACTACAAATCCTACAATGCACTGGAACACCTTGATTTGGACGATCCCTTGGAGGGCCAGATGCCTAACACTTCTTTGGATCGGGGAGTGTTTTTACCTGCAGTTTGAACTGGACTAATGCCACTAGTTCAGAGAAGACAGAGGGTGCCCCTGGCTTCCACAAGGGTCCATCTCTTTGGGTGTGTTGAGTTGTAGCCAAGGTTGAGGGTTGTTCACTCAGTTCCAAGTTTATTGAGTAGGAACAAAGTGTCACTCTTTTGCTTTGTGCTGGTGGGTTGTCGGCAACACAGGCCTCATCTTGGTCCTTCTTTGAAGTAAGTTGTTCAGATCTGAAGTTCTGGGGTCAGGATAGCCCCTTGAATCCTAGATTTACGGGAGATAGGGGTGTGGGAGCTTGAAGCCAATGGGCAACTAGTCCCTGCAGCTAGTCTTCCCCTGAGATGATCATATCTGGTGGTGTAAGTCACCTTTTCTAACCAAACAAACTATTTCTGCCCTCCTAAAGTTGGCAGAATTCAATTTTAGGTGTGCAGACCAGGCTGCCCATCATAGAGGTGTGGACAGCCTTCCTGGGGATGCACACCTCCTGTATAGCTAATTTACCACCTTCCCCAGATGCATGTGCACCTGGGGCAAGGGGAGGGCTGCTTCCCCCTCAGGGGGACAGCAGATGCATATCAGAGGCAGTGCAGCCTTTGAAGCACACTGCTTTTATGTGCCAATTCACTAGCCAGCTGGAAAGATGTGAGCTGTGATCTCCTTAATCCTGAGACTTGTTTCTGACTCGTGGGAGTGATCAAACTGGCTGGTAGGAGGTCAGAATCCTGTCTTGGTGGTAGCATGAGTGAGAAAACGCAGGCTGGTCAGCCACAGCACAGGGAAGCTGGGTGAAACCAGGGGCAGCCTCCAAGGTACTCTCTGGCTGCATGGCACTAACCAAGGGCACGAAAATCCTGTCAGGGTTGAGAAGGCACGTTCTTTGCTACCAAACATGACTAATTTTAGTGGTACCATAAAAGAGCTGCCAATCTCGAGAGAGCCTGGTTGGCAGCCCATGTTATCCCATGGACCGCTGACACATATAGCAGTTTCCATTGGGTAACGCCACTATAGGGACATATAGGCTTGCACTTGTATGTCCACACCTTTAATATAATGCACCCTGTCTCCTGGGCTGAGGAGGCTTACCTTGGGGTGCCTTACATACATTAGAATTAGTGTAGGTGACTGTGCCACACATGGTGAGGGCACAGTCGAGTTCAAGCAGTTTGCACTGCTTCTGCAGTCTGCAATGGCAGGCCTGCTGTAAGTAGTCTGCATGGGTCGCCCAGGGTGGCTCAAAACAGTGCTGCAGCCCTGGGGACCCTTCACCACCAATGCCCTACGCACCCCTGGTACTATATACTCGTGACCTGTTAAGGGGGAAAACCTTTTTCCAAATTGGTGTTACCAAGTTGAACATTACAGTTTTAGGCAGGAGCGTGGGCACTGGTGCTTGGGCAGCAGAGTCATTACCATCAAAATTTTGAGCAAAGAGTAGGGGGTGACAATACAAAAAGGGACACTTTCCTACACACGTAAAACCTTGGCTCAGGCAAAAAACACGCTGAGCATAATCTCCTATTATTTTCAGCATTACCTTTGTTATGCAGAATGCCTAAGATTCTGCAATTGACGTTGGCTTTGTTAAAATTCCTATTGCAGGAGCAAGGGAACAATGCGAACAAATAGAACTCAAATCGCTGTTGTTCATGTCACATGATTTTGAGTTTTTGTTTAGTGTTACATGTGTCCTTGAGTCCAACTTAATAAAAACAATAAGCAAAATAGTATATTAGCATTTCACGAAAGTTATTTTTCGGGGGACTCACATGATTTCAAGAAAATTACACACATTTCGCACAGACCTAGTAAAATCTATACAACGAGTCTACCAACTGCAACTTATTCCCTGAAAATGGCATTTCAAGTGCAAATGGCATTTTCATAACATGTGTCACTCAAACGTCACTGCGCCAACAGGGGTATGGTAAAAAAATAATAGTACTGCTTCAATTCATTGACTTACCGCTAATATTTATTCAGATTTACTATATTCTTATGCACACATTCCTTAGGAACTTGCTTCGAAATCTGTGCTTGATTGGCATGCGTCTGTTTACTATAATACTACTCTAGATAGTCTGTAGCTGAATAACTCGCTAGTACAGGGTTTGGGGTAATGTGCATTCACACATACTTCTTCCCCTTTCCTCTTCACATGGAATATTTTCCATGTGGAGAAATTCATTTATCTAGACTCTGGGAAAAATAAGTGCGTTTAGGGGGTACTCTCACGCTGTAAATATGCATGTATAACACTTTTATTTTCTTGGAAAACTTTATATATGGGCATAGCTATCAATAGTGAAGCAAGAGAATCTGGTACCTTAGCTATATTAAATGAAAGACTTAGCTACATGTTTATCACGCCATCCTGAAAGAATCACAAGCTAGCTGCAGGCGGTATTCTGGCAATTCTTATGAATTTCTTATTGATTCATTCAAACCATCTACAGGATTATTTTACTAACAGATTGACCTTTAAAAAATAATTTACCCCTAATTGCCTTAATATTGCTCTTGCAATAAAGAAGGCATTGCTTTTCAAAAATACACCAAGTATGTAAAAGCAAGGTAAAGTAAGAATGCAGAATCAGTATGGCAGCCATTTAACTTATCTTCTTCTATACGCTATGATCTTCTTAGGAATAAAAGCCTTCAAGTTATTCATTACCTTTCAATGAAAAGAAAAGGAAAGCTATATTTGTAGAGGCAGATTTAGAACGTATAATGGACATTGTCAGCTGGTGTTAATGGGTTGTTGGGTTGCCCCTCCAACATTGGGGGTAGACAAAAGGGAGAGAATTAACACAATGGAGCAACTTCAGAAGAAGTGCTTTGTTTTTTGGAAGAAGAGGTTAGGTTGGACTCGTGCGCATGTGCTGGCTTGGCAATAACTATTCCTCAACTTCGAGGCACAGGCAAGGAGAGAGACCTCAACCTGATGGGAGTGGCCGCCTAAAACAGCAATGGGCAGATTTTAAACAGGGTGCTTATCATGAGGATCTGGGTGCAACTCCATCTCCAGTACCCGTTGTCAAGATTCTTGCTCTCTGGCTTGACAGCAAGCTCTCATTGAAGCATCAGATCACCAAGGTTTCATCCATCTGTTTTGACATCTTACGATGGCTAAAGAGAATCTTTGGATGTCTTCCTGTCTCAGTCCAAAGAAGAGTTATTCAGGCCTTGATCATTGCCAGACTGGACTATGGTAATATGCTTTACCTAGGTGTCCCTAAGGTGTTGTTCAAGTGGCTTCTGAAATGCAACCACAAGACTTTTACTGCACCCCCCAAATTCATGTCTATGGCCAGACTTCTTCATGATCTTCACTGGCTATCAATTGAATGGTGAGTTCAATTTGACAGCACTCTGCTGCATGCATAAATATACGGCAAAATCTGGTCCACACTGTCTCAGATCTTTGGTGTTGCCTTACAAGCCAAATCATTCTCTGCGTTCCAACATCTCTGATTTTGCCATAACTTCTGTCAAGGGTGTCAGGCTTTCTCCTATCTAGGTCCAAAGCTGTGGAACTTCTTGCCATCATCTATGAGATCTTGCCGCTTTCTTTCAGTCTTCTCCAAACTGTTAAAATCCTGGCTGTTCTGATTCAGTGTGTAGCGCTAGCTTGACTTGTACCTTAAGGAGCATAGTGCTGGGATTCGCTTGTTGAGTAGCCATGCACTTTATACATCTATTATAATAATCATAATAATAAGCTGTGGGCTAGGGCAGGGTCAGCAGAGTGCCATTCACATTAAGGGTGAGGGGCAGGGCTTGCACATATGGACACAGTACAGTGGGTGGCAACAATTGAAGCACTCCCTTTGCCTCCATGCTACTGTTTAGGCTTCCTAATTGGATAATGGAAGAGTTTGGCAGCTCCTATTTCTGATATAATCAGCATATGCATATGTTCGCTGTTTATTGCTCTGGATGGGCACCATGGAGCTGCTCTTGTTTGGTATCCAGATTTGCAGTATGTGCTCCAGCTCTGCAGCTCCTTTAGCTTCTGCAAATTGCAAAATGTTTTTGTGTCGAGGAAAACATACCCACTCCTCTCTGACTGGGTCAGTCAGGCATGAGAATTCAACCATCTCCTGACTCGACTATCAAGCTTGCTTGCTTAATGGGCTGAGTCAGTAGAGCCTGGAGTGCAATGGTTTTTTGCCACCTTGCGTTGATATTAAAAGACGTCTAGTCAGCTACTGTTGAGCCTAGATTTGAGCTTCACAGGGATTCTAGATTTTGAAATATTGGCTAAATAAGAGATTCCAGCTGGCAACAAGGTTTTATCGTAGCTTTAGATGGTGACATTGTTTCCAGGAACACGTCAAATAATATGGAGAAAATAAAACTGTCTACATACATGAAAGAGGACAAAGGAATGGACAGCCTTCTGACCACTTCAAACATCAGCTAATCGCTACAATACAAAATCAACAAAAAAATCTATACAAGAATACCTCTTTCAATTGAATACGTTGTTTGACATTAGGTATGACAACAGCAGTTAACAATGATGGCCTACTACTGGTTGCCCACAGACATCAGCCCTTAAAGCAGCATCTGCTTCAGAAAATAGCTTTGTTAGAATTTGTAGCTTAACGTAGATGTTTGTCTTTTTGTGTTCTTACCACATCTTGATCGACAATAGGACAGAAGGAGGCTTACAATGCATAATGCTTCTCTACTAGTGTTTTCACTGGAAACGTTTTCTTTAATTCAAACAAAGGGATGGTGGCCTTGTTATCTGTCAAGGTGTTTGAAGGCGCCTAAGTAGTTTTGCTTAATCCATTTTGTGTCGTAATGTTATATTTTATTACGTTATTGACGTTGTTTGGAATGGGTTTGCAAACATAGTACAAGATGTATTTAATACGTAGTACACGACTTCCTAATAGCTTTCATAATTGGTGGTGGAATGAAGTTCTAAAAAAATGAGGTTGTAGGAGTTTGCATAGAAATGGTCTGCACCCAAACTCTTTTAGTGGAGCTTAAACTAATTTGCAACTCGCAGCAGCTGCAGGACGTCCCCATCCTGGCAGGGCTAAACGATAAGGGACAGCACCTGTTCTAACACACTCAAGAATTGAAAGTAAGTTTGGCGCATGCTGTTTCTTTTCTTTTCTTCAAAGAGCCGCGACCTCTGTACTTGAAAGGTGACAGTATGAGCATTAAAGGGTCACTAATGGTTTACATGGTGGACGCAACAAGCTCTGCCTTTAGGAAGTGCAGGGCCCCTGTGAGCAGTGGCTGCCTGTTTATTCCTATCAATGTAGGAGCAGCATTCAAGATGGCCACACTGTGACAGTTGCGCTCTGTCCCTCACATAAGGCAGGTGCATATATGACACAACTGCCAAAATCTGTATCTCCTTGACTGCCATTGGCCATCTTTTGTAATGCACCCGTTTGCACCCATGGCTCTACTCTTGAATGAGTGCATGTGCAGGTGCTCTGTTAAACTGGGGTCATTGCTTACTCTTTCCACGCTGGACAGAAATCCTAGATTGGGATCCATTTTCCTTGTGAATCAGAGCCCAGTCACAGATCTCCATTTGCACTACCCCACGTGATATCAACAACTTCCTTGCAGGGGCCACTGCTCCGCTATAGCGAAGGAGCATCACCCCACTGCTACTACTGAGCCGAGGCAACAGTGGAAAAGAAAATGATTTTAAAAAAATGTATTATCATTTTCTTTTTCACTGTTGCCTCTGCTAGGTAGCAGAGCCATGGGCCTGTCCATCATCCTGAGCTTCAGGAGGAGGATTTGTGGGCACTACGAAGTGCGCATGACAGTATGGCCAGTTCTTTTAGGCCGGCTAAACAGTCATGCACACTTCATTTCTCCACCCGGCTGCATTGTACAGCTGGGTGGAGAAACGCCACAGGCTGCCAGGCACTGTCTGAGTGGCAAAGCATCCCCAGCATGAGAGCAGCCCTGGGATTGGCATCTGGGAGCCTGCGCAGTGTGTGCCAGTCAAGGATCAGGAGTGGAGGAAGATGGAGCGGATGCAGCGTCAGGTAAGTTATAATTTTTTTTATATATATATATTTTACATCTAATGTATTTATGTCCTCCCATCCTACCTAGTCACATCAGAGGCAGCTGCCACTGCTACCTTGTTGTTCTCTGTGAGCTACTTGGGAAGAGTCAAGAAATGTCCCCAACCTAAGATGGCAGCTACATTTGCCCCATTCTGAGAATAGATACACGCCACTCACAGGTGCAAACATTTGCCTGAGGAGTACAAAAGATGATCATTGGGATCTGTAGAGCAAGTGGGAAGAAGCAACAGTTAGGAGAACGTGTACAATTCATGCACCAAGTCCAGCCCTCCCAAGTTCCATGCATCAAGGGTTAGACTAATACACTTTAGTGCTGGTGCCTGCATAACCACACAAAGATATATTAGTCACGCACTACAGAGCCCCTGGGATCACCCGTAATGAAGAGAGCTAATGCCAGAGTTCTCCTCAGAAGCATATTTAATAACAGCCTTCCAACAAGCTAAAATGGGGTTGCTCTCACTCTATCATGAAAAGGTAAATCATCACACTGTGCTGGTAACATACATGCCTACCCTCCCGATTCAGACGAGAGACTACTGATTTCAAGACTAGTTTTTGGCCTCCTGATTACAGCATGCAAAAACACCCTTCCTCAGCGGGCTTCAGACTGCAGGGACTGCTCTTGTGTGACTCAGTATATGCACTGCCAGCAACCTGCAGGCAAGTGCACAATATTTTCTATAGGACTCTAGGTCTTGCCTCAAACATTGCATGCACTGATGCTTGCGAGATATTTGGTGTACTTACAGGGGGCTTAGAGCCCGCTCATTGGTTATAATTGGTTTGCTTCATCACTCTCATTTCCTTTCTTCTCTTTGGTCAACGAGTGCTGGGTTCACTTTATTTGTCCCTACTTTGGAGCATGGCCCAAGTACTGCTTCCCTTGCATGGTGTCTTTCCACTGCTCGCTGCTTTCAGAGGTACTTTTTTTCCTTTTCCTTTTACTGCACTTCCTTCCTCCATTTCCTCTCCCACTTGTTGCTTGCTCTGCCCCCACCACCCTCTGGTGTTGTTGCTTCTCTACCTCTCCTCTCCCCTGTTGCTGCTTGCTCCGTCCTCCCGCCAGGGAAAAAAGCATCCAAGAGGGGCACCACAGGGTTTCAAGAAGCTACAAAGAGGCAGACAGTGCAGCGCTCCCTGCTCTGCATGGCCTATTTTGTCATGGATTTCCTGTGGGACCAACACCGCAAACTTCACCTCAGACGCAAGATATTTATACTTTTATTTGTGAAGGCAGAGAATAATCCCCAACTAAGAAAATAGAACACTGCCCATCATGGTCAGCACTGACTGTGCCATATAGCTCTCTTCTAACTTTCAGCCATGCAGCACAGCAGCTGTGCCGCTGTACAGCCTAGCTAAAATACATTGACAAGGTCAATAGCTCTTCTATAGGCGAGAATTATCAGCTCTGCCAATTCACACTGTATCTTTGGTAGCAGAATTTATGCATGTGTATAGTTTTTTCCCTTCTTTTAATATTCCGAGGAACGTTTTGCTGTCCTCCTGGTGCTAGTTGATATTTTGCCATGTTGTGCGGTTGCCATGCGATATGGCTTAAAAAAAACAGGCAGGGCAGTAGGTTTCGTCTGCGAGACTGTTAGACCTGTCTGGCCCTTTGCGTAGTCCCTCCAATTTATTATTTATTTTGTTCCCTTTTTGCCCCTCATGCCTTTGTTTTTTTTTGTGTCCACTAAATTTTTATGGTGTTGGTCTGGGGGATAGGTGCTCTTTTTCCCTCATAGTTTTTCACCTCAGGCCTAGATGCCTTTCCTGACAGGAATTCACTTGGAGTCACAAAATGATGGCTACCAACTGTCACAACTGTCACACCTGGGATCTGTCCCATAGGATAGAGTAGGGCATTCCAGAACCTTCTTGTCCCTTCTGGACCTCTGAGGGTCAGCCTATATAAGGCGGAATGCTGGTCAGCCATTTTGTCTTGCCAGAGAGGAACAGCTAGAGTGAAGGCTGAGGTCTGGAAGGGGTAGGGTCCTCATAGGGTGGACTGCTTCACAAGGGTTGCCTCCTGACTGGGTTCACCACCCCCCATTCCTGTGGACCTAACCAAGTTAGTCCCGTCCTGCTGACCCTGGACAGAGAGAGTTGCCTCAAGACAGGTGAAGGGGTTAATCCCAGTTGACTGTGGAGCTGCGGAGATCCCTGCTCTGGGAACGGAACAGGGAGTCCCCCTTGCACCTGCTCCTGTCCAGTATGGAGGGTTAGTGGGTTTCTGCTGAGGATAGAGTTTTGGGGGCTCAAACGTGAGGGATTCCACCTCTAACCCCCCTCTCTATGGTGCTGAAGCAGGCTACTGCCCTCGTGACGCCGAGGCCCCTTACCGGTGTCTGGTCGTGCAGCCTGTGAATAAACCTCCCCACTCGTGAGGAAGAGGAGTGGGGTGTCAGGGTTTCAGGTGGCTGCGTAGTTCTCCCTGATTCCGCCGTGAGCGGGACCCCTGGGGCTTCGATAGCGCTGTTGTGGCAGCGCCGCTGAACGGAGGAGAAAGGGGGCCGGCTGAGCAGTATCCGGCGCCACTGCGCATATCCGAAGCTGATCCAGTTCTCCTTGACAGGAGGGGCCTAGGACCGAGCAGGCCCGCTGTGGAGCCACTGCCAGCGTCAGGCGGGCGGAGCAGACTCTGTTCCTGGTCCGCTTTCCTCCCGCGCATGCCCGATAGCGCCTTCGCGGGGAAAACATCGACAGCAGCCTGAGGGGAGATCTTAGAGGAGCGGCTCCGTAGAGCAACTGCCATCCAGTCCGAGCGCCGTGAGTCACACCTAGGAGGGCACCTGCTTCCCTGAGGAGAGAGGGAGCAGGGAGGCCCGGTTGTCAGTGGGGAGCGCACTTCAAGTGAAGGGGTGCGACTGGTGGCCAGACATTCGAGCATTCACCACCAAGTAAGCTGGGAAGCCTGAGGGGAGGCAGAGGAGGACTGGGCTGTACTTCATCCTGACTGGCCTAATAACCAGGGAATGGTGCAGCACTGGTTGGTTCCCACATACAGCAGGGGATAGGGGAACTGCTGGGTAGCAGTATCCTGATAAGCCAATTAAGACGGTATATAATCCTCCTGTACTCTAGAGGGCTTGAAGGTGACAGAGGCCTAAGCCAGTTTAATTTGTATACTCTCTCACAGCCACTGGTGCATGAAACCAATGTCAGCTTGTACTGAGAAAGGGGGGGTTGCTTAAGGAATTGATATCCCGTGCTGGAGAAAGCCAATATGATTCCCGGAGATAGATTGTCTGTGGGAAGGTTGTAGTTAACTGACAAGAGCTTAATTTCAGAAGACGATTTGAAAAGGGTTAATTGAAGTACAGTAATATTGCACATGATCTGTTGAAATATGTAAATGTTTACCTGCTATATGTGATAAAGTGATGAGGTTAAGAAAACCTAAATGTATTTGACTGTGAAAGTTTGAAGAACAAAGAAACTAAAAGAACTTTTATAAAACAGCTCGTATTTTTACACAAAGATTGGTGTAGCGTCATTTTTTAGTGGAATTGCTTGATGTTACTGCTGGGTGGTATGCAACCTTTACACATGTGCCTCTGTTAATATTGTCTTACCCTAGGCCAGGCTACCCTAGGTGACCTGACAACTTTAGGTTCCAACAAATTGGTGTCTAGCGGTGGGATGTTGACTGTGGTTGCGACTACTCTGCAGTAACTGAGTGTAATCCACTAACCTACACCTGGAGTTTTCTCCTAGCGGCCCTCCTAATTTTTACTTTTGCTTTTTCCAAATTTGTTCCTGGTGGTGGGGTGGAGGTAGCTTCAGGTTGCTCCTGTAACTCTATTCTTCTTGTGTGTGTAACCTTGAATTGCCTTTTGCAAAATGGAATTTGCGCTGGAAGAACTGGACACTTACTCTGTGGCCCAGCTAAAAGATTTCTGCCAACAAATGGGGGTGTTTTTTAAGCGTGGTGCCAAGAAGGGGGAACTCCAGACCAGTTTAAGGGCTTGGGTGGAAGCACACAGAGAAGGGCAGGAGGAGGATGAAGGGACAGACCGGGACACGGTCATAGAGGTAGAGGGATTATTCCACTCAGAGGTGGAAAACCTACTCCCAGGACCAGTGTCCTACTCTAGGAGGGGCAGTAGTGTCTCTGGGGGAAGCTTGACCGAAGCAGAACTCACTGACAGGAGGGAAATGAGGCAATTAAAATGGGAGTTGGCCAGGCTAGAACAGGAGAGGGAAGAGCGGAGGATGGCTCATGAATTCAAACTGAAGGAGTTAGAACTCCAAGCCCTGCAACGGGGACCCTCTCCTACTCCGAATGGTGGCAGCGAATTTAGAGAACCACTCAGGGAGTCCAGACCCTACTTGCCCAAGGACATCATTGCCAGCTATAGTCAGGGGGATGATATAGCCAAATGGCTGGCGGCCTATGAGGTCTCCTTAAGAGCCCATGGGATCCAGGAGAAGCACTGGGGGGGTGGGTTGTACAAGTACATGCCTCCTACTGGTCGGGACACCTTGCTAGCCTTAGAACCAGAGGAGCAGACCAACTACCCCACCATGAAGCTAGCATTGATCAGGAAGTTTGGGTTAACCCCCGAGAAGTATCGCCAGAAGTTCAGGGGGAGCCACAAGTTAAGCACCCAGAACTGGGTGGACTTCCTAGATTATGCAAGGAAGGCATTGGAGGGCTGGGTACAGGGCAGTGAGGTGAAGGATTATGAGGGGTTGTATGATCTATTTTTGAAAGAGCATCTACTCGAGAAATGCTTTCCCGAGCTGCGCCAACACCTGGTGGACAGCAAGCTGACCAACCCCCGGAAGCTTGCAGAGGAGGCGGACATCTGGGCAAGTACCCGGGTGTCCTCAAAGGGGACTGGAGGGGATTCCCAAAAGGCCGGACAGGGCGCCCCCCAGAAGAAGGAGGGGGGAGATAAAAAGCGGGAGTTCTCTAAAGGTCCCCAAAATAATTTTCAGGGAAAGGGAACAGGTTTCACCCCTAAGGCTAACCCGCCCAGAAACCCTCATCCTGGCCAAAGCCAGCAGCCAAGGGTTGTCCCCTGTTTTGAGTGTGGTGGTGTTGGACATTATAAGGGAGATGTCAGATGCCCAAAGAGACCACCCCCTCCCACTGGAGGAAAAACCCCGGGAGTAGCTAGTGTAGCGCTCGGGGAGGAGTTGCCCTTAGATAAGGGGGGTGAGTGGGCGGGTGTCACCTTAGTGTCCCTGGGAGAACGGGAGATGGTTCCTAAGATCCAGGTGCCCCCAAATACTGCTAAGTATGGGCAATGGATCACCATCAATGGCCAGAGAGGGGAGGCTCTGAGAGATACAGGAGCCAGTATGACTATGGTGAGAAATCAACTAGTGTCTCCAGAGCAGGTGGTTCCCAATGTACTCCACCCCGCCGCGATGGCTGACGGCAGAATGGGCCACTATCCCGTGGCTGAGGTTCCCTTTGAGTGGGAAGGGGTTGCAGGTTCACTTCGAGTTGCCGTAAGCCCTGCCGTGCCAGTTGATTGTCTGCTGGGGAATGATATGGAGCACAACGCTTGGAGAGAGGTGGAATACCGGACGCACTCTGCGAAGCTGGGTACACCTGACTGGGCCTGTGTAAGCACAAGGTCTGCGACTGCCCGGAGAGGGAGTTTGCCTGGGTTGGAGCCTGGAACAATGGCCCAACCCGCTGCCAAAAAGGGACAGACCCGAAGACAGGAAGAGCCAGCTTCAGCTTCCACACCCCATGTGACAGATCGGCCACCTGCGGTGGTGGACCAGGAGTCCATGGGGGGGGAAGTAGTCTCTCTGGAGGACCTACCCATCCCTGCTGAGTGGCATGTGGAGGGAGGGCCTACCAGAGAGGAGTTCTGTAAGGGCCAGAAGGAGTGCCCTACCCTTGAGGGACTGAGGCGACAGGCTGAAGCCCAGGCAGCAGCGGACGTTCCGGGACACTACCATATTTACTGGGAGGATAGACTCCTCTACAGTGAACCCAAGGTACCCTTACCTGGTTCATCAAGGGCCTTGGTAGTCCCGCAACGGTACCGAGCCTTTCTGCTGGAATTGGCTCATGCAATACCCTTGGCAGGACACTTAGGTCAGGACAAGACCTTTGCTCAGCTTGTCCCCCACTTTTACTGGCTTCAGATGAAAGTGGCGTCCAACACCTACTGTCGGACATGTGTATCCTGCCAGGCTAGTGGGAAAACAGGGGTGAAGCTGAAAGCTCCCCTGGAACCACTTCCAGTCGTTAGCACCCCCTTTGAAAGGGTGGGCATCGACATTGTATGGCCATTGGATCCACCAACAACAGCTGGTCACAGGTTTATCCTGGTTCTGGTGGATCATCCCACACGGTACCCAGAGGCAATTCCTCTGAGGACTGTCACTGCACCTGTGGTGGCTAGGGCCCTAATGGGGATCTTTACCCAAGTGGGTTTCCCCAAGGAAGTTGTGTCTGACAGGGGGGCCAACGTTATGTCAGCGTACATGCGGGCAATGTGGAAGGAGTGTGGAGTGACCCACCGGTTCACCACTCCCTATCACCCCCAGTCAAATGGACTGGTTGAAAGGTTTAACAAGACCTTGAAGGGCATGATCAGAAGCCTGCCTGAAAGCCTGCGGAGGAAATGGGACGTCCTCCTACCCTGTTTGCTATTTTCCTACAGGGAAGTGCCACAGAAGGGAGTGGGCTTTAGCCCCTTCGAGCTTCTGTATGGGCACCCTGTACGCGGTCCTCTCAGCCTGGTGAAGGATGGATGGGAAAAGTCTCCCAGGAAACCCCCCCAGGATGTGGTGAGCTACATGCTGGCCTTCAGGAGCCAAGTGGCGAAGTTGTGGAAGCAAGCTTCTGACAACTTGGAGGCCAGGCAGTCATGAAGGAGTGGTATGACCACAACGCTCACCAGGTGGAATTGGAGCCTGGCCAGAAAGTGTGGGTAATGGAGCCTGGAGAGCTAAGTGCCCTCCAGGATCGCTGGACAGGCCCCTTTGAGGTGTTGGAAAAGAAGGGTAAGGCCACATACTTGGTGGACCTTAAGACCCCACGACAGCCCCTGCGGGTGCTTCATGCCAACCGACTCAAACCCCACCATGAGAGGCCCGAGGTCATCTTAAAGATGGTGACTGATGGGGAAGAGGAAGCGGAAAGCGAACCTCTCCCGGACTTGTTCTCGTCTCAAGAAGAGGATGGGTCAGTGGAGGGAGTGATTCTCTCTCCATCCCTAACTCCTGAACAGCGAGAGGACTGCCGCCAGATACTGGAGCAGTACTCTACGCTATTCTCCCTTGTCCCGGGAAGGACTCACCTGTGTACCCATGATGTGGACACAGGGGACAGCCCACCAGTGAAGTCAAAGAACTACCGGCTGTCCAACAAGGTGAAGGCTAGCATCCATGGAGAGGTTGCCAAGATGCTAGAGCTAGGAGTTATAGAACCTTCCAACAGCCCCTGGTCCAGTCCGGTGGTTCTAGTGCCAAAAGCCGCTCTACCAGGCACCACTCCAGAACTGAGAATCTGTGTGGATTACCGGGGACTGAACTCAGTTACAAAAACTGATGCTCATCCGATCCCTAGGGCGGATGAATTAATTGACCGGCTAGGAGCTGCCCAATATCTCAGTACCTTTGACCTCACTTCAGGGTACTGGCAGATCTCCTTGACAGATGGAGCAAAGGAAAGGTCAGCCTTCTCCACGCCTGAGGGACACTTCCAATTTTGCGTGATGCCCTTTGGGCTCAAGAAGGCCCCTGCCACTTTTCAGCGGCTGGTGAATCAGGTCCTCTCTGGAATGGAGGGTTTCTCCGCTGCTTATCTGGATGACATTGCTGTCTTCAGTAGCAGTTGGGAGGACCATTTGCAACATTTGCAAGCAGTTCTCCAGGCCCTGAAACAAGCTGGATTGACAATCAAGGCCAGCAAATGTCAGATTGGGCAGGGGTCGGTTGTGTACCTTGGACACTTGGTGGGTAGGGGGACAGTGCAGCCCCTGCAGGCAAAGATTGAGGCAATCATGGCCTGGGAACCCCCCAAGACACAGACTGAGGTCCGAGCTTTCCTGGGCCTCACAGGCTACTACCGTCGCTTTGTGAAGGGGTATGGCACTATTGTAGCGCCCCTCACAGAGCTTACCTCAAAGAAACAACCTCGACGGGTAGTTTGGACAGAGGCTTGTCAGCAAGCCTTTGTAAAATTGAAGCAGGCAATGTGTGCAGCACCGGTCCTGAGGGCCCCAGACTTCTCTAAGGAATTCATTGTCCAGACAGATGCATCAGAACATGGCATTGGGGCAGTGTTATCGCAACTGAATGAGGAGGGCCTGGATCAGCCTGTGGTTTTCCTATCCAGGAGACTGCTTCCCCGGGAACAGAAGTGGAGTGCAATTGAGAGGGAAGCTTTCGCGGTGGTGTGGGCTCTGAAGAAGCTGCGGCCATACCTGTTTGGCTCGCACTTCCTGGTTCAGACTGACCACCGCCCCCTTCGTTGGCTGATGCAGATGAAGGGGGAGAATCCCAAGTTGCTGAGATGGTCCATCTCCCTACAGGGAATGGACTTCCGGGTGGAACATCGGCCTGGAGTGGACCACGCCAATGCAGACGGTCTCTCTAGGTATTTCCGCCTTAGTGATGAGGACTCCCAAGGGGTTGGGTAGCTCTCCCCACTTTCAGCTGGGGGGGGACGCGTGTTAGACCTGTCTGGCCCTTTGCGTAGCCCCTCCAATTTATTATTTATTTTGTTCCCTTTTTGCCCTCATGTCTTTGTTTTTTTTTGTGTCCACTAAATTTTTATGGTGTTGGTCTGGGGGATAGGTGCTCTTTTGCCCTCATAGTTTTTCACCTCAGGCCTAGATGCCTTTCCTGACAGGAATTCACTTGGAGTCACAAAATGGTGGCTACCAACTGTCACAACTGTCACACCTGGGATCTGTCCCATAGGATAGAGTAGGGCATTCCAGAACCTTCTGGTCCCTTCTGGACCTCTGAGGGTCAGCCTATATAAGGCGGAATGCTGGTCCGCCATTTTGTCTTGCCAGAGAGGAACAGCTAGAGTGAAGGCTGAGGTCTGGAAGGGGTAGGGTCCTCGTAGGGTGGACTGCTTCACAAGGGTTGCCTCCTGACTGGGTTCACCACCCCCCATTCCTGTTGACCTAACCAAGTTAGTCCCGTCCTGCTGACCCTGAACAGAGAGAGTTGCCTCAAGACAGGTGAAGGGGTTAATCCTAGTTGACTGTGGAGCTGCGGATATCCCTGCTGTGGGAACGGAACGGGGAGTCCCCCTTGCACCTGCTCCTGTCCAGTATGGAGGGTTAGTGGGTTTCTGCTGAGGATAGAGTTTTGGGGGCTCAAACGTGAGGGATTCCACCTCTAACCCCCTCTCTATGGTGCTGAAGCAGGCTACTGCCCTCGTGACGCCGAGGCCCCTTACCGGAGTCTGGTCGTGCAGCCTGTGAATAAACCTCCCCGCTAGTGAGGAATAGGAGTGGGGTGTCAGGGTTTCTGGTGGCTGCGTAGTTCTCCCTGATTCCGCCGTGAGCGGGACCCCTGGGGCTTCGATAGCGCTGTTGTGGCAGCGCCGCTGAACGGAGGAGAAAGGGGGCTGGCTGAGCAGTATCCGGCGCCACTGCGCATATCCTAACCTGATCCAGTTCTCCTTGACAGGAGGGGCCTAGGACCGAGCAGGCCCGCTGTGGAGCCACTGCCAGCGTCAGGCGGGCGGAGCAGACTCTGTTCCTGGTCCGCTTTCCTCCCGCGCATGCGCGATAGCGCCTTCGCGGGGAAAACATCGACAGCAGCCTGAGGGGAGATCTTAGAGGAGCGGCTCCGTAGAGCAACTGTCATCCAGTCCGAGCGCTGTGAGTCACACCTAGGAGGGCACCTGCTTCCCTGCGGAGAGAGGGAGCAGGGAGGCCCGGTTGTCAGCGGGGAGCGCACTTCAAGTGAAGGGGTGCGACTGGTGGCCAGACATTCGAGCATTCACCACAAAGTAAGCTGGGAAGCCTGAGGGGAGGCAGAGGAGGACTGGGCTGTACTTCATCCTGACTGGCCTAATAACCAGGGAATGTTGCAGCACTGGTTGGTTCCCACATACAGCAGGGGATAGGGGAACTGCTGTATCCTGATAAGCCAATTAAGACGGTATATAATCCTCCTGTACTCTAGAGGGCTTGAAGGTGACAGAGGCCTAAGCCAGTTTAATTTGTATACTCTCTCACAGCCACAGGTGCATGAAACCAATGTCAGCTTGTACTGAGAAAGGGGGGGTTGCTTAAGGAATTGATATCCTGTGCTGGAGAATGCCAATCTGATTCCCGGAGATAGATTGTCTGTGAGAAGGTTGTAGTTAACTGACAAGAGCTTAATTTCAGAAGACGATTTGAAAAGGGTTAATTGAAGTACAGTAATATTGCACATGATCTGTTGAAATATGTAAATGTTTACCTGCTATATGTGATGAAGTGATGAGGTTAAGAAAACTTAAATGTATTTGACTGTGAAAGTTTGAAGAACAACGAAACTAAAAGAACTTTTATAAAACAGCTCGTATTTTTACACAAAGATTGGTGTAGCGTCATTTTTGAGTGGAATTGCTTGATGTTACTGCTGGGTGGTATGCAACCTTTACACGTGTGCCTCTGTTAACCCCTTCAGCGCTGATGACAAAGCCAGCTCGTCATGAGTGTTACCTGCCCTGCGCTTATGACGAGCTGGCCTTGTCATGAACAATGGGGATGAAGGATCTGCAGCGCAGGAGGGGAAAACCCCCTAGCAGCCAAGGTGTTAATATTATCTTACCCTAGGCCAGGCTACCCTAGGTGACCTGACAACTTTAGGTTCCAACAGAGACCTGTTGGCTTTGTCAAGCCATGGTGCATAACATGGCTAAAAAACATTGACAACGCTGGTGGCTCTCGTGGACCAGACCTAGTGGCTTTGCCAGTGATATTTTTGATGCCATGTTGCAGAGCTGCTGGGCTGCTATGCAGCATGGCTGAACATTGGCAAACCCAATATCGATTGCCTTGTAGGTGAGACATGTTGCATGCACCATGTACAATGCTGTTTCTTTCTACAGTGTCCAGCCTCTGATTGCTTACTATTTCAGAAAGACTTCCCTCACTATACACCTAAAACCCTGCATGAAAAATAATTAAATCATTAATAATTATAATGATTTGTGCAATTACTCTATTTCTTTTATTAAAAGTTTTATAGTATACAATTAGTAAAAATAATAGTAGGACTAAGAGTAATAATAAATTGAAAAAAAGAAAAGATCGATGGGCTACGCGGTCTCCATCCACATGTGTTTGCTCCCTTAAATCTAATAGAAGCACTGACAGGGAAGGCATGTCTGCACCCATCCGGCAGGAGATTTAAAAATGTTTTTGCAAGGTGGGAATAGACTTCTGTTATCCTGCACGCATTCCTACCGGGGCACCCACTTTTATTTAAGGATTGGGTCCCCAGGGCCATAATAGGCTTATGGAGGGGCTGTGTGGCCCCTATTCCCTTTTTCATGTCAGCCACCTTGGGAGAATAGGTCCCCAGGGCCTAATAAGGTTTGAGGAGTGGAGCGTGATGCCCCTTGTCTTTTTATAATGGGTATTGGGCCAGGAGATGGGCCCCGTGGAGCATAATAAGGCCCAGGTAGTGGAAATAGGCATACCCCTGTGCTCTATGATGATATTTAGTCACAGGGAATGGGGTCCCCTGGCCCTAATAAGGCTAGACTAATAAGGAATCTAATAGCTCTAGCTCACCCTCTCCCCCATTTTAAAGTCTTGTGTCCCTAGGGAATGGGGTCCCTGTGGCCACTATTGGCTCGGACAAGTTCGCTGCCTGTGGGGGTGGTTGACCACAGTGCCTGTGCAGCGCATGAGGATGGCTGTCTGTGGGGCATTGGATGCAGGTCCGGGCGAGAGCCTGGCCCTGGGCCAACTCATGCAGCACATGACTAAAAGCATTGCACAGCAGGAGGTTGGCTACCTGCATGGGGTTGGCTACACCCCCTTTTCTCACAAAGCTAAATGCCATTTGTGGCAGGGATTTGGCTTTACGTACATTAAGAAAATATGACAATAAAAGAAAACCTAGCTATTCACTGAAAAAAACCAGAGATTAAAGTAATGTTAAAGTTACGTGAGCATTTCAGTGACAGCTTAACTTTTTAAAAGTACAAAACCACTAAAATTCACTGAAAAAGTGCAGAAGCATTAGCACTACTGCAGAGCTGAGACTTCCCTCGGCAATGGCAAAGCAGTGAGCACAGTCACTCAAACTGTGGTTGGCTAGGTTTTGATATAAATATTTGTGCTATAAATGACGCAGATTGTTAGTGGGATCACTACAATGACACAACTAAATTAAAGGACTGACTTAGTTTAGCAGGTGGGTATTCTGTCACAAACATGGCGGATATCCTGTCTGCAGAATTACAAGTACATTAGGATATAATGCACTTGTAATTAGGCAGACAGAGAAAATGTCATCTTTGTGGCTTAGCACCCATCCGCCAAATTCTAAATCACGCCCTAAGTATTTATATACGTTTTTGTAGCTAGATTCACAAGCAGTTACACTATGGTAAACAATATGAAACAGATTAGGAATTGGCTGCCTGATGACACAACAACCCATATCAGAAGTCCTATGAAAAGAGATTGTACAGAAATGACCCTCCCATTTGGGCATTGGGGAGTGTCCATTCGGAAGTGATCACCATCTGCAACAGTAATAAACAGCCAAATGAAATTACTGTGCAGCTGCACAATGAATAATGGGTAACAAGCACTTTGGATTTGACAGGTCATATAAGAATGTAATAATGAAACTGACCAGATTCACTCCCAGCTCAGCCAACGTTTCTGTGGCAGAATGGAAAAATCCAATTGTAAAATGTGTAATGCAGGCAATAATTCCTTCTCTAGGGCCCTTTTCCATCACTTAATGTGG
Organism: Lissotriton vulgaris; assembly: GCF_964263255.1. NCBI lineage: Eukaryota > Metazoa > Chordata > Amphibia > Caudata > Salamandridae > Lissotriton > Lissotriton vulgaris. The sequence goes on along the minus strand of NC_141694.1, from coordinate 822,108,204 downwards.
CTTCCATCTGATGCCTTGCTGTTGGGAGGAAATGGCAGAGCAACTTAATCATCCACCTGACATACTTTAGAATTGTCGGATTGGTCATTCCTCTTTCTAGGAATGAATGTTTACTTTATGTGATTATTGTGTATTTACTGGTTTTGTGAAGGATAATGTTTGTAACATAAACAGAATTACTTTTACTAAATAATCAGTACCGTAGTAGATTTTGAATATAGCAGCATGATGTGTAGAGATTCTATTTTCTTTAAATGTGGAAATGTATAAATGTATGTAAGGACGTGTGCGATAGATTTATGTGCAGTAAAGGCAAAATCCATTACAACAGTTATCTAGTATATGGACCTGATTTTTAACCACCTCACCTAGTCTGGCTCTGTGGTGCTACTTTGTGTTTGTGAGTGCCATCTCTCTGAAAGCTTTTAAAAAATATGCCTGAGCAGTAAACTCCGCAAGAGAACAGCGATGGGTGGAATGGCTGCAAAAGTCTCAGGCACTGGCAGTTGCTTGAGCCATATTGAGTTATGTTTCTGTATAGAGGGGGCATTGGTAATTCGCGCTTGACTGTTCTTACGAGAGTAGGAACATGTCTGATTTGTGTACGGCTGGTCCCTGTTTTGAGTAGCACAGTGGGCACAAAAGCAATGAACCTTGAAACAGACTGAGTGATTGCTAGCGGCTGAGACTTTTGCAGGCATTGCATCTATCACCTTTGTGTTTTCACAGGAAACATAAATCTGAGGATTGATGGTTCACCATGGACTCATTAATTATCAATTAAATTACTACTGCACTTCATATACGAAAATATAAGCTAGCCTCTGGGTGTGCAGAATTTGGTTTATTGTGGAAACAAGGTACAATTGCCATGGATCAACAGAACAAAACCTAATCTAATACAACGAAAAGTGTTCACCGTCATTAACAATCACAGTTAAACAGTGAATACATGCTTGTATGTACAATACACAGACAAATGACTATGACACAAATGCTAAAGCTGGATATAATGATTTGAGACAATTCACAGCTCAGGCCATGAATGAGTGCTTGTTGAACCATGGTTCCTCATGCATATCATTATTACCCAGATTTCCATTGGCATTGAGGGCTGCTCTTGTAAATTGAAAACATGACCTTCGGAGTGTGCCCACTATACGTTCATTCACATAACATTATTTCATTCATATAAAATTAATGAACTGATTCCACATAACAAGGCTTAAATTCCACTTTTATCATTGAATCTGCTCACCATTGCTCCGTGTTCTGCATTTTCTTGGACATACATACATTCATCAGGAGGATCTGCATGTCTTTGTTAAATGCTGATTCACTTGTCGTCTGAACCATTTTGCTTTAACAAGAAAATATCTGGTTACCCATAATGTATCAATAATTTAATGTTTTTTTCTAATCCATTAGTGCGGTAAGAAGATGTTTGGAGTGAGAAATATCCCCGGATAGTGGGCAGGTGGGTTAATGCCTGCAGTGAAGTTAAGCAATGCGAAATCTGTCTTGTCCCTTGAATTATAACTTGTATCTGTCTATTTGCTAGAACTGTGATTTGTTCTTAAAATATTGTCACCTTTACGTACATCCTTAATTTGTGTTATTTGGCTGCGTTTCATAGTCATTGGCGATGGAATTGGAGGGCAAAATGAAATATCTTAAAGTGGCTTTGCACAGCGGAATTTGTAAACACATTTAAACATATGTTAAATGATTGATTGTATAAGGTTTTAATGTGGTATTCTAAGAACTTTGGTTCATTGAAACGAATTAGATACCTACAATATAAGATTAATGATATTAGGCGAAATCTCTGTGAGAGAGAGCAAACATTTTGAAGCACAATTTATTTCAGCAGACGTACAAAGCAGCAGAGAGAAAAAGTCCATTAAACTCCATAAACGCCGACAACATCTAAAGTAATTAAGTGACACTCTTTAACCTACAGTCCTCTTTTACCTCCAACTGTTTGTTGTTGACAGCTCCAATAAAGGACTAGATTTAGTTGCAATGAATGTGCTAACGTCAATATTAGCTCTAGTCTAGTTACCAACAGCCAAATCACAATGCATGCAAAGCAAAAAAAAAAATAGTTTTAAAACAACATCTGAAGAGAAGATAAAAGCAGGTATGTGATAATAAGGGGCAGATGGTGAGTTGGCGAACAAAGTAAAATAACTGAGTTGTCAATGAAGTGAAAAGGGAACAGTCACCAGATGTGGCAAGCTTTAAGCTTAGAAAATGCTTCTCATTAAGTACAAATCCATTGAATATGCTTGAGTATAGAACAGGTAAACGTAACTGCCAAGGAATTTGACAGTGAGGAATGGCCCAGTTCAATTAGGTCTCAGATTAGCATAGAACATTTTGTTTTCGAAAGTAACTGAAAGAGCAAGATAAAATCAGTTTGCGAGAAAGTGTTTATAAAAAGTAGTACCCTACTGGTTTAAAGTGCTGATTCAGAGGCGTGACCTGTCATTTTAACACCTACAGCATACTTACACCATCACCCGCTTTTACAACGCATTTCTCCACAAAGTCTACCCCCATGGTCCTTGTTTATCCAAACTGGTTGCTTTGATTAGGGTTTACTATGTATCGAGCAGGCCAACTACCTGTCATTGATTAGCCCGGGGTACACTGAATCAAGTGTAACCAACATTCAAATGAATGGAACTACAGCACACTTGCCAAATCCACACGAGATGAGTCTAATAAGAGCCTCGAAAGAACGAATTGTGTCCAAAGTTAGTTCTAATTTATTAACATTTATTTATATTACCTGTAACAATAACATTACTGAAAGGTATTTTTACATGTATTTCGATTATAATGTCCTCCATTCACTTCACCTCTTGGCGAAGTTTGGTGTCTTAGTTTGTAGACTTTTGTCTGGTGATATGGGATTTTCCTAATGGTGGTGCCTCCATCCATGAGTGATGTCTTGTGACCTTTCCTCAATACAGTGCGACTGTGCTCAGTTTGCCTTAAGTTTCAGCTATGTGAAATTGGCCAGTGTCTCACTGTGTTTGGTGTCCACTATACTGCCTGCTGGTTGTGTTTTTTTTCAGAATTCAAGGGAATGGTGTTTAGATCGTGGACACTGAGAGAGTGAGGCACGGGGGTCCCTTATGCTTTACCATTAGAGGCAAAGTGGAAGCTGCCATGCGTGCTTTACATAGCATAGTAATGTGTCCATAACATCAGGAACATGAGTAATAAGAAACTTTTCCCATGCAACACCCGTGGAATTTGATGCTGCGCCAGATTTACAAAGTGATGTCAACCTGGAGAAGGGCAAAATCTGTATGCCTCGTGAGGTGAGGCATAACAAGGAGAAATATATTAATTTCGCCCCGTTTGTACCTTTTTCTATGTGTGCTGCATTTGCTGTGTTCTGCAGCACACACAGAAAAAGGAAAACGCCTAGTAGGATTGTTTTTGTACACGAAAGTGCCCCTTCCTGCACAAAAACAATTGTACTTGTAATGTAGGCAGCCTTGCACCATGGTGCAAGGGGTCAAAGTTTGCGCTAGGCTGCCAAAACAGCGCCAGCGCAGGCAGAAAGGACATGAATGCATCATATTGCTTAAATACAGTGCATTCCTGCCCTTTTGGTTTGTTTTAGGGAACTGCAGTAAGGTGCCTTGTTGCACTGGCCACGCCAAATGCCATAAATGAGGCCCTGAGTACTTAGCAATGCACTACTTGAAGCCCTTAGTACAGCAAAAAGCACTGGCTCCCGTTTAAGTGATCACACTTAGAGAAGCATTTTAGATGGAGAGAGCAAAATAAATGTAACCATAATCATCATCACCCTTATCAGGCTAGATCATTGGCCATCATATGAAAACAACTCTGCAATGTTTCAGCATATTTATAAAATATAATTGCTAAACCTTTCCTCCTTTGAACATTACCCATAAAGATTTACGAAGTGTCCCGGCATGTGAAGGCAGTTCCCTGGAATAAAATGACATACATTTTCATAGTAGTTTATTTTGTGGGATATAGATTTTGATGGATTGTTATAATCCAGCACTGGAATTAATGGCATTATTCCCTTGTGTCATTTGACTGAAACAAATCTAGTTCACAGTTTAGGAGAGATGGTTCTTCTCTAATATAGGGCAACACTGTCCTAGTGTCAGTGGATCTTTTTTGCAGTGACTTTGATACCTTTGTCCGTTATAGAGGACTGCTTTGCTGTTGGTGTGACATTTCATGTGTTCCAATCTCCCAGAATATGTTGTCTTGTTCCAAAGTCAGTTTGTCTCCCATCTTGGTTTACCTGCTACTCCATTCTGGTGCATATGCCTTCCTGTCCCGCCTGCAAAGTCTTTCCTGTTATAGTATCTGCATAAGTCTCCCTGTCTCAAATACGTGTGTCTTCCTGTCCCTGTCTCTTGTGCATTCCCTCTCCCAGTATGTGTCCTGCGCTGTACATGTTTCCCTCTTCTAATGACGGCATGTTTCCTGCCCCAACACAAATGTAGTTTCCTAATGTTGTTTGTTATTTCAGTAATGTATGCAATTAATGTAATTGTAATTTACAGTGACTATATTTAGCTACTTTCCAGGCATTAATGAATGTCTTAATTTCAGAGTATTATCTGTTTGTTGTTCATCTCTGAATGATGGGAATCTCACAGACGGCCGGCCTTATGAACTTCCACAATCCTCGTGTGTTCAGTGGATTTTTTTTTTTAAGCAGAATTAAACAGAGAAAGAAAACTATTCACAATACATATAGTTGTTAATACCTTATAAAATTAAAAGCTTCTGCTTAACGTATGGCTGGAATCAAGCATTTACCACAACATCTTCCAATACAGGCGCAAACCCCGTGCCAATCCAAAATGCAGATAGTAAAGTGCAGTGCAGAGCAGCTTTGACATGATTAGGTTATTAAATTCCGCTTACTAAAGGCACAATTCTCCCGCCTATCCTAAATACAGAAACTAAAGTGCTGTGCATAGCATCTTTTACATAATTAGACCATTCATAATACATATAGTTTTTAATACCTAATAAAATTAAAAGCTTCTGCTTAACTTATGGCTGGAATCAAGCATTTCTCACAACATTGTCCCATACAGGCGCAAACCTTGCGCTAATACAAAATGCGGATAATAAAGTGCAGGGCAGAGCAGCATTGATATGATCAGGTTATTAAATTCAGTTTACTAAAGGCACAAGTCTCCCGCCTATCCTAAATACAGAAACTAAAGTGCGGTGCATAGCAGCTTTTACATAAATAGACCATTAATTTCATCATTGCAGATAAAATCCATTAAATCCCATTTTGAATCCTCTCTTCCTTAATAATCCATATATCTTTTCCTCCTTTCCCAAGGTAGTAAATCTTATGAGAAAAAGTAAGAGTTAACCATCCGGCCTGTGTTCAGTGGATAGTTGTTCTCTGTTGCCACCCATGTCCCCTTATCCCGGTCTCAAGTTTTCCAAGTGCTGGTGGTGCCAACTCCTAGTGCCAGTGTATCCCTGGACCTTTGCTGATGTGTGTGTCTCCCCAACCTGGTCTATCTGAGACCCCATGTCATTCTCTTCTAAAACTATTGTTACAACTTTCTTTTCTGAAGTCTGTGATAGTCTGCATTTAAATTCGCCATGTGTGAGTGATTCCCTCTTTTAGTGCTAATGTTCAAAGTGCAAGCGTCAGGGTGCATGAGGCCAGAATCAGTTTCTCTCTATCACATACCAGCCCCACTGCCCTTTCATATGGCATCAACATTATCCAATGGCAATGCTTGTGACACTCTGCCACCCTATTCTATTGCCAACATTCTGATCGTGGTATATCAATGTGCCCCAGACCCAATACCATTGTGTCTCTGACCTAGAGTAAGTGTGCTTGCAGCCGATTACCTGTGTCTTCCAGTCTAATCTTCCACCCATCTGTTAGTAACTTCCTACCATTGTGTTTGGTGTGTCCCTTGTTCGATGAAAGTGTCTGCTCATAGTAGTGCCAAGGAATCAGTCTGAGATTCATTGAATGCCTATATCACTGTCTGTATCCTAGCACATGCATGTTCAAGTGCCAGTAAAGGTGTACATGTCTTAACATCTGAGTATCTTTAGCATGCTCAAGTGTGGTCCCTTAACTCTGTATCAGGGTGTCCCTATCCATGTCTCACTGTCCCAGTTTTAAGAATTCTACTACATCCTACTTGCCTTTGTCAGTGTATCATTTTTCGTCTGACATTACAGCCTCTCTGGTAAAAATTTGCCTTTTTTAAGATTCACGGCGAGTAAAGCTATCCAAGGTTAGGTGACCTACTATAGGAAGGGACTTTAAGGATGATGGTCGTGTTGGAAGAGAAGGTGCCGAGGGTGAAGAAAGAATATGCCACCCAGATATAAGGGAGCTGATCTGACATCCTCCATCACATTCCAATGCATCTGTCCAGTAGAAACTGCCCTTTGAGGTAGGCATTCCAACAGATGCCCAGGGCGAGATTTGCTAACATTTGAGCAACACAATGTAGCAAGACAACTTGCTACCCTGAGCAGCTTCAAATGGATAGAGCAGGAATGCACCATACTTACTTAGATGTGGCACATTCCTGCTCTCTCTCTACGCTGGCACACTGAGTGGTGCCTAGCGCAAATGCAGGCACCCTTGCACCATGGTGCAAGGGTGCCTGCATTACAGACAGGATTGTTTTTGTGCAGGAAGGGACGGTTAACTACACAAAAACAATCCTCAGAGGAATTTGTGCTTTCTAAATGTTCTGCACAATCTAGCACAGGTGGAAAGAGGAAATAACAAGGAGAAATAAACATACCTCTACTTTTTAAGCCTCAGTTACGCAACGCACTGTTTTACTCTGGATTTACTAAGCCACACAAGTTGGCTTTTCATGGCTTAGTAAGTCTCACTGAAGCCCTTGCATTTCCTTGTTTGATACAAGGGCTTTGTAAAATGGCCCTCAGTCTCTTTGCCTACTGCACCTTACACAATTGATGTAGTGACCATCTGGAGGGGATACTCTTTGCCGTGGGGTGGAGGTCACCTGATTTAAATTAAACCGCCAATGAATCAATGCTGGATGTCAGTGACCACTGTCTAATCAATTTCTATGATTTGATAATCAAAAAAGTGCACACAAATAGAGAAACAAGAATACAACAAACAAATAGACACATTGTGCCAGATTTGATGTAATTCACAAATAAATAAAAAAATACAAAAATAGGAATTTTTATTTTAATGGGAAGGCGGAAGAATTTCAATATTTAGTTTTATTTCCAAAGGACAAAGTGATGTGCTAGAATCTAGCATATTGATTTATCTTGCTTGCTTTTACTGCAAGCTCTCTTTTTTGTCAGGGCATACCAGGTCTTTATTGCAGGCCACTAGGCACCCACACTTAATTCTGCTTGGTGCATTTGCGCTGCTCCCACAGATCAAGCTAAGGCTGCCAATGTACATTTTTACTCAAAAATTTCAAAGAAAACGGAGTTTTATTCTCAAAAATGTCGAATTCCTATACATTTTCACAATATTTTTTCAAGTATTTCAAATTTACATTTTTGCTATTCTATGAATAAATACTTCCTTAATCTGCTAAAATGATGTCACTTTCAAACAGTTACGACTCTGTGAGTAGAAGTTGTAGGCCCCGCTAGGGTTCGCGGATTCCAGGTTAAGAACTGCTGTACTAGGCCCGCTCTGCAAGATTGACACAATAGAGTTTTGTCTCATCTGTACGTTTGATTACAGCATGCTGTTTTGTGCTCTATCAGGGTCATTTGAGCCTAAGTGTAAGTACTAAAATGGACGTGAATTACATTTGTGCACATTTTAACACTGGTTCCCTTTATGATCCCATTGTGTTCGCAATTTGCTTGGAGACTTAACTGTTGGCAATTGCATATGCAAAATAGTTACAAGGGGCATAAAGCTATTTGTCAACTCAAATTCTTATTTTGATTTTGGGCAGAGGTATATTAAAACAGGTGTGGAAAAGCGCTGGCTACCCACCGTTTATGCTATTTACTCTGGGTCTTTTTTTGCACTGGTTAATACTTCCTAAGTCTAAACTACCCCATTTTTGCTATGTTTACAGAAGTATTTCAGTAAATAATATTGTTATGTAGAAAGGAGGATGTCCAATAGCCGAGGTTAGGTTATAATTGAAGCTTTTATGTATCTTGGTTGTTAGGATGCTTTCTAAGTTAGTTCTGAAGAAAGCTTGTAGTAATCAGCTCCACCAGGAGCAGCCTCCCTGCAGCTCAGCCCATGTTCCAACTGACACTCCACCTCACAGCAATCCACACATTACATCACATCACCAACATTCTACACAGAACATTCACCCTGGCTGAGCAGCAGAGGCGGAGATACAGGAAAGATGCATGATATCAAAACCCAGATATAACACACCTTCCACCTTTCCAGAACACAAACAAACAATAGAGAATATAAGTAGGAACATCACAGTTACACAGAAGCAACTTGCATGAGAAAATATTGCAAATGCAAATTGTAGACAGCATTTCATAAGAAAACACAAGGCACTTCAAAAGTAACTATGCATAAACATACACAAGATGGAAAAAAATACATAAGAGATGCATAGAAATAAGTGACAAACACAAAATGGAAATATAGCATAAATATACCAGATGTGACACACGTCTATCCTCTTTGCAGAGCAACAGAAAACAAGAATATGCAAGAAGAAAGGATGTTGTCCATAAACCACATAAAATAAGGAAAGAAACATAAGAAAATACATATAAATCCTCCACGCGCAAACGCACCAAAAACAAAACACTCCAAGTTACCACCACCACCACACCAGCTGGCCAGACTAGCAGAGAAATGAGGGAAACACGGAACACAGCAAATAAAAAATAATGGACACAACCTAAAACAAAAACAGGTACTCCCAAATACAATACATCACACCGGACTATCCAACTCTCACATATGCACTAAACCACTAAACCAGAAAACATGCAGCAGGTGGTATACACCTACCACATCATCCCTGGAGGAGGCCATCTAGTGAAAAGTAAATAATGAGTGAACTACACCCCACTGTGAATCACCAAGTAATAAAACAAAGAATGAGCGACTTACACTCCACTAGAGTGGAACTGAACTGCACCCCCACAGGGTGTCTACAAGCAGTAAAAATGAACGAACGAACTACACCCACTAGTGAGTCACCAAAAAGCAAACGCAAAGAATGGGTGAACTCCACTCCACTATGGTAGGCCTGGAATACACTCCCTTAGAGTTTCAACCAGCAGTAAAAACGAATGGGTGAAATCCACCCTACTAGAGAATCACCAAAAAGAAAAAGCAAGCAAGTAAGAAATGGGTGGGCTTCATCCTCCTTGTGCATTCACAACTCAAACAAGACCAAGCATGACAATAAATGAAAGAAAATTACATGCACAAAAACCTGCGCACAAGTGACAAATTACACTGTCAATGGAAGTCTTATAATGTAGCAGAACACACAGTAGAAGTCACATGACAATAAAGAAGTGAATATTCTACGTCCAAGGTATAGACAGGTAAAAAAACGCTGGAAGATCTGCGTGCCAGTAAGGATTTACACATGCACAGCACCATCGCATGTAATGGCAATATGGTAATAACAAATATATCATTAATAAATCAAAACAGCAACATTGAATAAAAAACTAAATCATATGTAACATCCTGAATACCATGGCAGTACTAAACATAAATAAATCAGCATTAAAACATTCTTTCATAAAGGAAACTGACGCCACACCCCGGTGGCATGGCAATAACAGGGAACAATATCCAGGTACCATGAGAAGCTGACAAACTGAAAGTTAAAATAATGACAAACTCCTGACTGCCCATAAGATTATTTTTAAAAACACTTGCACAATGACATCTCTGAATAGCGAAGTGACCTAGAATAAAGAAATCACACTGAGAGAACAGAGAAAACCTATACAAACAAAATGCTAGAATAAAAGGTTATGGCCCCGTTGCAAGAGGGGAGCATACTGATAATGGCAAATAAATGTTGCTTCCATCCTGAAGCTATGCCATGGATTTCAATACCTTTTCGTGATGTGAGAGAATGCAGCAATGTACACTCCTTAACGCCCCAGAGTTCAGACAGCAGTAGGACAAATAATAAAAGGGCCAGCTCTTAATAGCATGTCCCAACACACTTAACTCTCATCTGGTTCCACGAACGTCCTGCTGTTGCATTTCACCTTTTATTTATTTATTTCCTTTGCTGGAACTAGAACCCTGCTCCTGCGTGAGCCTTCCTGGTTCTGTGTTCCAGATTCTCTGTGTGGCAGTTTAAGCCTGCCCTGCTGTTCAGCTGGATGCTCTGTGCCTCTTCACCTACAATAAATCTTCTTTTGATATAAAATCGTTTGGCATCTTACCTTACAAAATTGGCGACGATTGGAGAACCTAAGGAATCCTTTTGCGGCATTTCCAAGGCACAGGTGCGAGGATTTCTTCGAAAAACGAACCCATCCATCTCTCTTCACGGTCAACGTGGTCGGAGTGCTGTTGAGAGAAGCCTCTCTTCATACGTCCTTTTGGCAACCTCGGGGTATGTACTTTGAGGAAGTTCTTTTTTTTTTACTATTTTCCCCGTTACGAGAGGTTTGCCGTTAGCTACGTAATTTTACCAGGTTGCCATAACAACCAATCAGCCTGCTCAGCCTGCATGTCATCGCGCTCTAAACGTCACCGCGTTTAACGCGTCATCACGCGGATCACGCTCTTTCTAGAGCCAATCCGTCTTGTTTTTTCGTGTTGCCAGTACCTACATCTCCAGGCGCGTCACAAAGGGTGTCCTGGATCAGCGCCGCCTCAGCGTCAAAGCGTCCTGGATCAGTACCTGCATCACGAGGCGCGTCACAAAGGGTGTCCTGGATCAGCGCCGCCTCAGCGTCAAAGCGTCCTGGATCAGCGTCCGCCTCAGGTAACTAGGCTGACCGAGTGAAATCCTGACGCTAGGTACTTTATCCTTGATGCGCAACAACACGAAGAGCAACAACGTGATTAATACTGCCATTTACTTTTATTTACTCTTAGCGTTTTGAGGACATGCATTTCCAGGCTGAAAACGCTACACTGTTTGGTACACAAACGCTGAAAGGCTTATTTTAACTGTTTTTTCCTCAGAGGTTTGTTCTTCTTCTGCTTTGAGGATTAGTACTACATATTTTTGCTACTCTTCATTTTTGCTCTTTTAAGTCTACCCTCGAAATTTTCTTGCTGTGTCCAGTATAGTGCAAGTATATTTTGGACATTTTGACACTTTACTTATCATTTTCTGTGTGCATTCTACACCATTGGCATTATTTATGCTATTTACAGATACTGATACTTTATTTAAGTTGTGTTATTAACATATTACTCAGCCATGCAATTTGATCCTCCAAGCAAGTTTCTGCAGAGCAAAGGTGAACCATCTATTCCATGGTCACGTTGGAAAGAAGAGTTTATCACCTATCTTAAAGCCATCGATGGTGAGCGTATGTCTGCTGAGAGGAAGAAAAATATTTTTCTCCACTGCTTGGGTTCAGAGGGTCAAAATGTCTTCAGAACTCTTCCTCCTATGCGTTCAGGAGGTGATCACAATGTTTACGATGAAGCTTTATTGCGAATTGAAAATAGATTTAAACCCAATACAAGTGTAGCATTGAACAGGTATAAATTCTATACTAGAGCTCAGGAAGAGAATGAAAGTTTTGATGACTTTCTCACTGCACTTCGAGCTTTGTCCCTTCATTGCAATTTTGGGTTAATGACTGACGAAATGCTCAGGGACCAAATCATTGTACACGTGAGAAGTAAAAAAGTTCAGGAACAGCTTTGGATCCTGGGTGATCCCAGTTTAGAAGTGACCATCAGTACCTCCAAAGCTCTTGAACAATCTGAACGTTGGATGAAAACTTTAGAAAGTAAAGCCTCCTCTGGCACTGTTAGTAAATTATCTTCTAGTGTTGATGAGGGTAATGTTAGTGCTGTTTCATCCTCTAGCTCATTTTCCAGTGGCAAGCCCAATATTAATACGAAAACTCAGGTAAATTCTAAAAATTATTACTGCTTTAGATGTGGTAATCCCAACCACATTGCTTCGTATTCTCGTTGTCCTGCCATTGGAAAAGAGTGCACTAAATGTGGACGTCCAGGTCATTTTTCAAAAATGTGCAAAGACACTAGTTCTAGAAAGGATTCCTCCTTTTCCTCTAAAGGCAAAATTTCCACTGTGTCACAAGGTATGTCATCATCCCAAGACCTAGTACATGGTATTGTTGTTTCTATCCGCAATGTGTTTGATACCAATTCCGCAGAAACTTTGAGTTCTCCGGATTGTATTGTTAATATTTTGGGTAAAGAGCTCAAACTAATGGCTGATTCAGGCTCTCCCTGGACCATTATTACCAAGTTATATTGCAATGAAGTTTTTGGTAGCCTAGTTGATCTAACTAGCTTATGTGAGTCTGATATTGTTGCACAAAACTTTGATGAATCCTACATTAATATTGTTGGCTATAAAGAAGTCCTTATTAAGTTTAGGGGAAATAGTGCTTGGATCAAAATGTACATTGCCATCAAAGGTGTGAATGTTCTGGGCTGGAGGGATCAATTCAGACTTGGTATTACCTTAAATCCCAGGAACAAAGACCCTATCTCTGTAGTTGCCATTACTTGTGAGGCTGCACCTTTGGACAACACTGCTTCCTGTACTACGAGTACTCTTCTGTCTGATGATAGTATGATTGCTTCTGAACCTTCCAGGGATGTCTGTGATCTCGAGAAGGACCTCCCTTTGCTATTTCCTCAGGTTTTTTCTGAGAAACTTGGCAAACTTAGAGGTTTTTCCCATAGGATCAAAGTTAAAAATGGTGCCATCCCGGTCAAACAAAAGTTGAGGGGCGTACCCATCAGTATAAGAGCTGAACTCAAGATCTTATTGGATGACATGATCCTTGGTGGTGTCATTGAGGAAGTGGAGTCCTCTGAATGGGTTTCGCCCATCGTTTTGGCTCAAAAACCCGATAAAAGTATCAGGTTATGTGTGGACCTGAGGGCTCTCAATGCCAACTTAATCACTGATTGTCACCCTCTCCCCAATATAAACGAAATGGTTTGTTTGTTGGATGGTGCTTGCATTTTTTCTACTCTTGATTTGCGTTCCGCTTATCACCAAATCGAATTGACTGATGATGCAAAGCATTTTACCGCTTTCATCACTCCGTTTGGCCTTTTTCAATTTAAGCGGATGCCTTTTGGCCTAGCCTCCGCCGCTTCGGTCTTTCAGAGGGCCATGCACCATATTTTTAAGGAGGTTAGCTCTTTCGTAAAATGTTTCCAGGATGATATCCTCATTTTTTCCAAGAATGTGGATGATCATCGTGTTCATCTTAAGGATGTGTGCAACAAGTTATGTGATGCTGGTCTTACCCTCAAATTTAACAAGTGTAAATTATTTTGTAAGAGTGTCGAATACTTGGGTCACACCTTGTCTGCTGACGGTGTAGTTCCCAAGCGTTCCCTTGTTGATGCCATTGTAAAAGCCCCTTCTCCTGATAACAAGGAGAAATTGCTTTCCTTCGCTGGCTTATGCGAGTACTACAGTAAGTTCATTCGCAATTTCGCCACGAAAATGGAACCCCTCAGGGAGCTTACCAGGAAGTCCTCTGACTTTGTGTGGTCTGAAAGGCAGGAGTCTGCCTTTTCTTCTATCAAAGAAGATATCGTCAATGCTCCCACTTTGAGATCCTTTTCTCTCAACAAGAAGTGCATTATTACCGTGGATGCCAGTTGTTATGGTCTTGGAGCTGTGTTAGGTCAGGTTTCTGGCAAAGAAGAATGGTGTGTTGCCTTTGCGTCAAGGACCCTATCTCTCACTGAGAGGAGGTATGCGGTCATCGAAAGGGAGTTGTTAGCCTGCACATGGGCTGTGGAGCATTTTCGCAATTATGTTTGGGGCAACAGATTCATTCTTAAAACTGACCACAAGCCCTTGGTTGGAATCTTGTCTCCTGGGGGAGGTTGGAACTCAACTGCTCGCATTGCACGCTTATCTTCAAAGTTGCAGGAGTATGATTTTGAGGTTTTGTATGTTCCTGGTAGGAGTAATGTCACGGCAGATTTTCTCTCTAGGTTGCCTTGCCCTGATGTTGGTTCCAACCCAGATAATCCTGAAATTGATATTGTTTCTGTAGTTAATGACTATATTTCTAGTGATTTCAGGGGTGTCTCTGAGATTGAGTGGATGTCGGAAGTTGAGAAGGATCCTATTTTCTCATTTATTTTTGACTGTTTGGAAAGAGGTTGGCCCAAGGATAAATCTGTTTTACCTGAATTTGCCCCTTTTTGTCAGGTTTCATCTGAGATTGAGGCTGTAGGAAGGATTTTGTTTAAGGCTGGGAAAATGATTCCTCCTGCTTCCTTGTACAACAAGATTCTTTCTTTGGCCCATAGGACTCATATTGGAATGTCCTCTATGAAACGTCTCATTAGGACCAACTTTTGGTGGCCTGGCCTTGACAAGATGGTAGACAGAACTGTCCGTGACTGTGTGGATTGCATTAGTAGTGATAAGATGCTTAAGGTGTCTTCTGCTCCCCTTCATCCTGTTTCTTGGCCTGACCATCCCTGGCAGAAGCTGGCTTTTGACATTTCTGGTCCTTTCCATCGCCTACCAGAGAATGCTCGTTTTGCTTTAGTTCTTATTGATTATCACAGCAAATGGCCGGAAGTTAAGTTTGTCTCCTGTGCCACCACCTTGGTCATCATTTCTTTCCTTAGGGAAGTTTTTGCTAGAGAAGGTTCCCCTGAAATCCTTATTACTGATAATGGCGTCCAACTTATCTCTCGGGACATGGAGGATTTTCTTGTTTCTTGTGGTATCAAGCATCACACTACCTCGTTGTATGAGCCTAGAGAAAATGGCCAGGTTGAGAGGTTTAACCGTGTCCTCAAAAATGCTGTGGAGCTTGCTTGTTCTTCAGGTGAATCCTGGAGGGATGTGGTAAGGGAAAGACTTTGGATGTACCGCATCACTCCACATGCCGTCACTGAGGTCAGTCCCTTCCAGCTTCTTAAAGGGAGAACTCCCAGTTCCGAAATCTGTCCTTGGTGGGTTAAGAAGTTGGATGTTAAAGTTGACCACTTAGACATCTCGCAAGTGGCCAGTCGGGTTGTAACCAAGCAGAACACTATGAAGTCTTTGTTTGACCGTAAAATGAATGTGAAAGTTCCTGATTTTGTTGTGGGCGAGTGGGTCAAGATCAAGAAACCTGGGTTCACTCTCAAAGGTCTTTCCAAGTTCGGTAATCCCATTAAGATTGTCAAAGTTTTCAGGAATTCTGTCATTACCCAAGATGGCAGATCCTGGAACATAAGGAGGGTTGCCAAGTGTAAGTCTGTTCCTCCAGGTTCTGCCCAGACTTCTACTCATGATAAATGTTCTGCTCAGAGTTCTTCTCATGACGACAGCAACTGTGTTCCGCCTTCCCAATCTGTCGCTCATAGAGTTAAAACCAATGCCAGACCTGTTGTTATGCCTTCTAGGTTTTTATCTTAATTCTCCTTTTCACTTTACTGTTTGTCTTGTTTTATAGGAAGGAGATGTGTTGCATTTCACCTTTTATTTATTTATTTCATTTGCTGGAACTAGAACCCTGCTCCTGCGTGAGCCTTCCTAGTTCTGTGTTCCAGATTCTCTGTGTGGCAGTTTAAGCCTGCCCTGCTGTTCAGCTGGATGCTCTGTGCCTCTTCACCTACAATAAATCTTCTTTTGATATAAAATCGTTTGGCATCTTACCTTACACCTGCCATGTCAACTTGCGAGAAAGGAGATATCAGGGAAGAATCCACCATAGAACAAGGGTGTCTGTGTTGGCGCTATGTAGCTTCTTTAGCTCCAGAGCAAGGGAAAACCCAGGGGTGCGCTGTATTCTTGTAAATACGGCACATCCCTGCGTTTTTTAAATGATTCGGCGTGGCACCACTAAATTGATTGCAGCGCCGTGAATGCACCATTACTTTGTAAATATACCCTGTTGTTTGGTAACCTACTGGTGATGGAACGAGCCTGAGATCCCCCTTGGCTGAGACATTTGAAGGAGAACTTGGAGTCTAGAACACCTCTTGTATCAAATTACGCAACTCTACTGTACTGTCGTCAATGAAGCAAGATTGTATTGGAATAAGCACATAGTGTCTTGCTTCCTTTTGATTAATAACAGCCTCTTTTACCCATGTTATGTAACCAGTGTTTTGAAATATACAATACACCGTGTTGGCAGTTCTCTAATCTTGTCCCAGCTATCATTTTAGGGCTATGGCTTTCACTATCGGGCACACTCTCTAGACGATCCCTCCCTGATGATCTATACATTGAGGACAGTACTAGAGATTTGACACTATATTCAAGAGATACAGAATGTAATGCAGAAGCTAATATTTACATATGTATTGGTATTTCTGTTTTTAACTTCTCCACGCCATTACTATTAGGCACATAAGATATGTTATTCCATTCAGCTCAATTTGTGTATGCCCTGGTTTAGTAAATTATCAGATCATATTTGGAAAACGGTTATATTCTGGACAGTCATGAGCTGGCGTTTAGGCCCAATAGTGGTCTGAAACGTGTTACTATCTCTTCTGGTTGGGGTTTTCGTAACTTCCGTCCATCTCCTTAGCATAAACAAGCGAAATTAGCTAGTAATTCAGTGAGATGACGCAGAATTGCATGAGAAGAGTATTTCTGCATTTAGCGCTATTTTCTTAGTGCATAAATGCCCCCTTTCATCCAAAAAGGACTTTGAAGTAGCAATAAATGCAACAGTACATGAAAAGCAGCGCAAGCAGCAGCTCATGCCTGTTAAATGTGCACTTGAGGTAGGATTTTCCACCAACTAACTCCCAGCATTTAGGGACAGTTTCTTATCGCAAAACGTACCCTTAGGTTAAAATGGATGCAAGGATACATTTTGCACTATGAAAATAGCACACATGTTCTCTCACTGTAGGATTTTTTCTTCCAAATTACACAAGTGGGTGTAATTGCATTATCTGTAATCTTGCATCAAACAGCAACACAGAATTACCAAAATTGCTCCAATTAATCCAGCATAATTAAAATTACTCCAAGGCCCGGTTCTGGTTGATATCTTGTTGGTGGCAGATCAAGCAGAGCCTTGTTTGCCTGTCTTGCTGAATCTGTCTGCTACTTCTGGCCTAGTGGAATATTAATTGATCATTAGTTGGTTGTGGACTGTGGTCCACATTTCCATTTTGATGCTTAGGTGCTTTTAATCACTCCTATCTGACGGCACAGCATGTTAAAATCTTCTGAGGCTGTTGTCAGCTGTGGCATCTCTCCTGGATCACCTCTGTGTCCACTCTTTTTTAAATTATTCATATAGATGTGTGTGTCACTCGTCTATTGGATGGTACAACTACTTTAAGATGGGGTCTGGACAACCAAGCCCAATGAATGAATCATTGGGGCAAGCTACATAGTTTGGTCTATCAATATAACTCCTCAACATCCCCATTTTGTTCGGCAATACCATCTTGATCATCAACAAAGAATAATTCCTATAGTTAGCTGGACAGAAAAGGTAGTTTTGGGGCACAATTGGGGCAACCTCATGGACCACTTATCTTCAGAATAAAATCACCAACATTATTTTCCTATGTGGGCTCTATGTTCTTACAGTCATGGCTGGTTGACTGTCCCTCTTACGTGGCTATGGTGATAGGAGATCAAAGGCTTCCTGCATTGAGACGGTTTCTGTGGAAGCCTTTCCCCATGGATATTAAGGATAAGCCATGGCTACAAAAGCCTTTATACCTTATTGTTCATCAAGTTGTACAAAGCTTTTATCCCCAAGTTCCCCAAGTACCTGTTAAGAGTGACACAATATTGAATGTTACAGCATTTTCTGTTTTATATCCTAAGACCCCCTCGCTTAAAGACACTTTACTTTGTAGAGGGTACCTTATAAATAAATAAAATAAATACTGCTACTCATATGCTGATGAACCACCATCATATGCCGAGGTATACTCATTGTATACTAGGTCCAACTACCCACAGCCCTATTTCCAGAACAGTCTTTATAAGAAGCTACTTTGGCAAAGTAATGTATGCGTAATATGTATGCTAAATGCACATGTGAGGTATTGCCTAAAAATAACAGCGGACGAGGGGAGGACGGCAGCTATGATTTTGCTGGACTTGAGTGCGGAGTTCAATACGGTCTCCTGCGGCCTTCTCTTGAACAGTCTGTGGGAGGCTGGTGTCAGAGGTAACACATGGGAATGGATCGAGCACTTCCTACAGAATGGATCCTTCCAGGTCTTACAACGTCCTTTTAAGTCCAAGATATGACCTCTGTCTCAAGGGGTACAACAGGGCTCTGCCCTCAGTACAACTTTATTTAATGTGTATATGCACCCACTAGCAGATATTGTATTGAAACATGGGGTGAAACTGGTGTCATATGCTGATGACACTCAATTGACTGTCACATTAGAGCTAAAAGATGCTGAGGCTGCGCCTAAATTCAAAGCCTGCCCGAGGGATCTTGCAAACTGGATGAATTCAGCTGTCTGCAATTAAATGCAGGCAAGACGGAGGTGATGATTGTTTGCAAACAGGCCTCCATCTGGTCACATCTGTGGTGTCAGGAGGAACTAGGACCAACCCGACTCCCAAGTCTAAGATAAAAAATTTGAGAGTCTAGTTTGACAACACCTTTTCGTTTTGCAGAGCATGCTTTGGCATTCTAAGAATGTTGTGCAGAATCTTGGATATTCTACCATTAGATGCCAAAAAGACCATTCTGCAAGACCTGGTTACAGCTCATCTGGACTACTGCAACGTCCTCTATTTAGGGGTCACAAAAGTGACATGGAATATTCTACAGAAAGTGTCAAATGCAGTGCCGAGATGATATTGAATATTCCTAGGTGCACATAGGTGGGAGCAACCTTGAGGAAATTATACAGGCTAACAGTGCAGGCCAGAATTACTTTCAAAGCTCTGTGTTTCTGCCACAGGATTTTCATTGAGAAAGGGCAGAGGTACCTGCGCCTGAAACTTACTGCTTACAAACCTACACAGAATCTTAGGTCCATGGGCACTGCTAAGTTGGGAGTGCCAAAAGTTCAAAAGGCACATTTGCATGGCAGATCCTTCGGCTTTCTCACAGCTAAGGCCTGGAATAATTTACCTATGGAATTGGGGATGCATCTATCTGAAGCAACATCTCATAAAAAATGTAAAACTTGTTTGTTTCAGTCATGCCCGAAGGATTGGTGTTAAGCGCTCTTCTTGCGAATTGACCGCTTATGCTAGGACCAGTGTTTTTTTAGGGGGGGGTATGGCTCTGTTGTCATGGACTGAGATGTCTTTACTCTGTTGGAGTAACCATGCGCTCTATAAACTTTAATCTAATCTAATCTAACCTGCCCATTGACTTCTATCATATGAAAGGTTATTTTAATGTGTTCCAAGTATTGCCCTGTATGGTATGCAGTGGCACAACAAGCGTGCTCCTGACACCATACGTCCAATTATTACATTTATATGCCATGTGTTGCCCCTTCTCCCCTCTTAATTCAAGGAACTGCACTGTGGGGGAGAGGTCCCCCTGCTTTCCTACCTCCTATTGGAAGCAGTGAAATAGTGTGAGTTGCCAGCACCTGCAGCAAAGCAAGTATTGCGCCCCCTAACCCATGGACCGTTAGCTCTACCTGGCGCAAAATTTTAAAATAAAATACAATTGTAGTGTGAATGGTTTTTTCTTGTAAAATGTTGCACCCCCTAAGAATTTTGCACCTGGGGCAATCGACCCTGTGGTCCCACCCATGCTACACCACTGATTGGATGTAACAGCATGTAAAGAACATGCCTAGCCAACTTGCAGGAAGCAGAAATGCTTGGGAACCATAGAAAAAAGCCTCACTGCCTAGAAATGATTAGCCTATCTCCTGGATCACCCACCTGCCTGCATCTTGATGCTGAAAGCACTGGGGGGGGGGCTAAGGGAGGATGTTTTGAGGTTGTACAGAAACTCATTTTGATTTGCTGCAATTTCTGTTGTTGTGCTTTTCCGGGCTGCACCTAGCAAAATTTGGACAGGGCTAAAGTGTGCTATTACTACAATAGTGGTAATCCTACTTCAAGTGCAAATGATTCTTTGCGCCAGAATATGGATCACCAACCATCCTAGAATGAGGGACCTAGTGACAGTCAAGTAAAGGTCTCCCTGATAGACACTGTTCTTCTGGAACGCTGCCACTTCATGAGATAAAATCTTGCTGAAGCTATAGAAGAAGTAGTAAACTGGTATGAACCAAGTAGCAAGTTTTACTTAGGACACTCTATGGCACTGTTTTTCTTTGTGCAGGAACGTGTATTTAAGGCTTTATAAAGTAATTAAAAGAAGAAACAGGATATCTCCTTATAAGTTACTGTGTTTTCTTTCTAAAACATTTAAATAAAAATAGCATCTATATTCAGTGACCTTCACTTTCATCTGATAAAAAGAGTTTAGCGTTAGTATGGAGAAACTCTCTGGGGGTCAGGAGAGTACCTTGAGGTCTAGTCTAATTTAAGATATCCATTCATTTGTCAGTTTTAATTATGTTTACTGATCGTTTACCTTGAGCACAGTACACCAGGTTCCCATTTACTTTGACAGGAAGAAGAAGCTGTCCCTCTATAGGTTTAAATTTATCTTTCCAAAAGCTGTGCCTGATGCAGGATGAGGACTCATATTTCTGATGACTGTGCTTTATTGTCATATTAATAGTATGGCCAGAGAATAGAGGAGACCCTACACAGAGGTCATGTAACAGATCTATTCTACTCTGCACCTTGAGGGGTTCATCTTTCATATTGTGAATTTATTTTAGTCATAGTGCCAAAAATAGACCATACACTTGGGCATTGATTATTTGCTGCAGTGCAGCATTGCTGAAAATCAGAAGTTTAGTTTTCTTTTTCTGTTTCTGCTTCTGGGAGAATTTTCTTATATTCCACACTCATTTTACAATCAGGAAAAGTTTTTCTGAATCACCAAAATGGCTTTAGACGTAGTTACCAATTTCCAATTTGAGAGGGCCCTACTAGGGGTGTTCTTTCTAAATTGCGAACTGGTAGCATATGAATAACTGGTTTGCAACTGTAATTCTGGTCACAAACCATTGATCAGTTCCCAAGTTGGGGTGGTAATGGATTTGCAAAGAGGAAGGGGCCTGCTTTGATTACCATACCCTTTGTGAACGGGGATGCAGCTTCAGACTGATTAGACAGTGGTCCATGGAGCTACTGTCTGCTCTCAGTAAAGTATTTCAAAACAGAAGACGTCTATTTCAAAAGCATCCTTGATTCCTTTAACCGCATCGCTGCGGCGGCTTTTCCCGCTGAGTGCGGCTATTTTCAAAAAGCTGCGTTACATGACGAGCTCAGCTCGTCATCAGCATACGAGCGCCATAGCTGATGACGAGCTGAGCTCGTCATCAGCATCGAAGGGGTTAAGAAATACTGGCTTCTTTACAAAATTGAAAGTTTTCCGTTTTAAAATGCAATTACAGAGAAGGTATTTTACTGACCTCCATCCCTATGATTGCAGCCAGTCACGGGAAATTAACATTTGTGACCGCTTAATGAATATTAACTAGGCATATCTTTCTGCAACCCCCTGTAATTCCTTATTGTATAAACTCACCTATTAACAAATCGATCAGTTAACAGAATAAAATGGTGGTCGCAAGACATTGGTACGCAAGTTGCAAACACTGTTTGTGACCACTTTATTAATCATCTGGCTCTGAGTGACAGGCAGAGGTGGAACCTAAACAGAGTTCCTTTGCCCGTTTAAATTCGTTTCTTACTGCCGCCTTCCTGATCCCCGATATCGGTAGTAGCACAGGCAATGAAAGGAACACAAACGTTCAATCTAAGGGTAGGAGCTTTTCCTTCTCTTAACTCTAAATAACATGTTTATGCATTGCACAGCCTTGGCTGCCTTCTGGGCTGAAGGTGCACCTTATATTATTTATAAATAAATAAAATAGAAAAATCTGCAGAAGTGCGCAGGCTAAAGTTTGAATGCATCAATACTTGCAATCAGTCGCTGTGACATAAAATGTTGCATTGAAAGCATTTCCTTATTCTGTTTTTCACGTGCTAGATACTTCTTTAATGCACAGGGCAATGGAAACTGGCACTGCATAGAGCACTGCAGGAAGAGTATCCTGGGTCATTGATATTAATTATCACTGCAAAATGCGATGCAGCGCGCACTACGAAATTTGTTTTATTTATTTAATTGTTTACTTACCTCCAATTATCCATTTTCTGGTGTTTAGTACCCCCCACCTTGAACCCTCCCCCGCCCCGCCTTTCCGCCCCATGAAACTCCCTCCACGGGCCGTGACTGCTCCAAGCATTTAAAGCTGCATGCTGAATTCTATTGGTTATTGCATGCTAGACTTTGTAGGGAGGAGGGAGTACAATGATACAGATAAAAATAAATACAAACTAAGCTTAGCTCAGTATAAGCAGCTGCTTAAAAAAACAAAATAAAATTAATTCTGCACGGAATTCAACTAATGAACTTTTCAAAACGATCACCGCTTTACCACACCCAGCCCCTCTCCTAATACAGTTAGCAAAGAACTGTGTGACAAGATAGCAAGATTTTCTTTGATAAAGTTGAGGTTATTTTTTCTACTCTCACAGGCTCAACAACCAAGACACTCTTGACCAACACAGTAGACCCAAAGCTGCTTCAAAGCTCCCATCCACAGCTGGATACATTTGCCCCAGTTACTGTCACAGATACTCTTAAGCTTCTGATGACAGCAAAATCGGGCTCACCATTTGATCCTTGCCCTCTCGAAATACCTAAACTTGAACCCGAGCCAGTCATGCTAACTTTGACTTCCATCATTAACGCTGTGTTTAAGGAAGGGTATTTTCCCAAAACATGGAAACCCACATCTATACTGCCCCTATTGAAAAAATGAACCTGGATCCCAAAGACTCCAATAATTTTAGACCTGTTTCCAGACTCCCACTTCCTGCTAAAATCACAGAAGAAATCATGAACACACAACTTAGTCTGTTCCTGGAAGAAGCCCATGTACTAGATACCACCCAGTATGGTTTTTGGGTGGGGTCACAGTACGGAGTCTGCGCTTCTGAAATCCATTGAAATAATCAGGTCTATACTGGATCAGGGAGGAAAAGCTGCTATGATTATGCTGGACCTCTCAGCGGCCTTTGAAATGGTCCATCACGTTTTATTGCTGGACCGGCTGCAAGAGATTGAAGTCAAAGGCACTGCCTGGAAGTTATTCAAATTCTTCCTATCCAACAGAGTACAGACTGTGTCCCTGGTTGAGTTCACAGCAAAATCTTTCTCGCTGCCCTGTGGAGTCCCTCAGGGGTCTTCCATGAGCCCGACACTTTTTAACATTTATGTATCACAGCTGGCTCCATCTTTTGGTTTAAATTTAACCTCATATACGGATGTCACCCAAATTGTAGTGTCACTGCTACCGGATAGGATACAGGGAATGGCGTCCCATTTCCATAACTGCATGACAGCCATGGGTAACTGGATGGCCCAAAACTGCCTTAAACTAAACTCCAGTAAGACAAAGGTGGTTTTGTTTGGCAATGATCCAAACTTTTGGAGCCCAGCATGGTGGCAAGATACACTGGGTCCTCTGCCGACTCCTATTAGGAAAGTAAAGAATCTAGGAGTCTACAAGGACAACAAACTTAGTTTTAAGGATCAAGTGAACATAGTGGTTTCTGCTACATTCTACACTTTAAGATCCTGCAAGAAAATGATGCCTCTTATACCCAAAGACAGCCAACGGACGGTCATTACTGCCTTAGCGATGTCCAGATTGGACTATTGTAATAGTCTGTATCTTAATATCGAGGAAGGTCTTATGAAAAAAATTCAACTCTTGCAGAATGCAGTTGCCAGACGACTCACTGGCATACCAAAACATGCTTCAATCTCAGCTGAGATTAAAAAGCTCCACTGGTTGCCCGTAAAAAACGTGTTCTGTTTAAAGCGCTGTGTGTGGTCCACAAATCCCTTCAAGAAAATGGATCCCTCCATCTAAGACTGCAGCTGCAGTTGCAGCGGTATGTTCCTCGAAGAACTCTGCGCTCTTCAGGAGCAAATTGGTATCATACCCTTTGTAAAGAAGTCAAACTGGGGAGGCAGAAGTTTTGTGGTTGGTGCTGCCAAGGCATGGAATGACCTCCCGTTGCATCTAAGGTGCTCGTCGAACCATCTGGACTTCAGGAAGTCTCTGAAGATGTGACTTTTTTCTGTCTAACTACTTCCCTTCACTACCCACGTGTCTTAGGCCTCTATAGGACATCATGCTCAGCACCAGGACTCCTTCGGGTAACAGTTTGCGCTCTAGAAATATCAATAACATTAACATGAACAAAAACCCATGTACAACATCACTCAGAAAAAAAGATTCAAAGTCTATCAGGTGTGAACCTTGGTTTAATATTATGTTTCTGGTCACCCACTGCGTCGTGGGTATTACAGAGGACTATTTTGAATTCCATCTATTACATCAAATGGTGGTTGATCATGGTGGTGGCAGCACTCTGAGATTCCGCTGGGGAAAGACGGGCAGACTGCGAGATTTTCTCTTCTGCCCATTTGCTTTTTGCAGCACTGTCTTTTTTAGCGCTCTTTTAAAAATAAACCCGGATTTTACATTCAATTGATTAATAATTGTGATGTATGTATTTTAATCAACTGTACCCTTTTTAACTTCTTAGTGCTGTTTCCCGGTTCCCCTGTTCCACCGCGGCTGCTCTGTGCGGATTGTAGTGGAGGGCCAGGTCGGGCGGCGCCATCTTTAGTGAGTCCCGGTCCCCGGCTGGTCGGGAGGTAGCGGTCCAGCTCGGGGAGGGGCTTGGGTGATAAATAGATCCTATGTCCTCAGACCCTCGTGGTTGATCATGGTGGTGGCAGCACTCTGAGATTCCGCTGGGGAAAGACGGGCAGACTGCGAGATTTCCTCTTCTGCCCATTTGCTTTTTGCAGCACTGTCTTTTTTAGCGCTCTTTTAAAAATAAACCCGGATTTTACATTCAATTGATTAATAATTGTGATGTATGTATTTTAATCAACTGTACCCTTTTTAACTTCTTAGTGCTGTTTCCCGGTTCCCCTGTGCCCTGTTCCACTGCGGCTGCTCTGTGCCGATTGTAGTGGAGGGCCAGGTCGGGCGGCGCCATCTTTAGTGAGTCCCGGTCCCCGGCTGGTCGGGAGGTAGCGGTCCAGCTCGGGGAGGGGCTTGGGCGATAAATAATGATACCCCATAGGGCGCGCAGCGGTCGCGCGCAGCGGGCGCGCCGTCTGCGCGCCGAAGGAGCGCCAAAGGAGGGCCCGTCTGTGCCCGTCCGTGCCCCGGACGGGCCCAGGGCCAGCTACTCTGCCCGACGTCCTATGGGTTCGGCCAGCTCAGAGAAGCGCAAGTATTCTCGTCATGATCTCATGAGACTTGCTCTCCCCGGCGGAAGACTGACTTGCTTGCGCGCGGGTCTGGACTGCGCTATGGTGAAGTGCCCCAGTTGCGGTTTTTTTCCCCAGCCGTCCTTACCCCCACGTTTAGTCAGTAACACCAGCGCAGCAACCATTAGGGCTGGGCTGATTAATGCCAGATCCGTGGTGAGACACGCCGCCGATGTTTTTGAACTACTGGTGGATGGCCAGTTGGAGGTGCTGTTCGTCACGGAGACGTGGATGACCAGCACATCCGCCCCAAGTGTGGAACTTGCCGTCCCCAGAGGTTTTAAGATTGTTAGGGTTGACAGACCTCTGGGTAGAGGGGGCGGACTAGCCGTTATTTTTAAGGATGGGTGGCGCTTCACCTCTGAGCCGCCTGTTGCGGATGTTGGGGGCGAGGTTCTCCACTTTTCCATTATAATTTCCCCTCATTTCACCTTAGGAGGGTCTCTGATTTACAGGCCCCCGGGCCAGGCCAATCATTTTATTGACTCTCTAGAGGAATATATAGTGCCGCGGGCCTTAAGTTTTCCAAAATTTCTTTTGGTCGGCGACCTAAATATTCATGCGGATGCTCCTGACTCACCTGAAGCCCGCAGGCTCAGTGAAGTTCTCGACCTCGCACAGCTCAAGCAATGGGTGACTTCTCCGACGCATGTGGGAGGTCACCTTCTTGATCTGGTTTGCTCAAACTTCCCCATTAAGACTGTGAGCGTAGAAAAAGTAACCTGGTCCGATCATGACCTGGTCAGGTTTGCATGGGAGATGGTGGAAACTGGTCAAACACCCCCCATGTGCCATACCCAAAAGGTCAACCTGCCTGCGTTCAGAAAGGCCCTATCTGGAGCCCGCCCACAACCCACGGTGGTCTTGGATGAGGCGGTCTGCGGGTTTAATGAGTGGGTGCTGCAGGCAGCTACTGTATCCACTAAACACACTACCGTGTCTAGACTCCGACGCTCTCCCTCCCAACCCTGGTTCTCTCCCGAGCTGAGGGAGTTGAAACTAGGCTGTAAAAAATTGGAACGAGCGTGGAGATGTGGGTATAGTTCTGAGGCCAAGTCTGTCCTACGCTCAGCTCAAAAAGATTATTATGCCGCCATTAAGGCTGCTAAAGGGAATTATTATGCAGGGCGTATCGCTAAAGCAGATTACAATAGTAGAGAGATTTTCTCCATTGTCAAAAGTTTTGTATCCCCTGTTGCTGATGCTGCTACTCTCCCCTCCTCTGCGCAATGGTGCGAGGATTTGTCCACCTTTTTCATCAGCAAAATAGCTAGGATTCAGCAGGACCTACTCTCGGCGCTGCCCGTGGATTGTTTAGCGGCCGACTCCTGTTCCACACAATGCCCGTGCTCTGGGCAACTGCAAACAAAACAAGTGATGGACAGAATGTGGATCAATGTCACACATTCACCCCAGTCCAAAGATCTGGGCCCAAATCCATCGTTTTTTTGCACTCTCTGGGCAACAGCTTACTAACTTTGCGCAAGTCGCTGAGTGTGCTGTACTACCTCTTCTTCAGTCCCTGAAATCCGGCTCTCCCGCTGACCCGTGCCCAGCCCGAGTGCTCTCGGAGGTGGCGGAAACTGTCTGTAGTGAGATCACTCAGATAGTGAATCTTTCCCTGGCTTCTGGCGAGGTTCGTCTCGGTTGGAAACGAGCCAAACTTCTGCCGCTCCTGAAAAAACCGGGACTGGACGCTACGGTCCCAGGGAATTATCGTCCCATATCCCTTTTGCCAGCACTCGCTAAAATTTGTGAGAAAGTGGTTCTTCAGCAATTGGAGAGTTTTGTGGAAGCCTCCAATGCCCTTCATCCTGCCCAATCGGGTTTCAGGGCGTCCTATAGCACCGAGACTGCGCTGGTGGAGATGACGGAGTCTATCCGGGAATGTCTGGACGGAGGCGGCAGAGCGGTCCTGATTTTATTGGACCTCTCTGCTGCATTCGATACCGTCCCTTACGAGCTCCTCCTCGCCAGGCTGTCTGCTATTGGTATTGGTGGGGTTGTTCTGGCCTGGTTGTCCTCTTTTCTATCGGATAGGACACAGCAGGTCTGGATGCCGCCCCACGCCTCAGAGCCTAAACCACTCCTCACGGGGGTCCCTCAGGGATCCACTCTTAGTCCCCTACTGTTCAACATTTACATTACCCCCTTGGTTTATTTAGCGGAACAGTATGGGGCTAAGATTATAGGGTATGCAGATGATACTCAGCTGCTGTTCACCTGGCCAGACGACATTCTGGATACTTCTGCAGTCCATTTGTGTCTGTCCTCAGTATTTCGCTGGTTAACCTTGGCCCAGCTGAAATGCAATGAGGACAAATCCGAGGTGCTCTTTTATGGTTCCGTCCCCCCCTCGTTCAGGAATACGCTGTGGCCCCCGAACATTCCCAGCCCCAAAGAGATGGGAGGCCCGAGAAAAACCTTGGCATCTGGTTTGGGGAGGACCTTAGATTCGAGGACCATATAAAGAAGCTCACGGGAACCTGCTTTGCCATGTTGAGAATGCTTCGCAAATTCTTCCCTTTGCTCCCTAGGGATGCCAAGGAGACTGTTGCTCGGGCTCTCATACTGGCAAGGTTGGACTACGCGAATGCACTGTTCAGTGGCATTCCGGCCTACCTGGTTAAACGCCTGCAAATTATCCAGAATGCTGCTGTCCGTCTCCTATTCAACGTCCCAAGATGGAAGAGTGTGTGTTCTGATTTGCGCACTCTTCACTGGCTCCCCGTATCAAAGCGCATCCTGTTTAAATCCTTGGTGCTTGCGTTTAGAGCAATCCACGATCAAGGCCCTGCATATTTGAGAAACAGATTTGCCTTCTATGCCCCCTTACCCTCAGATCATCTACTCTGTTTAAATTGTCTCTTCCCCGTTTTAAGCGAGCCAGACTCGGCGGTCAGTCGATTGCCGTGGTCGCGGCTCGGGCCTGGAACGCTCTCCCTCTCCATTTACGCTCCATGCAATCTGTGGCTCAATTCAAGAAAAACCTGAAAACCCATCTGTTCAGGAGTGTAACCTAAGTTGTTTTCTTGCTGCTCTTTTCTCTGCCTCTCCCAATTCGCGCCAGGATACTCCCAAGTAACGGAGCGCATTACAAAACGGTTTATACATACATACATACATACATACATACATACAATCCCCAGTTGTTCATATCCCAATGAATTATAGTCATTGTACACATATTTTTTATATGTTGCTTCAATTCACCTCCTTATTACTATAATAGTTATTTATGTGGTGTTATATTTACTCACATTGGGCTACAGTGCCACTACTTATGTGCATTCTGCTCACTTTGAAGCTAATCAGAATGTAGCAATGCATTTCAAATGCCATATCGATTCGGTACCTGTTCAAAGACCAGCACAATCTTCCCAGGTGCATCACCAGCATCCCCAAGGAAGCAAAAACTTGATTCCGTTAAGTGTTCATGGGTTAAATTATCATTTTGCTGGTGAACCTTTGCAAAGGCAAAAATGTTGCCATTTAGAGTACATTAAATTAGATTAGATTTCATTACATTAGATTAGATTAGATTTGACTAGATTGAGAATTTATAAAGTGCTTGTTCACCAATACAGGCATCTTGGTGCACACAGAACTAGAGAGTGTGTTAGAGGACAACGTACACTAACTAACAGAAATGTATACATTTCTAAACCTTTTCGAAAAGATAGCTAGGAAGATATACCTCCTATTTAAAGGAACAAATAAATCCTGATGAGGAGCCAAGATAGAACATAATAAGGACTAAAGAAAAGCATTTCTCTGCCAGATCATAGCAATTTAGCTGGAGCATGAAGGGGTGAATGCAGAGACAAAGGGGGACTCTCCACCTTATAAAAAAAGTGTGCATAAAGGTAAGTGATTTGAAGGTGATAATGTTGTTTGACATGGAAACCATAGAGCCTAATGTAGGCCTTTGATAAATTATCACATTTGCAGAATGTATAGACCTCAGGGGCAGCCCATTTTTGAATTATTTGCAGTTTGAAAATTAAGGAATTTGGTAGGCTCAGAGAAATGATATTACAGTAGTCTAGTTTAAAAATAAAATACAAGCTGAAATCACCTGAGCATGCGTATGGACTCGAAGAAAAAGAAAAATGTTTCTCAAAAGTTTATATAGGTAAAAGCAGGATGAGGAGACTGAACTGATTTGAGCAGAACATGAAAACTTCTTATCAAAAAAGCTCCTAAAGATCTTTTGGGGACGCTTGACGCACAGGTGTACCCAGTCAGCAGGTACACAGGAAAGCATTCCAGTAGTTAATGTGCCTCCCACAAAGTAACACCTCTGATTTATTACCACAACAGTTACGTGACATCTAATTCTGAAAACAGAGGGGAAAGGGTAAAAAAACAGTTGTTGAAGAGGGAGCTGAAGAGTCAAACCTAATGATAATTTGAGTGTCACTGACATACAAAATAGCTGTACAGGCAAAATTTATAATAATAGTAATAATTTTATAATGTGGTTTGTTAAGATAATTTCACAAAAGGTACAATCGTAATATAAAAAGATGAAAACCCGCAGATCTATCCCTTAGCTACAAAAACGAAAATCAAAGTTAATCACAGGTGTACCATAATAACACATTAAAACGTCAGCATCCAAAATAAAATTACATAAAATTTAACATATGATCAATTCATTACCAGAAGCCAGAGCTACGGCACTAGGGGCCATATGTATCAAGCAAAATTGCATTCGCAAACTCCGAAATTCGCAAAATTTCGGCGTTTGCGAATGCAATTTAGCCAAATGGTATGTATTAAGGCAAAATAAGGAATCGCAAAATTTGCGATTCCTTAAATGCAATGTAAGAAGCATTAAAAAAATGCGAATTGGCCTTAAGGAATCGCAAATTACCACCAACTTCAAGTTGGTGGTAATTTGCGAATTCCTTGAAAAATGCACTTTTTTGCATTTTTCAAAGTGCAATGTGAAGCACATACATGCCACATGTGCACCCATGCTAATTTCAGGGGTGCAACAGGGTGTCCTTTGGACACCCCTGCACCCTTGAAATTATTCTCAACTTACGATTCTCAAATTGCGAATCGCAAATTGAGAATAACTTCCCATTCATTTCCATGGGCCTCCTGGCCCTCAGAAATGAATGGGAAAGTATTCCTTAATTGCGATTCGCAATTTGCTAATGCAATTAAGGAATACTAAGAAATCGCTAAAAAATTGCGATTTTGTACATACATCCCTATTTGCGATTCTCAAATAGCGATTTCTTAAAAATCGCTAATTGAGAATCGCAAATCAGGTTGTTGATACATATGGCCCTTTCAAAGCATTGAGAAAGTGGAATGCTTCATTAATCAACCTCTTATTACTTTGCTTTGGAACAGGCTTTAGAAATAATTTTTGAGATACAGCAAATACAGGACAGGTTAGCAACATTTAAGAAGGTCATTCATAAAGAGCCTTACACACTTTCATTGACCCAACTTGGTCATCCAATTTTCTAAACTATCGCTATAGTAGCATGAGTTCTGTTCCACCCTCATCAGCAATAACAAGAGTCTTATAGTCAGTGAAGAAATATTAACATTTAAAACAGCAATGCCCAGCTGTGATTTAAGTAGAAAGATAAACTCTAAATCATTTCTGTAAGAAAGGTTGAACAATCTATTTCTCATGTGGGGTTTTGGATTTGTGCTCCTTCTCTACCTGCTGTACAGTCTTGGAACAGGGAATCCTAATAATATTTCACGAGCAACTCTTTAACATTCTTTTTAGTTACCTTTGCCCATTGGTTCTCTGAGTACTTTCAGATCTTTTAAACACAATGCTGCAGTATATCCCCTTTTTCCTGTTCACGCCTCCTCAGAATTTACTTTCTAAGACCTAAGCTTACAGTGCTTAATTTGTAAAAAGATTCATTACCAGGGCCTAAATTATTCCTTGGGAGTTTAATGTAGGTTGCATCGCCCTCCACTTCTTCCTCTGTTGTCAAGTGCCAGTAACATCGGTAACTAAATGCTAGTTGTATCCATTTTTAAAAAGTATGTTAAATAGTTAAACGCTCCACTGGTTATTTCTCCTAAGAAATCACACACAGCACAACAATGTGCTGGATAAATATGTGTAGGTATTTAGAAATAGGTACCGGTGCTGAGCACCGGCAAACACCGACACAAATTATGCACTGAATTGAGTGTACACTCGTCTACAAGTGAAGTGCTTCCATGCTCACAGCCTGACAGCACACTCACTTCCGGGGGCCATTTTGGAGGAGGTGACGGTCTAGTGGTTACACTAGGACCCTTATCAGCCTCCTATTTAAAGCTCACATGAGGCTTTCGCGCAGCGGACGCACCGATGGCGCACTGAAGGTGCGCCAAAGGTAAACCCATCTGTGCCGTCCGTGCCGCAGCCGGGCCAAGGGCCGTACATGCTACTCATTCACCCTCGAAACAAGGCTTGTCCAGGGACTATATATTATCTTTGAATAAAGGTTCAACTCTGTGCCATGAGGCCCTGAAGCCTGATAAATGGGAAGGCTCAGTTTGCTGTCGGCATTGTAAGGCATCTTTCGCCCCGAGCCAGCCCTTAATGGGAAGATGTGGCCTATTGTCCTTCGAGGGGGACTTATAAATGCAAGGTCAATGTGTAAGAATGCATTACACATTTTTTACCTTATTACAGAGGGCGAATTGGACTGGCTTTTTATTACGGAGACCTGGTTAAAAGTCTGGTGTAACCCAGCTATAGTAGTAGCCCTTCCAAAAGGCTATTTAATGCAAAGATTGGATAGGCAGGAGCAACGTGGGGGGGGCTCACAATTATCTATCGCGACACTACTATGAAGTGTACCACCTATGAACTACCAGACATAAAAGGGGTAGAAAGTATGGCCTTTTGTCTGCATATTCACGATTCCTTTACTCTTTCAGGTGCCCTGGTTTATCGCCCACCTGGTTAAACTAAAGAATTTTTGGAGAGCATTGGGGAAGTACTTAGCGATCTTACCCTTAGATTTGCCAACTTTACACTGCTATGGGATCTTAACCTCCATTTAGATTCCCCAAGTGACCCAGGGGTGGCCTGCATTATGGATATAATTAATGTCCTTGGATTAACCCCACTGACTCAGGACCCTACACATATAGCGGGCCATATGCTTGATTGCATTTGCTCCAACTCAGGCACCCCCCTGTGTTCAAACATGGTCAGACCATAAATTCATCCCATTCGACCTTGTAGTTGAAGGTAATGCTCTAGGGAAAGGCACTGGTAAAGCAGTTGGGCGTGCCAAACCAGGATGGAAAAAGTTAGAGCAAAACATAGTAAACCCACATTGACCGGCCATACCCTAACAGACAATAATCGCTTCTGTGATTGGATCACTACACTCAGTGGACCAATGGACCCCATAGGTTTAGTAAACTCACATGGAGCAAAAAAAACATCTGCCCCATGGTTCTCGCTCGCCCTAAAAGAGGAACTAGGCGAAGTTAGAACGCTGGAACGGAGGTGGCGTCGAAACTACGAGAACGATGACCGCAACATCTATAAAACGGCTCGGAAGCGGTATCATGCCTCGATTAAACTTGCCAAAAAAACCTATTATTCGGAGGCTATATCCTCCACTAACAATAGACAGAAAGAGATCTTTAGGATTGTAAATAGCTTTAGTAACCCAGAGTGTTCTCGCAGGAAATTCCGCCTTCCTTGACCCTCTGTAATTCCATCGCCAACTACTTTGAGCAAAAAATCCTAGACATCATCAACGACTTTCCCCAACCGGTGCTCCCCCCCCTGGATGGGTTGATTAGGGAGAACTCTGAGACTGTCTGTTTTAAAACGTTTTGCCCCATTAGTCTAGAAGAGTCTCGCCAGGCCATTTTATCGAGCACATCTGGATCCCCTTTTGATCCCTGCCCCCGATGTTTCTATGAGCCTTAGTGGACGAGGTGAATTCCATCATTAATGCCATCATTAATTCATCATTGTCCTCTGCTGAGATCCCTAGGGAATGGAAACTTGCAGCGGTAAAGCCTTTACAGAAAAAAAGAAAAAACTTTTAGCTGACCCGACAACTCTCTCGAACCTCCATCCCATTTCATTACTCCCAGTATTATTTGACGGAAGCATTTTCAAATAAACAGCTCACTAAGTTCTTAGAAGACAATGATAATATGCATACCAACCAGACAGGGTTAAGGGCCAAGCACCCAACAGAATCTGCTCTCTTGTTTACGGCGGAGACCCTGCGGGCTGGCATTGACCAGGGGAAGAAAGCCGTTCTGATTTTACTTGATCTATCCACGGCTTTCGATATGGTCTCGCACCCTATATTGATTGACGCCTAGTAAAATCAGGGATAGGGGGAGCAGTGCTGGCGTGGCTGAAGAATTTTCTTAGTCAAAGGCGACAAGTCACTGTACTGGGAGAGTTCTGTTCTGAAGAGAAAGCCATCAAGACAGGGGTGCCACAGGGCTCTAGTTTGAGCCCTGTACTTTTTAACCTATATATGGTCCCCCTGATCGAACTGATTTCATCCTTTCAGATCAGCACAATATCATACGCTGATGATACTCAGCTCATCCTAGTGCTGGATAGAGAGCTGCCTGGAGCTGAAGAAAATCTTACTAAATTGCCTGGCTGCCACATTTGATTGGATGAGGAACAATCATCTCAAATGTAACTCGGGCAAAACCAAAATTTTGCTGTTCGGGCATCAAAACCTGTTCTCACCCAAACAGTGGTGGCCGGAAGATGCTAAAGCTCCCCCCAATACCATTTCCACCACCCGTAATTTGGGCATTAAGTTTGATTACTCCCTGTCATTTAAACAACATCTAGACTTGATTACTGCAATAGCCTGTATGCGGGAGCCAATAAATCTGTGCTCCACAGGCTGCAGATGGTCCAGCATGCAGCCGCCTGCCTGGTCCTTGGCTGGCCGAGGAAGTCGTCTGCCTGGGCCGCACTCAATGCCCTCCATTGCCTGCCAATACATAAGAGCATCTTGTTTAAAATACTGGTCATCACTTTTAGGGTCTTCCACTTACAAGGACCTAAGTACCTGTCAAATGGCTTTAGACGCTATCTGCCAGTACAGAACCTCAGGTCCTCAAATCAGAACTTACTGTGGATCCCAAGATTCAGGCGTGCCACCAAGGGGGGAAAATCCCTTGCTCTATTGGGATCCAGGGCATGGAACAAGCTTCCACCACAGCTCCGTCAAATCCCTTCAGAGAGCCAGTTTAGGAAAGCTTTGAAAACCTGGATCTTTAATCTCACGGATACCGCCCGTAAAGCCTTTGTGTAAAAATATGCAAGACCCTCCAAAACCCAACAGTCAGCCGGCCTCACTCCACCTGGCTGCGGTACTTAGCGCCAAGATGCTCCCTGGAGTGATAGCTGCGCTATAAAAATGTGCCTTTACATTACATCACATTTACAGAGGCACTGAAAGGGCCTTTTTTAGACACGTGCCGTCTATATTTTAAAATGTAATACTTTTGCAAAACTTTGCCTTTGGTCGAAAATATCCTTTAAAAAGTGTGTGCTATTCTTTTTCGCACATCAGCTCTTCAACTTTTCTTTTAGGCTTGCCAATTAGAATCACTTTGGAAACAACAAAGTAATTTAAAAGAAACTTTAAGAGTGGCACTTTACTTAATGTAAACCTCCAATACCCTGCAGAAAGCGACATTAAGTGACTGTAGACCCTTTGACCCTTGTGATGGGCTATTTTATGCTTGTATTAAAAACACTTTATTATAATGCAGAGGCTGCAGGTATAAGTTAACACCTACTAAAAATTGGAAAAGCTAAAGGATTTCTTCCGGATCGCTTTCTCATGTATAGATGCTTTCAAAGAACACTGACAAAATACATCATAAGTATTACAACAAGGATTATAAAAAAATGCATGCTCAAGAGCTTGGAAGACGTTTTTCAGAGTTTTGGGGAAGGCAGGCAGACCCCAACATGGATAATGTCTTCTGAAGTACAGTTTCATTTTTATGGGCAAAGAAAGAACATAATTTAGTCAATGTTAAAAAATAAATCCACTAAATGGTAATTTGCTGGAGTTTCCGTTTAATAAGATTTTCTTGACTGACCCTTTCTTCATCATGTTTCGAACAGAAATCGTTACAAATGTTGGGCCATATTATCAAGAACGGCGATAACATTATCGCCGCTGTCTGGTGTGAACCCGGGCTTCTATGGGAATCACAAGGGCATATTATCAAGCCCCTTATCGCCATTCTTGACAATATGGCCCAAAGTGAAGTTTACACATTTTCCCCCACAACTTCTCAAAGTGTGAAATAGTCGTAAAGTAACAAGTATTGTACCTGCTGGGTCCAATTCAAATGAGAGTGTGGGGAATTGCTAATTTGTAAGATATAAATACTTTGTTGTTTTTAAACTTGCAGGAAATTAGAAATATAAAAATATATTCTACCCATTACCACATGTAACCTAGCAACAACAATAAATTAAAGACAGGGTTTCTCCACTCGTCCTGCAGCTTTTAAAACACATTTACTGTAGTGCAACTTTAAACATTCTATTTATGCACATTCGTGAAGGTAGAACACTAACCCATGTAGTATAAGGGAGAGAATTCAAGAAATGAAGAGGTTGCAGGTTAAATAAAGCACATTGATAATAAATATGGAATATGTCAGAAATTGGATAGTAGCAATTTTATGTTAACCCTTTAGAAATGTTGATGTAATTGTAAAAGCGCATTTTTGCAGTCTTAGATCATCCCTGTTATCATTATCCACCCTTCAGATACCTATTATTTGACAACGTGATTATGAATGACAGATTTGGCCCTGCAAGTATTTAAACCTATGACTGGGAGTTCACACTAATTTATATTTAACAGATTCAATAGACTAGGCTACCACCAACATACATGAAAAATACGGATGTTTTGTGTGATGCAAAATGCAAGGTATGGTTATGGAAGAGAGAGTAAAGTCCCGTTGTACTGTACACAACGTTATTTCCAAAACGTAAGCAAAAGCTTGCTAAGGTCCCTTTTACTCTTCATTTATTAGCACATTTTGTGTCAAGGCATATTCTTGCAAGAGGCTAAAGAGTTTACGAAGCAACATACACAATATGCAGCTGTTGAAGAT
The DNA here is from genome assembly GCF_964263255.1 of Lissotriton vulgaris. Classification (NCBI taxonomy): domain Eukaryota; kingdom Metazoa; phylum Chordata; class Amphibia; order Caudata; family Salamandridae; genus Lissotriton; species Lissotriton vulgaris. The sequence continues at coordinate 822,071,466 of NC_141694.1, read as the reverse complement.
GTAAGTAATTTCATGATCAGGAAAGTGAAATACATGAGTTGAAAAGCATGTCTAAAATAAAGTAAAAAAGAACCAAAGTTGACAAAAATACGGAAAATTGTCCAGTGAGGTTTTGTAAAGAGTTGAGGAAAATGCTGTGTCTAATTGAAAGTTAAGAAAAGTCTATGACTTGAAGGTATCAGAAGGTGAAGATGGAGATTTAAGTAAATCTGGTTCCAAAGGAAGAGCATGCGTCCTGCTCATTGGGCACTGAGAACAGGGGTACTAGTTGTAGGGCACGGCCAGAGGGTACATCCTCTGCTTAGAGGATACCTGGGTTGGGGAGTCTGCATACAGGACATAGACAAAGGCAAGACCATGTATCTATGCACCCACTACCCACTGGAATGTGATGTAGAACCCATTACCAGCGAGCGTGTTGAAGGGAATGCCAGCGGGTACTTGAGTATGCGATTTTTGTGCCATGGTCTGTTGTGTTTAGCCTCTCACTTAACTTTGTAGACCAACACACATTGTGGGCAATGAGCAGCAGGCTTTGGAGGCAGTGGAGCTGAACACATGGCACTGCCCAAGGGTATGTCCAGCACCTGGGGCCTGATGTATGTGGCTGTAGCTCTGCACAACAGGTTCTGGGCAGTAGCAGGTGCCACAATACTTGGCTGGTGTGATTCCCTGAATTCAGAACTGCTGCTGTGCAAGACAGAAATCCAAACTCAGCAGATTTTGCATCCATGGGTGTCATCGCAAAATGAAACAAAACACAGAAACAATTATTTAAAACAGAAGGTTTAATGTATAAAAAATGTCCATAAAAACTACTGTTGTAGGGATGTTATGTGTACAATCCAAAATATAAAACCTTCTAACATTTGGTAGTCATGGGGCTTAACAAGTGTAACTTTCCAAATTCACTGCTTATTTTTTTCTCTTACAAAAACTTGCTTTTTGTACATCTTTTAAGAAAAAGGGCACAATGTTTACAAAATAGCTTCATGCACCTTTATGTGCACCTACGCATCAGCCTTTTTCATCTCGTCTCAAGGCAGCAGTCTCTCCTGTCGTATTATCACCACTGAAGGGTGCATATTCCTGTCTGTGCCCCCCACCTCTGGCAGATACCTCTATGTAGCCTATGCAGCTGGTACAGTTCACCTAGGGCTTGATGTTTCAACATCCCTCTAACTCATAAGGACACCCTACACTTGAAATATCATGCATGTTGATCTACTAGCCTCTTCTTTTGGTATATCTACTTTCTTTGGCCTCATCTTGTATTAGAACTGGGATTTCTAGTTGGCTAGGGCTTGCGCTTAAGCCAGGCAGAAACCATTACTCCAGTCAGGGCAAGGGAGTTACACGCTGAAGATAACCCCTGCTCACCCCCTTGGTAGGTTGGCACAGGCAGTCAGGCCTATCCCGGAGGCAATGTGTAAAGCGTTTGCGCAACACACACACACAGCAGCAACACACTAGGCACACCACAAAAGAAACTCCACACAAGGTTATATCAAAACTAGCCTTTGTATTATCATAAACACATTAGAAACATAATCACACATTTACACTGTGTCAAATGGCACTAGGCAATATTCACAGGGGATTATATACATCACAGGGCCAATTGGGCCACTGTCAGAACCTTTAGAAATCACAAGTAGCAATTGTGAAACACAACCAGTGACTACTGGTAAAATAATGACCTCAGCATTATTACTGCAAGCATAAAACACATTAGGCCCAAACCTCCTAAGCATAAACACATTATGCAATAGGCCTCATAACCATAAACCCATTATGCAATCACCTTATAAGCAGAAATCACATTAGGCCTAAATCAGGGCGTACAAATCACATTAGGGGATAAGCATAACCAGCATAAACCAGTATACCCCAAACACACCCTAACATGACGCCCAGGCCAAACGGCCTTTTCTAGGGCTCAATGCTCTATGTCCAGCAAAGTCAGGGCGGCTGCCAATGCAGCAGAATCCACAGAGCGCAAGTGCGCTGGGGCGTGGGGTGCACTTCACCCCTTCCTTAGCATAAGACAAAGTTTCCCCCAATGTTGCAGCTGCCTGCGCTCTCTCAGGGAAGCTGGGAATGGCACTGGCACCTCTTTGCCTGGTGAGCCCCACTCTGTGGCTCAGTAAATAACTTTTGCCTCATGTTGCAGCTGCCCGTTACGGCGACGCAGCTGAGGGAATCAAATAAACCCTGGCACTACAGTGCCCACAGGGAGTACAGACGTGGCTCCAGGCACCAACAATGTGCCTCGGTGGAGCCCAGATTGTGCCCAACGTTGCAGCTGCCCACTGTCAGGCGGGGCAGCTGTGGCAGCAACGGGCACAGGCAATGTGCCACCAACTGCACCTGCAATGCCTTTGTTGGCCCAACAGGGTTCCTTAACCAAAAACGCTGACTCCCTATAGGCCCCAGTCACCGGGACCTTGCAGGCTCCTCTCCGCTCCTCCGAGGAAAAGGGACACCCACTCTGCACCTAGCCAGGCTCCTCCTGGCTGCCCGGGACTTCTCTGACTTCTTCCTTCCTGCGGGGACGCCCTGGGAGGCGGGGTAGGCTCCCATCCTCCCTCCTGCCTGCAGCCCAGCATCTCCTGGCTTCCTGCGGGCTCCTGCTTGCATCACACGGCCCTGCCCACCGTCAGGCGGAAGTGCCTGTCTTCCGGTTCGCACCAGGCCGCGGCGGTGATTTCGGTGATTCCTTCATGCAGGGGCAATACGGGGTAGGCTCCTATTTTAAATAAATACAAAAGCGGGGTGGGCCGCCCGCTATGAGTATACATAAAAAAAGGCAAAGATGCGAGGTGAGCACCCGCTCGGTGCACACAACTGCAGGGTGGGCACCCCCTCCGTTGGGCAGTGATGTGGGGGAATCTCCACGTCTGGATTTTCCCATGAATCCAAGGAAGCTCCGCGCTGCGAAGCCCCAGCCCTCTCCTCATGGGCAAATAAAAATAAAAGTGCTCACGGGGTGCTAGAAAGCAGGCAGGCTACAGAGTCCTTGGTGCTGGGGAGAGCACAACGCAGCCAGGCAGGCCAGCACACAGGGACCCCCAGGAGACAGCAGCTGGGTCCTGGCAGAGGATCTCATCCAAGTAAGCACAAGCACAGAACAACTTCATGGGGTCACAGCCCCTATATTTATATTAGGCATTCTTTTGTCTGCAGTGTAGGGTTTGTGTGAAGCAGATGCACCTGGTTCAGGGGGTGTTTGGAGCACTTTGTTTTTGAAGCTCCTCTTCCCCTTTGCCAGGTGAGGGCTAGGTGATCAGACACACCACATGGGGGGAGCCAGCATTGTCCAGGCTAGGCACAGATCTATTCAGGGTCAGGGGATTACTCCTCTACTACTCCCAGCCCCTCCTGGAGCCACACACACCTCCCAGCCCCTGTCACTCACAAGCAAGACATGCAATTCACATCAGGCAGGCAGACACATAGCACACAGAAATACCAACTTCTACAAGTGACATTTCTAAAATAGTTACAATAAATCTGCGCACACCGTTGCATAGCATTTATTATCACTATTCCAAACATACCAAACGTGACCATGCAGCACCTCCCATATCAGGAATTACCACTGAAACACTTATCAGGGAATCCCCAATGCATTACTATTCGAGGGCAGCCCCAAAGTAGTGAGAAACCAAAATGGCTGTTTGTCAGTACCAGGACATGTCACACACTTAGGGTACATGTCCTATCTTTTACCTATAATGCTCCCTGCCCATAGGGCTAGCTAGGGCCTACCTTAGGGGTGACTGGCATGCAGTAAAAGGGGGGTCACCGACATGACACACACTTTAGGTGCCACATCACAGCGGCAGTAACACTGCGCGCACAGGCCCTCCAATGGCAGAGACCTGAGATAGGTTTGAAAGGCTACTTCGGTGGGTGACGCAATCAGCGCTGCAAGCCCAACAGTAGCATTTAATTTACCAGCCTTGGGTATAGGAGATACCACTTTACAAGGGACTGACAGGTAAATTAAATAGGCCAAACAGGTGTAGACCAATCTTACCATATTTAACACAGAGAGCACACGCACTTTACACTGGACAGCAGTGCTAAAGTGCCCAGAGTCCTAAAACCACCAACACCATGTCAGAAAAAAGACTAGGAGAAAGGAAAAAAGTTCAGGGATGACCCTGCAAAAAGGGCCAAATCCAACACCTTGTTTCTCTAATATCTGTCCTGCTACATTTAATGGTCTCCAATTGTTGAATTATCTTAAGCGATTGACTCTTAGAAGTTTACTTTTACACATGAGCACAGAGAATTCCACGAGATGCTCAGTTGTTAACAGTCTGTGTCAGAAAGCACACAGTTCTCTAGCTCCCCATTTATTTCTGTTCAAATAATAAGATTCTAATATATTGTGGAATTATATGCTTGTAGGCAGGTTCAGCACCTTTATTTTTGTGCAGTTGATGGGCCAGTCCCATTTCATCTCTAGCACGGGTACAAATGTTACTATTTTTTTGTGATATTTAAAATGTTTGAAGCCAAAGTGCAGCTGTATATATGGTCGTCCTCAGTCCCTGCCACCTCTCGGAGGAGCTACATGTTCAAATGCATTCCTGGCAATCACCTTTAAGATGCAGAACCATTACTAGACTCCACAGCTACCATTGCAAGGACATTTATCCCAAAAACCTAAGGGCATGATGTAGTCCCTGGTGGGGGACCCAGCAACCATCAGGGTGGCTGAGGTGATCCACAAAAAGAGAGCTTTGGACAGTAGACCTTTCCAATATCAGATAGTCCCTATTTATGGTGGGGTTTCATCAACTTTTTCCCTAACTCTCAAAACATTTATTGTAATTTGCAATATTGATTCTAAGTTATAAACCAGATTTTGGTCTATTTATTTTTCCTACTGAAAATTACATTAAAGTAGCAAGAGGGCATATGCAAATTGCTAGGTTGAAGCCACAGCTCCTCAAGTTTGTAATAGACATTTCAAGCACTTGTTTCTAACTTGAGAGGGACCTCTAGTAACTACTTGTGGAACTGCAACATCAGGCAAGATTGTTTTGTCCTTTGTATTGGTCATCTCCACCAGGTCTTAGCACCTCATTTAGAGTGACCTGTAATGCCTGCTTGTGGAACTGCAACTCCATGAAAGAATTTCAATGCTTTTGCATTTGACTTGAGAGAAACACCTAGTAAGTACTAGTGGTGCCGTAGCTTCATGAGAGAATTTCAATGTCTTTGCATTTAATTTCAGGTTAAGAGGTCCCTGATTAAAATCTGGGTGCCCCCTACATTGTAACCTTTACCTATCATATTTATTTTAATTTTATAACCAAGTTAGGTCAGACAGAAAATAGTAAATCAAATATTAAAAACTGAAGTTAGTAGTAATTTACAATGAACAAACCTAAATGAATTTATATTCATTTGCAAACAATACATAACAATACATAACCTTCATGTTAGCACTTATTAATGCACGTTCTATGTGCAGACACAGGCAGGAAATCGCAGATCTTATACTAGACTCTCACTTAGACCTGCTGTTTATAACGGAAACCTGGTTGGATGGCGCATCAGACCCGACTTAGTCATAGCGGTCCCCAGAGGTTTCACGATACATAGGCAGGACAGAATAGGTCAGAGGGGAGGCGGGGTTGCCATCATCGCTAGAGATAACCTCCCTATTAGGACCACTTCTATACCATCTACCACCTGTGAAGCGATAATGTTCAGTATTCAACTCACTCCCCTTTTCAACCTCAAAGGCGTACTGATATATCGCCCGTCAGGAGCACGCGCCCCCTTTTTATCTTCCTTGGGGTCGATATTGGAATCCATAGCACTTGATGATCACTGCATGGTGCTAGGGGATTTAAATTTCCACCTCGAAAAGGCCAGCGACGCTGATACAGCTTGTCTCTTATCAGACATGGAAACGTTAGGGTTGCATCAACTTATATCTGCCCCCACCCACGAGGCCGGTCATACCCTTGACGGCATATTTACCAATTTGGAGACATTACACATCTTAGCTCTCCTTCCTATGCCATGGACCGACCATCATGTCATATCAAGCAAGTTAGCCATTCCCGATACCCCCAAGACGCGAGTGGTTAACCATGCCCCCAAACAGGTGAGGGCTTGGAAAGACCTACACCCGGAGACACTTAATACTCTCCTGGTAAGAATATCGCCTCTGTTGTCCGATGATCCTAGTGTCGCCACAGATCAGTTTCATAACTGGCTCAGTCAGGCCACACAGGAGCTAGTGCCACTAAAATCTGTTTCCCAGAATCGAGATTCCCCCAGCGCACCCTGGTTCTCTGATGAACTTAAAAAGCAGAAACAAACTAACAAACAAAGAGAAAGACATTGGCGAAAGCACTATGACCCCGAGAGTAAAATACTATATAAAGAGTCACTCACTCGGTACAAACATATGATTGCGGAGGCAAAAAAAGCTTACTATGCCGAACAAATAGACAAGGCAAAAAACTCATGTAAGGAGCTATTTGATATAACTAAGCTTTTGTCAGGTGGTACGCAGGATCTCACACCCCCTCCTTCACCACATCTTTGTGATGCTCTATCCGATTTTTTCTTCAAGAAAGTCAATGATATCTTCCAGGCTTTCTCCCTAAACACCAATATCGATCCTCATTCCCTTCCTCCTACACCGCGTGACAATACACTTACACGCTTTGCTGACCTCACTATGGACCAGACGCAGAGCCTCATTTCAAAGATTAAATCAGGGTCAGCACTGGATCCTTGCCCGCTTAAAGTGCTTACACCAGTTATGGACACGCTGATTCCGGTCATTACACAGGTCTGTAATGCTGTCTTTAGATCGGGTATTTTCCCTGCCTCATTGAAACACACGTTGGTTAAACCCCTACTAAAAAAATTCAATCTTAACAAAGATGAACTAAAAAACTATCGGCCGATAGCTAGTCTCCCCTTCCTGGCCAAGGTCATAGAAAAAGGTATGAACCAACAATTGTCGGAGTTTGTTGAGCGGCACCAGTTGCTCGACAACACTCAGTTCGGTTTTCGCAAATGCCATGGCACGGAAACCGCCCTCCTAAAAGCGGCAGATGATATCCGAGCCATACGAGATCAGGGGGGGCAGTCTTGGTCCTGCTGGATCTCTCTGCGGCCTTCGACACGGTCGACCACAAGATCTTGGCCGACCGTGTCGAACGATTAGGGGTCCAGGAAACAGCGCTGGACCTACTTGTATCATTTTTGGCTAACAGAACTCAGGCAGTATCCCTTGGACCATACCAATCTCCTAAGGTGTCCTTGCCGTGTGGGGTCCCCCAAGGCTCGTCCCTAAGTCCGACACTCTTCAACATATACGTGTCGGACCTTGCTAGTGTCATCAAAGCATTTGGGATGAGCCTGACCTCCTACGCCGACGACACCCAACTGGTACTGGCCATCAAAGGGGATGGGGAAGAAGTGGCCAAGTTATTCACCAGGGGAATGGTGGCCATAGGTGACTGGATGGCCACGAATTGTCTCAAACTTAATTCAGATAAAACTGAAGTGGTCATCTTCGGTCACCTTTCTCCGGGCTGGTCACCAGTATGGTGGCCAACATCGTTTGGAACTCCTCCCAGCCCAGCTCTTAAAGTCAGAAATCTGGGTATCACCTTTGATGCAGGTCTAAATTTTATGGCACACGCCAACAAGACTGCGGCAACTGCTCATATGAAACTCAGAATGATCAGGAAAATACTACCATACCTACTGGACACTGCTGGGAGAACTCTGGTCAGCTCACTAGTCCTGTCCGCACTGGACTATTGTAATGCTCTATTCCTAAATGCACAATCCCGGGTGACTAACAAGATGCAGTCAATTCAAAATGCTTCCGCCCGGATGCTGGCAGGACTTCCCAAGTTTGCATCGGTCTCAAACACTATCAGGGAACTTCACTGGCTTCCGATACGTAGCCGTATCAAATTTAAATCATTGTGTATTCTTTACAAGGCACTCAATAACCAAGGCCCCCACTTCCTTAAACATAATCTTCATCACTATACCCCAACCCGTTCCCTTTGCTCCTCTCACCACAATCACCTAGTAGTGCCTCGTACTAGAACAGTCACTTGGGGTGACAGGCGCTTTTTGGTTGCCGCCCCCAAACTCTGGAACACCCTTCCTCTACACATTAGGACCAGCCCTTCCCTGTTCATATTTCGCAAACAACTTAAGACTTGGTTATTTGACCAATAGTTCCACTTTTTGTTAGGTCTTCTAAAATACTGATCCATCCCTTAAGCCAGCGCCGAGACGCCTACGGGTATTCGCCGTGTTCAATAAATGTCAATAAATAAATAAATAAATAAATAAATAAAATAAGAAATATCTTATTGTTTCAATTAAGTTCTTTATAAGATGAGATACTTAGTAATTCTAAATCCACGTTGATCCCTAAAATTGTAGTCATTTTGTGTGAATAGTTCAACAGAATAGATTGTTTTTTAAATAAACCTTATCCATAAAGAAAAAAATAAATGTGTGAATATAGTATATGCGAAAATATTAATTCATAGATATTTATATTTGTCTGAGCATGCAAGATTTTTCCATATAATTAATACATGAGGTGTTGCTCAGTGGAGAAGCATTTGACTACAGATAAAGAGAGCGCTGGCACATGCTTCACAGAAGGTTGACTGAATATATTTTGCACATTTATTTCTAAGTGACATGACAAACAGTGGTGATCCTGAATATATTTGACCTCTAAAATATGCAACAATTTGTTTTAAAATAATCTGAATTGATCTGTACTCACTTGCATAACACACCTTAGATAATTCCTAACATATCAAGTTATCTGAAAATAAGGAGAATAGGCCATATAAAATCATGTGCCCTCATTTACATGAACACTCATTAACATTAATACTGTGGTTTATCCGTTTATTGTACTGGTGTGTGACTTAGTGGTAGAGCATTTGCCTGTGGATAAAGAAGTCACAGATACAAATCTACGCTTATTTGGTTGAATCACTATTCCTATTTGAAAGTTAATTGTTAGCAATAAAGACAATTATTATTTGATAAAAGTGAAACGTAGCATCTATACCTTTTCAAAGTATTTTGGGTGTAACTATAGTGTGGCCAGAAAACAAAAAAAGATTGATTCAAAATAATAACTATTTTCTGTGGTGATTATGTATGGCACATTTCCACAAGTTATAGTTAGGTCAAAATGTCAGTTACAACATACCTTTTTCAACAAACAAATCCACTGAAAATTCACTGGGTATAGTTATGCTATAACTCACCCCTTCACCATGCACTGCTAATACCCTCACATATTACATCACTGATGACATGTACAATGACAGCATGAATAACATCACTGATGACATCTGAAATGACATCATTTATGACAACCACTGTGCATGGGGGGTCACATGTTATATTTACTTTAGGGCTCAAGTAATTGTTAATTGAGATAACTATAACTAGTGAATTTCAGTAATTTTGTTAATTTGAAGTGGTATGTTTTAACTATAAATTTCACCTAACTATAATGCCCCTTTTACCTTTATTTTTTTCAGTGAATTTATAAGGATTTTTAAAAAAGATAAATTAAGATATTATTAATCAATTCTGAACTATACCTTCACTTTAATCTTAGTTTTTTTCAGCTAATTTCTATGTTTATTAAATATAAAGTAAAATGTATATCACCGTACGCTGTGTGGGGTTGGGCTCCAGACCCCACCCCATGAACTGCATTTGGTTGTTTGCCCTCAACGGAGTTGGATGCAGGTCCTGGACTTAAAAAAAAAGGACAGGAGCCCATATTTCTTTTGCTGAAATGTTACTTAGGATCCCCTGCAAATTTGTTTCTGGCCGCAGGTGTTCCCTTTGGCACTCCCACAACCAGGCCGAGGGGGCAGGGTGTCCCTAGCCTGCACCCCTATATGTATTTTGTAGTTTTTTTCCATACAGGGGACTGAGTCCCTGAGTCCTAAAATGGCTGCCATCACATCTTCATTAATGTGGTGCCAGCCAATCAGATCTTCTCTCTAGATCGGTCGGCTCATTGGATCTTCCACTGTGTGATATATGCGTACATTTTTAACCTTATTTTCTCAAAAACTACTGAACAGATGTAAACCAAATCACAAAAAAAGCACACTATTTGGACCAAGATCTAGCTTTTTGCCAAATCTGATGCAAATCCGTTAAGCTATTTTGGCTGTAGATGCGTCTGATTTTTCTATGAAAAATTGTATAGGGAAAATGTGTTCCCTCGCTTGATTGATTACCCTAAAACTTTAATGGAAGGATTTGAGGTGGATGATTTTTTTTAACATTTTGTAAAGGTGCCAAAACTATAAGCAACTCAAAAAATGCTTTTCCTATGGAAATATGTGGTCCTAACAATACAAGCTGTAGAGTCTAGTTAGTTCCCAAGTTTAGGTGGTGAGCAGCTCCTTTATATGGAGCACCCTACAAGACCATTGACACTCCTATCTGCTCACCTCCAATGTCTGGTTTTTTTAACAAAGATTTTAAGCATCCCCTTTTGTACTTAGACAAAGGTATACCTTTCTGATGAGATCTAACTAGAACAAAACACATCCGGGGTTACTTTTATTTATTCCAGGTTGGCTTGTCTGGTATTTTATAAGTATTGAATATATACATTTTTATTTTGAAGCCACACACACACAAATCCATTAGGGGTATTCGAAGCAGTTGCATTTGACTCGAGAGGGGCACTTAGTAACATTTGAGTTTTTGTAGGTTTTTGAAAGACTTAGCACTTAGGACGGGTGGGGAGAAGCAACTGTCAGAATGTGCACGTTAATGGAAAAGAAGGGTCTTCAGCCGTTTGCAGAACTTGAGTAGTTCTGATTCACTGCATAGGGTGAGGGGCAAAGAGTGCCAGCGAGAGGCCAGACCGACTGTCTTTGCAATGCTTTTTGAATGATGCAATGTAGTTATCCAAGAGAAGATGAGAAATTATAAGTGCTGATTTGTCAGCAAACCAAGTTTTACAAAGGGCAAAGAAATGAAGGGAAGGGTCATGAGGATGTCTACTGTATGAGGTGATTTTCTAATGCTGTTCTAGTACTGAGAAGTTCCTTCATGAATAGTTATTTTTTCATAGTGATATTAGTTGAAGTATCATGGACAGGTATGGGGAAGAGCTGGTGAGCAAAACATGGACACCATGCTGGTGGTTGGTGTGGTGTGTCTTAGGTATGCTGACGGGTTGAATGTTATGCAGGGTTGTAAAGGAGTTGACTCACCATGAGTGTTGAGGTGGTGTGAGTTACTTTACTTTAATGTGCCTGGTCTTTCCTTTTTACTGAGGAAGGACTCTGAAGATTTTAGGGAAGCTACAGTGAAGAGAGAGTGAGATAAAAAGGCTGAGAATGAGTATCTCACTTTCTGTGTAGGTACTTTTGGGATCATTCATTTATGACAAACACAACCAGGTTTTCTTGATTGCTTATATCATTATCATTACATTATGGCAAAGGGTAGGTGTCTGAAGGGTTACTGTAAATTTAAAGAGGTTACTAACATAGTGTGTCCTCTTGCTATTGTTGCAGTGTAAGAGATGAGTTAACAATGTGTACAGGTGAGAGTCAGTGTGGTGATATCTGATATGCCAAATTGGTGGTAATTGTCTACTATAAGGGCTCTTGGTGAATGGATGGGATGGTAGTCTATCCTGTTTTTAAATTATGTGAAAGGAGGTAAATTGATTTAATGACTGAAACTGACAATGTTTGCGACATGATGGGTTGCCTCATCAGCTAACCTTGTGGGAGCTGGCAGACAGCAATTAATTGCATTATTGTAATATTCTGTCCTAGTATATATTTGGTGACTTCCACTCTTGCTTTTACAAATAGTGCAGCTTTACCAGATAATTCTGTAGTTTCAACAGGATTACACCAGAGTTTTTACAGAAAATTTGTATGACCTGTTTGAGCACTGTATTTGCTAAAATTCATAAACTGCATAGGTTTATCTGTTCAGTAACATGATATGGTGCTGTGTTCCTAATGTATCTCATGTTAATAATTTTTCATAATGGAATAATAACCCTAGGCAGATAACTCCTAAATTCTGTGAATGGTTCAATACTACAAACATCTATTGTGATGCACATTTGAAGAACCTGAAATATTTCTAACTATTCTCAAATTAACAAGAAATAAAAGAATACTAAAAAAAAGAACAGTAAGGGAACTTGACTGTAAAAACGAAACATATGGTTTGAAGTATTCTATCTACTAAGTCTAGGATGACTTGTGCAATAAAGTTGCACAGATATCAGAAGCAGAAACATTCAATAAAATAACAAGCATTGGCAAAGCCAATAGGTCTTGCCTATGCAAGAGTTATTGGCTTTGCCAATGTATTTTAGCCATGTTGTACACCAGCGTGACTGCTGTTCATCATGGCTAAAAGTTAGTAGTATAGAGTAGAGTGGTGCGGTGAAGAGTGGAGTCGAGTGCCAAAGAGTGGAGTAAAATGGCCTAAGTGTGGAGTATAGATGTGTAGCATGGATTCGAGAGGCATAGATTGGAGGGGCATAGAGTGGAGTACAAGGATATAAAGTGTCATAGAGTGGAGTGTCATGGAGAGGTATGAGTGGAGTAGAGTCATAGAGTGGAGTGGGGTGTAGTGTAGGATTGCGTAGTGTCATGGACTGGCGTAAAGTGGCCGACAGTGGAGGAGCATAGAGTGAAGGGACAGAGTGGAGTAGAGTGGAGTGATGTAGTGTGGAGTATGCATGGTGTAATAGCACACTGCCCTTATAGACAGCACATTTTCAATTGAAATAACCATTACATTTGCACATACAGTTTTACTGGTAAAACTATACAGCATACAATCAATAGTGTGTGGAAATGGCATCACCTACTGTACCTAGTTGCTTTGATCATATGAAAATATTTCCACAACACATCTGAATTACAAATATTTGCTTCATTTTAGGTTTCCTATTTCTTATATATTTTGAAATATTTGCACAGTTCGTTTACAATTACATTTTGTTGTGTGCTAAGAAAGAAAGGTTTTCCCCCAGTTACCCATCAAGATTGTCACATAAATGTTCTCACTTTGAAGTCAGAGAAAGAAAAGTAAACACCAAGCTTCCTTGGAAGACAGTGCCTGACATTTAACCTCAGCCTTTAAAAGCATAGATAATGTGACAAGTTAATAAAAGTATGTAAAGGCCTGTTTACAGAAAGTGAGGACTCTTGAAAGAATGCAAGGAGCAATGATGAACAAGCTTTACTCCACGGAAGGGTTGAATACATGCTGGACAGCCTAAAACAAATAAAGTCAGCAAATAGAATGCCAGAAAATGTGAGTTACAAGCTTCAAAGCCAGTGGTAAGCAATGGATGAAATGCATTCCCAGGAAAGCTTTCAGAATTCTCGCAAGATGTCTGTTCAACAGATGTGCGGTCTGGTAGGCTACAACCTAAAACTGAGGAGAATTGGGGTTTCCTCACCCTTAGACTAACATCGATGTCAACATGTAGGAAATTAGTTCCTCTTTCCTATTCATTGATCACATCTATCGTTGCACACCCTTCCAGCCTTTATGCCAATAATTAAACCAGCAACATGCAGAATTAGAATTTTCCTTTCACTTGAAATCTTTTGACTGGAGAACGTTCTTTATTTGCTCCCCCAGCTCATCCTGCCTAACAGCTTCCTGATTTATGCATTTAATTCAACACTCATGATCCCCATCCCTACACCATTCTACAGACTTAAGGCATGCTTTACAGTTTGGCAGATGGGTTACTCTGTCAGACATGTGACAAATATCCCGTCCACCTTATTAGAAGTGTCATGGGATATCATCCACTTGCAATAAGTGCATTATGTTTGTAATCGAGCATCCTGTTCAATGAATTATAAATCAGACCCTAAGTTTTAATCTCTTAAGGCCTTAGCTTAGGAACAATTTAAAATATTTTTTGCTCCATAATAAATGGTTGGTAGGGTAAAAGTATCAAAACTGTGACTGTCCTACGACTGTTTTAAATATTTCAGGTCACCCATTCCCAAAACAACTAACCGGATGCATTTAAACAATTCATAATGCATGTTAATTAGTTGTACTGCAGAAAATAAGCCAGGTGAACACAAATAAAATTTGTTTGCTAAAAAGAAGAGGTAATTTACAGGACTTCACTTGGGCACATCTCCATTCAGAGCATGTGCCATTAATGATCTAATTTCCCACGCAAAGATTTAGCATTTAATGAATCAATTCTCTTTCCTTCAAAAGGCTAAACCAAATAACTCATCGACGATCATTGCAAAGTATTCTGCAACATAAAGCAGTTTGTCTATCTCAATTTCCCTGTAGCTGATAGAAGAAATGATTGTCTATATACAATTTAAATGGCACACTGTCAACGATTTAAAAATTAACAAGAGTAGGTAACTGAAATAACTTGCAGGGAACATTCTGCTTTTATTTTCAGACAGAATGCATATTTACTAACACAAAACAAACGTTTATTAACATTTAGTGATTGTTTTCTAAAGAAAATTAACATCTTGATACAAGGCAATAAGAGAAGCTAATTTAGATGAGAGTCACATTGCACTTGTTCAAACCAAATATTTTTCAAAACATTGTATTAAAAAAAAAATATATATATATATATATATATATATATATATATATATATATATATATATATATATATATATATATATATATATATATATATATATATATATTTGATGGATGAAAACATGTTTTTAAGGCCTCTGTAAACAATAAGAAATGTGCATTTTGTTTATTAGACCAAATGTGAACATTGGATAAAATTCAACTCTGATTTTGTTCAGGAAAGCTGTCTGTCTCTCTACTTATAGGAAAATGTTGTGGTGCCAAGAAGGTGTACATCAGCATATTATTTTCTGCAGCTACAGTCGTGCAGTGATACAAAACCAAATTATTCTGCTGTATTTATTAGCTCAGTTCTTCATCAGGGTCAATTTATTTTTCTGCTACGCATTATAGAGTAAAAGAAACCTTTGTGGGTAGTCCTGTGACTACAGAAACTTAATTTTAGAACATAAAACAATAACAAATTATTTTGTCTTACATCGGTATTCCTCCCCACCTCACATTGTAATTTATTTTTTAAACCATGAAATTGATGCAGCGCAAAATTGCCCACCCATTATATGTCACAAATACTTAATAGATACATGACAAGGAACGTGCACTTAGCACATGTTTCTAGTGTGATTGAACAATAATGTAAGTGTTGCAGATCATTTGTATTCACTCTAGGATTAAAGAATACTCATAGTGTGTGTTTTACTGTAACCAACTAATTTATCATTTGAAGTCTTGATTAAATAAACTGTCCATACAAAGTAGATAATATACTTACAATAAAGATGAAATTCGACTTTCATGTGTGCTTTAAAACCTTGAATAACATTTATTGATTAGTTAACTAAATAAAACCCCTCCTCATATCTGCAGAATTTGATTTCTCTTAAAACGACAAATAGTTTATGTAGTGTGTGCACTGTTACAAATATATGTTAGTGAACAATGGGATTCTATCAATGTGAGTGGTGACTAATTTTATATGATTTTGTATATTTCTCTAAACTCGTGAATACACTGCAATGTGAAAATTAGGCCTCTCTGCGGGTGGCAGAATGAGGGCACTGTGTGTTTTTAAAATACCCCTCACACACTATGAATCCCTTGCGGGGTGTCCAACTCGAGACCAAGACGGGGTCCTTCATTCTGTCCCATCAGGTAATAGGGATGGCTCTTTCCTACGGAATTCTTGGCTATACACCCACATACATGCTAGGTACATGTAGGTATACTTAGATCGGGGATGCATCGTAGGAGTATGCATGATTACTGCCATGCATCGATATGCCTGAATTTATTTACTGTTGTAGCACCATGGTAGAATTCTACCTTTTATTTATTCCATTGGTACTTATAATCTTATATATCTGTTTCTTTCTAATGATTGTTGCAGCAAACATGTTTTATACTAGAATGACGCTGGTTCAATAAATACTTATTGAAAACATCCCCATCGTTTATTCTGTGTATCTCTAAGAGACTAAGTAAGCAAGATTTACTGAGCGAAAAGTACTGCACTGTTTTCACGATCCCTGAAGGATCATGAGTTGTCATATTGATAGTTGCCAGACATGAATAGCACACATTACATCACATACTAATACCTTGCATGTCATTACAACATGGGTATTACTATGTGAATAGATTTACCACTACCTACCATCACAGCGCATACTTTTACCATGAATATGCCTTTACCACAAATGCCATTACAATGCAAAGGCATGCGTGGTAAATACATACACTTGGTAAAAGTGATTACGGTAGGTTAAAATTATATATGTATACATATATATATATATTTTTTTAAACACCCACTAAATCCCTAAAATTACCTTAACTACCCCATAAGCCATACCCCCCAAAACCCTAAAAATACCCTTTCCACCCCAATACCCATATACCCTAAACCCCTAAATTACCATTACCACCACTTATCACATACCCACCCTGAACCCTACAATTACCCCTATATTCCAAAAACCATACCATCCCTGAACCCCAAAATTAGCCTTGGCACCCCAAAACCTTAACCCACCCTGAACCCTTAAATTACACTTGGCACCCCAAAACCAATATCCCCTGAACCGTAAAATTACACTTGGCACCCCAAATCCATATCCACCCTGAACCCTAAAATTACCTTTAGTATCCCAAACCCATACTTACCCAAAACCCTAAATTTACCCTGGGCACTACCCCTAAACTCCAAAACCCAAACCACCCTGAATCCTAAAATTACCCTTACACCCCAAAACCCAAACATACCCTGAACCCTAAAATTACCCTTGGCACCCAAACCCCATATCCACCCTGAACCCTAGAATTACCATGGGAACCCCAAAACCCATACCTACCCAGAACCCTAAAATTACCCTGGGCACCCCAAACCTACCCTGAACCCTAAAATGACCCCTACACCCTAAAATCCATACCCACCCTAAACCATAAAATTACCTTTTGCAACCCAAATCCCATAACCACCATGGACCCTAAAATTACACTTGGCACCCCAAAATCCATATGCACCCAGAACCCTAAAATTACCTATAGCACCCCAAAACCCATACCTACCCTGAAATTACCCCTGGAACCCCAAACCCACCCTGATCCCTAAAATTCCCCTACACCCTCAAAATCCAAACTCACCCTAAACCCTATAATTACCCCTATACCCCAAAACCCATACCGACCCTAAATCCTAAAATTACACTTGGCACCCTAAAACCCACATCCACCATGAACCCTAACATTACCTTTAGCACTCCAAACCCCACACCTACCCTGAACCCTAAATATACCCATAGCACCCCAAAAACCCACATCCACCATGAACCCTAACATTACCTTTAGCACTCCAAACCCCATACCTACCCTGAACCCTAAATTTACCCTTAGCACCCCAAAACCCATACCTACCCTGAACCCTAAAATTAACCTGGCACCCCAAAACCCAAACCCACCCTTGACCCTAATATTACCCCTACACCCAAAACCCAAACCCGCCCTAAACCCTATACTTAGCTTATACTTACATGTAAAACACATATGCCTTTACCATTCATGCCTTCACAACAACATTCATTGTAAAGGCATTTGTTGTCAAGGCATATGCGTTGTCATGCCATGTGTTGTAATGGCTGTTTACCCCAGAAACTATTTGCTCCTTGTTATAATTCGGGGGTTTATGGCAGCACTGCGAACTAGCTAGTCTCAAGGCTAACATATGCTTTGGGGGTGTTTGGAATCAGTCCAGACACCAAACCCTTAGTTTATGTTGTCTAAACGTGCAGATCCTATGTATTATCAGGAACTACATGACCTGACTCTGCCAACGTTAGTTTGTTTCTTATTTTACAGTCAAATCTGAGTAGTTCAGTTATGCTTTTTCAGAGACCCCTACTCACATTTACCCAGAGACATCTGGAGTGGGAAGGGAACATCTGCCATAGCTGAATAAATTAAGATCCGAGTGCACATATAACTAGTAGGTTATCTGGAATACTATACAACAGAAGACATAATTTATTCATTTGAATAGTATTATTGGCTTAAAACCCTTTTAGATTGATTTACTAATAAAGTTTCATGTTTACTCTTTATCTGATCCCACTTAATGCATCAACAGCCTCAAAAGTCGTAGCTAGCTGCTGGAACTATGGTCATTTTTCAATTCTTTGTTTGATCAAGGAGTTTACTTCCTCTCTTGTTCACAGCCCATAATACCACTTAGGGGAGACAAATAAACAAAACTATCATACAGAAGGGACATTATTCTGTACACATGTTGCCAACTGCAGTACCACAGCCACTTCCCTCTATTTGGGGAGGGCTTTTGTGCTGTAGGCGCTTTTCCATATGCAGATACTACCACTTCCCCTTCTTCAATTTCACAACTCAGTATGCTTTCAGCTGTTGGTGCCACACCCACTACCAAATATGTGTTACCCAAAACTACTAGTGATGCTTTGGTAAATACCCAGGATTTTAGCAAAAAATATGAACACCACCTCCCCTTAAGCGAGTTATGATATCTTAGCCAGGGTAGTTTAAATGAAGTATATGTGGCTACACTATAAATTCTGGTTCGGTTCCAGTCTAGTGTATAATCACAAAAGCAAGTGGGTTGTAGGTGTAGTTCCGTAGTTTGAGGGTCTGTGGTTCGGTGGTTCCGAACCCGTTCAATAAAAGCCATCGGAAATAGACGATTTTGGTATCAGCGGACCGCAAATCACGAGTGCGGTATGTACGAGTGTTTTCGCATAAATCGATCAATGAGAACACTATGTATTTAGGGATTTCGTTTGAACCTTCGGGTTCCATTTTGTGTGTGGCAGCCATTTTGTGTGGTTGCCTTCACATAGGCCGACGACTGCGGCCGAACGAGTCCTTGAGACACGTACACCTTAGTTGACTTCTGAATGACCTGGCCGAACTGACTCCTTGCCCGAGGCTGACCTCACTGAGCCAGTTCCTTGTTAAACAGCTGGTCAGATAAAGATCAAAGAGCAGGACATGCCGAAGTTTACAGCACACTGCACCCACCTTTCTATCTTGCTTCCAATCTGTTTCTGCTCCTTCCTTTTACGACATGATTACTGATTTGGGTTGAGGTTTTATGATGGGTTTGTCCGGCCTGATCGAACAAGAAATTGGAATGTGCTTGGTCATTCCTGGTGGGCTGGACAACGGAAAGGGGGTTTGTCGTCATGCGATATGTTTGAAATGTCACCCCGTGATTGGCCAGTTTGTATGTATCCGATGCTAGTTTGGAATGTTGCCTGAGGCTTGATTTTTGGCATAAAAGACCATGCTCTGCTCATTGAATTTGTGCAGTCTCTAGCGAACCACCTGTGTGTGCTTCGTAGACCTCTGTTCCTGGTTGCAGCCAATAAACTTTGGTCTTTGACGTCACCAAGAAGCGTCCTGTGTCTCTGTTTGCCGAGGCAGGGGAACTCGAAGGCATCGGGCGTTTTCCCTGACCCCGCTAGGTTCTAAAACTTGGTACTTCATAGGAAGCCTCTAAAGCCAACCACTTCAACTCTATTTCATGGTGGAGGGGTTGGTAATGCTTGCTTGGGCAAGCTGGGTACGTTTTTCATGAACTTGAGTTTCAAGCAGTAGACAAAGTGTGGAGATCCATAAAGCCCCATCTTGCCATGAAAAGGTAGTCTGATAACACCAATTGTCCGCCAAATCTAACATTACTACTGCTATTCAACCCAGTTTGAACTCTCTATAAACTGATGTCCGTATACTCCTCCTGTTGCACTGCGCCAATTTTAGTCCCTTACTTATGGAACAATAATGTGTATTTTTGATATTTGTTAATAATCCTACCTTTTATCTTCCTTGATTATTTTTAGGTCACGTGTTCTACAAAGGCAAGAAAGTGCATTAAGAAAGATTTGTAGCCCCCCCCTTAATTTTTGAGAGCATCACTGTGCCATCAATCAATGTCACCAGCCTTTTCCATTCACTAAGTCCGAACACACCGATTCTCACAATCCCCCCTCTCTCCTTTTCCGCTCCCGCTGAAGCGTGCAGAGAGGTGGTTACAAGATCGTTATACATTCAACACGGACCTATAAACAAAAAGTAAGTGTTGAGTACGTGTGTTTGTTGTTAAAATGGTGGAATAGACATCATGAGGCAGGGCTTGTCATTATATGATTTTTTTCCGCAGACAACCTTGTACACGTTGGGAGCTTTGTGCAGGTCGTCCACAGTCTAAACCTAGAGGTAAGATAAGGAGGGACTAGAATCTTGGAGTAGGCAGCACTCAATAATAAGAACACCACACCTAAAAGAAAGTTTCCTTTCTTTCTTTTTTCACAGACAACAGTCCTGATGAAAACTCTATAATAATACAAGTTTGAAACGCGTAGACCTTTCAATAAGCCAAAAAACAAAAAGGGTTCCAAGAATTGAAAAACTAATTTCCTTTTGAGAATATTAATTGGAGATGGCTTAACTGTGAATAATTTTATTCCAGTATTCATTAAAAAAGCATATTATTGTTGTTGTTTGTGGTCGTACGTCTGACGAATGAATGAAGTTTTGAATGGTTCACTTTTTTTGAATTGTATATTGTAATTGTTTTTGTCCATGTAAATATGAATGTTTTTCTTTGTGTACATAAGGTCTTAAAAATGTGAATTTGGCAAACTAAGATACCAAAGTAGAAAATTTATAAATGAAATAAAATAAAAAACAAATAAAGAAGTGTTAATACACACAAAACATGGTGTTTTAGGTCATATGTTTTGAAAAAATTGTTTAGGTTAAGCAAATAGCGGCACAAGCATTCTTTTGTTCATTATATCAATCAACAACTGCAAGTTTATCACTATATTCACAAAATTTGGGTCGCCTCCCCCACCCCGTGTTACACATAGGTCATCACTTAAACACTTGGAAAAACAGACTGACCATGTGGTAACGCCATAACTAGGTGCTGGTGGATTCAATTTGTGACTGCGAAGCATGCAATATATTTGCCTGACCCTCCAATTGAACCCAGGCAACATTATTAATATGTCGAGCACTGATGGAGTCCATGGGGCTAATGCTAATTGTTGAAAGAATTTGAGGAGACTTCTGTCCCTTGTTTTGTGGATAGGAACAGTCCTGTCTCCTCCACAATACAGGATAGTCTCCCTTCATGTTTTCCAATTTCAAAACATAGGAGGCCCAGATATTAGTTTCTGAAAGTTACAAATACACAATAATTGTATCCCAGCCACGAACCTTTCAATTGCTTAACTGTTTCTTCCTTGTCCACTATCCTATTATTTAGGCAAATTAAGCTACTGAGGTGAGCATTTGAATCGCTGTTAGTAGTGGGCAGTGATTCAGGTTCATCATGGGCCTTAAACAAAAAATAATTAATTGTGTCAGCCGGATGGAGCCATTCTGATGATTCTGTGCTGTGTTATGTACCTAAGAGGATTAGCTGTGCATCAGATCTGAATAATATTGGTAAAATCTGAGTATATTGTATTGGACTATCAAGCTGTTTAACACTATGGCCTCTGTGAGTTTTACTGCCTTTCATTGATATGTGAAGAATTCTGAACAAAAGACTAGTTCTGTACATCAAATTTTGTGTAGGTAACATATTGAGGGGCATATTTATCATAGTAGTACGTCACATTTGTGCCATGCAAGGGGCCACAAGGGTGATGTAACACTAAAGTCAGAGTTATCAAGCCTCTCAAGGTCACCTTGCATGATCATGCATGGCTTGATAAATCTGGAGTAACGAAAGGCAGATCAAATCTCTGCCTTGCATTGCCTTGCCCCAGGAAGGCGTTTTTTTTATGGGTGGAGCATTGGTGATCCCACGCATCCACCCATGGATTTTGGTGCAGTCCCAGATTTACCATTAGTGATAGACCTGGGAATGCGTCAAAATACTAGGCCTCCAAATGGAAGGCATAAAGAGGAGTAATATCTTTATGTTTCCTCGTTCTTTTCTCTTTTTACGCTTGCTGCATACTGCAGCACACAAGGAAAAAGGAAAATGCCTCTGTGAATTTTTGTGTGTGCAGGAAGGTGGCCCTTCCTTCCCCAAAACAATGCTGCCTGCAACATAGACACCCTTGCACCATGACACCAGTGTGTCTTTGTTTGGCACTAGGCATCCAAAAGTGCGCCAACGTAAGGAAAGGACAGTGTCATATTCCCAAGTTAGACCCATGTAACAAAGCAGCTTATTTCCTACATTGTGAGAATTATTCAGCAGTATCTTTTAGCACATATTTGCATGTGCAACAATGTGGATTATTTTCCCTGAAACTAAACCTGTATACACATCTAGCTTTGCACAACATTATCACAATGCCCTGAACATCATGTACAAGGTCTATTTTTGCACTATGTACAAATATCTCTATCTTCATCCACAGGGGTTTTAGGGCTATCTACATATCCATAACATCCCTAATCTATACGTACATTGCAAGGCTGCTTTCTGAGCATCCCAATAGATTAGCAGAGGAGGCACTTCAGCTGACACCAGAGGTTCATGCATTCTGAGAATTCACCATGCAGCAGTCTGACATCTTGTAAGGGGTGTCAAGTTCGTGACCAAGATGGGGTCCTTCATTTTCTCCCACCAGGTAATGGAGTTGGATCGTCCCATGAGGGGATTCTTGGCTCTAGACCTTTACACACTCTAGGTACACTTAGAGTAGGGCTCGCCCAGTAGGAATACTTTTGATTACTGCCTTGTGTTAAATGCCAGCCTATATACATTGTTTCAGCACCATGGTAGAACTATATCTACTATTCACTCTTTTGGTGCTTGTAATCACTTTTATCTGCTTCTGTCTATTAATCACAGGTATTTAATACAAGAATAACATTGGTTCATTAAACATATTGAAAGCATTCCACTGTGTATTCTCTGTATACTTCTCTGAGAATAGGTAAGCACGAGTGACTGAGAGAAAGGTTCTGTACTGTTTTCTCGATTCCAATGGGGTCAGGGTTGTCATATTCAGGGGCTGCCAGACACCATTCGCTTCCTGTTAGGTTAGGGGGGCTTACGGTGGTACTGAGAGCTAGCTGGTCTACTACAGTCCAACATATCCTTCAGTAGTGATCAGAATCAGTCTTGGCAACTAGCCCCTAGTTTATGTTGTCCAAACTGTGCAGATCCTACAAATCTGTAGAAACTACATAACAACAGGAATGCACCATATGATGTTAAATGCGGGCATTCCTGCCCTTTTTCACAGCAAGGCGGCTTGCTTAGCTGTGGTGAGTGACAGATTGATACATATGCCCCTAAATGTTTTCCACATTCCAAGATGGTTGCATGTCTGAATATTGAGAAAAAACATAGAGTGCTATAAAATTATAGTAGCTGAATAACTAAAATTAATAACATGGGCAAACATATTTCGGTAAGTATAGATTTATTACTCTTAGCTCAATATACACATATTTATATTGGTAAAGTACATATATATGGAGCTGAGATTGTCGAGGTACCTACATGCAGAGTTAACAACAATACATCTATACTTAGCTATAAATATTACCTACAAAATATTTTGGCAGTCAATATTCTGGCTGCAAAATTCCTAACTATAACATGGGTTCTAATGGGATCAGAAATACCAGCCGGTCAGAAAAATAAATTAAGCTCATACCTGAGTCACTTTCACCCTTTAATGAGGTGCCAGCAATATGATTACTGCCAGTTTTGCATACTGCATTACCTGACGTTTTTACTTTCATAACTCTCATGGTCCTGACAGACAATGACACACCATTTACTATGCTAACACATGTGTTAGCAAAACATACCAGACAATATAATAGATTGAATTTATTTAGATAGATGTATTTGCTTATGATAAATGCCTATAAGGGCAGTGAGATTGCAGGCCAGTTTGTAATATATGAAGGATGGCTCATTCTCTTGTAATATTAAAGTGCATTTTGAAAATTTGCCCTTCCAGCAGGGTCAACCCGGATTCTTTTTTTTTTTCTGCTGAACCCATTTTTGTTGGCCACTGTACTCTACGCACTTTACTCCTCCTAACCAGTGGTGATGTGTTTGTGCTTCCCCTTTTAAACCTGGAAAAACTAGCATATAGTTAATTGACAATATTAATTTGCTTAAAGGACCCTAGTATAAGACACTAACTGAAGTGTAGAAGAATACATATCTGAAGTCGGAAGACGGAGAAGAATCCAAATGGATGCTGCCATGTTGACGGAAAAATGAGAATGCTAACATGTAAATGGCAATAGATCAGCTAGACAAGTTAAAAAGGCCCTGAATATCGGAAGTCTCCACGGCACCACAACTGCACCACAGCGAGACATGAGAACAAGGCCATTACTGAGCCCTAGGAAGTGTGGCGTGCCACTTTCCATTTGAGACTGTTGAGCTCAGGACTTGGGAGGGGGGGGGGGGAAAGTGGAAAAAATTGATTGCAAGATTCGACTATGTTTTAAAGACCATTAGTAAATACGTAGCTAATAGAAAGAAGGTAATGACAGAGGGGAATCATCTACACGAGCAAAACCCTGCGCTATCAAAATGCTTAAACTAAGACTATTATGTTGGAATGTAGATGGCCTAAATAGTAAAAGTAAAAGGAACTTAGTACAGGAAGAGATTAAAATGTATAATCCTAATTTCGTACTGGTTTCAGAAACTCATATTAAATATCAGGATCGAAAGCTGCTCTCGCAGATGGGATATCAACTGGTTGTATGCTCTACTTTAAATGAGACCATTAGAGGGGTAGCCATTTTAAAACAAAGAGGAACCCGATTTGATACAATTAAAACTGCCTCGGATGCTCGGGGCAGGTGGGCAATAGCACAGATGCAAGGTGACAACAAAATATTTGTACTATGTGTAATATATGGACCGAACATTGATGATCCCAAAGTATTTGAAGAATTGAGTTTAGAACTACTTGAATGGGAGGGAGAAAGTATTATTGCTGGGGACTTTAATTGTGTCATTGATTATAAAGTAGATTCTACCGGGCAAAGTAACTATAAAAGAATGCATAAAGTTAGAGCAGCAATTTTAGAATTAGCAAGACTAATCAACGTGAGAGATGTATGGCGGTCAAAACATCCTTTGATAGCAGGCTTTACCCACTACTCTGCGCCACATAGATCTTGCTCTAGAATAGATATGATATGGGCTTCGGATCAAATAATAGATAATTGCGAAATTGAAATCTGCCCAAAAATCACATCAGACCACAATCCCCTGCTACTTGAACTTGTAATAAAAGACCAAAAAAAAGAACCACGAAATTTCACATTCCCAAGATACCTACTGGCTGATACAAGATTTATAACGATACTAAATAAACATATACAATAATTTATCTCAATACATATCAATTCTGCTAGCATTAACATTGTATGGGACACATGCAAATGTAGCATCAGGGGGTTTGCTCAACAATATATACTTAGGCTAAACGCAGAGAGTCGTAGAGACAACAAAAGATTGACCTCTATGATATTAGATACTGAACTACAACTTGCCGATGCAACTCGACACTCAAAAAGCAATATCGATAAGATCAGATTAAAGCTAGCCGAACTACAAGCAGGACTAAAAAAAATTCTAAGAGAAAGATATAGTGCAAAAATACATAAATACAAACTTGATCAATATGAAGGCGGTGACCGTATTGGCAAAATACTAGCTTATAAAACTGCGGATAAAAAAGCCAAAACTAAAATCAAGGCAATAATAGGAGCAGATTTAAACACCTACGAACAAGCTGATCAAATATTGAACCAATTTGGTAAATATTAACAAAAACTTTATACCCCGGAAACTACACCCTCTAAAATATCAATAATACAATATCTTAATAAATACTTAACAACACATAGGGCGCCAAATATAGAAGTTCTCCAACAATTAAACTCAAAAATAACATCAGCAGAAATAAAACGTGCAATCGATAATTTACCTTTAGGGAAGGCAGTTGGAGAAGATTGTCTGCCTTTGGAAATATATAAATATTGCGCCCAAGAACTATTACCGTTATTAGAAAACGTGATAAACTCAATTCTTCTATCCAAACAAGCACCAGCATCTTGGAAAATTGCTAAAATAATTTTTTTTCTTAAAAAGGGAAAACCTGAAAAAGAGTGCGGATCATACCGCCCAATTTCTTTGCTCAATTCAGATGTAATTTTTTTTTCTAAATTCCTTGCCAACCGTTTAGCCCCTATCATGCCAGATATGGTTAATTTACAACAGCATGGTTTTGTAATGGGTAGAGACACCACTGCACATGTAAATACGTCAATCACAGCTTTCGATGTAGCAGAAACTACCCACACCCCGCTCGGTATGATTATGTTAGATGCGGAAAAGGCATTCGACCGAGTGGGGTGGGAATATTTGTGGGAAGTACTAAAGAAAATGGTAATATCTGGTTCATACTTAGATTGGGCAAGTTCACTATATGATGAACCACTGGCTAAGATAAGCTACGGAGGTAAAGATTCGGTTAACTTTAAGATAGGAAGAGGAACAAGGCAAGGTTGTCCTCTTTCCCCATTACTTTTTGCTCTTTCTCTAGAACCCTTTTTAAATGCATTAAACGATCAAGCTAATATTATCCCAGTTAACCACGGGGGGCAAATCCCTCAAACTAACTGCTTTTGCCGATGATATTGCAATATACACAACAGACATCAATAAAGCTATGCCAGAGATCATCAACGAAGCGCAAAATTATGGTAAAATATCTGGGTACAAACTCAATGTGAGTAAAACTCAAATTATTGTCAACTATACCCCTGATGAACCTATCTATGACACTTGCCAAAACGCTGTATATTTAGGAATCAAATTAGCTGCCAAATTGGGAAAAATTTTGGAAATGAATTATGAAGCTTTTTTAAAGGAAACTACCATAAGTCTTAAAAAATGGCATAAAATCCCTCTTAGTCTAATAGGACCACTTAACTTGATAAAAATTAAAATATTACCTAAACTACTTTACTTATTTAGGGCTATACCACTTCAACCGAATAAACTTTTCTTTAAAAAACTAGATGGTACATGTAGTAGCTTTATTTGGGGCTATAAAAAAGCACGAAGGGCTATCAAATTTTTGAAACTGCCATCATCTAAAGGGGGACTTGCTTTTCCGGATTTTAATCTTTATTTTCTAGCCACTTTTTTGTCGAATAAGGAGTTTACTAAAAAACGAGACATCTCTATTTTTTCACCAATATATGTTAGGTTCTGACTGTAATCAATTCTTACTTCGCGTACATGACCCGAACTATTTTAAGCGGGTTAAATTCAAGACTGCCAAACACATTATAAAAATTTGGGACAAAATTCTGCTCATTGGCAAAAGTTCATTTTATAATGCCGAACTTAGACTTTGGAACAACCCAGGTCTCCCGGATATCTTCTCGGATGGGACAGGAAATCGCTGGGTCAGACATGGAATAATTACACTAGGAGACCTGTATGGATCAAATGGGTTGATAGACTTTGAAAACCTGAAAATAACAAACGGCATAACGAATGATATGCACTTTAAATATAGACAAATAAGAGACTTCTTTTATAATAAAATGAAAATAATGGAAGTTACTCAATCGGATATCTTAGAGTGTATATATTCTGATAAAATAAAATCACTAATAAAATTGGGCTATCAACACTTAATTAAGGGCAAATGTGAGAATACGACTAAAATTGCTTTAAAATGGTCTCGCAAACTAAATCTGGATATCAACTCTACACAGATTGCAAATGCATTAACTCACTTAAATGATATAGTACATTCTTCTAATCTTAGATTGCAATCTTATAGGACAATTACAGAACTTTATTATACACCACAAAGAATATCCACATGGACGCAAGGGAATTCTACATCAGATAAAACTAAATGTACAAAATGTAATCTATATGCTGCCGGAATCGAACATATGTTATTTTCCTGTCCCGCACTTTCTAATTTCTGAAATGGAATAATTGAAATCCTAAGAATCAATCAGATAACAACCCCGGCACTTTCTGTACACTTAGTTTTACTGGATATTCAAGAAATTAATTGTCTCAATAAGGATCTCTTAACCATCCTATTTGCATGTGCAAGATTAGCTATAGCCAGGACATGGATATCTAAGGATCCTCCAAATGTTGCAGAATGGCGTGCCTTGGTTAGCGAAATAAGAATTATGGAACTTACACTAGCTAAACATAGAGGCCCAAAAGCCTTTATTAAAAAAGAAAAGATTTGGAAACAATTTTTTGAAGTATAAAGAGTGGGGATCTCTATTTAAAGAAGACTATTTACTTTCTTTAAGTATTTTTTCTTAGCTACTTAATAAGTACTATACTGTCTCTATATTCTTTTTCTTATCCTCTCTACTATCCTTTTTGAATATTCTAAAATGTAAAACAAAGTTAATACTATGTCAGTTTATTGTTACATGATTTATACATTTGTTTCATTATGTTATATGTCTTATCTTGCAATAATAAAAAAGTTTAAAAAAAAAAAAAAGACTGTTGAGCGTGCTGTGGACCTAGTGCCCCTTTTTTTGTGGATACTTGAGATTGTAAAAATTGTACATATTAATCTCAAGATTGAGCCCCCTTGGTTGGCTATTTTCTGAATTATCAAAATTGAAGAAATCCACACTCCAGAAGAAATCGTACACCAAGTATATTTGCGCCCTGACGAACGAACTGTAGATCGTTGTCCTTTCAGAAACGTGCGTCAGCGCTTTTCTGTTTGGTTGTTTATGATTAATTGATCTTCACTGTATTGTTGTTTTTTCTTTGTGTTTTAATTGTTTATTTAATTTTTGCACATTTCATGTATTTTGTCTGATTTTTAGGTTGAGTGTGAGGATGTGTGGTGACTTTAGGATGATTGGGGGTCATGTTGTATATGTATATTTATATTTGTGATTTGCTATGAACATTATTATGAAATTTACCTTTGTTAAAGCTGACAAAAAATAAATAAGAATTATGTTTTTCTAATGAGTCTTGATGTGGGACAATGTTGATTTATATTAATTTTTGGATGTATTACCTTTAGAATTATTGTGCTTCTAGGAGAGGTTTTTGTTCTTGTTTGTATTCTTCCCTGCGTCCTCTTCCTAGTATTGCTATTATCGGGGACCCTCGCTTGTTGTTGACATAAGGCACTAACTGCCACATGCAGCTACAGAAGAAATTGCGATTCCTAAATAGCGATTTTTACGGAATCGCTAATTAGGAATCGCAAAAGCCTATGTATGTAGGAATCGCTATAAAAATGCGATTCCTACACATTCCTTAACCCCTTCGCTGCTGGCCCGTTTCCGCCGCTGTGCGGTAAACAAACGAACAGGGCGGGGCCGTGACCCCAGCCGTCATCAGTACACGAGCACCGCAGAGCGTGACGGCTGGGGTTCGTCACCAGCATACAAGGGGTTAATTGCTACTCGCAATTTGCTAGTCGCAATTAAGGAATGCTGTCCCATTCATTCCTATGCGCCTGGAGGTTGCATGAGCAATTTGCGAGTACCAGTAGGTACTCGCAAATTGATCATACAATTTCAAGGGTACAAGGGTGTTAAAATGACACCTTGTTGCACCCTTGAAATCGATCTGTGCACATATGTTGCACACACACGTGCCCTAAGGGCATGTGTGTGCGCAACATGAAACATGTGCATTTTTCAAAGTTTTTGCAAATTACCATGAAGTTCAACTTCATGGTAATTTGCTACTTCTATTAGCGAAATCGCAATTTTTTTAACTTTAATGAATTGCATTTAAGGAATCTCAATTTGGGATTCCTTAAATGCAATCGCAATTTAAGGAATAGCAATTTAGAGATTCCTTAAATTGCGATTTTTGCATTTGGGATGATGCATCCCAAATGCAAAAATACCAGTCCCAAAGGGGCAGATTCTGAGAATCTGCCTGTTTGCCACCGGTTTTTCCTTTGATGCATGTGCCTGTAAATGTATGCAGCACCTGCATATTGAACACGACTAGTGGGTTGCAACACTCATTGTGCCACCCACTACAATAGCAGTGTAAAACATGACTCCAGTCCTGCTCTTGCAGTCTGGGTGGGCTGTTTTAAACTGCCATTTCGATCCGGCAAAAGAAACCTTTTGCCAGGCCTAACTCCTCCTTTTTAATACTTAAAAGTCACCCCCAAAATAGGCCTTAAATGTCCACAGGGCAAGGTGCAGGGTATTTAAAAAAATAGGGCATGTATATTTCATGTTTTACATGTCCTGGCAGTGAAAATGCTCTAAGTTGTTTTTCACTGGTAGGCTGACTCTTCCATATGAAAAACGGAGTTCCACTTTAACAACTTATAGTGTTTAAATTCAATTTACAAGCAGCTAGAACAAACGGTTCAAGGACTCATTTTAATAGTAATTTAAAATCCAACGTAATGGTCAAATCATATTTTATATTACTACTTCAAAAATGACACTTTTGGAAAATTTTTATTTTCCTGCCTAAGCTAAAAGAGGCATTTCTGCTAGTGTCCAGTGCCAACTGATCCCTGATGGCTGCCTTGTGGTGAGATGTGTATTTGTTTCCCGACAGTGGACAAAGGGCCGTAAGAGTAGGCATGGGACTCCACCCATGACAGGATAGACTGAAGGGCTGTGCCCAGCCTTTTCCTGAAGCTTCAAAAGATGCCTACCTTGTCAATGGAAGGTGAAGCTTACATCTAATCCTGCCTCCCTTTGCCTCTCTGGTCAGGCTGGCACCAAACCCAGTGGGGGCAGAGAAACAGACCAGAACTGGTTCAGGAGGTGGACAAAGGCTTGGTATCAACTCACAGGCTGGTACTGGGTATAAACATGGACCCCATAGACCTCTCACCAGACCTATGTAGAATCAGAAGAAGAACTACCCAGCTGTCTGAAGAACCTTTAGGAGAACTAGACCTGTTTGCCTTGAACCCAGGACTCCAGAAGAGGCCCCAAAGGTCAGTTGGCTGGCCTCCTCTTTGACATACAGGAACACAACAGGCTTCCAGAGGCCTCTTCCTTCAACTGCCCAGCTGGCCAGTACCAGGTGGACCTGCCCTGAACCCTGATGCTGACCTCTGCTGAAGAGAGTCCTACCCCCTCCGTGGACCCCCACCCCCCAAGTCCTGAACCCTTGCCTGGTGTTAGAGTTTGCTTCTCCTGTCCCCAAACTACAAGATGCAGGATTTAATAACATCTTTCTGCCTGGAAAACCAACGGAGATCAGGATTGCTGCCAAAGCTGTAGTCTTTCAAGTTGAATTGCATGTCTGCTTCATCTGAAAGAAATCTGAAATCTAGACAAGTTTCTAAGTCCAAACATAGAGGGCTTCATTGGGATCGATGTCGAGAAGCGACCCAATGACATTGAGGGCTTCCTGGGCACTGAATTGGACTTCGCTTCTCTATGTTTTCCCACAGATTATACTAGTAACCCACACCTCAGCAAACTCCGATTAACGAGTCATGCTTCAAATCTGGTTCACAGCTTGCCTCACCAATGAATTGTCAGCTACCACTTTTTCTGGAAGTTTCTAAGTCAGAATGTAATTTTTCCCCTCGGACAAATCTGGTCTCTGTAATTGACCTGCACTCCATCATGGTCGGTCTTAACTTTTGACTTTGATCAAGTCTAGCAGAACCAGATTACTGTGGGTCGTGCTTTGTGCTTTTTGGCGCTATTTTTAATTTAAACTTTAATAATTCATTTCTCTAGTTCTACCTATGTATTTTTGTCATTTACTCTGTTTTTCTAGATTGGTTTGGAATCTTTTGTGTTGTGTTGTCACTTTTTTTTACTATTTGAGTACTGCATAATTACTTTACACATTACCTCTAAATTAAGCCAGACTGCTTAGTGCCAAGCTACCAAGCGATTAAGCACAAGTTTATTTAGTAACTTCTGTGCCACACACTGACAAGGATTGTGGTCATTATTTGAGATGGGTGGGTTCTCATCCTCCTCAACAAATACTCCAAATTCCGACAGTGTAAAATTGCCATTGAGCAATAGATAACCATATTGCATGATGACACTCTTCTCATCAAACACCATATTGGGCACATTTAGCCATCGAGGTGGCTCAGTGAGTTATGCAATCTGAGCAGGCATCAGTGTGCGCTGGTGGTTGTAAGATCAAATTCTAATATAGCCTAATCAATATTTCATCCTTCCAAGTCAATACACCGAGTACAAGTGGGAAAATTGTAACAACTGCACTTTACCGCATGGGAGACTACAATCCCCTTAAAAAAGCCTGGCTCTAATTTCTGTCTCTCGTCCCCTCTGAAGAAATGACATAGCTGTTCAACTGTAATACGTTATCACAGTTGACCTCTAACATCACAATGCCTCCTGTTCGCACCCCAGGTGAATGGCAGATCATGTCGCATAAATACAGCTACAGTTTCAACAAGGTAATTGGGACTTGCTTTTCCTTCTTCTCATACCTTTTTCAGAAAAGAAAAAGTATTTATAAATATGGACATATTTACAGGAAAGGTAGAAGCTCTGCATATTTCCACACATTGTAAAGCACAAATTGTTTCTATTCTGACTTACATTAAACTGATTCCAATATATTGTTGCAAAAAATACTAACTGCTTTTTGGTCCGTTCAATTTTGCATTACAGATTCCTCTTTTATTTGAACATTTCTGCAATAAACATGAAATAACAAGACACCAAGTATTTAAGCGGTTTAAGAGAAAGGCGATAGTATGACTATCTTTTCAAAGGAATAAAATACCCTCATGCAAGCATTAAAAGGATAGGATATTGCAAGGGACCTCCGATTTCTATGACCTATATAACGGAACTCTGCCTTTGGCCTTGTTCCTCTGTATGGTCATGGAATTTCTAAGTAACTTGTAATATGCCTATAATATACTGTCAGGGGAACTTTATCTCACATAAAAATGGTAACACTTGCTTGGGAGCTATAGTTTTATACTTTTCATTCTATACTTTTTGTTTATTATTGTATCATGATCAAACCTACAACCATTCAGCAGAGGTGTGAACATAGCAAACACAAAAAATAGGCAAATTCTGCAATAAAAGAGAAGGCAATACTGAGCTAAGACCTGGATAGAAAATGCATTTGTTTAGGGACACATTGCTGTGCAAAAGGCTTGCTCTTAAAGAATGCTTTACTCTATTGCAATAATAAAATCTTTCTGTGGTACCTTAGTAGTGCTGTACAATTGCACTTGGTGAATTCCAGAAGAATTCTACCTTTTGAATTGCCCCAATTCTTTTTTTTTACCATGGAGTGGTTTATAATTTAGATGGTGACTGGCTGCTTACCGCAGCATTGCCAGAATATTTTTTGGGTGACTATCAACTTCTTACAATAGACATGAGAAAGACAAAGGAATGCATCCAGAGAAATTTGGTTGTACTTGACCATGGTGTGGTAGTCCGAGTCAGAAGCCAGCTAGTAAAATCAACATAGGGCAAGGCAAGAAAGAAATCACGCTTCCTGTGGTGAGCAGCGCCTAGATCAACCAAGAAAGAGGATTTTTAGTTCTGGATGTTTCTGTGCTTGTTAGGCTCATACTGCATATCGTTGAAGTGGTTACTACAAACAAGATACTCTGTTAAACCACTTTGTCCAATACATTATAAGCACACTAGGTTGAAAGTAAAGTGTAATGCCCCCCCCCATGCCTTTAGATATTGTAGTAATCGAGGTGTCTGAACAGCTGCTGTTATGTGGGTTTTTCTCTGCATAATCCCTAATAAAAAAAAACTTGCACTGGGTCAAACAAGGAATTTACGTTTGCAAACAATATTGCCGCCTTTCTTTCAAGTAATTGTGCTGTCTCTTTAAATTCTGTATGTTATATTTGTCTCTTGTATTAATTTCCCATTATTTCATTTGATCCCTGCTGTGGGCACATTTCAAGGGGGCCAAAGTTGAGTGGTGGTAGATGGAGTGTTTGGAAGTTGGTGGTTGAGGTCAACTGCCTTGGGGGTAGTAGTACTGTTAGGCCATTTTCCATTCATGAAGTAATGGATGGCACAGATTCCTGTTGTGAGTTCCCACTGCAGATATTTATGTATGACAATCGTTTAACACCTTGGCCGCGGGGGTAATTCCCCCACTGTGCTGGGGGAGGGGGTCGCACGCAGCGCCCCTGTGCCCATGACGAGCTTGGCTCGTCATGCAGCACAGTGGCGCTGTGCTCATGAGGAGCTGAGCTCGTCATGACCACACCCGTTTCCCTGGAACGGTCAGCACAGCAGGGGAATTAGCCCCTCGTGTGAGCGCCACGGCGTCATGACGAGCTCAGCACATCATGAGCACAGCGCAACCGTGGCTTTTGATGAGCTGAGCTCGTCATGAGCATGGGAGGGGTTAAGTACAGCACATTTTATGACAGAATACCCAGTGTTAATTTAAGTACTTTTGGTTGAAAGTGTTAGAGCTAGTTCTTGCTATTTTATGAATTATTAAAAAAAAGGTCTGGTGCAATTATTTCAGTGCTTTATTGTTTGTGCATGAAAACCACCAGCATGTCCGCCACGATGCGTTTCGCCTCTCTCCAGAGGCTTGATCACATATATATGTATGTGTCGGTGTGGCACACACACATATATGTACATTACGTACTGGCGGTTGCCAGTATTTAGTTATAATTAGGACTATGTTTCCATAGTAAAAGCGTTTTTTGAATTGCCTATCTCTTTGGTGCCGTTTGATGATGTAATTTTCCCCCCAAAAAGGTCCTCAGTGATTCTAGTTGTGCATGGAAAGATTCAGGGTGATCCATCAAGCAGGGGCCAATAAAAAGGGAGTGATTAAAAAAAGTGCTTTTCCCATGTTAATTCCCATAGAGTCTTTAGACATGGGTGCAGCCCGAACAGCTGAATAGAATTACACCAAATTTGCCAGAAAGGTAGATTGTGTTACGGAAATCACACTTGTTTGTTATTTGGTGTAAATCCATTCAGTACTTTTGGAGATATCAAAGGAAAACCAAATTTGTATATATGGGTGGAGGATAAGCAGAGTTCGCATGGTGGAATCTGATTGGCTGCCAATAGTTCAACCAGGAAGTGTTGGCAGCCATCTTGGGACCAATATACATGATAGCACTCAATGAAATGCATTGTAGTGAATTGCAGGTTTTGAGGGTCCCAAAAAGGAGAACGTATAAAGGGTGATGACAGATTTTAGTTACATTATAAATCATTAGTTGATTAAACCATACTAATTTTAGGAATTGTGGTGTGCTCTAAAATGATTTTACACTGTGGAAAAACTTTCTGCTGGGATTGTATGAATCATGTTTGAGAGAAAACTGTTTTCACATGATTTTCCCATGGAGGTTATGGAAGGTGCTCCAGAAGCTAAAATGGGAGGATATTTTCTGTAAATACAAACTATCTAATTTAGCCATGTGAAAATGAAGTCTCACATTCTCAGTGAAACATGTACTTCCAACAGGAGCAGCCAGTCAGTTGATTCCCTTTTGTTCTACTGCAACCTCACAGAGTGTTGTAAAGAATAACTAGAGCGCTAACAGTGTTGCTTATGACATAAGTATTGCACAGCTGAAGCAGTGTTCATTGAATCAAACTGGTTAAATGAGGGGGTTCCGTTTGATATAGAAACTATGGGTAGTGTTCTAGAAAGGAAAATGAGGACACATGTTAAATTACTTCTCAAATATCTTCCTCTTCTATTTCAATAAAACATTCTGACATGCAGACTGAAACATGAACTTTCAACACCAGAAGCAGACTGCCAGTTAACTCCCTCATTATCAGCAGCTTTATTACAGTGTTCTAATGAGCAGCCAGAGTGCTAGTATTCTGAATCTATGCCAAAAGTGTGAGCCATCTGAAAACCATCTTGATGGAATCGAAGTAGAAAACTGAAAGCATTTTTTACTGAGGATACTGAAGTAAATGAGAAAATTAGGGAACTTTATAACAAATAAGTCTGTTTATAGTGGTTTTCAGCAATTTTTTCTGCCATGGTGTGGTTTTGGCTCCTTGCCGGGTGACCGTGTGAAGGGAGCCAAAATTGAGTGACACACGTTGGCACTATGTGAGTTGGCTGGTATGCATTCATTTTGGTTTTAGGTATGGGGAGATCACGTTATTTGCCCAGAATCACCGCATGTCCAGCTGATGCTGAGAATCGAACCTGGTTCCCCAGTTGCAAAGTCTGCAGCTCTGGCCGTAAGGCCACATTTTTTTCCTTAAGTGTTACATGCAATCAAGTGATCAGCTGGGTAAACATAAAGATAGCAATTTATTTGAAAGTGCTTTGTCGCTATTTGAGAACTCTGAAAATATGTCCTCATGGTAGTTGTTAGAACACAAACCATGATTTCTATGGGAATAAGATTGTCTCATGGAGGAAGGTGCAGAGGAAACAGGTTGACCACCTGTGCAGGTGGGAGGTGCAGTGGCAGCACAAAAGACCATTTATTTATTTATTTATTTATTTTGCAATTTTTAAAGCGCAACAAATACCCACACGGGTGTCTCGGCGCTGCAGAACTAAGAACTCGCTACTGAAGACGAAGGGTTAGGAGGTAGAGAAAAGCCATGTTTTAAGGCTTTTTCGAAATCTAAGAAGCGTAGGGGCAGATTTGATATGGAATGGGAGAGTGTTCCATAATTTAGCTGTGGCAGTGGTGAAACATCTATCTCCCCAGGTGGCCTTTCTTGTGCGAGGTACATTCAGCAAGAGGGCTGAGGAAGATCGTAACGTCCTGAGTTGTTCCACTGGACGAAGAGCTTCTTTTAGATATTGGGGCCCTGGGTGGTTTAGGGTTTTATAGGCTATACATAGGGCCTTGAATTTAATTCTGCTCCTAATTGGAAGCCAGTGGAGCCTTTTGATGTGGTGGGAAGTGGGAGTGAATTTAGGAATGGAAAGTAAGGTTCTAGCCGCCGCATTTTGCACGGTCTGCAACTTGTTGAGAACCCCTTCCTGCGCATTCAGAAGGAGTGAGTTGCAGTAGTCTGTTCTTGAAAAGACTAGTGTGCTGATGAGGGTTTTGCCGGCTGATTGAGGTAGATATGGCAGAAGCTTTTTGATTTTTTTTAGGGTAAAAAAGGCGGAAGATACGACAGCGTTAGCATGATGGTGGAAAGTCAGCTTATTGTCGAAGATGACTCCTAGGTTCCGGACTTTTTCCACTGGTTGGGGGGGGGAGCCCAACTCAGGTGGCCACCACTGTGGGGACCATACTGGCTGCAAGCTCCCGAATGTCATCACCTCCGTTTTATCGGAGTTAAGTTTGAGGCAGTTTGATGACATCCAGGAGCTTATCGCCTTCATTCCTTCCTGAAAGTTGGATGCGACACTGGCTCCGTTGTTGTGCACCGATAGCACTAGTTGCGTGTCATCGGCGTACGTGGTAAGGGCTATTCCGTAGGTTTTTATTACTCTCGCTAAGTCCGATACGTAGATATTAAAAAGCGTCGGACTTAGCGAGGAGCCCTGAGGAACACCACAGGGGAGAGAGAAGGTCTGAGAAGTGAACTTCCCTACCCTAACAGTCTGCGGACGATTGGCAAGGAATGAGGCAATTAGATCTTTAGCTGTGCCTCCTATGCCCAGGGCCGAGACACGGTCGATCAGTGTGACATGGTCGACCGTGTCAAATGCGGCAGAGAGATCTAGGAGTATCAGAACAGCTGCCCCTCCTGTGTCCATGGTTGTTCTGATTTCGTCCGCAGCTTTCAAAAGAGCTGTTTCCGTCCCGTGTCCCTGTCTGAACCCAAACTGGGTATCATCCAGCAAGTTGTTATCGTTAATGAACTTCGAGAGTTGGATATTCATGGACTTCTCGAAAATCTTAGCTGGGAATGGAAGGCAGGCGATGGGTCTATAGCTTGCAGGGAGGAGAGGGTCCAGAGTAGGTTTTTTCAGTAGTGGCTTAATTATGGCTTCTTTCCAAACTGCAGGGTATATGCCTGTTGAAAACATGGCATTGCAAATGGTAGCTAGTGCGGGGGAAATTGCTTCCGGGATAAGATTCAGAACAAAGGGTGGGCAGGGATCCAGAGGGGATCCTGATTTGGTACTAGCTGCCAGGCGTTGAATGAGATTTTGATCTACAGGAGTGAAAGATGATAAGGTAGGCCGAGTATCCGTGTGAAATGCCTGTGGAGTAGCAGGGGGGGCGGAATGGGAAAAAGTATCAAAAATAGAGCTGACTTTTTCCTTGAAGAAACTGGCCAAGGCATCTGCCAGTAACTGAGTGCCTTCTATGCGAGGCGTGGGGGGATTGGATAGAGTATTAACTACCCGAAATAATTGTCCTGTTGAATTTTTTGCCTGATCGATTTGAGTGGTGAAATAGTTGCTTTTCTCGGTAGTTAACAGTCTTTTGTAGGTAGAGAGGGCATTTTTGTAATTCAGTTTGTCTACCGTACTATAATTGCGGCGCCAGTGCCTTTCAAGGTTCCTACAGTGTTGTTTTTGTAAGCGTAGGGCTTCAGTAAACCATGGGGCTGATGGTGTTTTCCTGTTCCGGTGTGCACTTTTTGTCGGAGCTAGCTTATTGCATGCTGTGTCTACGTTTATCAGGTAGTTGGAGGATGCTTTGATAGGATCTTGCTCGTTGGGAATATGGTTATCCTGTATTATCTCGGCTAGTGCGGTTAGATTAATATTTTTCCAGTCTCTGTAAGATGGAGGAGGTGGTGAGGTGGAGTTTAGTTTGACAGAGTCTGTTAGAACTGTGAAGCAGATGGCTGAGTGGTCAGTCCAGACGAGTGGGATTATTTGGGTGACATTTACAAGGGGACTGTTGGAGAAAATACCGTCTAATGTATGGCCTGCCTGGTGCGTGGGGGAGGTTATTAGTTGTTTTAGGCCTGCGGCTAAGAGGTCTGTGAGAAGTTGTGTAGTATCTTTGTTGTTCAAAGTCTCTAGATGAAAATTGAAGTCACCTAGTAGGGTAAAATGCGGGGTGTCTGCAGCCGCCTCAATTAGACTGCCTATGTTTGCTAAGAACTTAGCTCTTGACCCCGGAGGGCGGTAAATCAGCAAGCCCTTGAAGGAAAATTTAGCCGAGAGGCCGAGTGTAAAAAGCATAGACTCGTATTCTGGGCAGGTAAATGTTTTCGTAGTAAGTTTAAAGAGGTCTTTATAAATTATGGCAATGCCACCGCCTCTTTTTTTTGGCCTGTCTAGTCTGCATACATTGTAGTTAGTGGGGGTGGCTTCTGTAAAGTCGGGTCCCGAGGCATCATCTCCCCAAGTCTCGGTAATGAACAGGAGGTCCAATTTGTGTGCGTCAATGAAGTCAGCTATTTCTAATTTGTGTTTGGGGAGAGATCTGGCGTTTATAAGCGCTGCTTGGATCGGTAGAGGGCAATTATTGGATAAATTTGCCCTAGGTTTATTGCATGTGGGACAGCGAAGTGGGCCAAAGCTATGGTTGGAATAGGCTAGGATCGGTGGTTCATGGGGTTGGTTGGCTGTGTGCCTCAGTTTTAGTAGGTTGACAGCAGAGTAGGTCAATCTCATCGTGTCAGAGGGAGGCCATGCTGTTGGGCCTGCATGGGGGTTGGCCGTTGGCCCGTCCTCGGCGCGGACGAGCGCAGACGAGCTTGCCTTATGCGCGCCTTCGGCGCGCATTCGTCGCGCCCGCTGCGCTCGTCCGCTGCGCTTCCGGGAAGAACACATAATTTATAGAAGATGTCGACGGGCATTAGGGGGTGTAGCCGACCGAGGGGGGCGTGTCTCGTGGCTTCCCTCAGCAGGGTGATGGCGCCAAGAAAACGAGCGTTTTTTGGCTGGAGCAGCGCTCACACAGCTGCTTGTTGGTGATTTTAAAGCATGCCAGGAGGTCAGTGCAAAATTACAAACACAGTATTACAGTTTTAAAACAAATTAAAATCACGAAGCAAAGCTCCCGGCTTCCGCCTCAGGAGTGGTCTCAGTTATGCAATAGTGCGCGCTAGTGGTCAGCGCGACCTATTAGTACCTGTAGGGGGCGTGGCCGACCGAGGGGGGCGTGTCTCGTGGCTTCCCTCAGCAGGGTGATGGCGCCAAGAAAACGAGCGTTTTTTGGCTGGAGCAGCGCTCACACAGCTGCTTGTTGGTGATTTTAAAGCATGCCAGGAGGTCAGTGCAAAATTACAAACACAGTATTACAGTTTTAAAACAAATTAAAATCACGAAGCAAAGCTCCCGGCTTCCGCCTCAGGAGTGGTCTCAGTTATGCAATAGCATGAAGGGCAGGGGCAACAAACCAACCATGTAGTTCAAGCAAGAGAGGCAGTGGCACTATAAAAGACCACTGAGGGCAGTAGGAGGAGGCAGTGGCTGTACAACAATATATGAAAACAGACAAACTTCAGGCAGGAGACTCTTGATGTTTTTGAACCCAAAAGGCTTTATTTTAGATGTCTCCTGCCTAAAATATCTTCTTTGCAATGTAAGTCAATGGGGAAAATCAATTCCCCGAGATTTTTTATCAAAATCTACCTCTTACCAAGTTTAAAATGTTGGCAGGTAAGGTGCATTGAATCATGGAGGGCAGGAAGAATGGGGTAGGGACATGGACCCGGATAAGAGAGGGCAGGAGGGGCATGGGCAGGGGCACCAAACTGACCTCCTCACAGGGCTGAAGTCAGGGGTTGCAACAGCACAATACACCAGACAGGGCAAGCGGGATGGGAGTGCAGAATGGACCATGGAAAAGCAATAGGGAGGGGACAGGGCCATACACATGGACAACAGAGAGCAAAGAAGAAAGACACACAGACAATGGAGGGAAGGTGGGAGGGGGTCAGGGGCAGCCAGCTGACCACACAGGGCAGATAGGAGGGCCTGGGGCAGAAGATCAGGCATGGAAAGCAGGAAGGTTAGTGGCAGCACAGCAGCAATGGTGGGCAAGAGGGAGGGGGCAGGTACACGCACAAAGGACCCATGGAGGACAGAAGATAGGAGTAGGGGCTGGACACAGACAAATGAGGGCAGGGAAAGGGGCTTCACAACAGACCATGAAGGAAAGACAAGAGGAGCCGTTGCAGCACAACAGAGCAACGAGGGCAGAAGGAAGTGGCAGCAAAAAGGACCATGGAGGACAGGAGG
This sequence comes from Lissotriton vulgaris, assembly GCF_964263255.1. Lineage (NCBI taxonomy): Eukaryota > Metazoa > Chordata > Amphibia > Caudata > Salamandridae > Lissotriton > Lissotriton vulgaris. The sequence continues at coordinate 822,030,203 of NC_141694.1, read as the reverse complement.
GAGATGACAGGGGCATGGAACTTGGACAGGTAGGGTGGAGGTGGCAGGAACAGGCTGAAATCATCTGACCATGCTAAGCAGGTGGGAGGCACAGTGGCAGCTCAACAGAACACTCAGAGTAGATAGGAGGGTGGCAGGTCCATGAAAAATGGTGGGCAAAAGGGAGGAAGCAAGCCATGCATCTAAGAGAGTAGGGGCAGAAAGCTAAGCACAGAGACTAAGAAGGAGGTCAATGATAGGGCATAGAATTGGAGAATGGAGGGCAGGGGGAGTGGGCAGGGACATCAAGCCAAATGGAGGACAGTAACAGCACATCGGACCATGCAGGGCAGGAGGGAGTGGGCTGGTACATGGACTCAGACAACAAAGGGTAGGGAGGAGGTGGATGGGGCAGCAAGCTAACTGTTTAGGGCAGGCGAGAAGGGCTGGGGCAGAAAAACGGCCACACACAGCTGTAATGAGGAAGCAGGGCCCTGGACTTCAACAAGGGATGGCAAGGAGGTAGAGGGGGGAAGGAGCAACAAGCTCAGTTGAGGACAGCACAATGCCAGGCCAGGCCCTGCATTCAACTCACCCCCACTGTGCATTGTGATTGGCATCTTACTTAACGTTAAAAAAAGTGGGAATTTACTGAATAAACCAAAGGTTACAGGGACGTTATAGTTGGGCTCAGAATTCACTCATACAAGACCATTGAAATTCTGAAGTTATAGTTACTTTAGGTAACTATAACTTACGTCCATGTAATGCACTGCTTATGACCTCACATATTACATCCCTTGGTCAATGATCTCACTGATGCATCACTGATGACATCTCAAATGATATCACTGATGTCATCATCCACAGAACGACTCTCTCACCCACTCAAACCCCTATACAGCCTTTCATACACCCACTCAAGCACCCACCCAACTACTCACATACCCATTCATAGATCAATACAGCCATTCACACACCCACTCATTCACTCCTACAGTCAATCACACAACTACATTTCTGTGAATTCAAAAGAGCAGCCACGACTGTGGATCATCTGAAGGCAAGGAAAGTTTGCTGAGCAGCCACTATGCTTCATGCAGCTTCTCTGAAAACGTTTTTGTTTTATAAAAAATAAACTCCAAAAGTAGGTTTTATTTATGTAAAACAAAATACAAATGATCCTTGGTGTGGTGGTAATTTTATTTTTTTCAGTTTGGGACCACCAGGCTTTCCCAGATTGTCCAAAATAGAAATAAAAATGCATATGGCCATCTGCTCTAAATAGGGTAGATAGTCTGATGGATGTATTGATGCTGTCTGCCCCAAGTCCGTCAGACTATCGCCATATGGTTTCTGCTGTTAGAGCCAGTGGGAACACCAGTTTCAAAGCCAAGATTGTCCTCCCAATTTTAAAACAGAGCAGGTTGACTATCACTTTAGCAGACAAGGTATTCCCCCACGTACGTGGCAGAGTGCCCTGTTCTCCAAACTCTAAGGGCCTCATCTACATGAAAATGAAGCACGAGTCGCCGTGCAGTATCATTTTTAAAGTACAAGGATGCATCGTGTTAACAACAATACGACAAATTCCTGTGCTTTTCCCAGCGCTGGCGCAGAATTGGCTCACTGGCAATCATTAATGGCATTTTCCCCTTTCTGCAGAATGCAGCACCATTAGAAAGAGGAAACAATGAGGAGAAATAAAAGTATTCCTCCTGATTGCGCCTTTCCTATTCCTCCCCTGGGGAAATTTAGGATTCTGACACATTCCCAGTTTTACAAAATGTTGTAAATCTGGGAATGCGTCAACTTCCATGGATGTTGTGTGGAAACACCCACAGCAACACACAAGAAATGTGGCTTTGTAAATATGGGCAGGCACACTGCGTCACCAGTGCATCAAAAAAGTGATGCACCTGTAGCCCAATGGGCTTGTAAATAAACCCTTAAATGAGGAGCTTAGCATAATCTGTTTCTCACCCTATATAGCATTAGTAGCGTCAGAGTCATTCTAATAACCATCAGCCTAATTCCTTTCTTTGCTGAATACCGGTCATATATCGAGATTCTATATTATAATTACAAAACTGACAGGCTTTCGTTCCTATTACCAGATTTAGATAAATCCCAATGGCAGTAGGATCCAATGTGTGCCTTACCTTATGAGGTAATGGATCCCATAAACATTGCTGTACCAATCATTAAATACTTTCCTCTTACTAGAATTCCCATCTTGTCACAATCTTCATCAAAAGCCAGCACCTTCACGTCTTTCTCTACTATAGCTTAAAATAAATTCAAATACATTTTCTCAGACCAGAAGGTCGACATTGTAGAGGTCTTATCGAGCAATATTAACAAGTATTCATATCGTAGCTATGATTTTCAGGTACCCTGCGTTTCTGCCAGATCATCCTTTAAAAGAATAACTGTCAGTTTCTCACCGTTTCTAGGCGTTTGTCAAAACAGTTGAATCTAATTGCACTGATTGCCTGTCTAGTCCAGATTCTAAACACAATTGTGTATCAGGAGTCCTAGTGGGAAGATTGAAACAATTTAATTTTCTAAACTTCTGTCTGTCGACTAGAAAGGTTTTGGTGCAGTGGACACTTGCACATTTGAATGATTTTATTAAAATATCTCTGGTGAGGCAGCACTGTTTATTCTCATTTGGTCTCATTGTCGACTACCGGACTTATAGCATGAATAAAATTGAGAGCATTTGCAAGACTGGGAGAAGAAAGAACTGGCTAATACAGTCGACTTATACTGAGGGATCAACCTGTTTGAGTTCCGAAAGACTATTGGATACAAAGGGGGCACTTACTACTATATGGTTTACTAAAACCTGTGATGCAAGAAACATGGAGTTCGAAAAATATTGAATCGTCAACACCCATAGGCCTACAATTAAATTGCACAACTAGATTTAGAGCTAAAATATGTGTTTTGACACTTACAGTAAGTACAGTAGTTGTTAAATATTCAATTTGAATGGAAGAGAGATGACATCAAATATTTGTGTACAATGTTCAGGAGAGTAAGTTAAGAAATGGTATAATGCATTTGCACTACCAATACAAAAATAATATAACAAGGCTTCAAAAAGTGAACTATTTTTGTGTCGAATGTGTGGGAGTCTTAGGGCAGTACAGAATATGCTAGCCTGAATTTTCTTTACATGCTAGTGGCACGGCCTGTGAATATTTCTACACAGGTATGTATAGAAATTGTATATAATGTTGCTAGTTTTTATTCAGACTAAAACATATCATAGAATTGCTTGGCAGAAACTGATGAAAACAAAAAGAATAGAGAAGAAGTGGGATTACACATGTAACAGAAGTGCATACTGACTTTCAAAAGTAACATTTTCAGTTCAAGACTTGTATGTAAGAATTAAAACTTTTATTTGAGAAAGTATTGAGAAAGCAGCTGGGAACTATATGACTTTGAACATCTAGTTTACATGTCAGACAAAAAATCAGCAACGTAATTTTATTATTTATGAAGCTATTAGGCCAGAGACAAAGATGTGAATGGTTGACCAGTTTATATTAATTCATTTGACACAACAAAAAGGCAATGATTCTAGGACGTGGCTGCTGCGGCACCGGCTTACCTAACCCCACCCCTACGCTTCCGTCAGGCATTCGCCGCGTGGCGGTACCGAAGAGCTGATGGAACCATAGGAGCAGCTGAACAAGCTCCGTATCAATGCTCATTTTTTCGCTGGGTGTTTCCTCTTTAAGGAATAATTTTTTTCGGGTCTCTCTATAGGCCATGGAGGCGAGACTGCTATGCCATTCACCAGGACTTTTCTTCCCACTTCCAGAACCGCTGTGCCCAAATTTCTCACAGGAGCAGGCAAGGAGACTCCCTTAAGGTATGTGCATCTGTTTGGTTGCTGCCTAAGGGGGGGTCTCTGCAGGCATCAATCATTACTGCAGCTTAGATGTTCTTCTCTTTTTTACACCATATGCGTCCTACTGCAATACGACAACCTCGCCCTAAGCTTGCCTCTCCCGTCCCTCCGAAACAGCGCAAGAAAGCCTCACACAGCCGAGTTGCTTGGTGGCATGACAAACAGATGGAGATTTCTGCAGGCTATGCTGTTTTCTCCCTGAATCTTGGGCAGAAATGGAAGGTCATGGTGAGGACGCAGCTTGTGGTCTATTTTTATATAAGACAAGCATTACGGAGGGCGAAGCAGAAGAAGCATGTACGTCTTTTTCAATTTCCAGTGGCTCAGAAAGCTCATCTTCTGCTCCCGCTCAGCTGATGGCAAGTGTGGGGCACAATAAAAGTGAAGAGATGGTGCCCTCTCAAAAAGCCAAAACTTTCCCCTATATAAGAAATTTGGGCTAAAGACTCCCCATGTGGAGGCCCATGCTGATGCCAGTATTGGACAAGCGGCAAGCAACTCCACAAGTAGTATGGCATCCGGTGCTTCCACGTTGCCTTTGACAACTGTGGGGGGTGACTCTCAAAAAGAGGTAGATGGGCCAAATACTTGTGCTGCAACAGCTTTTCATATTTTTGAAGAATTGTCTTCAAGGTCCACTTTAGTGCAGAATTCTGGTTCCCAAGCGCCCGCTACTCTTGAATGTAAAGTCTGCCCACAATAATCCTGCTTCAAAAATGCCAGCGTCTCCCAGGATTCATTACCAGAGTCCTTCAAAGAAGTCATGTCTCTTGGTTATGATAAAAATGCAAATGAAGTTAAAAAAAAAGAAGAAAAAAAAAGAAAATACAATCCTGGCTGAGATTCGAGGTTTAAAGCTTCAACAAGCTTTAGATACACAGATGATAAACCAAAGGCTCGCTAAGATGGAGGAAACCTTGTTGGCACTTCCAAAACAAATATAGGAAGCCGAGCAAAGAATCTCTGATATCGAAGATAAGTTGGCACTTGTTCAATCTCGTATTTCACCTGAGTTTTCTCAAATTATGGAATTGGAGATGAAATTAGAAACAATGGAAAATCATTCAAGACGCTCCAATTTCAAGTTCACGGGAATCCCTGAAGAGAACGAATCACAGGGCCAAATACAGTCTGTTCCTCAATTTATTAACATGCTGATTAAAGATCATATTCTACCATCGGCCCCAGAGGATTCGACGATCATGCGCTCACACAGAGTTCCTTTCCATCAGTCACCCAGGGCCAAATATCCACGCGCTATCTTGGTCAACTTCTCTGATTTCCAGATGAAGGAACAAGTACTATTCAGAGCTATTCAGCAGAAAACATGTAAGGTGTTCTAAAATGCTTCCTTGAAGGTTTTTTCCATTCTTTCAGTGGCTTCAGCAAGGCGAAGAAAGGCCTTTCAAGAACTAGCCTATGAATTTAGGTCAATGGGTGCCCAGGCCTCCGTCGTCTATGCCACTAAGATAAAAGTTCTTTGGAAAGGTCAATTCAAGCTTTTTACCATTCTTACAGAAGCACAGGCTTTCTTAAAGTTAATCAAAAACTAAAGATATATGTATGATTTAAAGAATTTTTTGGCAGTTCGGCAGTGCACATCAGTGGCGGTGAGAGTGAGCTGGGGTGGGAGGTGGTCGTGACAGGTTTAGGATGCAATTCCATGGCAATACTTCAGTTGGGGGTTCACCATGGAATGATGCAAGGGAGATTTCCGCTACTTGGTGGGTACGGTGGGTTGGATGGAAATTGCTGGGTTGGTGTTGCAGAGAAAAACGAGTGGATCAAAATAACTTTTTGATGTTTTTTATCCATTTTTTTCCAATGTTTTTTCATTGTTTGGTTTGTTGGGGTTAAGAAAGAACGCACTTTCATAACATATACAGAGTATTAAAATAATTTCTTGTAATGTGAATGGGCTTTTAAATTACAAAAAAGCAGGCTCTCTGTTGAGCTGGTTGTCGTCTTTTTCCCCACAGATCTTGTTTATTCAGGAGACACATTTTAAGTCAAATTCAACCAAAACGACCTTACCCAAAGGGTACAATCAAGCTTATTTTGCTTCTGCAAATATGTCCTTTCGAGGGGTCGCCATTATTTTTGGTAACAATTGTAATTGTGAAATACAACTAGTCAAGATTCTCAAGGGTAATGGATCTTGCTAAAAATTAAGCTTTGGGTGTATTTCTCAATCTCTTGAAATATTATAGCCCCATATTCGATGATATTGAGGATTTGCAGCAAATTTATGATTTATTAATTCCTTCAGAGGGTTCAATAATTTGGGGCGGGATTTTAACTATTTTCAGGACATTCGGCTAGACACCTCAAATTCAGCTAAGAAGCAGTTGAAGCCCAAAACAACTAAATTGAATAATAGGATGAAACAGGAACTCGTCATTCTTGATCTGTGGCGCCAAGGCCATCCAGGTCAGTTTCATTATATCTGTTATTCTTCCAGGTACAAGTCAGCCTCTCAAATAGATGTTATCTTAATTGATAACTTGCTGTCTAGAGAGAAGTCAGAGAATATTTCTAACTCTTTTTCTGATCATTCAGCTATTTTAACGATAATTAATATGAATATACCTGGGCTGTGAAGTACTAAGTATTGGTATTTTGACAAACCCCTCCATGAAGATCTGGATTGGATTAAAGAAACTCACCTTTTATAAAAACTTAATTGAAATTAATGAGAACTCTGCTCCTGAGAGGCTCAAGTGGTGTTGTTCCTGCAAATAGCGGTTAAAAAAGATAGAGATAAGTTAAATAATGTTAGGTCGGAATCGCCATAAACTGCTTCTTTGCTAGATCTGGCGACAGCCAAAGAAAATCTGAGGCAATTTTTCAACCTAGAGGAAATCAAGAGGAGTAAGGCTTATAAACAAAAACTCTACGAGGAAAGCCAACACATAGGACACTGTGTGGCTTGGGCTACTAAAGTCCATAGCAGTGAAAATGTAGTCACTCAGATTAGAGATCCACAAACAGGCATAGTACAAGATTTAAAGGATGAAATTGCCAATGTTTTTCTGCAGCATTTTAAAATCAATTATGAGGAACCACCGGCTATAGACTTTGAGTGATTCCCTCAATAAGCCTATTTCACAAAATAAACTCAGCAATATACTAAAAACCATGGCTAATGCAAAAGCCCGAGACAATGACAGTATCCTGTTAAAGTATTAAAGGCCTTTGAGCCTCTACTTCTGCCTTTTCTTACTAAACTTTTTAATCTGATAAAAAATGATGAGCCTATATCGTTAAATAAGTAATGGTGGAATGCTTTCTCAAGAAAGATAAGGACCCCAGGTATCCCAGTGCATATTGCCCCATCAGTTTATTAAATGTAGACTATAACATGTTTATGAAAATCTGGGCTGTAAGATTGGCCCTTTATGCACAACAGGTAGTCCTTCTGGATCAGACAGGTTTTGTACCTCATAGATCTATGGCCTCAAACAACCTACTTTTTAACACAAACAATTGATTTGCAGTCAGCCAACAAAGCCAAGGCAGCGATCTTCATTCTTGATGCAGAAAAAGCATTTGACCTTGTTGAATGGCAGGCTTTAGAGAGATCTCGTCAGGGTGTTTTAGTGCTCTCAATTAGGATTTTCTTGTTGCACTTTTGCTGCAAATGTCTCTAATCTTTTGTACAATGCATGTTTCTTCTTTTTTAAGATGGGAACTTATTTTTAAACTATTATGAATTGTAATCCTATTTTACTTAGGCATGATCTATGTTTAAGGTGCTGCTTTTGCTGTAATTGATGATGATTTTTTAAATCCTTTTTACTCATGTATTTCTATTGAATTCTCTGCCAGAATCTTAGCACCTTATAGTACTAGCACTTTAATGGGTCTTCTTTTTTTATGCTATTTATTGATTACATTAAAGGACATTTTTGTTTGGTGATTGTCCGGCTTTGTCTTCTGTGTTATTGCTGCATTTCATCAATTGTAACTATACTTAAATCCAATCAATAAAAAATTACAAAATAAAAAAGTTAATGATTCTAAATAGAAAATGTAAATGACGTGCAGTCAATTAAATGGATATGAACTTTAAAACAGTTCATGCAAATAAGAATTACAATCACACCAAAAAAATTCAGGTATTAGAAATAATATTAAGGTGAACACAAAATACACCTTGAAGGAAATAGCTTTTTTCTCCCTGGTCTTCCCTGATTTTTCACTTTCTATGGATTTTATTTATTCTGGTTTCATGATTCTGCCATTCAGAGGCATAGTGCATGGGCTCTGCTCCTAAAACTGTACGTTTAAATTGTCTATAACAAACTGCATCATTTCACTTTCCATGGCAAGATGTCGCAGAAAGTTAAAAATCAAATGGGATCATCAGTGTGTCACACCACCTATGCATTTGAGCAAAGAATATGGCTCCAATGACATCACTGTGCCCTGGTTGGACTATGAATTGAAATCAACTTCAGTGAGCATTGGGAAGGAAATTGCCCTGCTTGCCATGTAGGTAAACCTACTTTTAAATATCGTCTAAGTCAGTAACACCTGCAGGGCTGGATGCCCAAAAGCTATTAGTGGCTATACATGTAAAACTACATTTACTATGAACAAGCCAAGTTATAAACAAAAGCCTATTTTCTGTAACTCTGCAAACTGCAAAAAATTTCATTAAAAGATATTTTTCAATTGCTATTAGGAATCTAACTCAAAAGTAGAATATGATTAAGTTTAGAAGGAAAACAAATTTGAGAAATTGTCCATTGTGCTAATGAAGAGCAAACTGATTTGGAACTGGCTTGCACATCTGCCTGCTCCTAAAATTGAAATATACACCCTAATTATGGTGCTAATTACTGTGTTCCTGGAGGACAATAGCCTGCCTATGGGAGCAGTAAGAACTAAATGGTGTCAATAGTGTCCATTTAGCTGGGATTAGTCATATGAGAGAGCGGAAAAAGTTGGCAACACTAAGATCAGCCTTGGCAGCTATTCCTTTTGAAGTTGAGATCTATAAAGATGTTGCAGAAACAAAAATTTTTCATTTATGCCCAGAGCCGCACTAGACTTTATGTCTCAGCTAATAGTAACAAGGAGCACCAATTCCAGCACTGGTAGAGAGAAAGATACCTCCCGAAGGGAGCAATAGGCATCTGCAGATAAAGGTCGGCTAGGGGTATCTTGGATGGGCAACTCTGGACAGGTTTGCAGTAAGTGAAGAAAGTAAGTGCTGAAAGCGGAAGCTGGGTTTCAGTGGGAAAGTTGCCAGGATTGGATGTAGGAATTTTCCAACTGGCTAGTGAAATGATAAGATTGGCATCACACCACCACCTCCTGAGAACATTCCTGGACCTAAGAAGACCACAACTAAGAAAGAAGACTCTAATTTACTGCTGGGGTAAAAGAAAACGTAAGGACTTGTGACTCCTATTGTCCTCAGTGACAGGAACTATTCTCTAAGGGTCAAGTGATTGGCATCACATTGCTGCTGCAGTGATGCCAATAGCAGAAGGGCTCCATACTCTGAAGACACCCAGTTGGGTCTGGTTAATGAGAGAGCTCTTCCTTGACCAACAGAAACCTGCCCTGGGTTCATGGGGGCTGTAGGAATGACCAGAAACACATTTAACACCAGCAAAAGCTTCGTCGGATTGTTTGACCTCCAGAGGATGTGGACAAGGTGCCGACGTTTTCTCAGTGAGAATGCACTTTTAAAAAACAAGGTATCTTGTTGCCCCACTCAAACATTTTCGCCATGTTGAAAAATGTTTCACTGGATCCGAAGATAATGGTATCCAGTGCTGTGGAGCTCTGTCAGGCTATAGCTTACCGTCTTGCCCTTCCAGAGGACTCTAAGCACCACAAAAGTGAAACTAAAACCAATGTGACCTGCTTTGCTTACCCAACACCCACTCCATCAGGATTATCCTAATATCGCTCATAGGTGATAGACAAACACAAACATTGACTCAAATTGGAGATTTGTTATCACCTTCAAATGTTCAAAATCCATATCCCTGGCCCGCTTTTACACAACTTTAGTCATTTTTATGTGTTTTGTCAAATTATCTTTTGGAAGTTGGTTCAATCAATCAATCAATCATAACAATAGTAAAGCGTATTACATACCTGTGAGGGTCTCAAAGCACTGGGGGGGGGGGATGGTGCTACTGTTCAAAGAGCCAGGTCTTGACGAGTCTCCTGAAGGTTAGGAGGTGTTCGGTCTGCCGTAGGCGGATGGGGAGGGTGTTCCACATCTTGGCGGCGAGGCAGGAGAATGATCTGCCGCCGGTGGTCACTCTTCGGATGCGGGGGACGGTGGCGAGGGCGCGGTCTGCAGAGCAGGGCTAGCGGGATGGGGTGTAGAGGCTGAGTCGGCTGTTGAGGTACGCTGGTCCGGTGTCATGGAGTGCCTTATGTGCGTGGGTGAGGAGCTTGAAGGTTATCCTCTTGTTGATGGGGAGCCAGTGCAGGTCTCTCAGGTGGGGTGTGTTGTGGCTGCAGCGCGGGATGTCGAGGATCAGGTATGCAGAGGCATTCTGGATGCGTTGGAGCCGTTTCAGGAGTTTGGCCGTGGCTCCTGCGTAGAGTGCATTGCCGTAGTCCAGTCTACTGCTGATGAGAGACTGGGTGACCATTCTTCTAGTGGTGGTAGAGATCCACTTGAAGATCCTGCAAAGCATGCGGAGGGTGTTGATGCAGGAGGAGGAGACGCTCTTGACCTGCTTTGTCATGGAGAGTGTGTAGTCTAGGATGACCCCCAGGTTTCGTGCATGGTCAGTGGGTGTAGGGGGTGCTCCTAGTGCCGTCAGCCACCAGGAGTCGTCCCAGGCTGAGGGGGTGGAGCCGAGGAGGAGGACCTCCGTCTTGTCCGAGTTCCGCTTCAGACAGCTGTTACTAATCCAGTCGGCAACAGGCTTCATAACTTCGTGGAGGTTGGTTTTGGCAGTGTGGGGGTCCTTGGTGAGCGAGAAGATCAGCTGGGTGTCTTCAGCATAGGAGATGATGTTTAGGTCATGTCGTCAGGCGACGTGGGCGAGCGGCGCCATGTATACGTTGAACAACGTTGGGCTGAGGGATGATCCTTGGGGTACGCCGCAGATGATCTCGGTGGCTTTGGAGCGGAAGGGGGTGAGGTGGACGCTCTGGGTTCTCTCAGTGAGGAAGAAGGTGGTCCAGTCCAGGGCCTTTTCTTGGATTCTGGCGTTGTGTAGGCGTGTTTTTAGTGTGCGGTGGCAGACTGTGTTGAAAGCAGCTGACAGGTCCAGGAGGATGAGGGCAGCGGTTTCTCCGTCATCGAGCAGGAGCCTGATGTCGTCGGTGGCGGCGATGAGGGCAGTTTCAGTGCTGTGGTTGCTACGGAATCCAGATTGGGACGGGTCCAGGATGCTGTTCTCTTCGGGGAAGCTGGTTAGTTGTTTGATGACGGCCTTTTCGATGACCTTCGCCAGGAACGGGAGCAGAGAGATGGGTCAGAAGTTCTTTAGGTCCTTGGGATCCGCCTTGGGTTTCTTGAGTAAGGCGTTGATCTCTCCATGTTTCCAGCTCTCTGGGAAGGTCGCTGTCTTGAAGGAGATGTTGATGGTTTTCCGGAGATGGGGTGTGATTGTGCTGCTGGCTTTGTTGAAGATGTGGTGTGGGCAGGGGTCTTCTGGGGATCCAGAGTGGATGGTGTTCATGATCTTTATGGTGTCGTCATCGTTGATGTTGGTCCCTGCGAGCAGGCGGTTGGTGCGGGTGGTGGTTGTGGGGGCGGGGTGCCGTTGGTTGCTGGGGTGATGACTGCGTCGAAGCTGTTGTGGATGTCTGCGATCTTGCGATAGAAGAAGGTGGATAGTGAGTCGCACAGGTCTTGTGACGGTGGGATGTTGTTGGTGTTGGAGCTGGGGTTGGAGAGTTCCTTCAAGATGCTGAAGAGCTCTTTGCTGTTGTGTGCGTTGTTGTCTATGCAGTCTTTGAAGGTGGTCCTTTTGGCGGATCTAATGAGTTGGTGGTGTTGGCGGGTGGCGTTCCTGTGGGCTGTGTAGCTTTCCGGTGTTCTATCACGGGTACAGTTTTTTTCCAGTTTTTGGCAGGTTTGCTTGGAGACCTGGAGGTCTTCGGTGAACCAGCTGGCTCTCTTGCTGGTACGGGTGTTGGGGGGTTTCTTGAGCGGGGCGAGGGTGTTGGCCCCAGTCGATGATCCACCGTCTGAGGTTGCAGGCGGCGGTGTAGGGGTAGGTGGGGTCTGCGGGTGGGCACTGGGCGAGGGCAGTGGTTAACTGGTCCTCGGTGATCTTGCCCCAGCTACGGCGAGGTATCAGCTGGGTGCGGTGGTGGGTGGTGGGTTTCCGGAAGGTGAAGTGGATGCAGTGGTGATCGGTCCAGTGGAGTTCGGTGGTGCGGTCGAAGGAGACATGGGTGCTTGCTGAGAAGATGGGGTCAAGCGTGTGGCCGGCGGAGTGAGTGGGTGCTGTGACAAGTTGTCGGAGTCTGAGGTTGCTGAGGTTGTCAATCAGGGTGGAGGTGTTGGAGTCATTGTTGTTCTCAAGTGGAAGTTCAGGTCCCCGAGGAGGATGTAGTCAGTGGAGGTGATGGCGTGTGTGCTGATGAATTTGGCAATGGAGTCGCCGAACTGAGGTCGGGGTCCAGGGGGTCTGTAGACGAGGGTGCCTCAGAGGGTGGTGTTGGGGTTGGTGTGGATCTTGAAGTGCAGGTGTTCAGCGGTGCTGAGGGTGTCGGCGTCTGTCAAGATTTTGAGGGTGTTTCTGTGGACGATGGCAATTCCTTCACCTATTCCGTTGGTACAGTCCTTGCGGGTGATCTTGTAACCTTCTGGTATGGCTATGGTGATGTCGGGCGCCGAGGTGGGGTTCAGCCAGGTCTCTGTCAGGAAGGCGACGTCTGGGGCATTGGTGTTGAGTACGTCCCAAGTTCGACGGCGTGTTTGCGGGCGGAGCAGGTGTTGAGCAGAATGCATCTGAGGAAGTTCGGTGGGTGGGTTGGGGGGCCGGATGCTGGTGAAGCTGCAGCTCCGGCAGGAGAAGGGTCCTTGTGTGCGCTTCGGGGTGGCCAGGCAGCACATGTGTGACCGTCCAGCTTTGAGTGCGTGGAGGGTGCTGGAGTCGTAGTGGTGGTGTGCATCATGGTGAGTGCGGGGGCCAGGGGTCCTGGTGCTGGGCACGGTCCAGGCTCGGACGGGCGCAGACGGGCTTGCCTTAGGCGCCCCAGCGCCATGCCGGCTGCGCGGCCACTTCGCGGCCTCCATATGAGTGGGAGTGGGAGGGAGGAACAGCTGGGAGGCGGGAGCGGGGCGGCGAATGGGAGCAGAGGGAGGCGAGGTCACAGGGGACGCAGCAGCGGGAAAGAGCATGGGCGGGGGGCGAGCGGGCACACAGCGGGATACAGAAGGAAAAAGTGGGTACAGAAGGGTACAAAACAACAATTCTAACTACAAGTACAGAGAGCACAGAAAAAAGAACAAGCAGGCACAAACCAGTATAGGCGGCAGCAGTGGCTCAGGGCACACAGGAGGGCTGTGTGGTGGTGTGAGGAAGCGACCTGCCTGGTGACAGGGTCAAAGGTCGCTCTCCTCCCCAATGCGCGGCCTCCATATGAGGGGGAGTGGGAGGGAGGATCAGCTGGGAAGCGGCAGCAGGGCGGCGAATGGGAGCAGAGGGGAGTGGGGCCTCAGAGGACGCAGCGGCGGGAAAGAGCGTGGGCAGGGGGCAAGCGGGCACACAGCGGGATACAGAAGGAAAAAGTGGGCACAGAAGGGTACAAAACAACAATTCTAACTACAAGTACAGAGAGCACGGAAAAAAGAACAGGCAGGCACAAACCAGTATAAGTGGCAGCAGTGGCTCAGGGCACACAGGAGGGCTGTGTGGTGGTGTGGGGGAGCGACCTGCCTGGTGACAGGGTCAAAAGTCGCTGGGAGCCTTATTTCGTTCTTAACTTTTGTGTTCTTTGTATTGCATGAACTTTACTTGAGAATTGCCTGCTGCTTATGCCACAGATACCAGGGGTTGAGCAAACATTTTCTTAGCATAGCATTGTGACCTAACCATAATGTGTTTATTTGGTTGGTTGGGATACAACCATCCAAATTTTTAAAAATAAACATTCACAAAGTTATAACCTTATAGGAATTCATGAACGTTCTCAACTGTTTTTTAATAGCCCTGGGTGAAATTTGAATGACACCAAAGTAATTAATGTAATGCTTATTATGCAAAATTCACAACATTATGCTTTTTTTTTGTCCTCATCTTACCAAGTAAGCGTCTGCAATTCTTAGATAGCCGCCCTTCCAGCCTGTGCGCCCCACAGGTACTGCATTCGCTTCGGTCTAGTACCCAGAACCAGACAAGGCCCATTGTTGGTGGCTTGGTGTAATAATAGGACCAAGAGGAGTTACACAAAGCCCAGGCCTCTACCCCATTCAGACAGTTGTCATTATCACTACCCTGATCCAATCTAGCCATTATGGAGGCAGTTTTAACCCAGTCCTGGGGCTTGGGGGTAAGGGGTTACTTCACTTCAAGCATATTTCCCTTTGAGCTAATAAAACCAGGTGCAACAATAAGCCTCTTTGTGTGTATCTCAGCTTCTTGCTCAGCGTGCCATCATCTCCAAATAGTACTATAGTCCCATTTAAGATGATTTTCTCTCCAGATATACCACATAAGGCTTCCTCAATTCCCCTCCAGAAGCTAAAGAGTCTAGGACACTCATTGAAGATGTGTAGATCGTTAGCCTGGATAAGGCCACATCTTGGGCATTTAGGATTTAAAAGAGGAGCGTACTTTGCTATCCTGGCAGGGGTGTAATATAATCTGTTAATAGCAAAGAAGTGATTCTTCTTAAGATTTTCCGGTTTAACATACTTATACAGCTGCTTCAAGTAAGGTTCATAGAGATCTTCAATATTACATTCCAGGGGTACTTGATTCCATATATGATATTGTGGGGGAAGTTCCTTATCATCTGCCTCTACAAACATCTCATACCGTTTTGAGATTTCTTTACGTTTAGGTTTTACATCTTTAAAGGAATGTTCAACCTCCCATATCCCTTGAGTTTCCCTCTCCTCAGCAGCAAACCAAGACACTAATTGTATATATTTAAATCTGGAGAGGCTCCCTCCAATCCTCGCTCTTAAAGCCTCCAATGGATGTACCCTCTCAGAAGATACTAAATCTGACCAGATGGTAATACGTGCTCTTTTAACTGATATTGCCAGGCAATCCTTAAGAAACTCCTGTGTCCTAGGTGAGTCCCAGATTGGGGCATACTCAGAGTAGTACCCTATCCCCATCTGGTTCTGACTTATACCATAGACTGAGGGCACCCTTTAAAACTTTCAAACAAACTTTTTTGAAATACCTAGGAGCTCCGAATTTATATAGGAAACTTTCTCCACCCTCTTGCCTTATCATCTCTGCTAAAAGTCTGCCCCAGGTCGACTCATCTGGTTTCGAGAGCATCATCTGAATATTTTTAAATTGAAAGGCAAAAGAATACCACTTTATATCCGGAAGAGCCAACCCCCCTTTAATCAGCCTACGCCTACGTTTCTTCCAAGTCAGTCTGGCCCCTTTATGGGCCCAGATAAAACTCGTGATCTTACTCTGGATTTTACTGATATCCTATTTTGGAAAGGTAAGGGGAATGGCATTAACGAGATACGTTAATTTGGGGAGAATTACCATTTTGACCAGACTAACCCTGCCGTAAATTGTTAGCGGGAGATTTTCCCCCTGGCTAGTAATCGTTCAACTTCTTTTATAGTCCTATTCAGGTTGATCTGCTGGATTTTCTCAATCTCTTTGATATTTGTGATACCCAGGTATTTAAACTCTTGACTTATACTGCCCTCCCAGTTACCTATATTCCAGAGCATTACCTCAGTTTTAGAGATGTTAGCTAGGTATCCTGAAAGAGCTCCGAATTCTACTAACAAGACTTCAATCCTAGGTATTGTCGACAATGGGTCATCGGTATATAATAGCAGATCATCTGCTTATAGAGCGACCTTGCTGCTGTACTGATGAGATTTAAGGGGAGTGATCAGTTTGTCTGCCCTGATTGTTTGAGCCAGGAGTACTATACATATGTTGAAGAGTAGGGGTGAAAGAGGACAGCCCTGTCTTGGTCCTCTTAGAATATCAAAACTAGATGTTAAAACCCAGTTTACTAGTATTAGTATTTTGGCGGAAGCCCCCTGTTAACAATTTACCAGACTTTGAATAAACATAGGCCCAAACCTATTGACCTTAACACCTCCCAAAGATAGACCCAACAGACTGTATCAGACGCCTTTGCAGCATCTAGTGCCACTACAGCCAAGGGTTCGGATCGAGCTGTGGCAAGATCTATATTGCCTATTAATTGTTGCGTTAGATCTTGTATATATCTTTTGGGAATAAAACCTTTCTGGTCAGCGTTAATCAGCTGTGGGGCAATTTTGACCAACCTCCCTACTAAGATGCCCATAAAGATCTTATAGTCCGCATTCAGCAGGGAGATTCATCTATAGGAATCTGCCCTTTGAGGATCTTTTCCGGGTTTCAGGATAAGAACAATAGTTGCCTCTTTCCAGGAGCTAGGTATCTTACCCTCTGACTGGTAGACTGAGTTAAACAAAACTCCCATAATTGGGACCAGTTCTTCCAGCAGAAGTTTATATATCTCACTAGGGAGAGCATCTGTGTCTGCTGCTTTGTTATTTTTACACTTCCTGATTTGTTCTCTAATCTCACCCTCAATTATTGAGGCATCTAGAAGGTCGCGGCTTTCAGCTGTTAACCTCGAAAGGGATTTCTCTCTCAGCCAGATCTTAAGGGCCTCCGTGTTAGGAGTAATTTCCTCCCAATAGAGCTCAGAGAATAATGAGATAAGCCGTACTTGCATATCCGCTAGTCTGCTCGATGTATCCCCATTTTCATTGATAATTAATTCACTTATATGATTTTATACACGGTCAGCCCTGGCTTTCTACGCCAAAAGTGCTCCTACCTTCTCTCTGTATTCGAAATTCTTCATGGATTTATCAACCATTGAGCCTTACATTTTTGGTTGAGCCTTACTTTAAACTCCTGGCGAGCATTATCTAGATCCCTCTGAACTTGGAATATTCTTTCAGGAGCTCCATTCTGCCTCTAACTGGGACAACATTATGCTTTTATGCCACTTTGCATAATGACATGATATTCCGTGTTAATATTTGCCCCAACTGCACTAATTTCAGATACTTGCTTCGTGTAATTATACATGATTTTGCATAATTTTGCTGTAATTTCATGTAAGTATGTGAAAGCAAATGACACAAATTTCGTACACCCTTACTTTCCATCTCCACGATCAAGTGTGTAAATTAAGGGTAAACTGAACATACCCCACAAACCCCTTTTTTCAGGAGGCTCAGCAAAAGTGGTCTTTGCAATTTCACAATGCTTATTCTTGCAGATGATGCATTGCAGACATCTAGCAGGAGTAGGTTTAAGTTACTAGATTTTCATGGGTTCCCAGGAATGCTCCTTGGGATTTTATGAATGGCAGAACATTAAGAAACCATTACAAATCATAGATTACAGTCCATGATGCACAGATATTCTAAATATTTTGTGATTTTAGCTCACAAATAAGGTGCCAGAATATTTGCTTCGAGTGTAATAAAGATAGATAAACTCACCACAGCAAAAAAAAAAATAATGTTCTTTCTGGATTGATGCCATGAATTCTGATCAATAAAAGAAACAGCAGTAAATAGAAAGTTCTACTCAAATATAAATCAGCAAAACAAATGAGGTGTGTGTAACTTAGAAGGCTTCCTCATTGAGACGATTTACGTTCTGAAAGTATGCTAAGGAAGCAATCACAAGTCAATATAATTGTGTTGCCTACCACAATAATCAATACTAATTAATTCTGAGTGTGTGGATAGTATCAGCGTTCTGTATGGGCTTTTTGTAAATCTGTTGTATCAAGAATTATTGATCCACTATATAAATAAAGGCTAACTGCCTATTGATCACACTACAAATCTAAGAGGACCTGTAGGACGTCTTAAGGTATATCTCCATGGGATCAGTGGCATAATATCGAATACAATAATGTTGAATTACCAAAATATCGATGAAAAAATATAGAATGCAAAAATATCGAATTCCTATCTACAAACAGGTAAGTACAAAAATATCTAATCAAAAATATTGTTGTAAAAATATAGGGGGCGATTATGATTGCGGATAATCCGCATCCTCCGGGCCGGCGGAAGCCACCGCCGGCCCGGAGGATGCGGATTATCCGCTGCGGACTGGAAAAAGACCCCCCGCCAGATTAGGATGGCTGGGGGATCTATTTTCCGTCCGCCGTTTTTCTGCCGCAGTCGTCTTCCGACAACGGCGGAAAAGCTCTAACATGGCTGGCGGTGTCTATCAGACACCGCCAGCCATATTAGGATAGCTGCGGTCAGATGCCTTTCCACTGAGGTATTTCCGCTGTGGAAAGGCATACGGTGTTGTCTTCTTCGGGGGCCCGTTGCCGTCCCCCAGGGTGAGGGGATGTGGGGGGTGTGGGGGGTGCACGGTGCCTGCAGCTTCGTGCATGCAAAGGTTAACATGCATTTTTTTAACAATTGCGGCGTGTGCTGCTTCAAGCAGCACCCGCCGCAATGTTAAAATACAGGATGTGACCGCCAGGGTGGCAGTCACATCCTAATTAGCACGGACGGCCCCTCCTCCTCTGGGGTGGCGGAAGGACGGAGGTCCGTCCGCCATCCTAATATGCCCCCTAGTTAGTCAAAATATCGTATTTTTTTAAATGTCTTAAAAGTCATTTAAAATTAATGAAATAATAAATATAATTAACTAGAACAGACTTAAAAATACTTAAATAACCTTAACATTATTAAATAATTAATGTAACTCATAAAAAACCATACACTTATTTTTTAATACATATATATATATTAGCATATTATTAATACAAAATATACAATATTTTTACCATAGGATAGCGGGAGGGTAAAATTTACTATTAAAACTCCAGTAAGTGCAACAGTAGGGAAAACATTGGATAGCGCAGGGGTAAAAATTGCTATTCCCACTCTAGTGAGTGCAACAGTAGGGAAAGCTTTGGTTAGCGTAGGGGTAAAAATTACTATTCCCACTCCAGGGAGTGCAACAGTAGGGAAAGCGTTGGATAGCGGAAGAGTAAAAATTACTATTCCCACGCCAGTGAGTGCAACAGTAGGAAAGGCGTTGGATAGCGGGAGGGTAAAAATTCCTATTCCCACTCCAGTGAGTGCAACAGTAGGGAAAGCATTGGATAGTGTAGGGGTAAACATTACTATTCCCACTCCAGAGAGTGCAACAGTAGGGAAAGCGTTGGATAGTGGGAGGGTAAAAATTACTATTCCTACTCCAGTAAATGCAACAGTAGGGAAAGCGTTGGATAGCGGGAGGGTAAAAACGGATATTCCCACTCCAGAGAGTGCAACAGTAGGGAAAGCGTTGGATAGCGTAGGGGTAAAAATTACTATTCCCACTCCAGAGAGTGCAACAGTAGGGAAAGCGTTGGATAGCGTATTGGTAAAAATTACTAGCCACTGCGGCAGGAGTCCTCGTCATAGGATCGAGAGCGGCGCGCGGAGCTCTAGCAGGTCTTCACCAGCCCCGTCCCTATCGCCGACTGCAGCCCGGGGAACGCAGCGCCCGACACACCGCGGCACCATGGGAAACGAGGCAAGCTACCCCCTGGCAATGTGTTCGCATTTTGATGCAGATTAAATTAAACGACTAGGAAATAGATTTAAGAAACTTGACTTGGACAATTCTGGTTCCTTGAGAGTCAAAGAGTTTATGTCCTTGCTAGAGTTACAACAGAACCCTTTGGTACAACTAGTAATAGACATATTCGATACAGATGGGAATGGAGAAGTGGACTTTAAAGAATTCATAGAGAGAGTATCTCAATTCAGTGTCAAAGGAGATAAAGAGCAAAAATTGCGATTTGCTTTCCGTATTTATGATATGGACAAAGATAGCTACATCTCCAATGGCGAGCTCTTCCAAGTATTGAAAATGATGGTTGGGAACAATCTCAAAGATACACAGTTGCAGCAAATAGTAGACAAAATCATAATTAATGCAGATAAAGACGGGGATGGAAGAATATCCTTTGAAGAATTCTGTGCTGTTGTAGGAGGCCTAGATATTCACAAAAAGATGGTTGTAGATGTGTGACTCGTCAGAGTACCACCTAACACTTCTGCTTTCTTCTCCATCTCCAAAGATCTGCTCAAGACGTCCGACAATGCTCTGTGTATTTAATTGGAAGTATTTTTCTCTGTGAAGCCACATTTTCCAACATGAGCCTCATGAAGCCAACTAAGTGTTATTGAACTGTAATTCTCTCAATAACCCAGTGTAGCACTTTAAAGTCTGAAGGACAGCAAGATGGAAAGAGCATATCAGTGTGGTGGAGAATGGGAAGGCGTTTGGCTTTTAATTATTTTTCTTCTTTTATAACAAGGAAATATATATATATAGCTTTCTATATGTAGTAGTTAGATGGACTTTAATTTAACCCCTTCGACACTCATGACGAGCTGGGCTCGTCATGGTGTAGCCTTCTCATACACTGATGACGAGCCCAGCTCGTCAAAAAACAATGAAAATAAGCAATTCCCAGCACAGGAGGGGAATTGTCTTAGCAGCCATGGAGTTAATATACTTGATTCAGAAACAAAACTAGAGTACAAAGTGCCAAGCAGAACATACAGTTCAATTTATGAATATCAATCCTTACTTTTATTTCACACAGTTTTATATATATAGTAGAAGAATGTAAGCTTGTATCTGCTTGTTTGGTCGGTTTTCTTTTCTTTGTGACGTTTGAGATGTCTATATAATGACCAGTTCATGCAGCATTGCTTCTTGAACAATCTGACATAAGAGACGTGTGTTTTATTTATGCTTAGTCATATATTACCAGGGACTGTGTCTCTTTGCAAGTAGCTTTAATAATTCATAGTATGAGAGAAAGTAGTTTAATACCATGCCAAGGGTTTAATCCCTATGTGCATAGAATAACTGCTGAGTGTTTACATTTGGACACTTATCTGTTACCAAATGAGCTGGTTGCACAGTTGCATAAATTGAATATCCCGAATTATTTGTAAATGAACATATTTCAGGGCGTGTTTTATATAAAACCGATATACACATTAAAAAATATATATATATTTCTATTCCCACTCCAGAGAGTGCAACAGTAGGGACAGCGTTGGATAGCGTAGGGGTAAAAGTTACTATTCCCACTCCAGAGAGTGCAACAGTAGGGAAAGCGTTGGATAGCGTAGGGGTAAAAATTACTATTCCCACTCCAGAGAGTGCAACAGTAGGGAGAGCGTAGGATAGCGTAGGGGTAAAAATTACTATTCCCACTCCAGAGAGTGCAACAGTAGGTAAAGCATTGGATAGCATAGGGCTAAAAATTACTATTCCCACTCTAGTGAGTTTAACAGTAGGGAAAGTAATGATTGAATATATCAATAAAAAAATTAAATATTAATACCAATAAAAAATGTCTTACAATGAATTACCAATTTAATAATATGTCATAATTAATCAATTGGAAATACAAATAAATATTAGTTATTCAAATTAATTACCTATTCATAATTAATTAACAACAAATTGATTTTCAATAACAAAAACGAATTATTAATAAAATTAATACCAATTAATAATTAATTAACAGTACATTAATTATCAATACACAAAAAGTAATTTTAATATGTAATTAATTACAACTAAATTACTTCCCACCCTATTCTCCTATAAACCCACAACCCTCTACGGAAAAAAACATTAATACAATTAACATAATGATCAAATATTAAAAACTAATTACCAATGAATAAAAATTAATTACCAATTAATTCAAAATAAATACCAATAAATAAATAAAAATATTTATTCATTACAAATAAATTACTTCCCACCCTATTCCCTTATAAACCCACAACCCGCTACAGAACTAAAACGCAAAATTAAATTAAAAATAATTAGTAATATCTAAAAATGTATATTTAATTTAATATAATTAAATTACTTCCCACCCAATTCCCCTATAAACCCACAACCCGCTACAGAATTAAATTACGCAAAAAATTAAATAACATAAAATTCATTACTTAAAATAAATTACAATAATAATATACACTTTTCACACATATACTAACATACAAAACACTTTAAAAATTTGATATTATTGAAAATTCGATATATTTTAATAACTATATTACATACTTCGATATTTTGACTTTCTATATTTTAAAAAATTGATATTATATTACTTACCTTCAATTCGATATTTTTCACCACTATATTCTGTCCATTCGATATTTTGTCCATTCAATATTTTGACTTCAATATTATGGCTATTCTATATTTTGAATTCGATATTATGTCTAGTTACCTCTCCATGGACTGAATAATTTAAAAAAATTAATATGAGTTAAATTATATCGATGGCACTTGTAGAACGGCAAAAACATTGTTCAGTTTGACCCTTTTTGCCAGGTCACCCCCCAGCTTTTTGCCTTCTGTTGTGGATCCTGTTTTTGTTGCCATTAGGACTCTATCCCTGGTAACCAGTGGTAAAATGCTTGTGCTATCTCCCTAAAACATGATACATTTGGCATCTACCTGATTGGTACATTTAATTTGCTTGCAAGTCTGTATTACATTGTACTACATGTACCCAGATACTGTAAATTGAATGCTGCTAGATGGCTGAAGTACTCATTGTACCACCCACTAAAGTAGCATTCTAAAAAACATGTCTTAGATTGGCAACTGCAGCCTGTGTGGCTACTGCCATATCTACCTGGCAAAATAAACCTTTTGCCAGGCCTAAACCTTCTTCTTTAATAATTATAAGTCACCTCAAAGGTATGCCCTGATGACCCATAGGGCAGGGTGCATTGTATTTAAAAAGTAGGATATGTGGGTTTACATTTAACATGTCCTGACAGGGAATAACATCTAAAGTCCTTTTTCAGTGTTGTGAGGCTTTTTTCTCCTATAAGCTAACATTGGGTTACCTTATTACATTTATTAAGTGCTAAGTTCAGATAGTGAGCATATGGAGATTTGCTGTTTAAACTCAAATTAATTGTAATTTCAAATCCTCTTTAAAGGCGAAGACAAGTTTTAAGTTACAATCCTGAAAATGTAACTTTGAGGAAATTGACATGTTCTTGTCCCAATCGTCTGTGCCTTCTGTTAGTGTATTACTTCCAGACAGTAACACAGAGGGGGCTTAAGTTTGGACAGGTTGGGCCATCCTGGTTGGATGACTGGGGAAGGGCTGTGCTCAAGACCACTTACACCTCAAAGGGCTTTGCCTACGTCGCACTGAAAGAAACCTGACACCAGGCCTGCACTACCTTTTGTCACTCTTAGACGGTTTTGTCACCCCCAGACAAAGGAAGGGGATGAACTCTTCAAAACCAAATGTTGGGGGAGGACAGGGAGTTCCCCACACAAAGGCTGGCACCAGATATAAATATTGGACCTGCTTGGAC
Source organism: Lissotriton vulgaris (assembly GCF_964263255.1). Lineage (NCBI taxonomy): Eukaryota > Metazoa > Chordata > Amphibia > Caudata > Salamandridae > Lissotriton > Lissotriton vulgaris. The sequence continues at coordinate 822,006,729 of NC_141694.1, read as the reverse complement.
CAGCAAGTGGACTTGTCTAAGGAACCTTCTGGTCTCTGCTCAAGTGAGTCCCTTATCCCCATGTGGTGCCTCCTCATGTCCTGGACCCTTGGCAGGCATCAGAGTGTATTCCTCCTAAATAAAAGTTGGAAACCTAAACTTTGGGCTCCTCGCCTCTATGAGGAGGCTCATTCACAACAATAATCTGCTGCCCATGACTACAGCCAATGCAAAGCTTCGCAACAACAGCAACAACCGCCTGCGGCGCTCGATTGGCTCTTTGCACTAAAGCAACCGCCATCCTCAATGCCACAATGCCCGACCTGCTCTTCACGGGACAAACATCCGTGATGCTCAGCCTCTTCCTTGCAGCCCCCAACATTGCGAACTGAACTATTTGTGGTCAATTAAGATATTGGGGACCGATGACTTTGGTCGGGAGTCACAACACTGCAATTACAATGCAACTGCACATGGGGCTCGATTACGATGTCGGTCGGAGTTGCCTCCAACCAACACTGTCGAGTCTCGGGAACGGCCGACCTCTGGTCAGCAGTCCAAACACCGCAATTACAATGCAACCGCATATGGTGTGGTCGCATACTCCCATTTCTCTATGGGAACTTGTGCTGCGGACATAAACCAGGTGTAGCACAAGCTCCCAAATGAGAAAAGGGAGATTCTGTTAATTCCTGCATGGCATGCACCTCAAGTTGCCTGCTACGTGGTGCAGGGATCAACAGGGGCTCAGCCTCCAACCAGAGGCCACATAGTGAAGGGGGGGCCCTTCTAGGGGCTTCCAAACTCACTTTCTGACAGGTTTTACATGTCGGAAAGCCTGGCATGGAAAACCTGCTAGAAACCGAGAATCGTAATCCCAACGGCGGAAATGCTATATATTGGGATTAAGGGCCGGTGTCCTTGAGCCCATCGGAATCCAGCTAGACCCACTAGGCTGTAATTAGGCGGTCAGAAGTGAAACAGCGATGAGGCTTGGGCAGTGCTTTCCGGGCCTCATTTTAATAAGGCCCTATATGTCCGATTTAGAAGATAACTTTTCAGCAGGTCTAAATTGATCCCTGTTTTGGACCTGTGCTTCATCACAGTCATCCTGAACTTGTGATTTCCTTCCAGTCTAGCGCAAACACAAGACCATGAGTGGCACTTTGGGCTTTTAGGTGCTATTTTCACTAAAAACTTCAAACTACTGATCGGATTTATGTTGTTCTGGTATCATTTAATTGATTAAAATGTACTCTACTTTTTTATGTTGGTTTGGGATTTTTGAAGATAAGTCTTACTGTTTTTGCACTAGGCTACCAGAGGGTTAAGCACAGGTTAATTTAGTGACTTGTGGTTCACCTTGGCAAGGATTGTGGTTGTTTCTTGAGTGGCGCATCTACCACCTTTCACCAATAACCCAATTCCTTACAAACATGGATACAACTCGCTTTTGCCATTCAAAAAGAGGTACCCCACTGCTCATCCATGAAGGTCATATTGCAATAATGAGTGCGATGTAAAAAATGTGAAGAAGGTATGTTGTCTCTTCCAGAATATTGGCCATATGTGTCTAATGTAGATCAAGGAAGATCAGATCAATGTTCGATTTTGATGGCAATCAGTAACTCCAATAGTTTCAATTAGATTCATCATAAATGTATCTTCTGTGGGTGTTCCTAAATTTGGGAAAGAGGACTGTTCTCTTGGACATAAGTCAGAAATGCCTGTCCTAGTCACTAATAACAAAAATGTATTCAAAGAAAAATACCAGACAATACTTCAGAAAAGTTTTCGATGAAAGTGAAAAAAATGTTTTCTCTAATATTGATTGAAAAGTCTGTAAAACCTATCCATTATATAACATACTAGATGGCTAGCACTCAAATTTCGGGCAATACAACATTAAAAAAAATGTATTCTTGCATCCATTTTACAGTAATTGCATTTATTTTAAGCTTCATACCCTGATGAGGCATCAAGGCTCATTTTTCTCAAGCACTTGGTGTACTTGATCTAAAGACTTTGTTGTACAGGATCTAATTTCCTCACTGGCTCGTAGGGTTTTTCTCACCATCAGACACCTGTTTTATAAATGTGCTCGCTTAATGAAAAATATAACAACATAGCATAACATTTGCAGAAGGGTAGCAATAGTGTGCAGCTTATTAGGGTAACTTACGTAAACCTAAGGCCTAAGTACCCTAAATTGAGCTATTTCATTAAGATCCTAAAATGAATAGTAATGTGTCATCAAGTTAACTTGTTCTGCCAGTCATCAAAAATAATCTGCCTCATACGCACTGGGATCAGGAGCATGAACTGAAAGGGGGTCTTTAGGAGATTCAGAACTCAAGGGCGCACTGCCTAAGTTTATACGTTACAGTGTGTAAAGTAGAATGTTGCTGTGTAGTGCGTAAAGAGCAGACGGAAAACACCCTTAACCGTCCAGAAAAGTCAAACAGACTAAGCAAACATTACAAAGCTAAGCTCTCGCAACTACAGTGTGTTCTCACAAATAAAGTACAATGACCGATGAAAATAAATGAACAGAAGCAGATTCTTTAGTGTGTTTCTTCTTGTCACAGCAAGATGTAGGTTTATTCTCTCCAGACTTGAGGAATGTCACAATCGCCGACACGTGTTTCGTCGTGTACGGTTGAGTCAACACGACTCTTCAGGGCTTAGAGTTCAACTCCAAATGTATGGGTTGAAAATAAGTCTGGACCTCGTTGTTGCGTTCACTATATAAGTCAGAATCAGAAATATGGCTGGTATGGAAGCGTCTAACCAATAGGGTCACGTGTAATAGACACTTTATATCGTTAAGTCCCGCCTTAATGGTCGGTGATGAGCCTCGAGTGTTGGCACTCTGAGTACGGCTGCGTCTCAGGCGGAAGCCGGGAGGGGATCCATCGGTTTTGTTGATTAAAGGGAACGGGTGCGTCTCCTTTTTGGCGGTGTGCCGTTGTAAGGTATCCCTCCTCTGGTGGTTCCCGGCGGTTGTCTCTCGTGTACAGTGTGCAGCTTATTAGGGTAACTTACGTAAACCTAAGGCCTAAGTACCCTAAATTGAGCTATTTCATTAAGATCCTAAAATGAATAGTAATGTGTCATCAAGTTAACTTGTTCTGCCAGTCATCAAAAATAATCTGCCTCATACGCACTGGGATCAGGAGCACACTCCTTTCTTTTCTGCCTCCATTTGTGCATGCAGTTTTGCTAATTAACAGTAAATAAAATAAATAAGTTCATGAAAAATATACTTCTAAAGTAGGAGGAGAAGTGTCTGCTCTGCCTGCCTGTGTCTGTCATGCTCGAGAGGCAGGCCTGAAGGCTGGTTGCGACTAATGCACTTCTGAGCATGTGCATGACCGACAAGTCTTTCCCAGGCTGAGATCTTACCGCCTTGTGACCTGTGAGGTCTTCAGCCCCACAAAAGCCATAGGTATGTACACTACGTTCCACCAACTGATGGCAAGTAGGCAAAGTTAGACCAGGGCTCAACCGGTTGAAATTTTGAAGCACCAGGGGTCAGAGCTTCACAGCAAGCAGGGGCTCGAGCCTCAGCCATCCTCTCCCTTTCACCACACATCACAGGGAGGAGTCAGCTCACCTCACTGGCACTGTGTCGAGCTATGATAGGCTGCTTGCAGGAAGCTGTGCATGGGGGCCTGTGAAGTGGTTTTGAACCACTTATGAAGACTCTAGCTTTCTGTTACTTTGCTGTTACTGCAGCTGCCGCCTCTCTTAAGTGGTAGGGTGGCCGCGGGGGAGTGCTAGGCGTTGGGGGGAGGGGGGTGGGTGAAATAATATAAAAGAAAAAAGAAGAAAACTTACCTGCCACTCCGCTCTGCTCCCGCTGATGGCCACCTCGTCGCTCCTCTTGTCGCCGTCGGACCGAAAAGGGGATGAGCTCTCGGGGCACAGGCTCCACACCCAATCCAGACACTGCTCTCACATGACAGCAGCACCAGGATGGGTCTGAGTGGCCTTGTTTGCTGCTCAAATGGTGCATTGGAGCCTGTGCTTTTTCTCCAACCCTTTTGTGTAACACAGCCTGATTGGAGAAACATAAGTGGGCACGTGCGTTTGGCCAGCCCAGAACGGCCGGCCAAGCACACATGCGCACTTATGAGTGCACTCTACTCCTCCTCCCTGACATGCCCGGCCCGCCCCTCCCTATACTTATTGAGGGGCCCTCCCTCCACTTATTGAGGGGCCCTCCATCCCTCTGCTTATTGTGGGGCCCAGACAGACAGCATGAATAAAATGACAATAACTCTGTTATTTTATTTATTATTATCTGTTGGCGAGGGCTGTGGGGTGACATTCCTCCGCCATTATGGAAGAGCCACCAGTAGTAAAGTACAGGCATTTGTAGACCCGCCACTCTCCTGTTTACATCAATACCAAGCGTTCTGCTAGCTCCGCTAGTAAGGTAGCCTGGTAGACTGTGTACAGCTGCATTTCGAATTGTGAATGGTCTGTCTCACTGTCTTTATTTGAAAAATAATAACTGCTGCCAGTATAAACTACTCAGTTTGTGGTGTCCAGTGAATGGTAAATTATCATCGTTTTTACATTTGCCAATTTTGTTTGGACCTTGAAAGTACCAATTGCACTTTGGTCTCAGATAACTGTTGAGTGGCAATGGAACAGTTTAGTCCCAACCGAGCATGCTGACCTAACAGCATACAAGATGTTTACCAAATAGCATTGATGGTGAGCTGTGTAAACTTTACTTCGAAAGGGTTCCTTGTTCCCTACTTGCCTTCACTTTGAAGCAACTAATTACCACCCTCCACGTTTACCAATTATAGAATGTCTTAGTCATTGCGCTTCTACCACGATTCCTGTGTCTAAAATAAAACCTGCCTGCCCCTCAAATCTCAACATTTCCATCTACAGGAAGAGTTTTGGACAGAAGAACAATCCTTTCTGCAATTCCCCATCAACAAGATCTTCAATTCCTTGTTCATAGAGACAAGAAACCAGAACTTTAAGTAGGCTCCTACTGATAACTGACAGTATGTCCAACTAGGCCGTATGTGCAATTTTATTGTTTACCACAGCAATGCAATAAATAAATGAAATTCAATAGAAAAACTGCTAAGAATTTGAAGAAAAAAAATGACAGAAGAAATAATATCCATATAGCTTCCTAACTCGCACTGCTCAGAAACTGGACATACAGAATATGAGTCTATTTGGATTGATGGCTACTAAGCAATGTGATTTTTTTTCCTCATTTAGTATAGTGGGACTTTCCAATGCCAGAATCTTATGGATGTAATGGAAGTCTGGTTAGGTTGAAGCAGGGAGAGGGACAAGGAGCCAGAAACAGGTATAAATAATAAGCCTCGTAGAAAGTGGCTTTCTCACTCAAATGGACTATTTGTATTACATTTATTTATACTTTTTCAAAAAATACAAAGCAGGCAGACAAGAGTACAGACAGAGTATCAGTGCCGGTGTACAGATGAAACGGGTACAGTAGACCAACGTAATTGATCTGAGGGCCAATAAAACACGGTGAGCGAATGATCCATGCATTGGAGCATTAGAGACAACATCATGAGAGAGACCACATAATAGCAGTATTCAATTGTTGGGCAAGTTCAGAGGCGGGGTGGATTGAGGGGGGGTCGGGGGAATGTGTACCAACCTGTCAAGGGTCTGGGGGGCATAGGCAGTTGCCACAGTATCAGGCTGTGTGTGATCAACATCAGAAACTGGGTGTGTTAGCAGATATGTTGTGAGGGGTCCCCAGTTGTCTCGGGCCGCGAGGGAAGTGAGAGTAGCTCAGCAAAGGCGTATATTTGGTCCTGCCATTATACCATATCTCGGATCCATTCCTTAAACTTAGGTGCACGGCCTCGGCCCCAATGGCATGCAATACGACGTTTGGCAAGGAGAAGGCTGAAGGAGATACATTTTCTGTGTGTCACTGCTATGGTTGCGTTATAGCCAAGAAGGGCAAAAAGGGGAGTGTGTGGGAGATGTAGCGATGTCATTTGTTCCAGGGCTTGCAATACCTGAGTCCAGTACCCCTGCACAACAACGCAGTCCCATGCCTGATGGAGGAAGTATCAGCCCCTGCAGCCCCACATCGACCGCACCTATCATCATCACGCAACCGAAAGTGATAGAGTTTAGCAGGTGTATAATATGTACGGTGTAGGTATTTATAGTGGAGTATCCGGAGGCGGCTACTGGAGGTGCTATGTTCCATTTGCCCGCAGCAGTAAGTCCACTGCTCCTCCGTTATGGTTAGCTTCAATTCTGCAGACCATTTACACTTGGAGGTGATTGGGGAAGCGGACTGAGTGGTGTACAAAGAGTGATAGATGGATGAAACAAGATGAGGTGCTGCATCTTCGGCCAATATAAGGCGAAGTGCAGCGACCTCTGGTGGCTCACTGGGGAAGGAAGGAGTGTGTTCTTTGAATCCCTGCAGCAACCGGATATATAAAAAAAGGTCCATGGGGGAGGGGGGTAGTGCGGTGAAGAGGTTCTGCGAGGTTCGAAATTTGCCCTGGAAGTAGAGATCCCCCCTAGTTTTAATCCCATATTTAGCTAGGGTTTTTTAAAATACTCCCTCCAGTGGGACCGGCATTTTCGGATGGTATGACAAGGGAAGCAAAGGCGAGTATAGCATAGGGGCCCCGGTTCTTGTAACAATAAGTTGCCACGCCCTAGCAGGGGTAGTGATCGGGTCGGAGTTTCCGCACGGTTAGCATCAGCAGCAAAGGTAGCACCGTCTAATGGGATGAGACCTGAGAGCTAGTGCTCGGCCGCCACTTGAGGCATGTACCTAGGGGGATGGAACAAGAAGTGTGCATAATGAGCCTGTGCCCAAATATATTAGAGCTCAAAATTGGGGATATCGAACCCCCCTTGTACGAAGGAGCGAGTGAGGGTGTCCCACTGCACTCTGGGCTGCCTACCTCCCCAAGTGAGGCGAAAAAGCTTTGTGCGGAGCATCGAAAAAAAGCCTTGCTTGGGTTATAGATCACGTTTGTGAAAAGATAAAGGAGTTTAGGAAGGATAAATATTTTAATTAAGGATATACGGCCTGCAATGGATAGCGGAAGGGTGATCCAGCGAGTAACATTGTCCCTTATCCCATCTACAGTACAGTCATAGTTAAGGCACCTCAATTTCTTGTGATTTGCAAATATCCAGATACCGAGATATTTAACCTCATCAGGGCACCACTCAATTGGAAAGTCCGGGTCAAATTCTGTAACTGAGGAGGTAAGGGGCAAGAGTTGAGATTTGGACCAATTTATATGGATCCCAGATAGACCCCCAAATCGCACAAACTCATGCAACAGCGGATTGAGGTCCGTCTGGGGCTCTCTTATGTATAACGTGATATCATTTGCGTACAAAGAAATCAGGATATGTCGGGACGGGCAGCGGAGGACCTTATCTTGATGGTATTGCCCGACTTTAGCTGCAAGGGGCTCAATTGCTAAAGCGAATAGGAGTGGCAATAGCGGGCATCCTTGATGGGTGCCTCGATATATTGGGATGGGAGACGAGGAGGGAACATTAATAAGGACTTTGGCAATGGGCTCAGTGTAGAGGAGGCAAATCCAGGATATGAATCACCACAGGAAACCCATGTTTCGTAAGATCACAAAAAGGTAGTCCCATTCCACTGAGTTGAACGCTTTTGTAGCGTCGAGGAATACTGCAGCAATGGTTATCTTTGGGTCTATTGTGTGCAGAGTGGAGAAAAGCGTGCATAGATTATGCGAGGTCGCTCGCTCAGGAGCGAAGCCAGCCTGGTCGGGGAGCACCAGCTTATTCATCAGAAGGCTAAGGCGGTTAGCTAAAAGTTTTGCAAGGATTTTAGTGTCCGTATTAAGTAAGTATAAGGGTCTATATGAGTCGCAGCAGTCTGCAGCTTTGCAGAGCTTAAGAAGGGATGACGTTAGTGCTAGTCACATGGAGGGGGGCAGGCAGCCAATTTCCAGTGTTTCATTAAAGACGATTTTAAGGATGGGAAGCAGCTGGGCTATGTAAGCTTTATAAAAATTGACAGGAAGGCCATCAGAGCCTGGGGCCTTACCAGATTCCATTTGCATAATTTCCTCGTGTATTTCATCATTTTCAAAGGGAGCCGTAAGGAACTTCCTTTGCGTATTGCCCAACCAGCTCAAAGTGATATCTTGCATGAAGGGGCAAAGTCAGGGGCTTTGGTTCTACAAGTGCTGTACAATGTGGCATAGAAGTCAGTGAAGGTGCGCAGAATATCCTGACTGTCTTTGTGCTGTATTCCTTCCAAATATTTAATCTCGAGGACATAAATGGCGAATCTAGGGTGCTGTACCATTTGCGCCAACTGCCCTCTCCATATTTGCGCGCAGTATAGTACTTCCCGCAAAAGCCTGCCTCTGATGCGGCCGTTACCTTATATTCCGTGAATTTTTCTCTAAATGTAGAGAGCTTTTGACCCGAGTTCGGTCCCCAGAGTTCAGCCTCTAACGGTTTGAGTTAATTCTCAAGTTTATGAAGGGTACGGCGCAGATCACGCAGGACCCCAAAGCTTTTGGCCATGCAGGCCCCCGTATTGTAACCATAAAAGCTTCCCACACTACACCCACCGAAGAAACAGAATCAATATTAGTCTGGAAGAAGGAGGTGATTTCCTCACCTATTTCCGCTCTGAACACCGTATCAAGTAGGGCCTCCGGAGCAAACCGCCAGATTTGTGGGCGCGGATCGCATATCCGGTGGAGCAATAGTTATGAGAACTGGCGCGTGGTTTGAATAAGTCCTGGCAAGGTGGGTGGCACGCTCATGTCCAGGAAACTGCGCCCCGGGAAACTATCCAGTAGTCGAGTCTGGCCAATGAAGCATGGAGGGCAGTATATATATCTCTGGGATGGAGATGGCGCCAGACATCAGTGGGCCCATGGGCTGTGAGAATTCCCTGTATGGTTGCCTGTGTTTTGGTGTAGTGAATGGGGAGGGGGCTTGACCTGTCAATCGCCGGATTGAAAGCAGAGTTGAAGTCTCCCCCCCAAATAATATGAGTGGAGCCTACTTGCAGAATTCGACCCCATAGTGTGGTGTACAAATCCGTGTCATCTGTATTTGGACCGTAACTACACACTATCGTGACCGATTGAGTCCCAAGTGTGCCCCAGTGTAGACGGCTACGCCCCATACGACCCTGCTGTGTACCTCCCAGGATGAAGGGAGAGTTGCGCTTAACTAGGATGGCTACCCCCCTAGAATATGTGGAGTAAGAGGAGAAAACACGGTTTATGACCCACTTACTGGCAAATGTGGGAGAGCCAGAGGGGTCAAAGTGGGTTTCCCGCAATACCACTATGTGTACATGATGTCTGTCCAGGTAAGAAATGATTTTCCTACATTTCCGAGGGTCCAGAATGCCCTGAACATTCCAGGAGATTAGGTTAAGGCATAGGGGCTCAGCGTGCTGTTACAGGAAGGAGTACACTATTAAGGTGAATAAATGGCCTGCGGAGAATATAATACCATGCATGCCGTCAAACAGAGTATGTGCCGGTCAAAAAATTGAAAAAACAATGCAAACAGTGAACATAAATCCCCCTCCCTCCCCCAATCCACAGCGGCACCCCAAATGTGCCGGCGGGACCACCATCACCCAACACAACTAACACATTGCAACTGTGCAATAAGGAAAGAGTCATTGCGAAAGTAGAGTGATCTAAGGGGACCTCCCATGTGGGGGTACACCAGTGTGCAATGAAAGCCTCCCCCAGTGCTGATGGTCAAGGGGAGAGGGTGCTTGGGAAACATAGTGCGATGATAACACAACCGCCAGTCACGTTACATTACACATTAAAAAAGGGGGACATTTTTAAAAAATTCTTTAAAAAAAAACGGGGGGGGGGGGGCCCCCAAGGGACATCAGTAGTTGGGGGACAGATCGTGCCGACATAAGCATTATAAAGGTGAGAACATACAACAGTGAAATGATACAGTCATTATGCATTCAGCTGCAGAACTTATCTATGGTCTGAGAGAGGAGCATAGGACGGTGTAGTCCGGAACCAGCTGGGTGCAGTAAGGGTGAATACAACTTGACATCACTCCCCAGTGTTCCCAGCAGTATGGCCGAAGCGACGGCACGGCTGATGTGTCACAGAGATAGGAAGGCAAATTGCCACTTGGTGACAAGGTTCTTCACGGGACAGAAATAGGGAGGTAACTCACGACCAGAGGGGCAGAAAACTAAATTCAGTCAGCACTCAGTGATGGCGATTGGGAGAGGCGCTCTGGAGAGTCTTTTGTCTGACTGCTCTTTTTGATGGTGCGAAGAAAGTCATCCACCTGCTGTTCGTTCGTGAAGAAGTGATGCTTGTCCCGGTAGGTGACTCTCAGACGCACTGGATAGAGCAAAGCATATTCATTCTGAAGCTTGCAGAGTTTTTGCTTGGCCTGAAGAAGTTTACGGCGGGCCTCCTGCACTGCCATCATGAAATCGGGGTAGATTGAGAAGCTGGTGCCCTCAAATTGTAAGTTCTGATGATCTATGTCCAGTCTCAGCACAATATCCCGGTCTCTGTAATTTAGTAGGCGTGCAATTATCGACCTCGGGTTAACCCCCCGGGCTGGGCGTGGACCGAGGGATCGATGTGCCAGCTCCACTATGAACTGAGATGAGAAGGCTTCTGCTCCAAAGGTGGTGCGTAGTAGATGTACGAGGAAATCTTCCATCCTACCGGTGTTTGTGCTCTCCGGAATTCCTGTAACGCGGATGTTATTGCGCCGACTTCTAGCTTCCAAGTCCTCGTTCTTGGCAGCAATCACCTTTAAGAGCATATCCATCTGGGATATTTGGTGGGACATCTGCGAGGTAGTGTCTTCCGTATCCAAAATACGCTTCTCTGCCTCCTGGATCCGCTCATCATGCTTCTCCACCTTTTTGACTATGTAGTCCATGCGCGTGCTCATTGATTCCATTTTGGTGGAGAGGTCAGTCAGGCTGCAGCGCATGTCCAATAGTAAGGATTTGACCTCGTCTTCTGGAGCTGTGGGGGGGACCGAGGAGGACGCTGTGGGTGATAGATCCGGATCTTCAGTGCAAGATCGAGTGACAGATCTCTTGAAATCAAAGGGGAGTTTAGTTTATCGGCCTTCAGGCTTCCTCATGTTGTCTACCTAACGGGCAGAGTGACCTAGCACAGATGGGAGGCAAAGCCCAAGGCAGACGTGTTTCTGTACAAGAGGGACAGTGGGGAGGGAGGCCAGGCTAATTCCAGGAAGAGTGTCAGCAGCACGGCGCAAAGCGGCAGAGGTGGAGGTCCCGATATATGGCAGCCGCAGGTTGGATGGAGCAAAGGGGTCCAGCAAAAAGGGGCCGAGAAGTCAGTCTCTGGTGTGGATTCCAGGAGCATTGTAACTAGAGCGGAGTGCAGTTAACAGCTTATATGGAGCATGCGAGCACTACCCTGCCGAGGGGGTAGTAGGGAATAGCGTGAAACACCTGCGTGCAGAATTGTGCGTAGAGGCGGCTCAGGTTCCCCTCAACGAGGCATAGGGCACAGGTTCATAACAGGCGTAGGTTCAGGGAAGTGCATTCACCGAGTTCTTACCGGCGTGGTGGCATGTCTGGCGAAGGCCAGAATTGTCCCGTTTGAGGCAGTAATAGGCGCCGAGCGCTGAGTACAATCAATGGCGCCCGCCGTCGTAGCAGGTGGCAATGGCAGCAAATGGTCCACCGGCGTGCAGAATTGTGTGGAGGACCAGCTCAGGTTCCCCTCACCGAAGCATAGGGCAAAGGCGGATAAAGGGCGTAGGTTCAGGCAGGTGTATTCACAGAATTCTCGCCAGCATGGTGACGTGTCTTGCTGGCCCCAGAACTGTCCTGTTTAAGGCGGTAATAAGCGCCAAGCGCCAAGTACAATCAATGGCGCTGTCAGGTGTAGCAGGTGGCAATGGCAGCAGATGGTTCACCTGCGTGTAGATTTCTATGGAGGGTCCGGCTCAGGTCCCCCTCACCGTGGCGTAGGGCACAAGCTGAACAAAGGCTTAAATTCAGGCAGGTGTAGTCACAGAATGTTTGCCAGTGTGATGGCATGTCTGGCTGAGATAAGAATTGCCCCATCCGAGGCGGTAATGTGTGCCAAGCACTAAGTACATTCAATGGCTCCGGTCAGCGCAGCAGGTGACAATGGCACAGATGAGCCTCCTCGCGGCATGTATGGATGCGTCCCGCACTGCTACCCCCGCGAAGCCTCCAGTGGAGGCAGCACAGCAAATGCACGGAGTGGAGGGGAAAGCGGGACGTCAGGAGCCGCTGGCACTGCGGGGAGCCGAGGATTCAGAGATAAGTTATGGCAGGCGCCAAGGACGTCAGAAAATTAGTGTCGCACTAGGGAGCGTGTGCGAGTTCAATCTGCCTCACCGCTATCTTGTCCGGGGGATCAGGAAGCTGAATGTCGCCGCTTTGGGCCCCGCGGCTTCAGGAAGGGCCGTCGGTGGCTCCGATGGACGTTTTCTACAAACGGGCGGAAGACCCACTAATCTCACGGCCCAGGCGTCGCGTGCAGAGCCCCGATTCTTTCCTAGCCAGTACAGCCGCATGCTGGGCACTGCAGGTCGTCACCGTTGTCCCGGGCAGCTTCCCCAGCCAATGGCAGAGCCCGCCGGCGGACATTGTCAGTAACCGAGCCTGGAGCGACAGATAGTAGCCAGCCTCAATGAACTATTCGCATGCTGTAGTGGAAATATGCAGTCATTTGATCAGGATAAATGACAAAGCAATTTGCCAAGTGTCCAGAGCTCACAGGCGTGCGGCCATTGTGGTCGTGTGCCACCTAGCGCCCCCTCAAATTGGCTATTTTTACCATGATGACTGGACATAATGTTTAATCCCAGAAAAATGGAAAGCCTAGTAGTACCTGGTGTTACAGTAAGGGTCTGGAAAGCAAAGCAGAGGTAATCTGGTGTCATGCATGGCCCTCAGACACCCACTCCTCTCTGAGTGCAGTACACCTTCCTTCTGACAAACAGGGGAACAGAATACTAGTAAACACAGCTTTTGCCTGCGGCCACTAATATACCTAAAACCATTTAAGGCTGCATGTCCTCTCTGAAAGCTGTTATGTTATATTAGAGTAGAATATGGCAGTCTATGCTGTGCTCCTTCATGTTATTGTTATGATACATAGCATTATGTTGTTGTGTTCTGTGGTGCGTGGTATATGATTTTATGTTGTGCTGTGCTCTGATTTGTTATGTTAACCAGGTTGCTTTTCATTATACTTTGCTATGCTGTGCATATTTTACTTGCCAGCTTTAAAGTCTAGAGGCCTAAGTTCCTCTAGTCCTTTAACAAAGTTTCATTATGTTTTACTGGGATGAGGTGAGGTAATTAAATTACCTAAGCTGAAGACAAGACTTCTATTTTCTGGTTCTTGCTCCCCACTGCCACAAGTTTTATTTATATCGTTTTGCAGGTACAGAGTTACAAAGGTATATTCACATGTGGTTAAACATATTTAACTTCCCTAGTTAGGGTTATAAACAGGTGGTAAACATATTTACACAGAGTCTGGACAGCAAGCAGAAGCACCGGAATTCATGGGTCCAATCAATCCAGGGCAAACAAGCAATGTGGCATTGGCAATAAAAACATGACAACAAAATAGAAAAAAAAAGGAGTGAAACGGACTGAGGAACTGAGAGAGAGCATATTGATCACAGAGGCATAAATCCTCACATCCTGCGGCAGAGTGTATCACTTCTGTTCCAACCCCGTACTATATACATCACATCTGTACAGGGATTACCTTAACATGAAGTAGGACGTAACCCTTCTCATCTATATCTTGACAGGCCAAACCTTGTCTTCCCACTCCTCGGCGACCAAAGCAGGATTGAGCGTTGTTTCCTCTGAGTCCGATTCTGTATTACCCAAAAGGTAGGTTTTCAGCGGCCCTCACACATCTCTAGGCCTACTGGTCATCGGTTGTGTTTCAGCATAAATGGCATTTTGCTCCTGACAGTATACAACATCATTTAGCCAGTCCTTAAACTTCGGAGCCCTGCCCCTTCCCCAACGGCATGCCAACCGTCGCTTGGCTAATAACAGTGCTATGTCCATGAATTTTCTACATTGCTTGGGAAGTGGCATGGTGTATCCCAGCAGCATCAGTAGGGGGTCTCTATCCAATGTGATCCCTACCATGACCTCAAGGGCCGCATGCACCTGTGTCCAGTATTCCCAGACTGCAGGACACTCCCATGCTAGATGTAGAAAACCAGCTCCCGCTCCTCCACACCTTTCACATCTGTCGTTGTCAGACAACTTGAACTTATATTTCTTGGCTGGAGTGTAATACATTTGTTGCAGGAATCTGTAAGGATTAATCTTAAGTCTGCAGCTAGCAGATATGTTCGCCGTACTCCCACAAAAGTACCTCCACTGGGCATCAGACACCTCCTGTCCCATATCCTCGCCCCATCTCACACAAACTGAACCCTCAACTCCTTGTTTCAGTGCCCTAATATCCCCATACAATCTAGATACCAAGTGCTTTCTCTCCTGTAGCCCTAGCATGCAATGCAACGGGGAGAAATTCTCTGGCTCTTGAGGAAAGTCCGGTAGGACTTCTCTCATCCCCTGTCTCAGTTGTGCATAATAAAAGATATTGAGCGGTGTGGGATGGATATCTTTAAAGAATGAGTCCCTAGTTCGGAACTGCCCCTCCAGGAACAAGTCACCCCAAGTAACAACCTTGAGGCGCAGGCACAATACCTGGAACCCATTTTCCTGTAACAGCACCATTTTGGGATGATAATTTAGAGGCATCCGTGCTGAATACAACAATTGTAATTGGAACATCTTCGCTATTCTTTTCCAAGCATCTATCGTGCACGTCACTGTTGTGGGTGGTGACTCAATGATTGCAACAGAGCCATGCATGAGGCCGTTTAAGGGGAGAGGGTGTGCAACCCAATCCTCCACCACGATTTGCTGCATGAAAGGCGTGGGTGCCATCCAATGATAGGCGTAATGAGCCTGTGCACTCAGATAGTATCCTTCAAAATCAGGAATATCGAATCCGCCCTTGTCATAGGGCTGTGTCAGTATCGACCATCCAAGTCGCGGCTGCTTACCACCCCAGAACAATCGTATAAGCTCTGTACGCAGCGTTTTGAGGAAGAAGGCACCCGGATGATATGGGATATTTAGGAAGAGATACAAAAAACGCAGGAGGACCACCATTTTATTAAGTCTTGGGGGGAGACCTGGTTAGCGCACTAGTTGATCGCTTCCTCTCACCCTCCTCCTGCACTATAAAATGAACACCCCACCCCGGCGGCGCAGCGGATGGGCACAGCGGGCGCGCCGAAGGCGCGCCAAAGGCAAACCCGTCCGCGCCAAGTCCACGATGGGCGCGGGCGACGCTGGACAACTTCAACCCACACGCATTTATAATGGAAATGACCTGTTTGCGTTGGATGACAATGGTAAATGTTCGGTTTGTCCTCGTATGGAGCAGATATGGGGGCCTTTCTCATGTAATACTTGTAAATGGACCACACCTTGGCCATGTCCTGAGTCCACACTAGGTGCCGATACCTCGAGGGTAGGTTTTTTTAAATTTAAGGATGGCCTGATTAATGCACGTTCCATGGGTTGCCATAGCCAGGACATCAGGGATTTGATCCTCGATTTGGATCTGGACTTTCTTTTTGTGACACAGACTTGGCTTAACGACACTAGTAACCCTGACCTGGTGACCGCCCTTCCTTCCGGCTTCACTTTTTGTAGGCAGGATAGACCAAGTGGAAGAGTTGGAGGGGTTGCTATAATCCTTAGAAGCTCCCTCAAGTGTCATACTTTTAATCTAGGCCCTCTTAAAGGAGCGAAAGGAATTGCGTTTCGATCATGCTAAACGCATCCGCCTCTTTCTCGGGAGGTTTGGTCTATCGCTCCCCAGGTAACGCTACTTCATTTCTAGACTCACTTGGTGATAGTTTAGGCCAGCTTCTTCTGCGCTACCCTCACTTTACACTCATGGGGGATTTCAACCTCCAGTTGGAATCTAAAATTGATGTACAAGCTACCAATTGTTATCAGATCCTAGATATCTTTGGTCTGCATCAATCTGTATTGCTACCCACCCACTCTGCCGGGCATACCCTGGATGGTGTTTGTTCTAATTTTCCTTCATTGGAAACAAACACCCCGATTCCGCAAATTTGGACAGACAATAGTTTGATTCCCTTCAAGGTCTGTGTCTCTGACCCGGTAAAAATTTCATGGACTAGCCAGCAGCCTACCTCTGATTTGAACTGGAAGAGGGTGGCTGAAGGTATCAAATCTAATCCCCCGACAGTCTCAAGCCCCTAGATTGTCTGGGGTCGCGACCCAGGATTCTAGAGGCTTTCACTCTTGGATGCGCCAAGTCATTGCAGAACGTGTCCCGTTAAAAGACCGCCCCATCAAGGGCACTAGGAGAAAATTGAATGCCCCCTGGTACTCGCAGGTGCTAGCAGAAAGTCATTTACTATGTAGAAAGAGTGAAAGGATATGGAGAAAAACCTATGATCAATCAGCCAAAACTCTTTATGTGCAGCAAAGGAAATCCTATCTGGCCAGTATTAAGCTGGCCAAAAAGGAATACTACATCAATGCTATTAAAGAGGCATAGCAGAAGCAAAGAACGATCTTCTCTATAGTGAAGTCCTCCACGCATCCAAAAGCTCTAGAGCCGCAAATTCCACCATCGGCATCCTTCTGCAACCAGATTGCCGACTATTTTGAGGAGAAAATTGAGCGTATACAGAGAGATTTTCCAGTCCCTCCTTCTCCCTCTGATAACAGCCATCTAAGGCCGGGGGAAAACACGCTATATACCCTGAGTGCCTTTCAATCGGCCTCTCTTACGCAAACCCGTGAAGTCATCCTGGCTTGTAAATCAGGAGCTCCCTCTGATTCGTGCCTTCCCCAAATGCTTCACCAGATAATCAATGTAGTTAATCCCACTATCAATGCGATAGTTAATGCCTCGCTCAGCTCTGGAGTTGTCCCTCTTGATTGGAAAAAAAGCAATTGTGAAGCCTCTAATGAAGAAATCCAACAAATCTACCACAGATTTATCCAATCTTCGACCAATATCCCTTCTCCCTGTCTTGGGTAAAAAAAAACGAGCAGATAGTATACCAAGAATTGAAAATTTTTGTTGATACTCATAATATTTTACATCCTCAACAGTCAGGTTTTCGACCTAAACATTCGACTGAAACTGCCCTCATCGAGCTCACTGATTCTATTAAATTCTTGCAGGATGAGGGCAAAAACGTTGTCTTGATTTTGTTGGACCTCACGGCAGCGTTCGACACCATCTCGCGCAAAATCCTGATTGACAGGCTGAGAAGCATAGGCATAACAGAAGCTGCCTTGGCATGGATAATATCCTTTTTGACTGACAGATCCCAAACAGTCTCCTTGGGCCCTTTTTTATCCAACGAAAAAAGTTTCATCTGGGGTCCCGCAGGGCTCCATCTTAAGCCCTTTATTGTTTAACATTTACATGATCCCCCTTATGGCACTGATCGAGTCACACTGGATACTTGTCACATCATACACTGATGACACTCAGTTAGTGGTCTCTATGGATAAAAATTCCATCAATATGGAACAAAACTTTAAGAACTGTCTGACGGAGGTTTTCTGATGGATGAACACCAACCATTTAAAATGTAATGCCAATAAAACAGAGATTTTACCTCTGGGAAAAAAAGTCCATTTCTGTCCTAAGGATTGGTGGCCTGAGGACTCACCTGCTCCGCCCCAGTCAAAGGAAACCACGAGAAATTTAGGGGTTCTATTTGACTCTGCTCTCTCCTTCGACCAGCACGTAAGGAATTTGGCAGGAAGCTGCTTTAGTATCATTAAATCTCTAAAGAAGTTTTTCGAGTTCCTGCCCACTGATTCCAGAAAGACGGTGGCAGTGGCCTTGATACTATCACGTTTGGATTATTGCAACGGCTTGATGGCTGGGGTGAAAAAATCAAAGCTAAAAAAACTTCAGAGTGTCCAATACGCAGCAGCGAGATTGGTACTTAAATTACCCAGAAGATCCTCGGCTACCACTGCTCTTCAGATCTTACACTGGCTGCCGCTATAAAAGAGAATCTTATTTAAGATCTTGTTGACCTCTTTTAGAGCTCTAAATAAGACAGGTCCAAAGTATCTTGCAAAATGTTTTGCTCGCTATAACCCTTCAAGCTGCCTGAGGTCGGCAGGCGGCAACCTAATTAACATCCCTAGATTCAATTATAAAACCAAGGGAGGTAAGACCCTTACTGTACTGGCCTCCAAGGCATGGAATGCCATGCCTAAAGACCTTAGACTTCTGGTTCAGGAGAATGCCTTCAGGAAACAATTAAAAATTTGGATCTACAGTTTGTCGGACAGTTTTGTAATGGCTGCCATCTAGGTTTTAATATTGTATTGTACACTGTTTCAGCGCCAGGACGCTCCTTTCGGAGCGACAGTTAGCGCTCTATAAATATCATATACAAAGCAGGGGTAAGCGGAAAAATTTGCGACTTACCCCAGTTAATTTGCACCCCAGATAATCTGCCGAACACCAAAAATTCACGCAACAAGTGGTTTAAATTCTGTTGCGGGTCTACAACGTACAGTGTTAGATCATCGGCATAAAGTGAGATTGCAATTTGGTTCTGGAAGCACTTGAACACACTATGGCGATGAAGTTGACGTATTCGACATGCTGCGGTTCAAGCGCTATGTCAAAAAGTAAGGGGATAGCGGGCACCCCTGCCTGATACGCCGCGTTATAGTGAGTGGGGTGGAAAGGCGTCCATTTAATAGTACTCGAGCAGTAGGTTGAGTACAGAGGAGTTGTACCCAGAAAATAAACATTTTAGGAAATACCATTCTCTGCAGAACATAAATAGGTAGCTCCACTCCACTGAATCAAACGCCTTCGAGGCATCTAAAAACACTGCAGCAGCTGGGAAATCAGGCGCGACAGTCTGTATTAATGAAAAAAGGGTGCGTAAATTATGATTCGTAGATCTACTAGGGACAAATCCAGCCTGATCCGGGAGGATAATCTTTGTCATTACAAGGGACAATCTGGTAGCTAGTATTTTAGCTAAATTTTTTCCATCACAATTAATCAATGAGAGGGGCTGGTAAGAGTCGCAACTCGCTGGATTTTTACCAGGCTTCGGGAGGGACGTAATTACTACTTCTCGCATTGACCGAGGCAGTATACCAACCTCGAGCAATTCCTCAAAAAACCTCCCGTAGCACCGGAGTCATATTGTCAATGTAGCAGTTATAGAATTCCGCGGGAAATCCATCGAGCCCTGGTGCCTTTCCATTCTTAAGGGACATTATCGCCTCTCTGATCTCGTCTAGTTCCAAGGGGGCGCTGAGGAATGTCCTTTGTACATCACTCAGCCAGCATAGTGCAATATCCGCCATGAAATCATCAAGCCCCACCTCACCCACATTCTGCATAGTGTACAATTGACTATAATGTGAGACAAACATGTCCAAGATCCCCTCTGTGTCCTGACACATCCCTCCCTCTGGCTTGCCTATCTCCGAAAAACAAGTATTGATTCGCGGGTTTCTGGTAAGTTCTGCTAATACCTTCCCTGGCCTCTCCCCTTCGCAATACCTCTGTGCCACCCAATGTCGGCCTCGGAACTTAGCCTCCCGTGCAGCTTCTTCTTCATACTCTGATAGCTTGGTCCGAAAGTCCTCTTGCGCTTTCCCCGGTCTCCCGTGTACCATCTGCGCCTCCAGCCCCTCAGATCCCACTCCAAGGTACGTATTTTCCTCTGTATATCACGTAAGACCCCAAAATTCTTGGAAATACAATACCCTCGGACCGTAACTTTAAATGCTTCCCACACAACTTCAACACGATCCACCGACCCCTTGTTGCGGGGGAAAAAGGCTTCTATCTCCTCCCCAAGTTCAGTCCTAAACGCCTCATCCAACAATACGGTGGGCTGCAAGCGCCATGTCGGTCTAGGTCTATCATACCCAGGCAGCCGCAACTGCACCCAAACCGTACAATGATCAGAATAAGTTCTGACGAGGTGTGTCACCCCCAACAGACCAGTACCTAGCCCTCTGGAAATAAAACAATAATCAAGTCGTGCCCATGTGCCAGTGTATGATGTGAAATGTGTTCCCTCCTGACGCAGGTGGGGTGCAAAGCGCCAACTATTCAGCAGCCCACCCTCTTCCACAATTCCCTGCATAACCTCTCTAGACCCATTATGGTAGTCTGAGACCCCATCAGCTCTGTCCTTTGTTGGGTCCATGGCCACATTAAAATTTCCCCTCCAGACAATATGCATCGATTCGATATTCACTATGCGATCCCACTGTGTCGTAAAAAATGCAGGTGTGTCTACATTAGGGGCGTAACATTTCACAATGGTTATAATATCAGTCCCTAGTCTTCCCCACACAACCACGTATCTCCCAAACGGGTCCAGGAGGTCTCCTAATATCTTTTTAATCAATATGGCAGTGCCTCTAGCGTATGATGAGTATGATGAAAAAAGTCGGACATTCGCCCATCTACTGGCAAAGGTGTTGTGGGACTGTGGATGTATATGTGTCTCTTGCAATAATGCCATATGCACCTTCAAGAGTCAAGAGTCAAAGATACTTTATTCGATTATTTTAAAATCATAAAAGTATACTACATACATTCACAAATGATACATTCTAATTTACAAACAATTGTTAAAAAAAAAGCAGATAAAAAACAGATAAAAACAGTTAAAACGATTGTGTGGGCAATAGTCAGGGACAATTTAAGCATTTAGAAAAATACATAATACCCTATAAATCATCAGATTGATTGTATATTAATTTCATTATCTTATCACTTCTTACTGACAGTCTAGACACAGCAGGGTGAAAATGAACAACTCATGATGGCAAAAGTTAATCAGTCCAGTTTTGGCTAATCCAAAACACATTCCATCATTGTAGAATTCAGTATTCTTTTCCGTTTGGCACGCATTGCCGCTACCAAAAAGCTGGCAACTCCAAACATAACAATAGGGGTCTCCATGAGTTGTAAAAACAACAGCGCGGGTTTTACTTGCTTGAATCCCTTGTCCCTCAGAAGTGGTAAAATATATTTTTTCCTCCCCTCAACAAAAAAGGGGCAAAAAAATACAAAATGCGTCAAATCTTGATCATTAAAGGCATCACATTTACACGGGGCATTATCCCTTGGCTTATTCCATTTCAGATATTCACCTAAAAGAAGATGCATCTGATTAAAACGGAATTTCGTCAATAGCCAACGGTGATATGGCCTATTAACTACCGTTAGGTATGGCTGAATGGTCATGGTAGAAATTACCGTATAATGTGCCCTTACTGTAGATTTTTCAATTTCTATGGCTTCCCGATGAGTATTTCTAAAGTTAAAAAATTGGACTTTAATCCATTTAAGGTCATCTTTACTAAGCCTTTCCGGGTTACTGTACAATTCTGGGCGGCCCAATAGTATAGCTAGGGATTTAATGTGTTTCAGCCATTTAATATCCTTGACTCTATCTCTCCCCATACAGTCGGTGATAATTTTTCGATTTAAGGACAGACTAGGGTTCAGCCATACTTTCACCCAGAGGAGTAATGGTGCCAAATTAAGGGCATCCTCAATATGACCTAGCCCCAGTTCCGTAAGGACAGAGAACGAGGGGGTGGACTGTGGTAGGCCCAGTAGAGAACGCATAGACCTATTCTCCTCTTTTTGGATTGGGTCTAGATCCTTATGACCCCAAATCCCGGCCCCATATCTGGCCAAGGCCAGAGTTTTGGCTCTATACAGGGAAAGAATAGCTTCAATTGGTTTCCCTCCCAGCCTCTTGGCGAAGCTCAGAATGGCTGCAAAAGATCTTCGTACAGCCAACGCTTTGTTAGTAATCTGGGGGGTCCAGGAGCCTAAATTGTCAAAAATTACACCAAGGTATGTAAATGTTTTTACTTTAGACAATATCACACCGTTACATCTCAAGGTTTTTGTGTTGTCTTTACCTTTCCCAATTGACATTACGTGAGACTTTTCCATATTTACAACCAGATCCAATTTCTGCATAAAGACCCCGAAACTGTCAAGGAGCAACTGTAGACCATTAGGGGTTCTGGCAATGAGGACCGTATCATCGGCATACATCAGTACGGGCAGAGGGGACCCACCCATACTAGGTATATCAGGTGTAGCTGTAGATAAAACTGAATACAGTGAATTTATATACAATGAAAATAACATGGGCGCTAAAATGCACCCCTGTCTTACCCCTCTAGCTGATCTAAAGCCAGCGGTGCATTTACCATCTAATGACATACGCACAGATGCGGTCAAATCACTGTGCAAATAGGCTAGGAAATTTACCAAAGCAGGGTCCATACCCATCTCTAAAAGTATTGTCCACAGTTTCGACCTATTGACTAGATCGAACGCTGTGGACAAGTCCATAAATGCTAGATGGATTGACCCCCTAGCAGCAGTAGTATATTTGCATATAGTCATATACAAGTTAAGACACTGTTCTTCAGTACCCCTCCCCACCCTGAATCCATATTGGGTATTGCATAAAATTTCGTTTTCCTTTTCCCACTTATTAATTTTGTTTAAAATGACTTTGCCTAGAATCTTGAATGACGAGTCGAGCAACGATATCGGTCTATAACACCTTGGGTCACCCCTTTGGCCCTTCTTAAAAATTGGTATAATAATCGAGTGTGACCAAGAGGTAGGAATATTAGATTTATCCATACAGGCTAAGTTAAAAACATTTGCGAGGACCACGGACCACACATGAGAATGTGTCTTGAACATATCGGCGGGGACCCCGTCCGGGCCAGGGGCCTTTCCGCCAGCCGTGTTTTCTATGGCATTTTGTACTTCTTTCACCGTTATTTTTAGTGGAGTGTATGAATTTATAGGTTCAGTAGGGGTGAAAGGAGTTATAAAAATCTTACTGCCATAGATGGTTTCAAAGTGGTCCAGCCATTGTTTCTCAGTAATGTTAACCTCCTGTATTTCATTGTCTCTGCCGTTAAACAGAGAACAATTCTCTATGGCCCAGAACTTGGCACTGTCCCTCAGTGTTAATTTATCATATAGTGATTCCCAGGCCTTGTCTTTAATTTCTCTTTTGCGTGCCTCAGTCGTTATTTTATATTCCTTCCTGAGTTTTGACACTTCTGTTGTGTTACGCGGTGTACATTTCAAGGCTTCCAGTAAGTTTTTATGTGCCTTGGAACAATCGGCGTTAAACCACCCTTGCGCTTTACGTGTCTTGTTATTAGGATTGCACGTAAGAGCCTGTGCAACATATGTGCAGATTACTTCAAAGGCTTTAATAACATTCCCTCCGGATGTCAGTGGGTCTCTGCAGATGTTTAATTCTAGATTTACTTTGTCACACAGGTCATTAAAAAAGTCATCAGCAATAATTCTAGACCATTTAACTCGTCTGCCTTGATCATGAGCCCGGATCACGGTGGGGTAAATTGAATGCGTTCCGGTATTTATTATGGTAGGATTTGAGTTAATTAATTCCATAATAACCGGATTATGGTCACTAAATGCCGTTTGCATTGCATTATAAAAAATGACATTTTTAAGAATACTGGGAGACCCAAAGATAAAATCAATGATGGTGTTGCTACCCCTGGCACTATATGTTGCTACTCTGTCTTTAGTATTCGCAAACACGGGTTCAGATATGTCTAAATTTATCAGCAGTTCTTCTAGGGCTCCCCCTTTTGCAGAATGTTCAAAGTGCGGGTGCGTCAAATAATCATCTTCCAAACAAACATCATAATAACAATTAAGATTACATATGTGTGTATTAAAATCACCTAGAAGTATGTAATGAACAAATGTAGATTGACTCCTTTTATAATCATTTAAAAAATCTGTCAACATGATGATATTTTCACTACCTTGTGTACCCTCTGTGGAATTATAAAAATTTACGTAGAGAATTTTTTCCCCCAAATTTTTCAAAACCTCCACTATTAAACAATTGGGGGAGTTAACATTTAACATTTTCATCACCCCCATAAGGTTTACAGAGATTAGGAGCGCAAGGCCTCCCTTGCTTCTACCCCTAGACGATTTTTGTGCAGCTACAAAGAAGGATGTGTAGCCTTCAACCCAAAAATTGCATTCAGTGTCCCAAGTTTCTTGTAATGAAACCACATCATGTTGCTTTATTATTTCAAGCCAAAGTGTGTCTTCCCTTTTGGCTTGAAGACCAGAAATGTTCCATGACATTAGTTTCACATTTCGAGTATCAGTATTATTAGTGAGCTGATCCTCCACCCCCTTCTGCTTGGACAGTCAGATGTTAGCATCGAGGTTAGTTAGGACATCAAAGCTGTTTCTTAGTTCCAGGCCTGACAAGGTCGCAGGATAGTTATTTGTTTTGGACAGTTGGGAGCTTAATGGTTCAGTTGCCCAGTTAGCTAAATGCACATTGGGACGTGGGGTATTTATCTTAATGTTTTTAGACAGCAGGGGGATTTGACGAGCAGGGCGGGGGTAGAAGAAACCTAGTGGAACCGCACGAATTTGCCCATGAGTAATGTTTGTAGCGTCCCAAAATAACCTTGAGCAGACATGTGGGTTTCTGAAGTTGATAATAACACAGTCATCGGAAAAGCGTTTTGCGGTCGGCCCCAACCAGGTTACTCTTCTCGCCAAGCTTATAGATGCAGAAATGTCATTGGGTCCTGAGCAATTATTGTCGCATCAACTCTTTACATTTTCCATGAGGGTTAACTGTGTTTCAGATTCTCCTGGTTTTAGGCTTGGTACATTTACCAGTACTGCCACGAACGGTGTAGCCTCAGGGGGTAGATTTACCATGGGTCTAGGGTATTGTCCAATGCTCGTTCTATGACAGACTGATTGTGCAGCAACATCTTCTCTGACTTCTGGTCTTTGGCTATTTGTAGGGTCAGAGATATTCTGTCTAATAGAGTGCAGGGTTTTATCCACAGATTTAGAAATAGGTAAGGGAGTTGTGACGCTTGTGGTAGGGATAAGAGGCAAATGTACTGGATTAGGCATAATCTCTGCACTGGTGGACTCCTCCATAGGTTGGGTTTGGTGTTTCAGAGTCTGTTGTGGGTCTAGAGCAAGGTGGTCCGTTACCTTTTGCAGCAATAGCGAGTTCATCCTCTCACATTTACTTAGAATACCAGATACACAATCTTTTAGGGTTTCTACTATGTCACTTGAGATCTTTATCAGCATAGGTTCGATGGAGTCTGTAAGTACCCTTTCTAGTATGTCTTTAATTGAGCCTTCGAGCTTAGTTGAAGATTGGCGTGTTTTGGTACTGGCTCTATACCGTAGGGTTTGCGTCTTGTTGGGTCTCGCTCTTTTTCTGTTTCTACAGATTTTAAGTTCCCCCTCCGGTAATTGGGTACACTCGAGAGTCTCAGGAACCACTATTGGATCCTCCTGGTTCTCCGTATTTTGGTGATCAGGTGCAATATCATGAGCAGTGGAGATAATGACATTTGGTTCTAGTGGTAATCTTGCCTCATTTGAGTCACCAATTGCACCTTCCAAACCAAGTTCTCGTTCTTTCTCGGCGATTTCTTTGTTTAGCTTCCCCACCGCTGAAGTTAAATACGTCAAGATGCTTTCAGAAGTATTAGTTTTTCGGGCTATTTTAACTTTGCTAGTGCCCCCAGAAATCGAGGTCTGGAGTTTTCTCTTACCCATATTCGTGTAGTAGTTGTTAGGGATCCGGCCTGTCCTGTCCTCTGCCGTCCGCGGACGGCCACAGACGGCCCGCCCTTGTCCCGGGCTTCTCCCGGCGCAGCCCGCGCGCGTCCCGCGGGACGGAGGTTACCACTTGTTAATGTACTCCTGGTGGTGAAGGGAGGGGCTGCCTCGACACTCCGAGCCCCGCTGGTGCCTGGGGCGAGTAGTCCTTGCCTGCAATCAGCCCCCTGCAGCCTTTGGTGAGTGATGAAGCGTGTCCCGCGAAGCGGGACTCGCGGAAAGCTTTTGATGACCTGGTAGTGGAGGGAGGGGCTGCCTCGACACTCCGAGCCCCGCTGGTGCCTGGGGCGAGTAGTCCTTGCCTGCAATCAGCCCCCTGCAGCCTTTGGTGAGTGATGAAGCGTGTCCCGCGAAGCGGGACTCGCGGAAAGCTTTTGATGACCTGGTAGTGGAGGGAGGGGCTGCCTCGACACTCCGAGCCCCGCTGGTGCCTGGGGCGAGTAGTCCTTGCCTGCAATCAGCCTCCTGCAGCCTTTGGTGAGTGATGAAGCGTGTCCCGCGAAGCGGGACTCGCGGAAAGCTTTTGATGACCTGGTAGTGGAGGGAGGGGCTGCCTCGACACTCCGAGCCCCGCTGGTGCCTGGGGCGAGTAGTCCTTGCCTGCAATCAGCCCCCTGCAGCCTTTGGTGAGTGATGAAGCGTGTCCCGCGAAGCGGGACTCGCGGAAAGCTTTTGATGACCTGGTAGTGGAGGGAGGGGCTGACTCGACACTCCGAGCCCCGCTGGTGCCTGAGGCGAGTAGTCCTTGCCTGCAATCAGCCCCCTGCAGCCTTTGGTGAGTGATGAAGCGTGTCCCGCGAAGCGGGACTCGCGGAAAGCTTTTGATGACCTGGTAGTGGAGGGAGGGGCTGCCTCGACACTCCGAGCCCCGCTGGTGCCTGGGGCGAGTAGTCCTTGCCTGCAATCAGCCCCCTGCAGCCTTTGGTGAGTGATGAAGCGTGCCATATGCACCTGATGGCGCTCTAAATATGCCAAAACTTTCCTACATTTTCTCGCATCGTTCAGCCCTCGTACATTCCAAGTCATGATCGTCACTGACGATTCCGTGCCAGTCCCGCCCATCCTAGGGCATGCGTATTATATAACAATTGAACAACAACAAAAAACCTGCCTGCCCCCCAAGTAAGTGCATTCAGCGGAACAACATTTAGTACCTTATCAACCAGTATACGAAAAAGGTGCCCAACCCCTCCTCCCCCCACTGACTGGTGCATCCCAATCATGCCAACCATAAAACACTCCCCCCCTTCCCTCCCCCCAACCAAGCAAAACCATACTGCAATAGGGGTACACCCATAGGGGTTGCCTCTCCAGGTGATGCACAAAAACCTTGCCTCTAGTCAGGGAACCACTTAGTTCAGTGAACCCCAATACCAGCATGGGTGTCCGGTGACATATACTGAACGAACCACATCCCCCCCACCTTTCAACTGGGAAATGACTCAACATTATCAGGCAGTGCATCCCATTTCTACATGTGCGGTCATACATTACAGTTGTCCGCAACGTGTATAGCACCATCACATTGTCGAGCAAGCATCCACGCCTCCTCAGGCAACAGCACGGCAAAACTGCATAAGTTCATTCAATTTCCGACCGTGGCGCTTCTTCCAGCTCCTCCAGGTCTATAGGACCGTGTTTGCGATGCTTAAGCATTTTTAGAAACTTCTCCACCGACTGCGGCGTCATATGGATTGTTTGTTTTCCCTTATGCGTGATGCGCAGCCGTGCAGGGTACAGTAGTGCATAGTCCACCTGCTCTTGTCTCAACTTCTGTTTCACTACATTGAACTTCTTCCTCTCCTCTTGCACCCGCATCCTGAAGTCAGGAAATATAGTAAAGTTAACACCTTCGCAATTAAGTTGTTTCTTCCCTTTCGCCACTCTTAAAACTGCTCCGCGGTCCCTATAATTGAGAAGGCGCGCTATAATTGGTCGAGGAGGTGCTCCCGGAGGTGGCCTTGGGCCCAGCGATCTATGCGCCCTCTCCACTATAAATTGGGCAGATAGTGTTCCCTCGTCAGTAACCGCCGTCAGTATTTTCTCAACGTACTGTTCTCCTCAATAGTTCCTACTCAGAAGTTGTGTGACTCCCTGAATGAATACTTTAGAGAGAAAATTGCAAAATTAAAACGCAACATTGCAAGCTCTCCTACATCATCTCCCTTAGATGATATTTTTAATAATCCCGCCACGTTAGATGCCGTCCCTGCCATAGACTCTAAAACCTTTTCCGCTCTCCTGGCACGTGTCAAGTCTGGTTCACCCGACGACATCTGCCCACCCCACATTTTTACAGAAATAGGGCAATCTATCCCTCAGGGGATCCTTCCTCTGCTAAATGACTCACTTGATCAGGGAAAGGTACCTGTAGGGTTTAAACACGCTCTGCTCATTCCCTTGATTAAAAAACCTGGCCTGGACCCCCACGATCCATAAAACTATCGTCCGATATCCTTGCTACCATTCCTTTCAAAAATTCTGGAGGCACATGCTGCTAGCTGTCTCTCTAGCTTTGTTGAATCCACTGGATATCTGGAACCTAATCAAGCTGGGTTTCGACCGGGGCACTCCACCGAGATGGTGACACTGGCGGTCCAGAATGTACTCCGATGCAATGCGGACAAGGATATTCATCAAGCACTAGTACTTCTTGACCTGTCGGCCGCGTTTGACACGGTCGGCCACACCATCTTGGTCGACCGTGTCGAGCAGGCGGGCCTCAGAGGCTCGGCCTTGAGATGGCTGAAGTCATTTATCTCGGAAATGTACCCAGGCAGTGAGACTAGGAACCTTTACAGCCCCTAAAATTAAAAATGAATGCGGAGTCCCTCAGGGATCGTCCTTGTCCCCACTTTTATTTAATTTGTATTTACGACCCCTGTTGTTTTCACTAAGAAAGTTTAAAGCTTTAATTTTTAACTATGCTGACGACTTGAAATTGATCTTCCGTCTGGACTCCCCTGGCGCTGCCACCGAATTTCGGGAGGCCATGGTCCACATCCGGAGATGGATGAGTCTAAATCACCTGAAACTCAACCCAGGCAAAACTGAATTGATTTTGCCTGGGAAGAGTGAACTGTACTGGGGGCCACATTTCTGGCCTCCAGAAATGGGAAATCCTCCAGCCAAGTCCCAAACAGTAAAAAGTCTAGGGGTTACTTTTAATGAAGACCTCTCTCTTAAAAGTCAGGTGGGGACGGTGGTATCCCCATTTTTTTTTTCAACTCCGTAAGATTGCCCACCTGTTAACCTACTCTGCTCTGATCCAAGTCATCATCGCTCTCGTGCTGTCCCGCCTGGACTACTCCAACAGTTTGTATTTGGGTCTTCCAGCCGGGCAGCTCAAGAGACTACAACTGGTTCAGAACCAAGCGGCCAGGTTGATTTGCAAGATACCCAAGTGGCAGTCCATCAGGCCGGGTCTGGCCGGTCTCCACTGGTTGCCAGTAGCACAGAGAGCAACCTTTAAAGCCGGATGCATTATCTTTAGGGCTCTACAAGGTAAGGGCCCTGGATTTATTAGCAGCCTGCTTGTCAGGTACACCCCCTCACGCGCTCTTCGCTCGGGTCACAAGAACTTGTTAGTTGTGCCTCGAATTAGGAAACAACGCCAGAGAGGCGGTTCTTTTCACTTTCTAGCCTCCTCCCTATGGAATTCTCTGCCACTGACACTGAGACTCCATGAAGACCTTTTGGTTTTCAGACAAGCTTTCAAAACTTGGCTTTTTAGGCAAGCCTACCCATAGTTAACTTCTGCCTCTTTTTTGTTGTTGTGTTATGTCTCTGCAAATCTTCCAATAGCGCCATGAAGCCTACGGGCGTACGTGCGCTCAATAAATTCTATTTAACATAACATAACATAACATATTCGCCCTGTGTTGGTGCTCTCAGGCACTCCTAAAATTCTCACATTATTGAGGTGACTGCTGGCTTCAATGTCCTCATTCTTAGCGTCTATTATTCTCAGGAGTTTGCCCATTTGAGTGACAGCCGTCTTCATTTGTTACGTAACATTCTCTGAGTCCGAAATCAGCTGTTCTGCCTCTTTAATTCGGGTATCATGGTTATCCAACTTGTGTGCAATGTTGTCCATATGTGTCGTGAGCCTGTCCTCCTTCCCCGCAATCTTCGCAAAGCCTTGCCGCATCTCCATGAGGATCAACTGCATGTCACTTTCACAGCTTGTAGACCTGTCAGCCATCACCTCAGGCGCACCAGCCTCCTCCTCCACAGGCGATTTTTTCGGGTTACGTTTAGCTTCAAATGGAAGGCACGGTTGACGAGAGTCCAGCCTGCCCATAGCGTATCTCCAGTGCCCACCGTACGGGGCTCAAGGTAGTCGTATAGTATAGGATTGTAGTAGCGTGGATTAGACAGCCAGCCACACCCCTATGTCCTGCGACGACTCGTCTCTGGTAGAGCAGCCCCCTCGAGTTCTTGCGGCCAGTCTAAGGCTGTCGCCTCTCCGATGCAACCCTGCCACTCCTTCGGGGTCAGTAAGCTGTTGCAGCCAATGTCTTCACAGTCCATGGAGACCAAGGTGAAACAGTTATTAATGAGTAAGGAACACCGCACCTTGTTAATGCCAGTGAGTTATGTCGTCCTCTTATTTACCCTTTTCAACTACTTTTATCTTTCTCTCTTATACGAGTACTCACACATGTTAGATTTTTCCCTACACAGTGTGATATCCTTTCAGCCTTTCTCTACGTTTAACACTGACCATTTTTCGAATTTCCGTGTACACCCTTAGACAGGCGTTTATCTTTCTCTTGCACTCTTTTTTTCAATCACACTGTTAGTTTGAATGCACTTTGTTTTTCTAATGACACCCAGATACAGTATTGAATTGTGCTTTTTGGATTGTTTTGTAGAGTAATCCCCTGAAGAAGGGCGTGGCCCGAAATGCATCGGGATTTGTGATAATCTGCTTTGAAAAAACTTATCTAATGATGGAAATTTACTTTTGGATATCTTACGTTGATTGAATCATGAAGCAGTAATTTCAACAACTGTTGAATAAACAGTGAATACCGAATGAACAATTTGTCGTTTAATCATCATCACCCTCTTATGTTTTGAATGAACTAGACCCACGGGTCTTTCTTGTTGTGCACAGAGGTGCTCTCTCTCAACAGAGTGAGCTTTGTATGAGTTCCTTGGATTTCTCACTGCTTGGCCAGACAGTGTTTCCTCTTGTAGCACACTACACATGTACAAAACGTATCACCTTGAAAAACCTAAGCTGTGCGAGCTCCCCCTTCACTTTAGTGCTCAGAGCTCTGTCAGGAAGCAGTGGCTTCATATAGTAGGTGACTCCCGCAACACGCAGCTATGTGTCCTCAGCTCCTCATTGGTCTACGCCTTCACATCAGCAAAGGAGGGGTACATATGTCCTAGTGGCTGTCAGGAATATACCTCTGCACATTCAAGTTGATATTCCACTACTCCTTCGAAGTGTCCTACAAGCGATAGTCCTCTGCGTGAAGAGCTTTCTCTGCAAGCGACATTAGAAAATGGCTGCCGCCATTACCTAAGCTCTCGCAAAAATAGGTATCTCGCCTCCTATCATTCCCTGAGGACCTAGGATCGTCCGTAACAATGGAGCTCCACTACACCAATCGGAGGTTAGGCAGAACCGCCCCCCATCTCTTCTGGCTGGCAGGTAGGATACGGCACAATAGTTCAGGCGCCTCACTGTACCAGGGCCTTCACACGGCTGTAAGGCCCCGCCGCTCCCCTCTTCACGCAATTCACAGCTACACAGGTTATGCCGCCAGCACGTCGGTGCTCCTTGAGAACCTCGCGCCTGCCTCAGGATGCGGGTCTCTGCCACCTCGCTCTCTCCCCACTCGACTTGCCTGATGGCACCAGCGGTCACTGTCGGTAGCAGTCACTCGTCTATTAGCGCAGTCCCGGTATCCGTAATGGCGGCCTCCTGGACTGCAACGTCGATCAATGCCCCTCCTCACCTCCGTTATTGCAGTCACCCAGGCCGGTTTCATCAATAATCAGCTCTCCGCTGCACAGTATCAGCCGCTTTTGCCCCCTCAAGCTCCAAATGTGCCACTGCGCGGGGGTCTGCTACACCCCTCCGCTAAGCCTGCTTTCCTCGTGGAGGCCGCGGCACTCTCACAGCCGCCGTATGCCACACCAAGCTCCACCTCACCACCGGGTCTCGGCGCTGGGACGCTGCCAACCGCAAATGACCTTGGAAACGCTGCGGGAGGTTCAAAACTCCCAAGTCCGCTTGCACCGCCAATATCGCAGCATGCAAGGGCGACACTTTAGTCAGCAGTAGGGGATTGTAGAACCAGGATAATTAGAGGATATTTAGCCGGACAGCGGGAGTCTCAGGAATCCGCGGTAATTCCGCTGTGCGCCACCTACGCCCCCCCACTGCCATTAGTTAACAAGGTGTGATCCTGAGGAGATCAACCACTCTCCCTCAGCTTCTCCTCTATTCACAGCCCAAATTACCGACCTATAGAGACTGCCTAATCAGTTCTTTGTAACCTTAGCATAAATATTAACGTATGTCAATCCCCCTCCAATAAAGCACCATCCTGTGCATTCCAGTAGGCGATGGAGATGCCTCTAATTAGTTGCAGCCGCTTGGATGTTAACACATTTCTGTGATGCACAGGCAAAGTTGTGTCTATCAGGCATCAGTATGACTTCTCAGATTGAACTTACAGTGCGTGGTCAAGGTAGTCAAGGAATCAGCAGGGGCAGCTCCCCCATTTGAGTGGAGGAGCATCGTCCCACAAGCCCCAGAGCTGAAAAAATAAATGTTAACAAAGTTTATATATTACAGTTTTATTTTTCAGCAATCCGTCCCGAACTAAGGGCCTGATTACGATGCGGTCGGAAACGGCACTGACCGTTGGTTGGAGCCTTTCTGACAACATCATAATATGCCGGTCTGATTCCTTTCCAACCGCCTCATTGCGATGGAGGGGGCCGTAAAGGAAACCGAATGGTCATTCCGACTGGTTTCTGACGGGCTCGGAGAGCCTGTCCGCCAATTGGACTGTGGTCACTAATCCTAAGGGCTGCTCCTTCCGCCCTTGTGATTATTATGTCAGGTTTCTACAGCCTTTGCGTGCCAGTCATTCTGACACAGAAAGGCTGTCGGATTTTGACTTTTGGGGGTCTCTAGCAGGGCCCCCTTGGGTGCACGGCCTTCGATTGGTGGCCCAGGGGGCACCGATGGTGCCCCCTGTTGATCCCTGCACCTCGTGGCAGGCACCTTGGGGTGAACTGCACCTCCTATTTTACAATGATAGCATGCATTCCGGCCAGAATACATGCTCCCTTTTTAAAGTATAGGCATGCGACTGAACAGTGTTCGGTCACCTCCTAATAAGTTGGTCGGGACCGCCGAGCGGGTGTGGGTCAATCCCTTGGCCGAGACAGTGTCGGGCAGAGGAAACTCCGCCCGACATTGTAATGAGGACTGAAGTGTTAGGACTGAACAGGGCCAGCGCTGCTGAGTGGCAGCAACAGGGAGCTGTGCACTGTAAAATGTGCATGTCTCTTTGGCAAGCTTTTTTGGGCATGCAAGCCAGAAATGCGCGTGTTAAAGACCTCTAACCTAGCTTTCTTAGACAACTGGGTAAGAGAAAGCGCAGGCCTCCACTGCTCTTAGGAGCACTGGGAAAGCCTGCTCTATTTAATCATTGTGCTGCTTTCACACTGTGAGCGCAGCACCAGGATTGGGTTGTCCAGTTTCCTGCATCAGGAGCTTCCTGGTAGACACCCAAGAGAGGAGGACGTCATGCTGCAGTGAAATTATAATTTTTTTATGCCCCCAGCCTCACCACCCTCGGTACAAGCCAGACGCCACTGGGCACCAGCGTAGCTGAGAAATGCTCACTCAAGGTTTGATCTTACGCCTCACCACTTTCAAAGTTCACAAGCCTCCATTGACTGAGTAACCATGTAAATCATCATGCAGTGTGTCTTACCACTTTTGGGGTGATACTGACAAACACAACCATCCTAGTCTCAGCTTTTAGACCCTTGTTTGGAACAGACAATAGATGAGGGGTCACTTGGTACTGCTTATACTAAACGACATCAACAGCCCTATGCTCTGCAGTATGTGCCTCCTCTGTGATTTACTTCCCAGGCTCCTCCATACCCAGTCTTACTCCTGGGTTCAATATATCTGGCAGCCCTCGTGCGAAAGCACACTCCACCTGATGGAAATTCGAATGAACCAATTTACAAATTAGTTTTTCTGGATGCTGCTGGCAACATGTTGGTTTTCAGACAATTACTGAAATGCTGCGGATAAAATTCCTGCTTCTTCCAATTGCAATTCGGAGCTGGTCCTTATTAGGCCCCGAGATGGATAATAACACAATGTCTGAATCACCATAGTCCCAGGACAACTCAAACTATGGTCTCTGAGGCAACTGCTCAATCGTAAAGAAATCGCCTGGCCAATTATTAGACCATAAAAATAGCAGACCATGTGTCTAGTCTTTTCTCCTGGATAAAAACATTATATTGTGTAAAGTCCCATATGCCACAACAGAATCCTATAAAATACACATTTGTAAAATTTCTGATGGGATTCCAGTAGGGCTAACGATTCTAATATCTTTAATTCCTTTACAGTATCTAGCAGAAGTCTAAACTCTGACCTAACACAAACAGTGCTTTCTTTGACCATGTGTTCTCGAGTGAGGCTCACTGGAACACATTTTTTTGAGAGCAGCGCTTATTTGACCTCATCAGGATTTCACCCAGATCAAGAAAAAGAAAACATAAAAGGGGAAAAGAAGGAGGAAGCGAAAGACGGAAAAACAGTGACAAAGGGAGAAAGGAGGGAGGAACAAGAACATGCAAAAGTGCTATAAAAAGGCAAGGAGTGTTCGGTGGTGGGTGAAACAGGTATTAGCAGTATTCTGCACTACGTAACCTTGGTATTCAGTACGCCTGACATGTGTAGCACCAGCTTCTGAGCAAACCTTTGGGCCCTGGCACTATTGTTTTACAAATTAAGCACTGAGACAAACCTTGAAAACAGTTCGAGAACAAGGTTTTAAAATAACAGGGTAGAAAGCAACACTCCCAAGCAATTTTCATCCAACAGTAGATAGTACAGTCACATCGTTTATCGCATCCCATTTGCAAAGCATACTTCTAGGTACGAATGTGCTTGAACGCTCCAGAACATCTTCAACAACTATAAGAAAGCAGAGCCAGAGTCTTCAAAATGACAATCCACATTTGTAAAAGGCACATTAACTCTGCCTTTGCAGCTGAAGTGATTTCCATGCCCACGTCACGAATGCCGAGGAGCTAATTTACATTAAAATCATTAAGGAATATTTGCATGCAGCAAACTTAGCCCAAATACTGAAAAACTGCAACTGTTGGGTCCTCCTTTAATCTTGTTATCTTTTTATTGAGTTCTAGGGAGTTTTTGCTTGTTTGCTAAATGCTATTCTGGGAATGAAAGCTGGCTAAACAGTAAATTGCTTAGGCAGGCCTAAAACCTAAATGAGTCAACCACATCAGCTTATTGATATGCCGTATCCAATAGCAAAGAGCGGCAATTTTGCAGAATCTTCTCAAGTTTACTTTATAAAACTGCACGGAAATGTGCACCCAAAGCTGTTTCTTTGAAATCACATCCACGAGGCAGAAGTGCTTCACTTTTCAAGATAACTTAAGAAGGAAGGAAAAAGCCAAGAAGTGTTTATGAGTACTGGAAGTTGCACTACAAGAATACCTGGTCTGAAACTTCCAACTCACTAGTAGTAAAAGTGCAAGGAGAACACAGTCCCTTCAATTCGTACTAAAAGTTTATGAATATACCTATTTTATTTCCATTTTAGATATCGTGGGGCCAATTCACATAGGCATGTACGGGTATGTAAAAGAAACCTACAGTAGTACCCTTTTACATACTCTAACCTACCATTGTGAATTGGCCTCTAAACTCAAATCACAAATGATTCATTAATCATTAGTTGTACAGGTTTTACGCCTCAAACAGTTTGTGATTAATATTGAGATGCGGCTCTTTATGTTTGCCTTTTTTGTTTTGGCGTCACTTTTATTCATTGACTCTTGTAATGCCTCCTATATTATGTAAATTTCACTTCATGGGTGTGCTCAATGGTAATTTATTTTTTCAGACGTTTGGATAAAATATCATTATATAAATATCAGGGGACAGAAATATCTAAAACAAAATATTGTGACAAATATATTGCTGCGAAAATATTGTTGACAAGAATATCATTTTTCTGAGTAAGTAATATCGTTGTGAATACTATTGATGTATTTAATATCGTTTTCACTAAAATAGTGGTTAAAAATATCGTTTTTTAATTATTTTTATGTGTTTTAGGTGATATATAAATGTTATGTGTTGCTATTGTTTATATTAATGTTATTGATGTTTTTCAAATATAACTTGTACATTTAAAGCGATTTAGAAATCTTTAGCCATTTATACTGTCATAGCAGGTTGTTGGGTTTGTAGGGGGAATGGGTGGGAAGTTAATTAGCTAATAATTAAGTAAGCATTATTTAATTAAAAAAGTAACCATATGAGTCATATTTCTCAAGTAATTTATGAAACACTAATTGCTTATGTTATCTGTTATTTGCGGTTGGTTAGGTTTATAATTTAATTGATTTTTAAATATGTAATAAATGGAATAATTAATTATTTTGCTTATATTTTACTTGTTAGGTGGTAGCTATGTAGGGGTATAAGGGTGAAAGCTAATAAAGTAATAATTAACAATTTATTTTTAATAAAATTGATTTGTAATTATGTAAAATATGGAATATTTATTTATTTTACTTATATTCTAGTTGCAGGCTGCTAGGTTTGTAGGGTTCTACTGTGAGAATTAACTAAGTAATAATTAATAAAAAATGTATTATTTAAATGGTTATAATTTATTAAATTATTTAATTGATTTTTAATTATGTAAACTATGGATCACTGATTTATTTTACTTATAAAATAGTTGCGGGATGCTAGGTTTGCAAAGGTTTGAGGTGGGATGTAACTAATGAGTAATTAAAAATTTAATATTATTCATTAATTATTTAATTTGTTGTAAATTCGCAAATTATGGAATGTTATTTTTTGTTATATTTTAGGTGTGGGCTGCGAGGTTTGTAGGCGCTCAGAGTGGGAAGTTAATGAATTCATAATTAAACAGCAATTAATTGATAACATTTTTATTGACTAGCAATTATTCAAATTGATTAGTTGTTTTTAGTTTTTAATACACATATATATATATATTTAATGTTATTTATATATATTTCTTTTTAACCTCATAGGAGCGTCGAACGTTCAGCGCCCAGTGCTGAACGTTCGAAGAATGAATGCTGGCCCGTCGGCCAACGGTCTTGCGCAGCACTGGCAAGGTAGTGCTCACAACGACCGTTGGCCGACGGCAGCCCTTAAGGCAGTGGTTCCCAAACTTTTTTGACCTGTGGCTCCCCTGACCTAATCGGCAGTTGGCCGTGGCTCCCCACCATTTTTTTTACCGGTGGGTGGGTGGGTGGGTGGTGTGTACCTCCTGTTATCTTCCTTAAAGTATTTGGGACGCAATGAAGGTATTATATTGGTTGGAATGCTTGAATTATTAATCTCATCCACTCGCTGCATCCCAATCCATCGTTTTTTTCCCCAACAGAGTACCTTGTCCCAAACCCTTATTTATGCCAGTTGCTGCTTTCAGTACCTTTTGGTACTGAGACCCGGTCTGAGAAAATGGAACATTGAGTTTGGTCTGTCGTAATCAGTATCGCCAGCCTTATTTTTACACTAAAAAGGTCTGTCCTTCCATCTGTGTGCCCATCTATATCCAAACATATTCAACCATTTGCACACCTATCCACCATATATCCTTCCGTCCATCATTTCACTCATCCATCCCTCCATCCACCCTTTCACTCATCCATCCATTATTCATCTACCCACCCTTTCACCCCATCCATCTGTACAATCATCCATGCATCCACTCTTCCACCCAGCCATCCATTCACTTACTCATCCATTCACCCAGTCATTTATCCTTCCACACATTCACCCTTTCAGTCATTCATCCTCCCTTTCTCTCTCCATCCCCCTTTCACTTATCCATCCATATACCCACCCATTTACTCACCCATTCATGAATCCATCCATTGATCCTATTACTCATCCATTCTTTCACTCATCCAACCATCCGTTCAATCATCCAGCCATCCGTTCTCTCATCCATCCACCCTTTCACTTCACTCATCTATCCATCCTTTTGTCCATCTACCCCCTTTCACTAACTCATCAATCCTTACATCCACACTTTCAACCTTCCATCCATTCACCATTTCACTTATCAATTCATCCATCCACCCATTCACTTGCCAATCATCTACCCTTTCATTCATCCACCCATCCATCCTTTCACACACCCATCCACCAATTCACTCGCCCATCAGCTGCCCTTTCACTCATCCATCCATCCTTTCACACACCCATCCACACTTTTACCCATCCATCTACCCTTCCACCCATCCATCTACCTTTCCTTCCATACATCCATCTATTTACCTTTTCTCTCATCCATACTTCCACTCATTCACTCATCCAGCCATCCTTTCTTTCATTATCTATCCATTCCCCCTTTCAGTCATGCATTCATCCTTTCAGTAATCCATCCAGCCATTCACCTTTTCCTTCACTTATTTACTCACCCACCTTTCCACATTAAGAGCTGAGCCTTTGTCTGCAGAGTTGCAGGCAGAAGAGTCCCATCAAGAACGAACTACAGCAAGGTGTGGGGTGCGGTGGGGGAGAGTTCCCTATGCCCCTGCACATAGGCAGACTGAAAACGTAGAAGTCATGCATGATGCACAGTGCCAGGATGTGAGGTTACTGTAACATGGTGTTGTTTCCAGGGCTTTAAGCGGTGTAAAAAAACTGGGGGGTCTCTTCAAAGGGGGTGTTTGACGTAATTAAGAGCGCAGCTTAAAACACCTAGGCTAAAAATATGCGCTTAGCATAGTGTTCTGCCTCACTGGTATTATGTTGTCTCTGTCATTGCATCCAGATATATAATACAGCAAGTATCATTACACCCCAACAAGCCAGGACTATTGGCTTTGTCAATGGTTGCTAGTTCCTTAAAAAAAAAAAGGAGCAACCATGGCTTTGTTGAATACAATATTGAAAATACTTCAGTTCTAAAATGACAGGACAGTGAATGTTGTTTTAAATCTTTGTAATAAAACAGTCTGTTTTTGATATAAGTAATGTGGTATATAACTTTTCTTTGCAATGTGTTTCACTACCGATCGAAGTTGAATGATTGAAAGGGTGAATAATTTGAATGACTGGTGGTGCTTTAGAGTATACGAACAACCCTAAGGGAAAAATCTTTTTTTACATGTGTTTCAATCTGCCAAGAATTGTGGTTGCTGCTTGAGTAGGGGTTCACCCCCCACATCCAGTAAAACAATCTCCAACATCAAGAATATCTGATGTACTTGCTCCCCCATAATAGGGACTGATATAGATTTCAAGTTTGTTCCATCTGTGCCACAGCTTTCATTTCAGTGCATTGGTTGCTAATATGAAGGGGGACAAAATGCCTGGAATGCATTTGCTGATAAGCCCAATGCAATCACGGTCTTCATCAATGTATCATCATCCAATATGGAAGTGCAGCACAGGCGTGCCTCAACAGCAAAATGCAGCTTTACTGTGAAATTTACTGACTAGTTCTACTGTTACTCATAGCAGGCTTAATGTAATCCATCATCTCCAAATGTTATGTGGTAAATTTCCTGGCCAGAGTGGTGTCACAGGCCATGAAAAGAACTGTTGTAGAATAGGCACATGAATGAACCAATACTCAGCATCTTTGGTTTAGGATTAATTTCATGTGCACACTAACCTCTTATGACGAACCCGTGGGGGTGGGGAGTGTACGCTTGGGGCTCTTGGTACATGCAAGTTGCTGGCTGTGATTGGTGCAACCCTATTTAGATTAGTCACACTCCGTCCTCTCACTATATAACAATGCCTTTGGCAGCTTCTATGTATGAAGGTGTAGTGGAAGTGAGAAGCTTTGAAGGAGAACAGACCAAACATGTTCCAGTCTAACTGGCACGCTCCAGAACATCTTCAACAAGCATAATAAAGCAGTGACTATGCAACTTTGAAGATTTCAAAACAACATTCCAAATTACTGCGAGGACAAATTAACTGCATTTGGCTTTTAATTGTTTTTTTTACCTGCATTGCATACCTTCTGAACTCATTTACATTTAAATCCCTAAGAAGTCGTGCAGCAAGCCCAACAGACAATGAACAATGTGGATCTATCTGTTTCTCCATTTCTTCGGCTCTCTTTTTATTTCATTGTATGTCGTGTTTCTTAATTTGGTAAATAATGTGCTGGGTCATCGTGTATACTAAGCAGGAAAAATGTTTATGCTAGCCTAAAAATTAAATTAGTCAACCACTTTTGATCATTCAGAATTGATATTAAATATTATATATAACGTTACAATAGCAGACAGGGACACTGTTTCTGCATCTTCTAAAGTTAGTATTTGAATATCTTTGTAACACTTTCCATAACCTGGAAATGATTCCTGTATCACTGCATGATTAATTGGAATCACAACAATACATGAGTAATACTTTAAGCTAGAACAGAGTCCAGTTTAAAAAGATACATTATATGAAAACAAATACATTTTAACACTTAACATGGAATCATGCTAAACTGCGAGTCACAGGTCAAATCCAGGTCAAGCCAACTCTGTCTCCCATATTTTGAGGTAAACATATTGACTACTATTTGACTCAGTTATTTTAACGCATGATATTTACAGTGCTTAGAAACTACAGATGTCCTTTATAAAACCTTTATAAAACCATATGCAAAAACAGCTTATCATTATTTATTGTTAAAATGTATTTTTAATGTATATTATTCTCATTTTTATTATTATTAACAGTGCAGTAGTCGTTGCAGTAGTAGTAATAGAATTAATAACAATACCAATACATTATTATTAATAATGCAAATAATAACAAATATTACTAAGTCTACTACTAATAGTACAACAGGTAATGTTAATTGTACAGCAACAACAACAACAATAATTATAATATGATTTGGCAACCATTTTAACAAGAAGTGTCTCTTTGGTATGCCGATTTTAGTTTTTTTTTATTGTTCTGACCCTTCTAAGGTGCATACTTTTTCCATTGATAAAGGTATGCTTTAGAACACATAATGCATTACAATATCGTTATCACTGTTATTAATGCTGGTGTTAATATTTAAATCATTCTTAGGCTTGAAGACTCCAGCTTAGAGCATTATTTACTCATCACATGCGTTGTCTAAAGTGCAGGGTCAATAATAAAGTTAAGGCAATGCAATCCATGAATGTCAAAAGTACAGTTAATGTTAATGTGCTAGGTACAACTGGGCCTCACATGTGAAATTGTGTGATGTAGCATCGTGCCTGCATCCTTTTCTAGGTCAGCATAACTCTCCTAGTGTGATGTGACAAAGGGCAACCCTGACAAACATCTATGAACCTAGAGCTGAAGATGCGGATTTGACAATTTATTTGTCTCATCTAAAAGTGGGTAAAGTTTAACATTCCATCCACCTGCTGTCGGTCTTAAGCAACCACCACTCAATTACATACACAGATAGTACTGGAGGGTGGTGTATCAGTGCACACACTTAGCACAGACCCATCTGTCTGTGCTCTATGTGTTTAACTTTAAACCATCATGCATCCATTTAAAGGCTTGCAGTCACCTAATGCACCACCCTGCTTAGAAGATGCCCTTATAGGCCTTAGGGCTAGGCCTGAGTGAAATTGTAAGTTTTTCTTCCATACGTAATATGGAATAACATTGAGTACCTATGGAAAACTACAAGATGTGTTGCATTCTATAAGTGATATTTATGAATCCGATAAAAATAATATATTTTCGCCAAACCTAGGAGTAAACAATGGGAGCTCATTTCAATTATTCATTAGGTTTTTTCAGTCTATCTAATTGAGATAAGCTAAAGCATAAGGCTGGGCCATGCAGCGCCTATGAAAAGAGGCAGGACCACCTCATTAATATTAATTTTTTCAGTCTATCTAATTGAGATAAGCTAAAGCATAAGGCTGGGCCATGCAGCGCCTATGAAAAGAGGCAGGACCACCTCATTAATATTAACTGAAGTGAGGAAGCGAGCATTTGAACTGGGGGATTAGTGATACATAAACATGGGATGTTTTTCCTTGTGAACTTTGTGACCTATGAAAGACATGAAAATAAACTTAATTCTGATGAGATTTAGAGAACTTGAAACACTTAGTCACAAGTTTAAAATGAGTCTGGATAAAGACAGGGCCCACACACAACCTCACAAACTGGTGCCAAGTGCACAATTTCTTAGTCAGAATGTATGAACCTATTCAGGCTAGAAAGACATGTTGCTGCTGAGAGGAATTTTTTCAGGCTGACAATTTTAACACTGCATACATTATTCTGTTCTATGTTTAAAGTGTGTATTGTTTTTCTATGAACGAATAAATACTTTATCTCAAGGAGTAGTTTATAAACAGAACAGATCAATGAATTTGTATTCAGAGAGTAAAATTCAGGCATTACAAGAAAGGTATACTATAATTGTCACTTGAAAACCTTACATATAGTTTTGCAGGCCTATGTGTTTTGTATACCTAAATGATCAGAAAAGCATTCGAGAACAGCTTATAATATACGTTGTATTAATTTGATTTCACAGGATGAAGGAGGTCTGCAATACCAATAAAATCTCAGTATATTTCTGTAAAGTCTAGTTGTGACAACAGTGCTCGCCTTTAATAAGCAAATGGTGTACCGTGATAATACCTTTTTGAAATTTAATAAATACTTGTATTTATATTTAAAAAAGACTTTAAAAGCTTTTTGTAAAATATAATTTTACAACAAAAAAAAGTAGTGTTACTAAGTATATTACCTAAAACAATTAAGAATAGTTTTATTTAGTGCAACAACTGTTGATCATTGTTGATGGATGTTTGATCAGGAGTAGCAATTCCTACTTGCATGCCTGCCAAGTATCACGCATTGTGTGTGACACTAACGCATTTCAGTGTGGTGTTCCGCAACACCGCACTGAAATGCATTGTCACGTATTTTATTCATGCCAGTCAGAAACGGCGCCTGTAGCATATTCTGTGCCCCGGCTCTGCTGCTTCCCACAGAGGTGCCTTGCCAGCAGCGCTCTGGCTCAGTATGTTAATAGTTAAAGAACAGCTCTGGAGTCAGTGCTACAATGTTCCAATCTGCCTCCCCGCTGCCTGACTGCATTTAATTTCCTGCTGCGGTGAGGCTTTCAGACGCGACTGACTCTGCTTCTGACGGGACCTCGTGCCTCGTCACGTCCTGGAGGAACCGAGAGGAAGTGAGGTATAAGGTGTTTGGAAGTTCAGAAAAAAGTCAGAGGATCATTCAAGAGTCAGCGAGTCCTGGTTCGCAGCTCTCTGACCAATAAAACCCGCGTTGGACCGGCGGGAGGCAGCTAGCATAGTCACTCAATTGACTTGAGTCTTTGGACGCAGGCCGCCGGCGTATCATTAAAGGCGCTATAAACATTGTGGTGATAATTTCCGCGGGCGCAAAACTAAGATGTGCGGGCGGCAACAGTTCAATTAAACTCGTGGAAGGCTGCATGTAATGGCAGCGCTGCTCGCAGCATGAACGTTGTGAAATGGTTATTCAAACAGGCAACGGACCCGACCAGCGGCTCACCTAAGATCCCCCTACCTCCCCCAGCCATTGGAGTTGCTGAGCCACACCATCATGCCCAGGTTGGTGTTTGCTCCGACGGGAGTCGTTAGGCCAGGTGCGGCCCATATGAAGAATCCTGTTGGAAGGTTAGTAAGTAGTCTAGTACCTCGTGATGTATCTCTCTATGCTGCAAATTGTTTTATTCATGGCGCGCCGCCCTGCTGCTGGTCGCCTACATTATTTTAAGCTTAGATAACTGCATGCAGCAATAGAGCAGGTCTAAAACTAGGCCAGTTTAAACTTGATCAATTGCCGAGTAGGGGCGGCACGACTAGAGTGACCGTTCGCCCTCTGCAGCCTCCAGAATGCAGCAGTAGGGGGTGCAAGAAGGTCTGCATTGAGCAGGGGTTGCTGAAGTCAGACAGCGACAGAAAAGGTATTGAATATACCAATGAACGGAATATACACTTCCTGAAGTTCAGTGTGTGGTGGAATTTTTCGAATAGAGATTTGTCATGGAAACTGTTTTAAAGGGACTACGCACAGGTGTAAATAAACCCAAACATAACTGATGTGGGAGGGTGGAGCATTGATAAATGGTTCACACCTGCCCTTCATAAAGACAAAGGAGAACCAGACGGTTGGTGAGGTCTATATATATATATATATATATATATCCCGTTATACTTCTGAAAACAAATTTGTATAGGGCCTTCCCTGTTCATCTGGACAGCTTGCGGGCTCTGTATTCACATCACGTTATGCTAGAATTGCAAGTTATCTCAAAACGTGTTGCAGAGGCAACATAGGGACTCGTTGAGCAGTTCATTTTCTGAGAAGTTTTCATGGAGTGCAGTTTCAGCTTTGGGCCGAATTTAACTGCGCATCTTTATTTTCCTTGTTTTTGTTCATGTGCGCAGACCTGCTTGGCAATACCCCTGATAGTTAATTTTTTTTCTTGTGCCATAGCCATGATTTTCTCCTGAGCTGCCACCTGTATGCCCAGTTACAGCTGAGAACTGACTGTACATCAC
This sequence comes from Lissotriton vulgaris, assembly GCF_964263255.1. Classification (NCBI taxonomy): domain Eukaryota; kingdom Metazoa; phylum Chordata; class Amphibia; order Caudata; family Salamandridae; genus Lissotriton; species Lissotriton vulgaris. The sequence goes on along the minus strand of NC_141694.1, from coordinate 821,962,066 downwards.
ATTATTCTGTCTTCCCACTGACTAAGCTGTGTTAGTAGTCGCTCGCACCTGGGTCAGGTGATTGTGAAAGCCACTGGTGCTTGCCAACGTAACTTCTCAGTGCGCCAAGTATCACTGAGTCAGCAAAGCCTGTAGTGCAACTCTGTGTGACAAACTGCGAGTGGGGTGATGGTGCCACCAGCAGGGTTTGGCAGGTAGTGGGCGGCATGCAGGACCAGGGCGCACTGCTCAGTAATACAGCTTGTGGATTATGATGTGACTCGTCTTAGAGTTCCTTGTTGCTCAAATGGGTGTAATTTCTGAAATTGATGTATTTCTCTTGTCTTCATTGCTAGATTTTGCTAGCGAGAAAGCGTCACTCATAGTCATTGAAATGTCACTCATAATTACACTGAAATTACGAAAATGTCACACATAGCAATCTGAAACCTTGGCAGCTATGTACTTGGGGTCTCTTCCCTTGTGCATCTTTCTAGTTCTTGCCCACCGTCTTGTGCTGTTTGTCCTTTGCTACCCTATCATGCTTGCCCTTTTACTGTTGGAGAGCCAGGAGACAGATGAGCATGCTGCAGAGGGTTATCGCAGCTGACTGTGCAGATTCGGCCATGCCACATGACACTCCACACATGTTGCAGGCACATTGAGGACTGCAGCTCCTGCAGGGAGAAGGCAGATGCTGACCTGGATTGTGGTACTGTTCCCCAGCTCTGAACTGTCAAGACCTTGGAAGCAGCAGAGAAAATGCGCAAAGAAGGCCCTCCTCCACTGCCTTATAACATGAACCTTTAAGCCTTGGAAAAGAGTTGCAGACACAGCGTTCAGGAGGAGCGACATTGGCTTTAAAGTGTGCAAAGCGCACCACCAAGAGTTCTACTGACAAGTCAGCCATACTGCTCAGCACTTCCACTTTGAAGTCTGTGACTCAGGTAATTTTTCTATGACATTTGACAACAAAACTTCTCATTCCAATACAACACCTAATACTGAGCAGAACCCCACACGAAAGGCTAAAGCAAACAAAAGCATAGGTGGACCAGTAAAGAATCATTTTCATATTAGCAATACATTTCTTCGTACTACATTCTCACCCAGTACCAGTCAAGCCCCATGTTCAACACCTCTAATTTGAATAACAAGACAATATATATCTCAGTTCATATATGTGGGCATAACCAATGAGCATAGTAAGGCCGGTGAGGCTGTGACCAGCATACCAAATACTGCTTTCCACACAGCTTGCACAACTCTTCAGCTCTCGCTTGACCATGGCACCAAACCGGATTTGTCGGGGCCACTCCTAAGCTCCAATGTAACTGCAGCAGAGCACACAGTACTGGTAAGGAGATTTGGCCAACAACAAGTGCCTTCTTTAACTGAATGAAGAGATTGTAGATTGTGTGCTGTCTCCCCCGAGTCTGATCTCATAAAGAGAATGAAAGAAGTCCTACAGGGTTCAACAACAATCCCCCAAGTACTGAAGTGGGCATTCTCTGTATGCACAAGGAGTTAGAAGAAATCCTTGCTAAATCGTGATAAATCGGAGACATGGTTGTGCCAGTGAGTGACTCAATGCAACCTTTTGAAACCTACTATTTTGGTGGCATTTGTTCTTGTATGCAATGAAAGCCTTCTAACTGTGATCAGGTCCCCTTTGTTTGTGGCCAAAGAGAGAAGACAGCTGGGAGGACCTTAATGAGTTTCTAGCCTCCTCTTTAGTAGTATGCTCCCTGATTCTCCAGAACTGGACGTCATCTAGGGCACCAACATATCAAGAGTGGCTTAATAAAATGAACTGAACAAACAAGTTTGAAGAGGCATATGTGGATAGGGTGGGGAGCATTAAGAAATTACTGCCTTGTGGCAGTTTATGGATGCAATAGGAAATGTATACTAGTAGGGTTATTGTTGTCTTAACTTGTATTGTAGTATATTATTATATTCTTATAGTTATGATGGCAGCTAAGTATGTAATTTATCAAAGCACACTTGCAAGTTCACTGATCGCTATTTCTTGAGGTATATTGGATATAATGTCAGTGACTACTTCTGTTGGCCGTGATATTATAATTGTTAAGGCAAGGCATGGGATGGCTACAATAGCTTTAGTAATGTAGGCATGATTACACTTTGCACTTTTTGTTGTTTTCTGCTATACTGATCGGTTGAAAAAATATATATTATTGGTGTTTACTAAGTAGGGCCTCTGATGAACAGCAATGTGTCCTACCATTTTTGTATTTCTTGTATAACAAGCTCGATCACCATTTATTTCAATGTATTGTCTGCCAGTGTCTCTCCTGTATTCAATATTTATAGGATTCTGCTCAATAAAAAAAGAGAAAAAAAAGAGTTTCTAGTCTATTTATTCATGGAATCTATGAAAAAGTCTAATAAAGGCCGGGAGAGAAAGATCCTGCACAATGTTGGCAATATAAGTAGCAATGAGGTTACCCAGTAAAGTACAGAACCTGGGGAATATTACAGTAAGCAAACAATGGTTCTGCTACTATCACTCATAATAAACTTTATTTTTCAAATTAAGGCCCCTATGGTGGGCTACCCATGAAATGTGACATAGTCACTTATTTGATACTGATTGGGACGTTTAAATAAACACGTCGAGGTTACGACCCCTCCTTATGTCGCATAAACTTGAAACATCTACGTGTTTATTTAAACGTCCCAATCAGTGTCAAATAAGTGACTGTTTAATTCAACTCTGATGATTTGACATATGATTAAAAATTAAGAATAGGACGTTATCTGAAGAATCTGATGTTGTATATTATCACTTTTATTTATGTATATTGTAATGTTTTGTGATGTACATATTTCTGTAATGTTCACAATTGCTTATGTTTGTAATGTGATGTGATTTGTATATGTTATTAACCCGTTGCGTGCTGCTGTTGGCCGTTGTGAGCACTACCGTTGTAGTGCTGCACACGTCCAACGGCCGACGCGGCCCCGCCCGCGCAAGGAAACCCCACACCCTGGCGGAATTAACGCAGCGGTTAACGGGTTAACAATATGTTGTTTGTATTTTGTGTGTGGATACACTATCAACTTTAGTATAAATAATAATTTTTTCAGAAATCTTTGGGAGAAATTTTCTTTGGGATTGATAATTCCCTCCCCCCCCCCCTTTTTGAATTTGTGTTCTATGTCACATTTAATGGGTAGCCCACCATAGGGACCTTAATTTGAAAAATAGTTTTCCATGAGTGATAGTAGCAGAACCATTGTTCGCTTACTGCAATGTTGGCAATAGCTAGAGAGATTTACATTTTCTTACTAGGCGCTATACAATTCTACATAGCTTCATCAGAAATTATTTATTTACATTACCAATCAAAAGACTGATGCGAAGGCTTTACAACAGATTAAACACCATAACTGAGTTAAAAAAAGCACAACGTAATGAAGAAATCAATAAAATGTCTATTAAGTGTTAACTTGGAAGTTTTTACTTTTGGTCTTAGAAAGCATGTCTGCAATATAAGAAATCTGTAAACCAGGAAGAAAGGTAAACAAGTGAAGATGGCAAAGTAACATTAGCACTCCTTAATTCATTCTGACACACCTTATCTCTAGAGGCTAGTTGCCAGTGGCCTATTTTTCCATAGTAAGCTTTTTGAGAGAAGTGTGGGTTGCAAAGCCTTCAAGAGTAGCTGGCCTTGATAGTTGGTCAAGAATTGCCTTCAAATGCATCCTAGAATGGTGGGTCACAATTCTGTCCATGGCTTTCAAAGCAATCTGGCTATAGGATGCATAGTGCAAGCTTGAACGAGTTCATTACTCTTTGCTATGTATTGCAAGCCACTAGGTCTTGCTGATGACTGATATTGTCTCTTCAGCCACCGATTTATTTAGGCACTCAATAACTCGTTATATATGGGTTCTGTCAGTTATCTTAGGAGTCATGCATCTAATAATTCATCTACGGATTACGAAAGTGAAACATTGCAGCAACGTCCCCATCTGGCAATGTTGTGAGAATTTTCTCATTCTAGTACAGATCCATGATTGCTGACATGACATGTTGATCCTAAATGTGGCTGCTGTCTTGACACATTAAAATAATTATAAATTATGGACAATACCATTTCAAGATCAGCATTCAAATTAAAATCAGTGGCAATGCAGGATGCAAATTTCCATTAATGAGATAAGTGTCAACCGAGTATCCCTGTCCTCTTCTCTCATTCCTTGTCTCCTCCCTCCCTCCTAATATCTCACTCCACCATCCACTCTCTTCCTCAACTACACCTCCTACTACTCCTTGACTGGAACAATCCAGTCCAGGTCTTTGTGGAGGTCTTGTGTGCGCGCGAAGCAGCAGCAGCAGCAAGCAGCAGGCAAGCGGAAAGCGGTCAGCGGGAGCTTGGAACCGCGGCTCGTGAACCAAGGGAGTACTGCGAACCGCGAGCCCAGAATCCTGAACCTTGATCCCTGAACCGCTGCTTGGACTTGCAGGAGCCGCATGGAGCCGCGGGAGCCACAAGGGCCCGTAAGGACCTGCAGGCAGCCACAGGGAGCCGCGGGAGCCGAGTAGAGCAGCGAGTGTGGTGAGTGGAGTGGGTAGAGCCACAGGGGGCGACAGTAGCACCAGTGCGGTGCAGCCTGTGTAGCCTGCAGAGCTCCAGTGTGCTCTACTCCTGCCCCACTCCTGCTCGCACACGTCTTGCTCCTGTCCTGTGAATGCACACGGTCCCTTCACTCCACACTACTCCTGGTTGGCGTGTGCTTCAGTGTGCCCTGCCCCTGCGTTGTGGGGAAACTGCAGTAAGCCGCCAGGAGCCGCAGGGGGCCCGTGGTGCTGAGTGGTGAGTGGTGTTGGGGGGGTGAGTGGAGCCAAGTGGCGTTCTGCTCCTGCAATTGTGCTCTGCCCCACAATATCCTGTGCTCACTGTGAAACACTACGGGAGTGAGGATTGAACAACCCCGAACCTGGACCTGCAGCACTCATGCAGGCACTATCAGCGGGAGGACTCCGCGTAAGTCACGTCAGCTGCTCACGTCATTGTCCTTGCATCCTTGTATCCTTGCATTGTCCTTGTAACGGCCCCGGCAGTAACAGCAAAGGCTATTAGGACCACTGGTGACAGGACAAACAGTCCCAGAAAAAGCATACAATCCACAAAACTAGATCAGACCAAAACCAATTGAACCAATCGACCACCCCTCCACACTGCCGCCCCTCCACCGGCAGCTGACAGACCCGTCCTGATCCGCCCTAGAGGACTTCTGGCAAATACAACATACGGGAAAGGTTTGAGAAAACAGGGCCTTTCCCTGCAGACAAAAAGCACCATAACTATGTGGTCGGGCAGGAAAAGGGGGCAGCCCACTGTTACTGTGCGTAAAGTCAAACAATATAGAAATCCAAAACCAATTACAGTAACTCTGGTGATGGCCAGCGAAGTAGGGGAGGAAGTGGATGTTCCCAGTAATCTAGCACAAAACCCTGGAAGCCATCGACCCCGCTTGCATCAACTAAAAAGTTCATCAAAATTCCAATTTCTAAAGGACCCAGCGTTGTCTATATTCTCTTTCAGTGGCAAAATTCTGGGCCTACAAGATACACTCCTCCCTCTCCTCCCCACACCGCCATCAACCTCACCAGTCACCTCACCAGTCATGGAACAAACTACAGTGGGAATCCTATCTGCCAAACCGGAGGTCTCTCCGCTAACATCAGAAAACATTTGGAAACATAAAACAAACAGCCCACCTATTTCTCAAGAGGGGGTGGAGGAGGTGGAAACTCGTACTGAGGAGTACGTTATTCATCAATCCTTGCCTACACCCACCCCTATCTGCAATGCCATAACAATAGTCTCAGCCAACTCCAAAAAGCCGGAGGAGGCACAAAACTTACAAGAGCCTAAAACAACGAACAGCAAGGTCACAAATGTAGGGCAGGTAGATTCGATCGGACATAATTTGAATTTTTCATCCGAACACCTCTTTAAAGTCCTGCCACAAAAAGAACTAGACAAATCCCCACTCATGCCACCACAACATCGAGAGGCCACCAAACCGGCCCTATCTTTACCAGGAGTGGAAAAAAGGGGGTGACCAAGGTTTCCCCAAAGAGTCTTTTTCTTTTGACTCTCCAGTCTCTAGGGGAAGTGGGCAGGACCCCATCACGTACCTTGGATCGCAGGAGTGGACTGCCCTAATGGTGTCCTATGCACTGGACACTCCTGGGAAACAACTTCGGCCTACAGCCTGCATTAATACAAATCAAGGCAACGACCAAGAAACAGCGATCAACAATTCAATTTCACGAAAAAGTCCTTCAACTCCTCCTTTGATCCCAGGCTCACCAAATCAAACCGGGAACCAGGCACCAAAAACATGGGACATCTTATTAAATACAATGCAACGACAGGTTGATGTTTTACACTACCAGTCAGACAAAATGGACCTGCAGCTGACACTTTTAGATACTCTCACCCTCTTCGTGGGGGGCATTGACAACTAGGCCAACTAAACCTTTTAATCAGCAGAGCCCAGCAGGAAGTAAAACTGAACTACAACTATGGTCCTATAATTGACAAGCTGATGTCACTCCCCTCAATTGTTTCCACCCTTATAGAAGGCCTGCCAATGGGCCCACATCAAGACAAACTAAGGGCAAACTCAAATAAAGCAGCAGCCAAAGAAGCACCAAACAGGGACTCTACTTCCCAAAAAAACCACTGGCAACAACCCTCCGATCCGTCACAAGTGCAGCCTGCCCACTAGGATCTCTCCGCCACCCAAGGAGCAAACACCAAAACATAACTTAAAGCGACGCCGCCAACTCAAGAGGAAAGGACGGAATAAAATACCACCTCCAAGCCTCACAAAGCCCTACCCTCTGTTTACAACAAAAACATCCCAGCAGCAAGCACAAGTTCAATCTGCCATCGTAAACATCCCTGAAGCTGAGGGAGGATCTAACCAGCCAAAGGACACCAACATTATGGAAAACAAGGATGTAACACAAGCCGAAATACCACCTTTGGGGGCAACCCGGATATTATCCAGCGGCCAAACCGACATCCAAGGTAACAGAACAATGAAAGTTAAGTTAAAACAGGACGACAGCACCACCACCAGCAGTCAAATGTCACAATCAACTGAGTCGAGGGAGCCCCCCACTACTGAAGGCCTAAAGCAGGAGTTGGCCTCAAGCTCAACTTTACATGTCTTACCGCTACTGGGTGCCAACTGCTACACATCAACCTTGAAAATTGAGCCACCAGCTACCAGGACCACTCCGGACCCAACTAAGGCACTAGGGGAAGCAAACCAAAAAAACGACAGCACAAGTAGTACCTGTAATGAAGCACAAGGACCCCCCTTAGAGCCAAGGACCACTACATATGGGCATATGGGTCCCACTCCAATACAACACCTAAACAAGGACCGTGGCCTAGAAGGATCGATAGGCCCCAAACCCCAAGAGTCCCACTTTCCTGACACCTCGATCAGACCGAGTCAGCAACTCACTAACATTACCACAAAATATCACTTGGGGCCAATCTTTGGAAAAAATCCTCCAGTCAACCAAACCAGGAATTCAGCCATTACTATTTTTACCCCAGAATACGAATCGAAAGGACCCTTCGACATCTTGAACAGAGGGAATATTCTCCAACTCCTGGGCACAATACCTACACTAAAAGGCATACGTTCTACTGACCTTATTTCAATAGAATTTGTAAAGTTGGATAAAACAAATGGAACAGAATCCACTAAAGCCACCTGGATTAGTGACCGAATTGCAAACATAGTCTTGGAAGAACAGGAAACCTTTAAAGCCTGGGGGATACAAACCACGGTGTTCTATAACACAGGATATCCATTCCCTTTACTTGATATAGCAAGAGAAGGACCAATCCGCAAATGCAATAAAATGTTGTCCATATAGGGGAGCATGAGGGCAGTCACCACAAAAAGAGCAGACAACAAATACACAAATTGAGCACAGCAGTTAACATCGCAGTTGCTCCTGCTCCCTTTCGGATCACCAGAACTATCAATATACTTGGTCACCCACTGTGACAGAGACAAACAACAATGCATTGCGGAAATTCAGGTGTATTACCCCTGAGGATATGCTCATGGAATATTAAAGGGCAAAATAACAAGGCCACTGACGCTAAATTTCTCGACTATTTAAAAACTTTCAATATCATTCTACTGCAGGAAACATGGCAAGAGGTGCCTCTGCAATAGAGGGATACAGCTGTTTTCACACTCCTTCTCTAAGGAATAGCAACTATGGCCGTCTATCAGGCGGCCTGGCCACTTACATCAAAATAACACAAATTCATAGCGCAGTGGCATTATCGCCTGTATTCCCAGCTGTACACAGCTCAAAAATTCAACTAAACCTCACCGGAAAAAAGGAGGCCGTATTGATAATAAACATATACAGGAAAAAAAATTAAACAGAAAAAACAGGACAAAAAAATTGATTGAACACCTTTATCAATTAATGGGTATGCATACCACTCCAAATTTCATTCTGTCAGGAGACTTCAATCAGCACATATTAGGTACCACCTCAAATGAAGACACCCAAGTCCAGTCTTCTCAGTGGAACATTCCAATCCAATCACACAGAGATCACGGAAGAACATACAAGGGCGCTACTGAGCTGCTAGAAGATCTGGAGAACTTTGGACTAAGGGCGCTAAATGGCATATTTGTCGATGATTCCCACCGGCCGCCTCATTCCTCTTAGGCCATATAACCTCTACAATTGACTACACCTTAGTGTCTCTCCCATTCTTCCAATACATAAAAGGCTACTGTCTAGGGGACAAAGGGGACAGTGACCATCGGCCGCAGGAAATCTCAATTTAGGCACTACCAGATAAATCAATCTCTAACCCAGTTGGAAAGCATGCATGCCACACAGTAAGCCTAAAAAGAATTAAATCATCAATTGCCAACTCCAGGGAGGTGCTCCTGGCAGCAAAACAACAGCTAAACAAGCTTAGCCATCTCACTGGAAACCACACTTACATGTGGGAATCATTTACGTCCATGTTTTCAAATTCTTGCTCATCTGTAGCCAGACACTTCCTGCCTAATGATCCAACAATTGCAGGGATGGCTACGACCGCACAAAGGTCAACTCTGAAAAACCTAAAAAGATTCATAAATAAATCACTAAGGGCCCGATGTAGGTGGCAAATTCCGGTCGGAAACGGCCGAAATCGGCCGTTTCCGACCGGTATTTGGCACTTTGAGATGTAGGGGGCCAGTATTTACCTATTCGGTATATTTACCGAATCGGTAAATTTACAGAATCTGTAAAATACCGAATCGGTATTTTTACCGATTCGGTATCTTCCAGATGTAGGTGGGACTCTTCTGAGTCCCACAGGCCTTTCAGATTCGGTATTTTAACACCCAATCCAATTGGGTGTTAAAATACCGGATCCAGGTGTGCATGCACATGTGTGCATGCACACCTATGCCATGTGACAGACAGACATGCCCTTAGGGCATGTCTGTGTGCCACATGGCACACAAGCCAGTGTTGGGGGTGCTAGAGGGTGTCAAAGTGACACCCCCTGCACCCTTGCTGGAATCGGTATTTACCGATTCGGTAAATACCGAATCGGTAATGCCCATTGATTCCTATGGGCTTCAAGGCCCATAGGAATCAATGGGGGATACCGAATCGGTATTTACAGAATCGGTAAATACCGAATCTTACAGATTCGGTATTTACCGAATCTGAAATACCTACATCTCCCCCCCTCTAATTTACCACTTCATGAATACCGAATCGGTATGATTCGGTATTTATGAAGTGGTAAATATAGATTTACCTACATCGGGCCCTAAGGCTTTTGAGGGTACGCCCGGGGGACACGGATCTACTTTTGCAGCTTCGAAAGAGCAAGGCAGAACTTAGGAAACTTAAATGGGATATAATAAAAACACAAGAAAACGAACCCTGGGCCAAACTCCATTGCGACTCCAAAGGAAACAACATGGCATGTTTATGGGCAACGATAAACAAATTCCTTCAACCGGGACATGGCGGGTTACCAACATACATAACAGAAAATAACTGGACATTCTTTATAGAACGTCACTTTTATCAACATGCACCAGGACTTAACATTAGCAAGGATGACCAATCAGCACCCCAACTACAAACTGTGATGACCGACAAGGCTGAGGAAACCGAAATCAACGCCGTCATGATCAGGGAACAAATATGTAAAGGGAGGAAATAAGGAGCACCCGGGCCAAACGGGATTCCACCAGCTCTTTTTAAACAAGCTCTCATTTTCAGCTCTGTTAGACAGTCTGGATGTTTGCCCGCATCATGGAAGGGCTCAGTCATCTCACCAATTTATAAAGCGGGGAACAAAACCCTACCAAAAAACTACAGTCTAATTGTACTACTAAACGTAGAGGCAAAATATTTTGCGGGGAATCTACTTACAGAGCTGCAAGACTGGTCAATAGAGCAAAACATAATTCCCCCTAGCCAAACGAGGTTCTGTAGAGCCACAGGTACAACAACCAACCTTTTAGCAATGTCACTAATCATCGACAAAGCAATTTTAACCAAACATTCCCTCCACTTCTGCTTTGTGGATTTTAAGGCGGCGTTCAACAACGTCAACCGAGCTAACCGTTGGAGGAAATTGGCGATCTGGGGGTTTCTCTCGTCCCTCCTGAACCTCCTAATAGAACTACATTCCAACACGTGGATACAGGTAAAGCTTGGAAATGGCTCCCACCTGTCAAGGTGCATACAAACAACTAAGGGCCTCAAGCAGGGTGCGTTCTTGCACCCCTTCTATTTAACCTTTATACAGCTGACTTAACAACAGTCCTCACCGCCTGCAATGCTCACGCCCCTCGAATAGGAGGAAAACTGATTTCCAGCATGTCATATGCGGACGCGGTTGTTTTAACTAGCCATACTCAAGTAGGTTTACAACGGTTACTTAACACACTGCGTAGGTACGCTGATGAAAACCAACTAGAAGTCAACATAGATTTATTTATTTATTTATTTATAAATAATAAATAAACATAGATAAAAGTAAAACTTTGACTATTAATGGAAAAAAGCGGTCCCATGCCTGGTCGCTTGGAAAACCGCAATCATGAACTGCAATGTGTATAAGTACCTAGGTGTCATGTTTGACAAAGGGGGCCAATAAACGAACCAGCTTAATACCATCAAGAGGAAAGGAATGGCGATTGAGACAACATTAAGGATCCTCAAAACAAAATTGACTGGACCAACATTTGCCCCACTTCTTTGCGTTGCGCAAGCAAAAATCTCACCAACAGTAACATACGGCAGCGAGGTACTGAGAGGCAGGGGCGCTTCACTGCTGGATACCACCTTGGCAAAGGCATATAGAGTAATGCTAAACCTCCCGCCATATACCTCGCCAGCACAGATTCGCCTAGAGCTTGGCCTAACAAAGCAACTCCATGCAAGGCGAGGCTCGTATATCAAGTGCTGGCATAAAATCAAGAACTCTGCCAGGAACACATTGAACCATCAGCTCTGGCAGCACATCCACTACGCCGGCTAAAACATACTTGGATGAATCACTGGCTGCCACAGGATTAGCTGAACTATGGGAAATTCCGACAACGTACTCGCATCTTAAGCGCATTGTAAACAAGGTTATTAAGAAAATTTCACTCACAAAAGATAAAGTCACATTTGCACACATGGATGACTTTGTGCAGTTACAAATTGTTTGGCCCACGGGCATACTTTACACTGGGGTCCTCTATGAAGTCTAAAGAGGCCTTTCTAAAACACAGTTTAGGGATCCTGCCAGTCATACCTCATCTCCCACCATGGCTGAGAAAGAACTATGGGAACTTGTGCCGGCTATGCAGAGTTGGGAATGAGGACGTTGAACACATAATATGCTCCTGCACCAAACTAAAAGAAGAAAGGGTAGGCCTCCTAAAAACTCACTTTAATGAACATGGCATATGCACTCTTAGACATGCAGTACTCACATGTTTTAACCCAAGGGACCCACAACTAAATGGGAAGCTTGTCAAGTTCCTATCTCAAGTTGCAGCAAAGCAAAGGATCAGCGGTACGGTAACTTGCATATAGACTCCTGAGGACCCAAGGAAAACGAACCATGGACACTCTGCACTTACTTATCATTTATACATGTCCTGGTACATAAACATTTTTAACAGTCCACTGATCAAAAAGGAATGTAATCAAAATGTTTTATCAGAATGTATTTTTGTAATGGTTTTAACTAATCAAAAACAATATTTTTTTACTTACTTACTTACCCTGTGGCACTTTCTTGTAGCTATCGGGTGTTCTAAAAAAACAAAATACAAAGCAAAATAAATGAACTTTAAAGCTATAAAAGGGAGAAAGTAAAAAACTAAGGAAATAGCCCAGCAGCTCTGACACTGAAGCACTCTCGTTTTCAGAAGTATGTGCACGTTATCAGGCAACGTGCCACACCTCACAGGACAATAGATCAAATGGTTGAAGTGAGCTCACCCATTGCCTCATTTGTATGTTACCAGGGGCGGAAAATGAATGTGAATGGCGCTCGAATAGACCAGTGGTTGAAGGGGACTGACCCAACACCCCTCTTTCATGAATGTCTGCATTTTATTTGAATTGTTTGATCATAAGAGATTGGTGGACCTCTAAAGCTGTCAGGCTAGAACAAAAAAGTAGTTTAATAGACACACAGCTAATTAGTAAGCATAACATTACATATATGTACAATATTACAGTTGGCAAAACAATATACAAGCCCTCTACAGAGGGTGTAGTAAGGATTATCATCTTCTAGTCAGCCTTCTTAATTCCCTTGAAGGGTAGGGAATAAGGTTTCTGTGGAATGGAATAAATACAATGCACTTTGTAATAATTACAGTATACATTTTATACTGCTGTGTATGTGGGGTGCTCTTAAGTCTTAGGGCAGGAAAGCAGGAACAAGGATATTCTCACAAATGTTGTAAATGACAGGCTTGTGATCAATCTACTCTAAACCGACTCAGTCACTTTCCTGATACACATCGATTATTACAATCATTTGAACATTTGTAGTTATGATTACTCAATTCTTCTAAGTAGCTGTACCTGGAAGAGATATCTGTTTGACTAGAGGAATGGACGGGGTAAGGAAGGTAAAAAGACTTACTTATATTATCAGGACTAAAGTATCCATTACATACATTAAACAAGCATTGGTAATGCATCGGTTTTGCCCATGCGATGAATAAAGAGCTGTTTTATCAATCATCGACCGGGAGAAGGAAAGAGCTCCCTGACAAATGTCATGGGAGTGGAGAGGATATGTTGCAGTGGCCAGAGCTGCTGACTCGAGAACTGGGAATCCCGGTTCAAGTCTTGGCGGTGCAACATCCTGTGATTCTATGCAAATCACGTAATCTGTCCGGGGGAGAAATTGTTATATAAATATGCTGAAAGAGTAAAAAGCAAAAAGAGGCAAAACTTTATGAAAAAATAGTTCCACGAAAGTAGATGTTAACAGTATTTCGGCAACAGGAACTGATAGGAGAAGCAGACGAGGAGCAGGCATTGGTAAATACAGGAAAATATGCTACAGCCAATAGAAATGATGGAAAAGTAAGTAGCACATACAGAAACCAATGAGGTGCCAGGAAAGAGAGGAGGCAGGATGCAAGTCCCTTTTCAGTTTATATTAAAAACAACAGATTTCTCAAGCATAGCACAAGCGCTGTGCAGGCGGAACCTAAAAAAAGGTTTGAATATCAACATAGGGTCCTTAAACATTCAAATATAAGAGGTTCTATTTTGGTCTGTTTTTAAAGTTAAAGCATATGTCAGCCAATGTACCTCACAGCTGTATTCCTAAGTGCAAATGGAAAAGAATGGAAAGAAGCAGTGGCAAAGCCAGTACTTCTGGCTTCGAAAGCATGTTGTATATTGCTTTATTGAAGGCGGTATACAATAATTGTGAAAAGGATATTTGTGGCCAAACACAATTGGCCTTGATCTGTACCATCAACTAGTGTGTTGTACAATCCAGAGAAACATGAAAGTAATCGACTTTACGTTTGTTATTTGCGCTGCTATTGAAACATAAACATCCTCTTGGTATGTTGCGACATATGTAGTGAACTGACCATTGCCCTGCGAGTAGGCTTGGCAGCTGCAGGGTGGGAGGTGCATTAGCCCAAGCCAAGTGTGTTTGTTGGATCACCAGACCAGCAATGTGTGTCCTAAAATAAATGTGACACACTACTTTGCTTGACAATAAAGAGGCAGAGCATCACTCTGAACTGCATGTTGCTACTGTAGTTACTGGAATACCTCTGCAACAGAAGGAATAAGGAGGGATTGTTGAGAAAGACCTGAGATCCTGAGGGATTGGGATGGCCACTTAGGGGTGAGGCTGTCCACTATACGAAAAGGAAAACAAAATTGGGCACACAAGGAGAGGTGTGGCGCAGCAGCCAGAGCAGCTGACTCCAGAGTGCGGGCTTATGGTTCGATCCCCGGTGGCAGCTCAGCTCAGCATAATATGACTTTGGGCCATAGCTCATTTAATCTCCCTGAGGGCCCCCCAGCGCCAGGATAGCCTTAGGGGTGATAAGTCGTGCTTTACAAATGTGGAATTGTTATTAGAAATTATCTTAAATCAGGATCGCTCTATAGTCCTGGCAAATACATTAAAATAAAGCTACTGTAGTAAACGAAAATATAAAAGGGACTGCTTTATTTAGAAGACACATGTAGCATGCCAAATTCGATGTGTGTAGATTGAGTGTATTGTAAATGTATAATAGTCACTCATGTATTGAATTGCAAGCAATCCATAGGAGGCGGCATGATACTGCAAACAGCCAATAGCCCAAAGTGAGAGAGTAATAGCCCTCTGGGTGAAGCTAAAACCCACTCTCTATATATTTGTAAGAACTGGTAACAGTGCATCTAACCTACAGTTGCACTATCAATCAAGAGTTAAAAAGTAAAGCATGCTGACACGTGGACTGTGACAAACCTAGAAGGACTGTCATTGTTAGGCCATAGTGCATTTTGCCAAATACATTTGGTAAAATGCCAATTACATTTTCAGTTTAGTTAGGAAACTCTAAACATATTGTTATAAATATGGATAAAATAAAGACAACAATCATGGGTCAACATAGACATACATCAAAACGCATACAACAAGAAACCTTGTTCATTAAGGAAAATGATCTTTAGTCGTATGCCTCTGTATGGCCAATAAGATTCTCAGCAACTTGAAAAATCCCTGCAACATATGTAGTAGGCACATTATCCCAAATGCTATCTGGCTTTGCGAATCTTAAAATCCTGGCTCCCATTATACAATATAATCAATATATATTTTTTTACTGTTTTGATAATCAAACAGCAGGAGGGCTAATGATTGATGGCTTTGTATGTGTACAATGTCCTTTCTTGCAAACAACCTAGAGTGAAGGCATGATTGTTTGCACTACTGGACAAATGTCAGACTACCTCACCAGTTTGTGTCCGGATAAGAACCCACTGACTTACCTCGGCAATGAAAAGCTAACATAACTATTCTTTTGTCATAAATTATCCCTCTTCATGTGTCCTGATCAGTCCTTGGGGAACAGAGGGCACTCTGTTGGTAGCGAGATGCCAAAGTAGACCCTAACCAATAAATGTCACTCTGTTGGAAATAATCTTCTGCTTTCAACATCGTTGCACCTCATAAACCTATGGTGAAAAATCCTGCCATTCAGAAAATACACTAGTTCTCAAATTATGAATTATGTTATAGTTTATTTCACAAATATCTATGTTGTATTTAGCCTGTCTCTTTTCTACCTCTGGGATTTCATAGTCATTCACATGATGTCACCACTAGAACCTTGGGTGACATCATGGAGTGTTTGGGGCTTAGCTTGGTGACAACTGGCAGTTGGAACCAGGCAGGCTGAGTGGCAAGCTGGTCACTCCTGGTGGGTCTTCTCTACATCTTATCTTAACATCTTGAAGACTTGAATAAAGCAACCTAAATGATACCAGGCTCCAGGCTTCTATTTACAACAATCTAATTGTGGGAAACTCTCAATTTATAAATATGTTACTTTACATTACCCTTACCGTGATCACTCTGTGCTCATGTGTTGTTGCGTTTTCTAACATGACTGAGGAAAATTGAACCAAAGGCCTTTGCCTGCTTTATGATAAAGAAACTGTTATACAGTGGTCACAAAACACAACGTTTCTAATGTCATTGAATCACCATTGCCTCATAATATGACATTTTGGGGCAGATGTATCTAGACTTTACGCTTGTGGACGTTGAATTATTTTATTTACATATATACTGAAAAATGCTTTATAGAGGACAATAATTTGCTATTGGTATGAGGCACCTAGTAGTATATGGGACAGGAAGCACATAGCATGAAATGTGTCTGCAGGGTTTTAATGGAGACTTTTAATATACTTAGTTGTACTACTCTTAATATAGAATGGGTTGGTGCCTATTTAACTATGATCTGATGTAGACATCAAAAAAAGATTATGAAGATTTACGTTTCCCTTTAGTCCAAATGCACAATAACCTTAATTTAAAAAACATGACCAGCTACACGGCTGCTTCGCCATTAGTAGATTCGTTATTTAACTAATTACAGACCCACAAACAATTAACTACTTTTGGCCAATGGGGTGTCATATTTCTTTTGGCTACAGTCCAATATTCGAAATGAAGGGGATAGTGAGAAATAGGATACTTTTTTAAATAAAGTCATAGCAGCATAAAGAGCCCAAGAGAAGTGCACCTAAAAAGCACCAATAAATGAAAAAGAAAAAAGCAAGAAAGAAAGGAGGAAAGGAAGGACGGGGGGAAGAAAGAAACAAACAAACAAACAAAGAACGAAACACAGAAACTGAGAAAAAAAGGTAGGTTCGAACCCTAAAAAGCAAATGTAATAGAGAAAACGCACACAACCACATGCAATCACTCACTATGTTGTATATGCTCGTGTTTAAAAACTGTTATCTTCCTGTTGAAGACTTCAATATCTTCCGACGCTTGCAAAACCTTCACAAAGTTACTTTTTGTTTTCGAATGAAAGTCTAGCAGCAACGTGAGCATAGCAAGGAATGCCAAAGCCAAGACTCCCGCCACGTGGCTCAGTTTGTGCAACGTTAGGTCCATCTACATCACAAAAGCAGTCTACAAGTTTTAGAAATGTGTTTGACTAACTGGACAATGTCCTACTCAAGGTCATCCTTTGCCTCTCTCTCTGGATGGATTCACTGGAGCTACAGCAGTAATATTAATTATTCATAAGATAGAAACATAAAAACATTAAAAGAGCAGATAGGAACCGCCGATCCCGTGCAGTCTGCCCTGCTCATTTCCTTGCCGGTTGGTCCAGCTTTTCCTGTGTTTTTCAGTGTCATTCCTCCCCTGTCTCCACCAGACTAATTTAAAATGTATTTCGTGAGTCTGTCTCCACCACTTCTGCCTGGGGTTGTTTCAATTATTCACTTTTGTTCCAACTAAAAGCCTTTCTAATGTTGATGCTAAATTTCCGACTCTGTGCGGTGCTGCAAGGCTTGTCTCTTGTGAGCTTTGCATTCTAGCAATACTACACTTACTACCCATAGGTCACAACGATCTCCACATGTGTGTTTTCACATGAAAATAGTAAGTTTTGCGGATCTTTCAAGATTTTCCAAGAAAAAAAAAGATTGCCATCATCCAACCGGTTTTAAGGTCATAGGGAATACTTTTTTAGAGTAAGATCACACTGCAGGTCCATTTTCAGCGCCATGTGCCAGAGATGAGGACATGTACTTCCAGTTTGTAGGGAAAATCTACAGCTGGGCTGAGACATAGGAAAAGGAGCAAACTCCACAATCTACAGTTGGGACAACAATTGACATCTATCCCTGACTTCATCTGCACAATGTTGTTTACTCCAGATCCTGGGGATGGACATCTAAACTTTTCCTAAGGAGGTGTGCCTTAGGTGTAGTAGTGGCAACAGTAAGACTACTTCATTAATGTTCAATAACAAACCCCCTTATTTTTTGGTGTCACTACTAAAAGCAGACACAGGTTGCTGGCCTTTTACACCCAAACCTTATGTTGGGGGTTTGTTTGACGCTAAAAATGTAATCACATTGAGCAACATGTGCTGGGTTAGGAGTGATTAAGAGATTGCGTAAAGGGACATTTGGGGCAAGGGAAGTGGTGCCAAGAATGGATCAAGTCATGTTCGACCACTAGCTTCACACATCAACCGTCCTCTCTTTAAAGGTGTGAGAAGCTGGCCTGGAATATGATGTCCACTAATGTAAGTGTGCACCTTGCCCTAGTTCAGACTACCCATATGGTGATTTAAGAGGTCTTAGACAACCACAGAAAGCTTTCTCAATAGTAGCTGTGGAGAGCAGCCTTCGGGCTTAGTCTTGAAGGAGTGTAAAGCAGCTTGTTTTACCAGATGGCAATCTTATAGTATAGATTAAACGGAAAAGAACCACACAAAGTATTTATAAAAATATGTATTTATTATATACTATCTAGTACATTACAGTATCTCCTTCATGGAGATAGTCACAAAGCACGCAATACTTTAGCAAGAAATCACAGTAAATAGCACTAATACACAGTGGGCCCCAGGGGGGACCAAACCATATACTAAGTAAGTGGTATAGGAAACACGACTCGAGTCAGGACAATGTCAAGAGGACATAACATTGCTGGGTCCCACCCAAGGTGAGTAGATAGGGACCCCACGGAGAGCGTGTGCAGTGTGAGAACACGACTGCGTGCTCCATACAAGTCTATGTGCAAGTCGCAGTTGGCGTTTTAGAGATTAAGGACCCTTCCCAGTGGATCCTGAAGAACGGCAGTGGAAGACAGAAGGCTGGAGAGCCACCCTACTCTGTGATACCATAGTACCCACGTTACTTATACCAGAGAAGCCGGGTGCATAGAGGTGAAGTGGTGTCGGAAACCGCTGTTGAACCCAATGGAAGACTTCAGGAAAGTGCCGCAGCTGGAAGAGGAGAAAGTGTCCGTGGGAATCCAAACATGGATTCCTGAAGAAGAGTATCTGAAAGCACAGGGTACAGCGTCTATGTCACTCAGGAGTGAACAGGAGACTTGGAAGACGAATGCCCTCGGATGTCGGGTGCTCCAGGGAAGATAATGATGACCTTCAATCTGCAGCTGCGGGGACCAGGCGTCGCTGAGGTTGACCAGGAGCTGGATACGAGCCTTTCCACAAAGGATGTCGAGTGCTGAGGGGTCGGCGTCTGGCGGGAACATCAACATGCCTTGGCAAATGCAACCCACGCAGTAAGTCAAGAAGGTGCACGGTTAGGACCAGTAAGGCCCAGGAAACTCACCACAAGCAGGGGAGTCAGGGCAGGGCCCAAGCACTCAGGGGAGCCCAAGGAAAACAAAAGTGACCGTCAAATGGACCCACAGCCTGGAGGCACAGGAGTCAGGAGAGAACGTCGAGCAGCTCACCAAAAAGAGCAGGCCACGGTGCCCACGAGGCGGTGTGGCTGAAGATCTTGGTGGGAAAAGTTGCTGGAGGTTTGGGATACTTGGAGCCCAATGCACTTGTCGCAAAGTTGCCAAAAAGTATTTGCACTTCAAAAGTATTCCGTGCACTGGGGTTCAGTTAATGCAGCCCCATGAGGGATTCTTCCCTCAAACTCAGTGAGAGGACAGCTCAGGCCTCGAGGGACATAAAAAGCCACCCCCTGTGCTGTTGAAACATTCGGAGTCCACAGGAGCTCAGGTTCAGCAGACTGGTCAGCAGTGTTGAGGTGCCTGCAAATGCAGGGAAGTGACTCCTTCACTTCAAGGCAGATTTTCTTCAAGGGTTTTTGGATGCTTCACAGGTCCTGCATGGATCCGGTATGCTGCACAGGCACAGACGATGCAGCAGACTGAAAGGGAGACAAAGTCAGGCCCATACGAAGTCCAGCGAAGTCCAGAGTGTCCAGAAGGTAGAAGTGCAGTGGTTTAAGCTCTGAATCTTTTCCCACAACGACCTACACCCAGACAAGCCCTTAAGTACCCTAGAGAAAGGGTTGGGAAGATTCAGGGAACCCTCCCAGGGAGGGTCTGGACAGAGGGGAGGTTACACTCATGTCCTTTGTCCAGTTTCTCCCCAGAACGGCAGCCAACGGCTCCCAGAACTGGCTATAACTTGACTATGCACAGGGACACCATATGTGCCCCTCATGTAGACTTTCAGGCGCTAGCAAGTACACCCACCCAGCCCTAATACATTAAATCCTGTCTGGGAGGTGGTTGTTGCACCTTCATCTGCTCGAGCTTGGCTCAGCAGCAGGAGGGCAGAAATGTGTCTCTGGTCTGCAGCCACCATTTTGTGTTGTCCGGGTCAAGAAGGATGACACCGGGAACACTGAGAGCCTAACTGAGGGCTCTTCTAGTGCTTGGAATCATACCTCCCCGCACACCGTTTACGGTCTGGGGCTATGATTCCAACATATCTGATACCAAACATGATAGGATTCGTTGCAGCCGTTTTTGAGATGGTCATCGCGTGATTACGCGGTGCCCCTCTATATGGTATATGGCTGCTTCACTAACAACCCGGGAGAATGGACTCCGTAGACTGCAGGGGTGTCTTGATCATGCATGGACACCCTCTCACTTAGAACCAAGCACACTGCCCAAGGGATTGTAAAGTCCTCCTATAGGGGTGACATAGGTTTTAAGTGCCGTGACCCTTAGATATAGTAAACCTATATCTTTCGTAAGTGGTGCAAGCACCAACTTACACAGGTTGCAATGGCAGCCCTGTAGTTCCATTTTGAATGGTTTCCCCTGGGTGGCATAATACATGCTTCAGCCCATGGGGGACCTCTGGGGTACCTATGCCCTGGGTACCATATAAAAGGGACTGACAATGGTACCCCAGTATCCAATCTGGGATGTACCTAGGTACTGAACACAACAGTTTAGGGAGAAAGCAGATAGACTGGGGTCCTGATTAGCAGGATCCCAGTCAGACTAGTCAAAAAGTGCATCACATTAAACAGTATTGGGGTAACCATAAGAAACACATCCTACTTTCCTACAGAAGGTCTATGACTAATCTATGACTAGTCCTCACTTTGTAGGTCTATGACTAATCTATGACCAGTCCTCCCTTTGTAGGTCTGTGACTAATCTATGTGTAGTCCTCCCTTTATAGGTCTATAACTAATCTATGACTAGTCCTCACTTTGCAGGTCTATGACTAATCTATCACTAGTCCTCAGTTTGTAGGTCTATGACTAATCTATGACTAGTCCTCACTTTGTAGGTCTATGACTAATCTATGAACCGTCCTCCCTTTGTAGGTCTGTGACTAATCTATGGCTAATCCTCACTTGATATGTCTATGACTAAACTTTCACTGACACCTAATGCCTGTTCAACTGAATTTTCCGTTTTTGGAATCCCTTACATTCCACATTATTTTTGCCCTCTACTTTGCAGATGTTTATGACATTTGATGTGCTTGACAAAGTAAACATACCACATTGACTGGTTGAAAAGGATAAAAATGAGCTAAACAATTGAACGTAATCTATTTATATACCACTTATTTACAAGTTCAATCTAGACAAATCAAACATAAGGAATATGTGATTTAACAGAATTGTGACAACACAGTCCGCTTACTCATCAGTAAGGTGAGGAGCTATGTACACCACCCATGTCTGTTCCACTTCTGTACCGCTCATGTGAGGGAGAGCAAAATGAATTTGATAACACGCAAACAAATGCAGTACTGTGTTCACAAAGCAGTGATGTGTGCATGCAATTTTAGTAAAAAATTACTGGTATCCTCAATGAGAGACTTTGAGTAAATCCCTTAGGACCTTATTCTAAAGGAAAGAGGTAGTCTACACAGACAGACCCAGTGACACACTGATGATTATTGCAATGATCTTCATTTTGTGTGAAAAACAAAAACGTGACTTCGAAAGTATGAATTGCCCTCACCACAGAAGATCCAAAGGAGTGGGAATGACTATTTGCCCCTAGTTTTCAACCTAAACTGAGGATGTTTCGAATCCATCTAAAGAATCATATTCTCTTACAACCCCTGAAAAAGGGTGTTTGAGGCATTTCATATACTTAGTGAACCGCTTACACATGCTTGAAGTATACTGAAATTTTAAATTGCAGTGAGTGTAAAAAGGCATTGTAAATGTTATATAACATCTGCAAATTCTCGAATATTTGATAATAGTTACAAATTTGAGGATTTGAGTTTGTCCACCATATTTGAATGCAATATCTCCTGGGACTTCCAAGGGAACACCCATTTTCAAACATTTTGCAACATTCCAAACAATTGGCATGGGCGGCCAGTATTGTGCAACATTGTAGTACAGTCTTCAGTAAACTCATACTGCAACAGCACAGTTGGGCAGAAAGTCAGACCCATGGTAGCCCTCTGTTTCCACACTGTTACCTCCTATGTAATACAGTCTCTAGGCCTCCCTTACTCAGGTCTACAAAGATCACGTTAGGGGAAAATTCATATCTTCTGGTGAAAGAATTGATTCTTTCAGCATGTTTACATTCAGACGAGGCTTAGACCTGTTTGAATGAACCAGCGTAGCACATGAGCCCCCTTCTGTAATCGATTTCCAGGAGTATTCACTGGGTTGCAGGTTTTTGTTAAGGAATTTGTGACCAAAGAAAGCACACCCAAATGTGTGTCTCTTCCCTACTGCCCTGTGGTTCTGTCCACCTCCCTCTGCGTGTTCACAATAGAAAGGGTAGTATCTAAGACCTGGGCACCCAATGTGTGCATGCTGTAGAAATTTTCTCCAGTTTTCTTGACATTTACAACCCTCCACGGCATGTTCCTGTATCTGGGGACAGCCCGCTATGTGTTTCTAATGTATCGTCCATATACCAGCTGTGGTCTCATGTCAATGAAAGCTGCCAAACCTTCTGTGGTCCACAGAAGACCCCTGATGAAGTTCCACACACAAGTAGAACATAATATGTAGAAGATACCATATTCTTCATGCCATCTTCAACTTTATTTATTATGTCACACATATTGAAGAAAGAATTGAATGAGGTTTAGAAGCTGACCGCTGATCGGTATAATAGAATGCAATCAAGATGTGACTGAGCACCTATCAACAATCACACATACAAACCAAACCAAGAATACGAGAGATTAAAACATCTACGTTTCCTAATGAAAATAATTCAAAAGGAATGCAATGTTTAAACCACCTCGAGCACACTGATGATATTAAAAAAAGCTATCACCTAACATTACGTTAAACAAAATAACATAGAATATAACATAGCAACGTATATAACATAGCATAACCGCGTAATATAATACGCCGCAACCTCATGCATGACATAGAATGTAACATAATATAGCATGATAAAAGGAAACAAAAGATGTTCTGAGTTTGCAGAACATAACTATTATAAGAGCAAAATAAAGTTACATAATATAACACAGCATAACATAGATAAACATAACTTAGTGAAACATGACGCAAAGTGTAATGTAGAATATACCACAGCATACCAAAACATAACATACCAGAAGTTTATATAACATGATTTGGCAATGCGTAGCATAAAAGATCATAACATAGAATATGGTAGGGTAACATAACACAGTGGGAGACAACACTGCATAAAACAGAATGACAATACATCTATTTTTAAAGTATTCCAACTAATATTCTAACCGCAATTAAACTTCTTGCCACTAAGATGATTACTTTCCTTGCGCTCTCTCTGTATTAGTATTTTGCTTGCTTGTCATGTTGTGTACATTGAAAATATAACTATTCGCTTCACTGTGATGTCAAATTAAAAAGCTAGAAGTTTATCAGAAAATTCACAGATTGTTCAGAGCGCCACTTGCAGACCAACAACATAAACACGAACTGTGCTTCCTAAAGCAGACACCGTTATTCAGAGCAGTACTAAAGGGGAGGCGCCTTGATGCCGAGCTCATGGCACATCCCCGAGAAACGTGCAGAACACAATAGCTACATCATTTTGTCCCACACCTCTGATCACAGCTGCAGCATTACTCTGCTCCTGCTTGAAAATGTCATACACCTGCAATCCCATATCAAACATCATAGCAGCAGCAACGTCGCATTCCACTTCTCAATTACAGATCTCCCCTTTACCCCTAAGAGCTTTTTTTTTTATAGGAACACGCTTCAAGGCGCACACCCGTCTGTCATCAACTTTGCGTAGTCGGGTTCTGCAGTCAGCATGCTGCAGAAACGCGCCCTTGCTCGACCATAACATTGAAACGAGCGTGCCATTAAAATACACCTAATTCATGCCCCTGGCAGCAGGCACGCATCCCTCACAAAGTCAGGAGGAAAGCCAGCCGCCGAACAGCTGCTTACCATCTCTGCCACGTTGTGTCACCCTTTCCGACGAGTTGAGCAGCAGGCGGCGATCCGACTGGGACCAGTCTGCTTGCAGGGCTTGCTGTAGCCGCCTCAGGGAGGACAGGGGGATTCTCGGCTTGAGAGAAACGTATCTCCGCCACTGATTAGGTTTCAACTCCGCGAATACCAGCCTGCATGCTCTGGACGCCAGCCAAGCCCAGAGATAGAGGGGCCGCTCTGTGTCAGGAAGGTTCCCAGCCTGGGCACGGCGCCAGGAGTCCTGGCATAACGTTACGCGATGCTACTCAACCTGCGCCCATCCTGCGCAGGCTACGTCCCCTGCCTCGTGCTGCTCACCTGCAGGCAGGAAGCGCGCGCGGAGGACGCCTCACGCGCAGCCTGAGGTGCGAGACACAAGCCAGTGAATGGCCGGGATGGGGTGCGCTGCTTTCATGTTGCTGTTTGAAGCGACCAATAGACAGATGCATAGATTGGCTATAGATAGACGCAGCCGGGACGCAGAGACACTAGAAGTGAGAAGATATCACAAACCCCTGATTAGCGTTTATTGCTGCTAACGTAGTGTGTCAGCATGTTTACACGGTGGAAGAAAACAACGCACATTTTGGATTATGTAGAAATGCTGAGATATCTCAGATATTAGAATGAATACTTTTTTCATACCGAAACAAGCGGGCATGCATGGAATGTGCCAATTAACTACAAAGACCTAAAAAAAAATACAATAAAAAGTACTCGGAAAAAAATCTTGTTATCTGCCGTGCTACGACTGGGAAGAGACCCCGGCGGCTGTTTTCATGCAATGCTGAACAACAGCATGTTTTTGCTGAGGCGCGAGATGACTAAAGTGCTTTCTTTTCCAAGAACTGAGTAGCTGTGTGGATTTGTCATAGATGTACCGGGGAAGTGTTAGATGCATTTGGGTTCGGAGGCGTGGAGGGGGTAGTGTTCAAGTATTGTGCAGCACAATGTTCCCTCTGCTTGTGAGTTGTGCCTCACCAATACGCTGTCGATTTTCCAGAACATTCGATTATTGAGCTCTCAGAGTTCTGCTGGACACCCCAATTATTATAAAAGGAACTTGACATCCGGAGACCTACGCTATTAAAGTATCTGCATTTAAAAAGAACAAGTTAGACAAAGGGAACTTATCTTCCTTTCTTTAGGTGGTAAAAAACATTTATTATACAAATATATATATAAAAAATTTTTTACTTGAAGCAATATTATGATTAAAACCCTAAAAAAAATCTACATTTACCCGTTATAGTGAGGAGCGCAACTATGACTCTCCAACCACTGCTCATTGCTTCGTGTGTATCACATTTTATGTCACAAATTACACAATTCATGAGAGCACTGGTGACATTCACCTATCACTCTACAAGTGACATTGTCATTGGAGTTGCAGGAGACCCGACCGATACCGCATTGAGATTCCATGACTGCATGCGTGAGGTTGGGCACTGGATGTCCCAAAACTGCCTGAAGCTCAACACAGAAAAAACTGAGGTGCTTCTTTTTTGTCATAACACCTTTTGGCAACCAAGCTGGTGGCCTCATGAACCGGGCAAAATCCCAAATCCAGCTTTCCTAGGCAAAAAACGTGGGTGTTTACTTTGACACTAAACTATCCTTCTAGGGGCATATTAATGTGGTCACTTCCTACTGTTTATACATGATTGTCAGGAAAATCTTACCAAACATTCTAATAGAGCTTCAAAAAGCGGTAGTTGCAGCACTTATCCTGTCAAAAATTGATTACTGCAGCGGGCTTTTCCTTAATATATAATCACAATTCCTTAATAAAATGCAGATCCCCCAAAGTGCAGCAGCCCGTCTGCTGCTTGCCATCCCGAAACATCAATCAGTGGCTCATGCCTTAATGTTGCTGCACTGGATACCAGTCAAAAGACGAATCGAACTCAAGGAAGGGGAAAGCTAAGTGACTACCCCAAACTAAGCCGCGCCACGTCTGCGGGGGCATCGGACACCAGAGCTGTTACTAGAGGACGTAGGAGGGCGGCGGAGGTCGTGGACCGGGTGCCGAAGGCGGTGCGACAAGCCAGAACGTACTGTCCATGAACACACCTTGACTGAGGGGGGGCGCGGCTGGGCCTGGGCACCATCTTGTCACAGGTGCCATTTTGGACACTCCTGCACCGGGCGCCTCCACCCCTGGGCCGTATTAGACACTGCCCCCTTTGCTGTCGCTGTTGGGATCCGGGGCTGCACCAGAAGCGAGGGGCCGGGCCCTCTGCACTGTCGGAACTGTTGCGCCTCTCGGTGCGGGTCACTATCCGAGCCAACACGTACCCCTCGGGAAGGCGCACATACCGGAGAACTAGAGCTGGTCTGGGCGACGGACTGCCCTTGAGCTTCCAGAAGATGACGCCTGGCGGTGGAGGCCTGGCCCGGCTGGTTTCCTCTTCAACCACGCGCAAGGTTGCCTGACTAGGTGGGAGGTTCCACTTACATCCGTCGCTGGACGCCAGGCGAGGCGAGTTGATGCCCACGGCACAGCAGCTCGTAATGGGCAGGCTTCGGGACAAATCTCAGTCGAAGCAGCAGGTGACGAGCGGCCCAGGCCCCACGCAGGAACAAAGGCGAGAGGACGTGGAGCCAACAGCCACCCTGGCGGCCAAATTGGACACTGTTCTGGTGGCGGTGGAGCGCATTGGAGCCACCCTAGCGCAAACCAAGACTTCTCTGGAAGCAGGGATAGACAAAGTCACATCAGACTTCACGCTGCTACATGCGGACCACCGTAAGTTGTCGGAGTCAGTCGCCAAATAGCGCCAGTCGGTCCAAGAACTGCAGCCTGTAGTGCACAGTCATGCCTCAGCACTACAAGATTTGATCGACAGGGTCCACGCGCTGGGGGACCGAGCGGAGGACGCGTAAGGGCGATCCCGGCGCAACAACGTCCGGGTGGACGGACTGCCGGAGGGAGAAGAAGGGAAGGACCCTGAGCATTACACAGAGACTTGGCTGCGGACACTTATGCCGACTGGGACGTTGTCCCCGCAATTTGTGTTGGAGAGGGCGCACAGGGTGCCGGCTGCAGGCTCAGCGACCCTGACCTCGGCCCCGTCCATTTCTTTTCAAACTCCTCAACTACCGATACCGGGATACAGTACTCCGTGAAACTCGGAAGATGAGTGACCTCAAAGTGGGTAACAGCCACGTGATGTTTTTTCCGGACTACACAGCAACAGTAAGAAGAGACGAGGCTCATACCTGGCAGTGAAGAAACAGCTGCAGGAACTGGAGCTGCCTTACTCATTGCTGTTCCCCTCCCGCCTGCGGGTGGTCACCAAGGAGGGCACACATTTCTTTGAGGCTCCATCGGAGGTCTGGGACTGGCTGGAAGAGACGGGGCAGTGGTCGGGCACGAGAACTGCGGGCCTGGAAGAGGGCGGATGGCAAGAGCAGCGCTCCAGGAGGCGGAGGAGGAAGAGGGTGACTCGGCGAGGCGCGGGCCTGTGTCAGGCCGTACCCAGTCCGGAGAAGATGCGGCAGGAGAGGCAGGAAGCACTCGAGGCGGTTGCGATGCTGGGAGTGGTGAATACTATCGTCTGCCCGGACTACAGGCAACAGAGCGAACTGGAAGCGAGTGGCTTGTCCTCATCATCCACCGTGATGTCGGATGACATTGTCATGCCTGCGGTGACGCCCCAGACAGACGACTTTATAATGTGACTGGAGTCAGACCTGTGATGAACTGATGTGATCACTGTGTTCAGCACAATGTTAGCTGTATCCTTTGCGTTGCTGCTGCAGCGCGCTGCCACACTTGGTTGCTGGCTCTAATAGCTAGCGCAGACTTGAGATTAACCACTTCCATGCTAGTGACAAGGTCAACTTGTCATGGGTTTTACCTGCCCTGTGCTTATGACGAGTTGACCTTGTCACGAACAATGGAAAATCTGGGAATCCAGCACCGAGGGGGAAAACCCCTTAGCAGCCAAGGTGTTAAGCATCGCTAAAGCAATGCAGGTGCGCTACCAAACCTTAGGTTAGGGGATGTTTAGCATCTGGTGCGTAGGGTGGCCTCCGTAGGCGGCTCACGCCAGCTCTGCGTGATTCATCGATTAGTTCTTTCCAAACACCTCTCAGAAGCCTAGAGGCCCTAGGAAAGGGAGCACTCTGCTTTAACTGTTGGCAGCGTGTTTCACCGCATACACTTTGCGTTGCAGACACGTCACATTAAGAGGTAGATCCATTACCTAATTTGGACGTATGCCCCGCTGGGAACTCACCCTTTCTGTTACACTGTTAGTTCTGGTTCACACGTTTCAGAAGCGGCACTTAGAGTTTCCCCCCGAGAGTCCGTCCCGCGACCCCACATGGCAACTCCCCTGGCCCCCCAGGCGGCTGCACCACAACCCCGAGTATTCGGTGCACTAACATCATGACCTGGAACATCCGCGGCATGCACACCCCGTCGCGTCGATACTCTGTCTTCGCCTATATGCAGTGTCACATGGTGGGGATCGCACTTTTGCAGGAGACACACATGTCCCGGGTAGAACTGGATCGACTCTGTAGATGCTGGAGAGGGCAGGTCTACGGTACGACATACTCAGCGCATGCGTGCTGCACCTTGATTTGGGTGAGGGCAGGTGTCTCTTTTAAATGTGAAGACACACAGGTGGACCCGGAGGGAAGATACTCCCTAGCAATGGAGAGGCTGAATGGACAGGAGGTACTGCTGGGATCCATTTATGCCCCTAATACGGATCAGCCCACCTTCCTGGCAAATTTAAACCACATCCTTCAACGATACGCGGGCCTCCCTTGGCTGCTGGGCGGAGACTTCAACATGGTTCTTGACACGCACTTGGACCGTTCCTTCCTAATCCTTCGTGCGGTGGCAGCAACATCGACAGCGCAGGCTCTACTGGACTGGCTATTGCACTGGGGAATACATGATCTTTGGCGCGCGCAGCACCCTACAGACAAAACATACTCATACTACTCGCCATTCCATGACCTCCATGTCCGCTTAGACCGTATAATAGGCTCCCAGTCCCTGCTCCCACTCCTGACTAGATCGGAATACCTAGGTAGAACACACTCAGATCACAACCCCTTATGGTTCCAACTTAGCTGGAAGGCGGACCGACCCCGGTGTCCACGTGGCGACTACAGCCAGCTGCGTTGGAGGACGCCGAGTTTAGATCCTCGCTGGGCACGGCCATCCTAACCTACTTTGAGGAGAATGCGGAGACGGCAAGCGACCCCATGGTGAAATGAGATGCCCACATGGCAATTATCTGTGGGCATTGCATAGGTGCCACATGGAACATCCGCGCAGCAGTGTCCACTTCCTTGACCCGAATAGAGACCGAGCTCCTGCGCTACGAGAGGGAAGGAGAGGGGACTGGTAGGCACTCAACCAAGCTTGGGGACCTCCGTGGAGAACACGCGGTACTTATCGAAAGGCTGAGATGCCACAAATATGCGGCGCATACGGCCAAGACGCATGCCAAGGCAGATAGAGCTGGCCGCCTACTGGCCTGGCTGGTGCAAAAGACGGAACCCAGTACCCCGATCGGTGCCATCCGCACAGGGGAAGGGGCAGTGGTATATACACAGCACGAGATACACCAGGCGCTGACTGACCACTACCGGAAACTTTATAGGGCCCGAGGCACTGGCCATGAACATATACTGGCTGAGTTCCTGGAGTCGGTTGCGCTGCCCACAGTCACCGAGAGCCAGAAAGCAGTGCTCAATGCCCTGCTTACACTAGAGGAGGTGGGGGATGCGATCCAGGCACTAGCGACCGGGAAAACCCCGGGACCGATGGCCTGCCAGCCGAATACTACAAAACGAACAGGGAAATCCTAGCGCCCCAGCTCCTTCAGGTGTACATGGTAGCGATTGACGCGGGTCAGTTCCCACCATCTCTGCGGGAAGCATTACTAGTGTCCCTGCCTAAACCCGACAGAGACCCCATGGCCTTGGGCTCCTACCGCCCACTGGCAATGCTTAACACCGACTACAAGATATTCGCCAAAATCCTTGCAGAGCATCTTGCGCCGGCAGTCTCGCACTTAGTCCACCCGGATCAAAACGGGTTTGTCCCGGCACGGTCCACGTCCCTGAATCTCAGGAGATATTTCAGGGTAGTGGCGGAAGCGACGAAGGCCTGGCCTAGGCGGGGTGTCTAGTGCTGGACCTGGAAAAGGCCTTTGACTGCCTTGAGTGGGGCTACCTGTCGTCAGTACTAGAGAGGTATGAGCTGGACGTAAATTTCCTGCAGATGGGGGACCTCTTGTACCGGAACCCCGTGGTCCGCATCCGGCTGGGGCCATACATTTCGGAGGCAGTGGCGGTGGGCATGGGGACTCGGGTGCCCCCTGTCCCCGCTGCTCTTCGCACTGGCCATGGAGCCCCTGGCTGCGGCCATGAGGCAAACTCTGGAAGATAGTATCCTCCTAGGCGATGGCGTTCACCAGGTGTCGTTGTACGCTGACGACCTATTGGTATTCGTCCGGGACGTGGGCTGCATACCTGAGCTGCTGGCCCATCTGTTGACCCGCTTCGCCGGTCTATTGGGGCTCTGAGTAAACGCGGGCAAATCCTGCCTCTACGCATTCAGCAGCGAGGTAGCCGATCCAGAATAAAGCCTTCATGGCACACGAGTCCAGCCGTCAGACCTATTCGACTGAAACTTGGGAAGAGCGGTAACAGCGCTCAGGACTCATATAGGCTTTTGGTCCACGCTCCCCCTGACGTCCACAGGCAAAGTGGCCCTTGCCAAGATGGTCATGCTCCCTCGCCTTTTGTACCATTTCGCAAATCTGCCCTTGTTTATACCTGCTTCCTTTTTCTCCAAGCTTAATACAGTCCTGCGCGACTTCATTAGGGGCGCGTCCCGGCACCACCTGGCGCTTGGGAAACTGTTTCTACCCACAGACAGGAGTGGATTAGCCGCCCCTTGCTTTGAGCACTATTACCTGGCGGCGCAGCTCCAATGGATAGTTTGCTGGTTAGCAGACAGGGGAAGAGAGGACACTGCCACGAGTGAGCCGCCCTACACCCTGGAGCGGATCACCGCACTATTCCATCCACTAGCGACACCGACCCGCCCGCCCCATTATTGTTGGCTGTGGCATTCAAATGCTTCCACAGGGCACTGCTACTTACGAGAACGGTGCTACCCAATGCACCTGCGGTGCCGCTGGAAGGTTCGCCGGGAGGTGAGGGGGTCCTCACGCGTCGCATACTGGAGCAATGGCAGGAAGCGGACGTCCAGACGCTAGGCGACCTATATTAAGATGGAGCACTGATACCCTACGAGACACTGGTCGCTGATGTTGGGCTTCCTCCTGGGGTGTTCCTAATGCACCGCTCCCTCACGGCTCGCATGGCGGCTTGGTGGGGCGATATTGCAGTGGAGCCTACGCAGCACTTGACCGTGCAATACCTGCATGTCATGGGTAGGGGCAGGCATCTAATTAAGTGGTTCGCTGCATCCTTGAGAGCGCACACAGAACTGGATCTTGTCCCAATTCGCGGAAAGTGGGAGCGGTATCTGGGGCGAGCGCTAGCTGATAAAGAATGGGAGAAAATTCTCAAAAGCCCAGTTCGCATCCCCAGAAATATGCGCTTCCATCAAATCCAAGTCTACATAGTTCACAGGGCCTATCTCACTCCCGACCTAATAAATAAATATTTTCACAGGGCAGACGCCTCCTGTCCTAGATGTGGTGAGGTGAGTGCAGACCTTCTCCATCTTTTGTGGCACTGCCCAGGGCTAGAAAAGAAGACAACAAAAGAGATGACTGGGCTGTTCCTTAGGGAAGGAAGAAGGAAAGGGTCACTAGGGAAAAAGGGTTAGTGCTCAATGGAGGACAACCCCTGGGTATCCAATTTGTTGGATATAATGGCCTCACACACCCTTGTGAGTGTCATGCTTCATCATCGGCAATGCTCCTGGTTGGGCAGGCGGTGCAATTCCCAATGGGCTCACCTCAAAGAGGGGCTTTTTATCGCAGATCTTTTATCCAACTGCCTATGGGTGAAGTGGGGGTGAGGGGCCAGGACAGAGTAGATAGTGTGGGTGAGGATAAAATGTGGCACAAGGTACCGGAAAGCAATTTTATTCTGGTGGTCCTCTGCCACAAGTAAAATCAAGGATAGCCGCTGCTCATGGGGACTATGGTTTCCCAGAGTGGACCAGGGCTAAAGTGCAAATGGTGTGGTCAACATGTTTCTCGCTTCTAGTACATTGACTGCGATTCTTCAGGACCTAGTAAAAAACTACAATCTACAAAACATGACCTAATGATTAGTATCAGTTTAAATACATACTACCTGTATGACACTGCTCTTGCCTAAGGGTTAGAGTTATAGGGTGTCAACAGTACCCGGTGGGTCTGACATCAAGGGAGAAGCCATAAAGTTTGAGGTTTCTACTGCTCGTGTCAGGGCCAGTCAAGCCTACCCATCTCACCGGGTCCGGATAGGGCTAGGCACTTACTGGAGAGACATTAGTGTGCTACTCACGCAGTGCACCGGCTGTACCATTCCTTGTAACTGGCCTGAATACCTCTTACATCAATTTAAGCGGTCGCCCAAAGACATGATATCGTCCAGCTACCTGGATCTGGGGATGATAGTGGCAACACGCCTCCTCACGAGGAGGTGGAAGGCGAGCGACTCACCTAGTGTACGGGCATGGATTCTGTCCCTCCAGTTGTGGGGTCGGGCGGAATGGACTGCCATAAGGTGGGAGGAAACAGTAGGGATCCGTAGAGAGCCTATGGCAGAGCACAGGGAACGCATGCTTACCGCCCTACAAGCAGCAGGAAGCACCGTGGGCGAGAGGGTGACAGGGGACTAGACAGGCATATTGGGCGACTGGTGGGGTGCAAAGCGGGCAACACATCTGACGCTTAGACTGGTGCACAACACAAAGATGTGACGAGAGAGCAGTAGAAGCTGGAGGCATGCGCGGTTGGCAGGAGAGGGTGGGGGGGGGGGTGGGCGGCCGGGGAACGGGGATGGGGAGGGGGTCGAAATGTAATGTATCTCTGTGACAATGCCACAGTTTGTTGTTCCTGTTTTGTTGCAAATGACTTTATGCAGTTGTTCTATATATATGAGACTCATCTCTGTACACAGGGCTGGAGCGCATAGGCTCTTTTATGCTATTCACGTGCCCAGGCACCCAAGATTAAACTCCATGATATCTATGTGTAACGTTGCAGCGCCTCATGGACATGTTAACCTGCTCGTGTACCGATAATCTGGCATAGTTGAAGAGCTGTAATGTTTGTAATGGCGCACCTACTGTAATGTTGAAATATATAAATGCCAATAAACAGATTTGACAAAAAAAAAAGACGAATCGAACTCAAGGCCCTCTGCATCACATGGTCTTGGCCCAGATTATTTTACACGCAGTCTCAGGTGGTATGTCTCAGGGAGGCAGCTCCGCTCAGTTGCCTCCTTAAACCTGGTAATCCCTAGAGTCAAAACAGGGGTCTAGGGGGATTTCCCGACAAATATATGGAAATTAACAGTGCCAATAAGTGCATTAAACAGCACAATTTGCACATAAAGTTGCTAAATAGCAAGAAGCTCTCAAGGGAACTTGTGAAATATTCCAGCACTTTCATGATGTGCCGAGCAATGTTTACCTTCTTCAAGAGAGTTTCGCGTTCACAGCTCATAGGTAATTTTGAAAAAAATAATGGCAAAATGCTAAAGTTTTCAGCATATTTTCCTGAAAATCTATAGAAGCTACAGAGAGTTTAGAAAACTAAATTTGACATAGTCTATCATTTGCTATATCAGCTACATACACTTCTACATTTCATTCCTTTAATGTTCCCATGCTGTCCCTTTGAAATAGATTTTCAATCATAAGTTATGTCTGAGAATCTCCTTGGACGGGTAGGGTAGTGAAAAAAACACTTTACAGAGCTTGACAGATTTTACAGGCTCATTAGGCAGTGCCATTGCTCCAGTTAAGGAGGCAGCAGATGTTTACACTAATTTTTACAGAGTACGGCTTCAGACAGCTGTATTGTTTATTGTTGATAGATGTGCTTTAGGTACACCATTGGC
Source organism: Lissotriton vulgaris (assembly GCF_964263255.1). Lineage (NCBI taxonomy): Eukaryota > Metazoa > Chordata > Amphibia > Caudata > Salamandridae > Lissotriton > Lissotriton vulgaris. The sequence continues at coordinate 821,927,523 of NC_141694.1, read as the reverse complement.
AATAGAATACATTAGTTTCCAAACTGCAGCATGTCACTTCATGAAAATATACACATTTAGCTAATGAACATATGGTTTTTAGTTTGGATAATTGAACTCAATTTCCACAAGAAAAACCTCACCATTTTCATGAGAAAAACAAATTATAGTCTGTAAATACCAGATTTTCATTTTCCGCATGTACCTGTTTGCAGCCCTAAAATCAATTTATAATTTTCTAGTCTACCAAAATACCCTGGGTGGGGACCATTAAGTAATGCATGCTGACATTACACTCGGAATTACCCCTTTTGTACCATGCCCAGTATTATACTAAGGATGAGCAGTGGGCATCAATTACACAATATGTCATAAATTACCATCATTATACCATGGTCAGCCCTTTGCCAGGCATGTGTGCCACAATGCGGTTGATATGTCAATATATTGTGAATTATCAGAGACAGCATTTTGATGGACACAACACCATCATGCCATCAATGCCCACCCTATGCTTAGAAGTACCACCAATTTATGACTGACACCCCGTTGCCATGGCTGGGTGCATCATGCCATTGCAGCCCACCATATGTCAATAGTTACCAGCCAATATGTCTGGACTAACTTTTTTTTGGGCCAGACAGTGGGCATTGATGCCTGTAATTCGCTGTGAAGTGCCAACTGCATACCATATAGTACCATATACCAAGTATTTTATAATTTGCTAGGTTTTGGTGGTGTACGATGCGGAAAGAGGGATGCATACCTAGAACACGCTTTGAGAGCTATGGGTCGACAATGACCACACACCGTCCAAGGGAACATACCCAATAGTATCAGTCCTACTCAGGATTCTAATATAAAAGACGCATAGCTACGGAGGTCGTCATTTTATTAAAACAATACTTAAGGGAATAAATCGACAAGCACTATTTCGATTGAGGACTCTAATACAATAGAGGCACAGGAGTACCACAAGGTTTGCCCAATTTTAGAAGAAGAAACACTAGTGCAATGAAACGGATTATTAATAAGCCTTGAAGAAGTCCTTAAATAGGACGAAGCGCGTTGGCTACCTGTGAAGAAAAAAGAATAACGTTTAAAGAATAAAGAAACGTGTGAACAATTTCACTTGGTGGAACTGATTTTTTGCTATTAATGTGCGCGGATCAAATCAATTCTGTAAACTTTTGATGTGAAAAGTTATTTCACACATTAGGAAACTATGAGGTCTTGTTTCCTTTGATCATTGCACCATATGTTAACGATTTCCTGGGGTATAAATAAGTGTGGTTTTAAATCCAAGACCTCTTTTGTAAATTATTCAGGTTTTGGCATCATAATGCCATAGATATACAAATATGTCAACAATTTCCTCCAATATTCCTGCATCAAAATTTTGCCAGGGATGTACCACATCACGCCATGGGTGACCACACTCCAAAGAGAATTACCACTCATTTACCTGTGCCAGAATTTTATAATCAGTGAGTACTTGTAAAAAGGTGTTCTGACCATCTGAGCTGCCTGGATGTTTTTGCTTTTTGAACACCTGATTGTTAGGCTTTTACTGTGGGAGAGCCTCATAAGCTGGGACTCACCCATGGTAAACTCATGAGAAATGGACTGAATGTGGGTCCCACTGGTGTCCACCTTGTGAGATAAGGCATCTGCACTTCAGCCAAGGTTAGGGGCACCGGACTGGTTGCATGTGGACACATGTGCATACTTGTGTAAATGCATGTAAGGGCTGTGCAGAGGAGACTCCTGTGGTGGTGCGCAGCCAAGGAGCTGGGCACAAATAGAATGGTGTGGAAGGGACTATGCAGAGTTGGGTGGTGACATGGAATAGGATTTATAATAGGGGTGGACACATGTAAGGGATAATCAGTGTGCTTTACTGTTTCACTGTAGGAACACTCAATTTTTCTCATATGGAGACCGAGATCACATGGGGTAGTTTCAGTTTGCTAGTGCCTACAAACTCCAAAAATGCACCAAAGTGCACTGTAAGTTGTGTGTAAAGAATAATTCTGCTACGTCCAAAGCCATATCTGTACTGATTATGGGTCATCCATAAATGTCATATTCCTCCGACTCAGCTCAGAACCAGAGCCTGGCTGGGGGTGACCTTGCCAGGCTGGAATAATTACCTTCCTCCCTAAGCTGTAGCATCAGAGGCCTAGCCCTTCACTGCAAGCATTCCCAAGGCATAAGGTCTTCTCTCCAAGAGGGAGTGATAGGGTGAAGCTGCAGGGCATCAATTGGCAGCTGTCATCTGATGCCAGGCATCCGACCTGCTCCAGGCTCAGGCCATTAAGTCAGCCAGTGGGGCAAGGGGGCTTTTCAGAGACCATGTGGCATGAGATCGCTGGACGATGCCATCTTGAAGTATCCCAGAGGTCTCTGCAGGAAGGAGGGATCAGGGCCAGAGAGGGGGATGTGTTACTGCAGGATAGGGCGGAAGAGCCTTCCTGCCAGCCCCTCCAATTTCTCTTAAAAGGTCTTGCACAGGAAGAGGAGCTCTCTTGGGGTGTGGTCTTGCTGAGGAAGACTGGTGCTGGAGACTGGCACCCTGGGCAGTTGGAAGTGTGTCTGAGGGAGTCCAGGGCCAGTGAGAGGAAGCGGGGCTTCTGTGCAAGGAGAGAGACCTAAAAGGAGAGCCAGGTGAAAGTCTTGCATAGAGAGCCAGTGAAGACAGCTCCTTACTCAATTCACCCTCTTGGAGCCAGGAGGGTGGCGAAAAATGCTCCAGGTGGCTAGGGCTGGCCACCAGGAGTGAAACAAGACCAAGATCAGTGAAATCAATACACCGGGGGCCGAGATAGGCCCCCAGAAGGTAGGCGACTATTGACATTTCATTGAACCGATGACAAAGCAAGTGGGTCTCTGCCGCCAGTCTCCGATGTGCCCGCCCATTGGGTCAGGTCCGGTGGGCTTCCCCCAGAAAAAGGTGATGTTGGGGAGCGCCATTGTGCCCCCATGAAGGTGCCTGTGGGGCCCAGGATCCCAACCCCGGGGCCAGCGAAGTAAAGTCGGGGAGCTCAGCCGCATCCCCCGTGAAATGGCCCCCACAGGCTTAGGAGCCCACCCTGGGTCCCTACGAAAACAAAGACGAGGAGAGCCATCGCTCTCCCACGAAAAGGACCAAGGGGCCCAGTATCCCATCCCTAGGCCCCACCGAAGACGAAGTTGGGGAGTGCCGTTGCGCTCACCATGGAGGTGGTTTGGGGCCCAGGACCTCATCACTCAGCCCCAGGTACCAGAGGAAGGCCGGGGAGTGCCGTCGCACTCCCTGCAGTGGGAGAAAGGAGTGGGGAGTGCCGTCGCACTCCCCGAGGAGCTGCCCTGTCAGCTGCAGCGTCCGTGTCTGTCTGCAGGAGCAGGTGGACCCGAATGAAGAGCCGGCTCCTCCGGAAGCACATGAGGGAGCCCCGTAAAGTGGCGAAAGGCCACAATCAGAGGCAACACGGCTCCCGGAGCACCGGGAGAGCTGCTGCTCAGATATTCACAAGCTGAGGGAAAGTGCCCCATTATGCCTTTACAGGGCATGGATATACCTGCAATGAAAACCTGTTCGTTATCAGTGTGTAGTCACCCCAGGAAGATGGGGTCACCACCATTTGAATGCAAAGGTGCAGGGGGAGCTGCAGGAGCAGCGCAGACTCCCCCAGCAGAGAAGTGGAAATTCTCCACCCTAAGTCTCTGGCGACTTAAAAGAAATAACACCTCAAGGGTTCATCCATGTTTTCAAGTCTACCTAGTGCTGGAACTTTTGTTCTACAGCTGGGAACTGCTGGTTAGGACTACACTGAGGTGTGAGAGGCTGAATATGGATGGTTTTAGTGGACACATGCCCTAGGGATGGAAAGGTGTACTTGCACAGGAGGAACATTTACCTAATGTTGGTCCTTTTGGGGGTTCGAAGTCACATGCAATATGTGATGTAATAAGTACATTGGAAATATGTTGCCAGGCATCCTTGCCAGGGTGCTTGGTTGTAATTGCATAGCCGTTTGATTATAAATGAGATGCCTTGGAGGGGCTGTGATTGACTTGCATTGTACATGTTACCAGATATGATAAGTACCCGTCATTCCAAGTGATGCTTAGACATGTATTCTTGCTACTGTGTTACTTGAACAACCAGACTGTCAGCCACTGTGATTTAAGTGTGTATACTGTATGGTCAGTATTAGGTGCGCTCAGTCAGGGTTATGTGTCACTATGGCAGGTGTTCCCCATTATAACTGCTTGTTGAAATAATGGAGTTGGCAGCCACTGGGGTAATGACAGTGGAAATGGCCCTCAATCCAGGTTATGGTTAACCTGTTGCATTTTGGGGGAAAGATGATGTTCATACATGTGAGTGGTGGTACTAGACCCCCTTCTGCGAGAGGGGTGGGAATGTTTACGCAATGTCAATAAGAATTTCCCTCAGCTTAGGTATATTTGTAAAGTGATTCATAGTATTGAGTAGTGTGCATGTAATAAATGTACTCTTCCTTTTTATAAAGAAAAGCCCAGACTCGACAATCATTTATTGAGTGTTGTTCCTGCGTACCTGTAAATAGCGGTTACTAGCCCACACCACCTCCCTTGAGTAAGCCTTAGACTGCTCTGCAACACCACCCTCTGAGAGTCAAGCACTACAATGGGGTGTTTAGTTCACAGTGAAGGACAAATGTAGACCCATATTTGTTCAGGCCTCACAACTAATGCCTTGTTTTCCAACAGTACCATCAAGACTTGGATGCCCCCATTACCAAAAATATTGCCACAAATCTGCGAGGGCCAGCACATGTGTGTACACACACACACACACACACACACATTCATATAGACAAACACATAAACGAACATGAAACATCATATTACCTTATTTGTACTTACCTTTCATGAAAGGTTGGTTACATGGGTGCCACTCTGGCTGATTCACCTCTCTTCCTCAGCCTCCAATGCTAGATTCTGCTCCCAACTGGTCACATTTCATGTTGAATGGCAGGCCTAGCATCACATGTACAACATAACTGATAGTGCATGACCTGGTTAGGAAAATCACTGCCAATCACAATATAAGTGGGAAGCCAGGGCTGCCATTGCTTAAGGAAAGCCCATGTGCAGCTCTGAGAGAGCTGAATGCCATGTTTGCATTACCTAAGTCTCCAACAGGGCACCGTTTATCAGTACTCTAAAATAATCACAGCACAACTGGTATTTATTTTTTCTGCTCTCAGGGGGCCTAAAGCTGTGTGCTGCTCAATTCAGGCACCTAGATATACTCAAGGGGGGTAGGCGGGGTCTAGTGCATGGATGCCCTGATGAGTGACGGTAACCTTTAATCCACCATTGTGATTCTGCTGGACATGGTCAACAACTGTGTATAGCCGGGTACAGTGGTGGTCTGATTGGACAGTTTAGATTTTATGCAGGTTCTGCATCCAATACTACAAATTCTGTGAGAAATTGATTTAAGCCTTTCCCAAGAAGCAAGGAGTACAAGGTCTGACTTAGGGGTGGATTCTAAGCTTCGAGCCCTGAAAAGCCCTGTTGAATGAGCCCTGAAAAGCTCATTCAACACAGGCTTTGCTCATATCAAGCATGGCAGAGTGCAGGACCTAGCCTTTGGTCTGGCACTGCATTTTACACCCTGCGAAGCAATTGGCTGTAACATTTAATTACGCTTAAAAGGCTTGCTTGCTTGGCAGGGACCTGGATTTCAGCCATCTGTTCACCATTACCTACCTCAGATCCATTTTGACATACTCTTTGGAGGTATGTAAAAAGGAGAAGACATAGGGACTGGCTTTTGACTGGTCCCTTCTCTCAAAATACCTGCCTCAATAGTACAGTTCTGTGGCAACAAATGATGGATGTAATCCTGATTAAATCAAACATTCACCCCCAGTCAAGAGATCTGGGTTAAATCCATTGTTCTTTTGTTCACTACACCACCCCAGTTTGGGCCCAGCCATATGCAAATCAGTCTTGACCCTGCTCCTCGTTGGACAATCCAGCCTGAACTGCCAAACTGGGTCCTCCCTAGACCGGAAACAAGCATCCTGGGACTGGTTTCTGGGTGGTGTGGTGAGCAAAAAAACAATAGATTTAACCCAGATCTGTGAATGTTTTTGTTACCCTAAGTGGGAAAGGTATGCCCAGACATAGGTCCCATGCCCACTGTGCAACTGGATTTAAGCTAGCCTGGCTGATGAGGGGTGATACCCTGAAACCAGTCCCAGGATGCTTGCTTCTGGTCCAGGGAGGATCTGGCCTGGCAGTTTGGGCTGGACTGTTCCCTTGAGGAACAGGGTCAAAACTGATTTGCATATTGCGAATGGCTGGGCCCAAACTGGGGTGGCATGGTGAAAAATAACCTATGGATTCAACCCAGATCTGTGACTGTGGATGAATATTTGATTTGTCCAGCATTCCATCCATCATTTGTTCTTTTTGCTTTTGTCTCCCTAAGTGGGAAATGTATGCCCAGACAGGGGTCCCATGCTCACTGTGCCACTGGATTCAAGCTAGCCTGGCTGATAAGGGGTGATACCATGAAAGTGGTTCCAGGATGCTTATTTATGGTCCAGGGGGGACCTGACCTGGCAGTTCAGGCTGGATTGTTTCCATGGGGAGCAGGATCAAAACTGATCTGCATATGGGTTAGCCCAAACTTGGATGACGTGGTGAGCAAAAAAAAGATGGATTTAACCCAGATCTGTGACTGGGGTGAAGGATTGCTATGTTCAGCATTCTGTCCATCATTTGTTCTTTTTGCTCAATAGTCCCCTAAGCATAGTCTTTGGCTTGAGTATTTCAGTATCTAGATGTCCTAGCAGAAAATGCAGACAGAAACATGGCCATTTTTACACTACTGATTCATTGCCACTTCAGTGATTTCATCAGTGTTGTTAACAGTGATGTGATATGTGTAGAAAAGTGCCTTTTTTTGCATGGTTATTCCATGACACAAGATGCACTTTGACTTAGTGTGCCCTGGGTTCCCAGGGCATGTGTTATTTCCCAAAACTGTACTATTGTACCCCAATTGGTATCTCTGGCCCCTTGTAAAAGGTAGCAGGGATACCAAGGGCACTGTGACCAGTGAAGGCCTCTAATGGCTGCAGCACCTATGGTGCCACCCTTAGAGGGCATGTACCCGAAGACACCCACACACTGCCATTACAGGCTACATGTTTTGGTGCAGAGAAAAGTGACGAGTCGACCTGACACACATCCCCGTGTGCCAAGCACACAATTCACTCCCTGTGGCCTAGGTAGGTCAACCCTCTAGCAGAGTGCCCTAGACCACAGGTGAGGGTACAGGGACATCAATCAATCAATCAGAACATTTATATAGCGCACTACTCACCCGGAGGGTCTCAAGGCGCTGGGGATGGGGGTCCGCTACTGCTCGAACAGCCAGGTCTTGAGCTGCTTCCTGAAGGCGAGGTGGTCTTGGGTCAGGCGGAGGTGGGTCGGGAGGGAGTTCCAAGTCTTGGCGGCCAGGCAGGAGAAGGACCTTCCTCCTGTTGTGGCTCTTCGGATGCAGGGGACGGCGGCGAGGGCGTGGCTGGTCGATCGAAGCTGGCGGGTGGGAGTGTAGAAGTTGAGGCGGCTGTTGAGGTATCTTGGGCCTTGGTTGTGTAGGGCTTTGTGAGCGTGGGTGAGGAGACGGAAGGTGATTCTCTTGTTGACCGGGAGCCAGTGCAGGTCTCTGAGGTGTCCGGAGATGTGGCTGTGTCGGGGGATGTCGAGGATGAGTCTTGCTGAGGCGTTCTGGATCCGCTGGAGTCTCTTCTGGAGCTTGGCGGTGGTTCCAGCGTAGAGGGCGTTGCAGTAGTCCAGTTGGCTGGTGACGAGGGCCTGGGTGACCGTCTTCCTGGTCTCGGTGGGGATCCACCGGAAGATCTTACGTAGCATGCACAGGATATTGAAGCACGACGAGGAGACGGCGTTGACTTGTCTGGTCATGGAGAGGGAGGAGTCCAGGATGAAGCCCAGGTTGCGTGCGTGGTCTGTCGGTTTGGGTGCGCTGCCCAGTGTGGGGGGCCACCAGGAGTCGTCCCAGGCGGAGGGTGAGGAGCCCAGGATGAGGACTTCCGTCTTGTCTGAGTTCAGTTTCAGGCGGTTGGTCGTCATCCACTCGGCTACGTCTGTCATCCCTTCGTGTAGGTTGGCTCTGGCGGTGGCGGGGTCGTTGGTGAGGGAGAGGATCAGCTGAGTGTCGTCCATTCTTAGACACTGAAAGTGCTGAAAGTGCAGTGAAGCCATAACAAGTATATGGTCTGGAAGTTGGTGATTATGGAATCCACAGTTCCACAATGGCTTCACTGAATCCTGGGAAGTTTGGGAGCTAATGTCTTATCACATTAAAGCCACACTGATGCCAGTGTGGGATTTAATGTAAAATGGACACAGTAGGCTCCCTAGAGATGCGCCCTGAAAAAGACCAGCCCTGGTGGGTTTATGAATGGCTGCCTGCCATTTACTACCACCAGACAGGTTTCTGTACCCCTGGGCAGCGAGCCTCCACTCTCTGTGTACAGAAACAAAGCCCATCCTGGGCAGAAGTGTCCACCTCGTCCCCCAGGATGGGATGGGTCCACGAAAGGGGAAGCTTCAGAGGCCTGTTGTCTTGTAAGCTGGCCCTGCCTTTTGCTGCCCCCAGCAACTGGCTCCCACTGGTTCTCAACCCCACTTTAGGTAGGTGAATCGGTAGGAAAACCGAGTTAGGAGAAGAGGTATGCCCACCTTTGCCAACCCCACCCATCAGGTGGAAGGGGGAAGCGAAGCACACTTTTGAGTCCCTTCCATCTTGGAGATGATGGACCCAGGCAATTAGGAAGAGGCTCATGCTCCCCTCCCACTGGAGGGTGGCATAATTGGGGGTGCACTCTCCCCAAAGAAAGGACCCATTGGTCCTGAACTACACACCCCTGTAACGCCCCTAAATTTAGTATTTGGGGGCAACCCTAAACCTTGCTTCCTTAGACTCGAGGAAGAAAGAAGAAGGACTGAGGAACCAGAATTCGATTTAGGCCTAGTAGAACATGTAGTTACTTTTAGTAATTAGCTTGATGTACCTAGCAGGCTAATGTAGAGACACAAACACCAATACGCATGCCATATGTAATAACATAGGGATTAGTATACACTGTGTTACATATTTCCGCACCCAATTATACTCTGTACTGTTTGGCTTGACCAGTGCCATTTTGTGGCCTGGTTTGCTCGAGAGGTTAGTGAAATCCTGACATTGCATTTAGTTCAAGCTGTTCTCCTGAGAAACAGTACCACAGTAGCAACCTGCTGCTTCTGCACCTTAGGCCTATCAAGGTTGTAGGTGGGGGAAGGCTGGATAAGCACATTCCAAGGGGTGCTGCACTGACTCTCTCGGAGTTAGCAGAAGGGAGTTACCCTCACGACCTTGCTATAATGAGATAAGCTAAACCAAGAGCGCTTTGTCTCCCATATATGGTCTTTCCCCTGCACAAACCTGTACCAACTTGTATTTTTCTTTCTTAGGTAACGGTTTCGAAATGTAACAGTATATATGTGATGAGTTGAAAATGTGCCAGCAGTCTTCTTGGTGGACCTCGTGGGGTTAGGTCACAAGGAGCTCCTCTGGCAGAGTTTGTTTGTTATAATAAACGATTGGACCTTCTACACTGCCAACTGACTGATTATTGGTAATTGGTATTGGGATATTTGTAAGTATGGCTCTAGGTGGGTTGTAATTTATTTTTCGGTACTTCAGGACTGAAGAACTGTGCTGAACCAGGAAGAAGAGGACACCTACTGTTTTGGCCCTAGCCCTACCAGCCTGTCCCAACTTTATCCTGCCTACAGCAAGAACCCCGGCATGTCCAGCAGCCCCTCAGTGCCGAGAGGACCTGCCCTGCACTCAATTTAATCACTCTGTCTCCCGTGAGCACTGGATTTACTCAAGCAAAGACTCCCAACACAGAACCCGGATCCAGGCTGCTCCGCGGTTAGGCACCACTCTGCACCCGACGCCCAATGGCCCCGAGTTCAAGTGGCCTAACACCACAAGGAGGTCTCCCCAGTGAACCTGACTTGGGATCTGGTAATTCCTGACCTCCCTCAAGCTACAAGCTGACACCTGCAGCCTCAAACTGAAGGGTCTCCAACCACGACTGGAGCTGGTAAGGAGAGCCCAACTACAAGACACCCCTCCATCCACCACCCCACAGCCTTGGGTGGACCAACCGACAGAGTCCAGGCATCCCCCAAGATCACAACTTACCTCTACAGTCGGTGGTTGGCTCCAGGAAACCACCCAGCCCGATACTGCAGCATCTTTTCCGAACTGGAGATCTCCATTGTCATCCACCAGTTTCCCAATGTCGCCTTGGCATTCTGCACCCGGCTGCCCCTGTGCCGCTGGTGGTGCAGCTCCTCTGCTGATTGTTGGCCCCTGCAGTGCTGATCTCACCTCCTGGAGCTTTGGTCCCCCAGCCAAGTGGCTTGCTGGTGAGCAGTCTCTGACCGAAGACTCCCTTAGCCCCATTGCATTGGCTAACATTGGGCCACTGCACTCAGTACCCTGCCGCTCCAGTACAGCTGGTGGTGCAAATTGAGTGCCTACCTGAACCTTGGTTCTATCCCCCAAAAACTATTCTTGCAGGTCGTTTACTAACCGGCAAACCAATAACCTTCTTTTCCCCATAGGAACCAATGTTGTGATATTTTGTTCAGAAAAATGTTGAGTTGAACTTTTGTATGAAAAGAAAGTGTGCTTTGAATCAAGAATTGTTGTACTTACCTGTAAGTAACAACAGCCAGTATGTGATAGCTCGGTATCTCACCTCAAGATCTAAAAGTAACTGAAAAGTAAACCATACGTAATCAAAAGTAATCTCGCTGTATTTTAAACTGTTTTAAAAGTAATAAAAACCGGTAAACGATACCAATACAATCCACAATTGCAGTTCTGTGTACAGCTTTGCATTTGAAGGTGTTCCTACTTATCTTGGTGGAGTCCTGCTTGGTTCTTCAAAATAAAATACAAGTATATCTTTTTATACTTACCTAATTGGTCTGTATTCTGCATCTGAGTGTGTGTAGTCAGTCCTTTATTGAGTGAACACAATAAATGCTTAACACACACTCTAGATATGCCAAACTGCTCACCCATACTACCACAATGAGAGCTGTTAGTTAGTACTTACGTATTTTAGCCTCTGCTATATCTCTAGGGAACCACTGGATTCTGTGCACACTATACCTTGCTTTGATATAGTATAAACAGAGCCATCACAAGGTATGATATGAATGTTATAATTTGTTGTGTCATCTGTATGGTCATGAGTGAGGTCATAAGTACTGCCTTGGTGGTTATGGTTGGAAAGCGATCATAACTGGTGACCAGCTGCGGCCCGTGGAAGGAGTTGCAGTGGGACAGACAGGAGGGTGGGGGAGGGGCAGGGTGGGGGGTGATAAACACCGGAATATGGATGATTGTAGGTAAGTAAACAATTAAATGAATAAAATGAATTTCGTTCCGTGCCCTGCATCGCAAAATGCGATTTAGGGTGCGCTACGAAATTCGTTTTATTAATTTATTTGTTTACTTACCTGCAATCATCCATATTCCGGTGTTTATCACCCCCCACCCTGCCCCCTCCCCCACCCCGCCTGTCTGCCCAACCGCAACTCCCTCCACGGGCAGCGGCTGCTGGTGACATTCAGTGTTTTTATTGTGTTTGGATTTTAATCGTAATGTCTGCTTAGCTCAGTTTCTTTAGGATTTTTTGTATAAAGCATGATTATGTATGTTGTTTTGTGATGCTACTAAACAAACACAACTACCCTTTAACACATTTTTCAGTGAATTATTTTTAATCTGTTGTGATATGCTGTGCCCTTTGGGTAGTGAATCCTCAGTGCACAGTCTCCTTATGCAGGGCCTGGTTTTCAGCCTCACCTTGAGCCTAATACCCCAACCTCCAGAACCTTTTTCAAAGGCAGATGTGCAGAAAACAGGTTAATGCACAGGGTAGTTGTAGACCTTTTTGCTACCTTTTTATACCTAGTGAGTTTGATGGGCTATTTATGAACTATTACTGATTACGTTCATAATTTGTAAGAGCATTAGGGATTGTTTTTACATTTTTTAAAACACCATTTTATTTATGGTGACCAGGCAAATTAATTTATTTGGTATTTTTCAGTGTATTATCTAGTCCTTAGGTGTGTCCCCTTCCCATGTAACTCATAGGATTCCACATATTTGACATTGCGACAGGTGATGCTTACAGCAGCACCCCGCAAAGCCAAATATACATGTTGTGCATTCCGATGCACAATGTGGCAGGCACTGTGTGGTGCCTACCACCTTATGCATATGAATGGAGTGGGGTACCATGGGTTGCCCCCAAGTGCACCCCCCCAGCCCACATGGGGGCCCACAACAGGCCCTCAAAGCACATCCCTGCCAGCCCGATGCCGCCATGGAAAGGCCTTTGGGGACATGCATTATAATATGGATGGCGGTGCCTTCTAGGCACCACCACCATATTGTGCCCCAGCTCCGCCCGATTGCCGGATGCACTTTGCGTCCGCCGCGATACCCCCGCCATAATAATATGGTGCAGGTAAATCAGGTTGAGATGGCAGGCAGATCGCCACCGCCAGCCCAGCGGTGGCGATCCGCCCGCCATCATATTCACCCCCATAGTCCTCAAATGGGCAGTGGTCTAGTGTAGCGCACTAGCAACGTTTGTGTTACAATATTCTCAAGAAAGTATCATCACTAAATGACTAGGAAATGCACACATGAACCCAACTAGTATTGGTGTCAGGGAATGTGCACAACGAATGACATTTAGACACCAAATTAGTTTAAAGGAAATGTGAAGTATGTAATTGGCAATTAAGTATTTTACAAAATCCCTCAGATCTGTTATTAAATGTGGATGTGTTTCCGCCACATCTCTATCTTTGAAACACACTTACTTCAGCATTTGAACCAGCAAATGATCATGTGTTTCCATGTGGGAGATCTACTTGCAAAGTGTATGAGAATACATGCACATATGCAACTTTAGGAGTTTTGCCTATTTATGCAAGCTGTCCCATTTGGGAATTCTCCGAATCTCATACCTAATCCTAAATTTACGAATCCTATCATACTGAATGAAATGCTTATTTCATAAATCCAACGTGTCAATGTAAAATTAGCCAATCTTAATTCACATTTTTAGAGATTTTACATTTGCAAAGTGCATATTTTGTGGATTTGAGGTCAATTTAGGGGCTCAAAATGCTTTGAAAAATTGATAAACAGTGACTGCTCTGCGCACCTAATTTCACACTTGGTGCAAAAAAAAATTATGTTCATTGAACATATCATTCATAGTACAGAATTAACGTAGAAAGTAATCCATTCCGTAACTCATTTGTGATGATGACTGAATGTGTACAGATTCAGTTAGAGAAATGCCTTGTATAATGGCCATAGCCATACATGTAGTCACAACACAACAGGACTAACAAAAATGCCAGGCTATTGTGAAAAGAACACTGCAAGCTGTGTAGCTGTAACCGCCGCACCTTCTACACGTGAACAGGGCCCAGCTGTAGGTATCTGGACACACCAAAATCTCTATGAGACACCACATCCCAATTCGTGAAACTGTGACCTCGTGTTTGCAATATGATTTTGAACGAGGCAGGAGTTGGGCTAGGCTATGAGCTCAGATTTTTGGCCTAGACCGCCATGAATTATAATGCAGTGGGGCATGCCAGGAATGTTTACCATGGAATGTTTGGTGTAGTGAAATGCCATGTATTGTTTGTCTTGTGTGCAAAGAAAGACGATGCAAGACGCCGGGGAGGTGAGGGGTCGCTGAGGCAGTTGCGGCGTCGTTTTCTTACTGCTATGCAGGTCGTTGGTACGTCTGCGCTCAAGGACTGTGCTTTGCACAACAGAGGTGAGGTGTCACTGAAGCAAGAGGTTTTGCAGAGTTGTTGAGCAGCTAACGCCTGGGGACGATGCAAGGCGCAGGGGAATTGATGCAGTGGGTGTGGCAAGATGTTGGTTCCGATGGTGGTGAGGTGTCGATGAAGTGTCGCGAATCAAGCAGCGAGGCATCAATTTCATGGCATCAATGTCACACCACAGGGCCAGAGATGTTGCAGCGGAGTCAGAGTCAGGCATCGCAACTTCAGTGATGCGGTAGTCGAGACTCACATGGTGGCGATTCTTCAGAGGTGCCACAACTTCGTTGGAGCTTGTATTGTAAGTTGTGGTTGTTGCTTTGAGCAGGGGCCAGCGGTGCCAGTCCTAAAGTGGTGCTGAAAGTGGATGTGCTGATTTTCTTCTTTTAACCACAGAAACTCACTTCAAAGGGCTCAGGAACTTAGTTTGGCTCCACTTGGCAGAGTAGGGCTCTCAGCAGGTGTTGCAGGTGAAGTCTTGGATGGCCCTAAGACTTCCAACAGGAGGTACACTCAACATAAGCCCTTGGAGAAACTTTAGAAAGCAGGATGTAGAGAGGAAAGTCCAGTCCTCTCACTTTAAGGACAGAAGCAGCAGGCAGCAGGCCAACACAGCAAAGCAAGCAACAAAGTGGCAGTCCCTCCTAGTAGCACAAAAGCTCTTCTTCCTGGCAGAATGTCCTCAGTCCAGAAGTGTTCTGAGTTTATGGTGTCAGAGGTCCAGTACATATACCCATTTTACCCTTTGAAGTAGGGAGATTTCAAAGAAAGGTTTTTGTAGTATACTAGACCCTGCCCTACCTGGCCCTGGCTCCAGCCACACTACATAGGAGTATGCAGCTCTTAGTGTGTGGACAGGCACAGTCCTAATCAGGTGTAAGTGTCAGCTCTTCCCACCACCCTAGCTCAGGAAGGTTAATCAGCCTGAAGGTGGACCATCAGGATATGCAGAGCACACCTCGCCTCCCTTTGTGTGTGACTGTCTAGAGTGAATTCACAAAGCCCAGCTGTCATTCAACCCAAATGTGTATTCTATAGACAGGTAGAGGCACAGAATGGTTTAAGTAAGAAAATGCCAACTTTCTAAAAGTGGAATTTGTAGAGCCGCCATTTAAAAAACAACATCACTAAAAGATGTCTTTACACATTGTGAGACCAGAGACACCAAACTCCAATTTTCTATCTGCTTCCAATTGGAAGATACACTTGTAAAGTGTTACATGGCAGCTCTGATGCAAACATACAGGTTAGATAGGCCTTGCTGTACTGAAAAACGAATGTAGCAGTTTTTGACTACCAGAACATGTAAAACTCAAAAGTAAACGTCCTACCTTTTAAATACATTTCACTCTGCCCATGGGGCTACCAGGGGCTTACCTTAGGGGTGCCTTACATGTAGTAAAAGGGAAGCTTTGGACCTGGCAAGTTGGTGAACTTGCCAGGCCGATATGGCAGTTTAAAATTGCACACACAGGCTCTGCAGTGGCAGGCCTTAAACAGTTTTGAAGGGCTACTCAAGTGGCTACAATCAGTGCTGCAGGCCCACTAGTAGCATTTGATTTATAGTCCCTGGGCACATGTAGTTGCACGGTACTCGGGACTTAGTAGTAAATCAAATATGCCAATCATGGAGAAACAAAATGCCATCACATTTTAGACACACAGGACATACACTTTAACAGTGGTCCGCAGTGGTAAAGTGCCCAGAGTCCTAAAATCAGAAACACAAAGTTCAAAATACAGTAAAATACAGGGGCTCAGAAGCAAAAAAACTGGGCAAACCATGCAAAAAGGTGCTAGGTCTAACAGTTAGAATAGAGACATACCAGACCTATCAGGCCGTGGCTGTAATTTGAGAGCCTAATATAAAATAAAGAACATGCCTCCTATATGAATGGCTCTGGTCTTTGGTGTGAAAACTGTGCTCATCAACTGCAACATTTTTTGATAAGGAACCATCACAACAGCCATATTGTAAACAAGTTGCTAAAAGGACCTGCATGGAGATGCCTGAGGACTCTGAGGGCAGCTGGGAGCCATTTTTGGCAGCCACTCTGGAGGCCTGTCTACAGATGGAGATAGGCACTGTGAACATCAAGTAGTCTGCGACAGAGTACCCTGAAATCAGGGCCGGACTGGCCATAGCGGGCACCGGGCGTTTCCCCGGTAGGCCACTAGGGTGGGGGCTGGCTTTGGGCCCCTGGGGCCCTTTTTTGTTACCGGGGGTTGGCAATTTCAGCCCCCAGGAACAAAATCAGACAAAACCGGCCCTCGATAACTGCTCAGCTGCACTCCCCATCTCCCCAGGGGGGGCCAGCTGAGCAGTTTGCCAGGGCCGGTTTTTGTTCCCAGTCCAACCCTGCCTGAAATCTACCAGCAAGTGGGTGTCTGCACTGGCCACTGGGCAGGAGAAGCCCAGTAAGAAAGGTGAACAAGGTGTAGAAGTCAGTTTAAACAAGTGAGGCGACCATAATATAAGGCAATGGACACAGATTTTGGACAATATGGAGGAGAAAAGAAATCTATCTTACAGTGGGTCGTGAGCAAGTGAAATGGATCGGGAGCAAATGAAGTGCTCTCTTTCTCTCAGCTAAAGATGAAGACAGGGCATAGGATTTGAGATCAGAGCATCTGCTTTGCCCATGGTTTGGTATCAAGTGAGATGTGGCAGTTTTGGAGTTAAAGGCATTTTTTCTATGGGTCAATATGCCATTAGGTGAGCAAACACTGTTGCAGACAACATTTCATTGTATTGAGTTGTGTTATTGATGTACCTGTGTAACCCAATCTCTGCCGCTGACCGCGCGACACGCAGGGGAGCATGGGCGGGACAGCGCCCTAGTCCCACACGACGTGCGAGCAGAGCCCTTAGCGCGGCGCCCCTCCCTGAGCCGACCTCCTTCTCGAGCAGCCAATAGGGAGGGCTCACCTGGGAGATGGGGGCGTCCCTTCCGGTATTTAGCGGCCCAGCAACTGTGCTCGGCCTCTCTTTCCCGCCAGGATTCCCTTAGGCTCTGCGCTGATCCCACCCTGAACCCTGACCCAGCTGCAGAGCGGCGGGGTAAAAGTTGTGAATTTTTAATGGTCATGTTTTGTGTTGCAGGCGGAGTCACAGGGCGATCTGGAAGCAGATGGACAGTAAGGGTACCTCTGCGGCAGAAGGATACAGTCTAGATACCTCTGCCTTGCACAGTAAGGGTGCCTGAGCCAAGAACCTGGAGCCGAAGGAGGTTCCGGGAAACAGCGTCGGCGCCCCGTTAGTCCTTCGGGCGGTTGGGGGGCCTGAACCGACCGGGGGTGTGCCTCATCACTCTGCCCTGACAGGGGGGGCGGGAGTGTAACGAAATGGTAATATACTGCACCGTCGGAGCATCGTCTCGCCGTGCAAGATGGCTCCTTAGGCATGCGGGTCAGCGAGGGGCTGCCGCTTTGGATCGCCTGTAAGATGACCCACCTTAACAGCTACCTGTGTTGTACGAAATAAACCTGCAGCACTGCTTTCCCACAAATATGTCTCATGAGTTTCCTTTGGTATGTAAGTGGATAATGTGCATTGCGGGGCAAGCGCTGGCGGTGTGGGCACTATGTTGGAGGCAGGCACAGTGTTGGTGGAATGCCATGCACGTGCTCTTACTCACAGGTGGGATCTGTATCGCACATGCGAGGCACTATGCTGAAGAAGGAGCGCCTGGCATCCGGGGACCATGGATGTATGACGTTACATCGCGCACATTAACATCGCGCGCTTTTCCCCCGCATCTATTTAATCGCACAGACCATGACATCATCTGCTTTTACCTCGCTATCTGTTGCAACGTGATTCTGTTGCTTTCTATGGGGCCGTACATTACCCCGCAGTACACCAAGTCGCATGGCAAAACAACGCGGTGTTTGATATTGCCTGCGTGAACCCGCCTCTAAGCCCTGGCCCCCACTTTCCCCCCTGTCCCCCCAACGCCAAATCTTCACTTTTTATTGCATGTTTTGCATGTTGCATGTTGCATGTTTTTTTGGGGACATCTTTTAGTCTGTGTCCGGCCCGGGTTATAGGTACTTCTGTTTTCAAGCTGCTGCATTTGTGTTTTGTGGCTATTATCTGATCAATTGTTTTTTTCAATGGTTTGTGTATTAAAGACTTCATTGTGCTGAGTGAGCGACTTTAAAAAAGCAAACTCTTTGTTTGAAAGGTCATTCTTTGTCCAGCTTAGCCGTAGTGTGTTTGGGGTATGTTTTAAAACATTTATACTGTGGTCTATCGTAAGGTGATATGTTGCGTAATAGACCCATGCAAAATAAGTTTGTAACGACGTTTTGAAAACTGCTGTCATAAAAAGTAGTACATTTGTAAGTAGGCCAGGCAGATTGTGTGCAAATATTAATTTACTGAAGTATATAGTTTAATTTAAAAGGCCTGCTCCCTGTCTCGTCTGTGAAACGCACCAGAAAGCATCACACAGGCGTTTTTTTTAGGTTTCATTACTTTGTTTCACAATAACTTGACTGGATGGCTATATGCATCAGTGTATTATCTCTGGTGGGTTTCGTTTTCCCAGTGACACCCGTAAATGTTTAGATCTCAAGGCTTATTTTGACGATGGTTACCCGAATTACATATGTCATCTGCAAACAACTTGGCACACGGATGGGATACCCCTGTCAATTGGATCAGGTCTTTTCTCTTGCCAGTCTATTCTATAGCGTAACTTCTCCACCCTAAAAACCAACACATATCTCTTAGTAGGAACAACACCTTTCAAAACCAATGTTTCTGAACGATTTCAGTATAGAAACTGCGTGACTTTATTAACTTCCGTTTGATTTGTGACGTTTAACTAACTGGTAAGTCACTGGTAATAATTTTGAAGGGCAACATATGAGTTGGGATGGATTCTTACTTGCCAAATAACCGCTGATAAGTTGCGCAGCTTATTAGCGTTGGAGGGGGCGAATCAAGTTGGGTGAAATATTTCCATTCTAAGTTTGTCAGGTCCATAGTGGACACAATGCGCCTCAGTTTTATGTTAGCAGTTGTCGTGAATGAAAATTAATTACAACTGAAACTTTACCTTGTGAGTTAGCATTATCCGCATAGAAAACACCCTCAACCTTTACACTGAGATGTTTTGTTCTCTGATCGGTATTTTGTCAAGGTATTTTCAGTAGCTTGTGTGATTTTTGAATGTGCACTATGCTCTAGCATGCAATTTTAATGCAAGAATGTAGCAGGTGCTCACACCCCCTCACCATCACACCCTTACCCTCATACACCCTCACACACCCTCACAACCCTCTCACAATCACTCACCATCACACACCCTCACAACCCCCACACCCTCACACACCCTCACACCCCTCACCCTCACACCCCCTCATACACCCTCACCCTCACGCACCCTCACCCTCATACACCCTCACACACCCTCACAACCCTCTCACCCTCACACACCCTCACTCAC
Source organism: Lissotriton vulgaris (assembly GCF_964263255.1). Classification (NCBI taxonomy): domain Eukaryota; kingdom Metazoa; phylum Chordata; class Amphibia; order Caudata; family Salamandridae; genus Lissotriton; species Lissotriton vulgaris. The sequence continues at coordinate 821,908,123 of NC_141694.1, read as the reverse complement.
CCTCACCCCCCTCACCCTAACCATCACACCCCCTCACCCTCACACACCCTCACACCCCTCGCCCTCACACCCCCTCACACACCCTCACCCTCCCTCATCCTCCCTCACACACCCATACTCACCCTCGCCCTCACAAGTAACCCTCTCACCCTCACACACCTCACTCAGCTTCACATCCCCTCACCCTCACACCAACTCACCCTCACCCTCACCCCCCTCACCCTCACCCCCCTCACCCTCACACCCTCTCACCCTCACACACCCTCTCACCCTCACACACCCTCACACCCCCTCATCCACCCACCCACCCACACACCCACCCATCCATCACCCATCCACCCACCCATCCATCCACCAACACATCCACCCACCCACCCATCCATCCACCCACCCATCCATCCACCCACGCATCCACCCACCGATCCATCCATCCACCCACGCATCCACCACCCGTCCATCCGCCCACGCATCCACCCATCCAGCCATCCACCCACCCATACACCCACGCATCCACCCATCCACCCACCCATCCACCCACTCACCTACCCATCCATCACGCATCCATCCACCCACCCATCCATCCACCTACGCATCCACCCACCCATCCACCCACCCACGCATCCACCCACGCATCCACTCACCCACCCACCCACCCATCCACGCATCCATCCACCCACCCATCCATCCACCCACGTATCCACCCAACCACTCACCCACGCATCCACGCATCCATCCACCCACCCATCCATCCACCCACGCATCCACCCACCCATCCACCCACCCACCCACGCATCCATCCACCCACCCATCCATCCACCAATATCCCATACACCCACGCATCCACCCATCTACACACCCATCCACCCACCCATCCACACATCCATCCACGCATCCATCCACCCATCCATCCACCCACCCACGCATCCACCCACCCATCCATGCCTCCATCCACCCACCCATCCACAGTAAGTGTTACAAAAACACTTAAAATTTAGTAAGTGTATATTTGGGATTCTCACACGCAGTTTCGCTGAATTAATATATTTTATGATTGTTTCCCCCCAAAAAAATATATATATGGTGTGCGTTTGTTTTGAGAGACGTGACAGGAGGCTCGAACCTTAGTTCCCAGCACCAAAGTCGGCAGCGCTTGGCCGCAGACCACATCGTTTCCCGGTATGGGGTCGTGAATTATTTGTAGTATTTGGGGGCCTCGCACGCAGCTCAATTTAAAGCACGCAGCTCAATTAAGATATTATGTGAGCGTTTCCCATTACATGGTGAATATTAAATCGTTTCTGGTCCTTGCAGGGTTGAGAGCAATTTTTGTTTACTTTTCATTTAGTTGAATATTATATCGTGCATTTTTCCGTGTGGTGATTTTTTGTTTCACTTTCCTCATCACGATGCCATGTCATCACTGGCAATATTACATCACTTAGGCAGTTTCTGGTCCTCGCAGGGTTGAGAGCAATTTTTGTTTACTTTTCATTTTGGTGAATATTTTTTGGGAGCGTTTCCCATTACATGGCGAATATTACATCGTTTCTGGGCCTCGCAGGGTTGAGAGCAATTTTTGTTTCAGTTTCCCCATCACGATGCGATGTCATCACTGGCGATATTACATCACTTTTGCAGTTTCTGGTCCTCGCAGGGTTGAGAGGAATTTTTGTTTACTTTTCATTTTGGTGAATATTATATTGTGCATTTCTTATTTTGGTGAATATTAAATTGTGCATTTCTTATTTTGGTGAATATTATATTGTGCATTTCTTTTCATTTTGCTGAATATAATATTGTGCATTTTCCCGTGTGGTGAAACATCACTTTTACAGTTTCCCCATCCTTTCCCCATCATGATGTGATGTCATCACTGGCGATGTAATGGCCCATGTCATCGCTGGCGATGTAATGGCTAGCAATGTAGAAGTCATTGCGACGTCTTAGCATGCGGCGCTGTAGCATGCGGTGTGCAGCCATCCGCGATGTAATAGTCGTGTTGCGATAGCAACTCCACACAGTACTTCCGTTGTAACAGGTGTTATATGGGGAGCATCGGCTTCAGCGTGCATCTCTATTGGGGTTACGGCTGGCTTCACTGCATGTAGGAGAAGGAGATCATGGCAAATGCATCTTGTCAGCATGGATGTAAATGGGCTCAGTGCGGCTCAACCGGACATCAGTCCGCCCACCTTCATAACGTGGAGAGCGCAGGAGTCTGCCTCTTTGACTCAGCACTCCACGGCCTGCCCCTCCAGCCTCTAGAGAGGTTGTCATTCTTTCTCCCCACCCACCATCCCTTGAAGCAGATGATCAGTATTGTGATTTATGAAGGGTGTCACAGGTTTTTTCCAAATGTACGGATTACACATGTGTTGTACTAATATTTTTTGTTCCTTAGAACTTTATCCCGTTTACAGGTCATCAATCGTCGTATTTAGTGCTAGTCCTAGATCAGGCGGTAAGGTCATGATTGGTGAGCAGTAAATTTAAGGTCCCTAGAGGGCAGCAACATTCTTGAATGGGGTCGCCGAAAGGGAGGGACATGTGGTCTCTCCTAGAACTCCAGGGGCAGTTACAGCCTGTTGGCTAGATGGGTGCAGGGGAGGGGGGAGTCACCCTTTCTCTAGGCTGGTTGGCCATCCCACACGTGCACAATGACGCCAGTAAACGTCGCAGAGATGCAAGGGCCCCCTTTAATGGAGTTAATGGAGCGTACGGGGATAATGGGAGGGAAGTACCCTCACTGTAAAGGGGCCCTCTGCGCATGCGCACTCCGACTGGAGGGCGTGGTTAATTGATAAGGATCTGACACCAGTTAGTGACCTTGCTTTAGGCCCAAATAGGATACACAGAAAAGTAATTACTGTATGATTATGGTTAATATGTTAGATTCGGATAGGAAATACCTTGTACTAGAATTATGTTAAGGTTAGCCATCTGATATCTGTATTTATCAATTGTAATCAATGTCATGGAAAGTTTTCTGCGTAATCATGTAAATATTGGTTATTTCAATTTTGATTTATTTTTATGTTTAATAAATACCGCCGGGGGTAGTACGACCCCCGCTTCCAAAGAAATCCCTCTCATGTCATGTTAATAATGTTTGATAAAGGAAGGGGGGGGTTTAGGCAGTCCCTGGCCATACAAAGAACTGACACTGAAGAAATACTTACAATAAGGAATGCTCAGGGAAGCGGAACTAAGGAGCTGGAACTTGGGGGCTCATTATGATGGCGGGTGGACATCAGTTCGCCCGCCATCATAATGTGGATGGGACCGGCGCCAGACGTCCGGCGGTCCCACTGGCCCATTTTGGATGCACCCATCATACTCGAGGGCGCATCCTGCCCTTTTACCATTGCTGACAGTGCTGCTGGCAGCAGCACCGTCCGCAATGGTAAAAGGGCATGCAAAGCATTTCCTTGCACCACGTGGCGGGCCCCACGCGGTGCCTGCCACCTGATGCAGGGAACTGCAGGGGGGTACCATGGGTACCCCCCAAGTGCCGGGCTTCATGAGGTTTTAATAGTTATAGAAGTAATGCAATATTCAGAAATGTGAGCACTTCTGTATATTGTGGGAAAAAAGAAATGTATTCATGATAAATATCGAAATGGATAGGTTGTGGTTATAGAACTTCTTATATCTAGACAGTTCAGGTTAATATGTTGAATTCATGCAAACATTGAAAGTGGCTGGGAGAGCTGAAGTTGTTTTTTGCTTTCGCCTTGGGTTTTTTCTGTTCTAGAGTTTGGGAGGAGTGCTTGTTATGTATTGCTGTGGCAGATTGGGGAAGTAAGGACAGTAATGGCCTTCAGTTTGATGTGTGGATGAACGCATTGGGCATGTAGACAGTGACTTTGTATGTGTGGTATGTGAGAGTGTGAGTAGGAGGTTGGGAACATTTACCCATTTTAATGTTATTTTGAAATCACATATTGGTTGGGCTATACTAGTGCATGGATGTCTGGTAGAGGGGTGTCCTGTTGCATTGAATGATCTTGGTGCTTCCAATGTGGGCAAATGGAGAACCTGGTGTTTGGTGTATGCTTTGGGGAAGCGCAGCAGTACCGTAGGCTTTGGTGCTGCAAAAGTGAGGAAGAGGAGTACCATGTCACAACAGATTACACGTTTTTAGTGTTTGGTAAAGGAAAGTACACTTGTGTATGATAACACAAAGGTGGGAAAGAATAGTAGCCTGTAGATAGGTTGGTATAATGTGTTGCAAAGGTGGGGAAAAGAAGCAACCTGTCTCAAGGGGATGAAAGTGTAAGTGTGGCCCCCCTTTGTATTGTATTAAGCATCCTGGGACCAGGTCAGGATAACACACCTCATCAGCCAGGCTAGCATGAATCCAGTGGCAAATTGAGCAAGGGACTCATGTCTGGGCATACCCTGCCAACTTAAGGCGAAACTGGTCCCAGGATGCTTGTTTCAGTTTCAGGGAAGACCTGGCTTGGCAATTCGGGTTGGACTGTTTCCATGAGGCACAGGGTCAAGACTGATTTGCATGTAGCTGGGTCTGAACTGAGGTCACGTATTGAGCTAAAGAACGATGATGGATTCAACCCAGATCTGTGACTGGGGGTGAGTGTCTGAAAAGTTTCAGCGCTCCGCCCATCATCTCTTTGTGTTTGCCAAATCCTATACTAGATATCATGCACACACCTCTGCAAGATGGTGCAAAGATTGTGCATGGCAGATGACACTAGGCAGCCTGTTTGTGCACAAGCACAGGGGATGAAAGCAGCAGCGAAGCTGCTTCCTCCACCTTGGTTGTTGCACTGCAGTATGCTTAAAAATAATAATGTTTGGTTACATCGGTTGGTGTTGCAGTTGATAAGGAAATAGCTTTTTGATTTGAAAGGCAAATTGGGATGTGGTAGAGTAATCTATAATGCAGATTGCTTAGATAGCTCCATCAGATTTGATTCAAAAGGCAATAACAGCCTTCAATTGCTCTATAAGGATATATTTTAAGGATTGCGGAGTCTCCACCATGGAAATGCATGAAACCGCCAACATTATAATATGGATGGCGACGATTGCCTACCGGCAGAAAAATGGCAGACGGTCTTTCCGTCTGCCACGGTACCCCCGCCACGCTAATGTGGCGGGGGTAACAGGCTGTTTGGTGGGGTGTTTTGGCGGGCAGATGGCCACTGCCGGTAGGGTGGTGGCGATCCGCCCGCCATGCTAATAACCCCCTTAGTTCTTGTTTGTGTGGGGTACTTGTAAGTGTTTTTTCTTAAGGTTCTGCTGGTTCTAGTACTTTGCCTTTTTAATTCTAGTATTAAGAATATTCCTTCTTCAGGAACGTTTGGAACGAAATCTTTTAAAACTATTCCTGTTGGTGCTGAAGAGCTTGCATTCCGCTAAAGCCTGTATTTTGGCTGTTAAAATAGTAGGTAGTACAATGAAAGTGAGTTTTTTGTTTGGGAGGGCTCTCTATTTTCAATGTATTACCCATATGTCTCAGTAGGGATTTCCCTTTTAATGAGGTTATGTGCATAGCTGTATTAGACATATTATGTATCTGTGAATGATAAAAATATGACAATTATATCTATACTACTATAATAAAGCAAGAACTTTCAGGCTTTGAGGCGGGTAAACTCGGGAACCACAGCGCCAATCTACACACCCGATACGCCGTTGAAATCGTCAGGGCGTGTAGATGGTTATAGGCTATATAAATGTAAAAAAATAAATTTTATTTAAAAATTAATATTAAAATAAAAAAGTAGTCCCTCCAAAGTAGCGCCGGCCGCGACGTGCGTCCTGACATCAGGAGGAGCGGTGTACAGCGCGGGGAGGATCAGTGACGATCAGCGCGGGGAGCAGCGGACATGAGCGGTGATCGGAGGGCAGGCAGTGAGGAGCGGCAGCGGGGAGGAGCGCTGAGCGGTGGATGAGGTAGGGTGAAAGCTGAGGCAGAGAGGAGCGGTGAGCGAGCCACAGGAAAAAGAAACGTGTGCAGGTAAGTGGAGCGGGTAGCAAACAGCCCATTACAGGAGGAAAAAGCGGCGGCGGGGACGTGGGCAGTGAGGAGCGTGCAGGTTAAAAACGTGTGCAGGGCGCCAGCGGCTACGGAAAAAGAAACATGGAGCGGGTAGCAAACAGCCCATTACAGGAGGAAAAACTCACAGAAACGTCTGCAGGTGACAAAAAGTGACGTGGGCAGTGAGGAGCGTGCAGGTTAACAAACGTGTGCAGGTTACAAAAGCCTCCAAAAGTAAACATACAGCCATAATACTGCACTACGTCAGGGCGGGCGGGGGCCCTAAGCCATGATTGCTCCCGGACAAGGTCGGGACGGGCTGCTAGTATCTTATATTTGTCAATTTTTAATTAAACATGGTTATAAGGGTACCATTACATTATTTAAAAGATGTTATACTTACAATCTTTTTTTTCTTTGTAACTTATTCGTATTTTGTGCTGAGTTTCATACTTTTTTCATGAATTAGATGATCAGTTCTGTGTTGGCAATCTATAAAAATGTATGCATTTTATTGCTTTTGGTTATAATCATTTTTTAAATTTGAAATTAATGAAGCTTTTGATTATGGGAGATTTTCAATATATTTAATTTTTTTATTAAATAGGGTTAGAAGGTTAAAACCAATTGTTAACATTTGACATTTTATTCTTACAGTTCTTGTTATTGAGTTTGTCTTGCTATGCTTTGGACATTATTTTTTTCTTTTTGGGGTTGGTGTTTCACATTTTAAACATTTCAGTTCAATTTATTTTTTACATTGAAAATGAACAGTGCTTAGGTTATGTTTTTTTAGTTGTGAAGAGTCTGTAAACTTTCCTTTTGAAAAGGTGCGGTTGTTCTCCTTCTGGAGATTGAAGGTATAGTTACTGGAGGCCTTTCAATCGGGCAGTGGTGCTCGCTCCTATGGATTGCGGTAGCTCTGCACAAACTTGAGAGTGTCTTGTGTTCGGAGTCTATACATTCCTAAATCAGTTCTGTTTTCAAGTTTGTTAACTGTTCTGAATATGATTTTTTAGGTTCTAAGTAGGCTTTTTAGGTTTAGGTTTTATAATATTTGAAGATGCTGATTCATTTGCCATAGGTTTTCTTCATAATAATATTTTAAATATTTAACATTTATTTTTGTGCTGTAGTATAATATTTTGTTGCAAGATATCTTATTTAATCATTTCTACAATATTAGAGTGGTTGACATTGTTATTATTGATTTTGTAATGTTTTACATACGTTTTAATGTGTTGTCTATATTTTAATATTTAAAATTGTTGTTTTAAATATTGTAAACTTTATGATGTTTTAATTGACAATATTTTTGTAGTCAATATGTTTTTGTTATTTATATAAGCTCAAAGAAAGACAATATTAGGGTTATTGATGTTTTTAACAAAATATTTTTTAATTCAATATTTTTGTAAATATTATGTCATCATACAATCCAACCCACTGCAGCATAGCATTTGTAAGTGAGCACAATTAATCATCATTCTATTTATAATTAGGAATAATGAAAACATTTTCCCAAAAGTTTAACATCCACGTAGGATAAAAGTGATAACAACATCAAGAGAAAAAGTTCAAATAGCAAAGTTATTCAACAATCAAAGTGCAAACTAATTTAAAAAGTATTTAATACTTTTTAATTAATCCAATCGTTCTATTACTTATACTCATTGCGATAATCCAACCTAAGGAAAATAATTTGGAAGGGTTACCATAATATACAAAAAGCACAATTTAGAGGCAGTAATCCAAGAAATCTCTCAATTTGAAACAAACCTCTACATACAATGTATGCAATGGCATATTAATCTGCTTTTTTCTTCATATGATGTAGCATTAGAAAGCATCCCTGACTCTTCTAATCCTGTCATTCCAAAACATTAGTATTAGAAATGCTTTTCTTAAAAATCAATAAAATAGACAAAAGGACAAAATAGAAATAAATGCCAATTGTCTCACTTGTTAACCTATCCCAACCACAGATGGAGAAGGCAATAGAGCACATTGGATTACAAAAATAGTTTTCGGTACCACTGGAAAAAATAAGTTACTGTTTTCCAAGTTAATGAAACTCAACTAATACACCTCAGGAAGGTAACGGTGAGAGCAGAGTTGTGAGTTTAAAGCTACACAAAGCTCAAATCATTGGGAGCTTAACTTTGTAAATTATTACACTGAAAGGGGAATTGATTTCCCATGGTCATTATTATCATGGCTTGCAACAACTTGAAGTATTGCTCTAGAGACTGCCTAGACTTGAAGGCTGATAGGTAAAGACACTATTGGGAGGTGAATGTGGCAGGTTCACTAACTCATGCATCTGATGTTTAAACCCAACATGTTCAAATCCCAGCATGTCCAACTCTGGTGTTTATGCTTCTGTTATATTTGTTTTGAGATGATGGTTAATCAGTTCTGTGAAAAAGTGAATTATTAGTTGAAGTGGATGGTAGTTTTCTTCAGGTAATAAAAGATAGTATTCCTTACAAAGTCCAGTTAGATCTCAAAAATGTAAACCCAACTTCAACCCATGTTAGCTTTAGCACAGAGCAGACAGGAGAAATGTGTAAAGCATTTACAACCACTAACATAGTTAAAAAGCAGAAAACACAACACAATAAAAATTGCACTTCAATTCATACAAAATGAGGAAAAAAAGACACCAAAACACCAAATCTGATGTAGAGAACCAAAGATGTGATCTTTCCACGGTTTAGGCAGATGTTTCTAGCACCAAAAATTGAGACCTGTGAAGATTGCTACCGTCAGAAAGAGAAACTTTTTTGAAGTCAGGACCCTGTCAGTGGAACAAACTAGCGAATTGAGTCTGACCTGCTGTTCAACATCGGCAGGTGTGGCTAAGTGGTGGTATCATGCACTAGGAACTTACAGATAAGTTGAATATGCAAATCCGCAATTAGCCAATTGTATACCTTTCAAGGATCCGAGCACATGCACTACTGCCTGGTTAGCAGGGGCCCAGTGAAACAGAGTTGATGACCAGCACCATCAGTTCAAAAACTGGAGAGGAGGGATCATTCAAAAAGAGATCTTTCTTTACAAGCACTATATATAATCATAACCATACTCAAGTCAATATTTCATTGTTCATCAGGTGCTTAGTACCACATTCTTCTGTTTTATATTGCTTTAAATAGCAAGTGATTGTACTGCTGAACTTAATACACTACAATTTATTCACTTTTGTTGAAAGTCCGAACAAGCTATGCTGGGATTTGAAACTGCAACTTGTAGTCAAACTTAGACATAATTGCTGGTTACAATGTACAGTGGATTGGATGTATACTTTACATAGGGGAGTAGAATGAAATAAAAGATTACCATATATGCTGTCCCCACTAAATAAGAGCACACTTATTTATGGGACACCAGTGAAAACCCACAGCTAGATGCAGTCATCAAAACAATATTCACTAGGTCCACTGCAAATTCAAAATAGCTACAATTAAAACATGATTCTCCCCTTATGCTTCAGTTTAGCTTTTGTAAAGGATTGTACAGGCTCACAAGTAGATATACATGATATATATCTTAAAACCCTTTCTCCTTGAATGTCTTCCATAGTCACTCACTTACCTTCTTCTGCTCGGATTAGGACACAGTGATTTCTCATCTTCAGCTTTGTTCTCAGATTTTAAATAACTGAAAGATCTCTAGAGTCTGTATAGGAACTCACCTAATTATCGACTTTTATCTTTTTGTCATGAAAGCGATTTGCTCCACCATAGTAGGCTTGGAGGTAGTTATATATTCCCCTGATCAGCATGTTTCTCTGTTTAGTCCTCTGTGAACGGAAAAAGATGAATATCTATCGTTTCACTTCAGTGTGAAAAACAGTGCAAAATGCGGCACCATCCCACGGCAAATGGGATAGTTGGCCAATCTGTATTGAATGGGGATGTATGGAAGGTGAGTTGTCAATAAAAAAGTCACTTGCACATCTGCAATCAAGTTACACATTAGGGATTCTACACCTAGTTTTAATTCCACAAGTGGTAATTTTGCATATTTAGGAACTCAAGAGCTTGACTTTTTTTATGCTTGGCGTAGACCATAAAAAATAAGGATTGCAAGATGCCCAGTAACCCCTTGGGGTGGAAGTGTTTCTTTCAGGCACTTCACCAGCTGAAAGGAGGTAAAGTGATTGCCTGCTGAAGGCAGGCGGTATGCTGTTGAAATACTGATAGAAACATGCAAAAATCAGTGTGGAAACCTATATTCATCCATGTTATTCCCTAAATTTCCATAGCTGGGAGTATATTAACCACCAGAAGTACTGTAGCTCCCTGGAAACACTGGGCAGAAAACTGGCTGACTGTAAATGGGCCCTTGGTATCAGTATATGAGTATGGCCTAAATCAGTACAATGGATATTCCCCTCTATGCTATTTCTACGTTCATAAACAAACCACGGTCATGCATGAACATGCACTTGATACCATGGACCATGGCTGCTCATTGATTGATCATGGATTTGATCAAAAACACTCTCTGATGCTGATTGCAGACCATTCGTTTCTGACGTCCCTGCAAGAAGACCGACCTCATTTATGGACCTCGCAACAAGTAATGTAATATAACGTGGATTTGTAGAGCGCAAAACATGTCACCCGTGGGTGTATCCAGGTGCTGAGTAGGTGCGGAATCTGCAAGTAAGATCAGTTGAAGAGCCAGGTTTTCAGTTTCTTTCAGAAATCCATAAGTGCTACGGCTGTCCTGATGTGCTGCGGGAGGACGTTTCACGATTTTGCTACCAGGTAAGACAAGGCCCTACACCCAAGTGCTGATACGTCTTTTCTAATAAAACAAAAAAAATACAAATAAACTTTGTGGAAATATGGGACTGATGTACTAATCCTCTGTTGCAATCCAACCAGTTTCTTGCATAACGACTGGTTTGTGGTCTGCTTGATTCTGCTATACAAATGATGTACTACTGAGTCAGAGGAAGTGCAGAACTTCTTCCTTCATTTACATGTAAGTGGCAGGAGGTATTTTGCGACCCCCATGCGAATTCAAGTACAGAGTCCTGTGAGGCAGAAGACCTCTATTCCTGCATTAACGCTACCTACATGTGGTCTCCAAGGCATGCTTTCAATAAAAATATTCACAGGCTTGCTGCTACCATTGGAGAAGTCCCCTGGATCACTGTCTGTTCCCAGCGAGACCACCTGCCACCTTTCACAAAGCAGAACCTGGTCCATTGCAGCAGCAGGCGGCAGCTTCTCCGCTAAGGCGGAGGAGCGTCGCCCCATTGCTCTGTGGGCAGTTCAAAAAGGAAAAATAGAATGATAATAACACAATGCTGTTTTCATTTTGTTTTTACATGCTGGCTTAGGTGCGAGGTGGGGCGGGGCGGGCCAGAGCATGGCCAGGGGGAGGAGTGGTGGGCATTCTCTAAGAGCGCATGACGAATTGGCCGGCTGTCTTAGGCTGGCCGAACAGTCATGCGCAGTTTGCATGTTCTCTACCTGACTGTATTGCACAGCCTGGGTGGAGAACATGCACAACCTCCCAGTCCCTGTCCAAATGGCGAACCACAGCGCTCAGAACAATCACAGCGCTGCTGTCATGCTGGTGACAGCAGCATTGTGATTGGCTCTGGGAGACTGTCTCCTTCCTGCATCGACAACCAAAGAGGACAGAGAGCAGAGCTTAATTTGTGCTGGTGCTTTCCGGTGCTAAGCTCCAGCACTTATTTCTCAGGGCCGGGTCTACATGGGGCGACTGCTGTTATAAGATTGGCCTAAGAACAGTGAACAAAAGAAAAACCCACGAGCTGGTTCAGGTTGTATGTAACCTGAAACTCGTGTTTTTTTAAGCACTGTGAAAGCAAGTGTACAAACACAATGCAGCTGCCTATGTGTGAGCTCGGCGAGACTTACTCGCCCTGGAGGCACAAGGCAGTCACGTTGTCTCATCAGGATGGTGGGCGTGGCCTTTTTTTTTTACTTTCCTGAGGTCTGTTATGTCCTCTGGTCTGGGGCAGAGACACAGCACAAGAGACAAAAGAGGCTGGGTTTATTTGGAGTAAACATGTGAATCCCGCCCCCACCCCATGCTTGCCTGGAATGCTTTTGCTTCAAAGAGCAGGGGCTGGAGGAGGGGCCCACAGTGTATTTGGCAGTTGGCGCACGTGGGATAAGTAACAGGTGCAGATCGTTTTGTTTGCAACTCGGCATGGTCTGCATTGCTCTGTCAACATTGTTGCCTTGAGCAGCAGGATTGCACTCCTATATGTGCTGTGAAATGCCCACTACTTTGGAGCTGCGGACAGTGTGTCTTTGTGGATTGAAGCCAGCCATACAGCCTAAACCAGTTTGTGGGTTTTCGATAATCCAGGGTAGGATTAACTTCAAGGGATATGGGTGAGTTTCTCAGCTGACAGATGCAGAGCTCGCACGTGTCACAAGCCCATGTGTGGGTAACTCCTCCAGTCAAAGCTATTTATTTTCCCACTGCATTCTGGAACTCGTAGTACTGATTTTATATTAGCACCAACTGGGCTACTGAACCTGGATTAGATATGTTGTACTCCAGGTTTAGATGGATTAAATCAACTGGGCTGGCACACCAAAACGAGCAGTTTTTCCTAAAGCCCAAGACTGGTGAGTTACAATCCAGTGACCTAAAGGTATATCGTAACCATATACAGAACTGATAACGTACATTGAGTCCTGTTTTGGGGGCTAACAAGCAAGTAAGGTGTTTAGATTCTGAGCCGTTCTGTTAAATTTCCTAGATCCATGTTTGACTAGCAACTTCAGTCACAGTGTACATTTATTAACCTAGAGACAAAAGTTGGGTGTATTTGTGGGTTTATGTTTTTTTCCCAGTCCTCATTTCTCCTCTACTTAAAAGGCGGGCAGATATTGAGGTGGAAAGGTCACATGAAATGAATATACATTTTTCAAATAACTAGACCAGAGGGCTGTAAAAGTGTTCGTTCCTAACTGACGCCTAGCTGCATATTGTGAGGGTTCCAGCTAGTCAGTCTTTATTTGTCAGCCAACAGCACTAAGCATGCAGGGAGTTGTAGTTCATATATTCCTTTTATTGGCATAGGCCTGCAAATCTCTGCATGCTCAGTGTAGTTGGCTGGAGAAGCAACACTGCATGAAAGCCAGTCTCATTAAATGGATATCTGAAGTTCTGTGCAGCAAGGAAGGGGACTTTTGGTCCAGATGACAAGAGGCTCCTACGTCATAGAAATGTAGAGTCTGCGTGTAGGGCCAGGAAGAGGTTCTCCCAGACTCCTCTCACAGATAAGAGGTCAGAGTAAACATGAGCTTTGTTTATGTGACACCACAGTGGCGGCCGTAAACATTTGACATAGGGGCAGGCAGCACAGAAGTTGGGATTGCACATCGTCTCTTGCACATTCACTCAACATCTTATTGACGAAGTAGGCACCTTTGTGCCTTCATAGGGCATAGTCACTTAGTCTGTGTCTGTATTGCTCCAAACAGTAATTTCATATTAGGTATCAGCAACTTTCCAATATGGGGAATACGGCGCGCCGATATTTAACCCCTTCCCTATTGTTGATGGAACCGCTCCGTCACCAGCCACGGTAGCGCTGTGCTGATGACGTAGCGGTTCCGTCACGGCCCGCTCGGCACGCCTGCGCGGCGCGGATTTTGCGCCTGCGCTGAGCGTTCTATTAAGCGGGCGGGGCCGTGCCGGAACCGCTCCGTCATGAGCACAGCGCGACCGCGGCTGGTGACGGCGTGGTTCCGTCACCAGCATGGGTGCGCCGCGTGGCCCCCCCGCACCCTTAGCGCTGCGGCGGAATAGCCGCCGCAGCGAAGGGGTTAACTGCACTAGCCTCGGGCATCTGAGCTGAGTTTTGAGTACCGGCACCTTTTCTTTTACAAATTAAGCACTGACCGAGAGGCAGCAGCCGGCCTGCAGGTAAGTGGATTTCTTTTTTGATCTCATCCTCTCCTCTCCCCTCCCTGCCTCACCACTCCCGTTAAGCAGCCGCCACCACTAGCAACAACTTCTGCTTTGCGACTTGGATACCACCCTGAAGTCAGGGGTCGCTATTTGATCAATGGTTTGCAACCACATTCACTTGATACATTGCATTCCAAATGGGAGTGGGCGCTGTTTGAATGTCCCTCCTCTTTATATCTTTTAATAGGTTTCAAAGGGCTCTTTTCCGCCCAGAAACTTTCAACTAAAGAGATATCTTCGGAATGTTGATACTAATGATTTTGCCTGTGATTTGGGAAATTGCAAGCTTTGCAAACGCAAAATCAGTTCACACATCGGGTCCATATTGCCTTAACATAATGGAGTTGGTTTGATTTTTTACGTCCACTGCTTATGTTGTGGTAAATTATGGACTGACTGAATTGTATGCATTTTATTCAGATTTACTATTTAAAGGAAGTAAATGTTATTCTGCGAGTTGCATGCTTTGTGGTTAAAGACAGAAGTTGTAACATTTACATGCTCAGCAGGTCAATGCCTAAGTAGTATAATTGAAAAAAAGTACCAAATTTCATTTCGTATTTCTATATTATCAATATTCTTTATATGAACATTTGAAATATATTGCTTATTGCTGAGGCAACTCCTTCCCACTGGTTGATTAGAAGAAGACATGCTGCCTAAATTCGTACTTCAGACAAGGGATGTTTCTTCAAATCTGGATGGAAATAGTTGTAATAGTGATTCATTTCATATGCACTGCTGCCCTCTTGCGGTTCACGCGTATCTGTCCTCAGTTGAACTTTTTTTTATACATTCGGATCAAGAGTCTTGACCAGTGGCGCTCGAAGTGCGGCTGTGGCATGTGCGTCAGCAGCTCCTCAAATAATTAGAAGTGCAATTAACGAAAACAAGGGCATGCTACTTGTAGAAGTGCCAAATGTTGTTTTTGGTCACATTTTTTAAAAATTTTATTTGTTAATTACCGACACATCAACAAGTGACAAATATAATTATATTCCTTAAGGTGAATGTGTTAATCGTAAAAATCAAACTTCCTTGTTTTCTTTTTTTGTTGATGGCCATTTAAATTGAAACTGAAAAGGCTGGCATATTTGAATATGCATTAGAGTTAGGGTTGCCAACCTGCGAGAAAAATATAAGCCATTTTTTCGTGTCCTGAAGCCGCCAGAAAATAGTGTTTTATGATTAGATTTTCAGTGCAACTCTCTTTGCCTATACTAGCTGTCAATTCTGCTTCTGAAATACTTTTGAAATGGTTTGATCTTGTATATTTCAAGTTAACATTTCAAAGTGAGAAAGACCATCTTTCTCTGACTTTACCTTTTTTACATTTTTCTTTAACCGCATCGCTGCTAGAGAGTTTTCCGCGAAGAGCATTTACTTCAACGAGGTTTATACAAAGGCGAATCCCTGTGGTTAATTTGTAGCTTCCAGGTACAATGCATCGCAACGGTAAACCCTAGTACCTCCCAACCTTCACATACAATCAAAACATAACGGGCCTCATTTATGAGAAATGACGCATTCCTGCGTGAAAGCAGCGATGCATCACTTCTCAGTGCGCACTCCTGCGACATTCCTGATGCGTCATATTTAATGTATGACGCATCATGTCGCAAGGAGTTACAGATACGTCAGTATTTCTGACGTATATGTAAGTGCAAAAGTGACGCATTGCTGGAGTTTGTCACAAAAGTGACGCAACTCCAGCAATGCGTCCTTTCACATGGGGCAAGCTCCATGTGAAAGGGCCTGCGTCAGTCTTACGCCTGCTGTGAGGCAGGCACAAGATTTTGATGCAACGGCGTCCTAAAAGTGATGCAGTGAAATCTCATAGATTTCACTGCGTCACTTCTACGACCCTTCTATGCGTCAATACGCTCGCCTTGCATACATTATACCTGGCGCAGGTATAATGTGGCGAAGGGGTTTACAAAGTGATGCATCTACCCAGATGCGTCACTTTGTAAATATGGCACAACAAGGCGCATTTTTTACGCCACTGGTGCGTCACAAAAAGTGACGCACCAGCGGCATAAAAGTGACGCACAGCCTCATAAATGAGGCCCAACAAGTTTATTCAGAGGGAGACAGTCACGTGCTGCGACAAGAATGCCGCGCTCGTGACAGCCACGCTCCACGCACACAACACCATTAAAATAGCAGTCAGATGGTTCTCTAACTAGAGATGGCTAGTGCAGCTGAACAGTGAAGGAGTTTGTCCTGTCTCACCCTCTAATGACCTTTCAGTAACTAGCTGCTTCTTTCTATATTTTTGTACAATGATGGCTGGGTGCAGTGAGGCTTGTCTGGAATGCTATAGATTCAAGACAACACAAAATTTGTCTAATGAGCACAAACATGCAGAATAATCGGTTCACTAATACTTTTAGGCCGTTAACCTCCATGGAAAGGATTAGGGGGCAGATTTACAAGCCCCTTGCGACACATTTACGCTGCCGTTGCGTCACTTCTGTGACACAGCGGCATCATAAACAATGCACCACGTTGCAACAAATTTACAACGTGATGTATCTAGGGAGATGCGTCACTTTGTAAAGCCCTGCGCTACATTATACCTGCGTCAGGTATAATCTATGCAGGGTGGGCATTCTGACACAAGACAGCCTCATAAAAGTGGCGCAGTGAAATCTACAAGATTTCACTGAGTCACTTTTACGACGCCACTGCCTCAAAACCTTACACCTGCTTGAAGCAGGCGTAAGGAGTGACTCAGCACAATAAGTATAGGCTGCCCATGACCATTGCTGGAGTTGCATCTACTCCTGCACCATGGTGCACCGCATTGTAAATGTGACACATCCGTGATGGTGCAAGGGTATTTTTGCGTGTTGCATCTTAGCTAGCGCATCCCTGCTAATATGCAGAGATGCACCAGTTCTTGTAAATCTGCCATTAGGTGCCTTGCTATGCTCACTTAATCAGTAATACCAGTTTTGATACACCACCAGTGGCATAGCAAGGGAAGGGGGAAGGGCGGTCTCCCACCAGCTCTTACCTGCCATTCCTGGATGGCATTCGCCAGGACCCCCACCCCCCTTCTCCGCTCTTCAGTGCTGCCACCACGGGGCAGCAACGGCATTCCAAGAAATCAATCCGCCCCCGCTCTTCAATGCGGCCGTCACGGGGGGCATACACAGGGAGCGCGGTCTAAGTTCTAGCTACGTCACTGTCCACCCCCACGGTAAGGCCATGACATCTGAATCTTTCCACATCCTTGCACTTCATTAAAATGGTAAACAATAAAAAAAAATACAAATATTAGAGATTTAAAAAAAAATTACAGGCTTGTTTGAGATAGATATTTCCCATTACCTTGCTCTGGTCCATTGGTGCATGAAGAAAAATGGCTATGCATTTATGCAGGAAGAAAACTCAAATAGCCGGATATCCTCTATATCCCTTTCATGGATTAAGAATCGTCCGCCCCCTCCCCCCCAAGACTGGAAAACCAAGCATGAAGTATGGATGAGATCTTCGACAGTGAGCTCTCATTCTCTCTACAGGTAAATATGATTTTCTAATTGTCAATTTTCCACCTGTGCCAACTGCAAGATATTATGCCACCATTATTTGTCTCACTGAAAATTGTCGTGATCCTCTGCTGTAGTCTTACCCTGCCAGAATTACTGTAATAGCCCCATCAGAGGTCTTTCTAAAACGTCTCTCGAAAAGCTTCAACAAGTACAAACCCCTATTGCTTGCACGGTACTGGGACTAAAACACCAGGATCACATTGCCACACACAGTCTCTCTACTGGCTCCCTCGGAAAAGACAGACAGCATTTAAAGCACTCTCTATTATTCCTAAGACACTACATGAAAGAACTCTGAACTATATCACTAGTCTATTTCTTCTATATCAACTCAAAGTCCCAGATCAGCTGTTAAAGGTCTGCAGGCACCTTATCTATTCAGGAATGAAAGATTCAGATGCCTTAGTTGCCTTTACCAAGCCTCCTGCCTCTGGAATTCTCTAACAATACATTTGAGGCTTGAAAATTACTACTTCAAAATGGCTAATTGCTTGAAGATAGACCTTTTGACTATGTGATTTGTATATAGCCATTGTCCTTGGGCCAGCAATTCACATTTTTATCCTAGTTCTACCAATCAGACGCCTAAGACCAAACAGCGCTCTACAACAGGGTTATGAACGTCTCCTAGAAAAAGGCCGTGCCCTCTGTGTGAACCCTTTAGTAGGACTACAACAAAACATCTTAGTAGATGGCTTGAGTGGGAACCATGTCTATCCATGAAGCATTCTACTCACAAGGGTCTATCATCTCACCCATGCATTTCAGCATCTACATGAAGTCATTATCAGCACTGATCCATCAATTTCACCATTCACATGCTATAACTCTGCAGATGACACACAGGAACTTCTTAAACTGCAAAGGGCCAAAAACATTGGAAACTCACACATTTTCAGTTGCCTCAGAGCCGTTGATTAGTGGATTACATGGAGCCATGTCAAATTGAATGCTTCCAAAATGGAAATACTCACATGTGGCAATTGGAAAAATTATGACCCACTCGCCACCCGGCCTTTTTTGGGAAAACCACCTAAAGTATCTAAGAAAGAAACAAACCTAAGAATTACCATGGACTCCAAGCTATCAATAAAGGCCCAAGAGGATAAACTAGCAAGATCCAGCTTCATTACAGCTTCATTACTATAAAAACTCTGTAACACATTTTCCCCCACCTGGGATTTCCACGAAAGGTCAGGCTACTATCTCTCAGGTACGGTATACAACGGTTACCACGCATATTTTACAACGCGGTACCGTTACCACGCTACTTTTAGCACGCAGGTCGTTACAACGAAATGCGCTGGGGGGCGCTCCAGGATAGTAAATACTTTAATTTACTATCCAACTCCTTTCCCTAGAGTCCACGGGGACTGGAGTTGGAATAGTAAATTAAATAATTTACTATCCAGCGCCCCTCCACGCAAGTCGTTGTAACGACTTGCGTGGTAAAAGTAGCGTGGTAACGGTACGCGTTGTAAAAGTACGTGTGGTACCGTCATACATCCCTCAGGTACTGTCTAAACTCGATTACACCAATAGCTTCTACCACAGATCATCTGTAACAACTATGAAAAGACTACAAATGATTCAGTACTCTGCTGCCAAACTCATATTATATATAAAGCCTCAAGCCCACATTTCCCCTGCCTTGAGGGCCCTACATTGTTTACCGGTTGCCAGTAGATCCACATTCAAGCTGTTTTGTATCACTCACAAAGCGATACATGGAACAAGGCAGCTCTTCATCATGAATAACATCACCAAATACATTCAACAAAGGAACCGCCTCTCAAGAGCAGCACCTCACCTCAAAATTCCACCATACCAGAAAAACCCCATAGGTAGCACATACTTCTCTGTTCAAACAGCCAAATTATGGAACACTTTACTCCCAAACATAAGATCCATAGATAACTACCTTATCTGTGGAAGACTACTCAAGAGTTGGCTCTTCCCCACATAGCCACTATACTCAAGCATAAAAATACAGCATATCCCTGTCTATTTAAGCAGTTATTTGGATTATAAATGTGGCTGCACAGACAGAATATTGAGTTTTAAATGCCGACATACACAAATATCGAGTTTGAAATATTGTGCTGCAGAAATATCAACAGCAAGAATATCGTGGTCAAGAATATCGACTTGGATGTAAGAAAAATTGTTTGTGAAAAAATCAAATTCATTAATATAGTTTGTAGAAATATAGTTGTTTAAAATATCTATGTTTTAATTAGTGTTATGTATTTTATTATGTATTTTAAAAGTATGTTAACTTTTTTTGTATAAGTACTGATTTTGTTTTTTAATATATGTGTTACATTTTTTGTACTTATTAATTTTCTTTTAATTAAAAGTTGTGTTTTTTAGTTCTGTAGTGGGTTGTGGGTGTATAGGGTGGGAAGTAATTTAATTATAATAAATGAATTAATTTATTATTAATTTATGGATTGTTTGTTAATTTTTCATAATTAATTAAATTGGTAATTATGTTAATTGGTTTGTTTTTTAGGAGCGGGTGGTGGGGTTTATAGGGGAATAGGGTGGGAAGTAATTTATTTATAATTAATTAATAATTATTTGTTAATTAATGCTAATTAATTAATTACAATTTAAATGTGGCAATTGTGTAACTCATTTTAGATGTGAGGTGTGGGGTTTATAGTGGTAAAGGGTGGGAAGTATTATCTTTTAAATTAATTAATTAGTTGCTGTTAATTGATATTCATGTATTAAAGTTAAGTTAGTTATGGAAATTGTGTAATGATGTTTAGGTGTGGGTTGTGGTGTTTATTAGGGTAGAGGGTGGAAAGTTATTTGTCATTATGAATATAGGTTGTTGATATTTTTGACATTGATATTTATGACTCGATATTTGTGTATGGGGATATTTTGGGCGTCAATATTCTATCAGTGAACCATATATGTGTACCCAGATCTGTGTGTTCCTTTGTATTAATGTGTATAATAGTCTTATTTATAAATATATAGGTTTTCATTAGTTCTGCTTAACGAATGTACATATTACCTATGGCTATTTTTTTATGTTTAACATGTATATAGGTCACTGCATACATAAGTACATTTTTATAATAACTATTTATCTATTGCTTCACTGTATGTATATATATATATATATATATATATATATATATATATATATATATATATATATATATATATATATATATATCACGCTCCCTGTCCCACTGGAAAATCAGGGCACTCGCGGGCGGGTGCGGTGTGCGGTAATGGGTACCCGCAGTAACACTCTGCTCGGCTTCAGAACTCGTTTCTTCCAAAGAACCGCACTCGTGGAACCAAAGTTTTTGCAGTGCTCACACCATAGGTTTATTCACAAAGGTTAAACCTTTGTGAATAAACCTATGGTGTGAGCACTGCAAAAACTTTGGTTCCACGAGTGCGGTTCTTTGGAAGAAACGAGTTCTGAAGCCGAGCAGAATATATATATATATATATATATATATATATATATATATATATATATATATATATATATATATATATATATATATATATATATATATATATATATATATATATATATATATATATATATATACAAATAAATGAGCTTAAAGTACAGCAACACTTGAAAGTCAGTATATTTAATACAACTTAAATCTGTATATATTACCTTACTTATACAAGCATACCTTCCATTTACTTATGTATCTTTATATTTATTACTTTACTCCTAATTCAACATCTCCAATGCACAACCCAATACCTCTTTCAATATACCCTCTACCTCAACTCTCTGACTCATCCCAAACCTCAGTCTACTACTCTGTCCAATGCACTACCCTATGTCTCACCCTATACCTCTCTCGATATATCCTATACCTCCACTCTGTGACTACTACGATCCCCAAAATAACCTTTTTAGACTCTTCCCTACTCTTCTCTTGCTATGATCCCCAAAATAACCCTTTTTATACTCTTACCTCCTTTATCTCTCCCTTGCATCATCTCAAACCTATTTTACTATTCAGATCTCCCAAACTAGCCTTTCAAAACCCTTACCTCTGACTCGTCCCGCACCTTCTACTCATTCAAAACCTGCTCCTGCTGATAGGATCTCAAAATAAACTCTTTCTAGACCCTTCTCTCTTCTATCCCTCCACTATTCTTTTTATTCCAACAAACAGGCTCACATTTTCGCCGCTCGAATTAATTTCATATGCTAATTCACCACTAATCCTATTTGGGTTATGGAGTAGCGTGCTACTCCACGAAAAGCGCTTTTGATGCATCATAAGGGGTACCAAGCGCTATAGAAATGCAAATCCCTCCCTCTTCTATACCACCACTATCATTTTCAACCCAAATAACAGACTGAAATGTCCACCGCTCAAAATAATTTCATATTTCCCTATACTAAGTCACCACTAACCCTTTTTGGGTTCCAAAGTAGGGGGCTAGTCACCGAAAAGCACTTTAACACCTCATCAGGGGTAATAAGTGCTATGTAAATGCACTTACAATTACAATTCCTGCTTACTTGAATGCTTCAAAGCCCCAAATACTGGTGGTTAGTAGCCCATAGCAAAACTCCAAAATAATTAATAAGAGTGGATGACAACCAAATGGAAATGTAAACATTGTTATGTTTCCTATCTTGAAAGTGGCTGGCATTATAACACATTTTAAGAAGTAACATTTACAATATTTGCACCCTGCATAGAATGCTGAAATTGTATCAGCCAGTCAGAATCCTATACAGATCTGACATTAAACACTGACACGTTTATGCCTTCTAAAAGCCTGATCACAAAAGGCCCATTATATAGCAACCCATGTGCAAACACATGTTTGTGCAGAGAACACAATTAGGTAGTGTGATGTTTATCTCATTCTGTAATTACCTAGTATACTAAAATTGGCACCCTTCATTACATTTCAGCAGGTCAAACCTGCTGAAATTTAACACGGGGAAAAGGCCTTGTATTTGTTAGGGGTTCGAGTATCTCACGTAATTCCATGTAGTGTAATCACGTGGAATTAGCTAAGAATTCCATGAGATTAAGCTTGAATTATGCGAGAAGAGTAATTCTGCGTTTAGTGCTATTTCTTAGTGCCAAAATGCCCCCTCGCATCTAAAATGAATGCAAGGATGTATTTTCCACTAGGAGATATCTCTAAATACAACAGAACCGCTGCTACTCAGTAAATGTGCAACTCATTTCTAGCATTTAGCACTAGTTTCTTAGAGCAAAATGCATCCTCATATCCAAAATGAACGTGAGGATGCATTTTGCGCTAAGAAATAGTGCTAAATGCAGCTGAACATGATTAGCGAATGCGAGCAGCCGCTCCCACTCATTACTTGTGCTCTTGCGATAGGATTTTCACCTAAATTGCTCTCAATTACACCTGAGAAGTACCTGCGTAATTATCAGTAATTACGTGTCGGAGTGTAACTCAGAATTACTGAAATTACTCCGGCGTAATTGAAAATCTGCCCTGGCCTATTATTTACCAGAACATACAGATTTTGGTGCACTAAGTACCATGAGCTGCGTGTTATTCCACAAAATAAAGTATAGGTGATCATTATCATACTTGTCAAATTCCAAACATCTCAGTTTCAGATTTGATTAAGTAAAATAATTATCGCATCCAACTAGGGCCACTTGTAATCAGTCCATAAGTCGAGTGACAGTGTCCCCCAAAAGGAACAGAGGCAGGTGCAAGTGTGTGTGAGTGTATAGCTGAGTCAGTTTGAGAAGTGAGTGCCGTTGCCCACCACCTACAACTACCGCCACTGATGAAGTAGTGCATAGTTTCCTATTCCTGATTAAATGCTACTGATCTCAGTCAAACTCATGATCAAATTGAAGACCTCTGCCTGTTCCACAAAACCTTGGCAGCAAATTCTCCCCTTACATTATGAGTGCTTGATTGTGGTGTGGTGTGGCTCACTGGTTAGAGGCGGAAGACCCGGAAGCAGAGTTCGGCCCGGGACCTGGGTTCAATTCCCGATGCGGCAGGGTCGTGAACCAGGGTCAGCGGACTCGATAATTCTCGCCTCGGTGCCGACTCTAACCAGGGATCACACTCGGCAACTCTGGGCATTAGTTTGCCTCATCTCCACAACGGCCCCCCACAAACGCCGGGGATGCCTGGTTTCACCTTGGAGATACCCAGGAGGTAACATCTCACAGGGAAAGCCAGGACGGATTCCCCAGCGGTCTATAGCGCCAGGACGCCTCCGGGTAGCAGTGCGCTTTACAAGACACACACACACATTTACATTTGATTAACTGATTTATTTATTTATGAACACATTTTATAATTCACACAATACTTAACTACTAAATGGTCTGTGCATAAAAATATCTACTAATCACCCCAAAAAATGCCTGATTATCTTACTCACGTCACCCTCTGCTCCACATTAATTTGCGAGTGAGCTTATATTTTTGGAGACAAAGCTAAAATGTTCTTAATCCGTCTGTCAATTAACATAGGATTACTCCTCCCGCTTTGGAGGCCTTACAAGTCTTCTTTCTTGACCTAATTTGCATCTTAGAAAACTCAGCAGTATTCCCCACCATTTGAATTTGTTATATGCCCAGACTGTATTAAGGGCCTTATTTATAAGGCCATTGCACTTCCTGTGTATCACTTTTTTTGACGCACCGGTGACGCAGTGTGCCTGCCCATATTTACAAGGCCACGTAAAGTCACCCTACGTGACTTTTCAAGGCCTTGTAAAGATGGACCCCTTACAAGCATTACTCTGGGCAAAAGTAGCTATCCGTGGGTGTTGGTGTCGGTGTTTCCACGCAACATCCATGGGACCCTACACAAAGTTTTGTAAAGCTGGGAATGCGTCAGAATCCTGCGCCTCCGAGTGGTGCAAAGAGGAGACATCATTTTATTTCTCAGTTTTTCCTATTTCCATACATGCTGCTTTCGGCAGCAGACGTAGAAAGAGGAAAATGCTATCAATGATTGTTTTTATTCAGGAAGGTGTCCCTTGGTGCACAAAAACAATCATCCTCTCAATGGAGGCACCCATGAAACTTGACGCATGGGTGCCTGCGCTGACGCATGACAGCCAATTGTGCACCAGCGTAGGGGAAAGCCCACGGATTCATAGTATTGTTAATACAATGCATTCCAGTGCTTTTAAAATGACGCAGGTCGGGGCACCAAAATATCTTGCGGCACCGCGCTGCGTCACTTTTAGGTAAATGAGGCCCACAGTCTGTAGTCAGTACAACATAAATCCTGTTATTAAAAATGTGACTACACATAAATCCTGTTATTAAAAATGTGACTACTTGTGCAGTCATGCGATTCCATATTTAAGATGGACTACAACGTGGCTTGGGTAATAAATTCACCAGTCACCCAGAATTATAACAAAAAGCATTTAATGAGCATCTCACATTGTAAACTAGCAATGAGAATCCATAACGTTAATATCCATTTAAAACAGCCTTTAATTTGACTCTTCTTGCATGGCTACTCCATAATTAAATGTTGTTGCTTAAACTAAAAATGGTCATTTGCGACCCAATCAATCACAGCCATTAAAATACATGGACAGAATTAATATCAATAAATGCTTCATGTAGCGGTGGTCACTGGGCTTGAGGACTAACAGCCTGATTCATCAAGGTACCGTTTTGCGAGTCTCTAATAGAGAATCATAAGGAATCGCTATTAGAGACTCGCAAAACGGTATTCATGTAGGAATCGCAAAATAAAATGCGATTCCTACAAATTCCTTATTTGCGATTAGCAAATTGCTAATCGCAAATAAGGAAAAACTCCCCATTCATTCCTATGGGCCAAAAGGCCCTTAGGAATGAATGGGGAGTATTCCTTATTTGCGATTAGCAATTTGCTAATCGCAAATAAGATAGCGATTTGAAGGGTGCCAGGGGTGTCCAAAGGACACCCTGTAGCACCCCTTAAATGCACATTTGAACAGGTGTTGCGCACACACATGTCCAAAGGACATGTGTGTGTGTGTAACATGCAAAAGAAAAAAATGCACTAAAGTGCTTTTTACTCTTTTTTCGCAATTTACCACCAAGTCAGACTTGGTGGTAAATTGCGACCAAATATTGCGATTTCGCATTTTCTAATTGGTTGATGAATTGGATTTAAGGAATCTCTATTAGAGATTCCTTAAATCCAATTCCTCGCAAATATGCGATTTCGGTAATAGCGATTTTTGCATTTGGAATGATGAATCCCAAATGCAAAAATCGCACTCGTAAAGGGCCAGATTCTCAGAATCTGGCCCTTTGCGAGCGCAAATCAGCTTGATGAATCAGGCTGTAAGTAAAGCAGTTTGCAAATAAAGGAGATGTATTTCCCCTTGGTGCTCTGATTCTAGAAAACTCGAGCTCTGGACTCGTGTATATATCATGTCACTCATACCTCTCAGTCATACATTTCCCTATTATTCACAATCACTCATCTATAATTGTATGTTTTTTGTTATGGCTTTGACATCATTAGTCACATGTAATGAGAAAATGACACAGCTGCTCAAATGTAACAATTTATTACAGTTGAGTTGCACTGTCACAATGCCTTCTGCCAGCAGACAGTGAGAAAGGCATATTATGGACCGTAATTGCAACTGCTGTAGAAACAGTCAAAACAAGATTTCACGTTTCAGCTGTTCTGAACTGTTTTTCTATGGCAGTATGTTTATTTTATGTATAGCTCTAATCCATTACACCAAACCAGGAATCTCTCCTCGTGTTATCACACATTATCAGCTATTGCGGTTTTTTTATTTTTTAAAAAGCGATTTATTTTCAACTGCATATGTTTTGCAACAGATTGCCAGTTGGTGGGTGTGTTTAATTTCACACTAAATTTATTTAGCATATTTGTGACAATCCATTTCCATGAAGGAGTAATAGGCCAGATTCAGAGTTTGGCAAATTAATACACCGTCCCAAACATGACAGACATCCGGGCCCAACATATTACAAGTGCATAAGCATACAATGGACTTGTAATAAGGCAGACCAGCAATCAATCCAGTTTGTTACAGCCTACCTATTCACCAAACTCCAAATCAGTTCTTTTGGCTTTTAGGTAGGAAAATAACAATAATAGTGTATTATAATTTGTCACACTTCTGAGTACTTTAATGTTAAGAAATATGGGGCCCATTATGATCGCGGTTTTCCCGCATCCTCCGGGCCGGCAGAAGCCACCGCCGGCCCGGAGGATGTGGAAAACCGCTGCGGACTCACCAAAGACCCACCACCACATGAGGATGGCTGGTGGGTCTTGGTTTCAGTCCGCCGCTTTTCCGCCGCGGTCGGCTTACAACCGCGGCAGAAAAGCTCTAATATGGTGTTGGTGTCTCTCAGACACCGCCAGACATATTAGGATGGCTTCTAAAACATGCTTTTCCGCGGCGGATTCTACGCCGTGGAAAAGCATACGGATTTCCACTTCGGGGGCCCGTTGCGGGCCCCCTGGGTGAAGGATTGGGTGGGGGGTGCACATGGGGGGTACCTATGGTACCCCCCTGCATTTACATGCAGAAAGCGGCAGGCACCGCGCGGTGCCTGCCGCTTTCTGCATGTAAATGCAATGCATGCCTTTTTAACATTGCAGCGGGTGCAGCTTGAAGCCGCACCCGCCGCAATGTTTAATATAGAGGATGTGACCGTCAGGGTGGCGGTCACATCCTAATTGCACAGGAGGGAACGCCGCAGCACATGCGGACGTTCCTTCCTACTCAGGGCTCGCAGACGGACGCAAGTCTGTCCGCGATCGTAATGAGCCCCTAAGTACGGGAAAAATGTCAGTTACCTTAGTGTAATCTTGCATCCTTTTGGTAATTTCACATTATGCCTGTTACCCGAAAATCCTGAAAAAAGTCTATTATGCCACATCACATAATTATGCACCTTTAATGGGAAAAATGTTGCATTCGCACAAGAGAAGAAGTTAAGTACCCAGATTTTTCTGGATGCTGTTTTTTTAGCACAAAGTGAGTCCTCACATTCAAACTAGACGCGTGGATGTATTTTTAGATAAAATAGGGCACCACATACAGGTTTTGCTTTTGTCATACCCTTACGTAATTGTGCATTTTTAAAAAAAAATCTCATAATTAAGCAGAATGAAATTACATGAATTTTGAATAGCCCTGATTAAGACATTCCTTTAGCCTTCAAGTAGAATGATCCACGAACCTCAAGGTCATAAAATATAATTTACAAGCCGTGCTGAAGCAGCACTTTGCTTTTTTCCATGTATGGGAAGCAGTTAGGTATTTGAGGTATCTCGTATATTAAATATGGAGTAAGGTACCCTTTGCTATACATTATAAGAATATTGAAAGTCACTCAGGAGTTTCTTGACCATATAGAGGAACAAGGCTGAAGGCTGAGTTCCTGTATGGGGTCATGGAGCACCGAGATGACTTAAAATATCCTTATAATGTAAGACATGGATTATTTTATCTCTTTTAAAACATGGTCACATGATCACCCTTCTAACAAACTACTTAAATCCTTGGCGAGTTTCTCTTTCATGCAGAACAGATTGGATACTTGCAGACATGAACAATAAAAGTAGAGTCTGTAGTAAAAAAATGAACACACCACTGATAGACATGTGTTGCTTTTGTAGCAAAAAGATACTAGAATCCGTTTAATATAAATCAAATTAAAAAAACACTGTAGTTCAGAATGTTTTCTAACATGCAGATGGATTCTATCTTTCCTATAGTTACCAAAAGGGTGCAAAAAATAAACATGTTGCAATAAATATCTCCTTTCTGCTGATCACTGTTCATATAGAAAAAGAGAGCACAAAATGGATTTTCGACAGAAAAGTCATGTGCATGGTAATGGGCATGTACCTCTGCCCTGAGTGTCACAGCTGCAGTGAGTTCTGGATCCCTTGTGCTCATTTGTGGTCCTAGGTGAACACAGAACACACAAAAGGTGATGGGAGGATGCTTGCAATAAGTCTACCCACTGACAATTGCTCGGGTAGAATTCCAACCCATTATTCTTTTGCCCACCATGACACCTCAGATTAGACCCAGTTATAAGCAAATCAGTCTTGGTCTTGCTTCAGTGAGAACTGTCCAGCCTGAACCGCCAAGCAAAGTCCTATCTGAACCAGAACTTAAGCAGCCCAAGACTGATTTCACCTTGATTGGGGCTCTTGGAGCATGTTGAAACTCAGCACGGCTTCTGCCTGCTGTGACCAGGACTGGGGACTACAGGTCTGCCAGTCTCTCCATTGGGTGAGGGTATATCACCAAGGATGTCTCTGGAGCCTAGAGCACGAGCTTATGCCTGACTTGAGACCAGAGAACCTTGTGAGGAGAAGGAGACTGTAGGGAGGGAGGGCCAGAGGGGATACAGCTGAATGGAGGAGCTGAGAGTGAGACACTGGTCCGTAGACTGATAGTGCATTCCGCCCATGTGCATTGATAATTTCCCTTGTATGCCAGGTGGGGGTTGTGGTGAATATTGAGGTCGGTTACCCACATGCAGTGCTGTGCGGAAGATAGGGCCATTGCCCTCTGCAGAATTGTGACCTGAAGAGGAATGATGCCTGTTGGCGACCTCTGTATCCCAGATGGGGTGCATGGTGAATCTTAAGGGTTGTTGCCCTGGTACATGAGAGGAAGATAGGGCCATCGCCTTGTGCAGTGTTTTGATCTAAAGAGAGTTGTTAACTTGAGTGCGCTGTAGGCAACCTCTGTATGCTAGTTGGGGGCCACAATGAAAATTAAGGGCCATCACACTGTGCACCACTGTGTTGAGAAGAGGGTTATTGCAATATAGCAACTCCCTCACGACCTAATACTTTTTCGTGATTTTCCTCCAATTACATGGGCATAACCAAACAGCAGTAACACATTGGTTTTACTTTCTCATTTCTTTTATTGAATTTATTTTTTCTTTTTTTAAAGATACTTTTTTCCAAATATTTTTTTCAATTATTAAAATATTTTTTTTTGTCACAAGATAGTTTGTTATCATTAATACATCATAGTACACAATTCAATATTCCTAACATATTACTCAAATAAATACACCTATCACCAGGTAGAGAACTACACCACACATAACTCTCTCTCTCACTCATACACAGTCACAACCTCATACATCTGGACACGTTAACATTTATATTGATGTTCTATCCATTGTCCAGTCTATAACCACTATAATCAGTGGAGTTTTAAAAGGACTTCGGTCAACGCGTTTCGGTGGAAGGTAACAGCAATAGAAACCACCTTCATCAGGACCCGCCAGATTTGTCAGTCTATGTTCTCTATACCCTGGGTTTATTCACAGAAGGATTTTCCTTTTTACGTTTTTTTCCACTCGAAAAGTTTTTTGGGAGAGGCGCCAGTTTTTAGTTGTACAATACCCACAGAATTTGTTACCTTAGGGCTTCTGTCAGGGGAAGAGAAGAAACATCCACTTTATCTGAGCACGGAAAACCCCGGTTCTTTACAGATATTTACTTTAAAAACCCTTTGAGTGGGGCGAACAACGTCTTTAGATCCTGTCTGTCTGTCTGTAGATGCTAGGAGGGGCTCTATCAAGGAGAGTGATCTTTCGCTCCTCAGAGCAGCATGCAGCTGTAAAGAAGTTACGAGTTGCGACCTATTGAGGAAGAGCATCAACCATTCGAACCCAGAGTACCCGAAAACTGTCGCCGGACTCAGGGAGGCTTACTGCAGGACCGAATGAAAACCCTGGCTGCCTGCCTCCTCAAACACAGCTTCCAAGCTTCCTGCTAATTCCCCAATCCATGGGATCTTACTTGTAATTGAACATAACTGGGGCAATTTTACTAGACAATGATGGTAAAATCGCAAGCGACTTCAGTGCAGTCCCCATACTGTGCAACTCAATATCAGTGTCATAATTTGAGAGCCACATTCGCAGCAACATCATATTACTGCCTCTAAAAGGGTCGATTGGAAATCTATATTTTTTCACTTCGGTTACTTTGTTGAATATTGAATGCTTGGCTTGCGACTTTGAATGTCTGCAATGACTCATTTTGCTGCCTGTTTTGCATTAATTAGCTAACGATGCAAGAATTGACTTTCGCTTTAATTGGAAAGATCAAACAAAGGTTTATTGCAATAGCTAGCTCGCAAAATAGATTGGTTAGGCAAGAAAAAAGAAAAACCACTCGTGTCAAATGAATACCAATGTGAGGAATGTCTAGTGACCAAAAATATTTTTATTTTCTGCTTAAACAAACGCCTGAACGCTAAAATTCTTCCTAGCAAATCTTGTCTGTCTCTCCAAATAAAATATATTATTTTGTGAACGTAAGTGGTATTTTTCATCCAGTGAAATGTCCTTATCGCTTATGAATTGGACAATATATGGTAATTTATCTACATTGCCACATTTACGTTTCTAGAGGGAGGTTTATTTTACAACGAGTTTCCAGTATTAAAATTGTTAGTTTTTTTACCATTGGTTAAAGTTTCTCCAACTCCTAATGCGAACTCTAAGTTTGAAAAAAATTATACTTTGTTTTTTGTGTATTTATTACTACTCCTGACTTAATTCACCATCCGAGTACAACTTCCAGGTTGCTCCATGTCATGTGCGACTCAATTAGCCAGATTTTCTTTACACCAACTGCGGGTCGAATTTTGGGGCTTGTAGTTTCGCATTTAGCAGTGTTCAAAAATCACTAGTTGTTACATGGTGTTGACTAAGAAGATGGGACTGGCTGAAGGTGTAACACATGGCATGGGCCTGCTGGGAATCTATGAAGATGGGCTATGGGAGAACACGTCTCCTCCTGGAACTAGCAGTGTGGGTAATCTAGGGAGGTGTAGTGTTGGTGTGTGTGGGGCCGTAGGAAGGCCAGACTAGGTCCCACTCGCGTGCGCAGGGGCAGGTCCCGCAGCATCAGCGACTCAGACACACACACCGTGATAGTCGGAAGTGACGTGCCCGAGCGCACGTCCCCCTTTTATTCAGCCCCGCAGGCCACGCCTGGCCTGCGGATGTAGGGGTGCGTGTGCGTGCATAAACTAGAGCGTGACAGCACTACATCCCTATCCAACTATATAAAATTTCACAGTGTCCAAACATTTGGTGCAAATAGGTTTAAAGTTCAAAACAAAATGCCTCTGTACTTGCATGTCCCTTGGTGGTAGTTTCAGGGCCTCAGCTGACAGGCATAATCCTTTAACTTCTGACTTGGGGGTGGATTAGGCCGTAGGTTGTACCTCGGGATGTTACCTCTGCCGCGTTCTGTGGTGCGGGGTGTGTCCCTGATGGTGGTTGACCTGGTTGGGGATCCGCACCCCGGCTCAGGCATCTCCTCCCGTGTCCCTGGTGATGGATTGCTTTCATCCTCGTGTGTCCTGGCTCTGGGCGAATCACTGTTTCCATCTGTAGTTTCTAGATTTGATCTCGGCTCAGGGGATATCACTATGAACCAGGAGGTGTTCCTCGATACTTCCTCTCCCCCCTTTCTTGCAGTAACCATAGTGCCTTTCGTGGCTGTTACGGTCCATGGGCCCGGTTCGTAGGGAGTTTGGAATTTTCCTCCAGGGCGTCTGTTTCGTATGACTACTTGAGCTCCCTGGCACAGTCGCCTTGGTGTGGCTCTCCGGCGCCGGCTCGCTCGCTGGTTGTTTTGTCGTCTCCGTTCCTGGGTATCATCCGTGTTGTCCAGGCCCGGCAACGCCCCCGGGGCGATGGGAAGGAGATCTCTGCGTTGGCCTTGGAACATGAGGGTCCAGGGGCTCCTCTGGGTGGTGCAATGAGGGGTTCCCCGATACTCCCGTAGGAAGTCATGTAGTCTCTGTTCAGGGTCGGCTTGCTCTACCACCGCTATTCGGAACATCTTATTGAGGGTCCGCATAAATCTTTCTGCCTCCCCGTTAGCCTGTGGCCACTGGGGTGTGATGCGTCGATGTGTAATGCCTCGGGCCTTCAGGAATGTGGCAAACTCCGCTCCCTGGAACGGTGGTCCATTGTCGCTCCATATTTCCTCAGGGTATCCGAACATGGAGAATATCTTTTCTAGTGCCGGCCCCACGTGCGTGAAGGCCGTGGAGTTGACTCTCTCGACTAGCGGGTACTTTGAGTACGAATCGATAGCCACCAATGTATGTCCTCCCGAAATCTATGCTGACCTTGGTCCATGGGGTCGTGCATGCTTCTTCCGTGATTATCGGAGCCGGTCTCTCGGGATCGCTCGTCAACTGGCAGGACATACAGCTCTTCACAAAATCCTCCACCATGGTTTCCAGTTCAGGGAACCACACCTTCTCCCTCATGCGCGCCTTCATTTTCGTTGTGCCTTGGTGGCCACCATGAGCAAGTTGCGTGGCCCGGTACCTGAGGCTCTGCGGTATCACCAAGCGTGATCCTCTTAACAGCACGCCTTCTTCCGTGGCGCTGAGCTCATGTCGGACCTGCCAGATTTTCGTGAGGGCCTCTTTATCTGCGGCGGTCCAGGTGTTGGGTGGGTGTAAGTAGTTAGCCCAGGACCCTTCCCCAACGGCTTGCAGTGACCTCATGTAGATATTGTCATCAGCGGCTGCTTCCTTGATTTCAGCAATCGTCATGCATTGGGGACACGAGGTGAGGGCTACCCATTGAGCGTACTCCTCGCAGTCGTCATCTATGGACACAGGCTCCTGTGGCAACGGGTGGCGCGACAGGTAGTCAGCAGGGTTTTTGGCCCCTGGTCGATATACCACCTCCATTCCATACGATTGAAGTTGAATCACCCATCTTTCATAATGTGGTGGTGGGCAGTTCCTTTGAAGAGGGGTACTAGGGGCTGGTGGTCTGTGACCATGACGAACGAGTGGCCTTGTAGGTATAAGTGGAAATGACTGCAGGCCCACTTGATGGCGAGGGCCTCTCGCTCTATTTGGGCGTACCTGGTCTCGGTTGGGGTCAAG
Organism: Lissotriton vulgaris; assembly: GCF_964263255.1. NCBI lineage: Eukaryota > Metazoa > Chordata > Amphibia > Caudata > Salamandridae > Lissotriton > Lissotriton vulgaris. Next base: position 821,874,630 of record NC_141694.1, on the reverse strand, counting down.
GCCTTACTGGCAAATGCTAGTGCTGTCCATTGGCCGGGCTCGTGTTCCTGGGTCAGGACCGCTCCCAGACCCACCGGGCTGGCATCAACGATCACCTCGGTGCATTTTGCAGGGTCGAAGTAGGACAGTGTTGCATTCTCCAGGAGAGCATCCTTGATTCCCTGAAATGCTTCGTTTTCTTTCGGGCCCCACTGCCACGTGGCATCCGTTTTGGTTAGCGCTCGTAGAGGTTCGCTTCGGGTGGCTAGGCCCTGTATGAATCGGCCACAGTAGGTGGCCATCCCAAGGAAGCTCCTCACCTCCGTTGGTGATTTTGGCGCTGGGGCGTCCTTTATGGATTTGGACTTCCTCGGGTCAATCTGAATTCCTTCCTGGTTAAAGACATAGCTGAAGAATTCAATAGAGGATTGAAAAAACTGACATTTTTCTCTGTGGAGTGTCGCTCCATACGTGCTCAGTCTCTTCAGGACATCCCGAAGGTGTTTGTAGTGCTCTGACGCGGTGGCAGAGTGAATTAAAATGTCGTCACTGACATTGATTACCCCAGGCAGTCCAGATAGGAGTTCTCTGATTGTATTTTGGAATACCTCAGCCGCTGAGGAAATACCGAAGTTGAGGCGTTTGTAGCGCCGGAGGCCAAGATGGGCACTGAATGTGGTGATAAATCGGCTCTACTCTGCAAGGGGTAATTGATGATATCCGGCATTGAGGTCGATCTTCGAGAACCATTTCGATCCGTTTACATCGGCCACTATGTCATCCATTGTGGGAGTTAGATGTCTCTCCCTCCGGATGGCTGTGTTTGGCAGTCGCATGTCGATACACAGGCGAATTTCGCCCGGCTGCTTAGGCTTTTCTACGATAACCATGGGCGAGACCCACGGGGTGGGCCCTGTTACCTTTTCGATGACACCAAGGTTCTCTAGTTTCTCAAGTTCCTTTTCCACCAACGGGCGGAGGTGAAATGGAATCTGGCGGTGGCGCAGTGCTGTGGGGGAGACAGATTTATCAATGTGGAGTTTGATGGGGTCACACTTTATACACCCCAGTCCTCTGAATAATTCAGGAAATCGTTCCAGCAGTTCATCCACTTGGTGGGCTTGGATGCGATTGGCAAACGCTATCAGTTTTAAGTCCTCTGCAGTGTGGCTACTTAGCAGGGTGTCAGCTTCCCGGTCAATTATGTGAACTGTTGCCATTATTTCCAACTCATCCGCCCGGATGGGTATTATGATTTTTCCCTTGAGGGGTAGCGGTGTGTCCGCTCCATAGGCAAAAATTCTTGTTTTGGATCGTAGAACCTCAGGCCGTGGGCGTAATTTGTTGAACTGTTGCAGTCCCATGACGTTAACGGTGGCACCCGTGTCAATGATAGCCTTCACCTCCTTTTGTCCCATTTGCGCCACGCATGTCGGTTGTGGCTGTCGTCTTTGCTTGAGTTCCCGGGCGAAGGAGACGACGTACGCCTCCTCATCCTCCGAGTCCGAGTCATCATATATCGTGGGTAAATGTTTCTCTGTCTTCTCCCGGGGCGGGTCGGTCAGCGACAGCTGGCGGACGGCTTTTGTGGGCGTCCATGACCTCTTGGGATTCTTAGACTGGTTTTTCCTGCGGCAGACTGACGCGAAGTGGTTTGGGATCCCACAGTTCGCGCATGTTTGTCCCTGGGCCGGGCAGTCCTTGGCTGCGTGTGGTTCATGGCCGCAGTATCCACAACGAGCTTGAGGTGAGTTTCTCCGGGATCCTTTCTGTGCCTGACCACGTGCTCGGGGTCGCACGGCGTCTGCATGTTCCACTTTGATGGTTTCCGTCTTGACGGGGGCTTTGTGTAGGGCCTGTTCCATAGCCGTCGCTCTGACGTCTGAGAGCTCGTGGGATCCCTGGTTTGCGTAGGATTTGTCCTCTCAGCGTCTTGTCCCGACACCCTTGAATAAGTTGTCTCCTTATGGCCCTCGGTTGATCCTCATCGGTGGAGCTGGCTAGCTCCCTGACACGGGTGTAGAACTGGTCCATTGACTCCCCGTCCCGTTGACGTGCTTGCCCCAACTTGAATACCTCAAAGTCCACGTTCAACTGGGGATCGAAATGGCCGTTGAGGGTGGCAACAGCGGTGACATAGCTGTCGGCTGCGCCAGTGTTGGGGAGGTGTTTGAAAAGTCTAAAGATCTCATCCCCCGCGTAGTGAAGTAGTAATGACCTTTTCACGGCGTCATCCGTCTCCCTCGTAACCACGAAGTAGTTTTCTAGTCTTTCAAGCCAAATCTTCCATCGTGGCGAGGCCGTGGACGGGTCTATCGCCTCACTGAAGGGTGGCAGTACCCCGGCTGCAGCGTGCTGGAAGGGAATGTTGATGACGGGCGCTGGTGCATCGCCGTCCCCCATGGCGGAAAACCCTATATGAGTGGTGAGAGTGCGTCCCAGGTTTGTTCTGTCCCCTCACAGGCCGCGGCAGCGTGTGTACCTTTTCTGGGGTTCACCCTTCTTTCCCGGCTTTTGCGGCACCCGCGTGGCAGTAGCGCGGCGTACTCCACTTGCCCCACGTGTCTCGCGGGCAGTCGGTGATGGGAGAGTTGTGGCACCTCCGGGGTCTCCTGCCAGGCCACCGGTGCGTCAGTAGCTGCCAGTCAAGAAGTAACCAGGGCCCTCCAGGCCTAAGTAGACCGAAAATCGCGTTGCACGCGAGATGCGTGGGATTTAGCAGGGTGTTTTCCCGCTGCACACTCGAGATGCGTGAGAGATGGTAGGGTGCGGCAAACCGCGGACCACGCGGGATGCGTGATAGACGGCAACCTGACGCAGTTGGCGGTGCGGCCGATGTGGTGGCAGCCAGCGAGGTGTTCTCTCCTCCCGCGGAGCAGCAGAGGGGAGGAGAACCAGGCCCCAGCAGGGGGGAAATATTGAAAAGGAGCGCGCCGGCTCCAATGAAGCAGGTGCAGCCGCCAGGGCACACGCGGTAGGCACCGCGGACAGGAGCGGACAGCTCCGTCAAGCCTCCGGTGCACGGGCGAGGGTTGGGCCCCCTCCGCTCGTCGCCAATGTAGTGTTGGTGTGTGTGGGGCCGTAGGAAGGCCAGACTAGGTCCCAGTCGCGTGCGCAGGGGCAGGTCGCGCAGCATCAGCAACTCAGACACACACACCGTGATAGTCGGAAGTGACGTGCCCGAGCGCACGTCCCCCTTTTATTCATCCCTGCAGGCCACGCCTGGCCTGCGGATGTAGGAGTGCGTGTGCGTGCATAAACTAGAGCGTGACAGCACTACAGGAGGCAGAGACTGCTTTATGGTGAATGCAACTCTGCATGAAGGAGTGTAGGACTGACAATTTACTGTGAGAGAGAGAGAGAGAGAGAGAGAGAGAGAGAGAGAGTGTGTGTGTGTGCGTGTGTGCGTCATTGTATTCTTGAAATACTTGAGTGTAACTGATATAACACTGTGAAAAGAGACTCCTATCATGTTTTTCAACAGACGAAAAGCGTAAAATACTATATACTTTACATGTTTATTAATCAATATCTCTGGCAAGAAACCAGTTGTACAAGTGACCTCAGGCCTGCTTTCACTAGTTTGGTCGCAATTAGTTGGTGAAACAGTGCACCAACTTTTTGCAAACTCCTAAACATTTTCCGAGGCAACTGGTGAGGGTCACAAAACCTCCTTTCTCGTGTACATTAATAAGGCAGATTACTCGGTCATCCCTCATTCCAGTAACCTGAATATCGGCTCCAGAATATTGTTGGTTCTTTATATTGTGGTCAAAATATTGTGACTACAAAATTAATCGAGTAGGAAATATCAAGGACAGGGTGGGTATAGTATTGAAGTTTATGACATTAATTACTAAAATATCATGCAGTTCAATATCCTTTTTATACAACATTAAGGGCCTATTAGGATGGCAGACGGATGGCCGCCGCCGGGCCAGTGGTGGCAACCGCCAGACCGGCAGCGGACAGCCCCCTGCGATTGCAACCCCGAAAACCGCTGGTTCCATTAGCATGGTGGTGATGACGACGGCGGTGAGATTTTCCGCCTGCCACTTTTCTGCCTGTAGCAGTCCGCATGCCTGCCTAGCGGGCGGAACTGTACTGCTACAATGACTGCCGGCATGATTATGATGCGGGCGGTAGCCAGCCTTTCAGCGGCGGTGGGACCGCCATGGAGCAGCATGGGGAGAATGTCTCTGGGGGCCCATTGTGGGCCCCCAATGTGTTGGGGGTGTGTGGGTGCACTGGGGGGTGCCCATGACACCCCCCTGTACCTGGTGGCAGGCACTGTGCGGTACCTGCCACGCAGTGCAGTGAAATGCATGACATGCTCCTTTTCACATCGCAGTGGTGCTGCTGGCAGCAGCAACCGCCACAATGTTAATGCCTGCTATCGTACCGCCGCTATCGGATTTTGACTGCGGAGCATACTAATCGGGCCAGTGGTTATGCCGCGGTCCTTGCGGGCAGTCTTTTCTCGCTACCATGGCGGTTTGGGCTGCTTTTACGACCGCCTTCCTAATGGACCCCTTAGTATTTTTGTTAAAGTAACAATATTATTAATAATATAAATAATTGTATAGAGTAGAATATAGTATGAAATATAGTATATTACTATAAGATATGTTTGTATTTTTTGGGTTGTGTTTTATTGAGTAATTCGGTCAATTGTCCCATGAAAATATTTTATTTTGTATGTTTTTGATGTTCAAATCCATTATATATGGTATTTTTCATTCTTGACGATATATTCAACTATTCTATTATTCTTTAATTATTGTCTTATTTACAGGGTTTGGAGTTTTGTTGGTGGCTAGAGTGAGTAATGTTTTAAATAAAAAATAAATTAACACTAAGGGGCCCATTACAATGGCGGGCAGACCTTATCGGTAAACGTGACCGACCGCCAGAGGTGCGGCAGTCCCACTATGTCAATTAGGTTGTTTCCGCCACCCTGTTGGTCGCATCCTGCATATTATGCATTGCAGTGGGCAGTGCCGTCAGCAGCACCCGCCGCATTGCACAATATGCATGTTGTGCATTGGTATGCACAACGTGACAGGCCCGCGCGGTGCCTGCCGCCTTGTGTATGCCAAGTGCAGCCCCCTACCCCCCAGGGGCCCGCAATGGGCCCCCATAATGATCACTGCATGCCTTTCCATGGCGGAGTCTCCGCCATGGAAAGGCCTCTAAATATGCACATCCTAATATGGATGGCGGTGCTTGCAAGGCACCGCCACCATATTGAGGGCCTTTTCCGCCTGGCCGGGAATCTGACTGGCAGAAAAGCGGCGAACGGTCTTTTAGTCCGCCGCGTTGCCCTTCGCCATTCTAATTTGCCAGGGGTTGAAATAGTAGCATTTGGCGGGCAGGTCACCACCGCCGGGCCTGCGGTGGCCACTGCCGTCCTGGCGGTGGCGATCCATCATATATGCTAATGCGCCCCTAAATGAGGTTTTTGTAATGAACATTTTTTAAATATGTTATACTATAGATTTGCACCTTGCCTAAGGAATAGCAATTAGTGTGGTTGGCAACCAGTTTTAGGGAATCTTTGCACATCAGACTCGTAATTTTCATAAGTATATTTTCTTCTAACTTTCGTAAATGATTTTGTATTTTTATATTGGTTTATTTTCATGATTTGGTTGTATTTTTTGTTCTTTGATCTTTGCCTTTAGTTATTTTTATTTTTGGCATTAATTAATTATTAGTTAATTAATTTGTAAAATACTTTTATAAATATTGTTTGCATTTTGCTAGTTTAGGGTATGTTTTTATGAATGTAACTTTACTTTGATAAAACAAAATGTATTTGAATATGTTATACAATTTAGAGATTTCTAAAAAATACATATTTTTTTAAATTTAAAAAGAAAAATATTTCTAAAGCTTATTTTTAATTTAAAGTGAATGTTCACAAAATTATCTTAAATGTTTTATAATTGATCTACTTTTTTGAAATAAATATTTTATAATTTAAAAAGGTATTTTTGATTTGTTGACAATTCTATATTTTTTAAATATATACATGTTTGAAAATTAATGCAATTTGTAAAATATTAATATTTTAATTTAATATATTTCCTATATTAAAATTATATTAACAATATTTTAGATTACATCTTGGATTTGGAATTTTTTGTTTATTCCAAAGTTTATTTTTAAATGCAATATTATTACAATCTACATTTTTGTGGTAAATAATTTTTAATGTTAGCAAATTTTGTAAGATGATATTTTGCAATCAATATTTTTTTATTTTAATTATAAGTTAAGGGATTATAATATTTAGGTAGTCAATACTTTGATCTTGTTATTTTGGCAGGTCCATGTTTTTGTAGTTGATATTCTGGGTTACCAACTGCGGCGACTTACTAATATGCAATACTGTATATAATTATATACTTATATAAATACACATACATTCAGACATATCCGGCCCGTCCCTCCTCAAGGAACAGGAGCTCACAGCTCGCAGGCACGGACCTCACAGAATCTCCTCAGGCAAATAAAGGTCCTCTACACAAAGAATTGTGACAAAGCAGTGCAGAGATTTATTTCGGCATAGAATATCTAAGGCAAGTGCCCTCCATACTCATACATATATATATGCATGTATGTTCATATATACACATATATATAATATAATACAATTATTAAAATATATTTTACTTTATATTAATATTTTTGTTTAACTCTTTAAATTAACTACTAGGACAAGCACATTATATATAGATATATACAGATATATGTATATGTGTATATATATTATTAACAGTTCAAGTCCAAAACATTAAATAACTTACCACATAAATTAAAATGTTAAAGCAACAAAAAACCACACATACAATAAATATCATACAAATGCAAAAACAAATAAAAATCTAAAGAGATAATATAAAATTAAAATTATAAACACTTATTTGTAAAAATGTATTGGAGTCTTAGCACAAAAGATATACTATCACTGCTCCGGTTTATACAACAGTTGTGAAATTGTAGGACTTTGGAGGGGTTAAATATATTTTTACCACTCCAAACTTTGCAACAGTAGTGAAGCACTGAACTTCATAGGGGTTAAGTTTACTATTCCCACTCTAGTCTGTGCAACAGTAGGGAAAGCATTGGACTTTGGAGAGGTTACATTTACTATTCCCACTCCAGTCCGTGCAACAGTAGGGAAAGCGTTGGACTTAGGAGAGGTTAAATTTACTATTCCCACTCTAGTCTGTGCTTCAGTAGGGAAAGCATTGGAGTTCGGAGGGGTAAGATTTAATATTCCCACTCCAGTCTCTGCAACAGTAGGTAAAGCATTGGACTTTGGAGGGGTTACATTTACTATTTCCACCCCAGTCTGAGCAGCAGTAGGTATAGTGTTGGACTTCAGAGGGATTCAATTTACCATTTCCCCTCCAGCCTGTGCAAGAGAAGGGAAAGCATTGCATTTAGGAGGGGTAAAGTTTACTATTCCCACTTCAGTCTGTGCAAAAGTAGGGTAAGCATTGGGCTACTGAGGGGTAAGATTTACTACTTCCACTACAGTCTGTGCAACAGTAGGGAAAGCGATGGACTTCAGAGGGATTACATGTACTATTCCCACTCCAGTCTGTGCAACAGTAGGGAAGGCTTTAGACTTTGGAAGGGTAAATTTACTATTCCCACTCCAGTCAAAGAGCCTTATTATGAGTTTGACAGTGTGCGGAAGCAGGACCGCCCACACCACCAAACCCATGTTTGAACCCCCCGCCGGATTAGGAATTTTTTTCTGTCTGGAGGGCTGCTCTATGGTGTTTCCACAGCGATGCCTATGATACAGGCCATGCAATTTAACGTCAAAGGCAGTACTTGTACAGCATTACCTGCTGCAGTCCATGCCTTGTAGGTACTGGTGTACATGCACACAGGGGGTCACATGTTGTGCCCCCCTGTGTGCATTCACATGGCGTGAGCCACAAGGGGCCCATTTTGTTTCCTCAACGCCACACTTTTCATGGCAGTCGCACTGCCATGAAAAGTGTGGCGGTGAGGAAACTTGTGATATGCTAGGCAGGGCTGCAGCACCCCAGCAAGCATATTGTGGCCTTCAGACCGCAGTGGTGGTCCCAGGGCAGCCCGACCGCCCTGGTCATAATTACTTAATTAACTTCCCCACCACAGCCCTACAAACCCAGCAGGCCACACGTAAAATATAAATAAAATATATCATTATTACACAATCTACATAATTTTTAATAAATTACATATTTAATAATGTATTCATAATTATTATATTTTTATTATTATTTAATTTGCTTACCACCATATACTTCTACAAATCAAGCAACCAGCAACTAAAATGTAACTAAAACCAACCAACAAATAGTGTACATAATGAATAATCAATTCAATAATTAATAGTAATCATTCATTGTCAATACATTTTTAGTTATTTAAATTCCTACCCTGTACCCCTACAAACCCAGCAGCCTGCACCTAAAATATAACTAAAATATATGTTTATTACATAGTTTACATAATTAATAGCCAATTAAATATTTTATATTAAGTTATATATTACTAGCAGCCCGTCCCGACGTTGTCCGGGTATGAATTGGTGCCGGCCAGTAGTATATTGTTTTGTAGGATTTCGTTTTGATAGCATTTCTTTTTTTTATTTTTTTTATTTTTTTGAAAACCTTTATTCAAAAAAGAAGGAGATACATGCGCAGGCCCACAACCATCATGGCCGGCCGCAAAGACAATCAATGAAAACAGGAGAAACTGGAGCCAATCAGTAAACAGGATATATCAAAGTACACCAGATGTGGTTGTGGGGCTCGCAACAGGATATGAGGTTTTCATTTTTAAATTTTAGAAAAAGAGTAGGGGCTGCAACAACAAGGACATCACACCTTACCGGATAGAAGCACAAAGGAGACGATTGGGACTTACCCCAATTACAGTCGGAGATAGGCTATGACTAAAGCAAATATGCAATCTGGGCAGCCACGGCAATAATACTGGACAAGAAACCACAGTACAATAATCCACATTTCTAAGAATCATCCCAGAGAGCCTACCCCCCCAAGAACAGAAAAACAGAGGCTTGTCGAGAAGCCGAAAAAGAAAAAAAAAAGGTGCAAGACCAAGAGACAGCCAACCCTACTAAAGAGGAAAGAACCCTCCCAAAGCCGGAAAAGAGCGATAGGGACCATAGAACAAAACAAACTAAAATAACAAACCCCCCCCCCGCACCCACCACCCTGCACCCCTGTAATGGCTACGGCCTAACCCACTAACAACGTGCCTGTCGCCCCGGAACTGCCCCACAGAAGGGAAAATATAAGAAGAAGTGGAGGAGGAGAAAAACAAACAGGCCCCCGGACACCTGGTACCCCCCGCCGGCGGTGACCCCCCCCATAGCACAATCATCATCAAGCAAAGCAAAACGGTCAGCATTATCACGGGGAGGACAGTCACCAGGAACCCCCCCCCCCCCCATCCTACCCCCGGCCCGGTGAGGTATTTGGTGCAGTCTCGTCAAAAGTAAACGGAGCAACCCCAGGGAAATAGAAGTCAACCCTGCAAGCCTCACGAGGGGATTCATCGCCAAAGTCATAACAGTTGCAAACAAAGGGAGCGTCTCAGATGGTCCAAAGCAGTGGCAAGGAGCAAGAAAACCTCAAAGTCAAAGTCAACCCTGACCAGAGCGAATCCGTTCCGGAGCACATCCCGACCAAGCCACATCCGACCAGAGGCAGTCAAAGCGTCCATGGCAGACCAAGGCAGTGAAGGTGAGGCAAAGTCCGGTCACAAAATGGCGGCATCCGTTATGCAAACGGGCCAGAACAAAGGAAAATGGCGATCCCCTTCGACGGAACCCTGAGACTCGGCAATGAAGAACATGACATCCAGTGACGATACACCATCGGCTAGGAGACTTAGAGGGAAGACCATGTACTGTAGCAGATGAAGGAAAAGTGAGGCCGACTCTCAAAGGAGCAAAGTCGGGCTGCCGCTCAGGCTCCCGAAGACGGTAGGTCAAATCGTTCGACCGGACCGCAGACTTCTGTGCAGGCGCTGCAGCGTCCGTGGCCGGTCGAGAGCAGACATCATCCAGTTTCGCCGCCAGGGAGACACATGCGCCGGTGAATTGCGAGCGGAGCGCCCCAATCGCCGCCATTACGGATCTCAATGAATGTGCGCCATCCATCCCCTCCATCCCGGGGTCCAGAGGACGGAGGGGGACACAATCTCCAGCCCACATCGCCGGGCTCCGGGCACGCATTTGGCAACCGCAACAACAAGGGCGCCCCGAACTGGCACACTCAGCACAAACACCGGCCGTGGGTGCAGCCCGTCAGCCCCCGGACCGGAAAACGAGGGTCAGGCACACAACCCACAGCCACGGTGCAGGAAGATCGCAGCACGTCACAGTGTCTCTTCTCCGGCACCATTCATCAGCGAGGACAAGAGTCACAAGCGGAAAGAATTATTCAAACCTGGAAGACCGGCCACAATCGCGGTCCCACAGCCGATGTTGATCAGGTCCCTCCGGGTGTTTCAAAAATCGAGGTCCCGGCGGCAGCCCGGGAGTAGGCCAAGAATGGGACACGACATAACTTCGTCGCTGAATAAGGTAGGAAAACCGGGAAAGCACCGTTGGCATCAGGCAACCTTCATACATCCAGGCACAGGGCGTGGGTAGAGGATAAACGACAGGATAGACGAGCCGCCGGCGGAGGTCGGCGGAGCCGGGAGCTTATGCGGCCATCTTGGTTCGCGGCGTAGCTCCTCCTCCTTGATAGCATTTCTTATCTGTGACAGGCCTGTGAAACGCTCCGATTCACAGTGCACTGCTGATGCACTTAATAGTGCGCGTTCAGTAGTGTGTGAACTCGAGTTTCCCTACTTTATTTTGCTTTGCAATATTATATAGCGCAAACTCGACAACATGGCATGAGCACAATTTACATTACAGAAGAACACATTCATTTGAGGTAGGCACATGGAGACAAAGCGATTTGCCTGGAATCAGAGGATGTCGAGCTGATGCCGAGATTCGAACGTAGCTCCCCAGCTCTAAAGTTCGCAATTCTAGAACTTGTGGCGGGAGGTGTGTCTAAAAGTGTATGTCGGTGCTGGCCATCAATGAGAGAGACCTGTGCATTTTTCAAATGAGTGGTGAAAAAATATGAGTATGTTGCTGGAGATGTGGGCCGCTGTGCAACCAATGTACTTACCGGGGAGGGTAAACACCCATTATTCCGCAACTTTCTTTCCGCATACCATCACTCCTCATACTTTCATTACGAAAGTACCATTACTCCGCAATGCCATTATAACGCATGGCATTGCATTTTATATGCTTTTACCACGCATACATTTACAACAAAATTCGTTGTAAATGCATGAATGGTAAAAGCATGTTTTTTGTTTAATGTTTGGATAAGGTAAGTATGGGTATAGGGGTATATGTTTTGGAGTACTGAGGTATATGTTTTGGGGTGTTTGAGTATTTTAAGGGTTCAGATATAGTTTTGGGTATGGGGTACTGGGGTAGTTTTAGGGATAGGTATGGGTTTTGGGGTACAGGGGTATTTTTAGGGTTCAGGGCTATGTTTGGGTTTTGAGGTATAGGGGTATTTTTAGGGTTCAGGGGTAGGTTTGGGTTTTGGGGTACAGGGGTATTTTAAGAGTTCAGGGCTCGGTTTGGGTTTTGGGGTACAGGGGTATTTTTAGGGTTCAGGGCTAGGTTTGGATTTTGGGCTACAGGGGTATTTTAGGGTTCAGGGGTAGATTTGGGTTTTGGGGTACATGGTTATTTTTAGGGTGCAGGGCTAGGTTTGGGTTTTGGGGTACAGGGTTATTTTATGGTTCAGGGCTAGGTTTGGGTTTTGGGGTACCGGGGTATTTTTAGGGTTCAGGGGTAGGTTTGGGTTTTGGGGTACAGGGGTATTTTAAGGGTTCAGGGGTAGGTTTGGGTTTTGGGATACAGTGGTATTTTTAGGGTTCAGGGCTAGGTTTGGGTTTTGGGGTACAGGGGTATTTTTAGGGTTCAGGGGTAGGTTTGGGTTTTGGGGTACAGGGGTATTTTAAGAGTTCAGGGCTCGGTTTGGGTTTTGGGGTACAGGGGTATTTTTAGGGTTCAGGGCTAGGTTTGGATTTTGGGCTACAGGGGTATTTTAGGGTTCAGGGGTAGATTTGGGTTTTGGGGTACATGGTTATTTTTAGGGTGCAGGGCTAGGTTTGGGTTTTGGGGTACAGGGTTATTTTATGGTTCAGGGCTAGGTTTGGGTTTTGGGGTACCGGGGTATTTTTAGGGTTCAGGGCTAGGTTTGGGTTTTGGGGTTCAGGGGTATTTTAGGGTTCAGGGGTAGGTTTGGGTTTTGGGATACAGTGGTATTTTTAGGGTTCAGGGCTAGGTTTGGGTTTTGGGGTACAGGGGTATTTTTAGGGTTCAGGGGTAGGTTTGGGTTTTGAGGTACAGGGGCAGGCGCGGTGCGTCCATTGGGGCGTAGGGGCGCGCTGCTGCAGTAAAACAAACTGGTGACTCAGAGTCTTTAAAAAGTTCGAGCGAGCGCCGCCGGGAATCCGGGAAGCACCCGAGTTATCCAGGAGTGGGGAGTGCAGGGGGGCTGGTCTGGTCTGCTGCGCAGCTTGAGTGACAGTCCACAACCACGTGACGCACTCAGCTACAGCAGCAGACAGCCAGCCAAGGTAGTAGCGCGCAAGTGATGCGTGGGGCAGAAACTTGCCCACGCATGCGCATCAGTTTTCCTCCATAGGGGGGTGCTTGTTTAAGCTGGCCGCAGCCCCCGGCTTTACAAAGGTGACACAGGGCGAGCATTCATGAGCTCCCCTAGCCAATCCTGGCGCTGCTTGCAGCGCCAGGATTGGCCGGTCACCGCAGGGCAATCCATTATTGGATGCCGCTCGTGGGTGGTGCACACACACTGCATAGTGGCCAATCACTGTGTGTGACTTCATGTAGTCATGCAGTGATTGGCCATTTTGCGGTGCGCGGCTGACCTCTCTAGTCTCTACTCGCCACTGTGCATACGATAGCTAACGAATGCGAGTATTCCTGGCTGAAGGAATTGGGACTGGCCGGGTATAACGGAGCTCGGGGAGGGAGAGGAGAGGTGAGTGCGCGCCAGTGAGTGCGATGTACCATTGAAGCGCCGCATTCTACATACTTGTAAAATAACGTGTAATATACTGTGTATGCGCTGGACTCCTCAGAAGTGTAGAATAACGTAGAATGTAACACTGAGGTGCCGTATTCTTTATTTTACAGCAATGCAGATTAAAAGGGTGATGAAACGCGGAAGCCTAGTGCGTTGTAACACGGAAGCGCTGCACTCTAGTGAGATGGGAAATAACACGGAAGCCGAGTGCGATGTAACACGAAATACGAAAGGCCTGTAATCTAGTGCGTTGTAACACGGAAGCGCTGCACTCTAGTGAGATGGGAAATAACACGGAAGCTGAGTGCGATGTAACACGAAAGGCCTGTAATCTAGTGCGATGTAACACGGTAGCGCTGCACTCTAGTGAGATGGGAAAGAACACGGAAGCCGAGTGCGATGTAACACGAAAGCATGTAATCTAGTGCGATGTAACACGGAAGCGCTGCACTCTAGTGAGATGGGAAGCGTGGTATTTTCCAGAACCACAGAATAACGCGCGTTGTTACACGGTGGCGCTGTATTCTACAGAATATGGTAATGCATTTTAATAAATATTTCCCAGTCAGCGGCCACGGTGCTTTATGGATTTCCTGCTAGCGGTGAATGCCTCTCATCCGCTTGGCTTCGATGCGCTCACTGCCTGATATCTTTTCACAGCGGGGGCTCCGGGGAGACGAGGTCTCGGAGACATTTAATGGCCGCCCATTCCACGGCATTAAACGAGGGCGCTCATTTCATCCTCTCTCACTTTTGGGGGAACTTTGAATTGCAGATGTGGTCGTCTGGAACTATAGGGCGAGGGGAGGGGCGCGTTGAGTGGTTGCATGAATCATGGCGCCTAACCTAATGGCATGAATTAGATAAAAGGCGGGACCCTGCCCTGCTCGGAGCGCTGGGCCTGGATCGATGTGAATGGATGTTCGGCATTAAGGGGTGGGGCTCGTGGGGGTAGTGACTCTGGGGTCGGCTGTGGCGTCTGATGCCTTGAGTCAGGCGCGGGGCCTTTCCATGCTCTATATTTAGATAAGCATGCTGTGCTATGGGTCGCCAGCTTAACTCATCCTCTCAGATCTCCAGCATTCTGTGAACATGTGTACTATTTGATAAAGTACCAAAAGCACTCCTAACTATTGCAGCACGCCCATAATCAACATTATGCTCGCTGATATAAGTATACATCTATCTTTATCTTCCTTAATCCCAGTGTGTGCGCCTTTTAGCTTTCCTAATTCTATCAAGTGCACGTTAAAGGCAAGCATCCATAATCCAGTATGCCCCCACCCTTCTAGTCCCTATACCATGTTGGACCCTCGCTTGATTCCCTTTAATTATCCTAATCACAGCCTGTGTATACACTCTTGGGGGTGGTGCCCGAAGCTTCCAGTACAGGGCGGGTGCAATACAGGACTGTGCAAGATGTCAGCTCGATCTGTGCAGAACAGGTGCTCAGAGTGCGCAGCCGATGGGGCAGGGGTGATTAGTGTGTTCAGTGTACGTACAATGCAGAACAGGCGAGTGGACAATATGTGTACGGAAGGTACTCCGTGTTCACCCACGGTGACTGCTGGGTGTGTTCAGTGTGAGCCCTCGGTGTGCACATGGTGTGTAGTTTACAAGTGAGAAACAAGTCCACGCTTTCGCATTACCGTTTCTTTAAGCAATACACTGTAGTTGTGTTCTGTGCATGGAGGGAACCTGTGTGAAGGGGCCTCAAAGCTGTTGAAATATTGACTATGAAAGTAAAAGAAAATTAAGTACTTACAGGTTAATATGTGGAGGATGCCGAAGTGAAGAAACTGTTAGGAAATAGGTGCAGAAGGAGAAAGTGAAAATAGGGTCTGGGTGAGGAAAGAAATGAAGTGTCAAATATGCAGATGGAGGAGTTCCGAAAGATTTGCTTTGAAAAAGGCGGTGAGTGTCTTACAGAGTGGCCGAGGAGGAAGGTGGTGTGAAAGGCAGCACAGGAGTGATTGGTACACTCGAAGACCCATAGCAGCAGGCTTTCCAAGAGACACTCAAATACTATTCAGGGTGTATGAATACTGTGTGAGGTACAGGATTTTAGTTTGCATGCTTTAAGCCATGCAGCTAATTACATAGAAAACCTCTCTTGGAAAGAATTCCCTCGCTCTTCGTTGACCACCCTCCACCTTTAGACCCCCCCTGAACTTTTCCATTCCCCTTAAAGCCCTGGGTCACCCAACCCCTCTCTGTTTCCATCTCATTCCTTGCACTTTGTCCTTCTCACACACATGCACGCCATCGAAGTCCGTCTCTCGTTTCCTTATCTCTCTGCTCTTCTGTTTGGCTTTCTTTTCCATCTTTTGCAATTTTGCGGTTTTGCCCACTTGTCGTGACTGTTGCCATATGAGAGCTCCTAGATTTTTTGTGTGTGTTTCTATTCACCAAAGGCCTTGGGCCTCGAGTTCGAGTGCATCTGTAACCGAGCCCTAGGTAATCATTTTGAGGCTTAAATATAGATTTTCTTTTTTTTTGTCGGGGGGCAAAGGAACCAGATCACCTACAGATGGTAGTTTGCGAGGACAGTGGTCTAAGTATATCATGTTATCTTTTCCTCAAAGCAGTTTGAGTCAAATGCTTTTAGGAAAGATATAACGCAAGCCAAATTTTTCCTTTGTATATACTTTGTATGTATGTTTGTTTTAAAGCGTTAAAGCATAAACGTACATGTGACCAGTTGGTGATAGTCTCCTTGGCACCTGTGCTGGATCACTTTGCCTTTGAGCATATCTAGGTTCCCCGATTTAAAATGACACAAAATATTTTCCATTGATTATTGCTTATGTACTAACTGGGGCCAGACATTTCTAATTGTAGAGCTGCTAGAGAAGGCTTGAGCATTGTCACGGATCTAATGAAACCCAACAGAGCAGCACAGTGCCTTACCCTCTCTCCCTCTGGCTGGTATAAGCTTGGCTAGTCCATCATCAACAGCCGCCGGTTGACTGTGACAGTCATTCAGATTCTCACTGTTGCACAAGTATGTGGTGACTGCTCTAAAAACAACGTAAAAGGAAGCTTCACTGTGTGCTCCTCGACACCCGGGGCTGGCGGGTGACGCAGCGGCGGCTGCTGACAGCTTGAATTTACATTGTCAAGTCCTCCTATGCCAGGCAATGCCCCCTGAGCATCCACGCCTTCCAGTGCTCCGAGCTGGCATCGCTCCACCCTTTCTACCCTTTCACTTCTTCTGGGAGCCAGCCCTGCTGAGACCCTCGAAATCAAAACCTGAAACGGTGGGAATTTCTTTAGCGCCAGTAACCCACCACCTTCAATGACCTGACCTGACCTTCTTTCTAAAAACAGCTTCACATTGCCCCTCACTCCAATGCCAGTGCTTCACCAGAGAGTGCCACTATAGTCCACACGTAGAGGAGAAAACTTTCCCCTCAATTCGGCCTATTCATTTCTCTCACTTTCTCTGACAAAGATCTCACAAGCAGTAAATGAAAAATTAACAGTCACATTAGAAAACATATAAGAAAACCTTGCTCCATTTCCTATCGCTTTTATATATCTAACAAAAAAGCTCAACTATTTATAACTACCATAATCTTCTACACCCCATTTCTATATCGAAAAAGGTTACATAATAAAACAGCAGGGTTGTAAATAAGTGTTATGTTATCAGCATTAGAATTGGCCATTTCTGCCTCACAGATGTTTCAGTAGTACATGCTTGGCTTTCTTCACAGTTTGGGCTTTCCACAGACAAAAGCCACAGTAGTCAATTGTGGGTCTATGGACCTATAGATTTGTTCTGTGTTGTCCTTAGTGACTGTACCTGTTGGATTAAAGGACCATTACAGTATTGCAGTTGAGTTTCCACCGACTCTTTACAGTTTATATTTTGGGTGGTTGAGGGTGTGAGTAAGCTATAGAACTTTTACATTTATGTCATTCACTGAGGTTGAGCAATTGTCTACTGTTCAGTCAGTTGTGTGTGGGATGCTGAATTCAGCACCAGAGCATAATAGGACGGAATGTATGAAGCTCTGTGGTTATACTGAATAAGCAGCTACCTATGTTATGCCATCTATTAATGTAATAACTGCACTTTCACAATTGCTTTATTAACCTTCCTGCTTTTTCAAATTTGCTTGAAAATGCACGATTTTTCTTCTTTTTTTCAAAATTTTCTTGGGGGGGTTATCCCCCCCAACCCCCATTTTGGGGTTCGGGCTCGCTCGCTGCGCTCGCTCGCTAGGGTGCTGTATGCAAATCACTTTGCACCCCACCACTTTCAAATGTCACCCACCGCCCCTGTACAGGGGTATTAATAGGGTTCAGGGCTAGGTTTGGGTTTTGGAGTACAGGGGTATTTTTAGGGTTTAGTGATAGGTTTGGGTTTGGGGTACAGGGTATATTTATAGGGTTAAGATGGGTTAGTGTTTAAGGGTGTTGGGGTATTTTAAGGAGTACGGGTGGGTTATGATTATGGGGTGCAGGGGTATTTAAAGGGAGCAGGGAGGGATTAGGACACGATATGAGACATGGCATGAAGGGCGGAACGTACCACACGCCCCCATCGTTTGTCACGCCCACAGCACAACGCAGGCACGCTCACAAGGGACTACTTTGCTGGCATGGTTCTTTTACCTTTTAAATGTATATGGTGGGCGTCTGCATAGCCTATGTCCTTCTGCTGCAACTGCCCTTTCCAACGCTGTATTGGGTGTTGTGATTGGTGCTGTGGTTCCTGAGATTACCCGCCTCAAAGGTTTGGGCTCTCTCTTTATTATATTAGTATGGATTTGGTAATTAATTATTACTAAATTAACTTTCCACACTATACCCCTACAAACATAGCAACCCACACCTAAAGTATAAGTATCATAAATCAATTTATTCATGACATATATAATGAATATCAATAACATACTTACTTAAACATTATTAATTAATTGATAATCCATTTTTCTTAATTAATTTACCACCTTATCTCCCTACAAATCCAACAACCCGCTATGCCACTATAAACTACTATTAACAATTAAATAAAAAATTCTTGATCACTTAAAATGACACACTATGGGGCTGATTACAATGGCAGTCGGACAAGCGTCCCGCCGCTATTGTTGCAGGAACTGGACTGGCCGACACGTAGTCGGTGGCCTTGCCCACCAAATTACGATCTGACCACCGCCTGCCTCTTTGCATTAAGGCTTGTGCTGAGGCCTGGAAAAGGGCCGCAGCACAAACCCCAATGCCACAAGCATATTTGTAAACTTCCCTGCACCCTGTGGAAGGCACAATGCGGTGCCTGCTACACGATGCAGTGATATTTAGGGAGGCATCAGTAGATGCCCCCAGGGCCCATAACCGAGGGCCACGGGGGACAGGGGACCAGCAAGAGGCCCCAAAAAAGCTTTTCATCAGCCTTTTCACGTCAGAAGAACCGACGTGAAATGGCTGGTGGAAAGGCGGATCGTAATCCCCACGGCAGTGACTGAGAAGGCACCGCCTCCATTGTGTGTAAAGCGATCGGACCGCCCGGCTGTTGGAAGCTGTTGGTAGGCCCCCAGGCCAATGGGGTCTGGCTGGCCACATCCTAATGCAGCGGTTCCAACTGCGGTTAGAGATGTGTCGGTGGGACTGAAACCGATGGCACGTCGGTGTTGGTCCCACTGACATTGTAATGGGCCCCTATATTTTTACAAATGAATAGCAATTTTGCAAACAATACTAGTCCATAAAACTAATACATAAACTAAAACAGATTACATTTATTAAAAAACAATACTCTTTACTACTATATAATTGGAGACAATATTTACACTATTTATTAACAACAATGTTAAGAATGTGCCTCTTTTTCCCGCTGCCCGTGACCCCACATGTTGTTACAACGACGTTGTTACAACGATCGGGTTGTAACAACGCATA
This sequence comes from Lissotriton vulgaris, assembly GCF_964263255.1. Taxonomy (NCBI): domain Eukaryota; kingdom Metazoa; phylum Chordata; class Amphibia; order Caudata; family Salamandridae; genus Lissotriton; species Lissotriton vulgaris. The sequence goes on along the minus strand of NC_141694.1, from coordinate 821,855,566 downwards.
TCATTACCCTTCAAGTTGTAACAACGACTTGAGGAGGAAGGCGCTGGATGTTGGAATAGTATAATTTACTATTCCAACTCTAGTCTGTGCAGACAGCAGGGATGGAGTTGGATTATAAATAAAAACACCTTCTCCCCCTCGCAAGTCGTTGTTATGACTTGTGGGGTAATGGTGTGCGTTGTTAGAATGCGGTCATTGTAATGACCGCGTTATAACAACATGCGGGGTCACAGTTTTGTGGTCAGGGTTGGTATATATTCTTGATATTTCTGCATCACAATAGTTTTGCATCACTATATATATATATATAGGTTTAAATATTTCTGACTCCTGATATTTGCAACTTAATTTTTTTGTCCAAGTGGCGAAGGAGGCATGTAAAGGACAGCTGACCATTGTGCCCCATTTGCACTCTCAGCTTGACATTTCCATTAAAATGGGCTGCTAAATACGCTTTATATAAAGAGTGTACCTGAGCAAGAGAAGTCCTGCATTTTTTTACCTGTTTCCAGAATCCCTCAGGTCCCTAGAATCCATTTTAGAAATGCAATAGTGATTGTGAACACCAAATTTGAAAGTCCAAGCTATAAGGCAGATGAAGTGTTACACTGTTGTTAAAGACCCTGTACCCCATTAGAGGCTCTTGCTTGTGGCTCGGCATGTAACATAGAGAGTGGGCCTTTATCAACAGGGATGACCCTCCCCAGTCGGCTACAATACTTCATATATCGGTCCAGTCAAACAAAATGCTAGGAATGCTGAAACTAACTGCTTTTGGAAATTAAGGGGCGTATTTATTAAAACATAATGCACTGCAGCAAGTCCCCTTTCTGTGCTGTGCTGTGTGACAGGGAAAGGGCAAGAATGTGCCATTTATAACATTGTATGGCATATTCCTTTTCCCTGCACCTGCTTTTCCATGTGCTGTCTAGCACCAACGCTGGCACTCTTGCACCTGGTGTATTTTAACATGGCATATTGTGATGCTTGCTGTGCCCCTGGAAGAAGCAGGAGCACCACCAAGCATTATTTTTAATGTGTGGGGTTGCTATAGGGAGTGCAGCAGGCCCCCAAAAACATTTTTAAAAACAGTAAATCTCCTCTGTCATTAAATCCATGACCCTAGAAGAACATACATGTTTTAAAGCACTCCAAGCTGTGCTATGTAGCCGGAGTGCAACGCCCTCTTGTGGCTGTTCTTATGATTCCATGCTGTGGGAAAATGTTAAAAGAGAGACATCGTAATTAATTATTTTACTAAAACTTTATTAAACATTTTTATAATAATCCCTATTATGAAATATTGGACTGTGTAAATTACTAAAATACTCATGTGATTAAAAATGTTGGTGATTTTTGGAGAAAAGTGATAGATCTGGTTTATGCATATGATGTGCTCTCCCCTTGATAAAGCCAATTAGGCTCTCTTTTTATGTTATGGTGTTTCGACTCTTTGAAAAAGTCAGTAAATCTGCCTGAGTGCAGCCAGAAGGTCATGCATGGTGTGGGTTTGACTGCTCCCCAGGAAGCCTGACCCTCATGGTGGGTGGCGGCGAGGGCCTGGGTGTGCGCAGTGGACGGTTGGCTGCCTGTGATTGGTGGATGCAAGGCCTGACCACAGGCCCTGTGTGGCGGCGATTTGGCTATAAGTATGGCAATATAATATTACTATACAGGGAAAAAACCTAAAAATTCACAGACAAAATGTTACAGTAACATTATGGGTAGGAATTGTAATGATATTTTACTTTACATTAAAAAAAACGTACAAATTCACTGAAAAAAATCAAAGGTTACAGTAACATTATAGTAGGTTAAAAAACATATAGGAGCCAATTCCGATGCCAGACGGACTCCTGTCCGTCCAACATCAGACAGGAACTAGAACCGAATTACCTATTGTCGTCCGTTCCAGATCTGTAAGTAGGATGCGACCAAACCCTGTTCGGTCGCAATCCTATACTTAACAATGGGAGCATGCATTCCAAATGGAATAAATGCTTGCAATGTTAAATACAGAGGTGCAGTTCATTTGTGCACCCCGTGGCAGGCACCCCAAGGTGCCTGCCACCAGGTGCAGGGATCAACAGTGGGCACCAAAGGTGCCCCCTAGGCCCCCATTAAGTGGCCTCACACCCATGGGGGCCCTGCTGGGGCCCCCAAAGACAGTTTCCCACTGCCTTTCTGTGTCGGAAAGGCCAATACAAAAACTGCAGTGGGAAACTGCCATTGTGCTTCCATGGCTAGAAAGAGCCGGATGGCGGAATGGGATCCCGTCATCAGCCATCTGGAAAACCGAGTCAGAGTCCTTTCCGACTGAGCCCATCGGAATGGCTCGGTTGGAAAGGAATCCGAACGGCACACAACGATACGGGCAGGAGGGCTCTGACCCATGGTCAGAGCCCTTTCTGCCCTCATCGGAATTGCCCCCATAGTTTTAAACAAAGAAATCCACTGCAATTCACAAATTATAGTTATTTCAAATAACTACAACTTGTGCCCTAAAGTAACCATAACTCACAGCCCTGCTGTGCACTGCTAAGTACCCCATATATTACATTACTCATGACATGATCTGTAACAGCATGAATAGCATGACTGCAACATTAGAAATGACATAATTGATGTCGTATATGGATGAGAGTTCAGAATAGTAATTCTATATTCTATGCTAACTACAGAATATTTTGTGTTTCGATGTTTAGGCCACATTATTTTTGTAGGACCATATTTCTGATCACAGTATTTTGAAATGTAACCCATGTTAATAGTTTTGCACACATAACTGGTTACATTGTTGTTACATATGCTATTTTACACTATGTTTGTTTACCTTCAATCTGTAGCCATAGTTCCATGGTTGCTAGCGGTGTTTTGGAATGCCTCTGCTTACGACAGTTTTACAGTGGACCTGTTTGCTAGCATATCCTTCATACTGTGCTGTATCAATAATGAAGATTTTCCTGTACCCAGATGTTGGAATCTTTACAAATGGTGACATATAGTAGACGTATTGGCTACATGCTTAGTACTGGAGTGATACTGTCTTCATTTGTACCCTTTGGTGTTGTTAGCCTTTTATCTTGCTCTACGTCACGTTCATCACAGGGAAATCCTCAATGGAGTAATGGCTATTTTTTTCTTAGTTTCCTGAGATGTCGGATGTCCTTTTTGGACAATTTGAACCGATTTCCCATTTTTTGTGGAGGCTCAACTATTACAGAAGGTCCTGGAATATAGTGTCTGTGTGACAGCCATCTCATCTTCATATTCGTTTTGCTCATGCAAGCCAGAAGCCTGACTGGTTACCATGCTACCAGGAAACAGCACAACTTTGTCTACGGATTTGAACACTTCCTGCAACAGCGGAGGGCACGCATTCTTATGTACCTGCAGAGTGGTTGTCAGCTGACAGTGCTGCACTGAACTGACATACTGCTGTTTCACTTAGTCAGCACTGTATCAGGTCCATCTATGGCTTACAGCGCCGCACGACACCTGCGCACTGCCGCCCAACTGTCTCAGCGTTGTGCCGGTAAACTGGTGGGTCGGCAAGCGGTTCTGCGCACTGCTGGTACGCTATGTTTTTTGTTTCTTTTTGCTGCTACCTTATTTTACCCCAAAATATAAGCACCTGCCCTGCAGGACTGTAGTTGTCACTAGCAGTGGAGAAACGTTATTTTGGGGTTATTGATACCGTGTATTTTTGTCACACGCTAAAAGCAAATAACAAGAACTTGGTATTGCATGTTGTGAAAACCCTGGAATTGTTCCCATCTCTTTGGAATATTTTCTACTAACTACAACTTTGGACCAATCACTGACGAGATGATTAGAGACCAGATTATTGTGCATGTTAAGAGCAAACAAATGTTCAGGAACAGTTGTGGGTTTTAGGTGATCCTAACTTGCAATTGGCTATTAGCACTGCTAAAGAGTTGGAGCAATCAGAGTTGTGGATATTGTCATTAATCGAAGGTAGAACGACTGAAGGTGTGTGTAGTGTGAATGCTGGTGGTGCTCCGGGGTAGTCAAACTGTTAATGCTGGAGGTGTCCATGAAGGAAATCAGACTCTTGGTGCCCATGGAGGTACTCAGATTTATAGAAGAAGAGACAGGAACTTTCATTGTTTTAGGTGTGATAGCGTCATCCTCCCGATGTCCTGTGGTCGGTAAAGAACATAGCTAATGTGGGCATGTGGGACATTTTGCACAAGTGTGTAGAGATTTCAGGAAAAGTACTCAAGCCAATAATACATGAGGGAAAGTGCAGTGTGTTGGCAACAAGGAAAGTGTGTTCTTCCAGGATCCATGCAAGAGGAAACTGTGGAGTGCCATGAAGGGCACCAAGGAATGTCATCTATGGAGAGGCTTATTAGGGCAAATTTTTTGTGGCCCGGTAGCGATGTTATGGTGGACAGGATGGTGAGGGAGTGTAAGGTGTGTGTGAATAGTGATAGAATTCTTAAGTCATACCCTGTCCACTCAATCCCGCGTCATGGCCAAATTCACTATGGGAAAAAGTGGTGTTTGATATTTCTGGTCCGTTTAATGCATTTCCCCCAGCAAGCCAGATTTGCATTGGTTATGATTGACTATCGTTCAAAGTTGCCGGAGGTCAAGTTTGCTGTGCAGACCATGTCATTTGTGGTGATTGGATTGTTTAGAGACGTTATTCTCCTGGAGGGTGTCCAGAAGTACTGGTTACCAATAATGGCATGCAACTTAAATCATGGGAGACGGAGGAGTTCCTGTCTGGGTGTGGCATCAGGCATATCACCACCTCCTTATATGAACCACAGTAAAATAGTAAGATTGAGAGATATAATCGCGTCCTCAAAGATGGTATAGAAGTGGCACGCAGTTCAGTCAGGTAAGTGGAAATGTGCACTTAGAGAAAGATTGTGGATGTATTGTATTGATCCTCATTCTGTCACTGAGGTGAGTCCTTTCAGATTATTGAAGGGTAGTCATCCCAGTACAAAACTATGACCTTGGTGGATAAAGAAGAAAATGCTAAAGGCGAATTTTGTTGATCTTGGAAGGGTGGCCGAGAAGGTAAAAGAAAAGCAGGAGGAGATGAAAAAGAGGTATGGTAAGAAATGGAGAGAGAGAGCACCCACCTTTGCAGTGGGAGATTGTGTGAGGCTATCGTACTTCAAATAAATTACTTCTTCAAGCAACTACTCGGACCTTGATCATCCTTCATTCACTACAGATACTCAAACCTGGTTTTACTGTGAAAGGAGTTTCCAAGTTTGCTCATGCGCCTAAAGTGATGAAGGTTTATAAAAACAGTTTGGACACTCAGAATGGTAGAGTGTGGAACGTGAGGAGGGTTGCCACGTGGAGAGGTATATAGGAAGATCTGTAGGGTTTGGTATATATTGTAGGGGTTTTTGTTGCTTCCACCTTGGTGAGAATCTTATTGCCGGGTTGTACTTTTATAGGTTGTTCTAAGTTTCATTTATATAGGGTAGTAAAAGTTTAATTTGTTCTTTCTGTTTTGACTTATTAAGAGGGTAAATGTGTTACATATGCTAATATCCACTATGTTTGTTTACCTTCAATCTGTAGCCATAGTTCCATGGTTGCCAGGGATGTTCTGAAATGCCTCTGTGTACAGCAGTTTTACAGTGGACCTGTTTGCATGCAGATCCTTCGTACTGTGCTCCATCAATAAAGAAGATTTTCCTGTAACCAGATGTTGGAATCTTTACAATTGTGGTTCTGACACAGCTCCTGGGTCATTGTGAGAAATTGTAACAGCATTGCTCACTTTAGTTTGTTCAACTGCTTTTTCATGGATTACAGCTAGAAAATATTATTTTTTTTTTGGCTGAGTGTCTACCTATACAAAGAACATACAACAACACACAACACCCACTATACAACATACATTTAAACATATATTATAAGGCAAGGGATTTGTAGGCATTCCTCTTCACCCACTGGCTATTGCAAAGTAGTGATTTGAAAACGAGTCTTTTTTTACAGTTATTCTGTGTGCATTGAGTATTATAACACAATGCATTTTATTAGTTGGAGGTCTTCCCACCTTCTGCTGCATCACTCTTGCCATGGATGAGGGCCCAACAAGTCCATTCTCCCACCCCTTCTCCTCCCTCTACCTGCAGGGTTCCTCTTCTTAGTGACTGTGTTACTGGCCCTCTCCTGCTGCCATCATGTTCCTGTTATGTGGCCTCTTGTTACTGCAACAACAGCCAGTTATTATCTATTGACATGTCCTGGTAGCCCCTCCTGTTGCTGCCATGACCCCCCTTAAGAACAAATATTGGCAAAGCCAGAAAGGCGTTGCTTTACAATGTTAACAAGTGGCATATATATTGGCTTTGTCACAGTCTGTTTCATTAACAGCATATAATTATTGAGTGTACATGCGCTTCCATCAAATTTTGAGCTCCCAAAAAGTCCCCTCTTGTTGCTGTCCCATGGCCCCTGTTCCTGCCTAAGGGGCCAGTCATTAGCTTTTGAGATTTCCTGGCAGGCCCCTTCTGTTTCTGCTATGTGCCCCCTGAGGAATAAGTATTGGTAAAGACAGAAAGGTGTGGCTTTGCATTGTTAAACATGTCAGGCTTATTGGCTTTGTCAATGCATGTTTCATATACATCATAGAGTTACTAAGTGTACACGTGTGTCATTAAAATTGAAATAGTGAAGCAATGAGGTAATTGTACTCGTGTATGTTAAAAATTACATGGTGCACCATTGACAAATCACTTGAGTTTGGGGTGCAAGTATTACTCCATGTTAAAAAAGGTAGAGGCAGAGTGCACCTGTGTGGGTTGCAGAGGTATGTTTGAAAGTAGGGTGAAGCTTAAGGAAAAATCCAGTTCCAATCAATCTATGAAATAGGCAAAAGCTTCTGTTGACAAAAGATTATCCACCAGTGGCTATCAGGACATGTGCACATGTTAAATAGTTGTGATACCATTCTATAGGCAAATTTTATGTAGCAAAGACATTTATAAGGTGCAGATGTTTACTTCCAGACGTCCAAACTTCACTGAAGATTTTGAGGCATTGCAGATTAATGTAGAATGTAGGGGTGACATACTCAGAGGTTGTTAAACTCACACTGGGTTTGTAAGCATGGCTTTAACGCTGTATAGCATTTTATTTGTCTAAGAAATGTGTGTAGTGTATATAAGCAAACTAAGGAGGGTTGTCCATAGGTTCTGACAGACGATGTCTTATCAGTGGTAAACGTATACCTGTCAACCTCTTGACTTAAAATTGAAGGTCATATGAAGTCTGTAAGACAGTAATCCAATTAAGGTGAACACAAAGGTGGCAAGAGGTGTAGCGTGTTGAAGTGCACAAACACTCTAGAATGGTGTCACAATTTATATTTTACAGAGTTTTATATAGTCCAAACTTGACCCGAATCAGGTATCAGAACACTTTACAGAGCACCAGTTGCATTACATGAGGACACATTCATGTTTTTGTGAGGCACGGGGAGATTAAGTGATTTGCCCAGAATCACAGGACATTCAGTGTCATTGCCGAGACTCGAACCCAGGTCCCAGGTCGACCACCCTAGCCGTTAGGCCATTTCTTCTCCCCTATACAATGATTGTATAATGTCATCATTGATGTAATCTATTATGTCATTTAAGATGTCATGAGTAATATAATGTGTGAGGTCATAAGTAACGCATGGTGAGGTGCAATTTATAGTTAGCTCTAGAAACTGTGGCATATTTCTGTGTTTTTTTTGGTTTTTATTTTATTTCATCACCTAACTATAACGTCATTGTAACCTTTGTTTTTTCGGTGAATAAATATAGATATATATTCACTGAAAAAAAACAAAGTTTAAAGTAACATTATAGTTAGGTGAGTATGTCAGTGACAACATTAACGTTTTCAAACAAAAAAACACAGATATCCTTAATCAACCAAAAACAGAGCTATTGAAGTGGAATACAAATTTCAATAGTGTCTATGAAAAAAAGGAGATAAGATATTTGGGAATCCAGATAGTCCAAAATATTGATAACATTGCGCAAGTTAATTTTGATAGAGTAATAAAGGAAGTAAAATCCCAATTACAATCCTGGGGGGGCTCTGTCTCTCTCCTTTTTGGGCAAATCCAATTGAATAAAAATGTCACTTCTACCAAAATATACCTTCTTGTTTAATAATATCCGCTTGGAGTTTCCAAAACTCTGGTTCAGGAAAGTCCAGGGGCTCTTCTCAAGTTTTATATGGGGGAACAAATGTCCGTGGATCGCTCAAAAGAAACTTAGAAAGAAAAAGGAATATGGAGGGATCGCATGCCCAGACTTATATCTGTATATGTGTGCATTTCAATTAAAGAATTTCCGTCAATTGATGTTGGAGGATTCTAAGTTCTCTCCCCTTTTGAAAGCCCTTACTAGAGATATTACTCAACAAGCTGGGTGCTATCTTCTAAAATGTGGTCATCCTAAATTAAAAAAAAATAATTCAAGATCCTGATATCAGCAGCAAAGCTTTGAGCCGAATTTTAAAAATTCCATATTATAATGACATTACACCAGTTTGGGATTCCCCAGGGCTGTCACTATGTCTGACAGATGTTTTGGCTACTCCCTTGAGAAGATGCGGGATTAACACTTGGGGACAATTTATAGTTGATGTGGAACTCATCTCATGGCCATATTTATCAGCTATTACCGGAAATCAGGTCTCAAAGTTTAAATATTACCAGTTGCTAAGCTGGACTAAAGCAATAGAAAAATAACTGAAAGGGAACTCGAACCTAGCATTAAAGATCTGTTCACACGTTAATAAAAAAAAGAAGTGGCAGAGTGGTACTGGTTACTTGCTCAGAGTGGAGAAGAGGAGCAGGCCTCGTTTATGGAAATATGGAAGAAGGACCTGCCAGATGAAGACCTGGAAAAGATCGGGCAAGTATCTAAGTCTCTCCTTTGGTCATGTGTAAATGCTGCTTCTTTAAAAAGAAATCACCTTTTTACAGCTCATAAGGCCTATTGGACTACCCAAAACCTATCGAAAATGGGAAACCGAGTGACCAAGAGATGCCCCAAATGTGGAGGAGATAAATCCAATGAGGTTCATATGTTTTGGAGCTGTCCGGTAATAGCTTCATATTGGAATAAAGTGGGTAGGACCATTTCTGATATTATGGGGCTGGAAATGAAATTAACAACTTTAACGGTAATTTTTGGGGTGCCCCCTAGGGAAGTTGATTAACGATCATTAACAAAAAATCACAAAGCTTTATTATTCATCTTGATTTTATTAGCTCGTAGGGAGCTTTGTATTAAATGGATATTATCATGCTCCCCTACGGAAGAAGAATGGATTCATTCCATTCAGAGGGTTGCTCTTTTGGACCAAGCCAGTAACTGCATGAAAAAGACAAAATTTGGGGAAATTTGGGATTATTGGGTCGAGACAGGGGCGAGACATATATAGAATCATCTGTTTGAGTAAGGGCCGCTAATTTTGTTCTCTATTTCTTTCTTTCTTCGTTTACTATGTTTTGTTTTTATATACATGATTTCCAGGTCCTATGATTATTAATATGCAACAGACAATGTCCAGGGGACTGGTCTGCTTGGTCATCCTCCAAAATAGGGGGTTATACTGCCCGCTAAATGTTCAAGACTGAGGTCGAAACCCAGACAAGTAGGCGAAGGTGCGGTTCTGGAGATACGTTGTATCCTTTCTCCTCTGTGGGGGTGTAACCAGACCGGTAATTTAAAAATGTATCTTTCAGACACTTGGAAGGGTTAGAGATACCGTTTCTTGAATTTGCTGAGCATATTATGTTTAAATGAGGACTAAAAAAAACAAAACAAAAAAAACCCACAGCTATTCACCAGTTATAGTCAGTAGAGCTAACTATAACTTGCGCCCCGCCATGCACTGCTTATGACTTCACATGTTACATCACTCACAACATGTTCTATGACATAATTTATGACATCGCTGATGGTATCTCAAGTGTCACTCTGGTAAGCGGGCATCTGTGTGCAGAGCTCCTTCATAGTTGCATAGAGTATAGATTTGGGAAGTGCAAGTAAACTAAATTGTTTCCACCTACTTCAAAATATATTATATTATTTTAAATTACATGTTTTTAGTAGCAGCATGCGGCAGGGCCTACTTATATTATTTGAATTGTATTAAACCCTCAAGTGTTATAAAAGCCAGATTTGCAGCATATATTTAATACTGACTGAAAGATCAAAGGAGAAGCAAAAGTAAGCATCACTCTAACTCTCATATTGGCTTTGGAATATAAAATATATGCCACTTGAGCACAGCTGGGGTGCATTAAAAAAGATGTGAATATTTCTGTCTAGTTTCACTATTCCCATTCATACCTTTGAATTTGGGCCTATCTACTGTTACGCTCAAGGTCTGACTAGACAATGTGAAGGGCTGTGAGGGAAAGACAATGAGGAATGAGGCCCGTGTGTTTGAATATTCTTCGTTTGCACCTTTCCAGGGCCTCATTATCAACGACTCAGTAGCTTGCCATTTGAAATTGGGCCCAGCTCCAAGAACACAACTTGCCTGGAACTGTAGAAGAAAAAAAGACTACTCTTTTATGCTGCATGAAAACTTGACTGCCTGAATAAGTATCTCTAGCTCTGTATGGAAGGTCTACCTCCAGCACACGTCTCCAAACCCTGTATCACCAGGATCATTCCCGGAGGTCACCAGGTTCATTTGAATCACCGGTACTGGCTCCAAAAGTCCACTATGCTGACGAAATTAACATCCAAATTGCTGAATAGTGCTTCTTTTGCTGAGAGGAACTTGCCCCAAAGAGCCCCGAAGAGTCAGTGATAAAAGTGCAAGAGGAAATGCACCAAAGCATTTACATTCTACCCCTCACACATTACCAATAGTTTTTTTCCCATCCCTCAATGACTAGCAGTCATACACTACCAGAAGCACTTTCACACCCCACACAAGCTAACAGCAAAGTCATTGAGTCTTACTGATAACTGAAGGCTCTTATTCATTAATTGTGCGAGTGTCTGAGTGGTATTGTGTGAGAATTTGGGTGTAGTATATGATATGGCTGTGGGGCCTTATCGTGGAGTACACTCGCAAATACCTGTCTGGGTCCAGTCAGTCTCGTTTACTTAACCTTAGCTCAACTTTGGGTCGCTGTTGCTATGAGCAGTAAGGCTTGGCAAAGGAACTTAGTGTAAAGCATTTAACCGCACCTTAACTTCGAAAATAAAATGTAACACACCAATAAAGGGGCGTAACAATTTTTAAATATAGAGCATATATATATGAATTTAAAGAGACCTTGATCATCAAACTCCACCAGCGGGTTTAGGAGATGCATATTTTAGAAGTATTTATCACTTTTAAATGCAACCGCAAACAAGCATTGGTCAACAAAAAGTTTTCAAACTTTTTTAAAAGTTTGAAAGAGTTAATGTGGGTACTCCGGACATGTTGTGTGACTAAATCGGGCAGGAAAAAAGTCTAGGGGGTCAGAGAGGACACTTTGGACAGTTATCTGGTCATTGTTCTTAAGACAAGTTTCAAACTTTTCAGGACGACTGCCATAGACATCAATGGAGTGGTCCTGATTCTGAGGATATATGCCAAAGATGCTCAAAGGATGCTCTAGTTGTGGTGCAGTCCAAAGTGGGTGTCTTTGTGGGGGTCCTTCGGGGTGATGAGGGGTGACTTTGGCAGCAGAGACCGAGGTCCCTTGAAGTACTCTACATTGCATTATCCAGCCTGCCGATGCTGGGCTACTGGTCTCATTGCACTGCAGTTTGCGTGAAATCCTAAGGTGAGTGCTAGTGTTCCTTGAGTACAACAAATCTGGTCTTTGATAGCATTCCCAGGACAGTCAAACATGGGTGCAACTTTTGGCTATCTCTGATTTGTCCTTTTCTGCACCTAGCAACAAGAAGCAACAAAACCTGTACAGTGGGTACTAATTTGACCGTTTGTGCTCATTCAGCTATTGCGGAAGCTCTGCAGCTTCACCTTTGAAGCTCGCCTTTTGGGATAACACCCAGAGTGGTCATACTAGGGGAGTAGGTCACACCTCGCCCCCCTTCAGCTGCCTTTGTTCTTGGGGGAGTGAGTTATTCACATGTCTCCACAAGCAGACAGAAAGCTGTCTGTTGGCCAGGGCCTTTGTGATTTAGCTGGACTAGCTGGAGGGCAGAGTGGCAACTTTCTTAAAGATGCTTTCTTTATTAGAAAATTAAATTTGACTTGGACATCAGATCAGGTTTAATGCCACCATTAATCTGATACCTTACATGGCCCACTTAGGCAGTCCCATTTAGAGGTTAGCCAGGCTGGGGTGTCAGTCCATAACTCTTTGTTATCCAATAAGGCTACTAATCTTTCCAAAGCAAAATTACAATTTGGAAGTGTTGCTCTTAAGACATATGAAAAATATATGTCCTACTTATAATATGTAGCTCCCTGCTATAGAGCTCTATAGGCCTTCCTAAGGGGAGACTTACATATAATATTAAGGCAAGTGGGGGCTTTGCCATTAGATACAATAGCAAAGTGGAACTAGCAGTGTCAACACTGCCCTTTCAGTGTGCAGTGGTAGACCTGGGTCCATTTTGGACGTGTCACATTAAGGGTGGCACAAACAGTGCTTCAACCCTTTGTAAACAATGTGCCTTACATGCCCTGGGGACCATATACTGGGGACTTATAAGTAAGTCAATTCTTGCACATTGGGTGTATCCAATTCAACATATCTTTTGTATAGGGTTAGAACACTGGCACTGAGGTCTGGTTAGCAGGCTTAAGTGCACTCTCAGAGCCCAAAAACCCTCAGCATCAGTCCAAAAATGCGGGAGTAAACATGCAAAAATAGGCATTTCCTTACATATTGTATATAGGTGTATGAGTGAATGTAAGGATGTTTCAAAGAATGGATGAATTGAGCCAGGAGTGCAAGAGCTAGATACTAATTGCATGGATGATGAGTGACCGAATGCATTGATGGATGAGTGAGCGGCTGTATGGAAAGGAGAATTCTAGCACTGCTCTACCTCATAGCTTTGTGAATGCTTGTATTTATTTTGAATGTATCTAATTCATATATACTGCCTGCCCTCTTTGGTTGTGTTATGCTTCATACCACACTTGCACAATTTGTATTGCTTTATAAAACTGATGTCACTATTTCCACTTTATCAGTGCTCTAGCTACAGACTTTGGAAGGATAAGGGACTGCATCTACCTTGAGGTGTTTTAAATTCGAAACTTTCACTCTACTGCAAGAGTTAAAACACCGAACCCTCTTGGCAGCATGAAAGAAAAACATAATAATTAAATAAACAAACAACACACCTTGCCTTCTAAAATAAGTATGTTAAAACATAAATTGCATCCAGCAAAGATGAATAGAAAAGGTGTCTCAATTGTCCACCTTGCTGATTTAAATAGTGCACTGGGGTGTATTGTGATCCTTCAATTTCTTGAGGCACTTCTGTCTCAGTTCTACACAGCCAGCGAGTTAATGTGTTCTCAGAATCCTATTTGTAATACTCTAAATTAAATTATTTCAGGCCCACAGCAAATTCGTTTTATTCCTAGATTATCCCGCCAATGCTTTCAGTACATATATTTGCCGTAAAAATACTCTAGTCTGCTTGTAACAAAGTAAGAATAATTCGTAGGTTGCAGAGTCAAACTATACTTTTGTTCTCGTAAAATGCACAATAAAAACTCAAGCCCAACTAGCGCTTGATTCTGGCCTTGGTTTCCATGAGAAAATGAACACATGCTTCCCTTGTGCCCAGCCACTGCTCATTCTATGCCTTCACAGCATGGAGGTTGTCTGCAGAGATAAGATGGAAGCAGGGCTCGAATGATGAATGGTAGCAGCCATTAAAATATACTTACAAAATGGAGTCTCTCCTCATCTCTCTGCTTCCAGCATCTTGGCCATTACCTTACTGATGTGGTTGAAATCTTATTCCTGCATTGCTGATTAGGAACCACTGAAAACTCTTGCATAAATCCAGTTTCTATAAAAGTGGACTCTCTTCATCAAGCAGAGGCTGTTGCAGGCGAATAGTATGTGTACTGAGCAAACTTGAATTTGTGTATCTTGCATGCAAGCACTGTTGAGGTCCAATAAGGTTTCCTCCATATTCATATCAGAGGGAAAATGGCAGAGCAATTCACTCTAGATGCAGAACACATTGAAACGTTGAGGGATGTCCAGTGTTATTACACAGTGGTATTACAATTAACTCAAATTGATCCAATCCTTTCCATCGATCACTTTTATGTTTTTTTCAGAGACTCATTCCAAGTTGCATAGTGCTGCCCTGGCAGTGTGTCCAGTATCTGTCTGTGCCTAGGGGAAGAAATAAATTGCACTTCGTTTGCAAGCCCAGTGACAGCTGTCATGTCGAAGTAGGTGGGTTGCCCCTAGATGGCATTGACTGATGTCTCAAACTACATCTCCCTGAGGGGGCAATAAGCCTGGACTCTGCCTGGAGTTGTCTAATTCACTTTTAAAGAAGATGCGCTGTTCCTTTTAGGACAGTAGCGCCATTCGTGCATTTTGTTGTTCTTCTTTCCAATACATTTTGCAATTGCATGAAAAAACTCCAGATCGACATAATACCCAGAGTAATGAACAGTAGTTAAAACTCATTCACATATTTCCCTCCATCACTTATATTTTAGTTCAAACAGTTTATAGCGTCAGATCTGCATATTATCTTAATCACATTGTAGTGTGGTCACTGACCAGTGTTCTGCTGCAAGTATGGATGTTTTTGCTTAGTAATTAGTGGACGCTCAGCAAGCAAAGCCTCAGCAGTTGTTCTGTCAAGGAGGGGGGATCTGAGTGCCGCCCTGATAGACCTGTGTTCATTTAGGACCAGCTTTAGCGCTGGTGGCCCACGGTGCGACAATCATTTTTGGCCCCCCAAGACCGCTTCCTTGGATTCTCTTGATATCACCAGGCAAAAGTGCCCCTCATTTCTCCAATCATAAGTTAATGCTAAACACAGGGTCCCCCACCTGAAGTCAGCACTCCCTCCACATGTCAGCGCCCAGTGCGGCTGCACCGGTCGCACTGCCCTAAAGCCTGCCCTGTGTCAATTTAACAAAATGCAAAGGGGACTGAGGATTACCTAGCATTCAATTTGGCCACACCCAGTGTATTCATGAGAAGAAAGTATGCATTATCTTTATCGCAGCAACATTACATGAAGTGACATCACATGAACTTTGACACGCAATTCACCACAGGGAATGACATCACTGAGTTACACATTGAATAGTGTGCTGCCATGATATTTCAGGGACACATGCATTAAAGGCAATATTGCACAGTCATCACAGAAGAGTAGTACTAGCCGGCACAGCCATCATAAGTCTGGGTATTGCTAGAAAAGCACACGTGTAGCGTTTAAAAGTCTTGTTCAGGCATGTAGTGTTTGTGTACATGTTGATCATGGTTCTTTCTTGTACGGTGCCAGAATTGTGTACTGCTATCCAAGTACTTACATCCTATTACGTTATGCGTTATTGTAATTGAATGTACTGAATATGAAATTTTGCACATACATTTTTAAGTATTTAAGGAATCCTGTATGATTTTCTTCAGATTTTAGCTCAATAGAAAGCTTGTTCTAGAATCTTGTAGCTATAACATTCAAAGTTATACCACCTACAAAAACGTAAGGGGAGTTTAATTTCCTTTGCATTATAATGTCAGTGCTCTGCCAGGGATGTATCATTGTAACATCCTTGTTAAGGCCCCAGTTAAGAGATTGGTGGTAAAAACTGCCAAATATGCACATCCTGAAGAATCCCACAGGGTTCGGCAAATAACGTGTTTACTAAATAACACTGATTATGACTTTTTACCATGTCCCCCAGGATTGGATTCTTTCATATGTGTTAAATACCAAGGGCCAGATTTACTAAATGTTCATGTAGGGCAAGACCGCAAGCCTTCCTGCTGCGCTGCCCTACAGCAAAATAAAAGGGCTGGAATGCACCCTTTCTATCAAATGCAGTGCATTCCTGTCCATTTCCCCTGCACTGGCACATAATGGGCTGCCATGCACCAACGCAGGCACCTTTGCATCATGTTGCAAGGGCTCCTGTGTTGTAAAGGTGATTGTTTTTGTGTAGAAAGAGAAGCCTTCCTGCACAAAATCAATCACAAGAGGCGATTTCTTCTTTCTATGTGTGCTGCAGAATTCAGCAAAGGAAAAACAATGAGAAATAAAGGTATTTCTCCTCGTTGAGGGTCCCTTACGCCTCCCCTAGAGAGGCATATTTCTTTGGCGCTGCCTCTGGGTTACGATTCCTCATAAATTTGGGGCAGTGTCAAAAAGCCATGGGTGTTGCTAGGAATCCCCTGAGCAACATTAAAGGGGCATTGCAAGCCCCTTTAATGCAGAAAACTGCGTTAAAGGGAGCGATATTTACAAGGCCGCATTAAGCCACCCCAAGTGGCTTAGTACTGCTGGGTAAATATGAAACAGGCCCCTGCACTACTGGAGCTTTACAAAAAAGGATCTCCAATAGCACAGCCTCATTGTAAAGGAGGCCTTGAATGTGTGCTATGTACCAAGTGTGGTAAAAACTGCACCTGATAAATGGCACATGCATAAAACATCAGGGAGTGCCCATTTTCATGCATTGGATGTTTATGGAGGGAAAAATGAATCTCCATATAGCAGAAAGAGCCAGAGCAGCTCATAGTAAGACCAAAACACACAGACACCACCTTGCTTTTTGGGAGTGTGCAGGCAGTCATTTTGTGTGGCCAAAGTCCTGCAAAACACCAGACAAACATTATATGTCACCTTCCTCTGACATCACCCAGTCATAAAAAGCAGAAATCTGTGAAAGTCTTCCATCATGGACCCGTGCAGGTTAAAAAGGTATATGTTTATGGATCCTGAGCCATATCAACATATCCATATGATGTTCAGAGCATCAAAGGCATGTCCCAAAACTTGAAATTATAGGTATGTAAGGGAATCACAAAGCTCAAGCACAAAAGAATAGCGACTAGTGGAGGTTTTCCACCTCGCCTCAAGCTGTGGGAAGAAAATATAGTGAACATTCTCAACATGTTCAAAGTGGAAGACATGAAGGTCTTAAGGTCGAAGGATTTAAAGGTAAGAGACATGAGAATTTACAAGTGGTTGTTAAAAAGTTGACTTGGCTAAGAGTCATGATCATGGTGAAAATTGACAGATGCAATTTTTCACACATATTCACATTGGTCCACGTATGTACTACCATAGCGGCTAAAAACTTTCTAATGGTACTGCTGACATGTATTGAGATTAGACTGCAAAATTCATAATGTACTGCAATGTTAATGATTATTGGGTTGATTTGTCGACTACTCACCAAGCAACCCAATACATTGAGGGTGATGTATCACCATAGCATGAATAATGCTGTTCTTCTGTTAGATCAAGGCATTGTGGTTTGATCCAGGACACCTATCACAACAGTTCAGTATACACAGATCTGCATCACACAGCCTTTGCACATTAATGCTTGATTTTACACCTAGGGCACCCTTATTCCTGTTTGTCATAGGTCACAAGGTGTACATGAGTGCAGTCAATTGGCTCTAGGACATCAGGAAATCCCACTGTGTTATAGAAGTTTGCTTTGCTGACATTGGCTGTGTGAGTGTCCATGGGGAACTGTTTTGCACCCTCCTCACTTTCAGCAAAGCATTCATCTCTAAGTTGAGTATTTTGCTGAAGGTTGGCTAAGAAATGACATGCACCATTCCTACTGTACATTGTGTGGTGCACGTTGCTTAGAATTCTAATGCTGCTGGCATTTTCAGGATTAGGGAATGACACTGGATCCCTATATTGAGCTTCAGAGTATCTCTAGTGATGGAATTATGCTTTGTATGGTGCCCATATCAAGCCTGTATGTCCTCTGGATTTCAAAATGACTCATGGTTAGTGATTCTGCCCTTCCTGAGTCAATCCTTGCTATCATCCTGCATTGGTGCCGTACTTCGAGGTCATGGTCTGGTTCCCAGGTTTCCATCCTCATGTTGCATGGTTTATTGTAGCAGAATATGGATTGAATGTAGTATGATCTAATGGCCTAGCAGTGCTGTAGCCATGGGGGTATAAACCAGAGTGGAAGTGTGAGCTGTTGCAATCAACTTGTGAGTGCTTCACTGCTGCATGGCTGCTTTTGTAGGTCTGGCCCTGTGTGTAGGTGCATGCCATTTTTTTTTCCAGCTCAAAGAGTGCATGATCTATTTTTTTGTGCATTGTTGGGCAGTTCCTTTTTTGTACTGTTTTACAGCTTTTCTTACATGTCTTACACTTTCAGGGAGTTTTACCATCTGCTTTTAGCTAGAGGTATTTTAAGGTGGTATTTACCACTGGAAATATGTGTGTTGTTTACCCACAATTCTTGCTAATAAGGGCCTGATTACGATGCCGGTCGGACCAGCTTCGGCGTTCCTGTCCGAGGCGGTCCAACCAGCACTGTCTCACTTGAAGCAGTAAGTCCAACTACAATGTATGCCTCCTGTACTCTGACCAACCACTGAAAGACCTACGCCTCCGACAGCCTTTCTCCTACTGCTGAGATGGTGGTCGGGTAAGAACAGCATCCATAGGGAAGTACAGGGATCTCCGACCATTGTTCGGATTACAATGTGTTTTTCCGAGGACGCGACCATGGTTGTCAAACCGCCTGCCACGAATCCTCACAAATCAGCTTCTCCAACAGTCTACGGCGTGGATCACTTCCACCAGGTCCTCCCTATACAGCGGCAGCTGAACCCCAAAGACTAAGACCCTGTGGGTGAAGGATTGCAGGTAAGCGCGTAGGTGGCATGTATCCCCACTGACTTGACTGTCCACAGATCACAACATGATGCACATGATATATCCCTCCCTACATATGTCATGCAGTTGTATACATATCACATGTTTCTTGTCAGTTTGCATGCGCTTGAAGCGACATATTTGGGGGTATGTGCACTGCCATACATGAGACCTCAGCTTTTAAGCAGCAGTTGCATCGTAATACGGTGTAGGGAACTTTCCCGGCCTCTGAGGTTGGAACCGGATCACAGCCACAGCGGTCGGATGTTCGGTCTGACCAGCATAGTAATCAGGCCCTACGTTCATTTTAAATCCTGCACAGTCCTGATGGGATTTAGCAGCATCCTCACAAATTCTAGATCACTTTTAGCTCTGAAGCTTCAGGGCAGATGTCCCAACATTATGTGCTCAATGGGAAAAGAGCTTTCAGAAGTACTACTGAAAGAGGGGCTTAGGATCTGCCCACGTGTTGGTTTCCTTAAGTGCAGCATTTGATTGGGTAGTCATGAGCTTCAACTGAAAAAGAGTGTTTGTATTACACGTTCTTACTTGTGGTAAAGCATATACTCAGTACAGCAGAACTCAGTTGGTTATGGGTGCAAGCCAATGATAAAGACTATAGGCCTAATCTGTATGTTATAAAAAGTTACGAGAACAACAGCAGGCCTGAAATATTTATAGTGAGCAGCATATACGAAGTCAATAGGCATTTACGAGTCCATTGTTATTACTCTGTGTTGGAGTCCTGGAAAAGAGGTATTTTGTACCATGGATTGTCAGATTGCCGTAGTAGGTAAGGGGTTTTGGCATTTTGGAAAACTGTGCCAATAGAAGATTTCCACTTTGGTAATCTTTGTTACGCCCTACTGTGAGTGATAGTATTTTGCTTTACCAACCTTAATTTTGGATACATTTGCAATTGTGTTACTATGCCTGATGGTTGCCATGTTGGAAATCTTACACTCAGTACAGGAGGCTTGAGTTGGTTATAGCCACAAGTCAATAATAAAGGCTATAAGACTGATTGGTTCTCTAGGAAAATCATGTCTTATGCTATAGGTTCGATTTATTTGTTATGATAGGTAATGAGAAAGGCAGTAGGCTTGGCATATTTATTAAGAAATATTACCGGACCCGTTCCTGTGTTGCTGGTGCGCATAGCCGGTGTACGGTGTTGACCTCAATCTTATTTATGTTTAGGTTACGTGGTGACTCCTTCAGCGAATGAAAATCCATCATCACTACTGAATATCAAATTAGATACGCATCGAATAAAATGTCGTAAATGTAATCTTTAATTTGGATGCCCATAAGTGTATTAAAGACTATGGGGCCAATTCACAGAACTAATCTGAGACAAAATCCTAAACTTACTACTTTTGGTATTCACAGAAGGCATTTAGTAGTAGTAAAGTTAGTATTTTGTCTTAAATTAATATTTTGTCTTAAGTTAGTATGTTGTCTTAAGTTAGGATGTTGTCTTAAGTTAGGATTTTGTCTTAAATTAGGATATTGTCTTAAGTTAGGATTTTGTCTTAGGTTGGGATTTTGTCTTAAATTAGGATTTTGTCCTAAATTAGTATTTTGTCTTAAGTTAGGATGTTTTCCTAAATTAGGATTTTGTCTTCAATTAGGATTTTGTCTTAAGTTTTTGTTTTAAGACAAAATCCTAATTTAAGACAAAATTCTAATTTAGGACAAAATCCTAATTTAAGACAAATTACTAATTTAAGACAAAATACCTACTTAAGACAAAATACTAACTTAAGACAAAATCCTAATTTAAGACAAAATACTAACTTAAGACAAAATACTAACTTAAGACAAAATACTAACTTTACTACTACTAAATGCCGTCTGTGAATACCAAAAGCAGTAAGTTTAGGATTTTGTCTCAGATTAGTTCTGTGAATCGGCCCCACCGTGCCCGATTACGAGTATGGTGGTCTTTGACCGCCATACTTTCATTGACGCAGGCAGTGGTGGCAGTCCTGCAGCCACTTCATTATGAGGCAGCTTTTAGGACCTGCCCCCACTGTGCCAGGGAACTAATGTTCTCGGTCTGTGGTGCAGCAAAAAGGGTCCATATAATATACAAGGCCGGACTGCTGGTGTCTGCCAAAGCTTATTATGAGTTTTCCCTACGCCAGCCTTTTCATGGTTGACTCACAACCATTAAATGACTATTGGGGGTGAAACAAAGGGGACCCTACAGGACCTCATGCCCTTGCCGCCATGGGGATGCATTCAGGGTGACGCAACATGTGCCACCCTATTTGATGCACCCCAAGTTCTAGGGTGGCATGGACTTCACAGTTTATGTTGTTGTGGAACTTCTTTTGCGTTCCCATTGTGGTGTCCTTTCTCAGGGCACCATCAAGGGAACGGCAATAGAAAAGACAGGAAAAGTCAGCCACACAGGAGTTCAGCTCGTAATCTAGCGGGCGGTCCCTGCATGGCTTAGGCAGTGCTCAGCTGGCGCAGCACCGCCAACTTCGTAATCGGCCCCTATAATTGAGGATTTAAGTTTATAGCCTATATGAAAAGCATTGGTGAAAGTGGACAGGCTTGTCTTGTACCTTGTCCCAGCTTAGAAGAATTTGGAAAGCATACCATTTGCCCTAACCAAGTGTCTCTGGTAATGGGATCGCCAAATTTGAATTAGCATAGCTTTGCTTGAAAAAAGTCCATGATGACTTCTCAAAGGGAAGTCGCAGGGCTGTTGCACTTGACCTAGCAGTGCAACAGCAAATGTCTTATATATTTTAGAAGAGTACTTTCACCACTCCTGTTTCTTGCCCAATACAGCAGTCCTGGGCAGTATAAGAGAAAAATGTCCCTGACATAACTTTCAGCTAGTTTATCTTTCTCTGTTCATTTGGTTTTCCATTGCCCCCTCCCCCCCCAACTCCCCACCACCATACTTTCAGAAATGTTTCTGGAAAAGAAAAAGTTCTGCGCTGTCCACAACAACATGCCAGCCCTCTTGGCTGTTGACGTTTACTGAAAGTGCATCCTGCAAACTGACAGCTGCACTTTCAGCAAAGAGATACCTGTCAGACAGTTGAGGATCTCTTAATGGAGTGGGTAGTCTTCTTTCCAAATTGGCTCTGCCAATAAGGTGGGCTGGAGAGCCCTAAAACCAGCCTCTAAATGAGCCCCAAGATCTGGAAAATGATTCTATGCCATCACCTCCCAGTACATCTCGATGAAAATCAAACTTTATGCATTTATTTGCTTGACAAATATGCCTAAATCAATGTTCCCAAACTTTTTAGAACCACAGACCAATTTTTAGAAAGACAAACTTTGATGGCCCACCTAGGACATAAGGCTTGCGATTTCTTAATACAACTAAAGCATCTTGTGGTAGCAAACTGTAATTTACAGACAGCACGTTTTCCATTAAAATAGCCACTAAACTTGCACAGAAATACAGTTTTGCTGATAAAACTATCTTGCATAAAAATAATGTATGGATTTCGGGTTTCAGTAAATATTTCCAATTTGTACATTGCCAAGCAAAGTTGATTTGTTTTGATCCTAATAAAATCTTTTTTACATCACACTTCATAACTACAAAAGTGCTTCCTCTTTTTCTTTCCTAACTGCTGATGGTGTATAGTTTATTTACAGGTATTTACATTTCATTGTGTGCTTCAAAAAATGACAGCCTTTCCTTTCACATTCCCTGTACTCAAGCAAGATTGTTGCATACTTCACTTTACTTTTCTTTCTCTGACTGCAAACTACGAGAAGTTTGTAAACCCCAAACCCCATGTTTAAAAAAGAGGCAGCAATCTGTTTCAAGACATAGCCTGCCATTTGACCTCTGTCTTTGAAGCACAGCAGAGGTGACAAGATAAATACACAGTTTAAAGGCATCTTCATTTATTGCTTGGACTTTTGGCCCACTGAAAATCAGCTCCAGAACACGCCTACACTTGAAAACACGATATTAATCTCTATGAACGCACCACATAAAAATGTACTTCACTGAACATAAAAACATACTTTATTAAAGCGTAACCAACTTCCTACCAAATATAAATATGACCTATAGCACTTTCCTTGGTAGTAAATTGAAGGTACAAGCCTTGGCAATGCTAAAAGGTTTGGCTTGCATTTTATGTCTGGCCAAAAACATTTTTAAAAAGCATCATACAGTGAAAAGTGGTCGTGTTTCCACTTAAGAGATAAAAAATGTACTGTGTGATTATTCAGAGTACTTTGAGATCTAAAGTAGTCCTTCATAAACTGCAATGCAAGTATTCTAGAGAAGTTTGAGTGAAAGAGCCAATAGCATGAGGAGAGTGGGAAATGCCAAAGCAAAAGCCATATCCATATAAGTTTTAAAGAATCATTAGCAGTAGGTGTACAGACAACTATGCTGACAAGTCAGACCTGAAAATGGGCTAATATTAGTAATACCTGTGTAACTTTTCACGTAAGTCTATCTGAATTTGAGAGAGTAGGCTTGGAGAACGTTCTCGGGGAACAGAGTACAGTGCAGTGCAGCATTGACTCAATATATGGACCGACATGCTAAGCGCACTGAGTTGTTAATTTCAATCCAAGTACGATTCTCTTCTTAAACACGTTTTACGTTTTTTTTTGTCGCAGATACTTTGGATTGCTACGAGGGATGTCTATTTGCTTTGTATTAGTTTGGCTTTCTTTTTTAGCTGTATGGACATCATTTTTCCTAATTTTTGGTGGATTATTATCTTTGATTACGTGGATACAGGGGAAGATCTGCAGCTATAGAACAGTAAGTCCGATTTATGTCATTTATTCTGGGTGGGAAATGTTATATTTTAATTTTTGTGTACATATTATGAGATTATTATTTGGGATTGTAAGGTTTGTCTGTTGTGTTTATTTTATGTAGTGGATTGAGTTTGTTCTTTGAGCTTTTTTGTTGGTGAGGTTTATATTTTTCATGTTCATAATGTATGTGTTATTTAACATTGGAGTTGTATTTAATGTTTAGACTGATGTGCTACAATATGTTTAGTTGGGACAGTTTATAGGGGCTTTTACAGGTTATGGTTTATTTTTATAGTGTGCTTTTGTCTATTATTTCTGAGTACTCTAGTCCTTTGTTGTTTTTGAAGAGTTTGACTTTAAATTGTAGAGCATTGTACATGCTTTTGGTTTGGTTGCTAATGTTGGTGCAATTTGGCTTACAGATTGCTCCATTTGTAGTTGTTGGTAGCTTTGCTCTTTTTGTGAACCTTCCATAAATTTAGAGTGTAGGTTGGGTTCTGCCTAGTGTGTACTGGAAGGCATTGTGTCATCCTTACACTGCGTTGTTTGATTTGGATTCATGTGCCAAGGTGCTGTCCTAGACATTCCACCATGGTATTTGGAATTTGTTTGGTATCTGTGTCCAGAGTGATGCAGTCTGCCAACCCAAGTGTTTCTGAAAAAATCCATTAGTGGACTTAGTTGGTCTTCATTTTGTTGGTAGAAAGGGCTTTCTATTAGTAAATTGTAGTGGTTAGCTACCTCTGTGGCAGGGATATAGGCTAGTGCTAACATGTTTTTATTTCAAAGGCACATTGGCCATTTACACAATATTTTACACTTAGGGCCTCACTACGACGTCGGTCGTAAAGCATTCCCACCGACTCGATCTTGGAATCATTTCCAACCGACTCAGGTTTGGCAAGTCCGACCGACCGATTATGATGTCTCCGAACACCGTTCGGTCGGACTCCCATTGACTTCAATGGGAGCCTGTGTTCTGACTGACAACACAGGCTCCTATTGAAAAAAGATGTGGTTGTGGAAAATCTTGCACACTGTGGTGGACTCCCCATGATGCCTGCCACACTGGAAATAGGGGTCCCATGGGCACCCCCATAAACCCAACCAGAGGTCTACGGATGAAAGGGGGCCTGCTACAGGCCCTCAAAGTCAGATTCCGACAGCTTTCGTGTCGGGCAGGCAGACGGAACAGCTGTCAGATTCGAACATCATAATTGCTCAGTCGGAAACAGTGTCCATAGAGCTGTACGAATCGGCTCCAGCTGACTTTGGGTCTCCAAGTGCCGATCGGAACTGATTCAGATGCCCAATCTGTTAAATTCTATCATAATTGGTCGGTCTGAAAGGTATCTGAGTTTGTCAGAAACATATCTTCCGAAATGGTCTAGGAAAATCTTAATGTTGTTTGGAGCCTTTCCAACCGACATTGTAATCAGGCCCTTAGTGCAGATTGTTGGAGGTGTCTCCAAATGCTTTGATCCAAATTATTGTAACAGTCTTGTATGGTCGTTTGGGGGTACATTTTTTAAATGGTTTGAATCATGGCTTGGGCAAAGTCTATAATTATTTTTGTAGGTAGTAGTCCTTTGTTTTATGTTTATTGTAGTTTATGAGTTCAAAGTGAATGCCGCTTTGTTTATTTGCTAGTAGGGTATATATAAAATGGATATTTGCATTTTGATAATTACCATGTATGGTGAATATCTGAGTGAATGGTTTGGGACACATTTTGAAGGTCCCATCCATCATCCAGGTTTAACAATGACTATGAGGGTCATTATGGTGGCGGACGGACTGAAGTCCGTCCGCCATCGTCCCGGGGATGGGGACCATCCACCTATAAGGTGGTGGTCCTGCCAATGAAATTAGGATGCGACCGCCACCACTGCGGTCGCAAACTGCATGTTTAACATTGTGACGGGTACTGCTGGCTGCAGCACCCGCCGCAATGCTAAAAAAGCACTGTTTACATTTCCCTACGCTATTTGGCAGGCACCATGCGTGCCTGCCACATAGTGCAGGGAAATGTTGTGGGGCACCATAGGTGCTCCCCAAGTGCACACATCAACTGCCTCGTATCGCTCTACCCCTGCGCCCATCACAGATCTGCCTTGCCGTAGCACATCATTGCTGTAGGAGGAGCCTGTACCTCACCAGGAACAGAGTCCCTTATGCCTCATTGCTGCCACTTCTGGGGACGTCCAGGGGTAGGATGGGCACCTCCAACGAAGCACTGGTATGTTGGCATGCAGCAGACTTCCACACATTGGGTGACCTCTATGCTGAATGCACTCTGATACCCTTCGAGTTCTTGGGTTAGGATAATGACTTACCAGCAGGTCAATTCCTACTGTATATTTCCATTACGAGATCGCTCTCTGCAGCGTGGGGAGACATCACCGCCAATGGCTCAGACGGGAGCTGTGCAGTCCCTATATGGACTTTGGTGCTCCCCGATTGGACCCATCTCTACTACAACTATGCGGCAACAATGTAATGAGTCTGTAATATTCTCAAGCAAGAACGGCAGACATAGGCTAATATTTTAAAGATTTATATAAAGAATTAATAAGGCAAGTACATAAATGAAGTCAGCATCTATGCATCTAAATCATAAGTACCGAGACCTCAATAAAGTTCAGTAGTAAATCCAGCCTAGGAACATCTTCTAAGAATGGCAAAATAGGGTTCAGCCGACGTAGAAAATGAAGGTCCTTTTATAAGACCTAAAACAAAGGATCTTACACATTACTACAAGAATGCTCGATTCTCAGGAGATTCACCAAGGAGGAAGAAGCAACAAGAAGCATTTTACTCCAAAATACTCTTGAAGATTCTCTCATAATGCTATCACCCTGGAGTCAGAGCTTCCCAGAGTCAGCACAGGTGACGTAAACTGAAACATTGTATACATAAAGTCCTTGGTTGGGTACATCCTAATCCCAAAGGCTGGGAAAACTCATGATTCTTTATTAGAGCCAAGGCAACAACAACAACAATGATCACGTGGTGCGGCGTCAATTCAAAATGTAACACGGTACTCTTTCGGTTGTGTTGGCGCAAGCTCGATTTCGAACAAATTAAATTCTTAGAAAAGGTAAAACAACATTCTCACACATAGACACTTGTTTAAAGGAATAGCAGAATGGTGAAGGCCGTGCTCCTGCACAGCCTGCGCTTGGCTCCAGACGCACCCTGTATGCTGTTCATATGTGTTCCTGGGAAAACTCATTCGGCCGCACCATCTCCACTCAGTGCCAAGCAGCCATCTCCAGCTGCAAGCAAGAGCCCATAAAGTCTGCAACAGAGACAGTAAGTGAGGCCAGGGATCAGGCCTAGGTTCTGTTGGCACAGCGCAATATATCGAGCAGCGGCTCCTCCGGAGGATCGTCGCCCCACTGAGTTCAAAGGAAAAATAAAGTGATAACGCCATGTTAACAACGTTATGTTATTATCATTTTATTTTTTGAACGGAGCCCGAGCGTGGGGCTTGGCTTTCCTTACAGGGAGGATGAGTGGTTGCTGCACCATAAGTGCGCATGACAGTTTGGCTGGCCGTCATGGGCCAGCGAAACTGTCATGAGCATTTAGAATGTTCTACACCTGGCTATATTGCAAGATTGGGTGGAGAACATGCACAGGCTCCCACTCCCTGTCTGAGCGCCGAACCAGGGCACTCAGACTAATCGGGACGCTGCTGACATGCTGGTCACCGCAGCGTCATGATTGGCTAGGGGAGTCAAGGAGCCTGTGTGCTTTCTCCTCCCTGGAGACTACAGTAGAGAAATGGAGGAGATGCGGCAACTGGCAGGTTAGTGAGCTTTTCTTTTCTTTCTTTTAATTTTTTTTAATCGCCCCCCAATCCCCCTGCCCCACCACGACATTTCCCTAACGGACGCTCCTGAATATATCCAAAGGTTCTCCTATTAATGTGCTGAATCAGCACTCTTCAGAGTTCAGAGATATAACCGAGAGAGGTGATCTATATTATAGGGGAATTGTTAATTATTCTGTTTTGATAATTGCATGAGAGCAGTCCTGGGCTGGCTCAAGGAAAACCAACTACAGTGCAATCTGGATAAAATGGAAATCCTTCTATTGAGGACCAACCCCAATCAGGGCTGGTCTGGAGCCTGGCCTAGGGATGGCCCCACTCCTCCTCGACTAATACAGGCAGCAAGAAATCTGGGAGTAATTTTCCCCAACAACTTATGCTTTATAACTCAGATCCACTTAGTTGCCAGAAACTGTATATGGATCCTTAAGGCCCTTAGAAAATTCCTATCCCTTCTTTCCTGGGAGGCACGCAAAACGATAGTTCTAGCCATGATTCTTTCCATGCTGGACTACATGAACGCCTTATACTTGGGTTTGCCTGGTTATCTAATCCGCCGTCTTCGAGTGATCCAAAACACTGCAGCCCGTTTGCTTTATAATATTCAAAAGGGTACCTCAACCTCACCTCTCCCCGCTAAACTGCACTGGCTCACAGTCTGTAAAAGGATCACCTTCAAAGCACTTACTTGAGCACACCGTGCCCTGTATAACTAAAGCCCCATCTACCCAACAATAGAATTAAAAAGTACCATCCTAGATGAAATCTATGGTCCTGTAAGGTCTACTTGTTATCCACCCCATTTCAAAACATCTAGACGTGGCTGTGCATCCTTTTTAGGACATACTGCCAAAATATGGACTTACCATCCATTGCAGCTCAGAAGCATAGAAAACGAATCTGGCTTCCATAAGTCCCTGAAGACCCATCTTCTCAAACAGTAACCCCCCCCCCCCCCCCCCCCCCCCACCCGTTACACTTGTTGCAGCGCCGGGACACTCATTCTGTGTAGCTGTCACGCTGTACAAATAATGTAATTCATTCATTCATTCAAAAGTGGTAGACCATGTTTCCCAAAATAGATAAAGAAATCCAAATACAAGAGCAACTCCCCTAGGCAAGACGCCAACTATACATATATGTCCTAAGAAAAAAAAGCTCCAAACATGCTGAGTCATTAAATGTCAAGAAACATTTCCACTGAAAGAACTGGAAATGAAAATTCAAATGCAAAGGCATGAAACTTTTAAAATAATTTTTTTTTGAATGCATTAAAAAAAGTGTATTCTTTTTTGCAGATATTAGTGAGTGAGCAATATGCAGAATACGGGTATGCAATAATGTTCAGCTTCATGTACTTGAGGGCATTACAGCTCTGTTTTTAGTCTATGGTTTATGAAATCCATTCTATTTGATGCAGCTTTTGAGGGCATCCCAATTTCATTTTCATATCTTTTACCCTTTAGGCAGGGAATCAGTATGTCTCAAATGAAATACTCTGTTCAAATATCGCCACCACCTTGCCTTCTCCAAAAAGCAGTAGAAGTGCAATACAAACACTATTTCAGAGGAAGCACACATCTGCCCAATCAAATCATACAAACCTGACTCCCAAAATGTGGGCGGAGCCAAGCCCTTCTCCTGTTGAGATTATGCGCTGTCATGCCAGACCAAAAACATGCAGTTACGGGAAGAAGGTGAGAACATTTTTCAGAGGGGGCGCAGCAGCATTCTAAACCATTCCCATTACTGAGGTGGGGGTTGGGGTGGGGGTGGCGTTCTGGCTGGAGAAAGCAGGACTCTTGGCGGAGAGGGGGCACGGGGGTGGCAGGCCACGCGGCCCTGCACCACCAAAAGTCAAAATCGGGCCCTAAGTGTCTTTCTGTATTTGAATATCAATGCAAAGCGAGTTGATTAAAGAATTACAGTGTATCCCTTAACATATTTCTCCCAATATATTTACACTTTTATAAATACTGTTAAAAATGTTGGTTTGAGATTGAATATGTAGACATTTCATACATCCCCTACTGAATGAGTCCCACTGTTAGTTCAATGGATCCTTGTTCAAGCTATGTTAAGGGCTACTTCTGTGTTTTTTACAGACGCCTTTTGATACAACTACACATGCCAGAGTCACTTTTACCAATCACTTTTGTTGGCACTCATTCTCAAAAGTCTGTTAGATCTGCCAATGCCTGAGGGGAAAAGTAGGAAGAAAATGAGGCTATGGGACAGTCACATGAAGGGGCAGACACTGAGTGCAGCACTTTAGCAGAGGAAGAGGTACAACCTGTGCAGCATAAATGCCACCACCTTTCACCACCAGCTCTGTGGTACACACCTTGGAAATATTTCCCAAGGAATTGTTACCATGGAGGAAGCTCAAGCTTCTTAGCAGCAAATTTCCATAGACTGCAATAATAACAAAGGGGGTCGGGGAAGACTGTATACCAACACAAGTAAGTTGGTGAGGTTCCAAAAACAGAGCAACAAAACACCGTTTCACAGAGTTCAAATAGCTCTTTATTAATTAGAAGTTCAACAAAAGCACGGTTAGAAAGTGAAGTGAATATATCAAGGCAAATTTCAATATCTGCTAATATGCCAAGGAAAATGGGCATCAAGCATTCACGTTGTGTTATCATTCCGAGCCAGAAATGTGAAAAAACAAACAACATGTTGTTTTGTTAATTAGCCCCACTACCAAAAGACACATATTGTGGTGTGGTGCTATCTTCCTATTTATGCTAGCATCGCAGCTTGTAGCCTTTAGTGCCAATAATAGTGTGTCCCAGTCCGTGGTGGGTGTCCCCCTCCCCATTTGCTGGTGCATGCAAGTTAGAACGGTGATTTCCGCGGGGCACCACTTTCTTAGGTCCTGGACACACCTTGAGACTCGGCGGGAGGGGGCACCATCATTCCAGTCCATTGCTATGCTCCTTTTACCCAGCGATTCAGAAAAAGGGGGTGGTGATGGACAGAGTATCTGAATTAAGCAGAATACTCCTACCCAGTCAACAGATCCGGGCTTGATCCATCACGTTTTTTAGCTCACTGCACCATCCCAGCTCAGAACCTGGCTACATGCAAATTAGTCTGTCCCTGGCCCAGTGCATCATGGGAACAGGGCAGACCAAACTACCAAGCCAATTCTTTTACTGGAAAGGAAACAAGCTTCCGGGGACCGGTTTCTGGAATTACAGCCGTCTTCGGCCCGGCTTGCTTGAATCCTGATGGTGCAGTGAGCAAGGGACTCACATCTGAGCATACCCTTCCACGCTTATGGTGGACAAAACGATTCAGAAAAGGGGGGTGGTGATGGACAGAGTATCTGAATTAAGCAGAACACACCTACCCAGTCAACAGATCCGGGCTTGATCAATCACCGTTTTTTAGCTCACTGCACCATCCCAGCTCAGAACCTGGCTACATGCAAATTAGTCTGTCCCTGGCCCAGTGCATCATGGGAACAGGGCAGAACAAACTACCAAGCCAATTCTTTTACTGGAAAGAAAACAAGCTTCCGGGGACCGGTTTCTGGCATTACAGCCGTCTTCGGCCCGGCTTGCTTGAATCCTGATGGTGCAGTGAGCAAGGGACTCACATCTGAGCATACCCTTCCACGCTTATGGTGGACAAAACGATTCAGAAAAACGGGGTGATAGATCAAGCCCGGATCTGTTGACTGGGTAGGAGTGTTCTGCTTAATTTAGATACTCTGTCCATCACCACCCCCTTTTCTGAATCGTTTTGTCCACCATAAGCGTGGAATGGTATGCTCAGACATGAGTCCCTTGCTCACTGCACCATCAGGATTCAAGCAAGCCAGGCCGAAGACGACTGTAATGCCA
The DNA here is from genome assembly GCF_964263255.1 of Lissotriton vulgaris. NCBI lineage: Eukaryota > Metazoa > Chordata > Amphibia > Caudata > Salamandridae > Lissotriton > Lissotriton vulgaris. The sequence continues at coordinate 821,824,250 of NC_141694.1, read as the reverse complement.
GAAACCAGTCCCTGGAAGCTTGTTTCCTTTCCAGTAAACGAATTGGCTTGGTAGTTTGGTCTGCCCTGTTCCCATGATGCACTGGGCCAGGGACAGACTAATTTGCATGTAGCCAGGTTCTGAGCTGGGATGGTGCAGTGAGCTAAAAAACGGTGATGGATCAAGCCCGGATCTGTTGACTGGGTAGGAGTGTTCTGCTTAATTCAGATACTCTGTCCATCACCACCCCCTTTTCTGAATCCTTTTGCCCAGCAGCAGTGCCAGGTCCAGGAATTTGTCCCCGTGCTTAGCCTTCACCGGTCTCGAGAAGCACCCCAGTAAGCACCCCTCGGATGTACGGCAATAAAACGCGGGCTTTTACACCGCGTGCTGTTAGATCGCTATTTTTACAACGACTTGCGCTGTAAGGGCTGGAAAGTGGAATAGTTTAATTTTTTATTCCAACTCCAGCCCACGTTACAGTAGGGAAGGTGTTGGAATAGAAAATTAACTATTCCCTATCCAATAGCGCCCTCCAGCGCAAGTCGTCGTAACGACTTGCGTTGTAAAGGCAGCGTCTTAATAGCAGCGCGGGGTAATGCCCGCGTTGTTAAGGATGTTTCCCAGCCTGTATATGTAGGCAGTCCCATACCATATGGAAGAAGTCATCTTCCGCTGTCTGACATCTCGGGCATGTCAATGTGAACTCAGGTTAAATCCTAGCCAGCCGTGCTGTGGACAGATATGTGCAGTGGAAGTAGTTGAGTTGTGTGTATTTGAATCAGGGGGTTCTACTCACTAAAATCGAGACCCACGGTTAGTCTGGAATATATCTTTTCAACTGCTGTTCCCATTTCAGTTTCAGTGCAGTCTTAGATCTTAAAATGTTGGGGCCAGAGCCCCGTGCATGGAGCTCACACTCTTACGAGTTACCCTGTGCATCAGTAGAGTGGTTAGTATTTTGTCCTTCACAGGTTCAGTTGTTTCCATTCCCCAGGTGGTATTCAGTGCTGCCCATAGGGCACTGTATGCTAGGAACTGACCTCCATGTGACCCAAGTTCCTCCTTGAGCAAAGCTTAGGTAAGAAGTTCACGCTCACCATTTATATATCCCCCAACGTGGTGATGTCTGCCTAGTGCCAGACCTATGTTGTGTGCTGTTCGGCTACCCTTGCCAGTGTTGATGCTACCCACAGTGGAAGATCAGGAGAGTAGGGAGTCCCTGTACTTGTCTTCCTCATGTAAAGGCTCCAAAAGGCCTTTATAGTCCAGAGTACTCTCGTATAGGGTAGTGCCGGCCTGGTGTTTTGGTACAGGGCTCTCAGGAGATCACTGTCACCCAGTAGGTGCACTATATCCTGCTCTTTGTGGTCCAATTCAACCAACAACCATCGCACTACCCAGCTCAAGCATGCAGCCATGTAGTATATTTATGGATTGGGTACCCGCATACCACCCGGTGCTAAGGGAGTCATAGCTGTTTCCATTGAACTTCAGTCTTTGGGTTCCCCAGATTATATTAATAAAGGTAGACCTCAGCACGTCAAATAATATCAAAGGCAAACTAAAGGGGAAGGCCATAAAAAAATAGCAGTTTAGGAAGGACTATCATTTTAATGATGGTCACCTGTCCCAATGGAGACTGCAGCAGGTGGAGCCAGAAGGGAGGCGCATTCTGTACATTTAAAATGAATCTATCCAGGTTACCCTAATGTAAATTGCGACCTGTCTGATAGATCTGCACACCCAGATATCTGAAGGTAAAAGGTTCCCGGCCAATGGGCCCCCCAAGAATAAGGGTTGGTCCAAAGTCAGTGGAGAGGAAAATGACAGGCAAACCCAAGATCTGTCCAAACTCATGCACCAGTCCCTCCAGACAGGTAGTGCGGTCTACGGGTCCCTAACGAACAGCACCTTGATATTTGCATACCAGGCCACAGAATTATACCTCTAACCTACATTAATTCCTTATCCCAGTCCCCTGGCATGCAGAAGGCATGCAATTGCTCCAATGCCAACACAAACAGAATAGGAGGCAATGGGTAGCCCTGCCTAGTGTCCCTGTCTAGTTGCCACCTTTCAGAAAACACTTTTCCAAACACAACTGAAGAACCGCGCCCCACCATCTTTCGGCTAGGGTCATGTACCAGGAGTATTCAGTCAGTCACAGCTCAGGGAGCAGGTGGGCTGGTAGGACCTCTGGCATTAGGTACTGAAGCATCAAATCAAGTAATCTGCAGTTCCATGGATAACCCAGAGACCCCTCAGTGGGGATATCTTCCCCTCCACTGATGTCACATCGGAGTTCCCCTCGGCCATCTCAGCGTTGCTGGTTCACAAGGAGAGGGAGGGCTCGTTGCGAGCCCGCATGTCAGAAACCAGAGTTGCTCGTTCCTCTACCGCACGAACCCAGGCAGCAGACGGCTGTCTCTCCTCCTCCGTCCTCGCCTGTGTGGCTCCTATAGGTTAACCCTCTGCATACATGAGATGTCATGTCCCTAGTCTTCCAACCAGGAACATACCTTGTTGAGAGTGTTGAAGAAAACAGTCTTATTGTTTCCTGTGATGTGGATCTTTGCTGGGTAAACCAGTCCATATCTAATACCCATGTCTCTAAGCATCTCCTTGGGCCCTGAGAAGCTGAAACCATCTTCTGCACTTGGGCAGTTTAGTCGGGGGAAGAGATACATTGTATGGCCCTCCAGTTCACAGGGGCTGTGCAAGAGTGCCTGCTGCAGTATGTTTTCTCTATCCCTATAGCTCAACAGCCTAGCCACCATAAGTCCAGGGGGGACACGTTGGGGGCGGATGGGACGGAACCCTACATGCCCTTTCATTTGTGAAGATCTTGGACTCCATGTTAGGGAGCACTACCTTCAACAGACAATACTTTAGGAACAGTTCTGCAGACTGGCCCTCTATGCATTCAGGCAGTCCTATGATTCTAATATTGTTGCATCCCATGGTGTATTCTGCCCGGTCCAGTATTAAGTACTTTTCTTTGTGTAAGTCGTCCATCTGAGGCTTCAGAGCGGAAACTGTGGGCCTTATCGTAGCCATAGAAGACTCGTTCTCCTCCACTCTTCAGCCAATTCCCAATGATCTGCCCTTTGGAGGCTTGCGTCTATCACTATGGCGTCTGACTTTTGTTCCAGGGCGGGGGGTTTATTGATCGCTTGTAGGATGGCCCCTGTATTGTCCTTATTGGAGGCACCTGCCCTGTCCTCCACTTGCATGGTCATAGGAGCCCTGGGGGGTCACCCTGTAGTCACCTCTGCAAACCCCTTAGCTGTCAGCTTGCCTATGGCTGCAGTCTCCATCAGGACAAAGGTACTCTGCATGGGTGTTTATCTGCGTGCCACAGGATGAATGTCAGACGTTCCAGCAAGGGGCCCTGACCAGCAGTAGTCCACAAAGTTCTCGGCTGGCGTTGCAGCTTCCAATTAGGCCCAAGCAGCCTATCCTACTGTCTTGGCCAGTCACCTGGGTGCCCCCACCGTCAACAGCATAAGGGAAGGCAAATCATATGAGAGGAAAAAGGGGGCCATCCCCCAAGCATCCCAGAGTTAGGTTCCCCCAGCAACTGTCGAAATGGTCCTCGCAGCGATCAGGGCAAACTGGGCCTAAAATGTCCTCCAGGTCTCTAGGTGTCAAGGGGTCGCCCGGAGCAAACAGCCCAAATGAACAAGACCAAGACCCAGCCCGCAGAGAATGTCAGAGCAAACTGCTCTTCAACTACTATCCACCCGGCGTCCCGTGGGCACAAACACTCCCAATCAGGGACCACGCGTTCCCTCCCCCCTCCGGACCCCCCAAGTCCATGTCCCCAGAGGGGGGCTGGCAGTCATCAGTCAAATCTTCCACCACCATCCACTCCTAGCCAACACATGGGTCACGGCAGTGAGCGCAGCACTCTCTCCTGCCTGGGATTTCCTCCCGGTTCCAGGAAGGCTAGGTTCCACTTTGTCTCCCTCAGGTAGCAGTCGCTTCAGGGACAGCCGTGGGCCATCTTACAGGACCAGTCGCACAGCTCCCCTGGGGACAAAGGATTTCCTCAGTAGGGCGAGAGCACTCGTACTAATACCTCACCATTTCATTCAGCTGCGACACACCATGACATTCCCTTAGTAGACCTTGGGGACCAAAGGACTAATTAATGTACCATTTGCCGAATGATGCATGCTGTAAAAGAATTCACAAACATGCATATCTCATTTAAGATTTACTCTTCCCTTTCAGAGGGGCGTGTTAGCCAAACTACAGGTAGCCATATTCATCCTCCATGCACCAGAACAAGCAGCATTCAACCACACCATAAACCTCATCCAGAACTTGACAACAATTTCCCTATTCTGGCCTTGAGGAATGTCAGTGCTCATGGCTAATATTCAAGGACAAGTAAGTACTCCTGCACAACAAAAGAGTGCCCCATAAGTGTCCATAAGAAGAAGAATTTTGATTGGTGTGGTTAATGGTTTTAGTAGTAAATATCAGTTTGTGTTTTGTCTGCTGTGTTCAACCATAGCCCCGTAAAAGTGTTGTAGAATGTATTGTGTGTTTGTAAATTGTTATTGAAAAAAAGAGGTTTGTAACAGAGCAAATAAAAAATTAAGATAATTCTAACTTTCAAAACAAAAAGAAGTGTTTTCTTGTACTTAATATTGTTCATAATTATTTCTTAAACCATATATATATTTATGGAATATCTGTACTTCATAATGATCAAAGTAATAAAAAGGATTTCTTATTTTTAAACAAAACTTTCTTTTTCAGTTTGTTTTGAACTGTATTTTAACATTTTACACTTTAACTCACCTATAATTTATGCTCTTATTAGGTGCTAATTCTCATGCCCTGCTTACCGCTCAACTCCGAGTAGCAGTTTTGCTTTTACCGCATGTAATTTTACCAAGCAGTAAGTCCGAATGTGGTTCTAAAATACATTTTTCCGCATGCATATTTTCACTTGCAGTATTTGAGTGAAATATTTCCTCATCTACAAATAAAAATGATGTGGAAAAAGCTGGTAATCAGATAAAAACAAATTGATGCAGAAAATAGTGCAGAAAACTACCATAATAGTGAGATAGTTAATTTTGACCGAAACAAAAAGTTCAGACTCTCCAAAACATAATGAGTAAAAAAATTAGTAACGTACTTTTTATACATTGTGATCAAGGGTTAACATTTATGGTACGTGATTATGAAAAAAATAACTATACTACTTCGTTTTTTCCTAAATATTCTGCGTAAATAATTCTGGAATACATTTGTAATCTTACATTGTGAATTAGATGTACAAACTTTTACTTACCTAAATTTTTGGGCGGAGCATAATCAAAAGAACAACCGGAGTGCAAGACAAGCTTTCACTCACTCTGTATGCTAAGCAAGACTCCTTAATGTAACAAGCAGGTTATCATAAAATACTGTAGCAAAACCCTAAAATGCCTTCATGTTTACCAAGTAATTTAAATGATCAAACAACTTCCTTTCCCACAGGACATATGGAAATTAGGAGTATGCGAAACTTGGTTAACTTGTTTTTAGACAATTACACAAAATGTGATGAAAATTATAAAAAATGTAGCACAAGTACAAGAAATACGTTTCAAAACACGTACGCGCAAAACACGCAGCCCCCAAATTCCTGAAATTGCGTAAAGTACACGGACATTTCACCTGGGCCTAATGAGGATTGTTGCCCCTTTAAAATGTCCGCTACTTCTGCCACGAAGTATTGATACTTTCTTGAATAATGGAAGCTCTATAATGAAGCTCTCAGACTAACATTTCCGATACACTGGTTTTTTTCCATTGGCAAACACGTGATAGATAACTGAATAAATAAGGTAGAGAGACCTACATTTAAACCTACATTTACATATCCTATTAAGTTAGAAATGTCTTAGCGTCCACCAAGTGCTGCAAGTTCACATTTGGCACAGCAATATGACAGATTTGGCTCAAAGAAAGAGAAGTTCCTACTGCAGTCAGATGCAGTGCAAAAGAGCTGTCAAATATAAAGAGCAATGCTAGCTGGGAAATGACTCAGCTGGTAGAAAGAATGAAAGAAAGTGTATAAACTGCAGGAAATAAGACAAGGAATATTAAAAGTAATAATGCTACCCTAGCTCTCAGCCCATGCCATCTAAAGATGTGGTGAAACATATCTACTTTAATGGTCAATGGACATCATTGGGGGTTGTCCGGGTAGCAATTACTACCCCTGCTACTGTTGCGATCTCTTACACTGCGCTTGTGACCCCTGCCTCAGAGTGCGCAAAGGCAGCACCAAGAACAAAGTAACAGGGTCTATTCTGCAGCACACATAGAAGGACCAAATCACCATTATTGATTGTTTATGTGCAGGAAGATGGACCTTCCTGCACATGAACAATCATTCCTTGCAACGCAGACACCCTTGCAAAAGCAGGATGCGCCATAGTATGGTAAATACGTTGCATCCATGCTTTTCCAGAATGTCTGAGCACGGCATTACCAATTGTGGCGTTACACCACGCTCTGCCATTCTGTCGTACAAAATCCTCTCCGAGTGCCCTGGTGTTGCTAAATCGTTGCTAAATCCGTGCTGTTTTGCGTGCAGCTTGTTGCAGTGCCACACATTTGTAGAGCCAGTCACAGTGAGTGCTTTCATTTACCTGTTTCTGTTTGCAGCAGAGCATGTTTTCTTTGTTGCTGCGGCAGTACTACGTTTGTAAAACACCATCTTTTAGATATTTTTATTCACTTCACTTACTTATGTTTGAATTCTTTATTTATACTGAAATACAAGTTATCTCCGATACCATTCCAGCCACGTGGCGGGGGTACATACAAGAACCTCAGAGAAGGAATGTTCAGAATAACAAACCCTCATTGCAAGGGGGGTACACCATGGTAAATAAACAAAGGCATCCACTCAGTGTGTTAGGGGGTGCATGTTTTAAATGGTTTAAACAGTGTAATATCAAACACAGGAATTAATATAAGGGGGGGATGAGAAGGAGAAATTGGAGAAGGGGGAGAGAGTGAGTGGAGTGAATGTTGACTCACCAAGGGAGCAGGAGAGAAAGGTAGTGTCAGGCCAGGGGAGAGGGGAAAGGGGCAATGGTGGCGCTTCAGCAGGGACGCAGGCATAGCGAATGGTCCATACGGGGAGGGAACGGTGAGGAATTATGGAGGAGAGGGGGTGGTGGGAAGGAGGGAGGGAGGCCACGAGTGTGGTTAGTCAAGTCAAGTCAAGTCAATAAATTTGTATAGCGCGCTACATACCCAGAGGGTCTCAAGGCGCTTGAGGAAGGGTGGGGAATTACTTGTCAAATATCCACGTTTTAAGTTGCTTTCTGAATGCTAGGTGGTTCTGAGTAAGGCGAAGATGAGTGGGAAGTGAGTTCCAGGTTTTAGCTGCCAGGTAGGAGAAGGATCTACCTCCCATGGTGGTTTTGTTGATGCGAGGTACAATGGCAAGGGCTTGGTTGGAGGATCGTAGCTGGCGGGAGGGGGTGTAGAAGGACAGTCGTGTGTTGAGGCATTCGGGTCCGATTTCGTAGAGTGCTTTGTGTGCGTGGGTTAGGAGCCGGAAAGTAATCCTCTTATTGACGGGGAGCCAGTGGAGGTTTTTTAGGTGGTCAGAGATGTGTTCTTTACGCGGTATGTCTAATATGAGCCTGGCTGAAGCGTTCTGGATGCGTTGGAGTTTTTTCTGGTTTTTTGCGGTGGTACCGGCGTAGAGGGTGTTTCCGTAGTCCAGTCGGCTCGTGACCAGAGCGTGAGTGACTGTTTTTCTAGTTTCGGTGGGGATCCAGCGAAATGTTTTTTTGAGCATGCGAAGAATGTTGAAGCAAGATGAAGAAACGGCGTTGACTTGTCTGTTCATCGAGAGTGAGGAATCCAGGATGACGCCCAGGTTGCGTGCGTGGTCCGTCGGGATAGGTGCTTTTCCAAGGGCCTCTGGCCACCAAGAGTCATCCCAGGCGGAGGGGGAGGTGCCTAGGATGAGGACTTCTGTTTTGTCTGAATTCAGTTTCAGACGGCTGTGCTTCATCCATTCGGCTACTTCTTTCATTCCTTCATGCAGGTTGGTTTTGGCCGTGTACGGGTCTTTGGTGAGTGATAGGATCAGTTGAGTGTCGTCGGCGTTGGAGATGATGTTGAGGTTGTGTTGGCGTGCGATGGCCGCGAGGGGGCTCATGTATACGTTGAAGAGGGTGGGGCTGAGTGAGGACCCTTGGGGTACGCCGCAGATTACTTCAGTGGCCTCTGACTTGAATGGTGGGAGGCGGACTCTCTGGGTTCTTCCGGTGAGGAACGAGGTGATCCATTCCAGTGCTTTTCCATGGATTCCGACGTTTCTGAGGCGTTGTAAAAGGGTGCTATGACAGACCGTGTCGAAGGCTGCGGAGAGGTCGAGGAGGATGAGGGCGACTGTGTCTCCATTGTCCAGTAGAGTTCGAATGTCGTCTGTTGCTGCGATGAGGGCGGTTTCAGTGCTGTGCTTGGCTCGGAAGCCGGATTGTGAGGAGTCGATGGATTTGTTGGTTTCGAGGAATGCGGCGAGCTGGTGGTTGACCGCTTTCTCGATGACTTTGGCCGGGAATGGAAGGAGTGAGATAGGGCGGTAGTTTTTGAGTTCGGTGGGGTCAGCTGTGGGTTTCTTCAGGAGGGCGCTGAGTTCGGCATGTTTCCAGCTTTCCGGGAAGGTTGCGGAGTTGAGGGAGCAGTTGATGACGTCTCGGAGGTGCGGTGCTATGATGGAGTCTGCTTTGTTAAAGATGTGGTGAGGGCATGGGTCTGTGGGGGATCCTGAGTGGATAGAGTTCATCAGACGGATGGTGTCCTCAGTGGAGATTGGCTTCCAGTCATTGAGGATGTTCGGGGGAGGTGGGGGTCCTGCAGGGGGTTGGGTGGGTTGGTCTTCGGGTCGGTTGTCGAAGCTGTTGTGGATGTCTGCAATTTTGTTGTGGAAGAATGAGGCTAGGGAGTCGCAGAGGGCTTGAGAGGGGGTGATGTCGTTGGAGTTGGCCGAGGGGTTGGTAAATTCCTTGACGATGTTGAATAATTCCTTGCTGTTGTGGGCGTTGTTATCTAGTCGGTCCTTGAAAGCGGCTTTCTTGGCATTCCGGATCAGTTGGTGGTGTATGCGGATGGCGTTTTTGAAGGCGTCCTTGGTGCTGGTGGTTGGGTCTTTTTTCCAGGCCTTTTCAAGGGAGCGGGTGCAGGATGTGACTTTAAGGCCTTTGCTCTTCAGGCTGCGCGGTCAGTGCCCAAAATGGGCAACCATATCTGAGAGTAGATCTCTGATTTGTGTTGCACTTATTTGTGTGAAGGTGGAGCGATCTCCAATGATGAAGGATGCAGATCTTTGCCAGGGTGAGCGCTGTGGCTAATAAGCACCTCTCGTGGGTGGTGAGGGTAGGAGAGTCATCCATATCATGAATTCTAATCAATTGCCACAGAAAGGGCAGAGGCAAAGGCAGGGTCTCATTAATGGTAGATCCACCTCCTTCCAAAATGACCGGATTTTGACGCAGTCTCTAAGTATAAGAACTATTGTACAGTCAGTTTGGTCACATCTCCAGCATTTTGAATGGAGAAGTAGGCCTGCTGAATGGAGTTTATGTGAGGTCCAGTACCAGTCTTGTAATATTTTAAAAAGACACCGTTTTATTTTGTATTCCCGGACTCCTATGTCAAGGTCTGTCACAAGTGGGGCTCAGTCACGTTCAAAGTTGTTTATCTAAAATGTTCTCTGCCAGGATTCTCAAAGTCTGGAACGATGCGGTTTAGCATATAGGTGGGTTATTAACAGATTATGTTATTCTGATGTGACAAGGTAGCATTCTACAGGAGAGTCACATAAATCCCATGGGGGTGGCCCCAAGTGATCTTGCAAACAGTGTCGTAGTTGGACATATCACCACTGGTGAGAGGTGGGTAGTTTGAATTTGTCTTAGAGTGAGTAAAAAGAGCTGATGTCTCCGTTCAAAAGTAGCTGGTCAAGGGTCAGTATGCCAGCTCTGCCCCACAACCCCCAATTGTTAGTGTTTCTGTCTATCTTGTGTCGTGTTGCTCCAAATGGGTGCGTGATTGTGCAACTACGAATGATCCACGGTAGGTTCTGAACGCGGAACCAGGACTTCACCGTGTAGTGAATTATCGAGTACTGTGTCATGAAGGGGGGTTCTGTTTATAAAGTAGTTCCAGCCCTGGGCTGGCAGATGTGAGGAGACGCACAATGGCAATCCATAGGGGGGCGTTCGCTGCTTGGGCTAACAGTTAGGCCAATTGCAATAACTGAAAAGCAATGTAATAATGCTCCACACAGGGGAGGCTAAGGCCCCTTTGCTACCTGCGGACAATCAGTTTCCGGATTTTCAGCTGGGGTTAGGAATTACTCTATATGAAGGCTTTCATGTTGTGGTCAATTGTTTGCAGGAGGGATATGTTTGCTGGGAGTGGTAAAATGCCCTATATATACGTAAACCTGGGTACTATGAGCATTTTCACAGCTTGTATCTTGCTCCAAAGTGTCAGGTGGAGATGTGTCCTTTTTTCATAGCCTAACCGAGTTCTGGCTGGTTGTATGTTGGAACAACGAGTTTCATAACCACAACTTCCCTAACAACGAGGGCGCAACCACCACCTCGACTAAACCACGTTTTTTTACCACGCGTTCCTTCACCACGATTTTTTGTGTTAAAGGAATGTGTGTTAAAAAAATCATTTACTACTACTACTCCGATGTGCCCTAAACTCTCCTGCCCCATAAAAATGAATTCGCCCCACCCTATTAACAAGCACTAACCCTTTCCCGCTAAAAACAAATTCCAAACCCCTACCCCTTAAAAACGAACTCAATCCCTTTATAACTAATTCCTTCCACTTATAAAAAACCACGATCACCCCACCTCCTAAAAACAAACCCAACCCCTTAAATTCTAATTCCCCCCACAGCATGTTAAAAAACATAGTCCCATGAAAACTAATCCTAAACCCCTACCTCTAAAAACGAACTCAATCCCCATAAAACTAATTCCCCCAACCCTAAATATAATCACAATCACCCCACCTCCTAATAATGACCAAAACCCCCTTTAACCTAATTCCCCCACCCTAAAATTAATTTCGATTACCAACGCCCCTGTTAGAACCTGGGGTCTCTAGTTGGCCGAGGTAGGTACCACTGTCCAAATAGGGAACCTTGCTTCTAGTCAGGGTAAGGAGGATACACTCTTTAGATAACCCCCGGTCACCCCCTTGGTAGCTTGGCACGAGCAGTCAGGCTTATCAAAGGCAATGTGTAAAGTATTTGTGCCAACACTCACAGTACCACAGTGAAAACACCACAAACTGATTCCACAACAGTTTCGAAAAATAAAGGTATTTAATCTAAACTACGCAAGACCAAAATGACAATAATCCAACATACACAGTTCAAGAATATGGTTTCAAAAGAGTTCTTAAGGTTGCGTTAAAATAATCCACAGTTGCGTCATGTTTTAGCCAACAGTACCTTTAGATGTGACAAAAGTTCCAAGTGAAAGCTGTAGCGTTGAAAAGCAAACATTGCGTTACTCCTGAGACCCTGGGGAGGCGATGCGACAACCCCGCTGGATGCAGCGGTCGTGTTGCAAGGACTCCGGTCTGTATGGGGAGGGATGCGATACCTTGCGTGGATCCAGGTGCCAGGTTTCGGTGGAAGCGGCTCGCAAAAGGTACGATGCGACGAACTTCAGGGCGGCGATGATCTCCCGTGCGGCGACAATGCGCAGCTCAGCAGCGATCTTCTCCTCTCGCAGCCCCTCGATGCGATGGCTCTGCGACGACTCGCGTAGCAATGTGATGCGGTCCGCAAGCAAGCGGTGCGACGATCTCACCCAGTGACGACAGGCTCTGCGACGATACTCGCAGCAATGGTAATCTTCCCGCACCAGACTGGTGAGTCCCGCAAGCAAAGTATGCAATGTCTCTGGCAGCGGCAGAAGGCGTTGCGACGATCTCGACATTCGCGGCGGCGGGAACTTCCTCGCACTGACAGGGATGCGCTCTGCAAGTGAGCGATGCATGAAAACTTGCAGAAAGTCTTTAAAATCTTGGTTTCCAGCTTCCCAACACAGGTACAACTTCCAGAGATACCACAACTGGCCCAAACACTATAGGAAGGACAGAACTCTCTCAGCAAAGTTCAGGGAAGCTGGGGGTGAAGTCCTTTTGGTCCTGGGACTTCTTAACAGGGAGCCAGCTCTTCTCAGGCCCTTGGAGATTCCTTCAAGCAAGGGGACACAGCACAAAGCAAATTCCTTCCCCTCTCCTTGGCAGCAAAGCAACAGCAGGTCAGTCCAGCAGAGCAACAGCAGGACAGTCTTCCTTCTTCAGTTTCAGCTTTCTCTTTGGCAGAGGTTCCTTCTTGATTCCAGGATGATCTAATTTTCTGTGGTCAGGGGTTCTGTACTTATACCCCTAAAAGTCTTTCTTCCCTTTGTGCAGGAGGATTCTGAGCCCGGTCTGAACCAGTTCTGGGTGTTCTTTGAGCACTTTCTTTTCCTGGCTTCTCCTTTCCTTTCAGAGTGAGGGGCAGGGTCATCAGCCGCTCAGCAGGAGGTGGAGACAGCATTGTGGAAGGCAGGCACGGCCCTATTCAGGCCCAGGTGCTATCCCCTCCCACCACTCAAGATGCAGATGCAGTCATTCAGCCTAGGGATGACTCATCCAGCCTCCTGGGGGCTCCCCAGCCCCAGCCCCTGTCACTTTCAAACCAGACAGTCAATTCACAAACAAGCCAAGGCACACAGAAAGGTCAGACAAGAGAACAGCCACTTTCTAAAAGTGCTGTTCTCAAACACAGGATTTAAAAACCACCTTTCCTAAAAGATGTGTTATTAAATTTTGAGTTCAGGGATACCAGAATTTTATGTCCTATCTTGCTCCTATGGGAAAATATGCTGGTAGCCACTGTAGCCAGCATTCCCCATGATAGTCTTACAATAGTGAAAAACGAAAATGGCTGTAATTCACTACCCGAGCATGTCACCTGCACTAGTACATGCTCTACCTTTCACATACACTGCAACATGCCCAAGGGGGTACCTTGGCCTTCCATAGGGGTGATCAATGTGTACAGAAAGGGAAGGGTTAGGCCTGGCCAGTGGGGACATTGACCAGGAAGACATGGCAGTTCACAGACTGCACACAGGCACTGTGGTGGCAGGCCTGAGACACCATTTTAGGGCTACTCATGTGGGTGGCACAATCAGTGCTGCAGGCCCACTAGTAGCATTTGAATCCACAGCCCTGGCACTCTCAGTGCACTTTACTAGGGACTTCTTGGTAATACGAATATGCCAATCATGGATAACCAATCACAATAACAATTTACACAGGGAGCACTTGCACTTTGACACTGATCAGCAGTGGCAAAGTGCCCAAAGCATCTAAACAAGCAAAAATGAAATCCAGCACAGCATCAAAAATACAGGAGGTAGAGCCAAAAAGATAGGGGGAAACCACGCCAAGGATGCCAGGTCTAACAGCCCCCTGAAAACGTACTCAGCTCCCTTCAAACTAATCTCTCCCACACCTTCTAAACAAACACGATCACCCATAACCCTTAAAAACTAAACCCCAATCCCTAAACACTAACCCCAAACCCCCACCCCAGAAAATTAACCCCTCTCACCTCTGCGACGCTCCTCCGCCCTGCCCAAACACTAGACCGAATCAGCCTTAACCACGCATATGCTTGGTTAAGGATGAGTCGTTGTTTGGGCAAGTCGTTGTTCCGCTTGCATGACTCTGGAACTCGTTGTTCCAGAGTCGTTGTTCCGGATGTTTCCTGTTCTGGCTATCAGTGGGTCTAGGTTATCAGTCACCATTTTCTTGAGACCTCTGTTGAGGTTGATGCCCAGGTAGCGGAGTTGATCAGTCTTTCAATGGAATGAGCAGTTGGCAAGCACCTCTGCGGTTGTGACTCGGGACATTGGTAACGCCTCACTTTTCTTCCAGTTAATCTTACAACCTGATATAGAGGCAAAGTCTGATGTGAGGAACATGAGGGTGAGGAGGGAGAGGCTGAAGTTCATGATAGTTAATAGAATGTCTTTCACATACAATAGTAGCTTTGAGCAGCCAGTAGGCGTATGCACACCTGATAGGAAGGCGTGTTGTGTTTTGGCTGCCGCCAGAGGCTCCATTGCTAGTTGAAACAATAGTGGTGACAAAGAGCATCCCTCACAGACACCCCAGTGTATAGCGAAGGGTTTGGATACAAACCCTCCACAGTTGACCTAAGCCGTTGGATTACTGTAGAGCAATTTGACTTTGGTCACTTCACTTTCATTCTGGGTAGTCGTCATTCTCAGAATAACAGCCACAAAGAAAACAAAACTTGATTCCTGTTTCATTCAGTTTATAGCATAAGGGAGAAATGAGTTTTACACAGACAAGCATGGCTTAGGTGGGTACCAGAGGTCCGCTTTGAAGTATTACAATGAAAGAACATCTAGCTGACTGTACGGCAGGATTGAGGTGTATGGCATAACGGCGTGCGGGTTGCAACATTGAAAGGGGATGGTGCTGCAGGTCAGGAGGCCCTGGTGTTGGATTAGAGAGGCATGAGGTGGAATCTACACAATGCATCTTGGTATTTGGCACCCGGCCTTCCATAGTCCTGGCCATGAGCTTCTGAGCAAAACTTGAACTGCCAGCACTTATTCTTTTATAATTTAAGCATTGGCTCCAGGTTAGGGTTGAGATGTTGAAAGAGTTATATGTGTGTCCCAGTACTGGAAGTGTAGTGGCTGGATGCTGCTGTTAAGCACTGTAGTGTTTAACAGAGCTTCATGTGGGACTCAGTGCTGGAGCAGTAGTGGGTGGTGGCTTCTTGTCAGGAAATGTATGCCAGAGCTGTGTATGGTCCCATTCATGAAAAAGAAGTGGGCCAGGGACGCAGGTCAAAATTGAGGTGTATGGCAGAACTGCGTGCAAGTCCTTGTGTTGGAATAGCAAGGATTGAGGGCTACAGATCAGGATTGAGGTGTGAGTAGGTTTGTCACCTTGCTAAGAAGAAATGGCAGCCATGTGTCTAAATGTTGCTGTTTTGGAACAGCCAACAGCTGGTAGATAAAAAAGTATTCAGGTAAAATAGACGGGATACTTTTTTTAACACAGCACTTATCCCACTATTTACAATAATTAACCATTCTGAGGATATTTAGACAGTCTTCAGATACTTTTGAACTGGTTTGTTTATGCGTTTGATGCTTTACGTTTAAATCTCAGAAGAGAAAAAAATACCAGGTTTCGCTGCTTTCTTTGGTAAACATTCCTAATCGGTAAAAAATGACATGGTCGCATCCCTAGGTGGGGAGCACAGCTGAAGGGTGATTCCCAGTCCTAATATAGAGCTGTAGATCAGGACCTGAGGTTATATCAGTTTTGCATGCATATTCCAGTGCTGGAATAATATAGATTGTGGTGCAGAGATGTAAATGTAAATGTTTTTGTACTTGTATAGTGCGCAGCTACCCGGACCGGGTCTCCCGGCGCTTGTACTCATACCACTAAGGAACCCTTCCTGGTTTTCCTTGTGAAGTGTCCACTCCTGGGCACCCCCATGGTGAAACCAGGCATCCTCACGCTGTGTGGGCCGTTGTGAAGATTAAGCAAGCTATTGCCCAGAGTTGCAGCGTGGGACCCATGATGAGAATAGGCACTGAGGCGAGAATATCTAGTCAGAGGAATTTGAGCCAAGACCCGCAGAGGCGGGAATCAAACCTTGGTCCCATGCCAGAGCTCTGCATCAAGGTCTGCCGCTCTAACCATTGAGCCACACTTCTCCACATTGAGCCACACTTCTCCAAGTAAGTATGTAAGTATCAATGTTATTTATTTTCCAGGAAAGGTACCAACCCTCTCCCAGTCCCAATTAATGGTACAGACTACTAGGACCTTTTTTGCCAGCCATTCTCAAAAGCCCCATTAGTGCACACCTAACAGCACAAGGTCGAAGACGGACTTGCAAGCACCCCAAAACCACTCTATGGTGCACACACATAACCAGATAAGTTCATATCAATCACCAGCAGGCTTGCAAACACTCCACAGCCACTCTGTGATGGTCACAGACTGCAAGATTAGGGCACACCTATCCTCTCCAGGTTGGGCTTTGTATGAGAATGTTTGGGAGGGAGGAGCAGAAGGCCAACTCGATTGGAGGAGGAAAGCAGTTATGGGTGTTATATCTGCTTCTTTTGGATCCTGTCTTGCGCGCGCACTTATTCTGCTGGGTTCATGGGAATGTGGACAAAAATACCCACCTCACTGAGTCCATTAATTATTATTTTTCCACAGCCAGACTTTCACCACTTTGAAAGTAGAGCACACCAGTTGTAAGCCAATTTCCCTTGCTTCCACAAGGGTTTCCATCCAGCCCCCGTTCATTGGTGCTGCCTGTCTCTCTGACATGGCCTTCACTTGTGTAAGTTCACGTTACTCTGTTCAGTTCTTTCTCTTAGAAAAAACAATGCCTTTGATGCCACATACTCCACAATAAAATGGCTTGGATTCCGAGATGTTTTAATGCAGGGGCATAGTGGGCTCTTGCCCAGTGCTCCAAACTTTTCGGGTGCCCCTGACAGAGCAGGCTCTATTCTGCTGAGCATCTTGCCCTGATGACCTTCAAAAATTCTTAAACATATTGTTTCAAATGTCGTTTTACTTTATTTTTAAAGTGGGTGATGAGTGAGAGTTTATAACAGACATTTTGCAGAGAAATGTTGTGTTTATGTTTCATGCAACACCCAAAAAAAGGTTTCTTTTAGATCAAAACAGGACCTCACATATTCATATCTCACCGAGATTATTTGCAGTAATATTAGTGAGTTGCTGCTGTATTACAATATTGAGAACACACACCATTAGCCCTGAAATTAGATGTAAACACATTAAGAACTTGGACCAGTGTGACTGGGCACCTTCGCCCTCACTACTTAGGGGTCTGAACCAGTCGCGCTCGATAGTTGACCTGCTAACATCGCTGCGCTAGCGCTTGGCAGTGATTAAGGACTGCTACAAGTGTTTCCATTGTTTTATCCTGAATTTTAAAAATTGTATTGTATCACCTGTACTTTGCTCGCTCACTCCCCGGTCCACCGCAGCAACCAGTGCTGTTTGTTGTGGAGGGAGGCAAGCGGTACCACTTCCTGGTTGCTCCATTTTAGGCGGCCATCTTAGGAGGGTTGACACGCTAGTCTCCCACTTCGCCTAATCTTTATAGCCCCTCATCTTCCCGCGCAGCGGTGACGCGCCGAAGAGGCGCCAAAGACAAGCCAGTCTGCGCCAGTCCGCGTCCAGACGCTTCCTGTTGCTCGCGGTCAGGATCTTCACCATGGTAGGGTTCCCACTTTCTTATAACTCCTCATCGCTTCTTGCCCTACGTCCTCTCACTAATTTGTCATGTCGTCACTCGTTCCTCCCATCTCACACCGAGTACCATTGTAGAACCTGTAACTGGAGCCCACTCCCTCTACGCACCTGTCACTCAACCCCTCTTCAGGAATGGAAAATGTTTCTCCTTAATTGTCGGTCTTTACCCAAACATCACACCGAACTGCATATATTGATTGAAGAGCTCAACCCTGATGCTCTTTTTTTAACAGAAACGTGGCTTCAGACAGATAACGACCCGACTACTGTATGGGTCACTCCCCAAGGGTACACACTTAAAAGACTGGACCGCCAGACCGGTAGAGGTGGTGGACTGGCCATTATATATCGAGACAGCTATAAATGCCGTATCACCCCTACCACCTCACCAACCTGCGAGAGTCTTCACTTCTCGCTAGAATTCTCCCCCACTACCACCTTTTCTGGCATCCTAGCCTATTGTCCTCCTGGCACCCTTAACAATTTTGTCACTAAAATAACAGACCTTGTTGCAAGCGTCGTGTTGTCTTCGCCTAACTTTACTTTGCTGGGGGATCTTAATTTACATCTAGACGATCCCCACGACACCTCAGCCAATAATCTTTGTTCCAACCTACAAGCCATGGATCTATACCAAAAGGGCTTTCATGTAACCCACAATAGGGGTCATCTTCTTGACCACATATACAGTAATGTAGATGATCTTATGGTGGAGACCCCTATACCATTACCCTGGACCGACCACTTTTTAATACCTTTCACTTGGCACACCAACCCCCCTTCCTCCTCTCACCACCCCGCCAGGCATCGAGGAAGGAAGTGGCCCTCACTTCCCCTCCCTGCATGGGAAGCCGCCCTCGCCAGAGACACACCTAGGAAGGCAACGAACCCCAATACGGCCACCAACAATTTCGACAATTGGATCACTAGCACTCTTGACCTGGTCCTTCCCAAACACTCTTGTAACTCCACAATAAGACCCAAAGCCGCCCCATGGTATACACCCGCCCTCAGAATCATGAAACTAGCCTGCCGTAAACGTGAGAGAGCCTAGAGGCAGGACCACTCCCAACTCAGAAAGGCCGAGTACAGAGCTGCTATAAAGCTCTATAAACAAGAGATAAAGGCGACACAAGCCTCTTTTTATGGAGGGAAAATCAACGCGGCCGCGAATGTCCCAAAGGAAATCTTTAAAATTGTTAAATCCCTTATCTCACCCCCTGCGGAGTGTCCCTCTGCTGAAGGTGCCCAAAATCGCTGCAATGACCTGGCCGTCTTCTTTTCCCAAAAAATCCAGGTCATATATTCCTCTTTCAGGGACACTAAGAACGATACGGAACCTTCCGTGCCCACAACCTCTGACCCCTTTGCTTCTTGTACGCTTGATACAATCCCACTCCTGGACATCTCTGGCTTTGATAAATTAATCCCCAAGGTCACCTCTGGCTCCCCCAACGACCCAGCACCCCCTCAGACCCTCACTAAGGTCATGAACGTCATTCGCCCGGTCATATTGGACGTTCTCAATACATCCATCACCTCCAAATCCGTACCACCTCCATGGAAGTGTGCAATGGTGAGGGCCCTATTGAAGAAGCCCAATCTCGACCAGAACAACTTGGCGAACTACCGTCCCATCTCCTTACTCCCATGGTTGAGCAAACTGCTTGAGAGGCACGTAAATAACACCTTGGTGGACTACTTGGAGTCCAATAGCCTGTTGCGTGCCTCTCAGACAGGGTTTCGCCCTCTGCACGGGACCGAAACCGCCCTCTTAGCAGTAACGGAAGAGGCGAGAGCCGTGTTGGACCAGGGTGGAAAAGTCGCCATTATTTTACTAGATCTCAGCGCCGCGTTCGACACGGTCAACCATGCCACGCTATTACAACGACTGGCGGGCATGGGCGTGTCGGGCGCGGCCCTGGAATGGCTGACATCCTGCCTGGCTGACCGTTTCTTCCAGGTCTTTGAGGGTGAGACAGTGTCTCCCAAACACCCACTCAGCTCCTCCCTGAGTCCCACCCTTTTTAATGCTTACATGGAACCCCTAGACAGGATAGTCCACCCCTTCGGTGTGCGTATCGTCACCTACGCGGACGATACCCAACTGGTGGTCTCCTTAGACCACTCTGAGGGATCGTACCACACCTTAGGCCCCTGTCTAGAGGCTGTTGCTAGATGGATGCAATCTTCCTGTTTGAAACTCAATGGGGAGAAGACAGACATCATCTTACTGGGCAACCCTTCTCCCTCTGCCCTTGCATCCATCTGGCCACCATGTCTGGGCCCGCCCCCCGTCCCTGAGTCCCAAATAAAGAGCCTCGGGATCTGGCTCGACAAAGCTCTGGACTTCTCGGTCCAAGCTACTAAGACCGCCGCCACCTGCTTTGGGCTTATGAGGATGTTGCGGAAGGTGCTCCCTCTGCTCCAATTCCAGGCAAGAAGGGTCTTGGTCCAGGCCCTTATACTTTCTCGCCTGGACTACGGGAATGCTCTTTACATGGGAGCTCCGATTTTCGTCACCCAGAAGCTCCAAGTCACACAAAACAGTGCGGCCCGCCTTCTCTATAACCTCCCCCGCTGGCAGTCAGCGAGAAATGCCCTAAAGGAGCTTCACTGGCTCCCGGTAGTGGCAAGAGTACAATTCAAGGCCATGTGCATTCTACATAAAGCCTTTCATCGTACCGGTCCCGCAATCCTACATCCCTTGGCTACTCCTTATGTCCCGTCCCGCTCCCTTCGTTCCTGCACCCTCCAGCTGGCCACCTCCATCAGAGTCAGGAAAGCCCGCTGGGGAGGCCGCTCTTTCTCCCACACTGCGGCTAAACTCTGGAACACCCTCCCTCTATCTCTTTGAGGAAACAGTAACCACATGTCCTTCAGGAAAGTTCTGAAAGCGCACCTGTATGTTAAAACCTGCTGAATGTAAATGTATTGGCATTTATATAGCGCACTACTTACCCGTAGGGTCCCAAGGCGCTTCGACCGCTGCGAAACCCTTCCTGGCTTCCCTGAGAGATGGTCCCTTAATGGGTATCTCCAGGGTGAGACCAGGCATCCCCGGCGGTCTGGTGGGGCCGTTAGTGAAGATGAGGCAAGCTAATGCCCAGAGTTGCCGAGTGTGATCGCTGATCAGAGTGGGCACCGAGGCGAGAGAATTATCGAGTCCGCTGACCCTGGTCCAGAAACCTGCAGCGCCGGGAATCGAACCCTGGTCCCGGGCCGTCCTCTGCTCTCGGGTCTGCCGCCTCTAACCAGTGAGCCACACTACTTCACTACCCTGAGCTCGCGTTAAGCATTCAGTCACAAGCGCCGCGAGGCCTCCGGGTAGTTAGCGCTATACAAGTGCAATTTTCATTCATTTAATTCATTCAGTGAACTGGGCAAAGAGGGCACGAAAGAGCTGAAAATGGATCATAACTTCAAAGCTGGTCCGCACAGGGGCCCTCAAAAGACGTTTGGGCCGTGGCCCCCACAATCCTTAAGATTCCCCAGCTTGGAGGAGGTTGTATGACATTTGATATTTGATATTTATGTGCATTTGTATAGCGCTAACGTTCGCTCCCAGGGGAGCATCATGGCGCTGAGCAAGCTGCGGAGAATAACAGAAGGTGGATTTGGTAAGGGAAAGACTAGATGGCAGCCAGGACGGAGGAGTCTAGTTGTTGGTAGACCCATGTCTTGAGAAGTTTTCTAAAGTTGTTTTCATTATCTATGGATCTGAGGCTGACAGGCAAATTGTTCCAGGCTTTGGCGGCCAGAACATTGAAGGATTTCCCACCCTTGGTCTTATATTTGAATCTGGGGATTAGAACCAGATTTGTCCCAGAGGATCTCAAGCAGCGTGGGGGGTTGTAGCACATGAAACGCTTTGCAAAGTAGCGGGGCCCTGTATTTTGCATTGTTTTGAAAACTGTAAGTAGTAGTTTAAAGAGAATTCTTTTATGCAGTGGCATCCAGTGCAGCGAATTTAGTGCTGCAGACGCTGATGACCTTTTGGGGAGTTGTAAAACCAGTCGAGCTGCAGCGTGTTGGATGCTCTGCAGCTTTCTGAGAGTAGATTTTTTCACTCCGGCCATAAGGCCATTGCAGTAGTCAAGTCGGGAGAGTATGAGGGCTACCGCGACTGACTTTCTGGCTGCAATTGGGAGGAAATCGAAAAAAAATGTCAGAGATTTTATTAATCCAAAGCAGCGACCGGCAGTAGTCTTGACGTGGTCATCAAAGGAAAGAGATGAGTCAAATTGAACGCCTAGGTTTCTGGCTGATGGAACTGCACTTGGGGGGGCCTCTGATCCTAGGGGCCACCAATCTTTCGGGCAGAAAGAAAGATTTTTACCCAATGGGATGATTTCCGTCTTAGCACTGTTGCATTTCAGATGGTTAATGTTTAACCACTTAAAAACATCAGAAAGGCAGTTTTTGAACCGGAGATCAGTGTCGGTCCGCTACTTGTCAATTGTGACGACCAATTGAGTGTCGTCAGCGTAAGACGTGACAAGAATCCCATGTGATTCTATCACAGCTAAGAGGGGTGCCATGTAAATGTTAAAAAACAAAGGGCTCAATATGGACCCCTGGGGCACTCCAGATGTAATGAGTTTTTCGCAGGATAGGTGGGGTCCAAGGGACACAGTCTGAGACCTGTTTGATAGAAACGATGAAATCCAGGCTAAGGCTGTGTCAGTCACGCCAATCTCTCGCATTCGATTAATTAGGATGACATGCGAGATGGTGTCGAATGCTGCTGAGAGATCCAACAGGATGAGGACAGCTTGCTTGCCCTCATCCTGCAGGAACTTGATAGAATCAGCTAGTTCGATCAGAGCTGTTTCGGTGGAGTGACCGGAGCGGATGCCCGATTGCTGAGGGTGTAAGATGTTGTGGGCTTCTACAAAAGTTTTTAGCTCCTCATGCACTAGATGCTCCGTGACTTTGCCAAGAATAGGAAGTAAGGAGATGGGGCGCATATTCGTCAAATCTGTTGGCGATTTATTCTGTTTTTTCAACAGGGGTTTTACTGTGGCCTTCTTCCATTCAGTAGGTACAAGTCCGGATTCAAGGGATTCATTAATGATGACATTAATGTAGGGATTGACTGTGTCAATCAGGTGATGAAGGATGATGGGGGGACAGGAATCAGTAGGCGCTCCTGATTTACAGGCCCGGATTGCCTTGCTTGTCTGTTGCAGGGAGACAGATTTAAAAGTGGAAAGAAGAGGGTAGTTGACTGTTGCCTCTAAGGGGGTTGTCGGAGGAGGGGGAAAATCTTTCTGAATGTTGACTATTTTGTCAACAAAAAAATCTGCAATTTGATTGCAAAGACTCTCTGAGGGAGGTATGTCAGTGGTGAGAACTTTCGGGTGAGTAAAAGACTTAACTATGGTAAAAATAGTTTTTTGGTTTTGGTGTGCTTCCATTATAAGCTTGGTGTAGTATTCCTTTTTTGCTATTTTTATGTCAGAGAGATATAATTTCCTCTGTTGGACATAATTTGTTCTGGAAACCGTATCATATGCTTGTCTCCAGAGTCTTTCTAATCTCCGACATAGAAGATGACTCTCTGCTAGGGTCTGAGTGTACCAGGGGGCATTTGGCTTTTTCTTCTTAGGGCCCTTTTCTTGACGGTTATTGGGCTCAGAATTAGCCGTGACAATTTGGCTCATCCAGATATGAAAGTTGCGAGAGTCAATTTCGACATCACCAGTTCCAATGGGGGGTGGGGGCAACGGTTTTGACTCCAGTTTAATTCGTTCAGCCACTTTCTTCCAGTTAACTGAGAAGGAGGCTTGGGCATGTCTAGAGCTGGATCGGGTGGGAAGAGGTGTCATAATGTTAAAAGGGATAAAGTAGTGGTCAGTCCAAATTTGGGGTAACGGGGGGGAAGTAGAGAGGGTTGAAAGATTGGAGCATATGCCATCAATAGTGTGTCCAGCACTGTGAGTGGCTGTATTGATGCATTGGGAGAGCCCAAAGATGTTCAGGGACTGTAGGAAGGAAATGGTATGGGGGTCTACAAGTGATTCCTTATGTAGGTTCATGTCACCAATGAGCGTGAAGTTAGGGTATTGTAACATGAGCGCTCCGAGTGCCTCATCCAGGGAGTTAAGGAAAGAGGTGGGATTGCCCGGCGGGCGATATAGGAGCCCTCCCGATAGGGAGAAAGAGGCGTTGATTTTAATAGAGAAACCCAAGCTTTCCGTGTCCTTAAGGTGACATAAGTCAAATGTGTGACAGGGAAATGTTTCCTTAATGATAAGTGCTACCCCGCCACCTCGACCAGAAGGTCTATCCCTCCTGAGGATGGTGAAGCCAGGAGGGAGGGCAATAGCCAAATCAGGGTTCGAGGAGTCGTTGAGCCAGCTTTCAATAATGAACAGGGCATCTAGTTCATGGTTTGATATTAAGTCGTGCACGTCCTGGCAATGGCAGGCTAGAGACCTGGCATTCACAAGACCTCCCTTGAAGTAGGTGGAATAACATTTCGAGGGGGCAGGCGTGTCGGCTGCGTCGTTTGTGGGCAGGGGGGAAGTCCATTTACAACGAAGGCATACAAGGGGGCTGGACAGGGGGTCAATATGAGGGCAATCAGAACGGTGGGGATCGAGTGGGGGGCGTAGGGACAGTAAATGAATAGAGTCGTACCTGATGATGGGTTTCAACCCGGCAGCGAGCCCTGCGCCCGGAGCGATCCGGTCGCGGACGGGCTTGGCTTTGGCGCGGCTTCGGCGCGCGTCTGGCGCGCCCGCTGCGCCAGCCCGCTGCGCCGTCTGGCCGGTCTACACATGATATAGGAAGAAAAGGGGGTGGGAGTATGGCGCGACTAGAGCGCTCTCCCTGCATCCCTCAAGATGGCGCCCACCGTCGCCGAGATTCGGCAAAGCGGTAGTAAAAGACAATGAAATGCTCTTAAGATGTGTGTCAGTGGTGTCAGAGTACCTATTTACAATTTCCCCTTAACTCAGGTGAGCCCCCCAGGAATGAAGCACACAAATAACAATATAGCGATAAAAACGTTGGCTACAATTTATCTATTAAAAACGCGCTATTTCAGACTTTCTCAAGATCACAAGAATTCTGGAATTCTGGCACAGCTCGCAGCCCCAGTTGTCTCACCGGGGAGAGCTACTGTAGGGCACCGAGCGCGAGGAAGAGGAGGATTAAATATTCCAAGGGGGCGGGAGTATGGCGCGACTAGAGCGCTCTCCCTGCCTGTAAGAAGGGTGCAAAGACAACCAGTAACCAAAGACCCTTCTCTGTGTTGCCCGGCGGTATCGCCTCTATGACCCACCAATATTAATCAATGAAGAAGCAGGCGCTGGAGACTGAAAGGCAGGAAACGGGGTTTTATTCTCTCCAGAGGAGAACACATCAATTCGGACAGCAAGTATCGTCACGAGGTGCTCTGCCCGCATCTCGGAGGCCTGGCCTTTTATACATAGGATTAGGATCTTTATTACATGTAACACATTCTTGTAACATTTTGGCATGTGAAAGAACATCCTCGGAATCTCCCCTTCGGGCCCGTTCCCACATATATTTGCAGTTGAATTCCCCACCCCGGTCACAACAGGTGATGATTATCGCGCAGCTGGACATTCCGCCGATTCACGGAATGTGTGGAGTTTGATCGGATCTCATAGGGTGGGGGCTTTGATCAACTCGAGGGCCCTTTGATGGGCAGGGGAAGCTTCCTACTGTACGGGGTAATAAACAGTATCCGCAGGGCCAGGTGGCGGCCTGGGAACAAGGAAGACAAACGGGGACACAGGAAAAGGAGTTTGTATCAAAGGACTTGGGACCATGAAAGGAATGAGGGGAGGTGTCGCGCTGGGAACAGGATGGGATTCTGTGGCAGAGCTGCGCTGAAGAGGGGTTTATGGCCCAAGGCATGTGAGAGCGAGGGGGTTGTCAGCGTGCGGGGGATACCTGCGAGGATAGGAGAGCGAGAGACGCGCTGGCTATCAGGGAAGGGGCAGGGAGGCCATGGTGCTTAAAATGGCTGCCGCTCACGCTCAAGGCATCTGGGAGCGGGAGTGATCAGTGCGTGGGGGTGTTGGTGAGGGTGAAGGTCCGTGTTGGGGGTCAGGGGCGCGCAGAGAGTGGTTCTGATCAGAGCAGCTAAAATGGTGGGGACACATGACAAAAGTGTGGCATCAGAAAAAGGCAAGATGGCGCAGATGATGTTCACCAAAACGTAACAATTTTCCACAGTCCTCCCTTTAACATTTCCAAGACATCTTGCTGGCCTATTTCCTATCTATATCTACTGTGGCGGTCATAAGTAAGGGGATGGAGACCTAGGCAAAGGAACTGTACATAAATATCACATTATAAATATCACAGTTGAAAATCTTGTCATCTAGTAGGCGGGTTCTTCGCTAAACTTGTTGCAGAAAAAGTCATAGTAATGCAATATCAGACTGGAATTACATAGCGGGGGTGTTGGGTACAGATCATAGATGCTTATAGTCATTCGGAATAGGAACTGGTAAGTAAGTCCTTTTGTACTCGGTGGGAGTATAGTCAGATTCAATGGTGGTTGGGAGAGAAATGAGACATAGCAAAAAATAATCAAGGTCTCCAGTGTCTTATGGTCGTGAACCATTATTAGCTAATTCTCAACAGTCTCTGCCGTCTTCCGTTGACACCGTTAAGCACCTGTATTACAATTCGTTCTTTCAACAGGAATGTTCATGTGGGTTGAGTCGTTGGAGGTCTGCGGGCGAGAGTACGTCTTTGCTTCGTTTCACCAGACCTCATGGAGAAATGCGTTACGTTTTTTGGGGCAGGTGCATTTTCTTCCGTAACCCGGAGCACAGTTATTAGAAGACAGAAAAGGATTGTGATGAAAAAGTGCAATGGTCTTCGAGTTGTGGAGTCTGTTTGTTTCTTGAGTCTCTGTGGTGGGTACTTCCTGTTGTTTCCGTCACCTTCGAGGCGTTCAGCAGCGGGTAGAACCACATACTTCGTTCATCTTCTCTTTGGGGTGACCCTTGGTGGAGTTTAGGTCATCGTTCTGAGATTAACATAGTTCGTGGTCTACTTAGTCGGAGCTTCCTCCCTTTAGACGCAGGAAATACCTCATTCTGGATAGCTCAATAGGATTTGGAGGATTTTGAAAGTTCAGGTGGAAAGGGGGGTGTGTGTGAGTAGTCCTTATGGTAGGTCGGAGGAGGAGGGGATGGAGCAGGGCCAAGTCGGGAACAGACCAGAGGGACGGAAAGTTTTTAGACAGACGGGTCCATAACCAGTTTCGGAGAGCGGGGACTTCTCGGCATACGTCGATCATAGAGCAGGGGCCTCAGGTCAGCCCCTTCCTTTCGTTTTGTCGGAAATAATGCCTCGTCCTGCGACTCCTTACTGTTACAGTCTCGCCTTGGTCACCGTCGCTGATGGTCCACGATCTTCGGACAGGCCGCGTGCTCCCACATCCGGTCTCTTTCTCCTCCGACAGTGGTACCCTTGAATGAGTTTGAAAAGACAGTCTTTAGAGATTTTGCAGAGGAAAGTAATCACATAAATCCATTTCTCTCCCAACCCCAAGCAACTGGGGTATACATCCGCTACATCGAGGTTTGCAAACAATTGATGATCGGTTCGCTGGATTCCCAAAAATTTTCCTTTGTGGCTATTTCTTTGGTGTTTTGTTGGTCATTACATTCATTTGTCGTGGTACGAGGTCTGATACCCATTTATTGCATTCGTTTATTACAGTCATGTCAGTTCTTCTGGCAGAGACCTATTTCCCTAGTACAAGCCTTTGCAAGACTAGATCGGTCTTCAGGGCTTTGCATTTTATGAAAAAGTGCAACGTGCTATTCACCGTAATCTGATAGGTATCTTTCTAAGGGATGAACACAGGCTAAACGATTTTTCATTATACCATTGCACCTTATCTTTCTGCTAAACATTTTATTTTCAACAGGTTTTTTTTTTCGCAACAAGTTCTTGTATTTCCGATCTGATTTTAACTTTGCACACATCATTCTAATTTCTACATAGTCTCTTACAACATGGTTATTTCATCAAAAAAACTTCGGGGTTTGTGATGACTATTTAACTTATCTGTGGGGTGAGAGGAGCCTTATGGGAGACTATTAGTAACGTAGCGTATCGGGGCAAGGGACATTCTTCGGGCTCTCCTTCCGGGCAGCTGATACGAAACTGGGGGCATTCTGGGAAGACGGGGATGTCTTGATCATTTTTTACTGCTTGGGGTACGGAGACAACTTGGGACGGGGAAGGTTGCATTACCATAGACATTTTTTATCATAGAAGCCACTGACAAGTAGTTCCCTTATTGCGGGTCAGATTAGGGAACTTTAGTCGTCTTACCTGTCCCTTTCTTTTTGGCCAATCTAATTTTCATCCATTTTTAGCAGAAAAGGAGAGGTAGTAACGTGGTATCGATATAATTTCATTTAGGACAAATTTGTGCAAATACTTGTGGTATTTGGGGCCAATTAGGTGGTGCACCAGGTTCGCCAATTAGGTGCCAGTCGCTAGGAAGAGTAAAAGTGTGGAGGAGTGAGAGACAGAGAGAGAGAGAGAGAGAGAGAGACAGAGAGAGAGAGCAACAATAGGCTAAATAGTACACGTGTGACATGGAGAATGACCGTGTATTATTTAGGCTATTCAGTGCATTACCCAACGTTAGACATAAGGACATGCATTGAGTTGGGTATCTTTAGGAGCCATCTCGCAGTGTAGGTCTGCTTCAGGTATCGGACATGGCGTGGTACCAGATCTCTACTATCTCCTGCTCGTGATTCCAAGGTAACCTGCAGAGGGTGAGAAAGGTAGGGGGAAAAAGGAAGGGGGGGGCAACATTTAAGCATATCAAACGTATGGGCACGAAAAGACCTTTACTTACCACTTACTCGTCTTATCTCCTCGGGATATAATCTCTGGGGTCTTGGTTTCTGGAGCCAAGAAGGAGGGGGAGGGGGCAGTGTGGTGAGGGTGGCGAGCGATAGGTTGTACAGGGGGAAGACGGTCTGGGCGTGGCATTATAGATAGGGTGTAGGAGAACGCTAAAATGAAATCAGAGGTGTCTAGTATAGCATCATAGGAATGAATTAAAAGATGAATCGAAGTAACATAAGGTTAGGTTTATTCCACAAGTAAGAGCGCATCCATACAGATCTTCTGTCAGCATACACAGTGAGTAACTGTCCTCACAGCGATTGCATCATGGAACATAGAACACAGGTAATGAAATGCATACGAGTCAGTAAAAGAGGAAATGCGTAATAGGCACAACGCTAGATACTGCGCCTAGTGCGAGGTGTCTGGGTTGTGGATGAGTCCGGCTATCGGGCTTCTCAAATCACTTCTCAACGCCTGTAAGGTGCTGAAGGCACGTTAGTTCTTCGGTCAACCCCGTTCCTGAGTACCTTCGAGTATCGTACCTTTGTAACATTCTACCATCTACACTGCTTCGCTTTACCCATTCTCAGAAGTCGAGGTCCTTCTTCATGTGTTAGTTCCCGAGCTCAGTCGCACATTTGGAGGCAGCGTATCATACCTTAGATTCAATCATCCCTCCGGGGCCGACCAACCCCTTTTTTTTTTTTTTTTCACATAACCTAAAAAAGCAGAACGGTTGCGCACAGAAAAGCCCTCCCACCAACTCCCACATTTTACAAAAGTATGCGATAACTGTTCATAGTTTTGCAAACCTTTATTTGCATAATCGTTCAGTAAGCAAAAGGTGCGAGTGCAATCGTATTTTGACCGAACATGGCGGTGACTGAAGCACATACAGTAGGGGGGCTATTTTTGCAACATTTAAAAACATTAAAAAGGTCTACTTAGTTATTTGCGAGAAACTAAAAATGTCCATTAATAGTTGAGGAAAAAGGAGGCATTTATTTCATAATTGGAAACACAGTCATACTAATCGCAATCGTATTTCCTATACGTTTACCGTGGGTGTGCGTCATAAGCGACGTTAGGTATTGGTCATAATAAATATCATTATAAATCATACATTGAAATCAACATTTTAACGGGATCCTTTCAAATGTTCGCCAAGTGAACCCTCCTCCCTTTTTCGTCAAGTGTACAAAGGTTCACATACATATCTCAGAACATCAAGTCTTGTTAGCTAAAGAACACCATGCGGTGTTCGTAAGTTCCTATTGATACCGGCGCCATTTTGGGCGATGTCGGGTTGGTTGCACCAGAATCCCTTTCGGCAGTTCAAAAACCTGTGCTAACAGAGGGGCTGGTAATGTGGACCGTCAATCAAGAGGGGAGGGAGGTAGAATCTTCCCTACCAGGTCACGTTGAGGTTCAGCCGGAACTCACTCGAATTCGTAAGCCCACAATGTTCCTGGGTGGTTCAGGCTGAAGCTGGTGCAGACACGAGAGCACCACCATCTTGCGGCTATGTCGTGGTCGTTCCAGTTGTTCCCTACCGGAAGCCTGTAGGGGCCGAGGGCTTCTGGGACTCTGGTAGAATCTTCAAAGCTGTGGGGATGCTGTCGGAGGTGGGGGCTCGTGCCCAGGTGGGCAAGTGCCCGAGTTGCAATTTCGGACAAAGTTACTCCAGCGGCCTAGACCCGCCTTCCAGAGGGCCCAGACGCCATTTTGAGACCCTGCAGCCGCCGCCCTTTGTCGTGTCTTTCAGGAGTGGAAGAAAACTTCTTGTGGCGACAAAGACAGAGCATCATGCTGTTGGAGCAGGACATTTGATTCGGGGCGCCAGGGTGCAGCTGTGGAGCCTTCATCTGGGGAGGTGAGGGAGGCTCGTCCGTGCCGCCTCCCTCTCCCGGCGCATCCCACGCCGTCCCTTTGAATCAGGGGTGCACATGATGACCACCCTACACCCCTGACTCCGACTCTTGGGGGACCATTGTATGTCCGGTGCTGCACAAGTATGCCCGTCGGACATTGTATGTTCTGTGCTGCGAAAATAGGCCCGTTGAACATTGTACGTCCTGTGCTACGTAAATAGATCTGTGGCCTGGCTGGAGGATTTCGGCGCCGGGCCGGGGCTGGGAAACCTCCTACCTGTGGAGGTGGGAGAGGTTCGTCCGCGTCGCCTCTCCCTCCCAGCCCACCCTGCATCAGTTCGAAGGAGGAATTCGTGATGGCCGGACCAGGAGATACGAGGGAGGGGGTCATCTGCCGCCCCCCTCCCTACTCGTGGCCCAGGGGATGTCACCCCAGGAAGGACAGCATGGGAAGACCATTTCAAGTCGGCTGGTGTAGCCTCCGGTACCTTCTCGCCGGCGATTTCGTTTGGGCTATGGTCGTTGGCAGGCCCCGCCCCACACGTGCCGTGTTTCACCTTCCGGATGGGCGGGATTGTCGACCTGTTACATTTTGAGAACTTCCGGAGTGAGCGTAATATGTTTTGTATTGTTCCTATTAGTACAGTTTACTCTAAAGAATGTTTTACTAGTTTTTCTATTTATCGTTGGTTGTGTGTTATCTTTATCGTAATTAAATCCTAAATTATATAACAGATGCTTGGTTTCCCTGAGTCCTTTTTCTAACGGGAGGTTGTCTACGCAGGCCTGTATTTGCTTTTGTTTTTCAGAGTGGGGGGCAACAGGGGGGGGGCTATCAGTCCCAGAACTCTAACATGTCGTTAAAATTAGTCTGACGAAATTTGTGCCATCGAGCATAATCGAACGTGGTGGTTCTATCCGTCCTGTCCGTGTTAGTCTGATTTGTTTTTGTCTCGCGCCTTTTCCCTTCCTGCCGGCCTGTTATTTCTGTCGACCCTCCGCTCTTACTTATGTTCTGTAGAGTCGGGCATTGGGCTTTCCAGTGCCCGAGACATTTACAGAAAGCACATTGGTTTTGCCTTAAATCTGTTCGTCCTGTGCATAGTGTTGGGGGATTACTTTTGGGTCGTTGTGTCTCGGGGTTGTCCCGTCGGCACATCCCTTTACACCGTCCCCTTTTTATGTCTAATCCTCTGAACTGTGTCGTCGCTGGCCCTTCCTTTTGCCTACTAGACGTTTGGAGGGTTGCCTGTCGCGTTTCTTTAACTACTTTGACTTCGTCTCTTTCCTTTCGTTGCGTAGCTTCTTTGCGCCACATACCGAGACTATCGAGCATAATAGGCGTTGTCTTATTATTACGAAGGGCTATTTCTACCGTTTCTATTTTGTCTAAATCGAAGGATCCTATTAGTGGCCACTGCTTCTCTTGGTCTGCTTTGGTATACTTATGCCATAGCTTACTATAGGCTATGGTAATTAATCCATACTTTGTGAACATGTCTTTATTAGGGGTGCCTTCCAGCGGGGCTAGATGGTCCACCTCTAATAAACGGTCCGGGCTGAACCAGCTATCCATCAGTGGGGAGAAGACAGGCATGACGGATCACAAATGGGGATAATAGTCAGCACTACCTATCTTATCACTGCGTGCAAAGACTAGACAGAATATTTCTATTCTACGTTGTTTGCAGGCAGTGAATACCTCATGAACCAATTTCGGGCAATCAATGTTAGGTCAATAAATAAAAATGGTCAATGGGGAGAATGAGTAGGTTCGCAAAGGTCTGCGTCACCTACCCTTTCACTATCTGCAAAGAGGGGACCTATTCTTCCCTGTTTGCAGACAGAGAATCTCCAGAAAACAATCTGTAACAGTTAATCAATGGGGAGGGGCAATTGTTCAGTGGGGGAGAAAGATAGGTCCGACGGATGCGTACCTATCCTTCACTGTTTGCAAAGGGAGAGCCGGTTGTTTCTCCGTTTGCCGACAGTGAATCTCCAATAAATTAACAAAAAGTAATACTAGTATTTTCTCATCAATTATCAATCTTTTTCGCAATTCGTCGTGTTTACACGACCTTACCCGGACCGCATGGACAGTTTCTTGTCTTCCGAATCCAGCGCCCGATCGTCCTCTTCTCTTCGTACTCCTCGTGGCACTCCTGATGGTTCCCAGTCAGGACCGTAGATCACTCGAGAGAGGTCTGTTCGGAACCAGTGAAGTTCGGATGATCGGCTGTCAGACGAGGGTCTATCGGACAGGGTACCTTCCGATCGTTGCAGTCGTTCACTCTGTCGTCAGGACCTCTCCCACTGGATCCACGAGTCGCTGATGGGCCCCACGCTTGGGACGCCAATTGTAAGAAGGGTGCAAAGACAACCAGTAACCAAAGACCCTTCTCTGTGTTGCCCGGCGGTATCGCCTCTATGACCCACCAATATTAATCAATGAAGAAGCAGGCGCTGGAGACTGAAAGGCAGGAAACGGGGTTTTATTCTCTCCAGAGGAGAACACATCAATTCGGACAGCAAGTATCGTCACGAGGTGCTCTGCCCGCATCTCGGAGGCCTGGCCTTTTATACATAGGATTAGGATCTTTATTACATGTAACACATTCTTGTAACATTTTGGCATGTGAAAGAACATCCTCGGAATCTCCCCTTCGGGCCCCTTCCCACATATATTTGCAGTTGAATTCCCCACCCCGGTCACAACAGGTGATGATTATCGCGCAGCTGGACATTCCGCCGATTCACGGAATGTGTGGAGTTTGATCGGATCTCATATGGTGGGGGCTTTGATCAACTCGAGGGCCCTTTGATGGGCAGGGGAAGCTTCCTACTGTACGGGGTAATAAACAGTATCCGCAGGGCCAGGTGGCGGCCTGGGAACAAGGAAGACAAACGGGGACACAGGAAAAGGAGTTTGTATCAAAGGACTTGGGACCATGAAAGGAATGAGGGGAGGTGTCGCGCTGGGAACAGGATGGGATTCTGTGGCAGAGCTGCGCTGAAGAGGGGTTTATGGCCCAAGGCATGTGAGAGCGAGGGGGTTGTCAGCGTGCGGGGGATACCTGCGAGGATAGGAGAGCGAGAGACGCGCTGGCTATCAGGGAAGGGGCAGGGAGGCCATGGTGCTTAAAATGGCTGCCGCTCACGCTCAAGGCATCTGGGAGCGGGAGTGATCAGTGCGTGGGGGTGTTGGTGAGGGTGAAGGTCCGTGTTGGGGGTCAGGGGCGCGCAGAGAGTGGTTCTGATCAGAGCAGCTAAAATGGTGGGGACACATGACAAAAGTGTGGCATCAGAAAAAGGCAAGATGGCGCAGATGATGTTCACCAAAACGTAACAATTTTCCACATGCCTCCCTCAAGATGGCGCCCACCGTCGCCGAGATTCGGCAAAGCGGTAGTAAAAGACAATGAAATGCTCTTAAGATGTGTGTCAGTGGTGACATCAACAACCAGTCAAGGATATTGCCATTTTTGGCCATATAGTATCATTTTGTGCCGTTATATGGATGCTCGAAACGCCCATTGTGTGAGATGCTGGTGCCAGGACGGTGATGTCCATGACATCTGGCCATTAATTAGCTGGGCTCCTAAGGACGATGACAACTCTGTGTCACGCTGTGCCAGAGTCATGGCCTCAGTCAAGTTTTCCGGGTCCATGTGTGGTGTGCTGCTCCAGTCCAGTTTTTTCATTTGAATTCTGGGAGTTGTAGTACTGTTTTGTGATAGAATATACAAGACTACAAGTCCCATAATTCAAACAAATACCCTGGACTGGAGCAACACATTATGCATGGATCTGGGAAACTTGGCAGAGCTAGGAAAACCCAGCAGATCTTAACTGTAAATTGCAAAGAGGTTGATTCTACAGCACCGTATCGCTATAGTTATTTTAACCCTAGTGATTATTGAGCAGCCGATAGAGTACATTCCTTCTATAAAAGCAGAGAAACAAAACCGCCTACCTACCAACCAGTATACCCATACTGAAATATTTTAATGGGATGTTTCAGATCCTTAGAGAACTTAATAGAATGTTTACTCTTTTTTTATGTCACCCACACTTGCGACAGAGTTCTCTTTTTTGCCTCCCAAATCTGTGGCCCGCAGTTGCAATGCATCCGTTTTACTTCACCCCTTATGGACTTACCAGCCCTGCACAGCCTGTGTGTCCTCTATACCACTGGTTTTTAGCCTTTTGACTTCTGAGGACCCCTGTAAATCACTACTGGATGCTTGGAACCCCCACCTAACAATTTCTAAGATTTGAACCGTAAAACAATACACAAAAATGCATTACAGGTATATATCAAATGTAAATACACATTATTAAATATGTTTTGGAATTCATGGGCAAACCTTTGAAAATTGCAATTTTAATGGGGAGGATTTACACTTTTCAAAATGTAGTTTTATTTCTAAAAGACGAAGCAACGTGCTTGACTTTAGCATATCACTTCCCTTTTCTTTTGCTGCTAATGCATGCTCTTTTTTGTGGGTATTCTAGATTCTGTTTGCTGTATCCTCACTGCTCCGATTACTCAAGCTAAGGATACCAATTTAATTTGTAGATTCTAGAATCAAATTCCTTCATGTTTACAGAGCATTTGAAAACTTTCAATTGTGCTACTTTATGCATATGTACTGTATTATTCTGCTAATAATATTTTATTTTCTAAAGAGTCGCAGACCCCCAGAGTAGATGTTGAAGACCTCCAGGGTCCCTGGACCACAGATTAAGAATCACAATTCTAGAATGTAGTGGCTGTTATTGCTTGTCACTGACAAATACATAGATAAAGGCAAATTATGTTGGTGTAATGTGGTTTTGAAGAACAAGACCTAATGAAGTAGAGTGTCTTTGGGAACTTCCATGAAAATATAATCCACCATGTTGAGAGTTTTAAGACCAGACTCAAGGCCTGTGGTAGGGGTGCGGGCACCGCTGCATTGGCGGTCCGACTGCCCTATTATGACTTTGGCAGTCTGACGCCATAGGACCTTTGCTACTGCCAGGGATCCATGATCCCTCCGCAGTCTTGCAGCAGTCAGAGGCCGCAATATGCTGTTGGTGCCGCTGCGGCACCACCAAGCATATTATAAGTTTCCTCACTACCACAGTTTTCATGGCAGGTGAGCCCGCTGCGAGACCGACAAAGTCGTAATCAGACCCTTAGTCTGAAAAAAGCAAAACAACAAGTCAAAGTGTCATGATTATTCTTTGTTTTTATCTCCTTGGTATTGCCCTTCTTGAGCTACAGGTGCCGATCAATCAGTCGCAAGTAAATACTTGTGTTTAATAGAATGCATATTAAGTTTATATTATTATGTTCTGCAATGTGATAATCAAATATTAATTGAATATGTTTCCAAAATGTTACCTAAGTGCTAACTGTTCTGTTTTACATTATTTGTTATTGATATCAGAGGAGTTTCTAGAAGATTGATAGCTTCTTTCTAAGAAATCGAAGTATTAGTTGAGGGGGTCGCAATCCTTATCACAAAGAACCACAAAAGTCACTACATAAACCCATGTTTAACCCTTTGGTAGCTTAGCACAAAAGCAGTCCAGCCTAACTTCTAGACAGGGTATAAAGTAATTATGCAGCATTCAAACAGTAAAATAGTGAAAACACAACACAAGAAAAATCCAACGTAAAGCGCCAACTGCGGGTGTCTGGTCACACCAGATCGGGACAAAGTCAAAGTTCAGGCAAACCGCATTAGAGCGTGGTTCGTCCCGCAGGACGTTTTGTCTTCTGAATTGGATGCAACAGTGGTGTGTTGTGCACAGCTCTGTGGGGTTTTGTGATAATCTGTGTCACTCCATGCTGGATCTAGTGAGGCCTTAATTTGGGAGTTCTGTGGCTCTGCTTGGCTCTACGCTGGATAGGTGAGGAGCTGCAAGGTGGGTCTCTGCGTGGCTCCTTATCGCTCTGCATTTTATCCAGTGATTCTTCCAGTTGGGAGCTGAATTTATTGCTGTGGCTCTGCATTGCTTGGCCTCAAATCTGGTGAAATCTTCAGTTAGGCAGGGATAACTGTGATCTGACCCAGCCAAGTGCTTAGGACCTTTAGGACAGCACTTGGGTGTCAGGGCTCACTCCCTCAGAAGCAAGGTACAGTCGGGTCTGGTCAGCTGGAAAGCAGGTAAGGTCTCTGGAAGCTCGTTGTGCCCCTGTAGCACAAACATGAAGTCAATCTGCTGGCCCTTGGAATCACTTCTGGGGACCTGGGTTCATGGTAAGCAGGCCCAGGCTTCTTTGAAGATTTTCTACAGCAGGGCAGTCCTTCTTCTGATCTTCACAGATTCGGAGAATGCCACTTTTGTGCCCAGTGCAAGCCTATAGATAGGGGATACCCCTTTGTCTAACTCAAAAACGGATCTGGTTAGTCCTTCCATTTCCCCAGCGTTTGGTTCCTGCCTAAAAAGGGAAACAGTTTGTGCATTTACTGGTCCAAGTATAGCATGATAATGGCTATAGCCGAGAGAGGTGAGAAATAAGGTGCATCAGCACAATTGTCTGTGAGTCCAATGTCTGGTAGAGCAACAGCGGGGAAGGTAGGGATTGAGGGACATTGACTTGGTCAGCCTAATTGGCATCTATATGTCCTGGAGCAAATTATGAATTAAGCACCTGATTTAGAGTTTGGCGGACAAGTTACTCCATCACAAACACGATGAATAGCCGTTGGCTGTATTACAAGTACATTAAATACGGTGGCACTTAATACAATGGGATATCTGTCACATTTGTGACGAAGTAACCTGTCGGTTGAACTGTAAATCTGGCCCTATATCCTTATCAAACCATCTCCCATGGCAAGAAGAGGTCAAAAGATGGAAACAAATGACCTTAAATGTTTGCTAAGGAAAAGGGAACATTCAAAAGACAAAACTTAATTTGGCTGGTAGATATGGAATACCTAACATAGGGCTCCTCCCTTGGCGGACTCTGATAATACATCCCTGTCTATATAAGGAAGAGTCATGTGGGAGTCTCAGTACTTGGGCGATCACTAGGCCATATGTGTCAATTGCAGTAGAGAGCAAGGAGGAAATGTTTGGAGTAGAAGAGTGAAGAGACAGGAGAAGATGCAAATGAAAGAGAAAGAGAGGAGCAGATGGAAACTAAAGAGCTGGATGTACAAAG
Organism: Lissotriton vulgaris; assembly: GCF_964263255.1. NCBI lineage: Eukaryota > Metazoa > Chordata > Amphibia > Caudata > Salamandridae > Lissotriton > Lissotriton vulgaris. The sequence continues at coordinate 821,786,942 of NC_141694.1, read as the reverse complement.
TGCAAGAAAAAGACAGATGTGAAGGGCGTGTGGTCAAGCAAGATGGCCGGTTAGATGCTTCTACCTGTGCTCCCGTTGACCTCAATGTAATCTTGTCTTAATCCTCCTGCCTCTGTGGCCATCTTCCCCTCTACACTCCTCTGGGTGGCTAGAGTGCAGGGAGGCTGTGGGGAGACCCCAGTGGTACTTGGGGACTGCCAATCATCGGAGTCAGGTGAGCTGTGCATCGGAACACACCAGGGCCCCCTGTATATGGGCCTGTAGAGCGATGCAGCCCACAACTTTGCAGTGAGTGTCTGGCAGGGTACCTGCACTCATCGCTCTCTGTGACAGTGCTCCCCAAGCTGGTGTGCCTTTTTGGGGTCCATCCTCTCTGACGGAACTGGAGAGTGGCTTGGGCTTGCTGATGAATGCCATCCTCAGCCTGAGGCAGGTAATGCTGTGCCACAACTGGAGGTGGTGAGTTGTGCTGGGTGCCTGCGCCGAAGATCCAGATGGCATTTATGGGAGTTGTCCCATGATTGCCAGGTTGTGCAGTGAGCCCTGCACCTAAGAGTCCACGCTGCATGTGACCTCGGGAAGTGGCCCGAGGAGCAGAACCTGCAGAGAGGATGGGACACTGAAACACACAGAGTCTCTGCAATGGGCCCTAGGCTGATGGGTCCTTCTTGAGGCCTGAGCTATGACTGAATCATGTGGGCCCTGCGGCATATCTGCGCTGGACCGAAAGCACTGCAATTGATCGCGGGGGTGATCCAGTTGGCTTGGGGAGAGTGTGGGGAACCCTGATCCCCAAACATAGACAATGCTTGGTTTCACTGTGGCCCGCTGGAGGGGAGTGCTCCACATAGTTCATGTGACAAGAACGATCAGAGAGGGACAGCCTAATGGTGTGAATCTGGGCCACAAGATCCCACTGCCGGGAGATGACAGAGCAGTTTAACTCGGCTGTATCCATTTCGGTGCTGCCAGGGCTGAGAGCCTGTGAAGCTGCCCATTTGGTTGAAAACCCTGTCAGGTACGGCACTTTTGAATAGGGATTTTCAATTTGGGGGGTTCCGGTGCCCCTGGTCATGCACCTGCTTCTCGGGAAGGACTGTATTGGGCACGCAGGTGACCCATGGGGAACCCAGGCGTGACCTCAGCAGTGCTTGCTTCATGGTAGGCCAACCTTTGCCCTTCAATAGAGTGTTTCTGGCCACAGTTGGGATACACCAGCCTCATCCTACTGCTCACCGGAGACGGATCCCCATTGGGACTACAGAACCACAGACCCTCTGTTGTGCTGAACTGTTGAATAACTCCTTCCTGGGGGAGTGGGTTCCCCTGGAGGTGGTGTTGATGTGAGAGTCTACCCGACGGCCCCCCTGGTGATTGCAGAGAAGCATGCACACTTGGCCCTTGACTGTGGTGTCAGTGCAACTGCCCCCATGTGGCACCACCACCAGATAAGGCTCTGACCTGTGACGGGCTGATAGAATCACCTTACTGCTGCTACTGCCCTGTGGTAGCGGTACAAAAGGGGGTGGTGATGGACCGAGCATCTGAATCAATCAAACACTCACACCCAGTCAAAAGATCTGGGTTTAATCCATCACCGTGGTAGGCACAGGGCTACTTTGGGTGGTGCCTAACCTCGACCAGCTCATAAATTGCCAAATCGACATTGGTGACCCCACCATCTTAGTTAAAGACAGTGGAACCAACTCTGCTTAGGCAAATTAAATTTTCAACTACACTCACACCCTACAAGCTACCAAACCAGTTGAGGAGAGAGGAGGACAGGGTCTGGAGGAGCATTATGGAGGGGTGGCACACTCGGTCCCATCTCTAGCAGATTTGCTGGCAGCAATCCAAGGCTCACAAGCCGAGTTGGTCGATATAATCGATGCAGTCGGCATAGATGTAAACTTGATTCTAATAGATCTGCTGAAGGTATTGGTCCGGGTTAACACTGTGGAAGAGACCATCAACACCCTATAACAGAAGGTCCGTAATCTGTACACCTGACCACCAGTAGCTAACAGCCCACATAGATGAACACATAGAGGACACCGAGGGAAGATCCTGGAGAAATAACCTCAGCTTCATAGAATTTCCAGAAAGGGTGGAAGGGCATTTCACGAAGTTGTACCTCGAGGAATGGATTACTGCAGCCCTTCTTCCAAAAAGACTCTCTAAATTCTTTACGATTGAAAGGTCCCACAGAACACTCACTCACCCACTAAAATCCCCCCCAAACTCATAATCGCTTGCCTGTTTAACTTTTGTGACTGTGACTCCATCCTTCAATCGATTTGAGTGAGGGGTCTTGCACAGTTTCAGGGGAGACCAATCTTTATATTCCCTTATTACACTCAGAGGGTACTGGAACAGAGTGAAAGAAAACCTTTAATTCCGTCAAGAAGCGAATCAGAGAAATTATCTTGAAATACAGCCTGCTGTTTCCAACCAAGCTCTGCGTCCAACATGAAGGGACGGTGCTGTTCTTTTTTAGTTCTGGGGAAGCCAGTGACTGGTTGGATACCCTGGTGCCGACAGCTGGTCAGAGCATGACGACAAGATCAACGTCTCCCAAGCACTCAGAGACAATCCAGCCGCGGTCTGCAGTAGGAGTTCCTGCAGGGCGGTGACGTGGGGAGGGGGAGGGCAGGGTGGGGGGTAGTAATGTATGGATTACAAAGTTTAACAGGTAAGTAAACATATGTTGCGCGCACTGCATCACCAAAACCTCGATGCAGTGCACGCAACAAAATGTGTTTTATTTATTTATGTTTACTTACCTGTTAAACTCCGTAATCCATACATTGCTACCCCCCACCCTGCCCCTCCTCCTCCCCACGTCACCGCACTGGAGGAACTCCTACTGCCGACCACGGCTGAGACAATCTACTCACCTACAGAAGGGACTACGGAGGATTCTTGTCAACAATCAGAGAAAATCGTGTTCTTTCCTGATGGTACGTTTCGGGCAAAGGATGTGGTCCCAGAATCAAGACACTCTTTTCTGAGGCACCACAGTGATCCTGGCACAGCTAGTGACAGCACTGGCATGGGATGATTCCAATGTTTTGTACAACTATTTGTAAGTACTAGGGGGGCCTGTGCGGGGACTCCCGGTGGTGTGATTTCTATGCTTCCTGAGGCAAATCCAGCTGGAACTGGCTCAGCCTGTATGGTAAACCTACCTATGGACAGAGATTATTATTGCAATGTTAATGAGGGGGGGGAGGGTGGACTGATTCATCATAGTTGAACATTTTGAAGACCTAATATTCCGAAGGTTCGACTGAGAGAGGGGAGTAGACACAGAGAAGTAACTTGAGCACATTAGGGCCCGCACCCTCTCCTGTGTCCTCACCTCTAGCAAAGCATAAAGTTTCACAACATTTGACTGTTCTTGGTTTTCTTTTGCTTTCTGATTTGAGGAAATGGGGTGGCCTAGGCAGGTCCTCAACTGACATCTTGCTGGGCTTAAGGATTGAGCACAGCTGCCCATGGGGAGGGGGGTGTTGGGTATCAATTCAGTTTTTAGGGGTTTGTATAGTTGGTGAACTGCAAGTTGCTCTTGTTCACTATGGACTCGGTTGCCGTTCCCTGCCCACCTCTTTCTAGGTGTACCAGAAGCCCGCCTGTTCTACTCAGAGGGATGAGAGGGATTACTTTTATCTACAATTGGTGGAACATCTCACCAATCTAATGTCATGGAAGTTCCAAGGTATAGCCCACATTGAAAAGTGTAGAAGGTTCAATGCCTACCTGAAATGCTACAAGGTCGCAATCACATTCAAACTCAGGTTTGGGGAGAATGCATACCCTGCCTCCAAAAGAGTTTGAGAGGGCCACTATATGCCCTTCATACTCCGTTTATGCCCGCTGGGTGTTGATTTGGGTGGCTCTAGGGGTGCCCTTTCTACAAAGGGCTCATGCCCTGGAAACGGAAGGACTATACATAATATTACATAGAACCCTGAACAGGCGCGAAGTCTGCCTGGTAAACGTGTGTGCACCTAATCATGATTGCTCCAACTTCTTCACAAAGGTGGTGATTGCGGCCTCGCCCCAGCTTGCTGCTGTCATCATCATGGTGGTGACTTTAATTGTGTCCTAAAGAGTATCCTAGACCAAGACATACCCATAATGCATACTAAACCCACCTGACCGGGGCATTACGCGACATCTTAAGAGAACTGCACCTTCTCAATATTTGGAGGGCCAAACATCCACAGGTCAAGCAGTTCTCCTATTATACCCCTGCCACGAGAACCCACAGCCGGCTAGATTACTGACTGGTCTCCGGGGATATAGCGCAAATTGTGTTGGAAATTTCTTACCTGACTCGATATCTGTCAGACCACACCCCTGTCCTTTAAATTTTTGGGAGGGCACGTTAGCGAGTGGCAATACCACTCTGGCACCTTTGGGCAGATTGATTGATGGATCCTCCATTCGAGGCCATGCTATCTGATACACTAACACATTACTTTCATGAGAACTGGGTACCTCAAGAAGTAAGGCCATGGACTGGGAAGCAATGAAGATGGTTCTCCATGGGGTATGTCTCAAGATAACCTATGGAGTCAAACAACAATTAGAATGCGACATTCAGGCACATGAGCTAGATTTGGGTGGCATGGAGGCAGTGCTTCCCACTTAAGAGGAAAGGTGAGAGACCCTTATGACTTTTATAGGCAACTTGCACAGACTCAAAAAGCATATGTATACAGCACATCACCAACAACTGTACGCAGAGGGAGATAAAACTGGGGCAATGCGGGCACGCTTGGTCAAACAGGAAAATTCTCAGAGCCCAGTCTTGACTATGCATGATCATTCAGGTCGTCTAGTCTACACACAATGTGACATTAATGATATCTTTAAGTCTCATTTGAGTAAACCCTGTGCTAGACAGGGGTGATGTTAGTTGGGTTATGCCCAGACTACCTGCTGGAGGTCTGGCTGCCATACCTCACCTATGATGACCGCAACATTCTTGATAGCGCCAACACGTGGGTGGAGATTCTTGCCACAATTTGCACTTTAAAAACAGCAAGAGCACAGTTGAGTTCTACAGCAGATATGCGGATACACTAGCTGATACACTCTTTGAGGTGTACGAGGATGCTCTCCAGAGGCCCACACAGGCTCACACTTTACGAGGTCCTGGAGTGATGGTTCTCAAGCCTATCTCCCTCTTATTTGCTGATGTCAAACTACTCAGTAGTATATTGGCTGCTTGACTCCTCCTGTATCTCCCATCCCTCATACAGAAACAAGCACACAGTTTGTGACGGCTTTCCCACGTCATCCAAGCAGCGCAGGAGCTTCATGACGCCTTACCCTTAATAAATGTGATAAAAACAATATTTTTTATCTGAGCACCGCATTCTCAAAATGTGAGGGAAGTGTGCAGTTGTTTGCAGTTTACTCTTCGCCTGTATTCAATACTTTATTAGTTCTGCACCTGCTTCAACTGCAGGGTGCTTTGGAGAGGATAAACTTTGGTGGTCGCCAGTTGGAGGCATGGAATAACAAAAGGAACTTTATGAACAACTCTAATAGAGATATTATCGCATGTAAATTGGAAGCTGCATCTGGCTATTCACATCTATTACATAGCAACAATGGGAAATAAATGTTGATGACCACTCTTGCTATGTCACAAGGGGAAGCACCTACTTCTCGTGCATTCTCATTTGCTCTGGGTCACCAGCGTCCTAAAGTGGTAGAATGATGGGTTGAGGTCTTCTGTTTTTTATTTATTTATTTATTTGTTAATGTTTTGTATAGCGCTAGCTGGACCCGAGGGTATCAGAGCGCTTCACAACAGGTACAAAGGCATCCGAAAGACAGTGAGGACGGAAAACAGGGCAGGGAGCACATGGGCGAAGTAAAGTCTGTATAATAGCAGCACGAGCGCAAAACAGGGCGGAGAATCATAAGCCAGTCAACCGGCTCTGGGATTGCAGAGATAATGGTCCTTCAAAGTCAAAAGTGGAGTTCTTAGTACAATCCAGAACACTCAAGGAAGAGGACTTTGAGTAACATCTTGAATTTCGGGAAGGAGGCGGTCATTCTGATATGTGGGGGATGGCGTTCCAAATCTTGGGAGCATTACCCGCAAAGGATTTGCTAGATGTTTTGTGTTTCTGGGATTTCAGAGGAATGAGTAGGGGCGTTTTGGAGCTTCTGAGGTTCCTAGACTGACCGGCCCTTTTGAGCTTGTTGGCCAGATATTCTGGTTTGCCTGTATGCAGGGCTATGTGTGTGAGGCAGGCTGTACGGAAGCTGGCTCGTTGGTCAATAGGGAGCCACTTCAGATCCTTAAGAGCCGGGGAGATGTGCTTGTATTTCTTAGTTCCCGTGACCATTCTTGATGCAGCGTTTAGGGTAGAGGTCAGAGGTCCCAGGTGCGATTTGGCTGTTCCAGTCAGAGTAGCAATGCCATAGTCAATTCTGGAGAGTACCAGAGCCTGAGTGGCCTGTTTCAGGTCTTTCGTGGGGAGGAAGGGTTTCAGTTTGTAGAGAAGTTTCAGGTTCAGGAAAGCACTTTTGGCAGTTTTTGAGATGTGTTCTTTCATGTCCAGTTTGTGCTCAAGGGTGATCCCTAGGGATTTTATGTAGTTTGAAGGAACAAGAGGAACATTCAGGGCGTTTAAGGCTTTGAGCCATTCTAGAATTTGGGGGTTTTCATCTTTGTTCGAGATGAGGAGCACTTCTGTTTTTTCTTCATTGAGTTTGAGGTGGGTGGATGAGAGCCAAAGTTGAACTTCAGTGACTCTGCAGTTCAGTCTGTGGATGTCTCTGATCGACTTGGTTTCCATATAGAGTTGTGTGTCGTCCGCGTAGAGGTGGTGTCGTGATTGAAAGCAGCGCAAGAACACGCACGCGCCACTAACCTGACTCCAATGCCCAGCAGAGACGAGGGGATGACAGTCCTCACTACCTCCCTCCGTACAACACCCAACAATGGGAAGACAACCACTATTGGAGTGAGCACAGTCGGAGGCCGCAAGGTGAGATGGCGAAGGGATGCGGGTATTTCAGGTATCTTCAGGTCAAGATATATGCTCAGCGGATCACTGGTAAGACCTCCCTGGAGGTGGATGAGAAGACAGAGAGAATAATGTAGATCCGTAACGCCAAGAGTAATCCCCCTTCCCCTATGTTCCGAGACTCACCAATTCCTCCAATCTGGACTCCGTGAATGAATCCTGAACCATATACTGGTGGAATTAGAGTCTACCCAATGTGTCGAAAAGTTAACTCCACTTCTCGAACACGATCCGTCAAGAGAATCAGGTAAGTGGGGTTTCATACGATAAGCGTTAGGCAAGGTAACGTTTCCAGAAAGACCCAAAATAAACCTTTTGAGTATAGATAGCCGTAGTCTCCAGCTATTCTGCAGTCTGAAACAGTTATGTTTGAATTCCAAAGATCAACAAATGAGGGAAGGTGCGCACTGCACAAAGTACTAAACGTTGTTCAAAACTAATGAAAATAACATGAAACGGAAGAGAGCGGGCCCGCTCTCTCCGAGGATTCCAATCCAACACGGTTCTGTTTTACTCACAGGAACTCTGACCACGCTGGCACTTCGTCGTCGCGGCGGATCACAGGAACTCTGACCACGCTGGCACTTCGTCGTCGCGGCGGATCACAGGAACTCCGACCACGCTGGCGCTTCGTCGTCGCGGCGGATCGCAGGAACTCTGACCCCGCTGGCACTTCGTCGTCGCGGCGGATCACAGGAACTCTGACCAAGTAGGCTAGTCACAGACGCTCCATGGCAAGACTCTAAACAAACAAACATGCGGAAAAAACCAGGAACAAGATTGACAAGCCCCGTTTCGTTCCAGGGGCGGAGTTTAAATAAGATCCTCCCATTGTGCCAGATCCCAGTGCCGCATGGCCTTCTGGGACTGGTAGCTTTTCCGTAGGGGGTATGTAACACGATGTCTGCTGCAACCGGCTGCCCTGCCATGGGGGATCGCTACAGGTGAAAGGGGATGTTGGACTTCCTTAGAATTGAGGTGAGGGGCTCCATGTAGATGTTGAAAAGTTGTGGAGAGAGTACTGATCCTTGTGGGACTCCTCTACTGATGGGGAGGGTGTCCGATTCGCAGCTTTTAATTTTTATTCTTTGTGTGCGGTTGTTGAGAAAGGAGGAGAACCATTTTAGGACAGTCTTTTCCAGACCCGCTCTCTCTTGGAGGACATTGAGTAGCAGGGCATGATCGACTGTGTCAAATGCAGCCGAGAGGTCTAAGAGGATGAGAAGGCTGCATTGGTTGGAGTCGAGCGACATGTGTAGATCGTCCAGGACATTGAGGATTGCGGTTTCTGTACTGCAGCCTTTTCTGAACCCTGATTGGTATGGGTCGAGAAGATTTGTGTTCTCTAGGTGATGGGATAGCTGAGACAGCATACATCTTTCCAGAATTTTAGATAAGAGTGGAAGGTTCAAGACTGGTCTGAAGTTGTTCATGTCCTGAGGGGTCAAGGCCGGTTTTTTTTAGGAGTGGCGTGACTTGACCTACTTTAAGGCAGTCAGGGATGGAGCCCTCGCTCAGAGAGCTGTTGATGATCTTGGCCCAGATTGGGGGTAGAGGGAGTTTCAGGTCTTTGGTCAATCTCAGGTGAAGCTGATCAAGGGAGTGGGACGAGGGTTTGGCAGTGGCTATGAGATTGCTTATCACTTCAACCTGGATAGGCCGGAAGGACGACCAGCGAGTGGTTGTGGTTGCTGGCCTGATGTGGGAAGTTGCAGAGGGGTGGGAGGGGGGCAAAGCGCAGAATGATCGATCAATTTTGGTAATTTTTTCGTTGAAAAAGGTGGCAAAGTCGTCACATTGGGATTTGGTCGCCACCATGCTGTCTATCACAGGAATGGAGGTTTGGTTCCTGATGATGTTAAAGAGTTCTTTGGGGCGGTCTTTAGCATTGTCTAGAGCCGAACAGAAGAAGGACGACTTTTTGCTCTTGATATGGTTATAGTAGATTTTGCGGGCTGCTTTGAGTTGGTCCCGGTTGGGGGAGGTGGGGTTGGACCTCCAGGTTCTTTCCATGGATCTTAGGTGTCTTCTTTCTTCCTTGATGTCAGTGGAGAACCAAGACCTGGAGGGGATGCTTCTTGTTTTTTTTAGTTTCCGCTGTGCCAGCTGATCTAGGACGAGCTCCAGGTTGGAGTGGTAAAGCGAGGTGAGTTCCGTCATTGAGAGGAGTTCCGTCGAGTTCCGGAGGAGTGAGCTAAGTTTTTCTTCTACCTTGTCAGGGGGGACTCTCGATAAGTTTCTGACCCACTTGGGGGAGGTTTGAGTAGGTGGGAGGGAAAGAACCGAATGATTGATATGAAAGAGAATGGCGTGATGGTCTGACCAGTCCACCGGTATGATGTGGTGAATTGAAATTGTCTTTTTATCCGAGATGATTGCATCAAGGATTGCTCCTCTATGGTGAGTTTCCTCTGTGCAGTGCTGGGTCATATCGTGGTCTTGTAGAAGGGAGGTAAGAGATTGGATGAGCGGGTTTTTTGTTACGTTCCATCTTAGGTTGAGGTCGCCCAGAATTATTCTGAAGTCGCTGTTGAGAGCGGTTTGAGTGATCAGATCCGTTATCTGAGCGCCAAATTCGGAGGAGTTGCCCGGAGGATGGTAGAGGACAAGGCAATGAAGTGGAGGTTGGTGAGGCGAATTGAAGTTGACCGAAAGGCATTCAAAGTAGTTGTATATGGCGGAGGGGGATTCAGTGATGCAGAGGTCACTTTTGTGAATAATAGCTATTCCGCCACCTTTGTGTACGGGCCTGTCTTTGTGTATAATTGAGAAACCGTGCGGCACCAGCGTGTCCATGATAGGGATGGATAGAGCTTTCATGTGCTTTCATGGCTCTCTCAGTTCTGAGCATCAATGGAGTTTTCCATGTTGGGGTTCCTAGTGACATCATAGATGACTTGAGTTCCCTCTCATTTGTTAGTCAATGTCATTTGCAACTCTTTGGTGTGGAGAAAATAGTTATTGACAGCTAATCATCAATATCAGGTGTAAATAGCTGTGGCGTGGCATATGTAGATACTTTTGAAAAGCACTAAAGGCCTGATCTATGAGTTGCAAAATACTGGTTGAAGGTTGCATCCAATATTTCTGCGACCAGTGCAGATTTTTAAGAACCAATGTTTGCACTAATAGGTCACGTCTTCAAAATCCAAATAGTAGTGGGTTGCATTTCAACCGGAATCATGAATATTATAGGTAGGTAACAAACTATGACTCACTATGATTGGAGGCAATTACAGGGATGGGGGCTTGCTGGGTTTAGGAGATCACTATGTCTATGATTGCCTTTCAAAAAAGATTTTATTTTTATGTGGCCTGTTTTCCTTAAAGTAAACACGACTACAGTTAAAAAGAAAAATGTATTTCTCAGTTTGTTTGCTTCTGAGTTGGCAGTGGTCCGCTGTAGGAAAATGTGGACTTTTTCCACGACAGAATTCTATTTTGTCGTAAAACCTAAACTTGAAGTGAAAAATTCTACCTATATTTGCCCGTGTTTCATTGAAGTAAAAACTGCTTTCAGTGTGCTGAACATTATGCTACAGTGCGCAGGAAATCTTCAACAATTGTGAAAATGAGGATCTTTGCACATATTAACTAGTTTTGAAAATCTTAGAACCGTTGGTTGCATATAAAATAACAGATATGGTTTGGGAAATAGATTGTCGTAACACAAGACTGTTTACTTTTGGCATCTGACCGTTTTAGCTGTCTGGAAGACCTCAAGTGATGCATAGTTTTGAAACATACAGTAAAAAGTACATACACAGAATTGAGTTTGGATCAGGCCACTTCAGCCATTGCCCTTTGTCTATTTTTTGCTTAGCAGTGCTTGGATGTGACTTCCATCAAGCACATGTCATTTCATGGATTGGTACATTGTTCCATGTGTGTTTTTCGTGATAAAGCATCAAGAAGACCTATTGTTAGACTCAGAGGCGAAATGAGACCCTGTGTGTGTTCTGTCGTGTATTTTACTTTGGTGACATCATTGCATTTTAATTATTGTTTTAGGGTTTCAGGGTTTCTTTGTTTTTGAAGCGTGTGCAGTTAGGATTCCTTATCCTCACATAACACACTGTGCTTTTCACCAATTGCCCTTGCAGTAACCTTGTGCCCTTACTTTGCTGTCACGATACAATGTGGTTGAATTTACGTCTTTTTTTATTCACAAAAGACATTTGCAAAGAAAGGCTTTACCACTATAAACCTTTTTCTGCCTATGCCTTTTAAGTTCCTCATTTTCAGTGTAAGCTGCATCTTCTGATTCCTTTTCATAGCACTTTTCTTTCTGTGTGCAACTTAACTTTGCTAATGCCGTCTGGTGGGTGTATGGGCCCTACTCCTAGCTTCCATATTGTTGTAGCCTAAGATAGTTCTTTAGCACATGATGTTCATTGTTGGACAGCTGGCAGAAGCACAAATAAACAGTGGTGGCTCATCCGCTGAGGCGGAGGAGCGTCGCCCTACTTCTGCTGTGCAGCAGTAAAAGCATGGAAAATTTAAATGATAATAATGCAATGTTATTATCATTTAAATCTTCCCTGCTGCGGAAGCTTGTGGGTGGGGCTGGGCTGCACTGCTGACAGAGCAGGGGAGGAGTGGTGAGCATACAAAAATGTGCATGATGCTTTGACCGGCCCTCTCGGGCCGGCCAAACTGTCATGGGCACTTTAGCATGTTCTCCATGTAGGCTGCATTACAACCTGCATGGAGAGCATGCCCAGGCTTCCAGTCCCCGTCTGAGCGCTGAACCACAGCAATCAGACCAATCACAACGCTGGATTGCAGCATTGTGATTGGTTTAGGGGAGCCCATCACAATGCTGCACTGCAGCATTGTGATTGGGTCAGGGGAGCCTGGCTGCTTCCTGTTCGGCGGAAGAGAGACCATGTGGGACCGAGCGGCGAGGAGGTAAGTACATTTTTCTTTTTCCTACACTTATACCTCCTTACCCCCTCGCTTCCCCCCCACGTCCTCACCACCCCAGGTCCGTGCTTGCCGCCACTGCAAATAAAGAAGCACAGCTTTTACTAAATACTCTCCCTACTAAAAAGCTGTATATATTGCGTTTGCCAGTGTTTGTTTTATCTTGTCTCTCAGACATCTATTGCGATGGGAACATTACTCTCTGGAGCACCAAAAAGCAGTCCAGATCCCTTTGACACCAGTTAGTGAGCTGGAAAGACAGACATTACTCATAAGCCTTTGCAGTTTTGCCAATACAGTTTATTGCCAAGTCACAAAAGAATATATTGCACCTGCAGACTGATGGAGGACTTCAGAACATCACCGCACTGATAATAGATTATTACAGCACACATGGGCTTGAGCAGTGCCTGTGTGTGATTTATAATTCTAATCAACGCAGCTTTCCATTTAAAATGACTTATCATAGAAACCGCAGTATTAACAGGGCAGGCTTGTGGTATCTGATGAGGAGAGTGAGCACAGGGGAGCCCAATAATTGATTTTATGAAGACTATGAACGGGGGTGCTGGATTACACTGGTTGCCATAAAGCAGCCACGAAGAAAGAGGTGAGGCATGTCATGCCTCATGAGACTGATACATATTTAAAAATTTAGAATTAAAAAAAAAACTAATTTTTTAACAATTTAATTTTTCTCTCCAAATTTTTAAATAAAAAAAGCTATTAAGTCGTACACATACATTCCAGTAATGCATTGGTGGCACTTATAAAACAATACCCCGTAGTCCTATTTCTTGCAGGTAAGTATGTGGGGGTGAATGATCACGAGGTAGGTCGGCCTCCACAGTTTTTCATGTGCACATGTTGTGTGTTCATACTGGTAATTTTTGTCTGGTGTTGTTGCCGGTGGCACCTTGAAGATGATTGGTTATGAGTCTGACCGTCCAAGAATGGCCACTGCTATTGATATGTTTGAACCAAGACGCCCTAAAAACTGTAGACGTCATTAGCTCGATAACGACTTAATAATTCGAATTTCACCGTTTACTCTCACAGGCGGCGTTCTTTCCAGTGTATTTGATGTTTATTAGTCAAAACCATATCCATGACAACACACAACATGACGACTGTAGCTTTAAAAAGTGGAATTTCTGCAATGTTAATGCTTCAGAGACTTCAGTCAGATGTCACAGAAAGTGGCTCGCCTTACTGGAAGATTGGAACACCACCCAATTATTCTCTCTGTTTGTTATTTAACACTAGGCATATTGTGCTTTTTGTCTAAGCATTCAAAAGCGACACATAAACCGACGGTGACCATATAGGAGCAATCAGGGCTTTAAGTGGGCCGGGTCGCACCGGGTCTGAGCACCGGCAGTTTTTTAAATGGGGACTCGAAACGGGTCTCTCTTGGGCTCTGTTTTGTGCCCTGGCACAGGCGGTCTGTTTTTTTTCCGGACCGCAGTGACAGCGTGCACATCGATCTGCGCGTGCTCACACTGCTCACTTCTCACTAGTGAAGTAGTTACTGCATTACGTGAGCGTGAGCGTTGTAGGGGAAGGGAAATCCTTTAAAGAATAATTTTCTCTCTGGATTTCCCTCCTCTTTCTGAACCTCAGGAGCAGCAACCAGGGCCGGACTGGGAACCAAAACCGGCCCTGGCAAAGTGCTAACGGTAGTAGAAGACAGTCATAACTGGAGTACATTGGACTCCCAAGAGTCAGGTGTTACTGCACCTGCTGCACCACAGATACCTTCGCCTCTGTCCTCACGTAGAACCATTCAATTTCCACAGAAACCGAAACGCGTGCGTGGCTCCTCCATTTTTCAATTTTACAACACTTGGGACATATCAGATTCTATGTTCAGACAAATAATGCATATTTTCAGGACAACGTAAGGGTATGATATTTTATATATACTTATAGTACAGTATTTCCTCCAATGGCATCATATACCACAATGCCAAGTAAAGTGCTTCCATAGGGTGGTTCCCAAATAATACTCTTTCACTGTACTGTGTACTGGGAAAAAACAGGATCAACACGTAAGCCAATAGGATCCTGGGTAATATCTACAATATATGAGTAATGGATTCATAGGATAGTGCTTGCAAGGATTACATTTTTTTGTATGTAGAACAAAAATGTAAAACATCATATGAGTGTAGGCAGTCTCAAAAATGTAATAGGAGCCCAGTTTTATATCCATAATCTGAAATGGATGTATTTGCATCCCTGGTGTGAATAAGCAACTACAGTCATAGAACAGACATCTCAATGCCCTGTTATGTTTTTAAAAATATACACAAGTGAGAGATTAAATTTGTAACAATGCCAGATGCAAATAAATCATAACTGAAAAATATCCTGCCTATTCCAGAATGAATGGTTCCTTACTCAATACGACCCAGTGTTGTGATATACACCTTACGACCCAGTAGGGCCCTGGTAAATAAGGTCTCATCAGGACGTATTGACAACGGGGCTGATTCACAGAATTAATCTGAGATAAAATCCTAAATGTGCTACTTTTGGTATTCACAGAAGGCATTTAGTAGTAGTAAAGTTAGGACTCCTAACTTTACTACTACTAAACTGAGACAAAATCCTAACTTTACGACTTTCGGTATTCACAAAGGCATTTAGTAGTAGTAAAGTTAGGAGTCCTAACTTTACTACTACTAAATGCCTTCTGTAAATACCATAAGTAGTAAGTTTAGGATTTTATCTCAGTTTAGTAGTAGTAAAGTTAGGATTTTATCTCAGATTAGTTCTGTGAATCAGCCCCATCCTGTCTATATCCGACAAAGAATACAAATGCGAAAAGGGCTCTATTATTGGGAGATATATAAATCGACATAAAGTGGGACACAGGATGTTCAACGTTTTAAAGACACCGAATGTACCATAGTCACAGAGGAGTTCAAATAACTTTTTCCAAGAGCGTGTGACAGAGAGAATATAAAATGTATTAAAATTATCATTTGTGTCCAGGAATTATAGCACCCATGAGCAAGATTTGACAGAGCCTTACCCAACACCAGTCAAAATAAAAGTTGAGTATCACAATGAATGGGTGAAATCTGAAATTAAGAATATAAGAGTGTGATAAAGAGCCAACACCCCTTAAAATACTATTCAAGGTAAAAACTGTTTGAATCAGTACTTAGCCAATTAATGGAATGCCAGCAATACTTGGTAGGACGAAAGGCAAAAATTCCTTTGCTGCACAGCTCGCTCAACCTGAGAAGAGAAATCCCTAGCAGCATGCCAAAAGGTAGGACAATGGATGCCAGCACTGCAGCTGAACTGCTGCCATACCTCTGTTAAAAGAACAGATGATAGACAGAATGCTGAACAGATGAAACATTCACCCCAGTCACAGATCTGGATAAGATCCATTGTTGTTTTGCTTGCCATGCCACTCCATTCTTGACCCTGCTCCCCATGGGAACAGTCCAGCCGAACTGCCAAGCTAGGTCCTCCCTGGACCAGAAATAGGCATCTGTGGGCCGGTTTTGGGGTATCACCACTTATCTGACAGGCTAGCTTGAATCCAGTGGGATAGCAATCATGGGACCCATGTCTTGGCGTACCCTTCCCACTTAGGGCGGCAAATGCTAAAAGAATAGATGATAGACGGAATGCTGACCAAATCAAACATTCACCCCCAGACACAGATCTGGGTGAAATCCATAGTTTTTTTGCTTTCCATGCCATTTCAGTTTGAACCCAGACATATACAAATCAGTCTTGATGCTGCTTTCCATGGGAGCAGTTCAGCTCGAACTGCCAGGTCAGGTCCTCCCTGGACCAGAAATAAACATCCTTGGACTGGTTTCACGGTAGCACCTCTCATCAGCCAGGCTAGCTTTAATCCATTGGCATAGCAAGCACAGGACCCATGTCTGGGCATACCCTTCCCACTTAGGGCAACAAATGCAAAATGAACAGAGGATAGACGGAATGCTGAACATATCAAACATTTACACCCATTCAAAAATCTTGGTTAAATCAATAATTATTTTACTAGCAATGCCATTCCAGTTTTGACCCAGTCAAATGCAAATCAGTTTTGACTCTGATATCCATGGGAACAGTCCAGCCCGAAGTGCCAGGCCAGGCCCTCCCTAAATCATAAACAAGCATCCTGGAACTGGATTCGGAGTATCACCACTCATCAGCCAGGCTAGCTTGAATCCGGTGGCATAGTGAGCCCGAGATCCATGTCTGGGCATACCCTTCTCACTTAGGGCAACAAATGCAAAAAGAATAAACGATAGACGCAATACTGAAAAAATCAAATATTCCCCCCCAGTCACAGATCTGGGTTAAATGCATTGTTTTTTTTATTTTCCATGCCATTCCAGTTTGAACTCAGACATATGCAAATTAGTCTTGATGCTGCTTCCCATGGGAGTAGTTCAGTCCAAACTGCCAAACCATGTCCTCCCTAGACCTGAAACAAATATCCTTGGACTGGTATCATGGTAGCACCCCTCATCAGCCAGGCTAGCTTGAATCTGGTGGCATAGCTAGCACAGGACCCATGTCTGGGCATACCTTTTCCACTTAGGGCAACAAATGCAAAAAGAACAAATGAAAGATGGAATGAGGAACAAATCAAACACTCATCCCCAGTCACTGATCTCAGTTAAATCCATTGTTTTTTCACTCGCAATGTCATTCCAGTTTGGACCCAGTCATATGCAAATCAGACTTGACTCTGCTCCCCACGGTAACAGTACAGCCAGAACAGCCAGGCCAGGTCCTGCCTGGACCAGAAACAAGCATCCTGGGGCCGGTCTTGGGGTATCACCCCTCATCAGCCAGGCTAGCTTGAATCTGGTGGCACAGCAAGCAGGGGACCCACGTCTGAGCATACCTATCTCACTTAGAGCAACAAGTTCAAAAGTAACAGATGATAGAAAGAATGCTGAACAAATCAAACATTCATCCGCAGTCACTGATCTGGGTTCAATCCATTGTTTTTAGGTTTCGCCTCCTACGCAGTGCGCATGCGCTGCATAGGAGAGAGACCTGTAGCCAGCGCCACAGCTTTGGGGACAAAAATGTGCTTGCAATGCAACGCGTGACCATCTTGGCGATTTCCTTTCGGGAGCGCGCTGCGCCATATGGTGGCACCATATGGTTGCACGCTCCCGAAAGGAAATCGCCCATGCCCCCTCCCCCTGCTGCCACTTTCACTGCTGCGCCCATGCCCCTCCCCCTACTGCCACTTTCACTGCCGCACGGCTTTACTGCTGCGCGGCCAATGCTTGTTGTATTTGATAGCTACGTCCGCTATACTGTTCCAAACGCAAGCCGCGCAGCTACTTGATACGTGTCTTTAAAGTTCTCACATGAATTTCTGAAAAGTAGCCGGCACCTCCGTTGTCACGTGGGCACTTACTACATTCCAAGATGGCGGCCTCCATGATGCGGCGGTGCTAGCTGTCAAGCCAGAGTGCCTTTGCTGCATTAGGAGCCCCTCGTCCTCTGTGTGTAGGTAACGGATTTCGGTTCACCACAAGCAGCCACTGTGCTTACTGGGTGACAAAAAACGACCTCTGTGCGACTCCTGTCCATTTCACAGGAGACCGATGAAATGATCCCTGGTCCAGCGCCCTTGTCCTGCTGAGCTGCTTTATTGAGAAACAAGCGTGTTTCTCTTTGCTTTAGTTTGCAATTTCTGAAAAAGAGTGCTCACGTTGTTTTATTTATGTTTTATTTAGCTCTGACATTTCCCAACACCTTTTGATTTTAGTTTCAGTGTGTGCGTGTGTGTAATTTATTTATAGGCTATGTGCCAGCCCTCTTAATGGGTCTATTATGTCATTCACATTCTTTTGCCCACTATAGCATAGAGCAATCCACTTTAATCCACAATCCACTTCAGCCTTCGGCTGACTTCACCATGAGTGGCACCTTTCTGCTGTTTAATAAGGAACAAGCACACTCCCACAATGTAGTTCCTTTCTGTTTCAAGGACTTCAGTTGCAATGTCTACTTATTGATACAAATAACACTTTAACATTTTTTTTTAAATGTTAGTGAGGGCTGGGCAGCTCTCACAACGTTTTCTTTTTTAAACCAAGGCAAAACAAACATTGACAAAGCGGCAGGCGAGGCCACACTGATTTGCTTTGATTGCTTGTTTGTTTATCTGGGGACTCCTGTATTTTTGCCCACCCTAGAGTACAAACTTGTTTTTCTTTTGTGTACATGTTTTGCAGATCTGTGGATTCTCTGCTTCCACCTTGTAACATTGCACGCCTATGCTTATGTGTGTGCCATTCTTTGTGGCACTGCATTAAATCCGTTCGTTCACATTGCTCATGGTGCTGTGTGTATACTTGCCTATTCTTGTAACCTCTCTCACCAAAGGAGGCGACAACTGTTAAATTGTATTTGAATTTTTAATAAATCTGGTTCAGATTCAGGAAAGCATTAATTTAGTATTCTGTGGCATCTTATGTTTCAGAATTTGTAATAATGAGATTTCAACAACCCACTCATGTAATACACATTTTGTAAATGTACATTTGAAAGATTGAAACAAAATCAATTTAATCAAAGTGTTGTTTTGTTACTATAAATTACATTGTTGTCCAACTAATTTACTTTAACAATTTGAATTTTCTTAAAGAATTTAGAAACGTTTTTAAGACTCTGATCACAAACACCAGGCGCTCTTCTCTGACAACTCAAAATTTCAGGAAACGTTCCCTCAGTGGGTGATAGCTCAATTGATCACATTGGGCATCTCAGAAATACGTTTGTTTGTATAGTGTTTTGTAGTATAACCTGATTAGTCTGCATCAGAGAGTGGCACATATAGTCGATGACTTCCAGAGCAGATAGATGGGATTGAATAAATGAGTCATAGGACACATTGATGATCAACAGTATTAATTTAGGGCTTAGCCTGCAATTGGAATAAGAGACTTGGATACCCACTGAGAAATGAAGCATGAGGATTTGAGCCTTTCTGTCCAAGTTGATATCAAGCGTGCAAATTGAGTTGTGCGTCTAAACTGCAGGGGTAAAAGTGAAATGAGTAGCACCTGTGACTATTCAAGCCTCTGCCCACAATATATCAGGAACTAAACCTAATAGGGTTACCTGGACAGGCAGAGAGTATGGGAATATCAGTGTGGCACTCAGTGAACACTGTAATGAGGACACTAATCCAGTGTTTGTTAATCCATTTGAATTGTGTAATTTTTAGTTCTGGTGTGTGATTAAAGCGCATTCTTCTTACCTAAAATGTAAGCCTTTGGTTGGACACTAAGTTGTTAGATCTGTAGGTTTACTGTTAACTTCTGAGTTTTTGCTACCCCACATCTGTCAATTGCCTGCCCTTGCAACCCTGTTATTGCAGGTCAGAAGGGGTTTTACTTGTTCTTGATTTGCCTCCACCCTCTCCGCTGCAGTCAGTGTTGCTTTGCCCCCACACCCCTGCCCCCGTCTGTACTGCATTGACCCACCCTCCCTTCTGGCCATTCGTGCTGCTTTGCCCCCACCCTCCCTCACCCCAATCTGTGCTGCTTTGCCCCACCCTCACTTCCTGCTCTCCGTGTTGGTCTGCATCCCCACCCAATCATCCGCACTGTCCATAAGACACGCTGCTTCTAACTAATGTTAGAGCCAGAAATTCCAAGCATACTCAGGTAGGTTGCCCACCTTTCTTCAGGGCAGAACTTTATTTAAGGATTGCCTCAGAAACCTGTACTTATTTTTAAAGAAAAGTCTTTTGTTACATTAAGACACTGCAGGATCTTTCTCCTGTACTTATAGCATTCAAAGCAGCTGATCAGATGGGGTAAATATGGTTAACCCGATACTGGATATCGGAACGCTTTCGCGGGATTGGCTGTGGACCACATTTCAACTACTCACTGGCTGTAAGGTTTGTGGCTACATTGTGGTCTTGGATTAGGTGGAGACGCTCAAGTCCGTTTTTTAACAGCCTTATGGGGCCATGATGTACAATCAGCTGCTGCCTTTTCCATCGTTATTGCAAATGTGCTTATTGAAAGCGACAATCTTCACAGGAGCCAACATGAGTCCCTTGTTGCACTTTTGTCTTCAAACCCCAACTCTCAGTATGCTGTGTGTGTGAGACAGCAGCTGCTGGGATCTGAATGTTCATTTTGCCAATAATAAGCCTCCCCAAACCACTCGTAGGCAGAGCATAGTGAATAAGAGGCTACTTATGCACCATGTAAAATCACTATAATTAACAAACGTTGGCAAAGCCAACAGGTTTCGCCTACTGAGGGCATTTGGTTTTGTCATTTTTTTCTTTTTGAGCCATGTAGTACAAAAGAAAGATTATCGTGCAGCATGGCGGAAAGTAAAAAAGAAAAAAGAAAAAAAAGCCCTATGATGCAGTCAGCTCTGGCTGCATCAGAGTCTTTATTTTTTTCGGGCTAAAAAACATTGACAAACTCGTTAGATCTCATGATACCAATTAGCTTTGCCAATGCTTGTATGACTTTGTATAAGGAGGCAGTGCTTAATTTGAGCTGGCGGTTTCCTGTGCTCTGCACCAGCTCTTGTGACAGTCCGCCACATGTGGCGCTGTCTGAGATGTGTACAATCGTGTTTATTAAGTCAAATGACATTGAAAATTAATAATACCAGCCTCTCCCACTATTAGAGGTCTGTGTGGTCTGAGCTTTCCCCTCGTCCACAAAATGTCTGAGGCTTAAGGGTTCTGACAACAAAAAACAACATCTCTCCCTCAGCACAATAAAAGGTGATCGGCAGACCTGCAGAACTCGCTGCTTCGAAACAGCCAGGACATTTACCTTATTTTTTCTGCTCCTTCTGAAACTCCGGGCTGCAACTCCATCTATGCCTGGGTGAGTAGCCGAGCAAGGGAGGTTTGTGGCTCTTTCTGCCCCCTCTGAGCATCTAAACTTACTTCCAGGGAGTAAACTTTTATGGTGTATCTTGTGCGGTGTACTCGACGGGCACATTCTTTTTCTTATGTTGTTTGTGCTGTGAAATCCGTGCATCCTCCATGTTACTGTAGTGTCTGTGTTTTGCATCTTTTTTGTGGTTCGCATTTTCTTACTTTTCTACTCCCTGCTGTGTTTGCTTGTCTGTTGGTTTATAGGGTGTGAAATACGCACTCAGCCTTGCTGGTTTTGTATGACTTTTGGTCCGATGGTCTTGTCTGTAATAGTCCCTTCAGAGGAGTTTTTGGGTGTGCTTTTGGTTGCTTCATGCCCACAGAGGAGGCCTAGTTTTGCATCCATAGCCGGTTCTAGTGCAGGAAACACGAGCAGCCCCACACCAGGCCTTTAAAAGTCAAAATTAGTGGATTTCTGAGTTTTTAGAGGGATGCTTTCCCTGGGCAAGCGGCACTCCTTCCCTCGAAGTCTTTCACTTGTAGAGGGATCAGTGTGTTTGTACTCCGTCAGTGTAAAATGTGTATTTCTCCTGCTCAATAGGCAGTTTTTGTTACTGATCTGCGTCTGTTTGTCCCACATGGACAGTCATCTCTCGCCCACATACCCACTTCCCCTCTCATGTTTCACTCACACTCACACTCCCACTACCCACTCTCATCTCGCAATACCACTGCCCTCTCTCATCCCTCCCTCATACAAACTGTCTCCTCTCTATACTGCCTACTCACACATGCTACCTCCCCATACCTTCTCACGCTGTGCGCTAGGCCACCTCTCGCCACCCCCGTGCCCCTTCCACTTGTCCCTCTATCTCTTGTACTCTTTCTCACACAACCCTCTCGCTCGCTCACACACTACTTCTTCCTCTCTCAAGTGGTTGACTCAGGTTTTCCAGCAAAGTTTCTATACTATAACTTTTCAAAGTTTCTGTCCCTCCAACCCACGCACTCCTCCTCTTCTTAGAGTGTCTTCTGCATACACAAAACCTCACTCTTTATTCGTCAATGGCCTGCTCTCACCTTCTTTCTATCTTTCTCATACATATTTCAGCTCCTTAAGCTCTTAAGTTCAATAACTGCTCCCTACACAAACTACCTATCCCTCTCATTCTTCCTTTCTATCTATTCTCTGCAGCTCCGACCACTATCCATTCACCATGGCATACAATTCCACTATACAAATACACTAGATACACACAAATATACAACTAAGAATTCGAATACAACCTGCATAATTCCGCTCCTGTCCAAACCACATACATCCTCTAAACTTTAAAACAAAACACACAGGTAAAAAACATTATCATGTACAACGCCAATAGCCCCAACTCTCACAAATGAGCGACCTATTGCATTGCAAATGCTTGTTTTGTTAGCCATGCCATTCAAGTTTAGACCCAGCCGTATGCAAATCAGTCTTGACCCTGCTTCCCAAGGGGAAAGTCCAACCCGAACTGCTAGGCCAGGTCCTCTCTGGACCAGACACAAGCATCCTGGAACCGGTCTTGGGGTTCCACCCCTCATCAGCCAGTCTAACTTGAATCCGGTGGCACAGCAAGCACGGGACCCATGGCTGGGCATACCCTTCCCACTTAGGGTGACAAATGCAAAAAGAACAGATGACAGAGGTAATGCGAAACAAATCAAGCATTCACCCCAGTCATAGATCTGGGGTAAATCCATCATTTGTTTACTTGCCATGCCATTCCAGTTTGGACCTAGCCATATGCAAATTAGTCTTGACCCTGCTCCCCATGGGAATGGTCCAGCCTGAACTGTCAGGCCAGAGCCTCCCTGCACCAGAAACAGGCCTCCATAGACTGGTTTTGGGGTATCGCCACTTAGGGCGACAAAACCAAAAAGAACAGATGATAGACAGAATGCTGAACAAATCAAACATTCACCCCCAGTAGCAAATCTAGGTTAAATCCATTGTTTTTTTACTTGTCATGCCATTCCAGGTTGTATCCAGCAATATGCAAATCAGACTTGACCCTATTCCGCATGTAAACAGTCTAGCACAAACTGACAGGCCAGATCCTCCCTAGAGCAGGAATAAGAATCCTGGAACTAGTTTTGGGTTATCACCCTTTATCAGCCAGGCTACCTTCAATCCGGTGGAATAGCAAGGACGAGGCCCACTTCTGGGCCTACCCTTCCCACTTGGGCAACACGTACAAAAAGAACATATGACAGATGGAATGCTGAACAAATCAAATATCCATCGCTTTTTTGCTCACTATGCCATTCCAGTTTGGGCCCAGCTCTATGCAAATCAGAATTAACCCTGCCTCCCATGGGAACAGCCCATCCTGAACTGCCAGGTCAGGTCCTCCCTGGACCAAAACTAAGTGTTCTGGGATCGGTTTGGGGGTATTGCCCTTCATATGCCGAGTTAGTTTGAACCTGGTAGCATAGCAAGCATGGGACCCATGTCTAGGCGTAACATTCCCATTTAGGGCAACAAATACAAAAAGAATAGATGATAGAATGAATAATGAACAAATTGCCCAGACGTGGGTCCCGTGCTTACTGTGCCACTGGTTTCAAAGCTTGCCTGGTTGATGAAGAGTGATACCCCGTAACTGGTCCCAGAATGCTTTTTTCTGGTCCAGGGAGGACCTGGCAGTTCGGGTTTGACTGTTCCCTTTAGAAGCAGGGTCAAGACTGCTTTGTAAGTCTTTGTGAGTAATTACCCCTAGCAAGTAAGTCCACCATTTTTAAGACTGTTTACTGACTATTTCTCAACCACACTTATCTGTAGAACCTTCAGTTTTTTGTTATCCAGTATTTTATTTGTTCCCTATCTGTCAACAAAGTTAAGAAGCTCATTCCCTTACAAAGTGAAAACCACTATCACACACTTGCTTTAATGCAATGGGTTGTGAAAATAGGCACATTTTGTATATATATCTGTTTTGTACCATTTAGCATTTCATGAAAATCCTTTCCCATGAAAAGGCCTTCTACTTTATCTGGGGCTGCTTTCTCACCCCAAGGTTAAGTGACTGCACAAATATCGTGCACCTTGTTCACATCCAGTTGAAAATAGTTCCCTCCTCTTCAGTGACAAAGCTCTTTCAAAGTGTGCTTTTTAAATTGTAGTTCTGTATGTTATCTTTGAAAAAAGCGGCATTTATTTTAAGTGGTGATGTATGTCTTGTCTCCTTTCTAAAGTATCTTTTACGAATGGTTTAACTAACATTGTGAGTGACAGTTGCCTGCAAGTTGAGTGCTTCATTGTGTGATATTTCTTCTTATCACCTGCATAAAAGATATTGCTAAAATGCATGTTATAAATGAAAATCTTGTTTCTAAAATGCATAACTAGTAAAACAGAAACAACAGTGAATGTTTTCTTAATTACATTTTCAATTTCAAACATATTGTGACCACATACAGAAACAGTAGTGCCAGCGGTAACAGCATTCATGAATATTATTGTATAAGGGATCAAACAACTTAAAGTTAAACACAAGTTTGATCTCTTTAACCCAGGAGTCTACACCTTCTCTTTAATAAGAGCTACTTATGTTCAATGAGCATCATCGGGAGCTACTGTTATTACTATTGTAATGCTGAGGATATCATACAAAACTAAATTAGCGACCACCCCATGCAAGATTACCAGCAGGGATCACCTCAGTGCCACCAGTAATATAAAAGACAGAAGGCCACATGCATCAAAGTCCGGTTTTGCGATTCCTAATTTGCGATTTTTAGGGAATCGCCAATATGGAATCGCAAAACGGGATACATGATTGAAAGTGCATAAAATTTGCGATTCGGTAAAAATCGCAATTTTTACCGAATCGCAAATATTATGCGAATTCCAATTTGCGATTTCGCAATTCCCATTGATTCCTATGGGCCAAAAGGCCCATAGGAATCAATGGGAATTGCGAATTCGCAAATTAGAATTCGCAAAATGTTGATGCATTCCATGGGTGCAGGGGGGGGGGGGTCCAAAGGACCCCCCCTGCACCCCTGAAATGTATTTTGAAGTGCATGTTTCAAACACACATGTCCTAAGGACATGTGTGTCTGTAACATGACAGTGTTTTGAAATGCAAATTAGAGCATTTTAACACATTTTCGCAAATTACCACGAGGTTTAACCTTGTGGTAATTTGCACCCCCTAATTGCGAATTCGCAATTTTAAAAGTAATCATACATTGCTTTTAAGGAATCGCAAATTTGCGATTCCTTAAAAGCAATCGCATTTTTGGAATTCGCTAAAAATATCGATTTTACCAAAAGTATTTGATGCATCCCATAAACCTATTTAGGAATCGCAAACGGCCGAATTTTGCGATTCGCACCGTTTGCACTTCCTAAATAGGTTGATGCATGTGGCCGAGAGTTTCTCAATTTGGTATACCTATATATTGGCAATACTAAACAGCCAGAGCTCTAATACCCTTGGTACCATGTCAATAACATGAGCCATAAGTCTCCCCGATGCTACACGATTTATCACTCAAATATCATTGTTAAATATATTTTACAAGGTCTATCATTTTTCTTGAACATCGGCTTATGAGTTCTGAAAATAAAAGGTAGGTTGTCCCCGAGCACATATATGTCATATGTTGTAATTTCAACGGAACCCCCTTGAAAACGTGAGGAGTACTCTCCCTGATCTGAACTATACATTACCATATATGAAGAACTCAGACACACATAATGGAATGAGTTCCACTTTATAATTGAGGAACAAATAGCCCTCTGGAATTGGTCTTTACTATTGGTTGTTTTGGATTGATCCTTTAGTTCCACTTTAATTGAGGAACAACTGCCTTCTTGAATTGACCTTTACTACTAGTTGTTCGGACTGATTTTTGCCCTGAAGAAGTCATTTGGGTGACTGTACCCTCTGACGAAACACGTGTTGGCTACCTCTGTTTGAACTGGCTACCTCTGTTTGAACTAGATGAAGACCATGAAGAGATTTGATGTTTTGAAGAGAAAAGAAATGGAAATTAAAGGAATTTAATCTGATGAACTGTGAAAGGATATTCATTTGACTGTGGTTATCTTTTCTCTTTGAATAACATAAGAATTGACATATATGTGCTCGGGGACAACCTACCTTTTATTACTGAATTCTCTGGTTGCAGAGGACTTCTTTGGGGACGCAAGTGGCCGCTTTCCCCTGTTCCCTTGAGCCTTCATATAAGGAGAATACTAATCTAGTTATAGTTGCGCAAAAGTTACCCAGCCACTATCTGTTCTGTTGAGTTCTGAAAATACACCCATTTTCAACCCGAATGCACCTTTTTCAATTTTGGTATCAATATAATAATTCAACCTTACAAGTGCTTATAATTTAGCAGGCTGGGCTGCACACAGGAGAGCTACTTACAGGTACCTGGAAAGCTAACACTAGCTCATGAGCAACTCTTTGGAGAAGCCTGTTTTAACCTAACCAGAGAGGAGGCACTTGCCTTACTGAACTCAACTATCAAAACATAAATTGATTATGATAATGATACAGTATATCGGGCCAGCAATCCCTGCATGAACTTGTCTCCAATTTTATTATATTCTAGTTGTGACATTACTAGTCACCAGTAATAAAAAAATATAAAACAGCTGTTCAGCTGCATTAACTTCTAACGGTTGAGCTGTGATGCCACAATTGCTGATTCCAGGGTCAACAGACTATGTGAATGACAGTTCATGAAGAGGCTAATTCAACAATGAAAAGGAGAGCTATATTTTCAGCTCTTTTGAACAGATGTTTTCCTGAAATGTATGATAATTAACATAAAGAGCTGTTTACAACAGCATATTTAGTTCAGTTTTTGCACCTATTTCATTTCTAAAAGCAGGAATCTATGTGCACTTTATCACACATTACGAACTACAGCAATCTTTGAAAGGGACTTACATTAAACTGCATACAATTTGGTTTTGCAACACATTACTATCTGTTTATTTGTGTGTTTTGGACAACTTGCTCATATGAAGGAGCAATCCAGGCTTTTTGGGGGAACGATAAGAGTGCCATCGTGTATTAGAAGTAATAAAATGCCCACTTTTATCCATCAAAAGACTTTTGCAAGTCACCAGAGGCTCTTTCCTCTAAATGGTCATGGAGATCCTCAGTGGCTTGCAATATCCTTATAATATATGGCAAAGGGTATGTTATCACTTATATGACATTTATTTGCAGCTCATTACAACTAAGCACTAGTGTAATTAACCGGTGTGATTAAACCAACTGATATGGGATGGGGATGAATGCAGAATACTTGGGATTATAAAAATGAAGCATGAGGACTCATGAATAAACCCACCTAAACCAACTGATTATAGCACAACCCAACTACAAAGCGACACAATCTTACAAAACCCTTGAGTCACCAAGAGTTGAAAGAAGGGCGAATCACAGAAAGATAAAGTAAATACCATTAGGAAATATTCACCACTCTTTGTATGATACAATATGTGAATGTCCAGTCCTTGCTCTGGATTTCATCATTAGCTAGTTAATGCACTCTAAGAGATTTTAATAATATCTTAAAATTATCAATCGTAATACTTGACTACTGTGGCACAGGCTGTTAAACTTGACAATAACATGTGCCTGTTGATGCTATGGATTTATTGTTGAACTATGCTTTTGTGCCATTTAAAAAATATTTTAATAGTTCTCTTTTCCGTCTAAAACACCACAGCTCCTCCATGACGTGACAAAAAGAGACAGAAAAGTCAGACTGATTCAAATGATAAGGGCAGGACTTGATCAATAAAAAGGAAGTAGGGTTCCTTTAACATTTCACCAAAATCCAAGATGATCTTAACTGGAAGAATTGGTATCATTAGGGGAAAAAGGAAAGGAAGAGAAAGCATGTTAAAAAAGGACTTAACCTTCTATTTTGCTTTTGTTAATCTTCGACTGGATGTTTGAGAGCTTAAGCATGAAAAGTTCAGATTGAGCAAGATAAGATGCCATTTTATGGTTCTGAAAAACAGGTAATAGTTATTTTCACATTTGTACATTGTCATCCCAAATACAAAGACTGTGTTTTGCTGCTTAATTACATGAATGCTTCTTCTATGGCCCCTTATCAAAGAAAAGCCTGAGAAGTAAGCAGGGCTCAATTCAAGCTTTTGGCAGACCTAGGACCAAATTTAGTGCACCAAAATGGCTTCCTTGGAGCAAATAAAAAAAATCAGTGTCTGCTGGCATTTCCATCCACGTGGGTAGCTCACTATAACAGAAAATCCACCAACACTAGATTTAAGGGTAGTGATGTTCCCAGGGGACAGAGTGAGGGCTACTCATTCAGAAGATGGTTAAAACCCACAGAGTCATAATGTTTAGGATAATAACAAAGTTTAAAAATGCTTTTCAGACCAAATTTGAGTTAAAGGATGATCTAGGTGGCAGAGCTGGAAAAAAACTGAAACAGTCCCATCTTTAATGAGGTGATGGCATCGCCCCAAGTGGAAAATATTTTCCAGCTGGAGACAAAAAGAAAGAGATTAGTGTGCCTATGAACATCCCCACCAAACATATCACTTCTGACTGACACAATTAGTAAATGCAAAGCAGCTGCTTTACTCCTGAAAAAATATGGTTTGCATAGATTTCCACAAATATGCCTGGAAAGTTTCGACACTACCCAAAACATTTGAAATCTGCTCATAGCGCCAGTGGAAATCTATGAAAAAATAGGTTTCTAATTCAGAGCTTGTGATCTAAGACAGATATCCTTCACATTCTACAATGACATGCGCTTAACAAAAATCACTATTTGGCATTTATTCATAATTGAATGCACATTATCTGAAAGGATTTTGTCTCACAGCTTTTGATAAGTACTGTTTTGAAACCATTATAATTCATCACTGCTTCTGTCTCTGGAATGTTGTCCACATCAATGGAACATTTATAAGCAAGATGTACTCTTTAAGCAGTCAGATGACTTGGGAAGCATCTACTTCTTCAAATCACAGGGGTGTTTGGGAAAAATGTTGAGTGGGCAATATCGGGAGGCAGAAATATTGTGATACATAAACATTGTGATGCAAGAATATCATTAACAAGAATATCGTTTATTGAGGGTAGTAATACAGTTTTAAATCACATTGATGTTTTTATTATCATGTTCAGTAGTATAGTGGATACAAATATAATTTGTAAATTATTTTAATGTTTTTAATTGATAAATTAAATTTATGTGTTACTGTTGATTATAAAATTGTATTAATATTTGTAAAATATAGCATGCAATTGTAAGTGATTTAGAACTTTTTAATACATTTTTAATAGTAATTTATAGTGTTGTAGTGGGTTGTTGGGTTTGTAGTGAGACAGGGTGGGAATCATAATTCACTATTTATTTTTGTAAATTATGTAATTCTGATTTATATGGTATTTGCAGGGCCATATATATCATGGTCATGCTTTTTAGGCCACTAGTATCTGCCCCTTGAGTCAAGCAACACTGAGTTGTACCACTTTTCCTGATCTGTAGAGAGTGACCTTTCATCTTCCTCGCGTGTCTGGTGTTTCCTTTATCTCCTCTTTATATTGTGGGATGTAGTGCACATGATTGTGGCACACTATGATGCATCAAGCTAGTCTGATGCACAGTCCTTACACTTTTTTCCTTTCTTTCCTAGGTTTTTGATCAGGAGCGGTTTCATTCATTTCACTGCAGCAATGTGTTTGAGCACATAGCCAACAATATTGCCCTGACATGTTTTGAGGGTCCTTGTTTTTAGATATTTTTCACGCACACTCCACTTTTTATTATTTCTTGGTCCTAACGAAGCGCCATTGACCCTTATGGCAACAGAGGCGCGAAACATGTTGATCTATTACACTAGGGAGCAATGTGCCTGGTGGGACTATATATATTTTTAAATCACCATGCACGCACATTTTTATTCTCACTTCAGACCCCACACATCCACATGTATCATCCGGCTGTATATCAAAAGATCTCCGACAAAGTGACCCTTCGGGGGACCCGTAGTGAATTGCCCGGCACTACGAGAAGCAAAACACCCGATGATGAAGCATGACATGCTTTGGAATGTGTGAGGGCAAGAGGGAACAAGACCTGCTCTTCCCGTCTACCTAGGTTTCTGTCACTTTTTCTCTCTTTTTGAGGCTTACAGGTGACTTTTTGCACCTAGCCCTTGGAATAGTGTCCTCCTGTTTGTATTAACATATTTCAGTTAGGAGCATGGACACTGGACCTTAATTAGCTCCTCCGTCCCCCCTCTCTCTTTTGGTGATATGGCTAAATGGCTTGTGTCATCCAATTTGCCTTCAATGCGGTTCATATCTGACAATTACGGATGAATCACACAATTGCACGATTAATCAAATTCGCGAGCAATGGGGGATTTGGAAAGTTAAATCAACCCGTTTATCTGCCTTAGACTGAAAACTAACTGCATGTTTTTGCTCTCATTTCCCAACTTAGCAATACATTGCTGATTTTATTGGCACTTCACTTTTTTAACTGTGTCTTCATTAAAACCAGGAAGATCACACAGTTTAACAGTGCTAGACCTGCACTTGCAAAGACCCCCATTAGAGGCCGAGGCGGATAGCGAAGGCATTGTTGTAAACATTGAGGAGACCAAGAGTCCTAATTGCTGTAACATTGTCACCTGCATACATAATTTAGTTGACTGCCAAGTCAGGGCTTCCACATTATCTTCATCAGGCTTGCTTGAGCTAAAGAAATATTAGGATAACAGCCAGAATGTAATTCTGCTTTATCTTGGGCACAGTTATGTCGCTCAGCGGGTAGCTTGTTAGCCCAGCCTAGTAAGGAATGCTTCACTTTTTATGGAGGCTCCACATCATCAAAAGAACCCTGAAGAAAAGAGTGCCGAATTAAAGACTTAATAAATAGATTCGGTTTGAGTGACATAAGGGCAAAATGGCGTCAGGCCTGCTCCCATCTATTCGAAAATCAGGTCACTTTAAAGAAGGATCGAAGAAGGCATCACGAGTAAAATGAGCCATTTGAAAAAACTTCTTTGCCTGATATTTGGGACCCGCTTTTTATCTGAGACTGCTACGCTGCCATCTGGAGTTGCGCTGTGAGCGCCTGCTGCATGGGTTGTTGCTCCCCCCCGCCGCCGCTGTCAGTCTATCGAGCGGCCGCCGAGCGGGGGGACCACAACCCCCAGAATCCCCGGCTTTTTTCCCGCCCCCACACACGCCCACTTCCGCGCCCGGAGGCGCTAAATACAACAAGGCTTTCTCCGCGTCGCGGGACTTACGCGCGTGGCGCCAGGCAAAGGGCGGGCCGTCTGTGGCCGTCCGGGGCAGGAGGAGGCAGGGCAAGGCCACCCCCTGATATCTGATATCGGACTCATAAGATACATGAAGTAAGACATTACTGTTCCTGCTCTGATTATCCATTATTGTACGGGGTAGGACGGGACGGGTTACCCCTCCTATCCGAGTATTAGGTGCATAGTCCTTATTGGGTATTGGCATTGCTGTTAGAAACGAAACCGTAGGTCTGGTATGGTCAGTAGTTATTAATTGAAATATGGGTAAAAGTACACCAATGCATACCCGGTCTAAATCAAGGCAGAAAGCACAAACTACTACACCACTTCCCACCCTGACCGCAATAGACAGAATGCTTCAGAGAATGATAGGGGTTGTTGTGACAGCAATTGAGAACACTGAGAGACGTCTCTCATTGCCACCAAATGTGTGCCTTGCCACTCAACAAATAAATACATCCATAACTACAGCATATGACTCCATGCTTATGGACTAATATGCTGATTTTCCAGGGATAGACAGAGGATGTGACGTGGGGTTACAGCAAAAGGCTACCACTGAGCATTCACTCCCAGCTACCAGGCTATCACTGACACCAAACTTGCAACCGCCATCGCCAAATGAGGACCCCCCGCCAATTATCAGTGTCTCGGACACTGTGGAGGGGTTGGATTCCCAGTCTAATCCTATCACTGATGCTGAATTAACAACTAAAGGGGAAAATGAGAGCCCCTCCAAAAAACTAGAGGGCATAAAACTAAACGTAGACAAGCATGCGGCAGAGGCAAGCAGCCTGTCTCTGGAGTAAGGGGGAAAAGTAAAGGTAGGCGAAGAAGAAAGGTTCAAACCTCAGCTACGCAAGAGGGTTTTATAAGTTCAGGCAAACCAATAGAGACTAATATTTTACAAAATAAAGAGAGAAATAGAGCCCAGTCAGAAAAAATATGTACAAATTATGAGGGCCTCATGACACATATGGAGCATTTAATGAAATCTCTCATCCTACCAGTGCTAGAAAGAATTAAGACCCTTACTTCTAAACTAGGCAGCTTAGAAAATATGATTATAGCTAACTCTGAGGTACTGAAACAATTCGACTTGCATGGAAAAGTATCCAAACCATGGCAACAATGGGAATTAAGGGCACAAAATAAATTTGAGTACAATTTACCTATTTCCAATCGTTATTGTATACTGCAGGGCCTAGAGGATATCGACTGACTTGCCAGCGATTTAAGGGATATTGCATCCCAAACGAGTAAAAAAAAATCTTGCCAAAAGCCAGCACTTGACGACCATGGTATACCCATGATCAAAGACAATGATAAGGGTAAGGTTGGTGTAATGGCCTATAAGGGCATAGTACAGGATCCTAAGAATGTAAGTTCCCCACACGAGAGATCACCTATGGGGCCTCTTGCGGAACCTACTATTAGTACAAACGTCTCGGACAAAATACAAAATAAGGAATCATGGTCCTTTTTAAGTTGGAACATTGCAGGGATAAGTTCCAAATTGGAAAATGAAAACTGGGTAAACCTTGTAAATAAGTATGATGTTGTCAGTTTTCAAAAAACTTGGACCACGGTCCCTGTCCACTTAAATGGCTTTAGGATCACGCACAATCCTAGCTCGCCCTCAAGTGCTACTAGCAGTGTCTTAAAGCCAAATGTTAAAACAACTGTATCAGAGACAAAGGAGGCTAACCATTCGGGGCAGCATAGTCTGCCCCAAAGTAACAGAGCACAGGCTCAAAATAATACCAAAAGAATGGGATCTACGAGGGAGCCTGAAAAGGTACGGTTAGGTAGTGAGCAGATTAGGGGACCCAGTAACAGTGATTTAGAAAAGAATAAAAGCAATTTTGGGAGGACTAGCTATCCGCGTATTGATCTTCCACCTCAGTCCCTGCCCTATACTGTGGTATTAACGGGGGCGCCAGAGTTAAAAAATGAAAAGGAGGAATCCCACTCTGAGCTAAAGAACAAGGTAGTTTTTGGCTAAATGCCAAAAGGCCACTACCTGGGTATGTACAGGCTTAAAATATACATGTCCGCAGGGTAGGCTGAATAGGGCATAGATACAAAAATCTCCCTGGGGATTGCATAATCATTAATTTCAGAGATAGGCGCGCTGTGAGATTCATTCTTGGTTGGAATAACCAAAGAAGGAATGGAGAAATCCAAACCATGGACCTGACCTATTTCTACCCAACTATGAATCTCACAGCGAACGTATCCAAACCATGGCAACAATGGGAATTAAGGGCACAAAATAAATTTGAGTACAATTTACCTATTTCCAATCGTTATTGTATACTGCAGGGCCTAGAGGATATCGACTGACTTGCCAGCGATTTAAGGGATATTGCATCCCAAACGAGTAAAAAAAACCCTGGCCAAAAGTCAGCACTTGCTGACCATGGTATACCCATGATCAAAGACAATGATAAGGGTAAGGTTGGTGTAATGGCCTATAAGCGCATAGTACAGGATCCTAAGAATGTAAGTTCCCCACACGAGAGATCACCTATTGGGCCTCTTGCGGAACCTACTATTAGTACAAACGTCTCGGACAAAATACAAAATAAGGAATCATGGTCCTTCTTAAGTTGGAACATTGCAGGGATAAGTTCCAAATTGGAAAATGAAAACTGGGTAAACCTTGTAAATAAGTATGATGTTGTCAGTTTTCAAGAAACTTGGACCACGGTCCCTGTCCACTTAAATGGCTTTAGGACTTATTGTACGCCAGCCATTAGCTCTGCTCGTGGTAGGGCTAAAGGAGGTTTGTGCACCTATGTCTCAAATATGTGGGATTGCGCTAAAGTAGAAATGGTTCGTAATATTATTTATTATCAGATTATAAGGTTTACAATTGATAGTGACTTTTCTTTAGTTTTGGTGAATTTTCATAATAATGTTTCAGATGAACATATAGACAATGTTTTTAAATCTTTGGGAAGAACATTAAATCCATACTGGAAGAACATAAAAGAGAAGTCTGTGTTATATGGGCAGGGGACTTTAATTGTCCTCTATGTAGTAGAGGAGAGAGAGGAACTTGCGGAGTGATGTTGGACAAAGATATTAACTTTAGTCACTTTGAGCACTCCAAATGTGGAGAATACTTAAATGAAGTTATTTTTGGATGTGATATGGGCTTTGTTAACAGGCTGATTGGTCACGAGATCCCATTTTTCCCCACTTTTAATGGTAGAAGGGGCAAATGCAACGATCGACTATATAATCATGACTGTAAGACACGGGGAAATGATTCAGAAATATAACACACTTGATAATTCATTGAGTGACCACTTTCCCCTTAGTCTAGTCTTAAAAGGCAGAGTAAAAGGTACACATAAAAAAGCCATACCCGAAACGCGTGTAGAAAACATTTCTATGGCCAGGAAAAATAGATACTTTTTAAAATGGACAAAAATCATTGTCATATTAAGAGTACTATTCCTCAAATTTATGCCTGTACAGATATAAATACCACCGACCCTGACATTTATTAAAAATTTCTTAATAATCACTAAGCAAATTGTGAACTTGTTATGGGTTGAACTTAAAAGCGTCAAAAAAGTAAAACAGGGATGGTTTGACACGGCCTGTACTAAGGCCTACTCACAATTGAAACGTGCCCTACACGCTACAGTAAAGGATTGTTCCCTAATCCGAGCCTGCAGAAATTCTTATAAGCAGGCGCAGAAAAGAAGACAAGAGGCCTTAAAAAAGGAAGCATGGGACTCATTGTGTGAAGCTTCTTTAACTAGAGATTCTTTAGCATTTTGGAAAGTTGTTAATGCCCCGTTTCTGCAACATAACACCAAAGCAAAAATTGAAATAGCGATACCCGGGAGGGAGTGGGTAAATCATTTTTCACAATTATATTCTGCTGAGTTGCAAGAGCACTATGCTGTAGAGATAGATTTAGCTGGGCACTCTTTATATTCAAAGAGTAACTCAGCCCTTGATATTTCTGTCATAGACGTAACTGCCAGCATTAATGCAAGTTTGGGGGGTAAGGCACCGGGGCCGGATGGGGTCCCTGTAGACCTATTCAAAAATAACACAGGCCTTTGGGCGCCGATTTTGACACAACTTTTTAATGCCACACTTAAACATGGCTTACTGCCCTCCTGGTACAAATCATTGATGGTCCCCATATACAAAAAAGGAGACAGGACAAACTGTCAATATTATCATCCTATATCGCTCCTGGACTCTACTATTAAAATTCTTGGGCGGGTGGTTTTAAACAGATTGCAATGTTGGGCAGACGAAAATAAGATTATCAGCGATTTACAGTATGGTTTTAGAAAAGGGCTCGGCACAATCGAACAATGTTTAAATTTGTACATTTTAACAGAAAAATACACAAAAGCCAAGGCCGGTCGGATGTTTTTAACTTTTGTGGATTTAAGTACTGCATTTGACTGTGTGTTTCATAGTAAACTTTGGCTGGTGATGATGAAATTGGGGGTAGAGCCCTCAATCATTAACTTTCTGCGTGAACTCTACTCTGCCGCAACCGCCAGAGTCAGGCACGGGAAAAATGGCGAGTGTACTGACTCCTTTGGCATCGCCAGGGGAGTATGTCAAGGCTGTGTTTTGGCCCGTTCCTCTTTTCACTTTATATCAATGATGTGGAGAACACTTTTCTGAAGGAATGTAGGGACGT
The DNA here is from genome assembly GCF_964263255.1 of Lissotriton vulgaris. Classification (NCBI taxonomy): domain Eukaryota; kingdom Metazoa; phylum Chordata; class Amphibia; order Caudata; family Salamandridae; genus Lissotriton; species Lissotriton vulgaris. Next base: position 821,751,069 of record NC_141694.1, on the reverse strand, counting down.
GCCGATGGTGGGGGTAAGACCGATTCCAGCATTGTTGTACGCCGATTGTGCCGTCTTGATGGCTAGAACTCCTATGGCGTTGCAGAAGTTAGTTACGTCCTTTGCGGATTTTATGACTGGGCTGGATTTAAGGATAAACTGTACAAAGACTTTCTCCTTGACCTGTGGTTCGGGTGCGCACAGAAAGAAAAAGGTGATAGTTATTGGCTCTTCCCTAGTCAATTTGACTGCAACTTTTTCCTATTTAGGAGTTTTGTTTGATCAGACGGGCCTATGGAATACCACAATAAACACCAGAAAACTCTTGTACTGTAAATCCATTATGGCTTTGAAAAATTTTAGGCAAAAAATAGGGAGAAAACCCATTGGAGAAATGTTGACTGTGTATAAAGCCACATGCGTGGCAATTGGAACATATGGCGCAGGTTTATGGGGCTATGCAAATGTAACATCTTTACAGACGATAGAAAATTGCTTTATGAAATATCTTCTAGGAGTACCTAAAAGTGTCTTCACCTACGTCTGCCATGTAGAACTTGGAGAACCATACCTAGATGATATCATAAAGATCGCCCAAATATTATTATGGCACAGAATTTGGATGTCCGACGAGTGTGGGCTAAAATGTTTGATCTTGAATAAAGTGGTCAGTTTAGAAAAAAGCAATAAAGTAAAGTGGCTGTGTTACGTGAGGAAATTCCTCACTGACCTGGGTATGGGGAATTACTTCTCCGACCCGTCCGCTCTACGTAACATCTCAAGGAAGGCTTTGAAAGAAAAATGTATGCTTTACCTACATGATCACAGATCAATGATTGAAATGAAGAAAGTGTCTGTGGTAGCCCATGCACAGATTGTAACTTTAGGAAAAATTCAGCCATACATCAGATTGCAAATGAGTGACCATGAAAGGTTTTTATTAATTCGTTTCAGATCTAATTCATTGTTTAGACTACTTAGTTTTCCTGTAACGAATGATTGGTCCAAAAATTTGCCTATGTGCCCTTGTGACGATCAGTCAGAGCAGTCAGACATGCATATTCTCTTTTTTTGTAAATTTTATCCTATGCCACGTCATAAATGGGTAGTTCCACTATTGAAAATAATGGAAATTAATCGCTGTCACCCTGCCTTTTTAGCTCTACAGAAATTGGACAATATCTTAACAATCGTATTTATTTCCTCATTTTTAAAGAATGTTTTTAAATCACGTAAATCAATTGTAAACCTTAACTGAGTTGAACAGACCTTTTAGTGCATTGGATGATGTAATGTATTTTTAAAATTGTGTTTTTATATGTACTTTTATGGTTATTCTGTCTTAATACCCGAATAAAGAATATTGATTTGATTTGAGTAAAATAACGGGAAGGGTGAATTGGGGATTTAAAAGAGGGGTTTGGAACATGTCGACACCACACCATAGTGGCATCTAACATGCTCGCGCCTATTTTTTTTACTATAGGGCAACGAAATGGGATACATGTTAACACTTTTTTTATGTACCTGAGGAAAAAAAACATGTTCTTTCAATAATGCAATCCCTCCAAAGACTTGAGGGGTTATAAACAGCAACTTGCAGAGAGCTCCGATAACTATCAGGCGACTTTGACCGGTCCATTTTTCACATAAACGTGATTTCCCACGGGTGAAGACTGATAAAATGATACACAAGGTAGCGACTCAGGAAATGCCAAGGATTACTTATAGAAGTCAGATTCGTTTTAAACGGTGCAACGTAGTTCACAATAGTTGCATTACGTTTGGTAATTTTGGATGAACTTTTTACAAAATTACATTGAGATTACACATTGCCCTTTTTGCAGAACTAATTATATATTTTTTTAAGCGAGTTTGCTCATAGATCAGAATCACAAGTAAACCAAACCTATGATACAAATAGGCAGCATTGCTGGCCCCAGCCCAACCTCCAGCCTAACATCCAAGAGGTCTTCCCACTTTGCTCACTCAACGTTGCTGAGCGACACAAGAAGCTGCTCTTTTTATGGTAAGGACGGAGGAGGCGAGACTAAAGGAAAGTCTCACCCATCAGCCAGACTCAACGCTACCTTTTTATACCGCTTCAGTGGCTGCAAAACCAAAAATCCCAGAATGCACCAGCGAGGTTTCTGCAATGCCCCTCTTTTAAATTGCTTTACACAGAAGGATAGAAAGAGAAGGAAAGACAGAAAGAAAGAAAGAAAGAGTAAGAAAGAAAGAGAGAGAGAGAGATAAGAAAGAAGGAAAGGTGGAAAGCAAGAAGATAAGAAAGAAAAAATCTGTGAAAGAAAAAAGAGAGGATGAGAAAGTAAAAGGAAGGAGGAAAAAGAAAATGAATTAAAGAAAGAAGGAAAGCAAAAAAAGGAAAGAGAAAGAAAGAAAGAAAGAGAGAAAGAAATAGAGAAAGAAAGAAAGAAAGAAAGAAAGAAAGAAAGAAAGAAAGAAAGAAAGAAAGAAAGAAAGAAAGAAAGAAAGAATGAATCTGCCTGGCATTGGCTGCCAGCTTCTTGCTTTGAGAAAGAAAGAAAGAAAGAAAGAAAGAAAGAAAGAAAGAAAGAAAGAGGAAAGGAAAAGAAAAGAAACAGGTAGAAAGGAAAGAGAGAAGGAAAAAGAATAAAAGAGAACGAAAGAGAAAGAAAGCAAGAAGGAATGACAAGGAAAGAATGAAAGAAAGAAACAGAAAGAGAAAGGAAGGAAAAAAAGGAATGAAAGAAGGCAATAATGAAAGACGGCCAAAGAATAAAAGAGAGAAAGAAAAATAGAGAAGGAAAGAAAGAAAAGAAAGAAAGGAGGAGAGGGAGGAATGGAAAGAGAAAGAAAAAGGAAGAAGGAATGAAAGAAGGCAATAATGAAGGAAGGCCAAAGAAAGAAAGAGAGAAAGAAAAATATAGTAGGAAAAAGAAGGAAAGAAAGAAAGGGAAGAAAGAAAGAAAGAAAGAGAAAGAAAGAAAGAAAGAAAGAAAGAAAGAAAGAAAGAAAGAAAGAAAGAAAGAAAGAAAGAAAGAAAGAAAGAAAGAAAGAAAGAAAGAAAGAAAGAGAAAAGAATGAAAAATGAAAGAAAAAAGAAAGAAAGAATAAAGAAAAGAAATTAAGAAAGAACTAAGTAGAGAAAGAAAAAAGTTAAAAGAGGATAACCTAATACAAAACAGTTTCACATGGACACAAACTAGTATGCTGTGAAATAGAACCCACCAGAAAAACGAAACACCAAAATACTCCAAAAAAAGAATTTACAATAGCATTGGCAACAGATGGGATCTGACAAAGATGGAATGTGCATCAGAAGCGTCCTAGTATCACATCAGGCTCTAAATACATCCATCACACTGAAGTAATTATAAATTCAAAACAAAAACACTGGCAATTAAGGAAATTAGCTTGTGTGCAGATGTGCTACTAATCAAAGAGCAAAAGGTAGTCACTAAAAGTGAAGCAAATCAGTGGCCTAAGTAGGCTGTCCCACTGCTCCATGCTACATGCTGCAGTGAGTGTAAGCAAAACATGAATGACACAACAAAAAACCAATGGATGAAGAGAGATGGCTAAAAGCCCCTATATATAGGCATAGTTTACATATTTAATTGAAATCACAATGTGTTGGCTAATGCCAGACCTAAAAAAGTACTGCAGTCAAAAATAAAACATGGAATCTGCCACCATCAGGTGGCCGGTCACACAAGCAGCCTCCTTATTAATGAAAACTATGGGCTTTCTTGCAATTACAAATTGAGAAGTATTGCTGGAGAGTGAACCCTGCTGAGGTATATTGCTCCTTTTTCCAGTTCATGATGACCCTGTCTGTAGAAATACCAGGATCCCAATTGTGAAATGAATGCCATAACTGGTTGTAGTAAGTCTCCTTCCCAGTGTAAATCCCCATTTGTAAGTGTACCTCAGGGTGCATCTCCTGTAATATTGATAATTCCAGATATGGGAATCAGTATTTCTGCCCCAGGCTGAATGATGCTCCTTGATTATTCTTCCTTGGCAAAACAGGAAACTAAAAACACACCAGATGGATGGAATATAGGAAGTGGCAGCAAAGGAGGCCATATAGACGTTGAAGAGGGTGGGGCTCAGGGAGGAACCCTGAGGAACACCACAGCTAATCTCCGTAGGTTCTGGGAGGAACGGTGGTACTCTGACTCGCTGTGTTCGGCCAGTGAGGAAGGAGCAGATCCAGTCCAGGGCCTTGTTGTGGATGCAGGAGATGGGTCAGATGCTCTTGAGGTCTTTCGGGTCCGATGATAGCTACTTCAGCAGGGGGTTGATCTCTGCGTGTTTCCAGTCGACAGGGAAGTTTGAGGTTTCAGTGGAGCAGTTGATGGTGCAGCAAAGCTGGGGGGTAGGTGGAAGCTTCTCTGTGGAAGATGTGGTACGGGCAGGGATCCATCAGGGCTTGGGCATGTCCTCTGTTGTGAGCGGGGGCCAGCAGAGCAGGGTCTATTTGGGTGTGACTTGATTATGTGCGATGGTGTGCGCTTGGTGGCCAGGTCTAGGAAGTCAAAGCTGTTGTAGATCTTCCTGATCTTGTGGTGGAAGAAGGTGCTCTGTTTGTTGCAGAGGTCTTGGAAGGGGGGAATGTCCGTGGTCTCGCTGTTGGGGCTAGCAAACTCCTTGATGATGGCGATGAGTTCCTTGCTGTTGTGTGCGTTGGTGTTGATTCTGTCTTGGAGGGCCATTTTCTTTTGGGTTTTCAGGAGGAGGTGGTGTGCGCTGATGGTGATTGGAAGGTTGCGTGAGTTTCTGAGGTTTTGTTTTTCCTCCATCTCTTCTCGAATCGTCTGCAGGTGCGTTTGGACTCATGGAGGGCGGGGGGTGAATCCGCTGGCTGTCTTGAAGCGTTGTTTACCTCGTCTTCTCTTGAGGGGTGGCATGATATTGGCGCAGTTAGAGATCCATATGTGGAGGTTGCTTGCTGCGGTGTTGGCGTCCGTAGGCGTTAGCGCCGTGGATGTGCTGAGGTAGTTGATGAGAAGATTTTCGGAGGCCTTGGTACAACTGCGGCTGGAGGATTGATGATGACGGTGATGTACAGTGGGCTTGTAGAATGTGAAATGTACACTGTGATGGTCAGTCCAGGAGAGTTCAGTGGTGTGGCTGTAGCTGATGTTCCTGCTAGCAAAGAAGATGGGGGTTATGTGTGTGTCCAGCTGTGTGAGCTGGCGCAGTTAATAGCTGTTTGAGACCAAAGTTGTTCATTTTGTTCAGGAGGGAGGTGGTGTTCTGGTCACTGGGGATGTCCAGGTGGTAGTTGAGGTCTCTGAGTAGGGTGTAGCCACTGGATGTAAGAGCCTGGGGTGCAATGAGGTCTATGATGGAGTCGGTGAAGGGGTGATTAGGGTCCTGGGGGCCTATAGACGAGGGTGCAGCTAAGGGTGGTGTTGGGGTTGGTCCAGGTATGGAAGTGGAGGTCATCATTGGGGCGTTAGAGTGTGTAGTCAGTTGGAGCATGCTTTGGTGGACGATGGCGATGCCTCCTCACGGTCATTCCTTGTGGGTTATCTTGTAGCCATTGGGGATGGCGATGTCCAGTCTGGAGCAGGGGTTGGTCAAGGTTTCTAGGAAGAAAGCGATGTCCAGAGAGGCGGCTACTAGTTCAACTGCAAATTCAAATGTATTCTTTCAGCTAATTGTCATACATTGTATTTGCTCATTTGTCCGCTGCCGGTCATTTATTTTTCAGTAATGGGAACTGACATGAGACCGTCATTTAGAGTTTGGTGGACAGGTTATTACACCACAAATGTGGCAGAAAACACTGTCTCTTTTTAGTGTCTGCCAGCGGAGCTCCAGTTGGCTACTCTGGTGGAAACATTAGATCGAAGACCCCACTGACCGTTTTCACCCTATTTTAGACTTCCAGGGAAAGCCTGTTAGTCCTAAACAGGACTCACAGAGTGTCGGGGCCATTCATTTGTTTTTCTTTTCCCCCAAACAAGCATCCTATTTTGAGACTGATGTCCAAGTACTATTGTCACTGGAAACATAAAAGCCAAGTACACTTTTTCAGCAGTTGATTCTCAAGGTTGTTGCAGAAGAGCAATCTAAGGCTTCCTCAGAGAGTTGGCATGGGCTGGAAACTCAATACTCAGTAACACACATAACACCACTCAATAAATCTTTGCACAGTCAGTGCTTGCACCTGTACATGAAGCTAAATACTACGCATAGAATCACACATGTAAGCACAATATGCAATTAGCAAAATAGTGTACTAAATAGTTATCCAAAAACAGTGGGGACTGTATTTTAAAATACCTCTTAAAGAGGGCCTTGCTGATAACCGATGAAGAGCTAAGCCTACAGACTTTGACAAATTAGCACACAATCAGTAATGAGGGACCACTTATTTTTGCAATTCATATAAAATGTTAGACTAAACACCTCCTAGGTTAAGCACAACAATATTTGACATATATTAGCAAAACCCAGACCACTTGACTTAAGAGCACTTTCCATAAAAATAATGAACAATTAACAATCAATGTACATTTTAATGTAAAAGCACAATTCTGTTTTAATGTCAGGTTGCAAAGCAACCTCTAAGGATGCAAAAGACCAATGATCTAACAGTACCCAATCATTTTTTTCCTGTGCAGTTTTTTGTAGGGCGAGCTCAACCTAAAGGTATTGGAGCACTTTGCATGAGTGCCAGTTGCGTTATACAAGGTTGTATTTTTTTAGACACAGAGAGATTAAGGGCCATATGTATCATTCAAAATTGCAATCGCAAATGCCGAAGTTCGCAGAATTTCGGCATTTGCAATTGCAATTTTGCTTAGTGGTATGTATGAGGCAAATCTGCGTGCAAAATAAGGAATCGCTAAATTTGCGATTCCTTATTTTGCAATTACATTTAAGGAATCGCAAAATTTGCGATTCCTTATTTTGCGATTGCATTTAAGGAATCGCAAATTTTGCGATTCCTTAAATGAAATGTAAGAAGCACCTAAAAAGTGCAAGTTGTAATTTGCGATTTCTTTGAAAAATGCACTTTTTTGCATTTTTCAAAGTGCAATGTGAATCACATACATGCCCTTAGGGCATGTATGTGCGCCACATGTGCACCCATGCTCATTTCAGGGGTGCAACAGGGTGTCCTTTTGACACCCTTGCACCCTTGAAATTGCATTCTCAATTTGCGATTCTCTAATTGCTAATCGCAAACTGAGAATGTCTTCCAATTCATTCCTATGGGCCTCTAGGCCCATGGGAATGAATGGGGAGGTATTCCTTAATTGCGAATTGCAATTTGAGATTCGCAATTAAGGAATATGTAGGATTCGCAGAATGTATTGCAAATCCTACATACATAGCATTTTGCGATTCTCAAATAGCGATTCGCAAAAAATCACTATTTGAGAATCGCAAATGAGGACTTTGATACATTTGGCCCTAAGTCACAGGATGTGGAGTCAATACGCAAACCTGGTTTAGCCCAGTTCCATAAATTGCAGCTCCGGCCATAACGCCACATCCTCTTCTACAACACATCATCTCCATCATACAGAGAAGGCCCTATGAGCTCCATGGGGACTTAAGGTACTATTCCTCTGCCGCTACTGAGGTATTTGTGGTGGCCTGATCCTGCTCCTGGCTGAAGTATCAAAAAATAGAGCACTGAGGACCCAAGGTCACACAGGTACCAAAAGAACGAGTAGACAATCATGTTTAGGATTTTCACATGCAGCCACTGCCTCTGTCTTCCCATGTACCCACTGCATCTCCTGAGATGCCCAAATGTGGCTGCTTTTTCCAAAGATATCTCCATTTCCAGTGTATTATTTTGCACAGAGTTTAGGCCTTTTGCTCCTTGTGGTGGGTTCCAGCCACTAGAGCAAGCTTACAGGTGCCCCCGACCCCAGAATTGGTTGATCCTAGGTCTTTGTTATTCGTGCGCTTCTGGGTCCTTCTGCAAAGCGCAATGGCAGCATTTTTTCCCACAAAGAGTTGGTCTCTTCCATCAATCCAGATTCCAGCAGAGGTAGGACCAAAGGCCCTTGCAACACTCCTTAGCAGCTGGATTGATGGTTCCACAAGGCAGGCTTCTCCTCTGAGGGGTGAAGTCAGAAATCCCCTTCTTCAGACAGTCTAAATTTCCTAGCATGGAACTTGCTTAGGAAGCCCCCACTTGGAAAGAAGCCAGCAATTAAAGATACTCTCTCTGGTACTCAAGTCATTCCATTCCACCTTACCCAGGGGCAGTGCCGTCTTAACGCATGGGCATGCTGGGCAGTTGCCCAGTGGCCCCATGAGCAAAGGGGTCCAATGCAGACCAGAATTTAACACTCAAATATCTGTTAAACATTTGTATTCCTGTGAGTGGTTGTGTAGGCAGGGCCCAGGGCACTGCTTTGCTCTGGGGCCTATAATGCTGTTAAGATGGCCCTCATGTGAGTGGGTCATATCATTGGTCCGCAACAATAGCGTCACGCTGACTGGGGTTTCTACCTGCTTTTTATCCTTTTTTCGCAGAAAGCAATATGAATTCCGGAGTCTATCACTGGAGCAGGTTTCAGTTAACTGCAAACATTTATATATTGCACCAGAATGTCAGTCTCATTTCTTTGTCACTCAAAGTGTACGCACAAAGGGAGAGTGGGGCTGGCAGCTCCTGTCAGAGAGCCCCAAAACAAAGGGACTAAAGACTAAAGACAGATACACTTCTTCGATCATCTACCTGTCTACGAGTTGGGGTAACCTCTCTGGGGAAGAATGGAGCAGGGAGGGAGCAAGTCCTCTCTATACAACCTATGCCTCCATTCCTCCCACGCTCTAGGCAGTGGCATAACGAAACTTGAGGGGGCGCCCCTGCAAAGTGCATGGAGGGGACCCCAATGCTCCAGACCCAGTCAGGAGCTCTCAGGCCAGGTGCCCGCTGCCTGTGACTAGTGCAGAGGAGGGACCCTGGAGCACGGGGGCCACCCACACACCGCGGGGGCTGCGGGGGCTATCGTTGCACCACTGGCGCTAGGGTTCTGTCGACTTCAAAGAGCATCAGAAATACTTTGGAAGAACCCTGCAATTCATATTGCTGACTCGCAGGATCGCTTCAACAATGGTAAAAAAATAGCATGTCTTACTCTCTTTCTCTCCCCGAATATATTCACCCTAGGAAAATACATGCATAAAGAAGGAATAGAAAAAAGGTATAAAATATCTGAAATGGTCAAATGAAATATTTTGTCTCTTCCTGAATCACTTAGAAATGTCATCAAAAATCACTTAACAGCTGTAAAAAGAAGGATTTTTGCATCTTTGTATTCACAACTGTAAGGATGTGCTGTAGGCAAAATTCAGTTATATCGTTTGCGACTTTGAGGGAATAAAATGGGGTGATTAAGCTCATCTGTAGTAAATACCAAGAATGAGGAAACATAAAATGTATGCAATAAAGCAGAATCGTTATAGAAGACGTTTGCTGTCTTAGAGTGCTTTCTTCCATAATTCACTTACGACTAAGTTAGATTAAATAAGACACCCTAAGAGTGGCGAAGATGTGACCATCAGTGTTAACAAAACCCAATTTAAGCGTATTATAGTGAGCTAAAAAACATTAATGCACAGCATTTGATCTCCATTTTAGCAAGCGTTAAGATACTTAACAGACAAAAGGAAACATTATATGTCACAGTCTAAATCTGATTTGTGTTACAAAAATTAAGTTAGTGTAAAGAACACCACAGATTGGCAGCAGCATTTGGAAACACAATTTTGTGTCTGGCAGCATGTAAGCGAGCAGTTGTCTCAACCTTTAGTTGTTATTAGCTATCAAGGTAAAATCCCTTAGGTCTGCACCGTCTTGTTATTTTTCATTAGCATTTCATACCAAAGGTACTCATCTTACAGGAGGCTGTCACACAATCACTAGTCTTTCTTCATGGGAAGTTCTGTGAAAAATACAATAACTGCTTTGCTTGAATGATGGAAAACTGGACTCAGCCAGATTTACAGATTCACCGCCTATGATATCGCCAGCGAACGCGCAAAAAGTACCGCTGTTTAGCGTGAGGCATAGCCTTGCACCATAGAGCAAAGGAAAGCGAGCAGTGTTGCATGAGATATTTGCATACAGGCGACACCCTTCAGTACAGCAGCAGATGTCTAGCCACATTAAATATGTGATTTCATGTAAACCAACCTGGAGCAGGTAGATACAGTGGCGTAACATTAGCCCCTGCAGTCGCCGCGGGACCCAGGGGGCCGCCTCCGGACCTGTGCATGGGCGGCAGGCCCCTGGACTGAGAGATTTTGGCTATGTCCTTCAAGTGCTTTGCAGGAGGGCCCCCTCAAATTTTGTTACACCACTGGGTAGATATCTATTACCCATTGTTTGCACTTGATTCACTTGGTGTTAGGTTTTGAGGTAACACTAGGTAACCCCATTAAAGTTGATCTTGCTTTGTGTCAAAACCTAGGGATCACTGGGCATCTCCTCAAAAGTGACCCTTATGCATAAATCAGGTTTGACCCTTCGTAGAGTAAAGCAGTATAGTGGTGTACAAGGGTCAACTTTCAGCACTAAGGTGCCTATTTAGGAGAAGGTTTGCTTCACATTTGCACCACGCAATGCGGTACAAGCGCAATGCAAGCTTTAAGTAAGATTTATGAAGCCAGATAAGACAAGTTGATGGCTCTAAGTGGCTTCATAAATCTGGATTAATGCAGCGCAGTGCAAATCGCTGCATTGCATTACTCTGCCCTAGGAAGGCGTTCCATTGGTGTTGCATGGGTGTTCCCATGAAACTCCCATGGTTTTTGACGGATTCCTAGATTTACCAATATGGGTAAACCTGAGAATGTAGAAAAACCAAAGGTGGTGATGGACGGAGCGTTGACAATACAAACACTCACCCCCAGTCAACTGATCTGGGTTTAATCCATCACCGTTCTTTAGCTCACTCCGCCACCCCAGTTCAGACATGGCCATATGCAAATCAGTCTGACCCTGTGCCTCATGGGAACAGTCCAGCCCGAACTGCCAAGCCATGTCTTCCCTGGACCGGAATCAAGCTTCCCAGGACCGGTTTCTGGCATTACAGCCGTCTTCAACCGGGCTTGCTTGACTCCAGTGGAAAAGTGAGCAATGGACTCACATCTGAGCATACCCTGCCAACTTAGGGCAAACAAAGAAAAACCAAAGGTGGTGATGGACGGTGCGTTGACAATACAAACACTCACCCCCAGTCAACTGATCTGGGTTTAATCCATCACCGTTCTTTAGCTCACTCCGCCACCCCAGTTCAGACATGGCCATATGCAAATCAGTCTGACCCTGTGCCTCATGGGAACAGCCCAGCCCGAACTGCCAAGCCATGTCTTCCCTGGACCAGAATCAAGCTTCCCAGGACCGGTTTCTGGCATTACAGCCGTCTACAGCTGGGCTTGCTTGACTCCAGTGGCAAAGTGAGCAAGGGACTCACGTCTGAGCATACCCTGCCAACTTGGGGCGAACAAAGAAAAACCAAAGGTGGTGATGGACGGAGCGTTGACAATACAAACACTCACCCCTAGTCAACTGATCTGGGTTTAATCCATCACCGTTCTTTAGCTCACTCCGCCACCCCAGTTCAGACATGGCCATATGCAAATCAGTCTGACCCTGTGCCTCATGGGAACAGTCCAGCCCGAACTGCCAAGCCATGTCTACCCTGGACCGGAATCAAGCTTCCCAGGACCGGTTTCTGGCATTACAGCCGTCTTCAACCGGGCTTGCTTGACTCCAGTGGCAAAGTGAGCAAGGGACTCATGTCCGAGCATACCCTGCATTGCTTTACTCTGCCCTAGGAAGGCGTTCCATTGGCATTGCATGGGTGTTCCCATGCAACTCCCATGGTTTTTGACGGATTCCTAGATTTACCAATATGGGTAAACCTGAGAATGTGCCAAAATGTTACGCCTTCCTAGGGGAGGCGTAACAAGGAGCAATATCTCTATTTCTCCTTGTTTCTTCCTCTTTCTATGTGCACATCATTCTGCAGCACACATAGAAAGAGGAATATGCCTCCCAGGATTGTGTTTATGCAGGATGGTGTCACTTCCTGCACAAAAATAATCCTGCATGCAACATAGGCACACTTGCACCATAGTACAAGCATGCCTGCATAAGTGCTAGGTAGACCATTGTGCGCCAGCGCATGGGAAAGGAGAGGAATGCATCGTATTGCCTTAAATATGGCACATTCCTGCCCTTTCCCTATCGCGCAGTGCAGCACAGTGAGGTGACTTAGTGCGCTGCGCTGTGTGATTTTTTCATAAATAGGCCCCTAAGGAACTTTAGCTCTCCAAAGTTCAACAGTACGGCATTTAGAGCCACATTGCACTGCAAGCCGCATGATTCCATCAGCCGAGCACCCTTGCATAGTAAATATGGGCCATAATTTTATTGTTTACAATCCAAAGCTGAATTTTATTTGGTAGCCCAAATTACATAATTCTAGAAGGCAATATGTCAGTTCTAAGTCTAATCTCTAGACTGTATAACTTTTAATTATGAACCCTTGTGCCACAACCACTGTAGTTTTAATCCTGTATATTTAGCAGATAGATTTGCTGCATTAGTCAGTCTCTATAGGAAGTAGGATGCCAAGGTCTACCTGGTGCATCGTTATGAATAAACAAAAATGAACAAAGAGTGGGTGCAGTCTTCACTCTGCAATGACTGGTGTACCTCCCTAGAGGCAAACCATTAAGTATGGTCCAATGGATAAAGGCATTACTACTGACAGCCTTCATTTCCATGATCCCGCCTTTACATACTCTGCCACATACCCCAGCCTAACCCACTTAGGGCAGGTGCAGTCATGGTTGTGTGAGGGAGGCTGATGGTCAGCAATCCCTCTAGAACTTTTCTTTCAAAGCTGCAGGTCCCCTATTAGAAATCCCATATAGAGGGTAACACTTTAGATAAAACAGGCCTATTGGCATTATCAAAGGTCCATCATATTACAGAAACAGCAAACCACATGTCAAAAACACCATCATTTTGTGGATAAATGCAATAATCGATGATAACCATGTGGAAATGCAATTATTAATATTAACAAAGCACATCAACCTTGATCAGTAATCACGATCAACATTGGTATATCAATGAAGTATTTTAAAATAACCATAACACGTGTCTGTGTGCTTCTAATATACTCTCTGACCATATAAAATACAACCATAAAAATAGCCCCTGGGCAGCACCACTTTCAAGGCACATAAGATGCAACCATAATACCAGCCTCTAGAGGGTGCTGCATTCCCAACTGTAGAACAAATGCTCCACCCTTGGGAGTGTTTTCAAAAATAATTGAAAATCCTGGAAAGTCATGGATTCCTCGACCCTGCAAATGTAGGGTAAGATTTCAAAGAATTAAAGGAAGGGGGGCTGTTATGCTCCTACAGCCCCCATGCACATTTCTAGTGTTGTCAGCGGTGCCCCTGTCCTCCTGGGGACATCACAAGAGCTGAATGGCATTATGGGGGTGTTCCAGCCAGGACCAGCTAATATTGTATTGGTGACTCTCCTGCTGTAATGGGGAAAGCCACAACATTTTTCTTTTCTCTTTTTCTTTAGTTTTAGGAGTCCCTGGACCCAATCGGGTCCCCAAACCTGCTGGCTTGATGATGGGAAGCTTGGGGAGCCCCTGGCTGCTCCAGCCAGCTCCCTGCACTGCTGGCATTCTCCTTCGGTTGAGGTCCAAAAGCCACCAGCGCTCTTTTTCCCTGCCCGCTCCATGCAGACACAGGCAAGGGAAGCGGGTAGAGGTAGCCTCCATTTTGCATCACCCTCCAGGGAGATGGGGACCCCTGGAGCAAAAGTCGAAATGGGGAAGAGTCCCATGCACGCCTGCTCTCTGAAATATATGATTGCATTGTACACACTCTCGATCTTTGCTAGTGGATCATGGGTCACCAACTTTTAAACCGCCATTGCTTTGGCCCCTGTTTGGTTGATTTGAATGTTCCTGGGTTCATTTTGCTACTGGTCGCAAGCTCTAGCCACCGGGAGCAGTTCCAGCAGAACTCCTCCAGGACTAAAATGTGGTTTAATCAGCAGGGAACTGGTTTCACTTGTTCCTTGTGCCAACTTTCCTCCTGGTCTTTTGTCTCTGTGCACAAAAGTCCAGATCTTTCTTCCAACTCGTCCTCAGGGGGCATAAGGGGACCAGCCTCACTGCCTTTGGAGAGATCCACTGGTCCTGGGTTGAACTGAGAGCATAGCCCTTAAGTCTTTTTAGGCATAGGGAGTTTCTCCTTCCAGCTGTCAATGGCTGTTGCAGGTCCCGGGTCCAGCAGTGAATAGCACAAACAGCACCAAATGCTCTTTCTCTCCATTGCAAGAGGTTTAAAACATGTGTGGAAGGTTCTAGAAGCCAGGCACCCCTAGCCAATCCTATAGTGCCACATCACCTCTGTCCCAACCCTCCTATACAACCTGCTGGGACAGTTCAAGATGGCATCATCTAGGAGTCACTGGTCACATCTGCTCTTGGGGTCTCAGCACCACGCCTCGGTGATATCAATTTCAGGGCCTTTCCTATCAAAACTTCAAAGAGGCTCTCCCCTCCTGTGTTGGCTCCATTTGTTTGAGTTTCCTCCTTTGTTCAGTGATGCTGGGTTGTCTCTAGCCCTAGTACAGTGTGACAGGTATTTAACAGATGTAAAGTTTTATCTCAACCCCTTCCTCCTCTGGAGCTAAGGAAGCACTGTAAATTGCTCTTTTTGTGTGGGTCAGCCTTTGTTTCCTCTTCTGGGGAGAAATGTACTTAACTAGGTCCGGCAGGGTGACAAAAGACCTGGGCTCTGATCCTGACCTGAGCCAGAGAGATATAACAATTCTGGATGTCTCTTAAAATTTACATGTATGGTCTTGGGGCCAGTGAATATGAACTGGGTGTGCCTTTTCCACCCCAGTCTCATTCCTCACGGGATTTTGTTGGCTTAGGGCAAGAGAGACTGCACACTGAGGCAGACTTCCTTCCTTGTATAGATTAAAGTGTCACTACAGACAAAACAGGAAATCACGATGACTTTACCTACTAATTTTATAAGGCTTATCCAATGTCAAGATCCAGCCCTGCAGAGTCTCCCTGTGCCAGGCTACCTGTGTGTAGTTCCCAGGCTGCGCACAATGGTAGTCTCACATGTGCAGCCCACACATATGTGCACATGTGTGTGAACATGTTCTCACATGTAACCAGTCAAGTGCCTCTTACCCTAACTGCGTCGCATTGGCCTTATCTTAAAAGGCAGACACTGGCAGTAAACACAAGCAGTCCGTTTGCCATGTGATTACCATGGGTTGTAGTGTAGTTCCTATATTCCCAATAGGCTCGGTGCATTGGAATAATATATTCAGCAGTGTAGACGTAGGACTGAGGTCGACTAGGTCTCTACAGACTATATTAGACTTAAGGTTTGCCAGCTAGCTCAGAGGTCACTAGAAACTTTCTCGAATAAAAGAGGAGGGGTTTAACCACCCTGGATAGACAAGAAGGGATTAGCTTCTGACAACCATAAAACATGACAACTTTGCTCCCTTAGAATAAGAGTGTATCTCTAGAGTCGTGTGAAAACAATAGACAGCTATTTCACTCAGTCAATCGTGCATACTTTAGTTTCACCAGAGTGCAGAGAAAAGAGAGACGGGCGTTTTCAATAAAAGGTGTAATTTATTGAGCAGTCTTCTTTCTCATGCAAGAGAAATGAATTGCCATAATTGCAATACTTAATGTAAAGTAAAGTGCGTACAGTAAAAGGAGTATTATGAAATAATACTGTAAAAGCATTGATATGGTTTCTTAGCCATAAGATACTTTAAAATGGATAAAATATATACATACATATATACATTGACTAACGTACTCAACTGGTGCTTCTAAATACGCCTCCCCCGGTGTACCTGACCTAAGCCTAATACGTGGGAAGGAGTAAGTAAGTAGCAGTTTAAGTTAAGTTGGTTTTGCCAAGAATCTGACTCAAGAATTCTCTTTAAGGGTTTAGTCAGCTCCGTACCTGGGCAATAGAATGCAGGAGGTCTGGAATCTCTCTTTCAGGACTCGATATCCCAGCAGCCCGCGAAGGTGGCTGAGTACACAGGAGCTGGATTTCTCGGCAGGAGAAAAGACATCGTCTCTCTCAGTGCGTCAAAAGGGAGGGGCAGCGTCCGTGGGCTCTCGCATCAGCTGGGCTCTCGGGCAAGTAGATAGCTGCTCGGCTCCAAAACCACCACCGTGTGTTTGCTTAAGGTAACGTTCGTATATTTATACCTGAAAGGTGCCGGGTTTGACGTAAGGTTGGACATAAGACGTCAATAAAGATGTCACTAAGAACTGGCCGTTCTTACAGTGCTCACAGGAGTTCTATGACAAATCAAAACAAAAGCCATGGGGATTTCCCAGGTTGGTGAAGGTTTGGTTTGTTTAGAGAACTCGTTGTGCTTTCTAGGAGTCCGGGAAAGTAGTCTTGCTTAATGTGACAGCATGGGCTACACTATGGATATGATTCTTATGCCATTATAGGGATATTATTGATTATAACCATACAAGGGCATAAAATAGAAATATCGATGTAGGTTTCTAGATAAAAACACAATAGGGTGAGACACATGTAGTGAGACTCACCTATAACAAAAAGTTCAAAACTGGGTGATCCAAAAAGCGAAACATCTGGGCATATTAAATGGGTAGAATCCATTTTGCAAATGTCTTTTTTTGCTTGCTGTGAATACAGACATGCATTCTACTATCAGACTAATATGTCAGAAATGTAAACAAATATTTGCAAAGCTAGTAGATCTAACTGCTAAATTTAAAGTGATTCATCATTGTTAAATATGCATTTGTGTCATTGTTTGGTGATTCGGTGAATTTGATAATGAGTCAATCGTTGGCTGGAAGTGAGAGTATGAATGGATCAATGAATAAAAGAGTTTTATATGTTAGGTAGGTCATAGATGAATAAATGGCGGAATAAGTAAGTATTTGGATGACTTTAGGCAAAGTAAACCAATCATACAGACAAAGGCCTTGGGCATCAGTAGTAATAGGCCTCATCTACGAGTCCCCTGGAGTGTATTGCAATCTTTATTGCAGCCAGTAAAATCTTCTATACCAGGGTTTGGAATTTACCAATTTCAGAAATAGCACCTATTCATAGTTTCCACAGGTACATTTCAGATGTTTTGACCCACTAAAATGTATTTGTGGTGCAGACATTCTTGCTCTAAGAATTACTGGGTGCGGTCAACTCCACCTCTCTTGGCATTCTGTGCAAAACAGATGTTTGGGCCATCATAATATAGGCTATATTAATATAAAATAGCAAATATTAATTATATTATGCCAGGGCAAGACTTACATCAGGGTTGGACATTGTTGTGACTTCATCGAAGATGGTCACAGAGTCAATTCAATTCAATTCATGAAACTTTATTCGGTACATACAAGATGGCCATAAAAGCACAACAACAAATGATAAAAACAGGTAAAACATGATTACAATCAAGAATTAAAAACATGATTCTTAAAATAACATACTTTTACGTGCCCTAATAGACTGATTTAAAAATGTAGCAGTAAAAAAACAGATATTGTCAGTTTCCAAATTGAATAACAGACTTATTGCCTGGTTCACTGTACATACACCATGTTTAACAAACAGGGGCTTCAAGTAAGCTATCATAAAATTCATATACAATTTGCAGATCAATAAAAAGTGCAAGGTGCTTTGTTTGGTGATGCCGTCACACTGGCACGGCCCTGTTGGATGTTTCTTAATACTCGGCTGGGCCACTAAATGATGTGCTACTCCAAACCTCAGTCTTGTTGGCACAAACTTGTGGGATGGTCTTGTCACCAAACTTAAATATCTGGGAAAACCTTCATTGATTTTATATTTATGGTCACTGAGTTGTTTCGAGGTTGCAGCCATATTAGATGAGGTTGAATCCAAAATGAGATGGATCTATTTTGACCTATGCATAGCTGTGTAATGCTCTTGCTGGCTGATGCAAAATGTGAAAGGAATTGCAAAAAAGCAATAGCTGAAGTGGGATGATCCATACAAGTAAGTGGCAGAAGTGTAATGAACATCAGCCCAACCTCTGAGTATCTGAGTGTAGTGGTGACATGAGTTGTAGCAGACAGCTAAAGCTATCAGACCTAACAAGCATTGGCAAATGTCTTGGCAATGGCAGAGCTCCGAGCTATTGGCGTTGTCAATGTAAAGGTTGCATAGGTTCTCCATCAAACATCACACATTCCTGTGCATTTCACTGTAGAAAAGCACATATGTGATCGCACTAACACAGCCTACTCGGGCGAGCCCGCTTTTGGCAGCAGGATAATCTCCAGGCCTTGCTATTATTGTGGTGATTGTCACCTACCGCTGTAGATAGTGATGTAAGGCCCAAGGGCACGCTGGGTTGATACTGCATGTCTCTTCGAGACCACGCATGCTCACCGTCTAGAGCCGAGATCTAAAAACTATAGAACTGACTAAGATACAATTGCATCACGGCATGGAGATTCCAGACAATGTTGCCAGAGCAGCGAAACACATGTCCTCGGTAGTTAACTGATCGAGGGATTTAGGAATCAGAGATTCATTTTAATAACAAGGGAAGGGCGGAGGCGCAATAATTTTTGTGGAACTGGGGTTTTCGATATTGGGTGAAGCAGTTACCCGTGCTGTATTCAAAATCAAACACCGCTAGGGTTCCCTCACTCCCCAAGAGGAGAGGTACTTTTTTGATGGCAAAAGTCTTGAGTTTCACGTGGAGAAGTCAATGGCAAAAACTGTAACCACTTTATGCTTCAGGTACAATGCCGGCCATCCCTCACAATTACTTTTTGTGCAAACCTCTTAGTTATATTTTGTTTACTTTATTCTGTGTCTTCGCAATAAAATGCTTCTGAAAAGAACAAGGTGATATTAAATTTATACAGTACAACTATGCACGGCGCACATATGTATTTAAGGCCAATCATGGTTACCAAGGAAGTGAAAAGTGTTAGTAAATGAATCGGATTCTACCAGAGTACCAGGATGTACCCAGTTTTCTCAGTTCACATCGCAGCTGGCAATTTGGTTAACTTCAGAAGGATCATATAACCCAATAATTAAAAAGCACGTACTTGGTTGGGAGGCAGAGTACCTAATTGCTATGTGTTAAATATTTACACCACTCTTGAAGAAAAACTTATGATCGAATATTTTGTCCTGCACATATACTCAAACGATATCAAAGTTCAGTGATTGGGACTTCATTGCCAGAGTGTGGGACAGGTGACAAGAGGGGCCATTTGAATAAAAGAAGAAACCAGGCGAAGATCAAATCCGTGTGTAGAGAAAACAGTACTGCTGAGAGGCACTGATACATTCGTTCTTGCCTTTATAACTTGTGTACCCCTTTAACAGCCATCCACCAAATAATGTAGGGCAAAGGATGTAACCTTAGGCATAGAACCGTTGACCTCGTAGCTGGGGAACCGGGTTCGACGCTCAACATCCTGTGATTCTGGGTAACTCACTCAATCTCCCCGTGCCTAACAAAAATGAATGCGTCCATCTGTAACATCTTGTAAAGTGCTCTGATATCCGATATCTTCAGGTCTTGATTTCGCTATATAAAACTCCCCCTCCCCCCCCACAACGACAGACTGCATGCCTGCAACCCACCTGCAAAATAACCAAAATAATAAACGCCAGAATTACCATTATCAAAAGGGATGGGAAACTTTTGCATTATCAAAGACTGGTGTCAGGAAGTTTAAAAGCATTTACATAGTTCCATCATAGGCACAAGATCCCACCCACACCACAACAGAGTAGGCATGTATGAATAAATACACAACCCAACTTTTGTTTGGAGAAAATATTGCTGCAGGTTTATTTCATACAAAAGTATGCAGGTGGGTTATCTTACGGGCGATCCAAGGGCAGGCAGCTGTACCAACTTATGCTACCCTGCCCGCCTGATGAGCCAAGCACTGTGGAAAACCCAATCAGCGCTACCCTTATAGGGGTGATCCCCTTACTGGATCACGTGACACATTGATCTTTTATTACTCACGCCGCTTTCAGTGCGGAGCGTAGCAAAGCAAGCACCCTTTTGTTCAGGCCCACAACAGCCCGAAGGACTAACGGGCGCCAACGCCATTGTTCCAGGACCCTACCATGAGGCTCCTGGGATTTGGCTATGGCACCCCTATTATGCTCTTGCAGAGGTATCCTTCTGTACCCAAGCTGCTTCCAGATCGCTCTTTAACTCTGCTTGCAACGACAAAGAAAACATTACAACGTCCTCTGCAGTTTGCCTGCCTGTCCCAAGCCGGGTACGCGGTAGGGTGGGAGACGGCGAGCCAGGCAACAAAGAGGACCTAAAATGGAGGGGGAGGCCTAAATACCCTCCCCCACTCCCCACGGAAAGCCGGAAATTACGTTTCTGGCACGCCCTGTGAGGGGACTCCTCCTGGAGACCCGCAGTAGTTAGTGGGGGTGGAGAAGTGCCCAAATGGATCTAAAAGTGCCGCCCTCTTAGGTGGCCCCCTGTGATGGCCATGGGCAGCCGCATTTACAGGAATAAAATCCATAGAAGTGTAACATTTCTGGAATGTTTTGAAAAGGCAGTGCACAATGGAGTTAGAAGAATGTGGTGCAGTAACCAATAGGTATTTCAAAAGCTTTGCAAAAAACTTGAGTATGTCAACGAATTATTTTCACAAAAATCACTAATTAAGATTACATGAACAATTACTTACTGGAGGAATGCCACAAACAGGTGCACACATAAATGTGTGTCCAGCCAGAATTTTTGAGCAGGTAACTGAGCGGCCGAAAACATGGAAACCACAACCCTTGCCCGTTGTATTTTTTATGTATTATACTTCTTTTGAAGGAACAGAATCTTTGGTATAAGTAATAACAAGACAGAGAATGCAAATGGGTATGGCTGAGTTAATCACTCACACCTGTCGTGGGACAGTTGCAGGGGTGCAGGGAGCAGGCAGCCAGTAGTGTCCTAAGCTCTGAAGTGAATGTATTTGCTGGGAGCAGGCAACTGCAGGTGTCATTAGACCTTAAGCAAATGAATCTGCAGGGACGCCTTTCACCAGGAGAGAGGGGCTGGAGGGGAGGGGGGGCAAGCAGCTTAAAACACAAGCGCTTGCTGAAAACAAACTAAACCATGAGAGAGGGGCTGGAGGGGATTAGGTGAGGATCGACTGAAAACACAACCACTTGCTGAAAAGAAACTAAACCAGGAGATAGGGTCTGAGGGATGGAGGGGACGAGGATTTGCTGTAAACACAAACGTTGCAAACTAAAAAAGAAGTCCCTTAACGCTATCTATAATGGGAAGAGTAGATGAATGTTTGCAATTGGCTGGTGTGCTCAGACGACGGGTAAAGACAGGAAGAGGCATGATGCATTCAGGCCTTTACAAATGAGGAGTAAGATTAGGGGAGTGATGATGGAGCCAGCAAATCAGAAGCTTTTGGGCGGGCTGAAGTCCATGAAGTAGATACAGCGTGTCTCAATTTGACACAGCACACGCGCACCGTCTGGAGTTGATACCTAAAAAGGATAATAAATGAGCTAATGCTTCTGTAGTTTTCTTGGTTCTTCAAAAGAGTGTTGACAACAGGAAACTGCATGCTTTGAATGACTTTGATCCCCTCTGCTTGTTGTTTAATTCGCAGTACTTTTCTTCTTTAAAAACTCCCCTGAGCTCTCTAGTACTAGACAGTTTCTCTACAGACAGAACACTAGTATCTACCTCTTAGCCACAAAGTTAAATGTCTGATGATTTGTTGTTATTTTTGGGACAGTGGGATTAAGGATGCAGAGAGTTGGCCAGGGCTCTTGTGCAAAGAGATCATATTTGAATATAATTATCGGTTTTCTTGTTTTAATAGTGACATCAGTATGTATGTATGCATGTATGTATGTATTGGTATTCTTTTATAGCGCGTGTCTGTCACCCAACGGGTATCCTGGCGCTTTGACTGAAAAGATCCTGCTGCGCACCCTACTGAATTAGGAACTAAGAAGAAACAGTCCTAGGAAAGAGATGTGTCTTTAAATTTTTCTTGAAAGAGACAAGGTCATTCATACTTCTCAATCCTAGCGGAAGAGTGTTCCATAGTCTGGCTGCCGTGAAGCTGAAAGATCGGCCGCCCAGCCGTGATCTCAAAACTTTAGGCACCACAGCAAGGTAAGCGGACGCCGAACGAAGGGATCTGGACGGAGTATACCAATGAAACATGTTCTGAAGTGGTACTGGGCCTTGTCCGTGAAGGGCCCTGAATACAATACATAAAGATTTAAAATCGATCCGTTGAAGGATCGGTAACCAGTGAAGGTCTCTTAATGCCTGGGATGAGGAGTCGTAACGGCGGCGAGCAAGCGCTAGTTTGGCTGCAAGATTTTGCACCCGTTGCAGTTTTCCTACCAAGGTGGCTGGTGCTCCAAGAAATAGAGCATTGCAGTAGTCCAGGCGGCTTACGATGATGCTCCTCACCACCTCTGGCCTACTGTCCATGGGAAGCATCAGGAGGACCTTTCTCAACATGCGAAGCAATCCCATGCAGGTACTCACTGTTTTATTGACAGCTGCATCCAGTTGGAGATTGGACCCAAACATCACTCCCAAGTTGCGGACCGAGGTGGAAGACGCAGTCGTACTTTGGAAGGAAGGTGGCCAGAAATCCGGCGGAAGAGGTCTAGGGACGCGGTCAGTGGTGCAGTGTAAGACTTCTGTCTTAGAGCTGTTAAACTGCAGCGAGTTCTGAATCAGCCAGTCCGCAGTTGCGAGCATGCAGCGGTGGAAGGTGTCAAGTGTCACTGCTTCCTTGCCCTCAAGAGAGAAGACAAGTTGAGTGTCGTCTGCGTAGTTCGTCACCGCTATGCCAAAAGATCTGATCAGCGCAACTAGGGGCCGCAGGTACAGGTTGAAGAGGATAGGGCTGATGGCTGACCCTTGTGGAACACCTTGCGCCACTCTTCTGATGTTGGATTTGAACGGTGGCAGTGCCACTACCTGGTGGCGGTTTCCAAGGTAAGATGTCAGCCACTGTAGGGCAAGGCCAGTTACCCCTACTTCCTCAAGTCTGTTAATCAGAATTGCGTGACTGACAGTGTCGAACGCGGCCGACATATCGAGCAGCACTAAGAAGGCTGCTCTTCCATGGTCGGCTCGCGTCCTGAGGTCGTCAAGTACAGTCACCAGCGCTGATTCCGTCCCGTGGGCCGGTCTAAACCCGAATTGGACCTCGTCCAAACAGGACCCAATCTCCAGGTATTTAGACTGATGTTTTTTGACCCACGTTTCCAGAATCTTTATTGGAAACGGGAGCAGGGAGATGGGACGATAATTTGCAGGATTTGCCGGGTCCAAGGTGGGCTTTTTAAGTAAAGGGGAAACCACGGCAAGTTTCCAGCAGTCTGGTACCCGTGCTGAGACCAGGGACTGATCGCAGATGGCAAACAATGGAGGGAAGAGTTCATCCCGGAAGATCTTCCAATGTTTATGCGGTAGTGGGTCTAAAGGTGATCCCGACGACACACTGTTGGCCAGGGAACAGAATTCCTCAAAAGTTGGGGAAGGAATACAGTCCAACTTGGCAATGCTGGAGGTGGAGTCTGTAGTAGATCTGGAATGCGTTTCCGTGCGACTCTGAGGATTACCGCCAGATGTTACGCCTAGATTATTCAAAATGGCTGCGATTTTATCCTCAAAAGCCTGTGCCAATGAGTCGCACAGAGACTGAGATGCGGTGATGGTATTAATCGCACTAGCAGGGCATGACAGATCCTTCACGATCTTGAATAAGGTCTGTGATTTGTTAACTGCCGCCCGCAGGGATTCTTCCAAAAACCTGGCCTTCGCACATTTGATCTGTGCTTTATAGATGGACAGGGCCTGTTTATAAAGGTCCCGATCTGAGTCCAGATATTTCTTTCTCCATGTGCGCTCAGCCCGCTTGCATTGGAGTTTAAGTTGAAACAACTCCTCGGAAAACCATGGCATCGCCGGTGTGGACCTGTTTCTTATTTTCATCAGTGAAACAGTAAATACAATTTTACTGGCTTTTTTGGGTGTTAGCTGATTTATAATTTGTAGTTGAGACAGTACCGAGATGTCCTTTTCCTGCTCTATACAGAGTAAAGAATATGGCTCCAACCTAGCTTGACACCCACCGTCGAAGAGGAAGTTACTGCCCACCCTGTCTCATATGTGGGATCCAAGCGTGGTCAAGGCTACCACAAAAGGCCCATGGCCATTTAGAACTCTCTGATGGTAGCCATCAGAACTACTGCCAAATTGCCCATTCTTTTTGTTACCTGTTCTCTCAAGGTCAATCGCCTCAACTAAGTAAGCTCAACAGGGATGGTTACCCTTAATGGCGTTGCCTGCGTTTTTCAGCTGTAGCGCAGTGGTCATAGTCCAACTAATTCATAAAAATACAAAACCTTTGTCTCTTGAGAGCCCTGTATGTATCTCTCCTCTCTCTCTCTCTCTCTCTCTCTCTAGCCTTAAATCTCTGTTCCGAATGTTCACTTGCAACTTTTCTCTCTTTCACTATAACTCTCTAGCACAACCCAGAGCACCCCTTCACCTCTCTCACCTCAAATCAAATGTGTAATATACAAAGAAGCAAGATAGCAGTTGTAAACGTTCTGAGAGAGTGACAGGATGAAGAGTTACTCAGCTAAAGGCATGTTTTAAACTCATTCTGGGAACGTGTTCCTAAAGAGTTCATTGTTATGGAGTTTCTAAAGTTTTAGCGTAGCTGATCAAGGTATGCAAGTTCTCTTCCAAGGTTAAATATAGGACCTCAAAGACTAAACATACAATCAAGAGCAATGGGTAAGCTCTGCCTCTCTTCAGGATACATTCATATTTGTTTTGCAACTGCAGATATATATAAGACAGCAAAACAGTGACAAAAATGGAAGTAATTCCTACAGCCTGAAATTATGGTATGGGATATCCTCTGCACCCAACACACCATTACAAATTCTCAGAGTGAACGTGTTTGAGCATCAGAACACATTGTTTTTATCAAAGAGGCAGGATTTAGTAACACTAAATGTGATTTGACATTAATTGGTCAATATAGATGGTGGGTCCAGAGGATATAAAGTCCAGAAAATCAACAGGACAGAATATCATCCAACGATTATGAGGGACAATATATCGGAAGATAACTATCCATATATTTTCTATACCTAACTCAACATCTATGTACCTTGATGATTTATATATACCTTCAAGGTATATCGATGTGGAGTTAAGAATAGTAAATCCTTACCTCTCGCTGTGAACATTCCTTTCAATATTTTGTACCTCGATATTATTGTGATAATATTCTGGACCAGTGATATTCGGGATTTGACAGTCCCAGCGACAATATTATGGATTACTAGGCCTGTTGTACAGATTTACCCCTTTGATATCAAGTTTAATCCCTTCTTCTTTTTATGTCAGTACACTCTTTAATTTTTGAATAGCATTCATGTCTTTGCTCTTAAGATATATTTTATGTCCAAATATGACCTGCCCTTATATGAAGTGACCTCAGAATGTGGGCTGGTAGCCATTATAATGCAGATGCATCACAGTGGCTCTCTTGGAACTCGTCGTATCCATCAATGCGGACCCTTGACTTGTTTTCTTCACCAAAAGGCTGCATGTGTCTAAACAAGGATCAGTGTAAATTCTCACTGTGTGGTCATTTTTTTATTTGATTTGTTCTGCTACCCAGTAACAAACTCTGATTGACTTTAACCAAGGGTTATTCTGTAATTACTCAATACCCTTTAGCCAAGTAAAGATAAAGCAAAGTTAATACTCAGATTAATACTCTAGGAAAAGGTTATCGATTTAGAAAAGCCCCATTATTGTGCCTGTTCCCTCCTATCTTAATTATGAGCCATGCTTATTTTTCTCTTAGACCATATCTTCTATTAGTTGACACCGTCTAGTTCCAGTGCTCTGGCCTAACGTTCTTTTAAGGAAGTGGGACAAAACTAATTTTCATATGTCTACAATAGCTGGAACATTGTAAAATTTGCAAGGTGGCCACATTAATGTAAAATTTAAATGGGGCTGGTTTCAGGAAGAAGTTTCCTTATTTAAAAAGACACTCCAGAATGTTGGTCAGCTGACCCTTGCAGGCCACCATTCCTGTGAGTGTGACCAATCGGAGTGAGTCGCAAAATGTGACCTACCTATTGAATATTAAGTAGGTTGAACTGTGAAGCACGCTGATTGTGTAGTTTGTGAACTGACCTAATAGTGCATAGGTCGGTTCACAGAATGAGTCTCTGGTCCTAAAAAGTAGACCTGTAAATTGGGTCCACTTTTTGGACCCGAAAATATGGGTATACACCTGTTACAACGCATTCGTTACTCCGCACTACCATTACAACACGACTTTTACAACGCATACCATTACAACGCATTGCGCTGGGACGCGCTCTAGGATAGGGAATAAGTATAATTTACTATCCAACACCTTCCCTAGGGTCCACGGGGACTGGAGTTAGAATAGTAAATTATACTTACCACTATCCAGCACCTCAAAGCGCTATGTGTTGTAATGGTATGCGTTGTAATGGTCGCGTTGTAATGGTAGGTAGTTGTAACGGTATGCGTTGTAACATGGTACATCCAAAATATGTATATCTGGCCCCTTAGTCCCTATTAGCTTAAGCCCAGGATAAAAGGCACTAGATTCTGGATGGAGGCATTTTACTGCAATGAAGCACTTGGAGTAGACATTGGTAACTGATATTGTATCCTGCTGAAACATGCAGCAAACTTTATACCTTGTTGTAGGTCTGGGTGGTGATGACTGATTGGAAGAACGCAAACAGGTTTGTTTTTTAATTGTTCTGACTCCAGTCCTAAATGCTTTGTCCCACAATTTCCTGCACTAACCCCATTGAATTCAAAATTGGTGTTCTTCTTATGTTGGATTCATCCACAGACAATAGTTCAGGTACCACATAAAACAGAGCTGAGCTGCACTTTTATCTATGGAGAGCCTTGTATTAGGGTTGTCTTGTTACCAAGTGCCTGGTTAAAATCAATACCTGTGTTGAGAAGAAACAACTCTTAAAGAGATTATTTTGTTCTTCTTGTCAAATCTGAGACCTAGACATGGCAGAGAATATGGATTTGACAGATCATCCCTCCGGGCAGATTTGGTGAATACAAGTCCTGATTTCTTTGTGCATTTTTGGAGTATTTGCATTTTTGAACCAAAAGGTATTTGTTAGCTACCCATGCCTTTTCCAAACATGATTTTTGGAATATATGTCTTATTGTTCCCTTAATCTGTGGGATACAATAAATCCATGGTGTTGCTGGAAGGGTTCACCAAATTCTCCCTTGAAGATATTGAACTTATTTTTTGTCTGGGGCAATATCATCTTTCTCATGTCTACATTTTGATATGAAGCTTGACCAACCACAGTACATTATAAAAATCCCAGGTACATATGTTAACGTGATTAGCATCTACTTCACTTTCTTTCAAAAAATCGCTGTTGGGGGAGGGCAAAAGAGGTGAAATCATTCTGGCCAGTTACAGGTTCTCTTATGAGATTTTTGCATGTTTTTCAAACCAATTCTATTAGTTCTCAATACATTGGGAAACTATATAAGGATCATTATCTGCCATTGTGCACCGTTCCACACTTTTGGGGTCATTATTGCATCAAGCTAGGCACAATCACTTGATTTTCACCATAATGTCTCTCAATTGAAATTTATCATCTTGGAAACTGCGACCCAAAAAGAAGGATTAGACATAAGTAAATATTTATTAAGAAGAGAGAACTTTTGGATTTACAAAATGAACTTGATAAAGCCCCATGGGCTAAATGATCGGATTGAATTCTCGTGTTACTTATGAATGAACTGATGTAACATGTATTGATGCATAGCAATATCTAATGTTTTTGTCCCTTATACCAATGATAATGTTAATGTTTTTGTCCCTTATACCGATGAATATTCTTTTAGTCCATTGATTGCAGGCATTTAGTTTCCGCTTATTTTAATATTTTATATATTTTGATTGATTTATAGCACAGAAAAGAGCCTATGGTTATCGTTTATTTACGATATCATGGAATACACTTCCGTCGAAACCTGAGAGAGTCTGTGTTCTATTTTTATTATTAGCTACGTCGAACGTGGACGACCAATCAGGGCGTTCCACATTACGATGTACACATGAAAACACGAGCGTGTAGCTCGCGAGGTAACAGAAACCGTACGCATTCAGAGAGGGAAAGGACAGAAGAGACTCGTACGTCTCATGTGTAAGTGTTCCTTTTGAAAGTCGAAAATCTGGAGTGGATAGAGATTTCTAAGAGTTTCAGAAAGACGCTTTGACTAATGTCTGATGCGCTGGTTATATTTTTTGTTTGCAGTTATGCCACTATCAACATACCCATTATACCTAGGAATCTGGCATGTAAGTTCTTAATTTTTCGTTATCATTTTCTTGATATGTAACAATGCCAAACACATCGGTAACGGGCTGAATCTTGTGCCATATGAAGATTATTGGTCATTACTTGTTAACCATGATACAAACGAAAGTATATAAATGATGATAATGTTTACTAGTCACTCTTGAGATTATAAAAGAACTTTATTTGTCTTCTTCCTCAGTAATGTTCCCCGAAGAAGGGCACTATGCCCGAAATGCATAGGAGAAATTAACACCAGATATATATGAATGGATAAAATTATGTGAAATGAACATAAAAACCTTTGAGCATAATCGATGAAATAAAAAACTTAATTGAATCAAATTGGATTAACATTTTTTGTGGAGTCCTTGGGAAAAACACCCAGGTACAAGAAGGTGTGCGCTAAGGGATGGGACCAACTGCTAGCTGGAACCACATGCTTAATTAACTTCATGAAACACCCTGGACACGAGGCGTTACCTCAGTAGCACCCGTAAATTAAATAAAATTAGCATTCTCGCCGTAAAGACAAGGTTGTGCACAAATCAAACACTATATGCAATATCATCTTTCTCATGCCTACATTTTTATATGAAGCTTGACCAACCCCAGTACATTATAAAAATCCCAGGTACATATGTTAACGTGATTAGCATCTACTTCACTTTCTTTCAAAAAATCGCTGTTGGGGGAGGGCAAGAGAGGTGAAATCATTCTGCCCAGTTACAGGTTCTCTTATGAGATTTTTGCATGTTTTTCAAACCAATTCTATTAGTTCTCAATACATTGGGAAACTATATAAGGATCATTATCTGCCATTGTGCACCGTTCCACACTTTTGGGGTCATTATTGCATCAAGCTAGGCACAATCACTTCATTTTCCTTTAGGATAAACCTCGTACCAGTGAAGAGTTACATTGTATGCAGTTTGTTCCATAACAAAAAGAAGAATTGTATAACTAGGAGGGACAGTAGAGCCACTGCCTCACATATGAACTTACATTATGGCTCTATTGCGTTATCCAATCTATCCGAGTAATAGAGACTGGGCGTTAGCCCATAGAGCATTGTGCTATATGATCTGCCACAGCAGTGTACAGGTCTTTTTGATATTCTTAGGTCACCTTCTCCATCTTGTTTCATGGTGATCTGTCATCATTACTAACAGTTGTCATTAATAGTGCTGTAATACATGGAATTCTGTATCTTTGTATGAATGGCAGTCTCTAATTTGTTTATAATCAGCAACTTGTGATACACCCCATTGCCTATTATAAAGAAAAGATGTAAGAACTCAACTATTATAAGTTATAACAGCCACATTTTTATGTCGCAATGCCTGCTGCCAGCGCCAGTGAAAGGCATGTCAGGTCACAGACTGAAGCAGCTGTTAAAAGCAACAAAAACCTAACGTTGCTTTTCTTTCTTCTACTCAATTTTAATAGCTTACAATGCCTAGCAGAGAGAATATGTTTATTTTTTGCACTCCTTAGAGAATGCTAGAATCTTTCTGCATGTTTATACACTTTCCGAGCTACTACAGCTTTTGTTTTTAAATATTTACCTGTATTGAACTGTTTTTAATATCTGTTTGCAACAAATATCTAGTAGGTTTTAGATGTATTTAATTTTGCCCTAGAGGTTATAGTTTTATACTTCATGTTTGAGAACATGTTTGCTCTTGCATATGAAAGAGCTACACACCAACCCTTCCAGGGGTTTATGGGAAAGGTGATGATATGACCCTGTATTATATGGGATAAAGTACCCCCTGACGGACATGATAAAGATATTGCAAGTCATCTCGGAGTTCCATAACCATATTAAGGAACTCCTCTGCAGTGGAGTACTTTATCCCTTATATATCTTCCCATACTAGAACAACCTCCTTAAGCCGTTCTGAATGGAGGACTTTCCGAACTACACCAACGCAATGTGCCAGCCTTCCAATGAATTGTCTTCCAGGTCTGCCTGTGTTCCCCTCTGTATTACACTCACAGAAATTGCAGTTTGTCCTGGTGTATTAGAACTCAAGAAAGTCCTTCTAATATGCATGATAGCATGATAGGTGGCAGGCCTCCAGAGATACACAAGGAAGTGGACAGGCAGGTGGAGATGACGGACGGAGAGATAGAAACATACAGGACACTTTTTGAGCTTTCAATGTCTATATATTTCCTCTCACTATTTCCACTTTAGTTTTATATACGTTTATTTCATATTTTAAATAATTTCTCATTACTTCACTCGTTAATTTGATAGCTGGTAGCTAGTATGAGAGCCTGTGCAGTGAAAACATTTCAATAAATGAAAAGATGTCTATATTGACTTAGAAATGGAACAGATGATAGAACATTTTGAACATTTTTTACTTTATAAATGTTATAATCTGCATATGATTCTTGTAAACAATTTTGTCATTGTGCATTACTTATAAATAAGGAATGCTATAAACATCCTCATTTAACATCTGCCTTATTTTCCTGAGATATATTTTTGGTTCTCCCACGTTTGTGAAAAACAACAATGACATTACTCATTATCAATCTCATTCAACTACAAAAAACAATACTGGTAGGAAAGTAAAAATCATATTATATGTGAATGTCATTAAGAAACACCGCAGGAAAACAATCTAGGAGGTCATAAAAATCATGCAACAATCTGTTGTGGGGACTGGTTTGAATGGCAGTACATTTTTTCACCATTCAAGCAGTGTTTCAAACTCATAAAGGAGGGAAATAAACAATAAACATAAAATTGGCAATTATTAAAGTTCATCTAAACATACCCAATTTGCTAAAGTTATTTTTCCTCTCTGAAATTGTAAATCAAAAGAACATCACGCAATGCAACACACTGTCAATATGTGCACTGCTCTGATGGAAAACTGCGTTACTACGGAGATGAGCTCTGAGGGACACATCATTAGTAACTCAGTAACAGTGGCATTGTCATTTTGCACCCAGGATGCAAAATTATCATTGGATTAATTGTAATGCTATAAAGGTGTCCAATCTAAAGGTGAATAGCATCAGACAGCCCAAATTTCCTAATGTTATTCCTGAATTTGTAGAAGAGAAATTGCTCTATATTTGTCCATGAGAATTTGCCTTAGGTAATACATATTGCACATTTGTACATGGTACTAGTTCATTTGGGTGGAAACTGCTGCTTCTGTCCAAATAGGTGTTAAGAGGTAACGTGTACTTTGGATTAGTTTGTGTTTCACAATAAGACACACCCAAACCAATAAAACGCATTTACACAACTTAAGCTTTCGAAGCTTCTCTCCCCCAAAATCCAAAAACAAAAACTTAAGTAGTATTGACAAAGCCAATGCCTTTGTTCTTTGTACAGGGCATACACATGTGCACACAGGCAGGGCTGAACTGAGACCACAAATCAGCCATGGCAATTTTATCGGACTGGCCCGGTGGGGGTACCAAGGGGTGGGCAAGGGCGTAAGTGTGAAACACTGTTGCTTAACTAAACTGGCCCCCAGCACTGCTGCTTTCATTACTGTGGGCCAATATTGCAGCACTGCTGCAAAACTGGCCCTCAGTAAATAAAAGTAGCCTCCACCGCTCCAAAACCGCCGCCTGAGAAACACCTGATGGCCGCTGTGGGTAGTCCGGCCCTGTACACATGTATTCAACACGAACAGTCCGATTAACACAAATTGTGCACACATGACAGAGCAACCGACATACACCCATAAACAGAAACCATTCGATTTTCTGCGGGCTATGCATACGGTCCAACAGTTATTATATTCTGTTTTCTGCTTTTCTAGCGCTTTATGTTGCTCTCATGTCACCTCAAAGTGCTAGAAGGGGGTAACAGGAGAAAGAAAGGGAAGTATGAAGAAAAAACTGTAGGAAAAGGTAGTAACGAAGGAGCAAGGGAGGAAAGGTGAGGAAAATCAACAAAAGAGAGGAAACAGAATAGAACATGATGAAACGTTAGGAATCATAGTATATGCCAAGGTAAGCCACTTAGTGCCAAGAACCTATGTGCATAGACCAGCACAACACGGCCTTCTACCCAGAGAACAACCATCAAGGAACCAATACCATCACAAATACACGCAAACAGCACACATTCAAGCACAGACAGAGGAGCAGACCAACAAACAGAGGGTCATCGGTTGTTGGTCAACCTAAAGTAAGCTTCAAGCACACTTAATATTTACCCCCTTTGCTCATAAGATTAAACATATACACAGCACAATTAACTACCTTCACTCTTTTCACACTAACATATGATACAGCTTTTTACTCTGGTTAACTTACAACATTTATGATTCATGCTCCATTTTGTCCGTGAGGCTGTATTATACCATGTGAATAGACGCATATTTTCATGCCTCCCTAGAATAGCAATTGACTGTGTTTCATAGAACTCTGCCACAGCCAGTCCCAAGCCCAGCTATGAAAGGAAGAGGGCTATGCGTGGTGCTAGCTACCCCACCATGTAAAAAAAATCCTAGCTACAGAAATGTCAACCAAAAGACATCCCAGCCTTGGAAAGAGAGTAATCTCCTTCATGAATAGGTATGGTGCCCTGTGGTTAAAGTCAGAGATCCCTGGAAGTCACAAAGCTGATCCACCTATTTTCGACCAAGACTATCACAGTCAGGATATGGAATGTGATGACAGACAAGAAAGCCTCAGTGGCAGTGGAGATGAAAAAATACAACCTTGCTCTGCTTGGCATCAGAAAGACCAGATGGACACAGTCCAGACAGAAAGGACTGGCTCCACGAGGAATGCTGCTGCCTTATTCTAGACACGAAGAAGAGAACACACCACACACTCAGGGAGTCACACTGATGCTAACGCCAGAGACCAACAGAGCTCTGATTGGATATGAAGCCCACAGTCCCAGAGCTATCACAACAACCTACTGCACAAAGAAAAAGAGGATCAACATGAATGTTATCCAGTGCTATGCATCTACAAATGACAGCAAAGAAGAGGAAAAAGAACAGTTTTGCAACAGACTCCAGTTAATCCTGGAGAAATACCTTGAGAGCGTCATCACCATACTGATGGGGAACCTAATGCAATGATTGGCAGCAACAACATTGGGTATGAAGAAGTCATGTGCAACCCTCGCCTTGACAACATGAATGAGAATGGTGAAAGGCTTGCAGATCTCTGTGCCCTGAACAGACTGGTGATAGGCGGTAGTATAGTCCCTCACAAAAGAATACACAAGGCAACGTGAGTGTCACCAGCCAATTCAACAGGAATCACATTGAGCATGGATGCATTGCCAAGATGTTCCAGAAGCCCTGGAAGTTGTGAGAGTGATGAGAGGAGTGGACGTGGCATTAGACTATCACCTTATGGTGGCCAGGCTATCGCTAAAGCTGAAGAAAGCATGCATGGAACCAACAAGCCAATGCCAGCGATATAACACCCCCCTCAAAGATTCAAAGAAATGGAGTGAATACTCAGTCACCATCAGTTTCAAGTCCTGCAAGAGCTCAAGAACGACAGAGATCCAGGAGACAAGTCAAAGGGAGAAGATCAAAGAAACAGTGACATCAACCTGCCAGGAGGTACTGGTTTCAAGAGACAACAGCATAAAGAATGGATCTCCACTGAGACTCTCTGTAAAATTCCAGAGTGAAAGGAAAAGAAAGATGCAGTTGATACCAGCCAAACAAGAGCAAAAAAACCTGAAAGCTCAAGGCGAAAAAATTAAAACCAACAAGTAAGCAAAGAGAAGCTTCAGAGCTGACAAGTGAAGATTCACCAAACGTCCTGTCACAGAAACCCAGGATGCAGCAAACCATAGAAACTTGAAAGAACTCTATGACATAGCAAGAACATTCTCTGACAGATACAGCAAGCCAGAAAGACCTGTTAGCAACAAAGCTGGGAAGACAATCATGGGTAAGAAGGCCAACAACCAACATGGGTGGCGCACTTTGAAGAGCTGTGTTGCATTGGTGAGTACAGTAATAGTAAAGTATGATGTGATAAATGGGTTTGGAATGTTAATGAGGATATTTATGGAGAGTGGTAAAATGTTCATATCATTATGATTATGCTTCTAGAGAAGATACTTTTGTTGTAATTGCCTGCTTCTGTCTTGTGGGCCTGTTTGATACAGTAGAGAGGAGGGTGTGCTGTGCCTGTGGGTGCATGCTAATGAGACGTGGTGTCCTGTGCACACGGCGGTGATGGAGCTGATTTTATCTGCAGGCATTGCTTTATTATTGTGCTTCAGACAGACTGCATTTAAATTGCCACGCACCTTTTGGGGCAAGTGAAAACACATGGCACATAAGACAGGAAATGAGGCCTATTCAGTCTGAAATTCTTTTGGTGAATTAACATGTGTTTTTGCAGTGTAGAGAAAAGTGGCTTTTTTTAGCTTTGAAGATTAATAGAGTGTGTTTCTCTTTTCCCAGCTCATCCTTGTAATCCAAAGTCACTATTCCTGTCTTAAAAGACTTTGGCTTGTTGCATATTTTGATAAACATGTTCAGTTTAAAACACCTCTTTATATTATGTGTGTGAATTAACAAATGCACCAAACACTACACATGGGGCTAAACGCTTTTTTGCATGAAATGCTATCTAAAACATTAAAGCATGTTACTGTGTGCGCTGTATTAATTGTGTGCGCTGTATTAACTGTGTGTGCTTTTAAAATTTACACTAAATGCATAATAATGCTATGTTGCACATTGCACATTTATTTTGCATGTTGTCACAAACAATAGAAAAAGCTGCTTTAAACTAATAGCTTGGCTAGGTAAACATTTATAAGGGGTATTAGTATGGGGGAGGGAAACATAATGGGCTGATTTATTTGAAATTAATACTCTATTTTGTTTGCTTTGTTTTGGGGCCTAAGAGAACATGGCTGCCTGTGAATCCATCAAGGCTATGACTTGCATTAAAGAGAAGAGAGCATGCGCAGACTGTGCCAGCTTTCCTTAAACAATGAAGGAGTCAAGGCCACTTTGAACATTCTTGTGATTGTGCCAATGTACCAGTTAGCTAAAGTAGCCTTCTAGCCTGTGCTGTGACAGGAAGGAAGAGGAAAGGAAAGAAACATTTTTCTTAGCAAATGTTGCAAACTTATAAAATGTATTTACTCATTTATGCTTCTTTTGTTAAAACTGGTATGCTCTAGAATTTTCAATGAGTCAGGATAGTGAGACCTCATGCCATCGTGGCTGACCAATCAAGTACAAGTTTTTTCTGAAGATGCAACATTTTGTGTAGTCTGCCAAGAATTAGAGTATAAATAATGACCTCTCTGGAGGCGTGGTTGGCTTTTTAGCTCAGCTGGCTTTTTGCTCATTTTGGCTTTTGGGCTCATTAGGCTTAGGCTCTGTTTCATTCATATGGGTTAGGTACGAGATCGTCACGAGTGCAGCCTTGGGAGGGAATTTGCGTCCGAGGAGAGTCGGGGGGAGGTTTCTTGCTTCCACGTCATATTTTTGGCACGGCAGGCCACACTCCTTTGAGGTCTGTGAAGGACAGAGATGCAGAAAGCAGCAACAGATAGAAAGGCTTTTTTTAGAATCAGATGCTAAACTTTAAGTTTATGCTTTGACTAATTAATTAGGTCTGAAAAGATTTATTTGTCTAATGCATTTATTTCTCTTTATGGGAGATTTTTGAAAACTATTTAATTAATGATTAGCCTTGCAAGATTCTTTTTCTTAGAAACTCTTTAAGAGTTTTGAATGACATTTTGCCCCACATTGTCTTTTCCACATGTGATGCTTATATGCAGACTGTAATATGTTCTGTATTAATGCTATATTTCCTGTTTTCCAAATTCTGTAACCTGATTGATATTTTACTAATGAATTAAGGGTCAGAGAAAAACTTAACTTTTGACTCGAAAATAAAACCCTTAAAAATACTCAACAACTCTCTTTATTGGCTTAAATAATAATTGCATTTTTGACTGTTCATGTTTATTTAAAGTCTGCCTGAAGGTAATACATGGTGTCAAGGGCCCAACACCTTTTTCAGTGGTAAATAGAGGTAGCATGAGGGTTTTTCCTTGAGAAATTACCAGAAGAAATTTACCGCTTCATCAGCGGCATCCTCACCGGAGAGTGTGACTACACGTGCACTCAAACGAATGTGACATCACCGCTTTACAAAGAAAAAAAACACTAGACCACTCATCAGTGAATACTAGTGCGTCTATGTTCACCACGCTACAGAAATAAAGCATTTGAATTGTGTCTCAGTGAATATGAGCACATCTGTGTTCACCATGCAACCAAAATAAATAATTTAAATACGTTGATGCCAATTTGTCAAGTTTTTTTTTTTGGTATATGTAATATTTAAATACTAGATTCCTAACCCACAATTCTTGGTAGTGAACAATACCAGTTATAACAGAGTGAATTCACAAAGCTATTTTTTTGTACTAAAAAGCACAGTTTATCACAAACTATAATACAGCTGAGAATTAAAGTATTTCAAATATATTTCATGTTCAACAAGTTTTTTTTGCTTCTCTTAGCTCATCTTACCATTAATCAACAGGGCTAATTCAAGCATTTTTAATCAACCTGCATTGTTTTTAAAATCTTCAGGAAAACATATGACAAAATAGAACTGACACAGGTCATTTGAAAATCATTTCATAGCCATTGATGGTACAAAAAATTGATTCTGAAAGAAAGAAAGAGTTGATGTTTAGCTTGTTGGGAAATGCAAGTCAAGACGTTTTTGATAACCTACTGGAGGCTGAACCGTCTTTTGGACAATTTGCCCCATTGAATGAATATGAAGAGTTGGCCTGGGAGTGAAATTCCGCTCCGCTCGTAGAATTTTTCCCACTCTGCGTTAAGTTGGCAAGCGCAAGCATGGAAATTCTTACTCCAGACCACCCCCTGCAAGATTTGAGGAAGCTGCCGTGTGGGCAGAACATCTACTAAACCAGCAAAAACAAGCTGCGCCCTCCTGGGCTGTACATGGTTCCGTTCACACTGAGTTTCCAGCGCAGGACAGACACCCGATGCTAAAAATCAGCACGAATGGCGCAACGAACTGCACTCCCCCACTAGCAGAACTCTGCGTAGTGCGGTGGAATCTTTATGTCCATACAGACTCTGCCCAGGCATAATGAAGAGCAGTAAAAAGAATGGAAAGGCAATTTACGGAAGCACCAAGTGTCATGGTTGAAAGACATGCAATTTTTTTATATGAGAAAAACATGAACATGAGAGCACTGAAGAATACAGTGCAAGTTTGCGCATACTTGCTGCCTCATGTGAATTTAGAGACATGATGTATACATATCTAAGAGATCAATTTGCGTTTCAATGTTTCTAAAAAAAATACAGGAGCGACTTTTGACATGCAGCAACCCAACATTAAATGAGGTCATAGACATAGCTAAGGGAATTGAAAGATCCTTACTATCTACAAAAATATTATATTCTGAACATGCACAAAAGCACACAGTAAATGAAAGGAAGAGGGCCTTAAAAAGTGGGGATCTTCCTTTGCTGCTAATGGAAAAAAGCACATTCAGTAGCTCTAACTTTTAATCTGTTACAGGTGTGGATCAAAAACACATTTATAGAACCATTAAGGATGTCCTGCATTGGGAAAGAAATGTATGAAAAGCCCAAAAATAATTCATTTTGGGGTGGTTTGCCGAAATGCACAGTTATCCAGTAAGATAAAAGTGACAATTGTATGAAGAGATGTTTTTCTAACATTGTACTTAAAGTTGATTTTAAACGAGCTAGATTCAAAGGACCATTAGGTATGGTTCACGGTTGTGTTGCAGGGATTCTGCACACATATAGAACTATGCACAGGAAAACAAAACCTCAGTAAATAGGGGTATACCAACCTACCAGACACTCTTTCGCTCACTCACTCGTACTTGTCCACAATGCGAGTAATCTGAGAAGCGGCATAGTTTAAAATGTTTATTCCAACTAACGTGCTCCATGGTGCAGTACGGATCACTGACAGAATATCGAGGAGCCAAATATCGACTTGCCAAAATATCGTGGAAAAAATATAGCATGCCAGAATATCGAATTTCTATCTTCAAACAGGTAAGTACAAAAATATCGACTCCAAAATACCGTTGTAAAAAATATAGACAGTCAAAATATCGATTTTTTTAAATGTCATAAAAGTAATTTAAAATTAATATAATAATACATACATATATATATATATATACATTTTATTAACAAAACATATACAATATTTTCAATGTAGGATAGCGAGAGGGTTAAATTTACTATTACCACTCCAGAGAGTGCAACAGTAGAGAAAGCATTGGATAGCTTAGAGGTAAAAATTACTATTCCCACTCCAGAGAGTGCAACAGTAGGGAAAGCATTGGATAGCGTAGGGGTAAAAATTACTATTCCCACTCCAGAGAGTGCAACAGTAGGGAAAGCATTGGATAGCGTAGAGGTAAAAATGACTATTCCAACTCCAGTGAGTGCAACAGTAGGGAAAGCATGGGATAGCATAGGGGTAAAAATTACTATTCTCACTCCAGAGAGTGCAACAGTAGGGAAAGCGTTGGATAGCGTAGGCATAAAATTTGCTATTCCCACTCTAGTGAGAGCAACAGTAGGGAAAGCATTGGATAGCGGGAGGGTAAAAATTACTATTCCAACTCCAGAGAGTGCAACAGTAGGGAAAGCATTGGATAGCGTAGAGGTAAAAATTACTATTCCAACTCCAGAGAGTGCAACAGTAGGGAAAGCGTTGGATAGCGTAGGGGTAAAAATTACTATTCCCACTCCAGAGAGTGCAACAGTAGGGAAAGCGTTGGATAGCGTAGGGGTACAAATTACTATTCCCACTCCAGTGAGTGCAACAGTAGGGAAAGTGTTGGATAGCGGGAGGGTAAAAATTACTATTCCCACTCCAATGAGTGCAACAGTAGGGAAAGCATTGGATAGCGGGAGAGTAAAAATTACCATTACCACTCCAGAGAGTGCAACAGTAGGGAAAGCCTTGGATAGGGTAGGGGTAAAAATTACTATTCCCACTCCAGAGAGTGCAGCAGTAGGGAAAGTGTTGGATGGCGTAGGGGTAAAAATTACTATTCCCACTCCAGTGAGTGCAACAGTAGGGAAAGCGTTGGATAGCCGGAGGGTAAAAATTACTATTCCCACTCCAGAGAGTGCAACAGTAGGGAAAGCGTTAGATAGCGTAGAGGTACAAATTACTATTCCCACTCCAGATAGTGCAACAGTAGGGAAAGCATTGGATAGCGTAGGAGTAAAAAATACTATTCCCACTCCAGTGAGTGCAGCAGTAGGGAAAGTATATACTTCATATATGAATTAAATTCAATGAAATATTAATACCAATTACAAATAATATAAAATAAATAACAATTTTATATAATATATTAATTAATCAATTAAAAATACAAATGAAATTTAATTATTAAAAAAAATTACCTACTAATACAAATTATTTACCAATTAACACTAAATTAATAACAATTAATAAAAAATTCAATATTACTACAAAAATAAGCAATAAATAAATTAAAAAATTTAATTATTTATAATTCAATTACTTCCCACACTATTCCCCTATAAACGAACAACCCACTACTGAAAAGAAATTAATAAAATTAACATAATTATCAATTAATCAATTAATTAAAACTATTGACCAATTATATTTTAATTAATTACCAATTAATAATTAATTAACAATTAATTCAAAATAAATACCAATAAATAAATTAACATATTTAATTAATTATATTTAAATTGCTTCCCACCCTATTCCCCTATAAACCCACAACCTGCTGCAGAAAATACATTAATTTAATTAACATAATTATCAATTAATCAATAATTAAAATTAATTACCAATTATATTTTAATTAATTACCAATTAATAATTAATTACCAATTAATTCAACATAAATACCAATAAATAAATCAACATATTTAATTAATTATATTTAAATTACTTCCCATCCTATTCCCCTATAAACCCACAACCCGCTACAGAATTATATTACGCAAAAATAAATACAATTAAATTAATTAATTAAAATGAATTATAAAATAAATATACACTTTTCACGCATATAGTAACATAAAAAACACTTTAAAAAATTCATATTAACTTACTTACCTCAAATTCGATATTTTTGTTGTCTATATTCTGTCCATTCGATATTTTGTCCATTCTATATTTTGGGTTCGATATTAATGCTATTCTATTCGATATTTTGCTATTCTATTCGATATTTTTGTAGTCTATATTCTGTCCATTCGATATTGTGTCCATTCTATATTTTTAACTCAATATTTTGGCCAATCGATATTTTTTATTTGATATTATGACTGTATACCGTACAGTACATGAGCCAATACTAACAGCAAAATGCATAAACACAATATAGTCAGCATTGTTACAATACCATAGAATACAAAAAGGGATATCATGTTATAAAAAACAGTGGAAAAGGACTAAACGATCTAACCACCCTCCCCATGGTAAGAGTTAGTTTATTATAAAAAAGAAGACCTCTGGGCTTCTTCAGCGGACCCCATGCCTCAAGGCATAGAGGTTCACATCTCAGGACAAGCGCAGCTCTTCTCTTAGGAAAGGTGTCTCACCAAGTGCCTCAATACTTGTTGCGTTTGCAATATTAAAGCACACAATTTCCAATAGTGCAGCTGTGGGTAGCATGTTATGTCTAGCTGCGTGGGACTGACCATTACGGAATAACAAGGGGCATTGTTGTTTAACCTTGAACAGCGTGTGCAGAATAAACCTCAGAGCACAGCAGAGAACGTGCAAGATTGACAGTTCTTATGTGAAAAGGGCACAAACAGGGTTTTGCAAAATATATGCATGCAGTGTTGTGCGCAAAATCAGCCTCATGGCAGCGAAGCTTATGCTTACTTAGCAAATGTTGAAAATGGACCTATAAGTCATACAACATTTGTCAACCCAAAAGCATATGGCAAATTTGATATTGAAATGTTCGGATATTTAAATGACATCCTCCAATTTAAAGGACGGTCCATTAAGCCATGAGAGGAAGAGATCTTGTGAGATGACAAATTTTTGGTAAGCTTGGTATTTTACCCAAACCAGGTTCTACAGAAACTATAGAGTTAAGGGATATGCCTGTTCTCAGTGTAGAACAGGAATGTCTGGATGGAGGAATAAAAGAAGTATTAGAAAAACATAATAAAGTGTTTTCATCACATATTGGATGTGTAAAAGGATTGGAGCACCTTATTGACTTAAAAGAAAATGATATACCAGTGACCCACATAGTTCGACATGCACCATTATCTGTCAGAAAGGAACTAAAAGATTTATTGACCACCTAATGTAAAGGTGACATTATTGAGCTTAATGATTCCTCTGAATGGGTATCAGCAGTGGTGATCACTAAAAAACCTGGAGATATTACCCGTTGAGTATACTTAGGATCCCTGAACAAAAACATCATAATAGTTTGTCAACAGAAATACAAGAAATGCTTAATTCGGGTAGTGGCTCCTCATATTTTTCAATAATTGATTTAAATTCTGCGTATCACTGAATAAGACTATCCGAAAGTTCAAGAGAACTTAAGCCATCCGATGTCTATGATTACCTTTTAGTCTGGTATCCGCTCCCAGTGTATTTAGAACATTTATGGATCACCTCTTTGATGGCATGTAGGGTGTCCAGATCTTTCAATATGACATTATGATTCATGCTAAAACCGTGAAGGAACATAATGAAATATTGAATACTGTTTTGAAAATACTTGAAAACAGAGGTACGGAAGTAAGCAAATCCAATAGGAAGTTTTTGCAAACTTTAGTCGAATACTTAGGGCATAAGTGTCTTATGCAGATATCAAACCACAAATGACCCATTGAAAACACTTAGGGAAGCACGCATACGTTTTAACAAAGATTCTTTGAAATCATGCCTAGGCATTTGTGAGTGCTACACCTATTACAATCATGGATCTGATTTTTGGGTGGAGTTGTTAAGGATAATATTAAAAAAGAAAATAAAATGTGAAAGGACTTTAGACCTAAGAAAACTTTCCAAGAAATCAAACAAGTCATTCAGAAAGCACCATATATACAGGACAAGGGAACCCAATATGATTGGTCAAGGACCTTGGGTAATAATGAGTTTTAAACACAGTGGTCCCCAATCAAGGACAATAGAGTTAGAAAAAAATTAATGTAGAACAAGAATCAGCAAAAAGACTGCCTCCTACTAGGTATACATACAGAAAAACAAGCAGGAGAGCCCAGGCAGAGAGACTTGCTTGCATATTATACATTTGATTAGTGCAAGCAGAGATATGGTGAGACACCATTACGCATAAATGATATGCATTGAGAAAGTATTTACGGAGTACATATGGTCAACAACGTTTCGATTACTTTTGGACAATATCCTGATTATCATCAGGACCTTGTATTTACATGCCTGAAAAATAAATAATGAGAGAAAAAAAGACAGATTTAGGGGAAGACAGTTAGGATGAACTTTAAAAACTGCATAAAAGGGCATGCAGAAGCACGTGAGTCGCAAAAAGGGGTTGCGGTATATTGATCATTCAGCTCGGGTCGTCTTGATGTGAGGGCGACAGCTTGTGTCATGCTTACAAATGCTCCGGTTGCAAGGGGAGAAAATTGAGCAGCCACGGAAGAGGTGTGTGTACACAATGTGCGAAGGCCTAAGCAAAAGATCAGTGTATCCTCAAGCTGAATACATTTGTAAACATGGCG
Organism: Lissotriton vulgaris; assembly: GCF_964263255.1. NCBI lineage: Eukaryota > Metazoa > Chordata > Amphibia > Caudata > Salamandridae > Lissotriton > Lissotriton vulgaris. Next base: position 821,707,816 of record NC_141694.1, on the reverse strand, counting down.
AAAAGTCATATATTCGTATAAAACATGCCGAAAGGTAGTCGGTAGTAAGGACATGATACTAAAAATGGAGGGAATGAGCATGCTTAGTGGCTGAAGGTCTTTTGTACCAGTTTTTAGTAGAGAATGACTGGAAATGGTGTGTACCGTGTATGCAGTTACACTGCTGTGAAGGATCTAGATAATCCATAGACCTGAAACAGAAAGTAGGTGTAATTGCTACAGGCCGTTGAGGCAGCTGTGTTACATGCGCAGTGAGACTATGCAACGTACCATAATCATGTAGGGAGAACCGTGTTCGCGGTTAAGGTACCAGATGCAGCTGATGCTGTTAACCTGCAAGGAGTCTGGTAGAAATAAGTTCGGTGAAGATAGGGGAAAAAATGTTTGAGGTAAAACGAGGAGTACTATAGGTCGTGCTAGTAATAGCGAGGTGTGAGAGGTGCAGCATCATGCTTACCGGGTGTCACAAAGCACTAATAAAAAATGGAGCATCTTCACAGCATGTAATCCCGATGTGGGTGTTCAGGAAAAGTGCAGTCCTGCTGTGCGGCCAGATTAAAAGGTGGAAGTGAGGAGTCATGTATTTGTATTTGTATTTGTATGGGTATTTGTAAAGCGCGGCGTTCGCTCCGGAAGGAGCATCTTGGCGCTGAGGATCCTTGATGACCGGTCTGGGGACAGAGAGGGGTTAGATGGCTGCTTTAGTGAGATCATCGGGGAGGCTGAAGATCCAGGTCTTCAGAACCTTTCTGAATGGTTTTTCTTGCGTTAGTTGCCTGAGGTGTTTGGGCAGATTGTTCCATGCTTTGGTGGCCAGGTAGCTTAAGGTTTTACCTCCCTTCGTCTTCAGATTATACTTTGCAGGCAGGATGAGGTTGTCCTGGGATGAACGGAGAGAACGCCTGGGGGTGTAGTGGGGAAAACGTCTGTGTAGGTATTTTGGGCCGGATTCATTGAAAGCTCTGAAGGCGACGATTAGAATCTTAAATAAAATTCTCTTGTGGAGAGGTAGCCAGTGTAAGGATCGAAGGGCTGCAGAGATGGAAGCTCTACGGGGTAGTTTGAGTACAAGTCGAGCAGCTGTATTGAGCACGCTCTGGAGTTTCGCGAGAGTGCTCTTTTTTGCCCCTGCCAGTAAGCCGTTACAGTAATCTAGTCGTGAAATTATAAGGGCTACTGTTACACTCTTTCTGGCGTCGAGAGGGAGGAAGTTGAAGAACTTTCTTAAGGATCTTATTGTCCCGAAGCATTTGCCGGCTACAGTCTTAGCGTGTTGATCAAAGGAGAGATCTGAGTCGAAAATGACGCCTAAATTCCTGGCCGTAGTTACAGTTTGGGGGGGGGCGATTGAGTCGTCTGGCCACCAGAGGGCTGGGCAGAAGGAGGTGTTCTTTCCAATTGGGAGAATCTCTGTTTTATTTGAATTACACTTCAAATGATTTGTGTTCATCCAATGGAAGACCTCCGTTAGGCAGTTCTTGAGGTTGAGTTCGGCGCTGGTAGAGCTACCATCCAAGGGCACGATGAGCTGGGTGTCATCGGCGTAGGAGGTTACAGGTATTCCAAAGGATTCAATCAAGGACAGGAGAGGAATGAGATAGATGTTGAAAAGGAGGGGACTTAGGATAGAACCCTGCGGGACGCCTGAGGAAATCGTTTTCTCTTTTGAATGGAAAGGGCCCAGAGCGACGGTCTGTGATCGGTCAGCAAGGAATGATTTTAACCAGGATAGAGCGTAGTCTGAAATCCCTATGTTCATCAGTCTACTGATGAGGATGGAATGGGAAATGGTGTCAAACGCCGCGGTCAGGTCAAGAAGAATGAGGATTGAATTTTTTCGCTGATCTTGTAGCAGTTTGATCGTGTCTGATAGTTCTATCAGCGCTGTTTCCGTCGAATGTTTGGGACGTAAACCCGACTGCTGCGGATGGAGTATGTTATTTGCTTCCAGGTATTGTCTAAGTTCTCTATAGACCAGTTGTTCGGTTATTTTTCCTAAGGCTGGGAGTAGTGAGATCGGGCGAAGATTGGTCAAGTCAGACGGTGGTTTATTGGCCTTTTTCATAAGAGGCTTGACAGTTCCTTTCTTCCACCGGGGGGGGACAATTCCTGTGCTAAGCGACGAATTGACTATATCGTTAATTGCTGGGTTGATCACGTCAATAATTTGGTGAAGAATTTTGGGGGGACAGGGGTCGGAAGGGGAGCCTGATTTGCAGGCCAGGATGACTTCTCTAGTTTGCGCCAGAGTTACAGGGGTGAAACTGCTCAAATTTCCGGGAAAGGAGTCAGAGGGAGGGGGGAATGAGGAGGTACAGAAAGGAGGGAAATTGCTTTGAATGGAAACAATTTTCTCTTCAAAATAGTCGGAGATTTTGTCGCATAAGTCCTGTGATGGAGGTATTTCAGGTTGCAGTGCTTTGGGCTGGGTGAATGACTTTACTATAGAAAACAGGGTCTTTTGTTTTTGATGGGATTCTTTGATGGCGTTCACATAGTAGGACTTCTTGGCTGATTTGATGCTCGAAAGATAGGCTTTTCTTGTTTGAGTATATAAGAGACGATCGTCGATGTCATAAGACTTACGCCATTTTCGCTCTGCTTTCCTACAAAGTAGGTGAGAGGTGGCAAGTTCGGGGGTAAACCAGGGGGCATTGATTTTGGATTTTTTATGAGAGATGCCTTGACGTTTGGGGGGGTTCTGGTTTTCATTTCCTGTGCGAGCCAATTGTAAAAGAGGTCGGCGTCGACTTCTACATTTCCGGACAGGGTAGGGGTATGGGATTGATCCATAGGTTTAAGAGTCAAGCTTTCTTGGACTTTTTTCCAATTGATAAGGTTGGAGGGGCGTGAGTTAGTGTTATTGCGAGAGGGGGAACGTACGCTATGGATGTGGAACAAGATCAAGCTGTGGTCAGTCCAGATTTGAGGGAGCGGGGGTAGGGTGATGAGGGAAGAGAGATTGGTACATACAGCATCAAGGGTGTGACCGAGCAGGTGGGTAGGCTGGGAGACTAGTTGTTGGAGATTAAACATTTCTAGTGTTTGGAGGAAATTGATGGCTTGGGTATCAGATTTGGAGTCGAGATGTAGGTTGAAATCCCCGAGTAAGGTGAAGTGGGGGTATCGGAGAAGAAAGTGGCCCAGGGAGTCGCACAATGAATCAAGAAATTCAGTGGCATTACCGGGCGGGCGGTAAATGAGGCCACCAGAGAAGGAGGTTTGCTCGTTCAATTTGATTGAGAAACCTAGACCTTCCGTGTTTTTTAGGGGCTCTAGGGTGAAGGAGTGGCAGGGGAAGGTGACGAGTCACATGAGCGAAGTTAGTTATGTGATGATTATGTGCTCGATACGGTGGCCATATTGGAAAGATAAAGAAAAGAGTATGAGAGAGGTTTATAGAATACTGAAGTTGGAGCATGGAAATATTTTAAACAATGCAATTTACATGGTTATTAAAAATACATTCGGCAAAATACAATGCTATTTTGGTACTGTAGTAAGAGTTGAAAGCAACGCATGGGGTAATGATATGTCTAGATAAATGCGAACAATTGAGAATCATTGCTCCTTGTTGGACAAACATTGCGTTCAGCAATAGATATTAAGTAACGTTAGGAGCACCCCTGAGGACATTGCACATGAAAGGATGAGGTGAAGGACAGCATTATTGTGAAAAAATCACAGAGCCCATTATTCATACATTCAGAGAAGTTAGAAGAGCAAAATCACACAGGAAAAGTCTAGGCCGGTTGGTAATCCATGGAAAAATAGGTGGACTGGACCAGTGCAGTGTAGGTTTAAAGCAGAGTGGTCCAATATTCAAGGCGGTTGAGTCCAGTTTGTATGGTGCCTGTGTGTAAAATCCATTTGAGTTCTTCTTTTTTGAGCAGTTGCACAATGTCAGCGCCACTTGGTGAGGGGTTGAACACACTGATAATGGTCCAACGGATCTCATCTTCAGTGTGCCCCGCGGTCAAAAAATGTTCAATAAAAGGAGCATTCGGCATTTTGCAACGTAAGCTGCTGCGATGCTGGCAAATCCTAATACATGCTTTCTGCGAGGTCTGTCCAATGTAAATTTTGTCACAGGGTCATAGAATTGCGTAAATAACATTACAGGTGGTACAAGTGGAAAATTGTTTTAACTGTACCTTAATTTTACCAAAACAGAATTCCTTACATTCAATTGTAAATTTACACGCAATGCAGTTACCACATTTCACATGGCCTGAAAAAGGTTCAAGACGCCAATGTGCGGTCTATGTCCCGGTGGGTTTGGGACAAGGCAGAGCAGCTAGTACCAAGTGGTCTTTTATAGTTTTACTTTTACGAAACTCAAATAGCGGTCTTTCAAGTTTAAGGTTTCCTGCTTTGAGGACTTCTCAGTGTTTTAGAATGCTTTTGCACACAGTGTTTGACACCGGTGAAAAAGTGGTAACGCACACAAGCCGGTTTTGGGAGGATTTCTCTTTGGGAGACAAAAGGCAATCTCTCGTACCATGCCCTTTTGAATGCGCTGCATATCAGTCTGCATGGGTAACCCCTTGCTGTAAGGTTATTTGACAGCACTTTGGCCTCACAGACGTAATCCTCCTTGAGAGTGCAATCCCGCCTGATACGTAGGAATTGTGAATAGGGGAGTGAATCTCTCAAGGCGTGGGGGTGGTTACTTTCACACCTTAAAAGTGCATTACGTTCTGTGCATTTACGGAAAAGACTAGTGAATAATTCTCCATCCCTATGTTGGATGTTAAGATCTAGGAAGGGAATCTCACTTTTGCTATATGCCAGTGTAAAGTTTAGCTCTTGGCAGTTATTGTTGAGCCAATGTAAGAAATGTAACAGAGTGTTCTCTGAGTCATGCAATATTAAAAAAGTCGTCAATGTACCGTTTCCACATGGTGATCCCCGTGTGGAAAGGGTTACAAGGAGTCAAGATTCTTGTCATTTCAAGATGGTCCATATACAATCTGGCCAGATTTGGTGCTAAGACAGCGCCCATTGACCTTATACAATCTGACCTGTTGGTAGTACTGGTCTTCAAAGAGAAAGACATTTCTGGAGAGACAGATTTCCAAAAGTTGTAGATTGAAAATGGTTGGGATTGCATGGGGACGTGGTCTGGTGTTAAGAACTTGTTCAATTACTCAAAGCCCCTCCACTTGGGAAATGTTTGGTACAACCCGCCAGGGGGACGCCAGACCAGCCACAAGCACTACCAATGGTAAAAGAATCGGCTATTGCAGCCGAGCAGTGTAATAGTATGGCCATCCCCATTATCAATCTCTCTCAACATACCCTCGCTGAATCTGAGCAATCCTGAGCAATCCTTACTCAGCAAAGGCCTCTCATTCGCACCAACCATCCAGCCCAATTTTCTGGATCTCCAGACAGAACTACTTAAGTTCTTTAGGAAAAATCGTTTGCATACTTATTTCCTGCAAACCCCCACTCCCAGAAACATGGCCAATACCCCACTGCGTCCCCCTTCCACCTTCTCACCATGCTCCAGTATGGTATGGTATGGAGAGGTATTGACCTTTGAAAAGATGGTCCTCAATGTTGTCTCACAGCATGAAACGACTCGCAGATTCATCCTATGTAACATAAGACTGGAAGAAAAGTCTGCCCTCACTGACCTCAAATCCAGCTCAATCCTTATTATCAAACCTGCTGATAAAGGGGGTGGCATAGTCATTCAAGAAAAAGACTTGTATAAAAACGAGATACTAAGACAATTGTCTAACACAGACCACTACTGTAAATTACACACCAACCCCACTAGGGAACTCCAACACCTGATCCTTCAAGTCACTGATGAGGCCAAAGAACAAGGGTTTCTAAGCAAAAATTAACATCTATTCCTTAACACCAAATCACCATGCACCCCTGTCATTTTTACCTTTCCGAAAATACACAAAATTCATTAGAATCCCCCCGCAAGGCCCATAGTTTCTGGATGTTGCTCAGTTCTAGAGATTTTGTTCCAGCCACAGACTGCTGCATCAGGGACAGTATGTCAATGATCAATCTGGTTGAACACCATCCTTTCAATCCAGATTCTGAATGCCCTTTTATGCAGTTTTTAAAGTTAATCCTAACTGTCTTCCCTAAATCTGTATTTTTTTCTGTCATTATTTCTTTTTCAGGCATCCTTTACTCAGGCATGTAAATACAATGTCCTGATGATGATCCCAATATTTTACAAAAGGATCGAAACATCCTTGGAAATATGTACTCCGTAAACACTTTCTCAATGCATATCATTTATGTGTAACAGTGTCTCACCGTATCTCTGCTTGCACTAATCAAATGTATATTATGCAAGCAAGTCACTCTGCCTGAGCTTTCCTGTTGTTTTTTTTCTGTATGTATACATAGTAGGACGCAGGCTTGTGCCTCATGTATTGTTTCAAGTTTACATTTTTAGAATTAAAATATATCTGTCCGACTGGACACCTCTAAATATAGTGCTGATTCTGGTTCTACATTCATTTTTTCTAACTCTATTGTCCTTGCTTAGGGACCACTGTTTTTAAAACTCATTCTGAAAGCACGAGCACTTAGACCAAATCATCCTAAAGGCAGGGATAACAACATAGTAGATGACAGTGGCATATGCTTAGGAGCAATATTCAGTCAAGTGGTAGATAATAGTGAATGCACCAAAGATTTCATCTCAAGAGAATTAAGGGAAGCGGAAAAACAATACAGTACAACCGAAAGGGAAGTTTTGGCCAGTGTGTGGGCGGTGGAATAGTTGAAGAGGTATTTGTGAGGGAAATGCTTTGAAATAGTGACTGATCACAAACCACTCCTGTTTATGTTTGATGGCTGTGGTAGAGGGAATGCAACAGCATCATTAAGGTTGATTAGGTTAATGTCTAAATACAAGAGTACCATTTAGGAACAGATTGGTTATCAAGATTGCCAATTGAGGATTCAAAATAAAATATTAGTGTTTCTGACCAGAAATGTATAGTGTCAGTGGTAGATGCTATGGATTTCTGTGAAGGATCTACATCTGAAGGTGAGTGGGTAGAATCAATGAGAAAGGATTCTGAGTTGGACCAATTTAAAGCATATGTTGTGAATGGATGGACACCGATAAAAGATTTGAACAAAACATTAACAAGCTATCTACAGATAGTTGATGAATTTACTATTGAAGGAGCAATGCTTATGAGACATGATGTATTTATAACATATTTTGTCCTAAGATGGAAACTAGTGAAATTGTCTCATGGAGGACATCCAGACACTTCAAATGAAACAATATTGGTGGCCAGGGATGGATTCAGAGGTTGATGTGAGTATTGACAAATGTATGGAGTATGTAAGGTCAGGCAAACATTGGAAGATCTCAAAGGAGGACATGCATTTGGTTGGTATTCCTGATGGACCATGGTTAAAATTGAGCATTGATTTTGCAGGTCCATTTCATTCACTGAGTGAAAATACACATTATTTGCTAGTACTGACTGATTACTACTCAAGGTAGGTACACATTTTTTTATTTTATTTCTTTTTTCACAGAGTTTTATATAGCGCTAACTTGACCCTGAGGTATTGGGTATCAGAGGGCTTTACATAGCACCAGCTGCGTTGCATGAGGACATATTCATTTTTGTTAGGCTCAGGGAGATTAAGTGATTTGCCCATAATCACAGGATGTTCAGCGTCATTGCCGAGACTCGAACCCAGTTCCCCAGATTCGAGGTCGACCACCCTAGCCGTTAGGCCAACTCCTCTCCCACTTCGATGAATTCAGTGGTAACACATCACCACAGAAGTGGCTAATGATTTTTCACAGAGACTCTTTGTGGTGTTAGGGATTCCATGAATTTTAGGATCAGATAATGGTATTTTAATTAACTTCAAGAACAATGTTTGATTTTCTGGGAAAATGTAGAATAAAGTAAAAAAAAACACCTTTATACAGCGCTTCCTCTAATAGTTTTGTAGAAAGAGTCAATAGATATTTAAAGGAGGGAGTTCAAATGGCATTGGCATCCAATGTGGCTCCCTCTAAGTTTATAAGACAAAAGGTGGCTAGCTATAACAACACTACACATTCAGTTACTGGATTTTCACCATTGTTTTTGATGAGAGGGAGAGATGGTTGTACTTTGTTGACACCAAAAATGACTGGTTGTAAAACACAAACTATGCTAACAGAGAAAGAGGACAACAAATGACAAGTTAAAGGTAAAATAGTACAAAAACAACTTAAGGACAAAGTGTATCATGACAAGATGCACAGAACAAAATGTATACAATTCTTTGTATGAGATTGGGTTTTGGTTAGGAAACCCGCGAGAGTGCAAAAAAGGGAACCTGTATATTCTTCTCCTAAGCAGATGTTGAAAGTGTCAAATAGTGCATTCTTATGGAAGGAAAAAGGGTGGTGGTATAAATGTGCACTGGTATTGCTTACACCCGGACAAGAGACGTTTTTTGACAACAAAAATATGGGAGATGATAGAAATACATTTCTTGATTTGGAAAATGGTTACATGATGATCAAGGTAACAGTGGAATAGGAAATGTTCAAGGTGTATTTGAAAGTAATAATGTTTATCATTCATTTCAGTATGACATATACATACACACAGATGAACAAACACAGAGTATGGATGATAATTCAAAAAATGAAATTGCTAACAGTGATGTCTGGAGAAAAAGAAAAAGTGATTTTTCTGCAAAACTGAATGACTTAATTCTATAATGAAATGGTAAGGAACAATTGTCATTCAATTGTCATTCCTGCAAAGTTGAATTATTTTATCTTTATACTTAAATTGCATTTTATTATATTTGTTTTAGGGTGGAAGGCTATTTTTTTTTGTAAAGCAAAGGAGATGTTACATTGGTGAGTGCAGTAGCAGTAAAGTAATGGAACCAATAGAATCTATATTGTCATAAAGGGTTTGGAATGTTAATGAGGGTATTTTTGGATTGTGGTAGAATGTTCATATTATTATGACTATGCTTCTGAATAAGACACCTTCATTGTAAATGCCTGCGTCTGCCTTGTGGGCCTTTTTGATACTGGAGTATAAAATACAAATATTGAATCTTTTATTGAAGTCTGCTGCTGCTTCAATACCACAATTTTTGGAGCACTTTGAAGAAAGGCTGAACCAGCCTGTGCTGCAGTTTCCACCAGGCTTACAACCAGCTTGCAAGGACTTGCCAATCGACAGCAACAGACCAATCCAGGAAGAAATACTGCAGGCCATCAAACATCTGAGAAATAGGAAGGCTGTAGGACATGACAACATTACTGCGGAGGCACTGAAGGCAGACATTGAAGCATTAGTAGACATTGTCTACCCCATGTTTGGAAGAATCAGGGGAGAGGAAAAGGTGCCATCAGAATGGAAGGAGGGATATCCCCAAGAAAGGTGACCTGAGTAACTGTGCTAACTACAGAGGGATAACTCTTCTATCAAACCCAGGCAAAGTATTAAACAGAGTCATCTTGAACAGAATGACGGAACAAGTCAATGCTCCGTTGCAAGACCAGCAAGCTGGCTTCTGCAAAGATAGATTCTGCACAGACCAAATTGCAACACTGTGCATCATCATTGAGCAGTCAATAAGAATGTAACTCTCCCCTCTATGTCAACTTCATTGACTATGAGAAGGCATTCAAAGGTGTGGACAGAGAGACTCTATGGGAACTCCCCTGCCACTACGATGTGCCAGATAAAAAGGATCTTCAGGAACTCTTACAAGGGAAGAGCCTGCAAGATAGTTGATGGAGGACAATTCATGGAAGCCTTTCAAATGAGGACCAGAGTCCACCAGCATTGTTTGCTCTCACCTTTTCTCTTCCTGCTGGCCATAGACTGGATCATGAAGACATCCATAGTAAGGAGAAGTAGTGGGATCCAGTGGATACCTTGGATGCAGTTAGACAACCTGGACTTTGTAGACGACATGGTCCTACTCTCCCATACCCATCTGTAGGTGCAAGAGAAGACCGACAATGTGGCAGCCACATCAGCACAACTTGGCCTCAGCATCCACAAGGGAAAAAAATCAATCTAAAAGGCTGGCATGGCCAGCACAACTGCAGTCACTCTTGCAGGGGATCCACAGGAACAGGTTGACGCCTTCACGTACCTCAGCAGTGTCAGAGACTAGCAGGGCAGCACAGACTCTGATGTCAAGGCAAAAATTGACAAACCAAGGAATGCCCTCATTCAGCTAAAGAAGATTTTGAGCTCCAAGGAACTAACGCTAAAGACTAAAATCAGGCTTTTTAACAACATCATACAATTGGTCTTTCTGAATAGAGCAGAAACCTGGAGGACAACAGTGACCACCGCCAACTCTAGACCTTCATCAATACCTGAGGAAAATTCTTCAATCCGCTGGCCTAACACCATTAGCAACAATAACCTATGGCAGCAGACTTTCCAATTCTCTGCTCATGAAGAAATCATGAAAAGATGCTGGGGCTGAATCAGTTACACCCTCTACAAGCCTGTATTAAACACCACCGGGCAATCCTTGACCTGGAACCTTCAAGGGAAAATAAAAGAGAAAGGCCAAGAAACATTTGTTATTGTGGCCTCAAGGCTGACTGTAAGGAGATGGATTACACCTGGAGTCAGATTGAAAGAAAGGGACAGGACAGAGATGGCTTGAGAGTCATGGTTGATGGCTTATACCTCAGGAGGGGTAGTAGGCATAAGTAAGTTAGAGTTCCACAGGCAAGGACAGTGACCTTCACAAGCTGCTACCAATAACTGTGTATCAATAGAAGAATAAGACTGGCAGTTCCAAGGAAAAATGCATATCATCTAATCACTTTTGTTCCATGTATAGGTACTGTCTGTGAGAAGCTCTATGTTTTTGAATTATGAGAGTTTTGTTGAATGTATTTAGTTGCAAATGTTTTTCTTTGCTTAGTTTTAATTGGTTTAGGTTATGTGAACCATGTACAACGGTAGTATATGTATGTAATCCTTTGTTCAGAACCCTATGAAAGAGAGTGTTTCCTGGATGTAACAGGATACCCTAACCCACTTACCTTAGGAGGCGAATTCATGCCGGATTACTATCCCATTTTCTATACTTTGCTTTTTCAATATTTGAACTTTCTTAAGTTCTTAATTGATTTTGTACTTTAACTGAGCTTTGCACTCTGATTTACTAAATGTTTTTGGGTATGCAAGATTGACTTTGGTATGACTGAAACTTCTGAAACAAACCTTTAAGGTTAAGAGTTTCTTGCTTGTCATTCTTGAAGGACCAAATGAGTTCTATGTATCTGTCAGTTGAAATTACCATTTAGAATCCTATAATTGAGACAGGTCCAGGGAGGAACACTAAAATCCGTATCAGGATTATACCACTCCCGGTCCAGTAGGCGCACACAGAGTGAAAACTATGGCTGTTCCTCGTCATGTATAACACACCTAGGTGTATCTAGAGTGATCTGCCGGTGGCCAAGATGGCGGCGTGAGGAGACGCTTTTGCCCGGAGCTCCCGAACCGGCCCCAGCCCTAAGCCTTCCGAATTGCCGGTTCTCCCCCCTCCGGCACCAGACCGAGTTGGAAGGGTGTCGGAAACTGCCGGGCTGCTTCCAGACCGGGGTCCGGCCCTGTAATCGCCCGGGGAAGCAGTGGTCCGGGTGCGGTGCAGATCGAGCTCCGAGGTCGGGAGCTGTGGCGGACGGTGGCCGAGACACGGCCGGGAGAAGAACAGTCCCCGGAGCCCAACGAATCTCGCGGCTGTGCTGCGAGGGGCAGCGGTGAAGCAACCCGGGTGCCGCAGCAGTGGTGGGGGAAACCCTGTGAGACGCCAGCTGGCCCTCCGGGAGGCCCCTCCCCTTGACACCGGCCCCGTCGCAACTCGAGGCCGTGGCTGCGGCCTATACTGGAGGAGGCTCTGCGGACCAGAGAGGAGGTGACGCAGGGGATGGAGACGGGTCCGGAGACTACCGCAACGGGACCCGGAATCAGTGCTGCCCAGGAAATCGCACCGGATTCGTCTGTCCGGGGGCTACATACAGCGGGCCCCGAGGTCAAGTGCGGAGGAGGCCCGGGACCCCGCTGACGCCGAGTGCGGCGAGGAGACCAGCAGCGGAGCAGAAGCCCGCCATAGACGCCCCGAGAGGTGAGGAGGGGGCCGACAGACTACTGTGGTGCACTGAGTCCTCAGAGACGCTTTGGGCGTGGCCGATTGACTTGGGGTCGCGGCTGCAGCCTATGAAGAGGGGGCCCGGAGGAGGAGCTGGGTCCTGCTGTGAGGGGACCGTGTCACGCGGCCAGTAGAAAGGGACTGGGCCCAGTACATGCCCGCTGCGTAACCAGAGAGGGGCAAAGGCGCCCGGGCTAAGGAGGGCATTTCCAGGAACGTCGGGGTCCTGCTGGAGGGCACATCAGAAGCGGATCACAGGAGCTGCTGTGACAGCGGGGACCACTGGGGTCTACTCCCCGTGGGGAACGGAGTCTGCGTGCTCGTCTGCAACCACCCCGGATGTGGAGACGGGGGGCAGCCGAAAGGTTCCGGGCCTGACACTACCGAAGTGACCCACCTGTGCGTGTAGGGGTCTCACGAGACGATCTGGCGCGGGGGTCCACGCCGGCCGCGCAGAGGTCCGGCTTCTGTGGTGTCGCACGCTGAGTGACCCGGAGGATCAATAGCTGAAGAGTCCCCCATCGGTCGGACGGGGGGGGAAGGGGACGCCAGGTGGTCCTTCAGTGACCAAGGCGCACGGCCTAAAGGATTGGACGCTACAGGGGTTCCGGACCGGCCACTGCACTGGGGACATTGGCACAGACTGAGGGGTACACGCAGCTGCAGCCTACCTGGAGTGGCATACCTAGGATTGGAACAATCGGGATACTCCGACCCCTACCGGGAGGGGATGCGTGGAGTTGGAGCCCTGAGGCCTGGTTAGGCGAGTGATCTGTGAACAGCGAGGCGGCCCCGCGGACGGGATGGTGAATCAGAAGGGCAGTAAGAGGAATGATCGCACGCTCCCTGAGATGCTCGGCAGGTCCCAGGCCAGGGGGGACAGGAATCTGCCTTCACCGAGCGCGGCGGGTGGCTCTCACTCAGCAGGAAGCGGAGAACCTCCGGTCACCAGGTCCTTTTTGGAATCTCTCTTCGGCACATTGCGAGAAGATTTCCAAGCGCTAAAGCAGGAAGTGGCAGGGGAAGTCGTGAAATACGGAGAGAGGTGGATGGCCTAGGGGAGAGAGTGGCCACGGTGGAATGCTCTACGCAACGGCAGGACGAGGAAATCACGCAACCACAGCAAGAAGTGCTGCGCCTGAGGGACCAGCAGATGGACCTCCAAGCACACAATGAGGACTTGGAAAATAGATCTCGGCGGAACAATATAAGGGTTCGAGGAATACCATCGACGGAAGAGGGATCGGATGTGGCGGGCTACCTACGGGAGCTCTTCAGAGACATACTGGCAGAGGCAGCGGACTTTCCTATATGGATAGACAGGGCGCACAGAGTGGGACCCCAGAGGCGTGCAACAGTCCCACCTCTGGACATATTGGCCTTTCTCCCGGACTTCCCGTTGAAAGAGCGGATCATGGCAGAGGCACGGAAAAAACCTTCACTGGCCTTTCGCGAGCACCCTGTGGCCTTATATCAGGACTTGTCCGCTATTACCCTACAAAAGCGTAAAGCGTTTAAAATCGCAACAGACTTTCTGAAACAACACAAGACATCCTACTCGTGGGGCCACCCTTTCCGCCTCATCTTCAAATGGAACGGTGAGATGCATCAACTGAGGTCTCTGCAGGACACGTGTGAAGTATTAGGGATCACCGCGGAGAAAGAGGAGTCCGCCTCGCCACGAAGGAGACGTGCAACTGATGACGGTTGGTGCAGGGTCTCGAGGCGCAGGACATCGGCGGCGTCCCAGAGGCCAGGCTCGCCCACCATTTGGGCCGACATGGCGTGCGCCATCCAAGCAGCATCCAGAGACACTGCTGTACATGAGGGTGTCGCGTTGACAGCGTAAGTCTGCTCCGGGGGGAGAACGACATAGCACTGCTGTTACTGCAGGCTTGGGGACATGGAGGGAGGGGAGGGAGCGGAGGGGGGAAGGGTGTGGCTGGACGTCCACTCAGATACTATACCACGGACTTGTCCGGTTAGGACATGGCTGGGACAATCCTTCCGAAGGTGTTGGGGGGCGGGGAGTGGGGGAGGGAGGGGGGATTTGGGGTAGAGGGATGGGTGTGGGGGAAGGGAGAGTTGGGGAGTTGTGGGACAGTGGGGTTGGGAGTTGGGTAGGGGGAGGGATGGGTACAGTCCGTCCAGTGCTCTTGATGCATCCGCGCTGCCCCGACGGGGCACCTGTGGCTGTTTGGCCCACGAGCCGTCCCTCTATGACGTTGATCTACTGCTTCTATCACATTGTTCTGATCCACCATGGCGACCCTTAAGGTAGTGACCCTTAATGTCAAGGGGCTTAACAACCCCATTAAGAGGAGGGCGGTTCTGTCCTTGCTAGAGGACATGCAGGCGGACATCTGTCTCCTCCAGGAGACTCACCTGCTCACACGTGACTGCCACAGACTGCGATCCCGCATATTTCCCACGCAGTTCTTCTCATCGAACACCACCAAAACAGCTGGGGTGGCGATCTTAGTGTCTAAGTCCTTCAGGGGAGAGGTACTACACAAGTTTGCAGAGCAGAAGGGGAGACTCTTAGCGCACAGGTTCAAACTAGGGGCCTTGACGTTTACCATTGGGACGATATACAGTCCGAATGAGCATCAGGACTGCTTCCTTCGATCAGCGTTAGTGGACATAACAGCATCCCCAGACAGACACATCATTTTGGGAGGGGACTTAAATATGGTGTTTGACTCAGCTGTGGACAGGTCGGCTCAGCGATCCCCACAGACTGGGGAACTGTCGCAGGCAGGAAAGGCCCAACTGGCAGACTTGGATCTTCACGATCTCTGGCGCCACCTTCACCCCACAGATCGGGACTACTCTTACTATTCACACGCACACAAGACATATGCCAGATTGGACCACCTTATAGTTACCGGACCGGTCCGCGCTTTAGCCACGACGTCTGAGATAGGAGTCATCTCTCTATCAGATCATGCGCCGGTCTCGGGGACCTTCTCTCTGCCGGTGGACCGGGCTCCCTGCGGGGTATGGCGCCTCAGAGACACTCTCTTGCATAAAAAAACAGTTGTGCAACGCGTTATGGGTGCGATCAGGGAATTCCAATCACACAATGATAACGGCGACCCAGTGGGCGGCACTTAAGGTGGTAGTGACGGGAGAATTCATTGCGGTCTCCTCGGCGGAGAATAGGGAACGGCGACAAAAGCGGGACGAACTCACGCAAAAAGTCCGGGAACTTGAAGAGGTGCATCGTCGCACGGGGGCCCCCAGGATCCGGAGACAGCTGAAGGCAGCGAGGAAACTCCTGTCGTCCTTGGACATGGACAGGGTGGAATATGCGGCGCTGCGGCTGAAGCACGCTTATTACACGGGGGGAGATAGGTGTGGTGGCCTTTTAGCAAACAAACTCAGGGTGGCCCACGAACGCCACAGGGTGAAAGAGATTGCGGTGGGTGACGGCATGACGGTCACAGATGACACTCAGATAGCCGAGGCCTTCCGTCGATTTTATGCCGAACTATACACAGGGGAGAGCCCGATGGCGCAGGAGTCGGAGGACTATCTGGATACGGTCACCCTTTCGTCCCTAGCACCGTCTCAAACAGAATATCTAGAAAGAGAGATCCGGGTCGAGGAGGTGATTACTGCCATCTTTAGACTCAAACATGGGAAGGCCCCTGGCCCGGATGGCTACACCGCACTCTTTTATAGAACGTTCAGTGCCACGCTGGCGCCCATCTTGACTAGGCTGTTTAATTCCTTCTCCACACCGGGGGCTATCCCACCTGATCTCTTACAAGCCACGGTGTCGGTCATACCCAAACCGGGAAAGGACCGGACCCGATGCAGCTCGTACCGACCGATTTCCCTTTTAAATGTTGACCTCAAACTGTACACAGGGATTCTTGCGGCTAGACTGGCGCTCCACCTGCCGGGTCTGGTGGAACCGGACCAGGCTGGCTTTGTACCCGGGAGGCAGACGGTGGATAACACCAAGAGAGTGGTACATATCTTGGAAAAGGCCTCTCGGGTCCCTGGGGAAAGAATGCTGTTATCGGTCGACGCTGAAAAAGCGTTCGACCGGGTGCACTGGCATTATTTAGGGCGGGTAATGGAGAGGATGGGTATCGGCGAGAAATTTAGATTTGCTCTATACAAACCATTACTGTTAGATGCATTAGTTCAAAGAAAACAAACAAAAGGCAGCACACCTGATTCACTAATTTGTTAAATGAATGCCCCAATCTAAAAGCATGGTGTCTGGCATACCTGGAACAAGTTATCCACATGGTAGTCTGATTTCATGATCTTAAATTCGAACAAATTATATTTGTATTGAGGGATGACAGTATGTTAACATTAATGGCTTAAATCCACCTTGTAAATATGGGGTGTGGAGCAACGCCACCAGAGCGTCAGTAAAGGTGACGCTCCAGTGGCGTTAGTGGTTTGTACATATGCTACACAGTACCCTCCATGTAAGGTCCACACACAAACCCTAGTGCAATAATTCTCTGGCATGTACACAACAGGGAAATGTTAAGTGAAAACATATGGGGAAAAACATAGCCAAGCACACACATAGTTGAACCTGTCGGTAACACAGATACATGCACAGAGATGATGCCTATTATGTCCAAAGGATAAAACTGTACAAGCCTTGATGGCTATGTAGCAAAAGTTAAGTAGCATGTATGTGCTTGCTCACTGCGAACTGAATGTGAGACACA
This sequence comes from Lissotriton vulgaris, assembly GCF_964263255.1. NCBI lineage: Eukaryota > Metazoa > Chordata > Amphibia > Caudata > Salamandridae > Lissotriton > Lissotriton vulgaris. Next base: position 821,690,951 of record NC_141694.1, on the reverse strand, counting down.
AGGTATCACCTATTTAAAACATAAGCACTGACATTTGCACACGCCCTCTTCCTCTCAAGTGTATAAGATAGTAGAGCTCCAAAAAAGAAGAAAAGATAAGGAAAGAAAGAGAGAAAGGAATAAAGTGAACGAGAAGGGATATGAAAAGAAGAAAAAGAGAGAAGAAAAGGAAAGAAAAAGAGGAGAGAAGAAAAGAAGGAAAGGAAAAAGAGAAAGAAAGAAAGAAAGAAAGAAAGAAAGAAAGAAAGAAAGAAAGAAAGAAAGAAAGAAAGAAAGAAAGAAAGAAAGAAAGAAAGAAATAATGACAGAAAGAAAGAAAGAAAGAAAGAAAGAAAGAAATAATGACAGAATGCAATGAGGTAAGGAGAAGAAAGAAAGATTGACAAAATGAAAAGGAGAAGGAAAGAGAGAAGGAAAGAAAGAAAGAAGGACAGCAAAAGAAAGAAAATAAGTACAGGAAAGAAAGAGAGAAGGAAAGAGAGATGGAAAGAGAAGGAAACAAAGAAAAAGGATAGGAAACAAAGAGAAGAAAGGGTAGAAGGAAAAAAGAACGAAGGAAGAGGGAAAGCAAGGGAAGGGAAGAGAGAAGGAAAGAAAAAGATATGGAAAGAAAGAAGGAAAGAGAAAGAAAAACCTGGGAAGGAAAGAAGGAGAGAAGGAAAGGAAGAAAGAAGAAAAGAAGGAAAGAAAGGAGGTAAGTCGAAAAGAAAGACGTAGAAAGAGAGAAGCACCGAAAGAAGGAAAGAGGAGGTGAGGAAAAAGAAGGAAACATAGTGAGGAGAGAAGAAAAAGAAAGAAAGAAAGAAAGAAAGAAAGAAAGAAAGAAAGAAAGAAAGAAAGAAAGAAAGAAAGAAAGAAAGAAAGAAAGAAAGAAAGAAAGAAAGAAGTAAAAAGAGGAGAACTTAACGCAGAACAGTTTCAAAAGGACACAATGTGGTATGCTGTGAAATAGCAGCAGCCATAAATGCAAAACACTCCAAGAGAAATTTACAACAACATTGTCAGGAAAAGGTATCTGAAAACGATGGAATGAAACAACAGACCAATGGATGATAAGAGGTGGCGGAAATCCCATCTATGTAAGTATATTATACTTTTCTTAGTAAATTCAAAAATTCTGGCCTAAGGCCAGACCTAAAAATGCTCCTTCTAGTTAAGGCGGAAGAGGGCTGGTTGCTACCAATATGAGCTTTCAATTAAGAAGGAGAAACCCTTTATGAAAAGGGAAGGGGTTATAAGTAGGCAACAAAATACAAATTCCCTTTTCTTATAGTCTAGAAAAGACTTTCGTCTTTGGGGAGTTTGCGAAAAAGGAGCTTTGGGGTGAGCCAATCTGCGTATCAAAGTTGAATAGGGATCAACAAATTTACAACCAATTCAATATGCCTCAGTGGTCATCATTTTACCACTCTGAAGTTAATAAGGATGTACACACTATGATCTGAGTTGAATAAAAAAAGAATTTTTTATTTTTATATTAGTATTTTTCTCTGTTCATACCACCATGTGGAACAAATCTGTACATTTATTTATATAAAAATTATGTTAAAAACAATTAATATCACATTTCATCTCATAAAGTCAATAAACAATTAAGAAAGTTATTTACGGTACAACAAATTTATCACACAAACATATTGTCGATGCAGCGTTTCGGTGATTTGTATGTCGTCACCTTCTTCAGGACAGTGTGTTAGTTAAAATCTCTATAAAGTTAAAAAACACAGAGAAAGCATATGTTAACATGTGGTGTATTGCCTCAATAGGCGAACAGAGTTAAACTGTAGCTTTCATAGAATGAGCAAGTTATACATCCCAACTTCAGTGAACCTTGATTCATTGGATTAAAACTATACATTGGTTGACACTTCTTGTGTTAGAAAAACATTTTTTATTATTGAAACAAGAGTCTCTATCGTTGTACGTTTGCTTTACTAGAACAAAACAATCCTATACGTTATTTGTGAATCCCACAACCTTCAGTTTGGTCTCACCCTTTATTTACATCCTTTCAGGCTGAACTCAGGGCAGAAGGTTGGCAATATCTATTTTACTTAGATTATCACCTCTCGGTCATCCTAATATGGGTATTTCAGCTCTTACTTTGATTTAGGGTATGTTGAATTAATACATACCTCAACTTAAGCTGTTACTTGGTCTGTCGCTTTTTTTAAAAATTGGCGATATGTGACCTTTTCCGGTTTGAACTCGGTTTCTGTGGAATATTTAATAGAGATAGACTGGGTCATTAGATCACCAAGGTGTTTTTTCTGGTTCGATTCTATATGCTTTATTAATTAATTCTTTACCTTATTGGTAAGCTTGTACATGGATGGAGTAGATCAACACTCTTCTGTTACTCCGTTGGTTTATGAAGTCATAGTGCCTATCAGGAAATATTATATATTAGTCGTTTTGAATTTTTAACTGCCGTTATTCACCATACTAAAAGTAATGTTATTTTCTATTTCCATTAACTACATTCTAGGGTACACAGGATAGGTACCTGAAATGGTTTGTGGGCAGGCCTTATGCAGAGGACGGTCTTCCTTTATGCGCCAGGTATTCCGGTTTAAATTTTAATTTTCTGGTCTTAAAGGAAACCAGGAAAAAGAAAATGTAAATTTCACTGTAAATATTGAACGGGGCTTTTTTGTTTACTCATTCCCTTGATTCAAATGCGGTTGTTCTTACCTGAAAACGTGTCTGTTTGACAAAAGGGCTTGCTCTTGCTTTTGTGGCGAGACTGCTCTTTGGAACTGCAGGAAGGGTTCTTTTTAATCTAAAAAAACAGAGGGATAGCGATTTTTGGTAACTAGAAAACACGCAGTCCTAGTTATTACCCACCAGAGTACTAATTTTGGCTTAGTTATTCTAAGGGGGTTCGGGACGGGGTTCTGCTCACCGAGAGTGGTTCTTCCTCGCATTTTCCGGGCTCTGTTCTTGACCGTCTTGCCGATAGTGTTTATTTTCCCCTAGCAGTTCTCTTCCTTATATATGCCTCTTAATAGGTCGATTTTCGTTAAATGATTGCACCTGTGGTTTCATTTTGAGGACGGGTTCTATTTACCTGTCGATTGCGGCGGCCATCTTAGCGCTGTGTTTTTAATCACTGCATACCATTTACTTGTTTCGGCCATGGGTTTGTTTCTGCATTTATTCCCACTTGGGCCATTTTTTTATTGGCGCAAATACTATGCTTTACCGAAAATGGGTTTACAATACATATTGCCACAGAGATTAATATTGTTGTCTCAAACGCAAAAATTGTATTCATCTTATAAGACGGGGCAGTGATTTTAAAGAGGTGTTCGTGGTATTATTACTGTTTCGGGTTTGTGTCCATTTTCGTTCCTGTTACTTTCGCAGTGGAACGCAATTGTTTACCAATGACACACCTCGTATAATTTGCCACAGTGGGATAAAATCCCTACCGCCTCCACGCTTTGAATGTTTACTCAGTCGCGGGGCTGGGTATTCCTAGGGTGAAATGTGGCGGCCATCTTTTAAGATGGTAAAATCTAGGCTATTCTATTTTGGTATAGTCATATTAAGGCAGAAATCCTTAATGCGTTTATGGCATAATCTATTCTGCTGGATTTTTTGTTATTATCTAGGGGCTATTCAGGTTTTCATCTTATAGTAATCGTTTGTTTGTTAATTATTCTTAGTTTTTTTGTGGTGTTTATTTAGGAATTTTCCGAGGAATACCCTACACGTTTAAGACAAAAAATTGTTCCCTGTTTTTTAGATGTGGAATCCTAATAGTCAGGCTATTGGTGGGGCTTTAATTTAGATATACCCCTTTGCTTATTATTAATACTAATACAAGGGAAATAAGGTCACAGTTTCTATGCACCTTTGTATTGTTCTATTCCTTCATTTTCAGTTTGATCATCCCTATTTATTTTAATCCCACCTCGTGTTTTTAAATAATCCTGTCCCACTCTTCCTTGCTGTTCAAGCCGTTTTTGAAAGTGTTAAATTTGGACATATAGTACTGTTCTCTTTTTCTTCTTTTCATGTCCAAATTACCTCCTCTGTTGTTTAGTTTAACTACTTCAATGATGCACCATTTGAGATCCTCTACACTGTGTTTCAGAATGTCCCAGTGTTCAAAAACGGCTTGAACAGCAAGGAAGAGTGGGACAGGATTATTTAAAAACACGAAGTGGGATTAAAATAAATAGGGATGATCAAACTGAAAATGGAGGAATAGAACAATACAAAGGTGCATAGAAACTGTGACCGTATTTCCCTTGTATTAGTAATAATAATAAGCAAAGGGGTATATCTAAATTAAAGCCCCACCAATAGCCTGACTATTAGGATTCCACATCTAAAAAACAGGGAACAATTTTTTGTCTTAAACGTGTAGGGTATTCCTCGGAAAATTCCTAAATAAACACCACAAAAAAACTAAGAATAATTAACAAACAAACGATTACTATAAGATGAAAACCTGAATAGCCCCTAGATAATAATAAAAAATCCAGCAGAATAGATTATGCCATAAACGCATTAAGGATTTCTGCCTTAATATGACTATACCAAAATAGAATAGCCTAGATTTTACCATCTTAAAAGATGACCGCCACATTTCACCCTAGGAATACCCAGCCCCGCGACTGAGTAAACATTCAAAGCGTGGAGGCGGTAGGGATTTTATCCCACTGTGGCAAATTATACGAGGTGTGTCATTGGTAAACAATTGCGTTCCACTGCGAAAGTAACAGGAACGAAAATGGACACAAACCCGAAACAGTAATAATACCACGAACACCTCTTTAAAATCACTGCCCCGTCTTATAAGATGAATACAATTTTTGCGTTTGAGACAACAATATTAATCTCTGTGGCAATATGTATTGTAAACCCATTTTCGGTAAAGCATAGTATTTGCGCAAATAAAAAAATGGCCCAAGTGGGAATAAATGCAGAAACAAACCCATGGCCGAAACAAGTAAATGGTATGCAGTGATTAAAAACACAGCGCTAAGATGGCCGCCGCAATCGACAGGTAAATAGAACCCGTCCTCAAAATGAAACCACAGGTGCAATCATTTAACGAAAATCGACCTATTAAGAGGCATATATAAGGAAGAGAACTGCTAGGGGAAAATAAACACTATCGGCAAGACGGTCAAGAACAGCGCCCGGAAAACGCGAGGAAGAACCACTCTCGGTAAGCAGAACCCCGTCCCGAACCCCCTTAGAATAACTAAGCCAAAATTAGTACTCTGGTGGGTAATAACTAGTACTGCGTGTTTTCTAGTTACCAAAAATCGCTATCCCTCCGTTTTTTTAGATTAAAAAGAACCCTTCCTGCAGTTCCAAAGAGCAGTCTCGCCACAAAAGCAAGAGCGAGCCCTTTTGTCAAACAGACACGTTTTCAGGTAAGAACAACCGCATTTGAATCAAGGGAATGAGTAAACAAAAAAGCCCCGTTCAATATTTACAGTGAAATTTACATTTTCTTTTTCCTGGTTTCCTTTAAGACCAGAAAATTAAAATTTAAACCAGAATACCTGGCGCATAAAGGAAGACCGTCCTCTGCATAAGGCCTGCCCACAAACCATTTCAGGTACCTATCCTGTGTACCCTAGAATGTAGTTAATGGAAATAGAAAATAACATTACTTTTAGTATGGTGAATAACGGCAGTTAAAAATTCAAAACGACTAATATATAATATTTCCTGATAGGCACTATGACTTCATAAACCAACGGAGTAACAGAAGAGTGTTGATCTACTCCATCCATGTACAAGCTTACCAATAAGGTAAAGAATTAATTAATAAAGCATATAGAATCGAACCAGAAAAAACACCTTGGTGATCTAATGACCCAGTCTATCTCTATTAAATATTCCACAGAAACCGAGTTCAAACCGGAAAAGGTCACATATCGCCAATTTTTAAAAAAGCGACAGACCAAGTAACAGCTTAAGTTGAGGTATGTATTAATTCAACATACCCTAAATCAAAGTAAGAGCTGAAATACCCATATTAGGATGACCGAGAGGTGATAATCTAATAAAATAGATATTGCCAACCTTCTGCCCTGAGTTCAGCCTGAAAGGATGTAAATAAAGGGTGAGACCAAACTGAAGGTTGTGGGATTCACAAATAACGTATAGGATTGTTTTGTTCTAGTAAAGCAAACGTACAACGATAGAGCCTCTTGTTTCCCTAATAAAAAATGTTTTTCTAACACAAGAAGTGTCAACCAATGTATAGTTTTAATCCAATGAATCAAGGTTCACTGAAGTTGGGATGTATAACTTGCTCATTCTATGAAAGCTACAGTTTAACTCTGTTCGCCTATTGAGGCAATACACCACATGTTAACATATGCTTTCTCTGTGTTTTTTAACTTTATAGAGATTTTAACTTACACACTGTCCTGAAGAAGGTGACGACATAAAAATCACCGAAACGCCGCGTCGACAATATGTTTGTGTGATAAATTTGTTGTACCGTAAATAACTTTCTTAATTGTTTATTGACTTTATGAGATGAAATGTGATATTAATTGTTTTTAACATAATTTTTATATAAATAAATGTACAGATTTGTTCCGCATGGTGGTATGAACAGAGAAAAATACTAATATAAAAATAAAAAATTCTTTTTTTATTCAACTCAGATCATAGTGTGTACATCCTTATTAACTTCAGAGTGGTAAAATGATGACCACTGAAGCATATTGAATTGGTTGTAAATTTGTTGATCCCTATTCAACTTTGATACGCAGATTGGCTCACCCCAAAGCTCCTTTTTCGCAAACTCCCCAAAGACGAAAGTCTTTTCTAGACTATAAGAAAAGGGAATTTGTATTTTGTTGCCTGCTACCAATATGAAACACGTATTGTTCTTTCTGCTTTGCAACTGTGTTACTCGTGAGAGCAGAAGGAATAGATGCATGTTAACTTGCCTTAAGGTCCATCGGGCACATGCATCAATATTGCAGTTTGCGATTCCTTAATTGCGAAAAATAAGGAATCGCAATTAAGGAATTGCAAACTGCAATGCATCAAGAAATCATTATAAAAATAGCGATTTCTTAAAATTCCTTAATTGCGATTCTCTAATTGAGAATCGCAATTAAGGAATACTTCCCCATCCATTCCTATTGGCCTACAGGCCCATAAGAATGAATGGAAAGGCATTCATAATTTGCAATTCACCATTAGAAATTCGCAAATTATGAATGCAATTTCAAGGGTGCAGGGTTGTCCAAAGGACACCCTGTTGCACCCCTGAAATCTGCTTAGAAGTACATTTTGCACACTCACATGCCCCAAGGGCATGTGTGTGTGTAAAATGGAACTTGGAAAAATGCACTTTAGTGCATTTTTCAAAGTGTTCGCAAATTACCATGAAGGTCAACTTCATGGTAATTTGCTCCACTTATTTGCGAATTCGCAATTTTTCAGAGTTTGATGCATTGCATTTAAGGAATCTCAATTTGAGATTCCTTAATTGCAATCGCAATTTAAGAAATTGTAATTTTGCGATTTCTTAAATTGCGAAAATTACAAAATGTTAATGCATCCCAAAACTGGAAATTGCATTCGCAAACGGCCGAATTTTGCGATTCGCACCGTTTGCGAATGCAATTTCCTTTGATGCATGTGGCTGCATGAGTTTTAGAAAAGTCTATGGAGCCATCATCTTTTCAAGGGGGCAGGCTTTTTTAATATTATTTTTAATTGGATCTTCTGAATATGATTAACTTTCTGTTTAAGAAACACTATGGCTAGTAGTAAAAGCACTAGGATCACTTTGAAATCAGTGATTCAAAAAGTCAAAAATAGCTAGGCGGTAATGGCAAAAAATGAAAAAAATGTGCGGTGTAATTTTCCTTTAATCACTTAATGTGCAGCATTATCTGCTTTTATCTGTCTCCTGATTTTCCTTTCCTTTCCACACAATTTAGTCATCCCATCTACACAGTTTGGCCCTCTACTGGGCATATTGTCAGTAGTCCTGTCCTTAATATATGTGCAGTAAGAGCTTTGGGCTCAGCTCCTTCCTGATGCTTGTAATTTATTTATAGACAGCTAATTAGAGAATACGGATTTCCTCTTATTGGAGCGATGCATTGTTTATATTATTAGGAAGTACACAACGCGTAAAATGCTAAAGCACAGAACTTCAACCTAAATACACAGTATATCAAAGGCAGAATTGTGTGGTACTTGAATTTCTTTTTAGCACTTTGTAGAATAATTATTGTGCAGTGGATGTACATTTTGGCGATTTGTGTTGAGTTTGTGAGTTGTGCTGGCGCGTCTATAGAGTGATTGTATAGTCTGGCAAGTGTGCCTGGGAATGTGCAAGATTTGCATGTTTGTAAACATGAGTATGGGTTTCTTGGGTGCTGTCATTTGTGTATTTGTTGTCCGTTTTCCATGCGTAGAAGTTGGACTAGGGAAGACATCCACACTTATGTGAACATTGCGTGAAACTGTGTAGGGTGAAAGTGCCTATGCGTAACATGTGTATTGTTTGTATTTTGATGTGTTTACAAATTGTGCAAATAACACAGAATATGGCGACCCAACTTCTTTTTCACATCCCTAAATACCAGTCGGTCTCAACTTGGCATCTGAGAAAACTCCACTGGTTGCCAGTCAGGGCCAGAATTTTTTTTTGGGGCACTATGTATCACCTTTAAGGCCTTACATAATGAAGAACATATCTTTTTTAGGAACAGCTTGAACTGGCACGCCCCCAGCAAGCCTACACGTTCTTCCTCTACAAAATCAGTATTTGTGCCCAAATTCAAACGGCCATCATAGCTTCATGCTGGGCGGTTCCACATATTGGAACAAGCTCCCATTACATATTAAATCATCCTCTAATCTTCTTCTAGAAAGGTGGCGAAAACTTGGCTATTTGACTCTATATGAGGTCAAAGGTCAAAAAGTGCTTTATTCGGTTACTGAAAGACCTAAAACCGACATTTTAAAAAAGACATTTAATTAAAGATACAACCAATCAAGAAAACCAAGATCACACAAATAAATATAGTAAAAACAACTGTGAAAATCAATAAAACAACTAACGGTGTTTTTCAGGGTCATATTTTTAAACAGCAATGAATACAATATATAAGGTGCTACTGTGCTAAGCATAAAACGAGTTACTGTGAGCGATACAACATAAAGGGCATGTGATGATACATAGTGATCCCTGGATGCAACCAGCAAAGGACAGGCTAGCTACTGAGAAGACAACTTCTTCCTGTGTCTAATGGCCCCTGTTAGGAAGCTCGCAACTCCAAAACAGACCATTACAGAAGATAACATTGGAAGATATGATAGTGCAAGCCTGACATGGGCGAATTGACAGTTTCTGAGCAGCTGAAGCATACACTTTCTACGCCGGGGGTCATAATAGTCACAGAAAAAGATAAAATGTAGGGTATCCTGGTCTCAGAAGTTGTCACATGGACACGGTTTTAAGGTGCCAGGTTTCGCATATCCTCTGGGGAATGCCAAGAGCCAGGGGACCAAGTTGAAATGGAATCTAGTTAGCACAAAGCGATGATACGCATTGCTAACGAGGAGTAGATATGGTTATGCCTGCTGGCTCAGACGCAATGTGGCAAACCTTTTGACGGAAGGCTTGGCTAACTCCTTCTCTTCCCTGAACCCCTGCTATTTGTCCAGGAACTGCTGTTTGATATCTCTAATGCCTACCTGTACCAAGGGCCCTGGGTTCAGATACAGGTCAGGGCAGCCAAGCCATTTTATCTGTTCCATTATATAATTTAGCCAAGGGATGTGCAAGGCCCCATCAAGCGTGGGACAGGCCAGATTGTCAGCCAGTGCAACAATGGGGCTACCGCTATCAAGTCTGAGTTATACCCCACCCCCAGTTCCTCGTGTATAATGAACAAAGGTATGGGTCTGCCAGGAGCTTGCGCATACATTTATTCTCAGCCCCCTGGATGTCCTTCATGTCCTTGTAGCCCAAGATAGCACACCCTTATGTGGCCATAGGGATCCATTTTCTTTTTACATCTTCAACAGGGCAGGGATAGGTTTTGACCCCAGTCTTTTTGCAAAATCCAGTGTGGTCCCAACTGCTCTGGCTAAGACATTCTTTTGTGTATTCTTTGTGCACTCCAAGACCCTTGTTCATCAAATAGCACCCCTAAATTTGGAAAAGTGGGCACTTTAGTTAATTCAGCCCCCTTGCAAAAATAATTTGCCTTGGCAGCCTTTCAAGGGCCTATTACCATGGTGTGTGATTTAGTAAAGTTAGTGATCAAATTGAGTGAATACATAAAAACTATAAAACCATTTAAATGTTGTCAGAGACCTACAGCGGTTTCGGCAATTAGGATTGCATCGTCTGCATAAAGGAGTGTGGGATCATCTTAGTCCCAGCTCTAGGGATGTCTTTGTAGCTGGATATTAAAAAGTCCCCTAACTTGTTGATATACAGCGTAAACAGCAAGGCCAAATTGCACACCTGTTGAACCCCTCTCTTAACGGCCCAGGAATCCGTCAGGCTGCCATCTTCATTATATCTAACCGCGGCCGTAGTGTTTTCATGGGCAGTATGTAAAAAAGACACCAATTCTATGTTCAATCCCATGTCACGTAGGATCAACCATAATTTGGTCCATTTTACATGGTCAGATGCCGATGTTAGATCCATAAAAGCCAAATGTAAAATTCCCTTCTTAGCAATAGTGTACTTCCCAATCACTAGGTGCATGTTAAGACATTGATCAAGCGTCCCTTTTCCCTGCCTAAAACCATAATGTAGGTCTGAGATGACATCAAAATGATCAAGCCACACTGATAAACTATCCAATATCACTTTCCCCTTGATTTTTAGCAGCCAAATCTAAAAGCAAGATCGGTCTATAACAGGCGGGGTCCTCCTTGCACCATTTAAAAAAATGGGGATAATAACAGCCATTGCCCACGAAGGGGGAAAGTCACAAGAGCAGGCCGCATTAAAAAAGTTAGCCAATGTCTTCGCCCAAACAACTGGTTTGGCCTTATACAGGTCTGTGGGTACCCCGTATGGACCCGGTGCTTTCCCTCCAGATGTCGAGTTGATGGCTCTGTGGACCTCGTCTGCACTAAAGTCAAGGGCAGTGCTGGCTAAGCCAATATCCACTTGTCCCTCAGGCTCTTCTAAATTGGCTCCGCAATAGATATTTTAAAAGTGCTGTTCCCAGTGCTCAGCGGATATTGTACAGTATGTGTTAGAGTTAGGCGTGTCAGAGAAAAAAGGGCTATTAACCACGGTCCAGAACTTGGAGCTAAGACACTTGCGTGTCCGAGGGCCTCCCAGGCCTGTTCTCTAATCAACTTCTTCCTCTCAAAAACTGCAGACTTATAAGCCTTCCTACAACTCCTAACTGCTCCTTCACCCCTCAGGTCTTGTTTGAAAGCCTGCATTATCTTCCTATGGCCCACAGAACAGGTGCATGTGAACCACCTCTTGGTCTTAGGGTATCTTACCACTCTTAATGGTTAGGTTAGATGCTATCTGCTTACTTATTTTGTCAAAAGCCTCTAAGATAGTTCTAGTGTGTGTACTAGGGTCTAACATGCTTGAATCTCTGTGGCACAGACAACATACAGGTTATCCAGGAAACTTTATGGGGTAATCCTTTCCCACTTCAACCTACGTGATGGGTCTTTAGTGCTGATGTTTGTGTTTGAGATACAACTAGCCACTGCCCTTTTTAGAGCAGATGAGTAAGACAGCTTGAGTACAAGAGGAGTATGGCTGCTATGGCAATTTGAAGAGACGCTCAGTTTCTCCACAAAAAAAACAAAGGGTAAGGAGAGCATGAAGTAATCAATAGTGCTGGAGCTACCTCTTCCTACTTAAGTAGGGACCAATGCGGTCTCCTCCGTTTGCTGTAAGCAGTGTAAATTGTAGGCTGAGAGAAACCCTTCTATGAGAATACCTGAAGGTGAATGCTCAAAATGATTAATCAATGGTAAGGAGTCCCCCTGGGAATGCAATTAAGACTGCATTGATGACTATTAAAATCCCTTAGAATTATCGTGTCATGTAAAGCATTTTTGCCTTCCACGTAGTGTTCCAGAAATTCCTCTAAAGCTAGGAGATGTTCTGTCTCATAACTTCTAGAGAAGGAATTATAAAAATGTAACGACTAGCAGTGTAGAATGATTTTTGAATAACAATTCCTTGCTAGCACATGGGGTGATTGGCATTATATCAGTTTAATTCTACAGGAGAGGTTGAGCGAAAACATTAAAAGAAGACCCCCCCTTGCGCTTCCCATATTTGAAGAAGTTGCATGTTTACAAAATGGAATAAAACCATCCAGAAAAAACTGTCATTGGGCTCCCAAGTTTCTTGTAGGGTAATGATGTGATGTGTTAAAAAACATTTTCCCAAGATATGTTGCCCCTTTTTGACCTGAGACCAGCTATGTTCCACAAAAGTCCCCTCGTACAAGACACACCAGAGGTATCAGATATAGAAGGGGTGTTAGGTGGGCAGGCGAGCATTGTTTCAAGCAGAGATACTGCTAAGGCAGGGTGGTTAGTGACCTTGGGTGGCAGCTTATTACCCTGCATCTTTGCTTCCACTGGCTTTACTCAATCATTTTCGTCAAGTCCCAGTAGATCTGCCAAGGGTTGAAAACGATTGGTCATAGTTAGAGCCCAGTCTACATTTCTGATCAGCACGGGCTTAGCACGTTTAAGGGGCAACTGCCATTCAAAATTAAGAGAAGGCTGTTTAAAGGGATAGGAAGACTGTAAAGAAGCAATCCTATTTGTTGTTTTAATGCTGCTCCTATAATGGCATCTCATGAGCACTTTAGTCTGCTCAGGGTGCTTAAAGTTGACAATAACACAGTCCCCTCTATGTTTTACCTAGTCCTGGGCCAATCCATCCCACTCTTCTGGCCATAATAATATCAGGAGATATGTTTGGGCTGTTTACCACATTGTTGTTACACCAATGAGTAACCTTGTGGATAAGGTCCAGAGAAGTTTCCTTCGAGCCTTGTGATAGTGGGGGAACCACCACTAAAACGGCTGCTAGGGGAGCCAATTCTGAGAGTAAGTCGAAAATGTACTGACTTTCTGCCTTGGACATAATAAGTTGAGGCAAAGTGCATAAAGCTGATAGGCCTTCCTTGGATGTTCGCGACCCATCTTTTTGAACCGCCTCTGGTGTAAGAGTCGAGTCTCCAAGGGTACAATTACTTTTGGGTCTACAGGACAGTTGCTTACCCGGTAGATCTAGGTTACATGTCACCTGAGGTACTTGGTCATGTTGCCAGGTATGATACATGATGCCTCCCGCCCCCCCAGCCACTGATTCTGGCCCTATGGAACAATGATTGCACATGGAAAGAAACAGAATTAAAAGTCTCACCACAATCCCCTCCAACTTTTGTGTTATGGGTGCTATGAGATCTTTAGTAATTGACTCCAATCTTGGGAAAAGAGTGTCCAACAACAGTTCAAGGTTGGGCCTGACTGGGGGCGTGGCTTGGACGCCGGCTAAGATGGCGGCGTAGACCGAGCGCTCCGTCACCGACCGGCTCTTGTCTCCTCACCAAGGGCATTATGTCGGTGGATTTCTTCATTCCGTTCATAGCCCCGCGGACCGGAACGTGAGTAGAGCTCGGCGCCCTCACTGTTTCCGTTTTCTGCGGGCCAACGAAGGAGCTGCCGGAGGGTTTCGTCTGGAGGCTGCTGCCGCCATTTTGTACGCCGGCCGCGGACCACAGCGGCGGCCGGCTGCTGTTTTGCATATCTCTTTTCCGACGCTCCTCGGCTCAAGTTAAAGAAGCCACAACTCAATTTTCAGAAGTGCTGAATTTGCAGCTACGCTCCTGGGTTTTTCATTGTATTTTTATGGGGAAACTCCGTACTTTGAAGCTCACCTCTCTGCCAAAATTACCATCTACATCTGATTCTGACTCTACCAACCACGACATGGAGGAGGGCAAACCCTCGAAATCTGACTCAGCCCATGGGGCTATTCCTAAAGCTCAAGCTGGAGGTAAGGCACAACCTTCTTTGACCTCTTCCAAGCGGCTGAAGAAAGATCCGCCATCACCTGGGAGTAACTCTTCTTCCTCATCCATGGATCTCATTCTGGAGGAACTCCGTGCCTTCAAACCCTTTATGGAGGCCACCACAAAAAACATGCAGGCTATGCAGGAGAAATGGACATCTTTGGACTCACGTGTCACGACTTTGGAACAATCCTCAGACTCTCTACACTCTTCCTGCTACCGCATTCCTTCAATAGAGGCTGAAATTCTTCTCCTCAGACATCAGACTGAGGATTTGGAAAATAGGAATCGCAAGAACAACCTTCGCTTGTACGGCCTTCCGGAACTTTCAGAGGGGTCTAATCCTACCGTCTTTTTCCAATCTTTTCTTGCGAAGATACTGGACGCTCCGGCCTTATCCTCCATTAATATCCAGCGAGCGCACCGTCTTGGCCCCAGGGTTGCTACCAAGCCTAGAGGTGTTATTATGCTATTTTTACAATATACTGATCTCCTGCAGGTCCTCTCAGCCGCCAAACTCAAGAAGCAAATAATGTGGGAAGGTAACCGTCTCTATCTTTCACAAGATGTTTCCAAGGCCACAGCAGATCGAAGGAAAAGGTTTTTAGACTTGAGACCTCAGTTACGAGCTATTAATGCTAGATACGGCCTCCTTCACCCCTGCCTCTTCAAGGTTACGTACAAAGATAAAACCACCACATATGAAGATCCTGCGGCTCTGCAAGCCTTTCTTCGTCATCTGAATCAGGATGTTATGGATACCTCCAAACCTGGCTGAAAAGACTTCATATCCACTGTCTGATACTTCTACCTGATCTCGTCTGATTATGGTTCTACTTTTTCTTACTTAGTGTTGTTTATTCTGTTTTAATTGTTGTTTTTTATTCTAATAGCTCTTTTGTTCACTTATTCTACTGCTTTATTATACTATTTTACTTAGTCGAGTCATGTTTTCACTGTGATTTCTTATATTATTCCCTAATATATATCTCCTTCCTTTAGATATTTCCCTCGTCGACCCTCCTTGATGCTTCCTAATATTCTTTGTCTTGCCCATTGGATTTCTACATATCACTGGTTGGTTATTCGCTTGGTTGTTGACGTCGTCCTCTCCCGCAACCACCATCCCTATTCCTGTCTGAGTTTTCTATTTTCGTAAGTATGTCTTTCAGACGTTCGTTTCGAACTTGTACTGTCTCTATGGTCATTTTTGTTCCCTTCTTCTTTCCCTTCCTCTTTTCTTGCATTTCTTTACTTCTTCCCTGGATTCTTCTTCTCTTCTCTTTTCTCTTTTCTGATATTCATTACTTTTTATATAACATCTACTCTACTTCTTTCTTCATTTCTTCTCAATTGTATTTTTATGCATTATTAAGCATGTTGCTTATAGTTGTTTTCTAAATTGTTGCATTCCGTGTAACGACATGGAACATTAAAGGTTTAAATAACCCCATCAAACAGCAGAGGGTTCTCTCGCATTTAGCAAGACTCAAAACTGATGTTGCCCTCCTTCAAGAGACTCATTTAACTGAAGCGGAGGCTTTGAAACTTAAACGGTGTTGGGTGGGTCCTGTTCTTTGTTCCCCTACGACTTCTAGGAAAAATTGAGTTGATCTCTTGTTACATAAAAAGTTAAATGTTTCCTCCATTACTCATGAATGTGATGTTGATGGCCGTTGGCTCATTGTTAATTTACTCGTAGATAATATCCCACTTACACTTTTTAATGTGTACGCCCCTACTGCAATTGATAAGTCTTTCTGGCCTGCTATTTCTGCCAAATTGTCTTCCCTTACTGGTGACTACATACTCCTTGCTGGAGATTGCAATCAGATTGTGGATCCCTTCCTTGATCGACACTCAAAAGTCAAATTTACCCCCTCTAGAATGCACACACAATTTCTCAATTCCTTTAAAAATAATGCCCTTGTAGACATTTGGAGACTATGCAATCCTGAACTTCGTGAGTATAGTTTCTTTTCCCCTCCTCATCAATCCCAATCCCGTATCGATCATATATTTCTCAGTAAACCTTTATCCCAACACGCTATTCGCTCAGAGATTGGCTCCATTTTACTCTCAGACCATGCCCCAGTTATTGTTGACCTTGACTTACTCCCATTTTCCCCACATTCTGGCAGATGGCGTTTTAATAATGCTTTACTTTCAGACCCCACTTTTGGTGCTGAATTTACTGTTTTTGCCAAGCAATTTTTTCTTTTAAATCAAACCCCTGACTCTCCCTTTGTTATGGTTTGGGATTCATTCAAAGCAGCCTCTAGGGGTTTTATTATTAATTTTGTATCACAGCGGAAAAAAACTACATGCGGCCAAATCAGAGAAAATTTTGGCGGACATCAAGGCTTTAGAACACGCTTACTTCGCCTCAAAATCTGATACCTCCCTTAAAGCTCTTATCGATGCAAAACTCTCTTTTAACAAATTCACAACAGATGCCGCTTCTAACACCCTGCTCAAGTGTAATTCTAGATATTATGGTGGTAAGAATAAAATGGGGAAGCTCTTGGCCAACTATTTGAAAATTCGTAAAGAACTTACAAAAATCCAATCTATTAAAACCTCCTCTGGTGATTCCACATTTAAAGATAAAGAAATTCTTGCAGAATTTGCTAAATTCAATGATACGCTTTATACCCCAGAACAGACTCCTACCCCTGATGAGCTTCTTGCTTATTTTCAATCTCTTCCTTCTCCTCCCACTTCTCATGTTGATTTTAATACTCTGGATCGTGATATTTCTCTTTCTGAAATCTCCCAAGCTGTTTCTAAACTCCACCATGGTAAATCTCCAGGTCCTGATGGTTTTACAATTGAATTTTACAGTCACTTTGCTTCTCTTCTTCTTCCCAAACTCCTACTTTCATTTCAATCCTTTTCTGATGCTGGTTTCTCTAGCGGTTCCTTCCAACAAGCCTTAATTTGTTTAATCCCAAAAGATGATAAAGATCACTCCTTACGCAAAAACTATAGACCAATATCTTTGGTTAACACTGATTATAAGATTCTAGCGAAAATATTAGCCTTACGTATGGACCCTCTTCTTCCGGACATCATCAGACCAGAAAAATCTGGTTTTGTCAAGGGACGTCTCTCCTCAGATAATTCCCGAGTTTTTCTCAACATACTTGGTAAATCTTCTTCACTCACTCTTCCTTTTGCAGCTATTTCCCTAGATGCGGAGAAGGCTTTTGATCGCATTGGGTGGGACTTCATGTTTCAGGCTTTACGTTGGATTGGTATTCCATCCAAATTCATTTCTGTTATCTCTTTACTTTATTCTAATCCCCAAGCTTCTATTTTTGTTAATGGGATGTCCTCGGATTATTTCTCTCTCCACAGAGGAGTTAGACAGGGATGCCCATTATCTCCCTTACTTTTTATTTTAGCTTTAGAACCCTTCCTTACTAAAATTCGTTTAGATGACACTATTTCTGGTTTTCCTTTTGGTTCCCACCAAGTCAAGCTCTCGGTTTATGCCGATGATATTCTTTTTTACTGTTACGATCCTGCTACTTCCATTCCCTCTTTTCTTCAACAGGTCTCTTCTTTTTCGGCAGTCTCCGGATATCGCTTGAACGCCGATAAGTGCGAGATTCTACCTTTGAATCTTCTTTGTCAGAAACATCTTTTTTCTTCTACAGGTTTTGCATGGCAACCATCCAAAATTAAATACCTGGGAGTTTGGTTTGCTCCTATGATATCCGATACTCTCAAGCTAAATTTTGATTATGTATATAAAAAAATGGATACGGCTATCACTCGATGGCACCCGCTCTTTCTATCCTGGTGGGGTTCGACTCAACTCTATAAAGATGATGCTGTCTCCCCTGCTTCTTTACACTATTTCCATGCTTCCTCTACACATCCCCCTCTCTTTCTTTAAGAAAATTGACTCTCTTTTACTGAAATTCCTTTGGAATGGTAAACGGTCTCGCATAGCGCTTGCTTCCTTACGTAAAGACAAAGCTCAATCCGGAGTGCGCTTTCCCGATTTCAAACAATACCATCGTGCTTTTTCTCTGAAACAATCGACTCGTTGGTTATCATCTAATTTGCCACATCATCCTCCTGTTTGGTTAAACATGGAATCTTCTTTCATTTCCCCTTTCACCTTCTGCGAATTCTTATCTTTTACATCTTCCCTAGCTCGTTTTCGCTCACCTATTCTTTCATACTCTCGTAACCTCCTCTCCCCCTACCTTTTGTCCTCTTACTCATCTCTTCTCTCTCTTCACGATCAACCGATTTGGAATAACGCTCTTCTCAAAATCCGCAACCGTACTATATACTGGAGAACTTGGCATTCTCGTGGTCTCTCTTGGATATCTCAATTACTGTCTCAAGGTACACCTCTCTCATTTCAGCATCTTCAATCTCTTTTCTCTTTACCCGGTTCTGCCCGAGCACAATATAACACTCTTTATCCAGTCTTGCTTTCATACCTTCAAACTCTCCCATCCTCTAGCGAAATTCCGGTAGATCGCAGACCCACTTCCCTTATATTGGACACGTCTCCTTCTGCTTCCGCTTTATATAATTCTTTTCGTCTTACCAATGATAGATCAAAATCTCGTATTGAGCTTGCTTAGGAGCTGGACTTTTCTCAGACATGGCCGGTCCCTTTTGGCACAAAATTTGGACTAAACTCCATAAGACCTCCAGGGCTGCTAACACTACCCAGACTTTATTTTTCATTTACCACAGAATTTTATTTACCCCACTTGCCTTATCCCGTTTTTCAACAGACACTCCCTCTTCCTGTTGGACCTGTTCATCCCCCTCTGCTGATCTCATACATATGTTATTTGAATGCCCTCCTATTTCCCAGTTCTGGCAGTTGGTCTGGAAGCAAATTCAAAAGATTTTTCAGTTCCAGGTCCCCTTTTCGCCCTCACTAATTTTCCTTGGCTCCCTCTGGTCAGAACTTCCTCGTCCTACCAGCCATTACCCCTTACTTTACCTTTTCCTGGCTATAGCTTTTCACGTTATTACCTCTAACTGGAAACAAGCTACGCATGTTACCTATCAATCCTGGTGGAATGCAATGTGTTTTAATCATCGTTTAGACACCAACTATGTGTCTCCCATTTCCTTCGCTATTAAACGGGACCTACTTTGGCTTCCTTTGGTAACATATCTCTCTACCTCTGCTCCGGTCCCTCCCTCTCCTGCTCCAGACATAGTTGAAGTCCGCAAACCCCCATGATTTCTTTATTATCTGATTCTTCATACATGTATTTCACAGCTATTATTATTGTCCTCGTATATATTATACTTTGCTTAATGTTTCCTATATATATGATATGTTCATGCTTTTTCATGCTTGTAATGCTTACTCTTATGATGTTTTTATTTTAATGTTTATTTCTGCCATTTGCTTATTGTAATTCTTCTCTTCTCCTTCCCTTTCCCTTCCCCCTCTTTCTATTCCTCAATAAATCAAACTTTAAAAAAAAAAGGTTGGGCCTGACTGGTAGGGTAGACTTTGCCCGCGGTGACTTCCTCAGCACTCTATTACAGCAAATTCTCTTCCTCTTGGTAAGTGGACAATCCAAATGTAAGTCATCTCCTGCTGTCAATATGGCTGTAGACATACATGTGGACGTAGCTGGAACAGCAAGTGGGACCTCCTTTAATGCGAACACAGGTGCAGGTGGGCTAGGAATCCCCACTGTGCCCACTATCGTCCCTGACGCCACTCCATTCTTGGCCACAGCAGAACCCTGAACAAGTTTCTCTGCCTCCATAGAAAGCCTTCTCTTGGTCAGCGCTATCTCCTTCGTTAAGACATTTGCAGCTCTAGTCAAAAAGGAGTCAATGGTCGCTACTGTATTACCCCCTGGGGGCCCCCCTTGACCAACAGACCTTTTCCTTTTGACCATGGTGGAGAGAACCAAAGTCACAAGTCTTACATAGGCCACAGCACGGACCTCTTGGGGGGTCAGGAGAAATGAGTAGCACACTCCCTAATCTTAAGGGAGCTTAATGGCAAAATACCAGAGAGGTCAAATATAAAAATCACAATAAAAGAAATATTCTTAGTACCTTAACCTTGACTTTGATAAGAAGTGGTAGTCCGAGAACCAAAGAATTCCAAGGTAAAGCCAAGAGTCCTGGCCCAACCCAGCCTCTGTCGGTCGCTGACGGGCACAGACGGGCCCGCCCATGGCGCAGGAACACCAGGACATGGCGCAGACGCGTCCGGGCGCCTCCGCCGTTCTGGCAGCCCGAGCCGCCTTTAAGCGCCTCCTAGTGCGGAAAACACGTTGGTGGCATGTCTGCCGCAAGGCCTGGTGGGGGATGGAGCCTCCCGGTTTTGCGATGAGGGGCTCCCACACTGCCAGAGTCCCAAGCTGCCTTTAATCACCTCCTGACGTGGAAAACACCTTGGCTGTGCATCTGCTGCAAGGCCTAGTGGGAGATGGAGTCCCCGGGTTTTGCGATGACGGGCTCCTCACTCTATATAGTAACCTAAAGCACTAATAATCACATGTACAATCCCAATAGCTAGTGCCAGGACACCCATGGGTATTCGTGCACTTAACAAGTTAATTTAACATAACATAAGTGTGTTGTTATGAAGGAATATAGCTGAGTATGTGCATGCATCTGTTAGATTTCTGTGTTAAAAACAGTATATTTGGGATCGAAAATGCTGATTAAATGCCAAATTAATGAAAATTAGTATGTCGGTCTTAGTTATTTGTGGAAGTGTTTGTGTAACTTTGTATGGCTGTGTGTAGAAGTGCATAGCGTGAGTGTTTCTGTATGCCTGCTTTTTAGGTCTACAGACAGATATGGCTTTCAGTTGGAGGCCTATTGTACCCAATACATACTTAGAGTTGGCAATGGGCATGTCACTGCCTCATGACCCATTGGTGGCTTTCTTGTCTACATTTGTTCCCTGCTCCCGAATCGATGGATTTCTGCCTTATTTTCGTATTGTCCTATTCAAGTAGCATTTTTCATCTCACTGAGTTTAGACAGGGTGACATGTATCCTTTCTTTGCTCACATCAGGACCGTGCATTGCTGTGCACGTGGGGCTGTTTTTTCTCCCTCTCTCTCTACTTGCTCTTCCTTCTCTCCCCTCCCTTCCAATCACTTTACCAAAAAACACCCACTCTCACAGAGCACCCATGTGCCCCACTTGTCCACCTGCGACTCCATCCACCACTAACACAGCAGCAAACAGCTAACTTCGAATGGTTCTTAAACAATTCCAGGATGGCTACCCATGCATGCACATGAATGCACACATGGTGGGCAGCTTTGAATTCTTTTAGTATACCTTATGAAAAATGCACATCAACTACCTTGGACTGTTTTTACTGATACTTGAAAAAAGAATTCATGGTGGCCTCCATGCAAGCATAATTGTTTTTGCTATAATCAAACACACACCTTAAACAAGCATTGGTACAACCAATACAGCGATCTGCTGGCTTTGCTAGTGCTTGTGTACTTGTGGATGCCTGCAGGTGTGGAAGATCTGGATTTTCTGCAATATATTGGGTTGTGTGTTTCTATGTACTCTGGCTGTTTTGAAAGTAAAAACATGGTATAATATTGACACTAATGTGAGAGGTAGTGTGGTATCAGGATATTGTCCGAAATATCAACCACAAAAAATATCACTGGAATTAGTAATACAATATTTTGTATGTGTGTATGGGGGAAACATCCTTTACAACGCAACTTTTACCACGCAGTGCTTTTACATCGCAACTTTTACAACTCAAACCATTACAACGTATTGCGCTGGGGGGGCGCTCTAGGATAGGGAATAGATTTAATTTACTACCCAACACCTTCCCTACTATCCACAGGGACTGGAGTTGGAATAGTAAATTAAACTATTCACTATCCAGCACCCCTCAACACTATGCGTTGTAAAGGCATGCGTTGTAAAACTTGCGATGTAAAAGCATGCGATGTAAAAGCATGCGTTGTCATGTCATACATCCGTGTATGGGGATGGCATGGAAGATGCTTTGGGAACTTGGGGATTGTGTATATCTGTGATAAGGTGTACCCTAATACTGATGAGGCTCACTCCGTGTAGAAAAGGGGAGCACTTCTGTCAGATTTTAGAATGTGATGTACAAAGTTTTCTTTTATGAGCAGGTGTGACTTACACCTGGAAAGGCAGAAGTAAATATCGAGTAAATCAACACTGTCACACATACTCAGATACATTTATGTATATTGAACCCACTTCCCATTTTAGCTAGGGCAGTTTCATCCCGTGGCTGCAGTTCAACTTGGACAGCTGCAGGGGCCTGTGTGGTGAGGCTGCTAAAGCTCTTGAGCACATTAAACAGTATATTTGCACTGAGTCAATACTTCTGACAAATATGTGGCAAACGTACCATTATCTGGCCAATGCAATAGGCAAAGTTGCTTCTCTGCATTGAGTGAAAGGGAGAAAGCCAGACAGTGCCATATTCACAAAGATATGAAATTGCTGCTATCTTCCCAAGAGATGATGCACAGTCAGGCTGGAGAAAACCACACACACAATTTTGCATTATAGTGCAATGGTGTGTGTGAATGTGTGAGTCTAGCATACCCTTCCAGCATAAAACACTATGCTTAGACTAGCTATATAATGTTTACAACTTTGGAGGTGTGTTGTTTAATGCAGCACACATGCAAGGTTTTAAATGTTTGCCAACCTAATAAAATGTCTACTACTTTGCAACAGCTTCTAACTGGTGAAATATTTGGTCACAAAGCCCTGTCCACCATTGTTAATGAATATGGCTTTGTAATTAAACTTTAGCACAGGAAAATCATGTACCACCCATGAGTTGCCAAGTAACACAAAGTAGGGCAAAGCACCACCTTGCTTTATTTTTAGTAGACTTTCCGGGGCAAAAACATCTTTATCCATCCTGCAGTGGATCAAGACCACTGATGTCTGTGTCAGTGCACATCTATGACAGATTGTTGTAAAATAAGACCTAAGCTTGCTCTGCCAGTTTGGAGCAAGGACGGGAATGTTCTTAACGTGCAAACTACACATGCACTTGTATCCATTACATCTATTTGCGACAAACTACACATGCACTTGTATCCATTACAACCATTTGCGATGTTAAAACACTGCACATTCAGTGCAACCCCCATACCAAAGATAGAGTAGAAAACTTTGGATTCAAATAGTATCATGCGTATGAATCAGGCATCCCCATATTTAACGTCCCTTTGAACGTCTCAAGGCCTTGAAGTTTAGTGAACTGATCCAAAATTAGCTATGCAGCATTACTTTAATATAATTCCTTTGCATGCCTGCAGCTCCCCCTCCACCCTACTACCATGTCCCCTTACCCAACATGTTCTTTTGGTTTAAGCCGACTAAGGTTTAAATCACAAACAGAGACGAAAATGGGTGCAGCGGGAGAGGAGTAGCCAGTGAAGCAATGGGTCTCTTGTGGTGTTCCATGCAATATGCAACCCCCTCTGAGATAGTCCGGGACATATTTTCTAACATTTCACACAACGCAGAGCAGCAGGCAAAGTTACTTTGCTCCGAGACACAGACCGACCAGAAATGTTATGTTACGTTATGTTATGTTACAGTGCGTTTATATAGCGCACGGCTACTCGAAAAGAGTGTCCCGGCGCTTTCCACATGCAGCTCAAGATAAAAATAACACAACACAGTAAAAGCAAAAACAGACCACAGAGAAGAAAGCAGAGAAAAAAAAGCCTAAAGGTTAAAAAGCCAGGTCTTCAGGCTCTTCCTGAACTGGAGCAGGTTGGCGGTGCTGCGCAGTGTCAGTGGAAGCGTGTTCCACAACTGGGGGGCTTTGCAGCTGAAAGAGCGCCCACCAGCGCGGGCCTTCCTCACACGCGGCACCACCGCAAGGAAAAGGGATTCAGACCGCAAAGAGCGGGCTGGACGATAGAAGGCCAGTCTCCGCCGCATATATCCAGCACCTGAGCCAAACAGTGCCTTGTGCATCAGTGTCAGGGATTTAAACACAATCCGCTTTCGGATATGCAGCCAATGGAGCACCTGTAGTAACCCAGAAGCTCGAGCTCGTCTGCGCAGGCCGAAAATTGCCCGGGCGGCAGAATTCTGCGCCACCTGCAGGCGTTGGACCAAATAATCCGGAATGTGTTAAATATACTAAGATATGATGCACTTCTTCTCCCTTCTAGCGCATTGGAGGCTGCCTAGCGCCAACGCAGGCACTTGAGCACCTTGCTGCAAGGGTGCCAGGGATAGGATCAGGATTGTTTTTGTGCAGGAAGGGTTACCTTTCTGCACCACAAACAATCCTTAAAAGCATTTTAATTTTCCTATGTGCGATGCGGAATGCATCATACATAGAAAAATGAAGTAACAAGGAGATATGAAGATACGTCTCCTCGTTCTGTCTGGGTCTGGGAGGCGCATCATGTTGACGCAATCCCAGGTTTACTGACATTAGTAAATCTGGGATTACATAAAAATGAATGGATGGATGCATGGGAACGTCCATGCTTTACGCTGGGAATGCCTCCCTCATGCAAAGTAAGGCAAAGCAGCGCAGTGCACTGTCTTTTATTTCTTTGTATTCACTAAACCGTGCAAAGTCACTTTGCGTGTCTTTTGAAATCCCAGTTAACCCCTTCGCTGCAGCGGCTATTCTGCCGCAGCGCTAAGGGGGTGGGGCGGCCGCGCGGTGGTTCCGTGCTTGTGACGGAACCGCTCCGTCACGGCTCGCGGGTGAGCTGTGCTTGTGACGGAACGGTTCCGTCACGAACCCGCCCGCCCATTAAATCGTCAGCGCAGGCGCGGACTTTGCGCCACGCAGGCGCAGCGAGCGGGCCGTGACGGAACCGTTCCGTCACAAGCACAGCTCACCCGAGGCTTGTGATGGAACGGTTCCGTCACAAGCATGCAAGGGGTTAAGGACTTGCAATACCTTGCGACGACATGCTTCACACTAGGATAATGCAAGTCCTTAGTAAATCTGGGCCTTACTATCTACCACATTGAATGACACAGGTAGTGCCAAATGTGTGGTTGCAGGTGGTGGGCAACAGTATCATTTTGGAGACTGTGACCTTTTTGTTCATCATAAGAGTTTTACCCAAAGCAAGAGAGCAAAAAGGCAGAAAAGGGATAAAAAGATATTAAAATAGTGGCAAAGAAAGAAAGAAAGTAGAAATGAAACAGAACCTGCAAGAATGAGATAGTGAGACAGGATATGTACAGTGGTGGAAGGGTGTGGTACCAGAAATATTTGTCAACATATCTCTGGCATGAAAATTTTGTCTTAAACATTATTTATTGAAATATGGACCCTAATAAAAATAGTATAAATAGACAATGATATTTAGGACACAGTATTTATGTCAGATTATATATGTGTATACACTAGTCCTACACAAAATCTCTTAAGGAGGGTGGAATTAAGGCTAGACAGAGTCATTATTTGGCGACCCTGCCAACAGCGGCACTGGTGGCCAGCTCCTAAGAAAATATTTGGGCCTCTTCAATTATTTTCTTTGACAAAATAGGCACTGTATAGTGGCCACAATGTCGTTGAAATGGATTGGTGGTCTTATCATTCTATAGTACTTCACGTATCAAGCTTTGTGCTAGAGGAGTGGTGGAACAATTGTTTGCTTGTTGAGGAAACTTTCATAGGAGCACTGTAGATGTTTGCGCATTACTAGGATGAGGAAGTACCACTGCCTTGCAATACGATTTCCTGGGGTTGGCCATATCCATTCTCATACCCCTGTTAATCTCACCTACTAAACCTATAAGTGAAAAGATGGCAACAACCATTGGCAAAGCACAAAGGTCTTGAAAGTTAAAGGGCTAAGCTATTGGCTTTGTCAATGCTTGTTTCTAAAGCATAGTGAAAAATATTTATGTCAAATTGGGTTTTCTGAAAGAAAAATCATTTATAGATGGGCCCCAGCACA
This sequence comes from Lissotriton vulgaris, assembly GCF_964263255.1. NCBI lineage: Eukaryota > Metazoa > Chordata > Amphibia > Caudata > Salamandridae > Lissotriton > Lissotriton vulgaris. The sequence continues at coordinate 821,664,955 of NC_141694.1, read as the reverse complement.
TGTGCGTGCATCGCTGAATCACTGCTCCTGACTATGTTTTTTAATGCACCTACAGTTATTTTGGCCTTTCTTTGGTATATTTAAATTACCTTAAAAGCTGGCAGGTGGCCATTTGTGAATTGTAAATTAAATTACAAAAAATCAAGAGTGGGAGAGCAAACATTAAGTGCAAGCAGAACAATAGCAGTATTTGCGTCTGCCGTGTGCTAGCAAGCAAAAAAAACAACAGAGGGAAATAAAAAGCGGGAAGAGAAGGGGCAGGGGAGCACCAGCTGAATCTGAGAAGTGATGGGAGGAAAGCAACAGAAGACTAGGGACAGGTGACAGAGCAATGGAGGGACTGATGGGCGAACAAAAGCAACAGAAGTGCAGCAGGGTTTAGAGAGCAATGGAGGAGGTGGAAGGGGGACGAAAAAAAATGAAAAAGCAGGGAGGGCTGGGAGGAATTGGGGAAAGTAAAACCCACAGCAGAAAGGGGGCAAAAATGTAAGGCAAAACAAATGCACAAGGGAAAGAGAGGAAAAACGACATGCACTCCAATTGAGTGTTTAAATATAAAGAAAAGTGTATTCCCTGTTTGCAAGCAGTGGAAGGATACATCTCATCCAATCAGAAAAATTGTAGACTGACTATGCTCCAGGAGAGGAGCAAACACAAAAAGCCGAAGGGAAGACATCAAATATTGAAGGAAAGAACATATATTGACAAGAAAGCCAACCAATGCTAATCATTGAGCTGACCCAAACTAACTCTAAATATTGGTATTGTCCTCAATACTCTTTCAACAACAGGCAGCTAAAGGGATTTATGGACAAGACCTAAAACTATGAAACTATCTTAATCAAAAGAGGGGGTAGTACTTACAAACCAATCCTACATTTCTTCTTGCCTTTACAATGCAACCGGTTTGTGTCCACAGTGGCAAATGATGCTTCAATCCCACTTACTTTGCTTTCATCTTTTCTCAACAAACATAATGAAAACTCAGACATAACAACCATGAGTGAAAATTTGGATATCATTTTTTCAAGACATTTTTATCTCATGTTCTAATCCAGAAAGGGCCAATTTGTGAGCATTGCAAGCACTCTCCTTCGACAATCTTCGTAATAGGATACAAGCCATGCCTGCTACTCTCAACAACAAAAATTCCCAACCACACAACAGCAAATTATTCTTCGCAAGTCTTGCGCCTTACTATTAACAACTTTTGCAACACAACTGAGATTGGTTTCCATTCCATGGCTTCTGTAATCCTCATTTGAGTTGGCTTTTGAGGATTGAGGACTGATGTAAAAGTAGGGCTGAAAGGGTGTGTAGGGGGTCAATGGTGCAAAAGGATCAGGCACTGCAGTCAATTTAACAAGCTACGAAAGTGTGAGGCCTTCCTGCATACTCATCAGGACTCAATCTTGATGTGCGTAGTATACAAGCGCCACGACTAACCTCAATTTAACTATTCTGGAAGGCACTTTGTCACCTACTCCAGGAAACAAATATTATGATAGCTCGATGGATTCTGTTTAGTATTTTTTCCCTGCTTTGTCAGCACTTGTTTTTACGGTGATGGAAAGTGCTGCCTGACCAGAACCCACATTTTCATAAAGCTGCACAGTTCCTGACATTTAAATTCAATTGATAGAAAGGTCAGCAAACGAAGGCGGAAATGATATGAACATAGCATAATATTTTTTTATCGTTTTTGAGAATATTTGACTCCCTAAATTTAATTCTCATTAGTTTCCCTCATATTGTTTAACCAATGTACTTGGAAATTGACAGCAATGCTGTGATGTTTCATATTATTTATACTTTTTGTGTTCAATAATTATACGATCGCTGTGAAATAAAAAAAACACTATTGATTAATAACTATCAATGGTGTATTGCTAAGCAAAAGACAAACCTTGCATGAATTACTGGATCGTTGGATGAGAGTTGTAGTCCACATCTCACCGTCATAAAGAATTGTATACTATTTTCATTCAAATGTAGTTAAGAAGTTGTCCATGAAATGTGTTTTTCTTGCATAACTGGATGAAATGTGTTTTTCTTGCATAGCAGGATGCAGTATGCTTTTGTTAACCAACTTTTTGAAAAGTTTTTCGTTAGAGATTTACTCAGTACCTCAATCAGCCAAGGGATTTATTGTGAATCAGGGCATCATAAAATCACAATACGAGAAAGGAAAATACAACAATCCACTCAAGATGCATAATGGCATAATCAATTCTACAAATTTTAAGTACATTCTGAAATTAAGGCTATTACATGTGTACAACATTTTAAAATGTCCCCCTACACTACGTCTGCTTGCAACAGTGGAAATTTAAACTTCAATACTAGCCTTTTTCTTATAATATATTTCACATCCATAAGGGCCTCTATCACTCAAAAGGTACAAATATTTTAAGAAATGACGTTACCATTTGACAGAATTCATTATGCTTTCCAAATAAACATTGAAAGACAAAAAGGGAATCTTTGATAATGTATTATGCAAACAAATGATTTTTCATGTTCCTGATTTTGGGATTCATTCAAAATTGGAAAAGACCATTCTAGTCTAGTAGACCAAAATAATGTCACAAAAAATGAAAATGTGATACATTTTCTGTTGCTTCAGGACGATAAAAGTATGTTAGCGATCCCTACATTTGTTGAACATTGTTTAGTTTTTGTAAACCCCAACATTCTTTACATTTGTTTCACAAAGGCTATAAAAAGCCACAAAATTCAAATGGGTTTCACATCTAAAAAAATGTTTCGATTCTGAATATTTATTTGCCATATTGGTATATGCTACTTTTAATATATATAGTCATCTTTGACCTAACACGATTTCCATAACTAGCCCAAAGATTTTCCCAAAGAGTGAAGCAAATAATTTGAAGACACAGCATTATAAGATTTTAAAACCTTACTTAATATCTCTCTAACCTGGTTCCTAATTGCAAATCCCTTGGGTTCCTCAGCGATCAAAACTGTAATATGTTTGAACATATCTTATAAGTGGCCAAAATGACTTTAAATCAACCGCAGTTCCTTAGACAGCCGAAGCCCTCCATTGCATCAGCGAACTTCCAGTCAGTGGTTCAAACTCTTGTACTGTCTCTCCTGGAAGGAGGTATTGCAGTTCGTGGAGGCTTCTCAAATTCTCCACTGCTACCCCTCCATGAGGTAGTCTGTTTACTCACTGGGGCCAAGGCATCAAACCATATTAGTCCCATCTTAACAGGCCTGCACTGGCTGGCTCACTCTGATAGCTAGAATTAGATTTGAAATAGCTCGCATATCCCATATTACTCTCCATATTGGCCTACCTTCCTACTAAAAGATAAATGACCTACCATAGGAGGCTTTACGTCACCAAAGAGTAAGTGAAGCTTAATACTGGAGAAACCCTCAGCTAAGAAAACTAAAATCATGAATCAAACATTTTCTTACTTGGCCCCCAGATGTTGAAACATGATCTTGGATTAGACCATGCTGAAGTTGAATCTCTTGGAATTCAGAAGTGACCTAAACACCCACTTTTCCAACTCTACCTCTCAGTCTCACTATCCAGTCACTCTTTTTCTTTAAATCTCCTCTGATATGATATATCTATTGTTTCTAGATTATATCTAATGTCAATTCTTCCTTCTTTTATCTTAGTCATTGTAAAGTTCTCAATTGCCCATATGGCTATGTCCATGCTACATATGTTATACAAATAACTTTACAAACATGCACTGGCAAAACCAATGCGTCTGACTTAGGCCGCCAGTCTTTGACAATTCTTGTTTTGTTTTCACATGGATTTTGCAAAACTTTATCATTCAGGAACCAGGCTGTCCTTCATCAATCGAAAGAAAATGTTGGCTAAAGACAAAAATGTTTTTGGGGTCTCAAAAAAGCACACATTATCATAGTACTCCATGATACTAAAGGGAACTTCTTTGTGTGTGGATGAGTTTTGGTATGCTACCCTTGTCAGAGTGGAGCATGTTGTTAATCATAGTGAAGCCAGTCAACGACTGAAATTAACTGATGCATTGCCCCATTATGCATGATGCAGTGAGTGGAGGAAAATTGCAAATGACAAACCAACAAAGGAAAGGACGAAGTGTGGCTAAAAACACCTATAAATTACTATGACATACACATATTTTTTCATAAATTCAAAAAGGTCTTGTATAACACAGACCAAGAAAAGCCAATCATTAAGCCATTGGCTGCTAGTCTCTTGCCTTTGAGAAAAAAGGAACGGAAAAAAGAAGGAAAGAAAGGAAGAAAGAGCAATGGAAAGAATGAAAGAAAGGGAAGGAGAGGAAAGAAGGGGGAGAAGGAAAAAGGAAAGGAAGAAATAAATAAGAAAATAAAGAAAGAAGGAAGGACAGAAAGAAAGAAAGATAAAAGGAAGGAAATAAAGCAGGCATGAAGGAAAGAAGGAAGGAATGAATAAAAGACAACAACGAGTTGAGAAAGACAGAAAGAAAGATGGCAAGGAAGATAGAAAGAAGACACTAATGACAGAAAGAAGGCAAGAAAGGAGGAAGAAATAAAAAAGGAAAGCAGTGAAATCAAAAGGTCCTAGCTAACTTGGACCTAAAAAAGCAAATCGTTGTGCCTTGACTGCAAGGAGAAAGAAAGAAAGAAAGAAAGAAAGAAAGAAAGAAAGAAAGAAAGAAAGAAAGAAAGAAAGAAAGAAAGAAAGAAAGAAAGAAAGAAAGAAAGAAAGAAAGAAGGAAGGAAGAAGATGGGATAGATAAAGAGAGAAAGAAGGAAGAAAAGGAAAAAGGTGTGAAAGAAAGAAGGAAAGAAAGGAAAAAGAAAGAAAAGGCAAGAAACAGAACAAAGGCTAGAAAAACAGGGAGACTGCAAGAAATACAGAAAGAAGGAAGGCAAGAAAAAGCAAAGAAGGCAGGGAAGTCAGAAAGAAAGAGGCAAAATGATACAAAGAAGGCAATAAAGACAGAAAGAAGGCAAGAAAGGAGGAAGGAGTGAAAAAAGAAGGAAAGCAGTGAAATCAAAAGGTCTTGCTTAATACAGATCTAAAAAAAGTTTATTGTTATGCCTTGCCTGCCAGCCTCAAGAAAGAAAGAAAGAAAGAAAGAAAGAAGGAAAGAAGGAAAGAAAGGGAAAGAAAGAAAGAAAGGAGTCAACAGAGAAAGAGAACAGGAAATAAAGAAAGGAGCAAGAAAATAAAGAAAGTAAAAAGTGTTACAAATGCTGAAAATTAAGCGCAATAAAGGCCAGTTTTCTTCTTGGGCGAGGTTTATTAAAGAACCATTGGTGAAAGTGGGTCGAGAATAAATGTATTCTGTGTACATAATAAAAAAGAGGATTACTTAATACTGAACAGTTTCAAATTAACACAATCTGGTATGGTGTGAAAATTGGGCAGTCTGTTCAACAAAAAACACTCTAAAAAGGAATTTGAAACAGAATTTGCAGGAGACAGGAACTGATAAAGCTGGAATGTGCTCTGTGCATGAAGAGCTAGCAAAACCTGTCCTGCTATCACATCAGGCTCTAAACACAAAGGCTACACAGTCCTGCATGGATCATCACAAAAAGTGGGTTGGTGGACCTTAGTTCACAATGCCAAGTGATTGATACTTTTGGTGCAAATCTGTCCATGGGGTCAAAAGTCATAGGCATACCAAAAAATGCTTTTTCATTGGAACCAGGATGCAATGGGTTACATTTCTGCATTGAGGTAAAATCACTTTGAAGAGGACTGGTGACCATAGGAGAGCTGTTTCTATGTTTAAAACAACAGTAACAATATTTTCTGTGAGGCAACAAACAGTGGTTTTCTCATGTCATTTACATCTGGCATCCTTGGTGTAGTTTTCCTCTAACATTTTTTACTTTGACCCTCCTGTGTTGCTGACTTCGTTTTTGCTGTCCTTAGGACTCTGCGCACTTTACCAATGTTAACCAGTGCTAAGGTGCTTGGGCTCTCTCCTTAAAACATAGTAGAATTGTCTTACACCCGACTGGCCTATTTAATTTACTTGTAAATCCCTAGTAAAGTTGCACTACATGTGCCCTGCGCCTGTAAATTAAATGCTATTAGTCGGCCTGCAGTACTCATTGTGCCAACCACTGCAGTACCCCTTTAGGCCTTCCACTGCAGTCTGTGTGTGCAGTTTTAAACTGCTATGTTGAACTGGCAAAATATATCTTCTGCCAGGCCCAAACCTTCCTTTTTAATACATATCACCCGTATGGTATGGAATGAACAGCCCAGATGGCAGGGTGCAGTGTATTTAAGAAGCTGGATGTGTACTTTTAAGTTTTACATGTCCTGGTATTTAAAAACTGTTTTTGACTAGTGCATGGTCTACCTCTCCCTTAGGATAGTACTGGAATTTCTTATAACATTGAATAAGCTGTAACTTCCAAATGGGAACAGCTGCACATATTTGGTTTGGGGTCTAAAGAATTGTAATTAAAAGCACCCTTTAATGGGTCTTCAATCATAATTCTGAAAATTACACTTTTAGAATGTTGCCATTTTCTTGTCCTAACCATTACGTGCCTGAAGCCTGATCCTAAGTCACATGACCAGGTGTAGCTGGCAGTTGGTCTTTGTGTATTGCTCTCAGACAGGGAGGCAAAGGGAAGATAGGTGTTGGCAGGATGGCCACTCTGAGTTAACGAGGGGGAGGAGCTGCCACCTACCACACTTGCACATCACAAAGGCCCTGCCCGGGCACTCTCACAAAGGCTCCAACAACCTTAAACCCAGCACCTGGACTCTGCCATCTGTGAGTCCTATCCTGACAAGTTGTGCCATCCCAGTCCTGGACCTTTGGAAGTGGACCTGAAGGTGCACTGCCAACATATATGTGGATCCAGCCGAACTGACACATCTCTTCTGCAGTGAGACGCAGCCCCAAGCAGAACCTGTGCATTGCTTCTGCTGTGTGGACCCACCTAGTGCAAGGACTTCGAATCACAGCGCACAGAATCTTAAGAATCAGCTGGTGCATGACACAACCTCGACCCAGGATTTCAAATTGCAAGCCCTACTCATCAACAGCATCCTTGATGACAATGCAGGACCTCACATTACAGCCTCACAACTTCTTGGAACCAATGCTGTGCAACGCATCCCCAGCCCGCACATCACATCACCTCGGCTGCACAATGCATCCTCGACGAGGGACTCTGCAACTCTATGCAACCAAGATTTAAGGTACTCTTGCTCAACCTGACAAGGGCCCTGTAGCCGGCCAACACTCCATTGTGGTCAGCCTGACTTTGTCCCGGTCTATCATGGCCAAATAGCTACAGTTGGGACTTTGTGCTTTTTGGCGCTATTTTAACTTAAATCTTTACAATTGCATATCTCTGGTTCTACAGGTTGGATTTTTGTCATTTTGGTATTGATTTATTTATTAAAATGTACTCTTTTTTCTAAATTGGTGTGGGAATTTTCTTTTTTGTGTTTTTATTTAATCACTGTTTGAAGTGATGCATAAATACTTTACACAGTGCCTCTAAATTAAGCCTGACTGCTCTGTGCCAGGCTGCCAAAGGGTTAAGCAAGGGTTAATCCGGGGTTTGCTTATGTCTCACACTGGCAAGGATCGGGGTTAGTGCTTCAGTAAAGGTTTTACCCCCCAACCAGTAACCCAGTTTCTCACAATGTGAAATGTAACCATTGTACTGTAGCAACAAATGTATGAATGAATGTGCATTAATTAGTACCGTTGCTCTAAATAACATATAAGTCAGCCACATTCCTTTTCACTGCCATGGTGTGGTGTGCATTTTACACTCACACACACAGAGATATATGGTAAGCACTTATACAACTTTTGAAAGTTGGGAAAATGGCCACATGGTCCCATTTCTTGTGATTAATTGTTATCAAAGCAAAATGCAGTGGTATTTATTAGGGAATGGTGCTTTAAGATTGTAGTTTATGGTTTATGAGGCTTGATTAGGAGTATATGTAACTGGCGTAATTCCATGTAGCTTAATCACGCGAAATTACCTAGAAGAGTATATCTGCTTTGACCGCTATTTTTTTGCACAAAATGGCCCCTGGCATCTAAATGTGACGTGACAATGCATCTTACTCCAAGCAATAGAGTTAAAAGCAACAGTACGTGAATAGCGAGCTTGAGGAGCCGCTTGTACTTGCTTAATGTCCTTTTATGGTAGTATTTTCCCCCAGCTTACTACCAGCATTTAGGACAATTTTCTTATAGCAAAATCCATTTTCCACGCAAGGATTAATTTTGTGCTAAGAAACAGCATTAAATGCAGCAGAACACAAAAAGCGAGCAGTCGCTCGCGCTCGATAAAGGTGCTGTTGTGGTATGATTTTCCCCCCAAATTACTTTTAATTATGAGAGCAAGAGTAATCACTTAATTATCAGTAATTCTGTGTCAAAGAGTGGCGTGGAATTACCAAAATAACCCAGATTACTCTGACGTAATCAAAATTCTGTCCACACATAGGCTTGATTAGAGAGGTCCGTAAATGGCAACTGACTAGTGTAAGCTAGTTCAGACAGGACTGGTTATTACAAATTAATGTAATTTTATGAAGCACTTTGTAATCATGTTTGGAGTAAAAGTACTGAGTAAATCTAATGTATAAACAGAACTGTCTATACTATATAACAAGAAAACCAGAACTAAGACCAGTGGGACCCCTGGTAAGAGCAAAAAAAAACATAAGGGGTCATTTTCGTTAAAAACAATAGCCACCAAAATGGAATGTTGGAATGTATATCACTAGAGAAAAACCACAAAAACAAAGGAGGAATGAGGCGCTGAAGTGGAGTGGCATTCGTTATTAAACATATCTGACAGTTCGAGGCAGATTACAAAGAGTGGGAAACGCACAGATAAGTTTTTTTTTAAAGACTATGTGATTGACAACTGCACTTGGCAGCTTAGCAATTTGCAGGAAAATAATACTTAATTAAAGAATGAGCGTTAGGAAGTGCAGCCTTCTGTGCAAAGTGTGGACAGAGAAATCGTCAGAGAAGCAGGCTCTGACACAGCATAAATACGATGGCTCCAGGGAGACTTACTGAGCGCAGGCAGAGACTGATGGATCACTGAGAAGAAGGCCGGGAAGGTGTCACTTACGATGAAGTCGAGTGACTGAGCTCCTGGCTAAGTACCAGCACTGTGACATATTGGGTTTTTGTGTCCCTAGTGGAAATTCCAGAATATCAGTTGCAAATTAGTTCGATTGGCTCCATTTATAGATATATTGGGTTTTAGGATCTTTTCGACTGGTAAGGAAACTGTCCGGGTGATTTTAGCTGCTTACCCATGACATATAAGGCAAATGTCCAAACATTTTTGGAGGCAACTGTGCCTAGAAATCATAAACAAAAATACAACTTTCAAATTACATAATCATTACAATGTTTCAATATTTGTAATTCTGTCACAAATGTTCTCCATCTTTTATATGGGAAGTTAAGATGTGCATACTGTCTGCAATCCCACAAGTGTAGAAAACAATTTGATCACAACATTTAAGACAAGCGTTGCCACAGCTAAAGTATTTATTTTATAAATCAGAGTTCTTTTTCGGTGTTTGCTGAGTTTATATATGAAGTTGTGTGGATGGTTGAGTGGGTGAGTGTGAGAGTGAGTCAGCGGGTTGATGGATGAGTGCGTGCATGGATGGGTTAATGAGTTAGTGACTGAATGAACATTAGTAGGTGGTTGGGTGACTGAGTTGGGGCTTGAACGGACACACGAGTGAATGCATGAATGGATGCAGACAGGACACACTAATCTTACCATCCGAGCACCCTGACAACAGTAGTGGTAATGTTAGGAAAATGCTAGGAATTTCCAGTAATATGTGGGTGCAAGTATTGCACACGTGCTGACAACCATTCAGAAAAGAATGCTGGCAACGTGTGGATAGTGACAATCTTTATTATCATTAAACGCATTATGCAGGGGTTGGCACCTTTACGTCATACATAGTATCTCAAAAAGCCTCTTCCCTCTACATTCCTAAAACCCTGCATGAAAAATACACCTTGCTTTAAAACTTTCAATTGTTTTCGCTTTCTTATTTTTCCAAGCGACCCTCTCCATACTTTCCATCTTCTGCAAGACTCCTCTCTCTAAGTATAACGTACTCTAAGTAACATGCCTGTCAACCTTAGTCTCAATTATTGTATCTTTGTAAATGGCTGACAACGTATTTTGTATAACACAGCCTAACTACTTTTAAACCGGATCACTACAACCTAACAACACTTAGGGGCACATGCATCAAGCTATTTAGGAATCGCAAACGGTGCGATTCGGTAAAATCGGCCGTTTGCGATTCCTAAATACCTCTTTACTATGCATCAAGCATTTTTGGAAAAATCGCTATTTTTACCGATTTCCAAAAATGCGATTGCTTTTAAGGAATTCCTTAAAAGCAATGCATGATTGTTTTAAAAAATGTGAATTCGCAATTATGGGGGGCAAATTACCACGAGGGTGAACCTCGTGGTAATTTGCGAAAAAAAATTAAAATGCTCAAATTAGCATTTTAAACACTGTCATGTTACAGACACACATGTCCTTAGGACATGTGTGTGTGAAACATCCATTTTAAAATACATTTCAGGGATGCAGGGGGGGGTCCTTTGGACCCCCCCCCTGCACCCATGGAATGCATTAACATTTTGCGAATTCCAATTTGCGAATTCGCAATTCCCATTGATTCCTATGGGCCTTTTGGCCCATAGGAATCAATGGGAATTGCGAAATCGCAAATTAGAATTTGCTTAATTTTTGCGATTCGGTAAAAATTGCGATTTTTACCAATTCGCAAAAATTATGCGCATAAATTGATGCATCCCGTTTTGCGATTCCTTATTTGCGATTCCCTATTTTTCGCAAATAAGGAATCGCAAAACCTTACATTGATGCATGTGGCCCTTAATCACTGCTAGCCTATTTACTCATCCCACCAGCTATTTGTATGAATTCACATAGCTACCACTAATGAAAACACTTAACTCTTGTTAATCTACCAATCTACCACAAAGCAACTGTGGTAAATGCATTCGGTTGATTACCTTGAGAACACATGAGTAATCCCAATAACCTTTGGATTAACTACCAACCTTGGTTTCTCAAGCAGTGTGCTACTTGCCATAAGCACTTCAACACCTCATCAGGGGAAATAAATGCTATATGTTATGTTTTGTTATGTTACTAGATTTGTAAAACGCGTAGCTGCCCTAGCAATGGGGCGTCCCAGCGCTAAACTCAGAAATAACATTACAGGGTGGAGAAAACGAGAGGCAACGACTAGACCGGGAAGAGCTAGGTTTTTATGGCCCTTCTGAAAGCTGCATGTTCTATATATATAAAAACGAAAGTATGTCTGTTTGTCCTTTATGCATTACTACACCATTCATCCGATTGGCATGAAACTTTGGGAAGTTGTTGAGTACACTCCCGCGAAGGTTTCTGGCAAAAAACGACACATTTGTTAAATATCGGTCCACCGGCCCCCTAGGGCCCTCATAATCTTTCCAATACTGGACGTTTACAGTTTCCGGTGCGACTCGCTTTTGCAATGGCCATCAACAAAGCACTAGGACAATCGCTGCAAGTGTGTGGACTAGATTAGGAGAATCCGTGCTTCCCACATGGACAACTGTATGTGGTCAGCTCACAAGTCGGAAAACCTTCGGATTTATTCGTGTACGCACCAGACGAAAAAACAAAAAATATTGTGTATCCACAAGCACTCGAATAAATAAACAGAATTAAAACAACACTTTAAAATGTTTTCCATATTAAAATGAATAAGTTTCAATAAAAATGACACAATGTAAATTAAATTTTATCATAACAAGTTCCCTTAAATTTCCTGTCTTCTGAGATCGCAGCAACGCGCGACGGGTAAGCTAGTTCTATATAAATGCAATTACAACACAATAAAATAAATTCCCATAATATGTCAAAAATTATCAGCCATGAAGCATGATCAGATTGCTTCTTCACTCAGCAATCTTTCGTGTATATTTAGATTTTTATCATTGCTCATTAATCCTTACTAAAAATGTAGTTTTTTCCCACCCATCTCAAGTGTTTAGTGTATGTTCATATTAGCTCTTTCATCTTCAATGTGTGTGTTCAAACGTCCTCTCATTCATCTTGGGTACTGGCCCAGTCTTTCAGCATGGTCAGATCTGCACCACCATTCAATAATCCAAGTGTGTGAATGTTCACATTTGCCTGGTCAAACAATAATCTTTGGTAGGTAATCATAATTAGGCCATCCTTCATTAACACCTTGCATGCTCATGACGAGCTCAGCTCGTCATGAGCTACAGTGCTCTGGTGCTCATGACGAACTGAGCTCGTCATGGCCTTTAGAATGCTTGCACGCTGGGCTAATTCCCCAGCTGTGCTGAGCGTTCTAAAGAAACGGGTGCGGCCGTGACGAGCTCAGCTCGCCATGAGCACAGGAGTACTGTAGCTCATGACGAGCTGAGCTCGTCATGAGCATGGGAGCGCTGCGCGCGCCCCCCCCTCCCCCCAGCACAGCAGGGGAATTTGCCGGGCAGCGAAGGGGTTAATCCTAGGTTTGCACCATCACTCAATAAAAATCTAAATATGCTGTTTGCATTAATAATCAGAAATCATAAACTTTGGTCCAGATTTGCACCATTGCCTATATTTTGAGACTGTATGTCTGAATTTGAATCATCAGTCATTAAACCTTAATGTATGTTCAGGTGTGCCCAATCACTCAGTAATCCTTAGAGCATGTTCAGATTTGCACCATCACTTACACATAAATGCATATCTAGATGTCTACCATCACTCAGTAATCCTTAGAGCATGTTCAGATTTGCACCATCACTTACACATAAATGCATATCTAGATGTCTACCATCACTCAGTAATCCTTAGAGCATGTTCAGATTTGCACTATCACTTACACATAAATGCATATCTAGATGTCTACCATCACTCGGTAATCCTTAGAGCATGTTCATATTTGCACCATCACTTACACATAAATGCATGTCTAGATGTCTACCATCACTGAGTAATCCTTAGAGCATGTTCATATTTGCACCATGACGTACACATAAATGCATGTCTAGATGTCTGCCATCACTCAGTAATCCTTAGAGCATGTTCAGATTTGCACCATCACTTACACATAAATGCATGTCTAGAGGTCTACCATCACTCAGTAATCCTTAGAGCATGTTCATATTTGCACCATGACATACACATAAATGCATGTCTAGATGTCTACCATCACTCAGTAATCCTTAGAGCATGTTCAGATTTGCACCATCACTTACACATAAATGCATGTATAGATGTCTACCATCACTCAGTAATCCTTAGAGCATGTTCAGATTTGCACCCTCACTTACACATAAATGCATGTCTAGATGTCTACCATCACTCAGTAATCCTTAGAGCATGTTCAGATTTGCACCCTCACGTACACATAAATGCATGTCTAGATGTCTACCATCACTCAGTAATCCTTAGAGCATGTTCAGATTTGCACCATCACTTACACATAAATGCATATCTAGATGTCTACCATCACTCGGTAATCCTTAGAGCATGTTCATATTTGCACCATGACGTACACATAAATGCATGTCTAGATGTCTACCATCACTCAGTAATCCTTAGAGCATGTTCAGATTAGCACCATCACTTACACATAAATGCATATCTAGATGTCTACCATCACTCGGTAATCCTTAGAGCATGTTCATATTTGCACCATGACGTACACATAAATGCATGTCTAGATGTCTACCATCACTCAGTAATCCTTAGAGCATGTTCAGATTTGCACCATCACTTACACATAAATGCATGTCTAGATGTCTACCATCACTCAGTAATCCTTAGAGCATGTTCATATTTGCACCATGACGTACACATAAATGCATATCTAGATGTCTACCATCACTCGGTAATCCTTAGAGCATGTTCATATTTGCACCATGACGTACACATAAATGCATGTCTAGATGTCTACCATCACTGAGTAATCCTTAGAGCATGTTCATATTTGCACCATGACGTACACATAAATGCATGTCTAGATGTCTACCATCACTCAGTAATCCTTAGAGCATGTTCAGATTTGCACCATCACTTACACATAAATGCATGTCTAGATGTCTACCATCACTCAGTAATCCTTAGAGCATGTTCAGATTTGCACCATCACTTACACATAAATGCATGTCTAAATGTCTACCATCACTCAGTAATCCTTGAAACATATTCAGCTTTGCATAGGGCTCATTAATCCAAAATCCATACACAGGTTGAAATCGTCACCCGATAACACTCACAGCTTCTTTTATAGTTGGTGAAAACGCAATGTTTATGCGGTAAACATGAGGAAAATGTGGGCTTGGGCTTCGCAGTTTTTCCTCATATTTAAACCATGTTTACAGTGGAGGATAAAGAACGGGTAAGTTAGCGCAGTTTGGAGAGGAAGGTGAAGAAATAAGAGGTGAAAGAGCGTTTTTTCATTCTGCTTTATTATTGCAATTTTTGCTCTTACCGCCCTATTTATACTTGGCTGAATCCCTCTTCGGGCGGCGGGGGAATCTACTAACATTATGCCTGGGTCGAGGTGGCAGTGTTTGGAGTAGTTGGTTACAAACAGGCCAGCCTTTCATAGTTTTCACTACAAGACCTGCCACGATGGGGACGAGGGAGTTCCTTAAGGGATTCTCGTCCCCAAAAATGCATAAAAGTTTGCGGCTTACCGCATCAGGGACTGTGTGTACACTAATCACTCTGCAGCACTCCAACTCTGCCTCTCCCCTCAGAAAATGATGGCGCAACAGGAAGCAAAGAGACAACATTACTTTTCCTTCTTCCGAGTGCAGAGCGCCAAAGGTAAAAAAGAAATAATTAAAGAACAAAAGACCCCTGCTGGAACATGCACAATTGCATGTTTTCAGGAATCTGTGCTGATAGGAGTTGAAATGATTTTTGGTGGGCCAGGAAAGTCCAAGCAATAAACAAAGATGCATTTAAATTCCTTGTTTATCTTGTCATATTTAACATGTCCTTCAAAGACAAAGGTCAAATGTCAGCCTATGTCTTCTGACACATTGCTGCCTTTTCATTTAACATGGAATTGGTGTTTACTTTTCTTTCTCTGACTGCAAAGTGAGAGGCAGGGGCTGAAGGAACCCATCCCACTTCAGTAGGGGCTGAGAGCCCCCCCCCCCCCCACAACAGGGGCTGTAGTGGGCATTTGTTACACCCCTGGCAAGAGGAGATTGTACAGTGAATTATGTGACGATCTTGCTGGAATACAGAGAGTGTGAAGGAAAGGCAGTAGGATGTCCTTTTTCAACAACATTGAAAATAACAGTAAATGAACTTCATGCATTAAGCAGTTTTGAAAGCAAGAATTAAACACTTTTTTTTTCATAATTCTGAAGTGTGCTGGTATCAGCGATTTTAAAAGAATCAAAACAAATCAAGTCACTTTACTTGGTGATGCACAAGTGATAAATATTCACACAAACCTGATGTCCACACATTATCACTCACTACATAATTTCATCAATAAAACTGTTTGTCTGTGAAAAGTTGTTGGCCCTTTCAAAGAAAATGTGTAAATGGTGATGACCTATACCATGATGCTTTAGTTACATCCAAAAATCACCCCTCATGTCCACTGTGGAGAAGTGTGGCTCAATGGTTAGAGCAGCAGACCCTGATGCAGAGGTCTAGCCCGGGACCAGGGTTCAATTCCCGCCTCGGCGGGTCTTGGGCTCAATTTCCACGGACCTGATAATTCTCACCTCGGTGCCTATTCTAATCAAGGGTCCCACTCTGCAACTCTGGGCAATAGTTTGCTTAATCTCCACAACAGCACCAACAATGCTAGGATGCCTGGCCTCCACCTTGGGGGTGCCCAGGAGTGGGCACTTCACAAGGAAAAGCCAGGAAGGGTTCCACAGCGGTATGTGTACAAGCGCCTGAGATACCCCTTCGGGGGTCGATTCGGTGTGCTATACTACTACATTTACATGGTAGGTGGGTCACGAACGTTTGTGGTTCTAATAAATGAGTTGTGGTTATAAAAGGTTTGGAAAGCACTGCTCTTTTTTATAACACTGTTTTTAAGAGGAAGTTGTCATTGTCGCATTCTAACTGATTGTTTATGTATTAATTGTGGTGTGCACCCTGAATATCGACTTAACAATATTGAGAACAAAATGAAAAAATGCAAACATTGACCGGTAAGTGAGTCTATGTTTTTGCACCTGACTACGCATATATGTATCTACATGGTACAAATATCTTCAAGGTATGCAGAAGTGTAGATAGGAATAGTAAATATATACTTCCTTATATGCGCTTACCTTTTGATATTTTGTCCTTCGATATTCTGTCTCCGATATTGTTATACCACCATATTGTTGCTGTTGATATTCAGTTGGTGTCGATATTCAGTACCCATTTACCCATTAAATGTTTTACGTAGACTAACTATAATGTTTTGTTTGTTTATTTTGATAATGAAACTCAAATAACTGTCATTTTTGGGGGATTTTACTACTTTATTACTCTTACTGTGAAATATTGCATCCTGCAGAAAAATATGTGATCCTCAGGGTCCCTTTATTCATTTTTTTTCTCGTTCATAAAATGAGCCCCATTACTTTGTGTAACAATAAACCAGTAGCTGCTGCTACCGGATGGGAGTGGTGAGGCGGGAGGGGGAATGAAAAAAAAGGACTTACCTGGAATGGCCGGCCAGCCTCCACCTCTACTCCTTCCTCTTCCATCTTCCTTCTTAATTTCCCTAGCAAGCAGTAGGAAGCACCCGGACACACAGGCTCCCCTGGGCCAATCACAACGCAGCAATGCAGTAATGTGTAATGCAGCCTGGTGGAGAACATGCAAAGTGCAAATGACTGTTTGGCCGGCCCAAGAGGGTCGGCTAAACAGTCATGCACACTTAGGGAGTGCAAACCACTCCCCCCCTGCTCTGGCCAGCCCAGCCCCTCCACTGACTGCAATAGGAAAAATAAAATGATAATAGCAATATGTTATTATCATTTTATTGTTCCTTTTAAGCAGTGGGGCAATGCTCCTCCGCCTTAGTGGAGGAGCCGTCACTGCAATTAATATCTGTCTTCAGCCCCAAGAAGCCGCTTTGGCAGTAAACAAATGCTACATGAATAATCTATTATTTGTTCTAAAGCTTGGATATGAATCATTAGTGCCAGTCAGTGCCACTCCACAGCTGTGCCTAAAAGGAGAAAGGTAAGTATTGGAAGGCAGGTATCTCTTACTTGCCAAAGCACTAAAACGTGGTTCCATGTCAAACTTAAAACAGCACAGTGAGTCTGCTGTTAGGATCATATCATCAATATACTTCATTTTAGATCGGGGGTGTCTACGTGGACTCTTGGATTTAGCCGAATCTCCAAGACAATCGCCAATTTAGATCAATTTCTATAAATGTATTTTATGCATATATCCCTGAAATCTGCCATGAAACGTATTGTATTTGCATTTATATGGCACTTAAAACCCCTGATGAAGTGTTGAAGTGGTTTCTGGCAGACATCACACTGCTCCAGAACCCAAGATTATTGGTTATCCCAGTGTATATTGTGGTTAGTCTTGTGCTCTCAACAAAACGTTTCCATACATTTGCTTCAGATTCTTTGTGGAAAATTAAATTAATAGGGGTTGCGTGAGATAGTAGTTAAAATGGGCTTGCATGAGTTCATGCAGATGATTGGTGGGATTAATAGACAGACTAAAGGAAATAATATATTTTCTGTGATCCTCGACACATTAAATGTGTCAGATCCAGAACATCTCCAGGTAGATGCCGACTCGGAGAGTCCATGTCCAAACACGGAATGATCTCCCCTTTGAATTGAGGAACATGGATTGACCCAATTTGAAGGGTTGTCAAGATAATTTGTTGAAGCATTCTACCCTTAGTATTGACATTTAGGGCAGGGTGTTTCCCCATTTGTTTTCGGGCAGTCCTTTTTTTCTTGTATATTCCTTGCCAGACGTAGTCAACAGGATACATGATGAACAATGTTGATTAAAAATAAGTCCATATCACATAACAGTATGTTACCTTAGCTCCCCAAAAAAGTGTTAGTCCCTAGAATCAATTAGGCTCCCATGTATGGGCTAAAAAAAAACTATGGAGACATGATGGATGTTAATTGAAACACGGGAAATAAAATGTTCAATGTACTAGCTGAAGATGGTATCCTTGAAAAAGCATGCAATGAATAAAGTGTGGTGTCACTGTTTGTTTATAGCACTTGACTTGTTTTAGCCCTGCTCCGAAGCTTGCAGTATGGATCTGTCTTTTGCGGCTATTGCGTGTAATTAGGATGGTTGAACGTCAATCTTTGTCAGGGGCTCTGCAGCTAATGGCCGATAACAACTGTTTCATAGCCCTGAGCTCAGCACTGTGTACAGTCAATCGTCCCGAGCTCAGACATGAAGTCATGCATTAGTCCAATCCGCATTCGTTTTATTGACTTCCGGTGTCAACAAAACTTTCTCGGTACGCTCAGCCGTAATGGCGCTCGAGAAGCAGTCACGCGATGACAGGCAGCTGCTCTGAGAGAGATGAAATGTCGCAGGCAGAAATTCACCCGAAATGTCAAAGAATTGTTCTATTACTGTTTAAAAGTTATCCGGACAACCTTCATCTACTCGTGAATCTTACCAGAGAAAGCAAAGAAGCGCAAAGCCTTGACATGGTATTTGCTTTGGAGGGTAAAACATTTTTGCTGCAAAGTTTCCCTTTTTGAGAGCAGTTAGAGCTCTGTGCTAGTTTGTGCTACATTGTGTCATGGGGGGTGCGGGGTTCATGGGTGTACTTGGTTTCTCCAGTGCTGCCACCCATGGTTTCTGTCGCAAAGCCAAATGTACAAATTGTACATAGATTGTCGAATCTGGTTTAGTATCAAAAAAGTAACGCAGTCTGAGAAATGTTTTAAATTCTCCTGCCATATATCATGCATTGTATGTGTGCTGCACAGCACGCATCCAATGTGTGAATAATGTTAAAAAATTGTGTAAGAATGGGATGCAGTACTTGAAGTCTACCCTTCTTGTACGAAACCTATAGCAGACAGCGCACACACCTTTGAACTGTGGTGATAGGGTGTGAGTGGTGCGTGGTGCAAGGCACCCGTAAAGAGAGTAAGCCTGAGCGAAGTTCGCGAAGGAACTCCACGAAGTGGAAAAGGAACTCTGCCGCGCTACACGGGGCTCCGCAAATGGCGAAGTGCCCTAGAACAATGCTGTTCGCAGTAATTTTCAGCGCCTGGTGTTTGTCCGCGCTTTGAAATTATTGCGAACGACACCATAAACAGCGCAAGCGGGCGCAGCTTCCTTTCTGCCGCTCGAGTAGATTTTCTACTCGAGCGGCAGGATTCTCAACACAAACGGAGGGTTTCTCAACACAAGCGGTCGCAAGCATACGTGGCCACTCGCATTGAGAAATCCAACCGAATGCATTGAGAGATCTCCCCGGGAGGTTGATTTCCCTCACTCGCGCTCTCGAACTTGACGTTGACGAGCGCGAATGAGGAAAAAGCTCGCCAGCAGGTGGATTTTCCTTGCGCTCACCAACTTGATGTTGACAAGAGCGAGCAAGGAAAAATACTCCACTCCGCTACATGGAGCGGAGTTTTTCAGAACTCAACGAGCTCCATGTACCGCGGAGTCCGGAAAACTCGGCAAACTCCTCAAGTGGAGCGGAGTTCACCTCCCAGGGTTAAAAGAGAGCCAGCACAGGGTAGAGAGCAGGCCCAGGCCATCTTTAGTAGACATGGCTCTGGGCTGCTCTTCCTGGTGCAAGGCAATGAAGCAACTTTAATTTTCTGCGCTGCATTGCCCTGTTGTTCAAATGGGCCCAGTATTGACTTGCCTATGTGTTACAGCCTTCTATTAAGGGCATTAACAGTAGTTGGTCCACTCTGGTGAAGGCATTATCTGCTGGTAATCGCCTGTCTGCAATTATGGTGCTGACGTCGAAGACAAGACCAATTAACGGCTCTTAACTGCTAGCAACATGTGAGCAAAATGATTATTCGTACCCCCACCCCACCCAGTCTCACCCCAAAAGCATTCTTAATGGCAGGGACAGTCTCAGCATTGCATAGATGTGTCCACGTCATTGCTTTTTGAGAGTGAAATGCTCATAGTGATAGAGGCAAACAGTAAATAGCCTCCCCCCCCCTACAAACAGTCGCCAGGTTCTACAGTGGATAATTGCAGGACATGTTGGGTGTCAGTGTTTGATTGGATCAGATGCTCCGTCCATCACCGCCCCCTTTTGTACCGCTTTTGACCTCCATAAGTGTGGCAGGGTGTGCTCAGACGTGAGTCCCTTGCTCACTTTGCCACTGGATTCAAGCAAGCCGGGCTGAAGACGGCTGATAGCCAGAAACCGGTCCTCCGAAGCTTGTTTCCGGTCCAGGGAAGACATGGCTTGGCAGTTCGGGCTGGACTGTTCCCATGAGGCACAGGGTCAGACTGATTTGCATATAGCCATGTCTGAACTGGGGTGGCAGAGTGGGCTAAAGAACGGTGATGGATTAAACCCAGATCTTTTGACTGGGTGTGAGTGTTTGATTGATTCAGATGCTCCGTCCATCACCACCCCCTTTTGTAACGGGGTCCTATAGATGGCGTAACACGTGATGTGGAGACCCCTGCATTGTACACAAGAACACAGCAGAACAGTAGGTGCCAGGGCAGGGCCAGGCAAAAATGCTCAAACCAACCCCACTCAATTGCTTTACTTCGGTCCGGTCTGATGTATTTCTCTCCACCTGCCATGCCCCGTCCCTCTTTCTCTCTCTTGAAGCCCCCCTCCCCTCCCCCCTCCGCTTTTTCTCGTCTTCTGTGATCAATTTCGAGGACCTGGAGTAAGTGTCATGGGTTCAGCAGTGGCTCCCGAGCTTTAGCACTAAAGGGCCCATTTCCCTTTATGGTACGCTCGTGGCCTCTTCCTACGCCAATGCAGCTCAGTTTATTCCAGGGGGGAAATTCGCATTTTAAAGTCAAGTCATTCTAACCCCGCCAATAAAGTGCATTTCAGTTCTTTCTGACATCATCACAAGGTACTAAAATCTGTGCTGTGGTCATTCCAAGGCGAGCAGCGCATCTGCAGGGACGATTATTGGTGACCAATCAATACACGTATCGATCTTGATTTTCGCTTTGTCCAAAAATCAATGGAAATTGGACCCAAGTGGACCTGTCTTCCCACCCACCAAACCCCATCCGCTGTTTGTCACATTACTTTGTCAGGTGCGGGTGCAAGTATGATTTTAGAATACCGCCGATTGCACCCACGTCCACGCTGCCTGTGGGCACGTAGGTACTCGTTTAGGAGTGCGCGGGGCACACGGGAGCTTAGATTCCCAACCACAGGCATAATATTCAGGAAATGACTGGTCTTTGAAGCAGCAAGAAGTTAACCCACCAGGCAGCATTCGGGAAAATACAACACTAAATGGCAGGCACACGTTGCTTTTAACCCTCGCATGAACACTTAAGCGCCTTAAATTCTCATGAAATATTCACTTGCCCTAACTATCCATGAAACATCAATCTTGCCTTGGTTTGTAGAGAATAAAAAAGCGCCACTGACTGCTAGTACACGAATGGCTTCTCTGGTGTGAACCCTCGAGTCACAGGTGCACCCCCAACAGCCTATTCGTGGCCAAATTGTGTAAAACAGTGCAAGTGCAAACATTATTCTTCACATAGTTGCGCCAGTTCATGTGCGCAACATGTCAGACTAATTCACCGAAACGGGCGCTGGGTGAACCCTGTGCTTCCCATGTAGAGCAGGTGCATATGATGGCTCAGCGAGTTAAATATCTCCATCAAACTTGCAACTGTCTCTGGATCATTTTCGTCTGTTTATCTTTCTGGGGTAAATAAAGAAAGTGGCAGTGAGTTGGGTCAAAACTAGCACCTGTAGTCTAGCGCCTAAAGATATACGATGACGTGTGACGAGTGGTACATAATTAGATGTAATGCTAGTACGGCTTTGAGACGGCTAGGATTGGTTTTCAGTAACAGTATTCAAACTGCTTTGGTACTCTACCAAAAAATTTGGTGTGCAAACAGGTGTCAGTTGCCAAAAAAATAGCAATCGACTAGTTTCTTAAATAGCACTTGCTACCCCCGTTCTGCCTCCACGAAGCACTATAAAACATGCACTTGTATTACCACACCCAATGGTACATTGATGAAGCTGCAGGTACATAGCACCCAGCAACCCCTCAATTGCTAACACTCACTGAAATACTGGAGCACAAAAACGGTATGATAAATCAGTAGCGCTTACATGCTCGAGCTTGTCCTTGCGGCGCAGCCAGACGCTGGCGCTATAGTCCTGGTGCTTGACGGTGCTGTAAAAGTTGGCCCCGACTCGGGCTGGCTCCTTGGGGCGGCTCTTCATCTTCATGGGCCGGAAGACTTCCTGGGGCAGCCATTCCGCCTTGATGTCCATGGTAGCGTGTACCCCCGGGAGACGGTGCCGGCTGGGATTTCGCAGCCCCGGGGAGCAAGGGCTGCCGGGGATCGGGCGGGGAGGTAGCCTGACTAGGTGGGAGCTGAGTGTGCAGAGACGCCGGGCAAAGCTGCGGCACCCGCTGCCACCGGCGCTGCTGTGGGAGGTTCAGCCCAAGGAAAGGGTTCGTTAGATGTCTTGGGGAGGAGGGCAGGCAGAGCCCTAGAACTGCGAGGAAAGCCAGTCAGGAGGGTCCGGCAGCAGCCAGGGCAGAGGGTGGTGGGAGGGGCGCAGCGTGGGCACTGCAGCAGCGGGACTCTGCAGCCCTGACTGCCAGCCTGGGACTGCGCCTCTGCCGCTGCCAGCCCTCACACTCTCAGGGATGCCCCAGACGCTGCATCCTCTCGGGCAGGACAGAGGGGCAGCCCAGGAGCTCCTCAGCCCGTCCCACTGCTGGACGAGCAGTCAGCACCCTGGACAGGGACCAGGGCGAGCCCAGCCCCGCCCGGCTGAATAACAGCCCAGGACTTGAAGCAGATAGTCGCTGTGCACGCTCAATCCTCGTTTAAATTTCAGCGGTACCGCATTTGCAAAAACGATGAACACGGTATGTAAGCTAAAAACCGACCCTAGAACCAGTTAAATAAAAGCAACTCGTGCGGTTCTTTAAAGCTGTTGTCAAAAGAATGGATTCGACTTCTAACGCGTTTCTTTATATCCAAACCTGGATATGTGCTGATGATATTTGTGTGTTAGCTGTCCTTAGAACCAGAGCACCCGTGTTCACACAACGATTAAGTGTGACCATTCACTTGGAATTCCCTTCCCACTTCAGAATAGAAGTTAAAGTTTTAATGAAAATCTAAGCAGCATTATTAAAGCCAGTGGGTAAGGGAAAACTGTTCTCCATTGATTGCGTGCGTGGATGGGTGAGTGGATGGATGGATGTTTTAGTGATTGAATGAATGGATAGATGAGGGAGTATATGGATAGGTAACAAGAGTGATTGAGTGTATGGTAGGATAGACGAGTGCATGGATGCATGAGTGTGTGCATGAAACATTTAAGGGAACAAGGGGTGTTTGGGGGCAAGGGCTGTGCGTGGGGACAAGGTATAGTGTTTGGTGACTTTTGGGACAAGGGCCCATGTATGCTAAGTGTCTTTTTATAGAGCATTCCCCCATCCGTATGTTCCTTACTCTGGGTGCCCTGTGTGGTGATATATAGCAGTGAAGGGGTGAGTAAAAAGTAGCTTCGCATGCCATAGCGTAGCTGTATATGGCGCTGGGGTGTGGGGCTATGTATCTGTGGTCACTTTGCAAAGGGCAGAGAACAAATTTATCAGTTATCTTCTGGCCGTTCCTCAGTCCTCGCCAACCTTTGCCTGCCATATAGAATTAGGCATGGATTATATTGCTGATCATGTAAAAATCCAGCCATTATTATTGTGGCATCGCATCTGGACGACGGAGCAGTGTAGCTTAACCCGTGCACTAATAGCAGATTGTTTGGTCTTAGACAACTGGCTGGATATCCCATGGTTGTTATATGGACACAATTTCTGAAACGATCTGGGCCTTTACACATTTTTTAAAGAACCGGCAGCCTTAAACACTGTTACTAGAAAGGCCCTGCAAGCGCTTTGTTTATCTCATTAGGGAGAACTCCGTATGGCTCAAGAAATCCATAAAGCCACAAACCGCCATATTTTAACTATTCAATGTACTTTGGGTATCCAGCCATATCTTACTTTCTGCTTGTCTACCTATGAAAAATATTTGCTAACTCGGTTAAGACTCAATCTATTTTTCCGCTTGGTCACATTCCCAGGGAGACAGGATTGGTCAAATTCCATCATCCAGTGCCCTTGTGATGGAACCTCCGAACAGTCCAATATTCATGTATTACTGTTCTGTAAATATTATGATGTTCCACGCAAACGATGGATCATTCCAATCCTACTGTCCCTGGGATTGAGAAGATGCCGTCCAGCCTTTATGGCGTTACAATTTCTAGATACAGTATCAAATGCCAAATGCATAGCCATGTTTCTTAAAACCTGTTTGAAAATCCGAGCCATTCATGGAGACCCATAGTGACCTAAAAACGGACTACTTTTAATCGTTATGCTTGATTCTGCACAATTAGCAGACAGTATTCAATTTTTCTTGTTTATATGATCCACTGTATGGTCGATAAGCTTTATCATATGTATATATACTTATATTTTTTAATACTATTTTTAATGTGTATTTACGATGTATATGAAATTGTATATAATGACTGCTGCTTTTATGATTTTATATTGCTCTAAAATCGAATAAAGCTTAAATAAAAAAAATAAAAAAAGCTTTGCATGTCCATTGGTAACTCATTGTTCACCTAATGGCCTGCTTAGAGACTCTTTCAAAGTCCACAGTAATCCTGGTGTGGCAAGTAATGAGTTAATGTCTACTTTTGTGAGTAGTGGCAGCACAAGAGCCTGAAAAGAGCAGGGTGTAGGGCAAAAAGCCTTAATTGCGACTCCCTAATAACGGTTCTACTGGTGCAAACCTTCCATATTGTTAGACATGGAATCCTTGGGGTGAAATTCGTCATTTTTGCCTTCAACTCTCCTGTTTTGATGACTTAGTTTTTGCTGGCTTTAGTACCCTGCACACTTTACCATCGCTAACCAGTGCTAAAGTGCTTGTGCTCTCCCCTTAAAACATGGTAGAATTGGCTTATATGCAATTGATGTATTTAAATCCCTAGTAAAGTGGCACTACCTGTGCCCAGGGCTTGTAAGCTAAATGTTACTAGTCAGCCTGCTGCATTGATTGTGCCACTCACTTAAGTAGCCCTTTAAACATGTCTCAGGTCTTCCATTGTAGCTTGTGTGTGCAGTTTTAAATACCATGTTGACCTGGCAAAATAAACCTTCTGTCAGACTAAACCCTACCTTTTAATGTTCATGTCACCCACAGGATAGGCCTGGATGCCCCAGAGGGCAAGGTGCAGGGTATTTAAAAAGCTGGACATGGGATTTTAAGGTTTACATGTGCTGGTAATGAAAAACTCTAAAATTCATTTTCACTACTGCAAGGCCTACCTCACCCAATGGATAACATTTGAGTTACCTTATTACATTTAATGAGCTGTAACTTCGAAATTAGAACAGGTCAGCAGTCTATTTTTGGTGTCTTTGGAATTGTAATGAAAAATACTCTCTTATGGTAATGTCTGATTTAAAATTGCCATTTTGAAAATGCCACTTTTAGAAAGTTAACACTTAGGGGTTGGGGCTATGGAATCAGCAGGTTTGGACCACCTTCAATGTACAATAACACTATGATACCTTGTATGATAATTGTGCATACACATATAAAATGTTTTCATTAACACAATAACAATAATGTAACAGTCATCAATTTCAAAATACTGGATTTTCCTATTAGAAATGAATGATCTAAACTCCTAGGCTGTTGGCATAGACAAGGGGTTGTAGCAACAAATTATTTCTAACGCCGCCTAAGCACCTATTATCCCCTACAAGGTTGCATAAGTTAAGTTTGCAAAAATCAACCAACTCCCTGATACCTTCAGGTCGACACGTTTCAAAACCCTCGATTTTGGGTTCTCCTCAGACTGGGTACAACTCTCTAAGTTTCTCATGTTCCAACAGTTTTCAATATTGCTGTAAAGAGCAAGATGTGAGATGTAACCGCACTGATCCAGGGTGATGGATTTGATGTAACCGTACTGATCCAGGGTGATGGATTTGATGTAACCGCACTGATCCAGGGTGATGGATTTGACTGAAGTTTTGACAGGAACCAAGTGTTGTAAATATCGATCTACAGGATTACTCTGATTTATCATTATAGAATTTCTTCTGGACGGCAAATGGTTTTCCTTATGCCGATTTTCTTTTCAATTGGTCGTTATGCGGTCAAATCTGAGCAGAGAAATCTAAGTATGGCTTATTGCTCTTGTTCGCTCAATGCTTCATTCAATAATTGGGCTTGCAACATTGTTGCTTCCTATTATTGGATTTTGCAAGTGCTCTCCTCAGGTGTATCTGCAATCGTCGGCTTTCGCAGGGATCTGTTTGAGAAAACAGTGTCAATTAAATAATTATCAGACAAGGTATCATATTGTTCTTGTACTTTTAGAAAGATGGCATTTTCCTGCCTTATCCATTTATTGCATACAGTCTGTCTCTGGGTCACATGACTGTGTGTAGCTGACAGTTTGGCTTTGTGTATTCCTCATAGCTAGCCACACACAACAGAGAGCTTAGATGTTCAGGATGGGAAATCACTGACAGGATGGTAGGGTGGTGCTGGGCATAGCACTTCTTACACTTGAATAGGCTGTGTCCTGCATCCACACAAAGGGCTGCATAACCTCTGTAGGTAGTCTGGAGGCCGGGAAGGGGAGGCAGCAAACCTGTGCACTTCAACGTCAAGCCCCTAGAAGCTTATCCCACTTAAAATGAGGCACCATGTATAAATACTGGATCTCAGACACCAACTCTTCAGTACATGTCTGGGCCTGTGGAGACTCTGCCAGGAAGAAGGACTGCTGTGCTGCTGAAAGGACTGCCACTCATCTAGACTGCTGCCATGCTGCACTACAGCCTTGCTCGACTGGTGCCTTGTGGGATCTATTCTCCATTTCCCTGATGCCCTCCATTTTCAGCCAAAGGGATTTGGTCCTGCACCTGAGCCTAGGACTCCCAGATGACCCCAAGGGCTATTTGGTTGCTCAGAGCTCCAGGGACATAGGAAGCTCCCAACCATCTGAATCAGCACTCAGATCCAGATGGAGCAAGCCCCTGATGCCGAATTGGTGTCCTCCAGGTCCTGGACTATTGGTGTTACCTCAATGGAGCTGAATTTAATTTTTTTGACTCTTTGCAACCAAGAACGAGCCCGTTGGCACGAAAACCTTAATGCTTGTGCTGCCTGCCAATGCAAAGTTCTGTCATACTAATCCTTCTTTCTTACAGCAATGACCACTCACAGGGAGCTCCATTGCGAAGCTCCCATTGCCTGCAACAACAAGATCTTTGCGCTACAGCGTCATCTTTTCGCAAACTCTAGCCTGCTTTTCACACTGCAACGACGACCGTCCGAGATGCTTCCCTGCTCCTTGCGGCCCCTCTACCTGTGAATTGGACCCTTTACACTGGACTGAGAAGGGAACTTTTCAACAGGACTAACCTGATCCCTGTATCTGCCCTATGCTACATCGCAGTCGACCTAAACTTGTGACTATCTCCAGGTCTCGCAGAACCAGGTAACCGCAAGTGGAGCTGAAATTGCATATCTCCGGTTCTACTGATTGGAGTTATGTTGTTTGGTCTTGATTTATTTATTACATTTTGATCTATTTTTCTAAATTGATGTGGGATTTTTCTTGTGTTTTGTTTTCACTTCATTTCTGTTTGAATTGCTAAATAAATGCTTTACACGTTGACTCCAAGTTAAGCCTGACTGCTTTGTGCCACGCTACCAGAGGGTTGTCCACAAGTTATTGGGGGGCTTGCTTGTGCCTCACTCTGACAAGGATTGTGGCTCCTGCTTGTGTAGAGTTTTACCCCTCCCAACCAGTAACCCCATTTTTTACACATATATACTGTGATAGGCAGGTGCCCAGTTCTGGTGGCTGGAAACGTGTGTACTCTCATACGTTGTTCAAAAGAAGTGCCTCTCTGCCCTACAGAACCACAGTTCACCAGTATTTCAGAATGGACAACAGGGAGTGCCTCCAGGGATAAGAAAACCTGTGATACCTAGGTAGCTGAAGCGATGCAAGGGGAATAATGAGTAAAATATCCTTATGGAACAATGTGAATGTATGTTCAGAGGTAACCCCCCAAAATAGTTTCACCAATCATCAGTGGAAATGCCCCAATATAATTGGGTGAGTGTTCCAAATGAGGGAGTAACAAGAATCAGAGGGACTCTCTTTAAAGAGGAAGGGAAGAAAGGCAGGGGCTGGTACACGTTTATTGTGAAGTTTAAATACGTAAACAGCCAGGGAAGGAAAGCAGGAGCAGCTCTTGTCAACAGAAGCAGTCCTAGCTGGTCAGCTCTCCTACAGAGGTAGTTGCTAAGAAACTGCCCACCCGTGGCTGCCCTTTTTTGTAGACCTCTCCCTGATTAGTAATTGGTTTGAAGTATGCTGACTGTGT
The DNA here is from genome assembly GCF_964263255.1 of Lissotriton vulgaris. Classification (NCBI taxonomy): domain Eukaryota; kingdom Metazoa; phylum Chordata; class Amphibia; order Caudata; family Salamandridae; genus Lissotriton; species Lissotriton vulgaris. Next base: position 821,636,234 of record NC_141694.1, on the reverse strand, counting down.
GTGTGTGAGAGTTGGAGCGGTCCCACCTGAGTGAGCTGCACTATAAAAGCAGAGCTTGCTGGCCATCGTCTTCCAGCTCCCTGTGCAGTGTTGGTGTACAATGGACTCGCTTGCTGTTTGGACTGCCACTCCATCCATAAATGAGCACAACGATAATTTGCCACAACAGCAGGGCACAGGAAAATAAGTGAAATGGCCTGACTGGTAACCCTCAATGAGTTGTGAAACAAGTACCTTCATCTAAGTGGCGGCCACACAATCAGGTTTCCATGAGGATCATCTAAATTGAGGGAGGTTTCACACGTCATGCTTAGTAGTTACATTTTCTTCTCACCCACTCGAAGTCTAGACAGTCGATCGCTTGCGTGCACCAAATTACAATTCCATTGTATCCTACTGAACTTGTAATACGGCGGATGGGATATCCGTCACATTTGTGACAGAGCATCGCAGCTGCCAAACTCATAATCAGACCCTTAGTAAGGCATAGGGTGTGGTGGTTTCCTTCTTAGCCATGTAAACATCAGTTCAATCTTGTAATTAATTATTACATCACTTGGATACATTTTTAATACCCCAAGCACTTTTATTGCCAAGAGTAGTTTATCCAATCACGCCCATTCAGTATGTCTTGAGATTGAGCAATGCTAAGGAATCACATGCTCCTTACCTAAGTCTTATCTGTGCCATTGCTAGACTTCTCCTGGGGGCATCAGATGCAGTGGGAGAGATCAGGGGTTGAAAGTAGTAAGCTGATGAATAAGCATTAACTTCTGGCATGAAAGGAACTCCTTCCTCTTGGCTCAGCTCACACAGGGACAGATACTTATCTGGATGAGGTGGGGCTGGCTTCTATAGGGGAGTAAATGACTGTGGCTTATATAATAGCTCTTGACAGTTCTTGCTTGCTTTTCAATCAAAGTGTTGGACCCCCCCCCATACCCCTGTTATTCATGCAGAATAGTGTAAAACACTGATGAATGTGAATTGATGGAGAACAAACTGGGAAACCACTTTGGCGGAAAACAAATCATGAAAAAACAGTTTCAAGGCATGACATTTTTAAGAAAATACAAATATATTGAAAACTAAAGGGATGATTGTAATGGAGAGATCATTTTAAGGGAAATCCAACATTGCATTAAACGTGGATGTAGTGTTGGAGTTGTGAACGTTTTTGGGGTTCAGGAATAGGTGGTGATGAGGGTATTTAGGGGCCAGGGTTGGGTGGAGTTCAGGGATAGAAAGAGATGTTTATAGTTCAGGGATGGATGGAGTTTTTGGGTAGTGAGGGTTTTCTTTAGGGACTAGGAATTGGAGGATTTCATGGGTAGTGAGGGGTCTTGTAGGATTCATGGATGAGTGGAGTTCAGGGGTGGGTAGTGGTTTTTAGGGTTCAGAGATGTGTGCTATGTTATGTTGATTTGTATATCACACCAATTACCGAAGACGGTATCAAGGCGTTCAGGCAGGTGTCTGGCCCCCAAGGTGCCTGTACAAAGAACCAGTTCTTCTGCGTCTTTGGGGTACTCAAGAAGTGAGGAGGATGCTCTGATGTGTAGAGGGAGGTCGCTCCATGTCTTGGGTGTTTTTGTAGAAGAAATAGCAACCTCCAGTTTTACTTTTGTGGATACAGGGAGTACGGTGTCTGGTGGGCTGGTGAAAGTGTATGTGGCTGTTCATATATTCTAGTCCTGTGTTATGTAGTGCTTTATATGAGTGTTCAATCAAACAATCAATCAATCAATCAGTATTTAAAAAGTGCAGCTTACCACCCGGGTGGGTATCCAGGCGCTGAGGTCTCGCCAGCCTTTAATTGCAGAGCCAGATCTTGAGTCCCTTCCTGAAGTCAGTGAAGGCGATCCACTTGAAAGCGTTTCCTTGAATGCTGATGTGGTGGAGTCTTGTGTTGAGGGTGTGGTGGGGTACGGTGTTGAAAGCCGCTGAGACATCGAGGTGCATCATGGCGGCTGTCTAACCTTAGTCAAGGAGGGTTCTGATGTCATCAGTTACAGCGATCAAGGTGGTCTGGGTGCTGTGGTTGATATAGAATCCAGATTGGGAGATGTCAAGCAGGTTGTTTCCTTCCAGGTCTTCAGTGAGCTGGCGATTGATGGCTTTTATGAGGACCTTGGCAGGAAAAGAGAGAAGCAAGACGGGGCGATAATTCTTGAGTTTGCTGGGGCCAGCAGAGGGCTTCTTCAGAAGGGGTTTAACCTCTGCATTTTTCCATGTGTTGGGGACAGTGGCTGTGTTGATGGATACATTGAGGATGTTGGTGAGTGCACTGCTGATTTCCTTCTGTCTCAGGTTGAGAATGTGGTGAATGCAGGGGTCCATCGGTGTGCCAGAGTGAATCAAGGGCCCGAAGGCTTTCATGATTGGTGCAGTGAGCGGTTTCCATGCAGTGAGCAGTTGGCTGCGGTTGGTGTTCTGGGGTGTTAGAAAGTGGCTGAAGTCAGTGGATTGTTTGTCGAAGTCGAGGTAGATGTTGGAGATCTTTTTGTAGAAATAGTCTGCCAGGGTGTTATAGAGGGGTTGGGAAGGGCAGAATGTGTTATCGTGGCTGAAGAGCAGTAGAGTTCTCTGACGATGCTGAAGAGTTGCTGGTGGGGTTGGCACTTGCTTTGATGCAGTTTGTTGAGTCACTCTTCTTGACTTCTTTGAGGTGATGGTAGTAGTCACTGAGGGCCAATTTGAAGGTGGTGTGGTCCTTGGGGTTTCTGCTGGAGTGCTATTGTCTCTCAAGTTGCTAGCACTCATGTTGCCCAGAGTTCGGGCGTGAACCAGCTGGTTTGCTTGTTGGATCTCTTGGTGTTGGACGATTTCATGAGGGCGATTGTGTTGGTTCTGTTGGAGATCCAGCCAGAGAAGTTCTGGATGGCCAGCTCCTCGTTGCTGGTGGTGGCAGGCCTGGTGTCCACTGAGTCTCTGTGATTTTTTTCCATCAGCGTTATGAGGGGTTGGGGGTCTTGGTGGTGGATCCTGATGAGCCTGCAATGGTGAAGTGGACAATGCTGTTGGCTGACCAGGTTAGCTTGGTGACATGGCTGAACTTGACAATCGCTGGCTGTGAAGATGAGTCCAGTGTATGTCCTGTGCAGTGTGTGGAGCTGGTGACCAGTTGCATGAGGCTGATGTTGCTCATGATTTCCAGTAGGTTTGCGGAGTTGTTGTCATTTGGGTCGTCAAAGTAGAAGTTGAGGTTGCAGAGGAAGATGTAAGGATTTGAGTCGAATGCTAGGTGGGAGATTAATTTTGAAATGAGGTTGCATCTGAAGGCGAGGGTTCATGAGATGGTTGTCTTTGTGTTGCTTCCAATTTTGAAGATGTGGTGCTCCATGATTGATGTGGTGTCATCTTCCTTGGTGGTGCATTGTAGGGTATTCTTGTGGACTATGGCGATACTGCCTTCGTGCTTGTTGATGCGGTCTCTGAGTATAATTTTGTACCCGTGGAGCCTTGCAGTTGCGATGTCGGGATTAGAAGATGGAGTCAGCCAGGTCTCAGCAATGAATTTCACGTCAAGAGTGATGGTGGTGATGGTTTCCCAGATTTCTGTGGCGTGTTTGCAGAGGGATCTGGTGTTTAGCAGCATGCACATGTGCTGTTCTGAGGGGTCGGAGGTTGGCTGGGTTGGAGTGGTGTGGGTTTTCTGTGTTGCACGTGAAGCGGAAGTGGTGCCAGGTGAAAGATCCTCTTGTAGTTAATGGAGATGAGAGGCAACAGTTGTACTTGGGTTGTCTGGGAGCCAGGACCAGGAACTTGGTGGTGCTGTAATGATGGACGGTAGAATGACGTAGCCATGCTGTGGGTGGATAGAACCTCAATTAAGTAGGTCCTGGGGGAGCGAGGGGCACTAGGAGGCAGAGGGCGGGCTTGACAGAACAGTGGGAAAGTGGCGAGATGGAGTGACTAACTCATAAAGGAAATAAAGAAGGTAATCTGACACAAAGAAAAATGGGCACTACAGTTAAAAAAAAGTTAAGCTTGGCACACAGGAAATGGGCGATACAGGAAATAAAAAGTTACAAGAGATACAGAAATGAAAAAGGTAGTATGACACAACATAAAACAGATGATACATACAATTATGCTAACTTTGCACACGGAGTGTGAATAGAGAACGAAACAGACAGGGGAGGGGCTGCGGGTAGGCGGCGTCACCTAGGGAGGACTGTTTGAGGCAGCTGGCGGAGCTGGTGCGTGGTGTTCAGTTTGAATTGGCTGTGCTTGGGAATGGGGAGGTAGTGACGCTTCCTGAGGTACGGTGTGATGTGGGTTCAGTTTAGGAGGTAGAGTATGAGTCTTGAGGTTGTGTTCAGGATGGTCTGGTGTCTGTGTAAGAGTTGCTTGGAGATTCTAGCATAGAAAGCGCTGTCATAGCCCAGCTGCTGGTGATGACTGCTTGTGTGACAGTCTGTCTTGTGGTCTAAGGAAAATGATGATCTTGTGTGGCATGCATAGGATGTGGATGCAGGAGATGCACACTGCATTGACTTGAGCTGTCATGTGGATCTTGTCATCTAGGATGATTCCTAGATTTCTTGTGTAAGCTGTGGGTGTTAGTTCAAGCTAAACGGTCACCAGGTGGGGTCCCATGGGGAGGTCTTGTTGCAGAAGGCCAGTACTTCGGTCTTGTAGGAGCTGAACTTTAGGCAGTTTGGTTTACATCCAGTCTGCTACCAGGGTCTTGCAGTTGGTGAACTTGATTCCGGGGGTGGTTGTCTTGTCCGTTAGGGGGAGAATGAGTTGGGTGTCAAGAGCATAGGAGATGATGGTGATGACTTGTGATCGGATGATGTTAGCAAGAGGTGTCGTGTAAATGTTGAAAAAGATAAGGCTGAGGGATGATCCCTGGGAGGTAGGGGTACATGCTAGGGTTGTTGAGGTTTTTTTTACGTTCACAGGTAGTAGCATTTCGTGCTGGGGAGTGTTTTAGGGTCAGTCATGTGTAGAGTTTAGGGGTAGAGAACAGTTTTAGAACCCAGTGATGGATTGTGAGGGATTTTAGAGGTGAGGGATAGGTGGATTCTATGGGCAGGAATAATTTTAGGGTTCTGGAATGGGTGGAGTTTAGGGTAGTGAGGAGATTTTCTGGATTCTAAGGTGGCAGAGTTTAGAGGTGATGAGGGATTTTTAGAAATAAGTGATGGGTAATTTTGGGGTGGGGATAGGATTTTGTAAGGTTCAGGCATGGGTGGAGTTTAAGGATGGTGAGGGGTTTTAAGGGTTCAGGGATGGGTGGGGTTTAGGCTTAGAAACGTTCAGGAATGGGTGTAGTTTAGATGTGGTGAGGCTTTTTATGAATCAGGGATTGGTGGAGTTTAGGGGTAGAGAGGACTTTCAGGGGTCAATTTTGGGTGGAGTTTAGGGGTCAGGGAGGGTTGTTGTTTAGGCACGGTGAGGGGTTTCAGAGCCAGGAATGGATAGTGTTTCTGGGTTTTGAAGGGGCCAGGGATGACTGGTGTTTAGGGGTAGAGGAGATGTCAGTGAATTAAAAGCTTCGGAAGTAGTTGCTTACAATGTGATAGATATAATTCCTAAATAACATCCCTTGAATTGAAGAATTGGAATACATTTTTCAGATACAAATATTTCTGAAATTAAGACCTGCAACCATAGCATTTACACCTTTAAAAACAAGCATTAAAAAAAGTTAAAAAAAAACATTTTATGAATTGGTTTCTTTGAAATGATATTCTCTATTACTCCTACAAATATCCTTTAGACAGTGTAGGTGAAATGATTTCTCATTAATTGTGTTCCATGAAATCCTTTTACTATGATATCCCTTACAACCATTAAACATATCACGCTATGTAGCACTTTCTGCTCAGACCTCTCACAAAGATGGCTGTCAGTTGGCTGAGGATGATGCATGCTACAAAAGATCTATCCTGGTCAAATCAACACTAGCTCAAAGGTGCCCCTCACAGACGTCACTTCCCGTGGATCCTGGCTATTCCTTATAAACAGTAATTCTTAAGGGTGCCTCTCAACTAGGTCACGTCCTGCATAATGCCTCCTAAAAGTGTCTGTGTTTCGTATCACAGTACTCAGAGGCATCATTTCCAATTAAACGTGTCCTAATTCCTTCTGATTAAGTGTTTCACCAGACAGTGCTTCTGTCTCCTGTGCAGTTGAACTTTCATACACATTTGCAGTTTAGGAAATGGAAACATTTTATTCGAACGTTTATTGAGTTTTACTAACTACAATAACATATGGCAAGGGTCTTCTTTTGGGGGGAGGGGTTGAGGTGCTTGGCTGCTGCCTAATCTCATTATCTCAACCCTGGTCTCTGCTAGTACAAAGAGCCCAGGACAGATTAGGGCAGCCCTCTTAGCTTAAATGTAAAGGCTTTGGCCAATATAGGGCGGGAAGTGTCATTGTTATGTGGGTAATCGCAGTAGGCACACTTTAGTGAGAGAGAGACCTTTCTGTTTCCAGCCTCTCAGGCATGAGCCGGGCTGTGCGCTTACCACAGGGACTAAATGGCACTATATTCAGCCAATGGCTTAAGGGGGTTCTTCCAAAGCATCTCTCTTTGTATATTTGTATTCTTTGTGTTTTCCTTCTTTTTTGTTTTAATTCCTCGGGGTATTTGTCTGCACAATGCTCTGGCCATCTGTCTGCGTCACTTTAGGTCTATAAATTGTGTAATATTTTAGGGGCTGAAGAATGAATTAATTGGCTATATTTTTATACTTAGAGTTTTTAATATGTGTGTGATTATTTATTCGATGGGTAAAGAATGATTTAATGGTATTTTAACATTTTTTAACTAATTTATAAATTGTTGACTGTATTGTAATATGTGCTTTTATGACAACACTGTCGAATAAAGTTTTGTGAATGAATGTATTCTTATGTTCATTTCATTCTTCATATTTGTGTACTTTTATTCATTTTCCTAGTCTGTAGATACAGCTAAAACTGTCTTTAGCCAATAGCTAAAAATGCCCGTGAAGGCGGTATTCCTACTCAGACTTCTCAGTCAGGCACTTATACGAGTGCTGGGTTGGAAGGATGCAAGGTTTAATATTGTCACAGCCAAGCTTGCATCTTTGTTTAGGTGTTCCACCACTAAGCCCCATTAAGAAGCCATTTTTCCACCTCCCAGTTGCAATCTGCCAGATTTTTGGTGCCTCTTATTTGTACCATTGTAATGCAGGTAGGAGCTGGAAATATGGCCTTAGGGCCTCTGCTGGTAAAGCTGTGCAGATTTTGGCAGTGGGACTCCTGTTGAGAGTGGGACTCCTGTGCTCAAGGGTGATATGGGCAATACAGTTTTCACACATACAAAAGAAACACACACACACAGCTCTAGCTCTCACGAGGACCTTGTGGTGGCCCCTACACACATCACCCATATTTGGACCAGGAAAAATCCAATCTAATTGTATATGGTGTATGCCCAGCGCTGGATCAGTGATGTCAAAGAGGTATAAGGAGCCAGCACTGTAAAGTGGTTGGGTCCTGGCCTTTGGCTATTTCTTATTTATATCAGGGAACACTCAACCGCTCACTAGCAATGATGGAAGGGACAGCCCTGACCACCCCTGGCCAGGATTGCCTGCATGTAGAGTCTCTCCCTCAGGCAGGGCCGGACTGGCCGTACCGGGTATCGGGCGTTTCCACGGTAGGCTGGAAGGATGGGTGGCGGTTTGGTGCGGTGGGGGCGGTTTTGTTACTGGGGGTGGTTTTGCAGCAATGCTGCAATATCAGCAGTGCTTCACACTTGCCCCCCCTTCCTCCCCCATGGACTTATCCAATAAAATTGCCAGGGCTGCTTTGAGTTCCCAGTCCGGACATGCCCTCCGGGTCAGTGGGGGGTCAGTTAAAGGATCCCAGCTGGCACACACCAAAATATCTCGGCCAAGCGGTCGGTGATTGGGCATGATGAGTTCATCCGAATGTTACCATTAAGGGAAGACATTTCTTCTTGCAATGGGTACATTTATGGGCGTGACAGCGTGCACTTTCACAGAGATATACATCGCTGAGTCATCAAGGTCCTCGCAGACCATTGGGTGTTTTGCAGACAGGTCAGCTCCCCTATAATGCAGGGGGGAGAATTAGGCAGAAAAGAGCCACCCCCGTTGTGGGTGTCAGATGCTCTTATAGCTTGTTATTTGCCCTCCTCACAGAGTGGTGGTTGGGAGAAGCTTAGGCAGGTCAAAGGAAGACACAAACAATGAAAGTAAAGAAGGAAAGAGGGCAGGAATGCCACAAAGTGATGCTGGGTCTTAAAACTTGATAATTTTTGAGCAGGAAGTCTGGGAAGTAAGTAATAAAAAAAGAGACATAGACAGCACATCCATATATGAGGGCATCACTTAGGTGTACACGTTAGAAGCTGTATAGACAGGTTAAATATTGTCTGGGACCAAGGTCTGATAGGAAGAACAGAAGAAAGTATGGCACAGGATGCTGCAAAAGAAAAGGCAAGTTTCCACAGCACACAAAACATTCAGTTCTCTACACAGAAATAATGAGAGAAAAAAAAGGTAGTACAAGAGTAGGGCCAAAAAGAGAGTACAGTGGTTGGACTAACAAAGAAGGAGAGAAAGAACATAAAGCACTGTCTACAAAGAGTGAGGGAAGGAGTGAAGTAATTTATTGTTGTTATGTTGAAGTGTGATTGGGAGGGACATCACCCAGGCTCCAGTCCCATAAAGGGGCACCCAACAGAAGAGACAATAGATAGCAGCATTGTAATATGAAGGAGTAGGAAACAGTGGCGGAGGGAGGTGGATGGGGCCCACATAAACTGTCTCACACCCATGCATTCACACACACACACACACACACGCCCACACACACCCATTCACAATACTCACTCCCAAATATTCATGCATGCACACATGCACCAAACATTACAAATAAAATCACACTTACCTACGCAGCTCTGCCTCTGACGTCCTGGAAGGTTTGGGACTGCTGCCTTTCCTCATTGGCTGACCTAAGGTCTCTCACTTGTCACCGAGTGGGATGGGATCAGTGAGACTGCTGACCCCACCCCAATCTGCGACGAGGTGTCAGTGTTTGACACTCAGCTCTGGGCAATTCGGGGCTTAGGACTGAATCGCCCAGGTCTGAAGCAATCAGTGATGTTCCCCCTCATCATGAGTGAAAGGGGCGTGTGGTGCTTTGCCAGGCTGCAAAGTTGACACCAGCAGGAGCTGTGACTTCTTCAGCCTGGCAAAGTTCAGCTCAGGCCGCCAGGAGCCCGAACATTTAGCGCATGGCTAACTCCTGGCTGCCTGTCCTGAAAATTTAGAGTGTCTATCAGGTTGGTCTTTGCTCAGACTCTTCTTTCTGGGTAAAAGGTGATAGGGCGTGGCCCCTCACCCCATTAGGATGGGCAGTGGCTGGTAGGAAAGAAGTCAGGGCACCATTCATTTCAGTGACAGTTGAAGGTGATTAACGCAAGAAGTCAAGTTAAACTAAACACGTTTAACACAATGGCAGAAGTTGTCCAGGTACTACTTGCACCAGAAATGAGGGAGGGTCCAGCCACAATTGGCAACATACCTGAATTACATAGCAGTGAAGTGCAGGCTGATAAGCTGAACAAATGTGAACAGAGGCTAGTGTGACAGATATTTCTAGACTCCTAATTAAAGGCAGCTGTTAGGACACAAATTACAGCATAATAACACCTTGCACACAGTTCTGCAGGCATATGCCTGACTTCATGAGGCAGCGGGCCTTTTCCTCTCCCAAAGCTAAGGCCAGTTTCTTCTCCTGAAGTGCCAGGCTGATCTTGTTTCCCAACAAGGCAAGAGTACCGAGTTGTTGCTTTAGGTTTCTCTCTGCTTTTCTGTCCTCCAATTCTGATTGGGTCAAGCTGCGAGAAGATACACTGCACCTTGCTCTGGACATGGAAGTTGACCTGGATCCTACGGGCACCTCTGCTTTAAGGCATTTGATAGACCAGTCTCATCCTCATCCTTTGCCTCATCATCCTCTTGCTTTTGTGTGGTGGAGTTGAGGTTCCGTGACGATTTGAACCCGTGTTTTCAAGTTTGTCGGAAATACATAATATTGGTATCAGCGAACCGCAAATGATCCATTTAGTATATCCTGGTGTTTTCGCTACGCTACGAGCAAGAGCACTCCCTTTATAAACACATTTCTGATCTACCCACGGCATCCATCTTAGATCATGGCCGCCATTTTGTATTTCTTGCCCTCACATACGCAATAACCTCTGATCACTTCATTTGGATTAAGGACACGTAACCTTAGCCGGAGATTCACCTCTTTCATGACACGTGCACCTTAAACCAGATCACGCTGTAGCTGCATGACTCGACAAAGGCTGCCTCCTCTGCCCGAGGCCAGTCCTGCCAAACTGGTCTTCGTGTCCATTGTCCTGATCATGATTAGGCGGCCGAAGCCGGTAGCCTTGCCCATTTACAACCCACAAACATCCCTTATCCCACTTTTCTATCTTCCACACCTGGCTCTGTTTCTTTCTTTCTGAATCTTTATTAGGGGGAGGTAACGAACTTTACGATGAGGCGGTCCGGGTCCTGAATGCAATATTGACAGAGGATTGTGACAAACTAGTGGGAACCCCTCTTTTCTTACTGTTTGGCCTCAGATATTATCGACGGTTCCTGTGTAACGCCAAATATTTATTGTTTTAGACACAAAGGTTTTGGGAATGTATTACATGTAAAGAATTTGCCCCCAGCTTAAAATTCAGTATATAAGGAGCAACCCTCTTTGTACAAATCGAACAGGCTCCTAGTTACTGCCCGTGTGTAGTATCTGTGACTTCTGTGTCCCTGCAGTAATAAACCTTTGGTCTTTGACGCCACCATCGAGAAGCCCGTGTTTCTGTTCATTTGTGCACCAAGGCAGGTGGAACTCCGGGGTCTTTGGGTGTTGTTCCCTGACACCTCTGGACGGAACCAAAAAGTCCAGAACTCCAATTGGCGCCCCACGTGGGGCGACGTCATTCGGTACCGGTCCAAAAGCCTGAAGAGTTCGGGAAGCTTTGTGTGAAGATTCCTGAAGGAGGCGCCCCACTTCATCGATCCCGGCATATCGCAAAAGTGGCCCGAAGTTCTCTTCCACGAGGGTTTCCCGTTCAGGACGGCTGCAGTGGGCCGTTGCCTTGACCGTCGCCCTGTCTTGGACCCGAGGTGCAGTCCTTAGTACGGCGAAACGTGACGGGTTTCTCCTTGGTGACGTCTTCAGTGACTCAGTTAAGTATTTAGTGATAGCTAGCTGGTTACTTTGTGAGGATTGTTAAAATCCTTGATCGGTTCTTGGTTTGGTTTGGTTTTGTAAGATTATCACTGGTTGTTCTAGTTACGATAATCTATTTGGTTTAGTTTGGGTATCGATACATCAGTTCGTTTTGGTAGGCCTAAGTTCTTGGTTCGAGTGCACATATTTGTTTCGTGTTTTGTTTGTTTTGTGTTCCGGACTGAATAATGGTAAGTCGGAAAATGTTGTCTTGTTTTGGTTGCAACAGTGACTCACGATTGGAGGACTCATGTCTGGTTCCTCCGATTGGGACTCCCCTATATGATTTATATTGTAAATTTGGTGTGGGTCCTATATCTTATAATGAGGTATGGGTCCGTTACTGTAAGAAGGATGGTGTCCTTAGTTGGCCACTGCATGGTAGTTTTGAACCCGAGATTCTCGACAATTTAGAAGCAAAATTGTTTAGGAAGAAAGCCCGGCCGGCAATGTTTGATTCTTTCCGTTATTGGCGGAAAGAATCCAAACAGAGAGAAATGAAAAGGTTGAAGAAAGAACAGAAAGAACAAGAAGAGTTGACTCTAGAGCAAGCGGCTAAACAGTTACAGGCTAACGAGTGTGAGAAGGCCATAGATGTAGCCATTAGAGAGCATAACTTAGCGATTGACAAGTGCTATCCTGCCTTGCCATCGAAAATGGCTAAGATACTGGAGGATTCCGAAAATGATCCTCTGTTATCTTATCTGTTATGGTCACCTCCACCGTACGCACAAGGTGCTACGGCTCCACTTGTCCCGAATGTTCAATTGCCGGTTGCTGGACAACCTGGTGTTCCTGCTCCTGTCCCTCAGAATCAAGTTCTCGTACCTCCTGTGATGAATGTGAATGTTCCTACAGCTCCTCCTCTTCCTGCACTGCCAGCCTCTATACCTACCTCTGTACCTACTGTTCCGCAAACTATTTTTCTAGATACTCCTACTGTTCCGTTATCTATTCCTACCTCTACTGCGTTCTCTACGTCTGCGAGTGTGCTAACTCCACTTTCTGTTCGTCGAAGAATCACTGATTCTGTTACTAATATACTGTCTCCTTTATATAAAACTTTAATTAAGACTCCTACTCCTGATTCAGTTCAGAGACGTAGTCAGCTTCCAAGTACTGAGGAACGGGGAATTTTAGATTCCACGGCTCTCAGATGGATTTCGAAGAGTAGAAGATATAGTACGAAAGATGTGCTAGACACATTTATGCAGTGGGGGGAACCAACGCAACGGTATGTCTTTGATGAGATGTGCTCGTTGTTACGTGAAGAAATAGAAGAAGATGATGTTGAATCAGATTTGGAAGATTTAATTAAAGTTCAGAAAGAGTTTGCTGCTGGAATGATAGTGGGTGAGAATATAAAAGAAGCGATGGAACTTATTTTAAGTTTTAGGAATGATCCATCTCTTCGTTCGCCGAGAGAGTTAGAAAAAGGTAAAATGAAGCTAAGTCGCCAATATCCTATGAGGGAGGTTCCTCCAATCTGGCGCGAAGCAATACAACGTGATGATAATGCTGGTATTGCAGCCGCTCCAGCACAGTTCCAAAGAGTGTGGATACATATTCCTTGGAAGCGAGCTGAAGTGCTAGCAGTGAAACAGGCCTTGCCAGATCCACGCAAGAATCCTGCTGGATATTACAAGGAATTAACACAGACAGTTGAGGCTTGTATAATGAACTTAGCCGACATCGATATGTTGTTTGGCAATGTAGTCCCGCAACCAGTGTGGGCTAAAATTCGTAGAGAGGATCATCAAGCTGCCTTAGGTGGTGATTGGGCAGCTATCACTGCAGCAGATGGTCAGCAAATAGGTGGTGCAAAACCTGAACCCTTAATTGCTAATTTACCAGGTAGAATAATTGATCTAATGAAGACTCTGATGCCAGCATTGCGTGTAAATTGGGACAAGCTGTCAGCATGCAGGCAGAAGAAAGACGAAAGTGTCTCCGACTTCTTCACGAGGTTTGAAGAGACTTTTGTAGATCATAGTGGTCAGGACATGAGTACAGAAGGAGGACAAAGACTGTTTGTCGATAAATTTGTGCATAATTTGTTACCTGAATTATGCAATAAATTAAAAGATTCAGAAAGTGCGTGGGCTGTATCTACAACAGCGCAAATACTTGCGACTGCACAGTACTACGAAAATAGGGATGAAGAGGAAAAGGAAAAATCAGAGAAGAAAACGAAAGATTTAAAAACTAAAGTTCTTTTGCAGCAGGCGTATCCGCCCCGCACGAATCAATCTAATACGCAACAAGGTTCGTACCAAAGGACAGATTATAGCTCATCAAGACCTCAATATCAGTGGAACCAGTGTGCGTACTGTAAGAAAGAGGGTCACTATAAAAATGAATGTCCGATCTTAGCGCAAAATAATGCAGCAGCAGCTCAGAGAGGTCGTGGTGGTTTTGTGCAGAATTCTAGAGGTCGAGGACGAGGTGCTATGCCTCCACAAACGAATGATCGTCCCTCCAATCACTTTGATCAACGAAATGGACAATCTACTCAGCAGAATAGATCTCAACAATATCTTGTTGAGGACTATAATGAAATAGATGAGGGATTTCAACAAAATGGGTACTAGGACAGCCATGGACAGAGAGAGGGAGTAGTATCAGTTCCAGTGGATCAGAGTGGGCCTTATGTCGCAGTAGCAACATCAGGTGTAGTCGAACCATTTCTGTTGGATACTGGTGCCGCAAAAAGTTCTATCATTCATGCGAAACTCCCTGGCGCACCTTTGTCCGGCTCAACAAATGTTTCCGTAGGTTTTTCAGGCGCCCCTGTTTACAACCCGATATCTGGTCCTTTGTCTATTTCTGTTGGACCGTGCCAATTGAAAGCACCCCTGATTTTGACGACAGGTTGTAATGAAAATCTGCTTGGTTTAGATTTGTTAAAACGACTATATGCGACATTGTACTGTTCTCCGGAAGGGGTACAGCTTACATTGGGTAAAAATATCACTTCTCCGATGTACTTGTCAATGGATGCACTCCCACCAGAGCTGCGTTCACTCCCTGATTCCCTTTGGGCGACTGGTCCTAATGATGTAGGTCTCTTAGAAATACCACCATATGTAGTGACTTTGAAAGCAAATGTGAAATTTCCAAGAATTCCCCAATATAAAATATCTAGTGAAGGAGAGCGTGCACTTCTATTGATTGTGCAAGATTTGATTAAGAAAGGTGTGGTTGAGGAAACTAGAGGAAATGTCTGTAACAGTCCTGTATTGCCGATTCTGAAACGAACTGATCCTACAAAACCTCCAGTTTATAGATTTGTCATAGACCTTAGAGAAGTTAATAAGATTGTAGTTCCGCAGTTTCCTGTAGTTCCGGATATTACTGCCTTGTTAACATTGATTCCCGCTACAGCCACATGGTTCTCAGTTATTGACTTAAAGAATGCCTTTTTCAGCATTCCGATAGCCGAAGAAAGCAGGGATATTTTCGGCTTCTGTCTAGGAGGTCGCAGTTTCAGATTTAAACGCGCTCCACAAGGCTATTGTGAGAGCCCATCCATTTATAGTCAAGCATTAAAAAGCCAGTTAGATTCCTTTGTCCTTCCTCCAGGTTCTGCCCTAGTACAGTATGTAGACGATCTTCTAGTAGCTGCCGATGACAGGGAAACTTGCAAAGCAGCTACAATTTCCCTATTGCATCATTTGTCTAATTTGAATCACAAGGTGTCTCCTTCCAAAATGCAATACTGCTGCCAAGAAGTGACCTACCTAGGTCATCTCTTGTCAAAGGAGGGAAGGAAGTTGACCCCAGAAAGAATAAAAGCAATTACACAGATGAGTGTTCCACGCACACAGAGAGAAGTACGTGCCTTTCTAGGTATTACCTCTTACTGTAGGCAGTGGATCCCAAATTTTTCTCTTTTAGCGAAACCATTGGTAGCCTTGACTGGGAAAAATGTTCCGAGTCCAGTGCCATGGTCTGATGAATGTCAAGAGAGTTTCACTGAATTACGAAAAGCATTGTGTTCAGCTCCTGTATTGGGTACACCTGATTACAGCAAACCATTCACGCTCTATGTTCACGAGAGAGAAGGATGCGCGTTGAGTGTTCTGACACAGAAGTTTGGTGATAAACAACGCCCTTGTGCGTATTTTT
Organism: Lissotriton vulgaris; assembly: GCF_964263255.1. NCBI lineage: Eukaryota > Metazoa > Chordata > Amphibia > Caudata > Salamandridae > Lissotriton > Lissotriton vulgaris. The sequence goes on along the minus strand of NC_141694.1, from coordinate 821,620,838 downwards.
CATCAACATTAGATCCGGTAGCCAGAGCGTTGCCTAGTTGTTTGAGAGCGACAGCGGCAGCTGCAGCTTCCATTCGACAATCTGCTGGTTTGGTGATGAACAACATGCTAGTGGTCATGGTTCCTCATGCAGTGGATACGCTCATGAACCGAACGAAGACACAACACCTTACTAGTGCGAGATTATCTGGTTACGAGCTGACATTACTAGCGAGTCATATTCAGATCAAAAGATGTAATGTATTGAATCCAGCAACACTGTTGCCGACTGATCAAGAGTCGAGTGATTCCGAGCCACATGATTGCTGTTTTAAAACGGAGGAAGAGACAAAAGGACGCATTGACTTGAAAGATACTCCGTTATCCGATCCGGATGGTACGCTGTATGTGGACGGATCATGTTTTAAATTGGAGAATGGTGATGTGACTGCTGCTTACGCAGTAACGACTTTGAAGACGATTGTGGAGACTGCAAGAGTGAGTCAGAATTCTGCCCAAGCTGCAGAATTGATAGCTCTAACGAGAGCGTGTGTTTTAGCTGAGGGAAAGAGAGTGAATGTGTTTACAGATAGTCAGTACGCATTTGGCGTGGCCCATAGTTTTGGCCGGTTGTGGAGAGAAAGAGGTTTCATTACGTCCCATGGGACTAAGATCCAACATGGTCAGCTAGTTAATGACTTGTTGGAATCTCTAACCTTGCCGACTGAAGTTGCGATTGTGAAGTGCAGTGCTCATAAAGCAATCACGGATGATGTTGGTCGTGGGAATGCTTTTGCTGATGAAATTGCTAAACAGACAGCTAGAGATACGATGAGCAGGATGTATGTTGCTACGTCTGCAAGATGGATTGCTGAGTCTGGAATGTGCGAGGATACTATGGAAAGTGTGAAAGAGATTCAGAAAGAAGCAACTGAGGAAGAGAAACGTGTATGGAGAGAAAGTACGGGCAAGTTGGACTCGAATGGATGTTGGATTGATTTGACGGAACAGCAGCGTTGGATGTTGCCCGATGCGTATGTGCTTGCAGTAGTGACGATGGCGCATGGAGTAGCGCATATAAGTTCTAAAGGGATATGTAAGATGTTAGCTCCAGTCTGGAAGAATGAGGGAATCAGTAAGTGTGCAGAGAGAGTGGTGAAAAATTGTATGGTGTGCTTGATGCATAATCCTGGCAAGGGAACTCCAACTCCAGCTGGTCATTTCGCTCCTCCTTCCTGCCCCTTTGAAGTGATTCAGTTAGACTTCATTCACATGGAACGCTGTAATAATTTGAAGTATGTCCTGGTGGTAGTTTGTGCTTTTTCCAGGTGGATCGAAGCATATCCACTAAAGGACAACACTGCCCTATCGACTGCCAAAATTCTTCTCAAAGAATATTTCCCTAGATTTGGAATGCCACGGATTGTATGGTCAGATAACGGAAGTGAGTTTATAGGGAAAGTTATGCAGAGTGTGTGTGCCGGCCTAGGGCTGAAACAGAAATTTCACAGTGCAAACCATCCCCAGTCTTCTGGTTTAGTGGAGGGTTACAATGGCACCCTCAAGCTGAAAATAGCTAAAATACAAGCATCCACAGGTTTAGCCTGGCCAGACGCACTTCCTTTGGCCTTGTTATCAACGAGAGCAACGGTACATTCTAGAATAGGGCTTAGTCCGTATGAAATAGTATTTGGCCGCCCGGCAAACATCTGGGGTGTGCCAAGGCCTAAAGAATTTTGCTCCATAGAATACCCTATGTTGATAGACTACCTTTACGACTTGACTGCTAAATTGAGTCTTATTCATCAACAGGTTTTCGATGCTTTGCCAAAACCTCCGGAGAGTCCAGGGCATCAGCTGAAACCGGGAGACTTCATTGTCATCAAGAACTTCGCGAGGACGAAGAACCTTCAGCCGAGATTTGTGGGGCCCTACCAAATCCTACTCGCAACAAGGACAGCAGTTCGTGTAGCTGGGCGCAAGCACTGGGTACACGCATCACATGTTAAGCGTGTCCCTTTGCCGCTCCCTTACGACGACTGGGTGAAGAAGGGAATTGGTGCCTCCGAATCTGAAAGCACACCGAAGTTCATCTCTTTCAGCGATGCCGAATTGATTACTGACACTCTAAAACCTGACTCTCCTCCTGAAAAGACTCCTTTGAACACTGAACATTTGTCTCCAGCATCAGAAGAAACTTTGCTATCTGCGAACTTAAACACTGCAACAGCTGCTAGTGATACACTATTTGCCGATCAGACAGTACCAGCGAAACAGAGATATCACTTAAGAAGCCGTAAAATGGACAAATAAAGCAGGCAACTGCATATTGTGATTTTGATATATTGAACTTTTGCCTTCAGCCAGGAAGTTTGCTATTGTTTATTGTTTTTAAAATTGCCTTGCCGTCTGGGTAGCCGTAGGGTCGTGGCTGTGTGCCTAGTTGAATCTGCAGGGGTCTGACACAAGGTCGATCTTTCTGTTGGTTCTGGGAACTCCCAGGGCTGATAGAGGCATTTTCATCTACGTACACATCATCAGTGGTCGCGAGCGGATTGTAGAAGATGGAGCTTCCTGCGCTGCAACGAGAAAACGTGATTTATGTTCGCAGAAACAGACTTTACAGAATTCTTCATAGCAAATGCTTTTTGATGCAATGTGCCATTACATTTTTGATTATTTTAGCAACATTGGTGGGTGGAATCGTCTCTAGTATAAATTTGATTTTTGTGCCAGTTACTACAGTACCTCCCCTTGATCCTGCCATTTCTACTGTTTCTTCTATACACTCTTTCCATTCGTTTCCTGAACATGAGCAAGCCCGACGCTCAGAATTCACCAACAACACTTTTGTACAGCTCTTGCACCAACACCAACTGGTAGTTAACACTACAAACTGCTGGGTGTGTGGCTTGATACCCCACACTATGGATAAAGGTATTCCCTATCTGGTTTTGCCTTTCAGCTACAATGGATCATTTCAGGCCCTCCAAACCATCTTTGCTTATGCCCTTGAAACCTATCCTCCACGCCCACCGCGTTCCACTAAATATAACTCTGCCAACAAAGCCTTAGTCCAGGGAATTATTGACATGGTCAAGGACGTCAATAATACTCCATCTTACCCTAGAGACGAATTGCGAGTATATTTAAGTTGGAATACTTCAGAGTATCGCCTTAGTTTAGGAGAAAGCAAGCGTAAAAGCTCAACTCCAATCTGGGTCGTACCTCACCGAGGTCAGGTCTGTTTGCAAGGTAATGGGAGAAATCCGAGAGCTCAGCTAGGGAGGAGTGAGTGCGTAGAGACTTATGTGTTTCCGGCTAACTCTTCCCCTGCCTTTCTCACTGCTAGGGGCACCTACTTCATTTGTCGAGACAGAGCTTATACATGGTTGCCTGCCGACTTTTCAGGATCATGTTATATTGCTCGATTGTTGCCTCCGACATACACTGCTTCATCTGATTACCACAGAACCAGAGTAGCGAGAGGTGTTTTCAGCAAAGAGGATACCGCTGGTCAGGAAGCTGGAGACTTCTTCAAAGGCTTCCTTCCGTTCTGGGGGCCTATGGCCAATAGTAGAAATATACGTCAGCTAACACGGGTAGTTGAATCTACTATTACCGAAACTGCTGGTGCCCTTAGCAACTTGACAGCTGAGCTTCAGGCGGATAGACTCATGACGTTGCAGAACCGTATGGTTCTAGACGTTATACTTGCAGATCGAGGTGGGGTATGCAGAATGATCCAATCGAGCTGCTGTGTCTTTATTCCTAATAATGCTCCAACAGTCTATGAGGCGATCTCTAAGCTACACAAGATTTCCGACTCCATACATGTAGACAAGGGAAACTGGTCCTTCATGGAGTGGTTTTGGACTCTGATATCAGCGTGGGGATGGAAGGTTCTGATGGTCATTGGTGTCATCTTAGTATTCCTATTCTCATGTTGTCTGATTATCCAGTGTGGTCCTGCTCTGTGTAGTCTTTGTGCTGCAACTTGTCTCAGAAAACCACCTGCGTTTGGAGAAAAGACACGAGAAAGGATGATGATACAACAGCATGTCACTGACCTGATGAGCATAGAATTAGATTCTGACATAGACTAAGTAATTGCCTATGTAAGGGCAAAAGGAGGGTCTGAGGTTCCGTGACGATTTGAACCCGTGTTTTCAAGTTTGTCGGAAATACATAATATTGGTATCAGCGAACCGCAAATGATCCATTTAGTATATCCTGGTGTTTTCGCTACGCTACGAGCAAGAGCACTCCCTTTATAAACACATTTCTGATCTACCCACGGCATCCATCTTAGATCATGGCCGCCATTTTGTATTTCTTGCCCTCACATACGCAATAACCTCTGATCACTTCATTTGGATTAAGGACACGTAACCTTAGCCGGAGATTCACCTCTTTCATGACACGTGCACCTTAAACCAGATCACGCTGTAGCTGCATGACTCGACAAAGGCTGCCTCCTCTGCCCGAGGCCAGTCCTGCCAAACTGGTCTTCGTGTCCATTGTCCTGATCATGATTAGGCGGCCGAAGCCGGTAGCCTTGCCCATTTACAACCCACAAACATCCCTTATCCCACTTTTCTATCTTCCACACCTGGCTCTGTTTCTTTCTTTCTGAATCTTTATTAGGGGGAGGTAACGAACTTTACGATGAGGCGGTCCGGGTCCTGAATGCAATATTGACAGAGGATTGTGACAAACTAGTGGGAACCCCTCTTTTCTTACTGTTTGGCCTCAGATATTATCGACGGTTCCTGTGTAACGCCAAATATTTATTGTTTTAGACACAAAGGTTTTGGGAATGTATTACATGTAAAGAATTTGCCCCCAGCTTAAAATTCAGTATATAAGGAGCAACCCTCTTTGTACAAATCGAACAGGCTCCTAGTTACTGCCCGTGTGTAGTATCTGTGACTTCTGTGTCCCTGCAGTAATAAACCTTTGGTCTTTGACGCCACCATCGAGAAGCCCGTGTTTCTGTTCATTTGTGCACCAAGGCAGGTGGAACTCCGGGGTCTTTGGGTGTTGTTAGGAGGCAAAAGAAGGGGGTTCCCCAATGGGTTTCTGGTTGGATGCAGGCGGGTCGAGGGGGGAGAAAGATTAAACAAAGAACAAAGAACGTACCCCGCCAGTTGATAACGTGGTCCCAAATCTGGGATCCCAATATATGTGGGGTGATAAACCTAGAAGTTGGCACTGCACATTACAAGATTTAACATGATTCAAACATTTGCACGACAAAGTTTCTTAGCAAAATATAAGTATTTTTATTTTAGTGTAGAAAACATTTATATACACCTATAACACATGATTATTTTATAAATATTGCACAAAACACATAATCCATTTGAAAAAAGATAAAAGTGACAAAATTGCATTCTTTTTTTGACCTACCCAGTAACATTTCATGCTTCAATCATACTATCATTCTTTCAGTTTTTCACGGCCTAATCTTACCTAAAGTTCAGACATTCCACTCTCATACTTCAATCCATACAAATTGTTCTGTTGTATGCCACATAAAGATGGTAAATATGTGGCATAGAGCAGAATAACGTTCCAGACAATTAATCTTATTTCGGCACCTAATTGGTACTACATAGTGTGCCGTGTTCCTGGAGCCACGAGCCGACGCGCGTTTCGGTGAATGGCCAAATGGGCCACACCTTCGTCAGGGCTGGGAGATGTTGACTGGGAGGAAGCGGGATAGTAAATCTAAAAATAAAGACACAATGCCTTAGTATTTATCTATACAACAGTTGGGTTAATAAAGGCATATTTTATTCTAATGCATTTTTCTTTACCAAAACATAGATAAACAGTTGCTTTTGAGAACATGATCATCATCTTCAATCTCATACTTCTGTAGTAGCCATTACGGCGGTGTGCAGTGCCAAACAAACATAGGACCACTCCCTAAATCAGACTCCCAAACGGTGAGATCTGTGAGAGGCAATTTAGATAACCTAAGCTAAGTAACCAAGAGAGAACAACTAAAACATTTTTAGCATCTTCCATATCCCGCATTAACTCGCATTATACAGAATACTCATTCTCGAATACATGTTGACCAAACACAGGAAAACATTTAGAAGCCAACCTATTGGTCTTTCCAGGGCCTTAGATGTAAAATAAATTAAAGTAGGTGCAGTGAACAAACACAATATGGGATCGTATTTGGTTATTTTTGACTGAATATTAGTGCACAAGATGGACATTATTTACCTTTTAATAGTTTCTAGTCTAAGAGACGGTAACAAGGCTCACAGCACAGTTTATGTGTATTAATTTTACCTGAGGTAGTCTGTGGAGGGTTCCTTAGAGCAAAAAAGGTGCACAAGAGGTTTTTTTTGGCAAAGCAGGAAACTATTAGAGAGAATATGTTTTTAGTTTATGTATTCTCCTAATCGATTTCCTCCCACCAGATTGCCAGTACATTTTTATTAGTTCCATTACCTGAATAATGAATTTGTTTGTCAGATGAAGAATTCCACTGAGTTGGGATTTATAGGTAAGCAAGATGCTGGAGGTAGCTGCACTTAGAAGTTTTTTCAGTGATGTCACACAGGCGTCCCTAAGGTTAAATAATACTATGAATTTACATATTGGCCATGGTTCGCTTAATAAGTGATAGTAATTGTTTTCTAATTAATACACACCACGAGTGTTGACTCCGGGGCGGCTAGTCTGAAAGCTCTGTGTCCCCCAACGTGGCCGGCAAGTATCTGCCTAATAAAAAACAGTAATTGAGTAAATTAGGCTTACTGGCGCGTTTTGTTTGGAGAAAACCGGACTATCGGTTAGAGTTACTTACTTGACTGGGAGAGCACAGTCCGTAGCTAGAATTCCGTCGACCCTTCCCCACAGGGGACAAAGTTCAATAGTGCGCTTTTAATCAAAGGGTCCTTACACGAGGCTGCCTAGCGTTTAAGGAACAAAAAGAGGGGAGAGTGAGGAGAACTCTACGCGTAGTTTAGTTGTTGCGAAACGTAAGACATCAGCAAAGACACACTTACTGGGCGTTCCTACCGCGACGTCCATAAATCAAGTTCTTTTACAGGCGCATTCGTTTGCAGGTCATTAAACGGAGCTGCCTGAAGTTTAAAGGTAAAAAAGAGGCAGGATGAAAAAACCACTTTACGCATTCTATTTTAGCGCCAGCGGGGGGCATCGACAGAGCGTACTTACTTGATATTCTTTCCAAAAGCGTCCATAGGTGGGGTTCCGTCGATAGCCTGAATCGACCTATCCTCAGCCGGGGCAGGACTCGCACAGGCACCAAGCCTACGCAGTTTTTAAATAGCCCGATTCTCGCGCCAACCAAGCAGTCAGTCAGCTGTTCAATGTCAATAGGGTAAAAAACGGACTACGTGATTGTCCGCGGTGGCCATCTTTGAATGGGGATCGAAAGATTCTATGAATAGTATTATTTAACCGTAATCCCTGTCTTAGAAGAAGATAGCATTGTTTCTTTTACAATCATTTAGCGCGATTTGTTATAATCATATTTGGCCAATAATATCAAAGAATTGTTAAATTTTAAACCCATTCTTTTAATTTGGTTAGATCTTAGTCCACCATCCACTTTGTGATGGAAGAGCCGATATATTTATTTAGGTTCAAAATAGGGTAATCTTAGGCATCTTGGAAATACTTCTAAAGTGCTATGGATGCACATGAGGGGCCTATGTTTCAGAACACCAAGGTATATGGTGATATTCTAGGACAAACCTGATACTGCGGATGTGGGTAAAGGACCTATTTGGCAGGACACTTAAATATTACTTTTCAGGAGGCAGGCCGATCCATATGAAATAAATCCGAATGTAATAATCTGCAAATATTGTGCAAATATTGTGGTTGGATATCACCTACCATACTTTATTTAATCCAAGGCGAGATGGTTGCTTCTTAACTTTGTACGGATTTGTTATGTAAACAATACATTCCTCAGCTGGACAATAATCCTATTTCACAAGAACGCCTGATGCCAAGGGCATTCCTCATTGAGTCCCCTATTTACAGAGTCCAAATAAAAGATCCAGAACACCTCACGTTTTTTTCTTAGACCTATGGGGTCAGTGCCTGGGTCTGCTTTTATTTTTTCGAGGATAAACCAGCGAAGATCAAATTCCCTATGCTCTTTTTCAAGCCAGTGAGTAACCAGGGGGGCGGTGGTTTTTTCATTCCTGATGTTAGATTTGTGCTCCCCTATTCGCGTTCTACACTCTCTGCCCGTTTCCCCAACATATGGGAGGTTGCATGGACATAAGATTAGATATACGATATTGCTCGTACGACAGTTTGTCATGGTTGCATTTCGTCGTACAGATATCGTGCGGTTGTTGGTGCTAACCGTCTCTCCCACAATAGCTTGTGGGCAAGTGTGGCAGGTCCCACATTTGTGGTTTCCGTATATGGGTTCCAGGCCGGTCACAGAGGTTTGAGTGTTTTCCAGCGTTTCCTTGAATTTACCCCTGACCAGATGATTCTTTAGATTGGGATTTTTTCTAAAGGCAAAAATCGGGCGAGTCAGATGTGGTTTCTCCTTTTCTACATTCAAAATATGCCAACTTGAGTTGATGGCCTGTCTTATCTTGTGGTTCATCTCCGAGTGGCGAGTTATACACACAAGTTGGTTGGTTTTTTCAGAGTTTCTTGGTATAAACATAGCCTCTCTGTCAGTGTATCTGGCCCGTTTAAAGGACTCTTTGATCAGTCTGGCAGGATAGCCTCGAAATCGAAGTTTTTCCTGCAGGATATCTGCTTGGGTCAGGAAGCTCTGCATATCAGAACAATTTCTCCTGATGCGCAGAAATTGACTGTATGGGATGCTATCCCTCTGGCTCCGTGGGTGGAAACTGGAGTATTGCAGTAGGGTGTTTCGAGCCGTAGGCTTCGTGTAGAGTGATACTTTAATGGCTTTTTTGTCATGCTCGATCCAGATGTCTAGAAATTCAATTCTGACGGTACTAGTGTGGCTTGTAAATCTCAAATTAGCATCCGCTAAGTTGAGCCATTGGATGAATTCAGAAAGTAGTTCTTCCGTCCCCCTCCAGATGAAAAAGATGTCGTCAATGAACCGTTTCCAGTTCATGACGTTCTCGAAGAAGGGGGCCAGTTCATTGAAGATGTTTGTTTTCTCGAATTCACCCATGTATAGGCACGCTATACTTGGGGCACAACTAGCCCCCATACTGACTCCAGTAGCCTGCCTGTATATGTTATTATCAAATTCAAAGTAATTCTCAAAGAGAACTATCCTTAGGCATTGCAAGATAAATTCATCGTTGGTAATCTCGGGCTTTCTGGAGAGTATGCTTTCAATGGCTTCATATGCTCCTTTCTGGGGTATATTAGAATACAATGATTCAACGTCAAGAGTGACCATTATTTCAGAGTTCTCTTGGAATGGTAGTCCTTCTATTTGTTGGATGAGATGTCCTGTGTCCCTTACGTACGAGTCTAATTCAGTTACCAATGGGTTTAGAAATCTGTCGATATATTTTGACAGTGGCTCGGTGGCAGAGCCAATGGTAGAGACGATAGGTCGCATGGGGGGATCAGTACTGCTTTTATGGGTCTTTGGCAGCCCATATATGATGGGCATTTTGGTGTTGCTCGGAGTAAGGAATTCTGCTTCTGCCTCACATATGTATTTTTGATCAACCCCTCTTTGGACAAGTTTTAGAATTCGTTTTTTCAAGGTGTTTTCAGGATTTCTGGTAATTCGAATATAATGGCCAGACGCGGAGAGCAGTTCGGTCATTCTTCTTTTATAATCTTTGGTGTCAAATACAGTAATCCCACCCCCTTTATCACATGGTTTGATTGTGATGTTTTTATTCAATTCAAGCTCTTTAAGGGCATTTTTTTCAGATAGGGGCAGGTTTGCTTTTGGTATTGGAACATATTTAGTCACTTTATTGATTTTGTTCATAACCGTCTTTTCAAAGATGTTCACTTCCGGACCCACCATTTCCAACGTTGGTGTAAATGAGGACGGGGGTTTGCACCCGGATCTATTGTTTTCATTATTGGGGGGTTGGGTTTCCAGGAAGAATTTTTGAAGGCGCACTTTCCTAAAGAATAATTGCAGATCCTTGTTTAACTCAAACTTGTTAAAGTTTGCTGATGGTACAAAGGATAAGCCCCTCGTTAGGAGTTGGATAGCCATTGGATCAATAGTCTCACTTGATATGTTGAACACAGGGAGCCCCCTTATGTTCGCCAATATTGATGGTGGCGAGTCTGTACGTACATCTGCGGCTGTCCGCGACCCTGACGGTAATTCCTCGTGGTGCTCTTGATGGGGGACGGGTGTTGCCCCGGCGGTTCCCTAAAAAACGGTTTTGCTGGTGATTGTAGTTACCATTTCTGTTTCCCCGGTTGGTATTGTGTCCCTGGTTGGGGTTATGACCTTCATCATAAATGGGATCATAGTCGTCAGGGTTGTCCCCTTCAGAATCGGTAGTTTCTGAAAAGGTGGTAACTTTTCTTCCCTGGCCCCATCTAGGGGTTTGTCCCCGAGGTGCACCATCCTCCTGAGCTGTGTAGAAGTTAGTAGCCAGGTAGGGGTATGCCCTTTCTTGGGTGAACATTCGAATATCCTTTCTTAGTTTTTCAGTTTTTCTTTTAAGGAGGTAGTCAGAAAAGGATTCCAGTTCGTATTGGATTTCCTCTAGTTTCTTTTTACCATCATCTACCGCATTACCTTCCTTCAGTTTATCCTCCAGTTCACGGATTTCCTTGTTCAGGATGTCTATCACGGCTCGTGCTGTTTCTACAATGAGCATCATCCAGTCCCTGGAGCAACGGTTAGAAATAAGAGCCCATCGCTCCAGGAACTGTCTGATCTCAATGAACATCCCGGGGATATTCCGGACTCTAAGTCCAATCGGGATAGTACCAGCTCGTAGGTAGTCGAGCATGAATTTGGCATGTAATTCTGTTCGCTTAGATTTTTTGCGAAGGTTTAACAGTTTATTCCAGTCACCGTTTAGACCTTTAGGAACGGTGAAGTCCTGATTGCCATCTGCCGGAAGGCCTAGCATTTTGGCAAAGTCATCATCCGTAAAACCGAACGTTTTTATAGTATCCATTGTAGATCCGGTTCAAATGGACCTATATCAGGTAGAGTGGATTCTATACTATGAATTCTATGTACCTTAATCTTTATAGGTCAAACAATGTATTCCTTAATCTATATTGGTCACACAATGTATTCCTCAATCACCACACCATTCAAATTATGACAATCATCCATCACAACCCATCTCAATTGGTTTACTTAGAGGAGAGGCACCCGGAATACCCCCACAGCACAAGGCTGTGAGTAAGAAGGCAAAAGAAGGGGGTTCCCCAATGGGTTTCTGGTTGGATGCAGGCGGGTCGAGGGGGGAGAAAGATTAAACAAAGAACAAAGAACGTACCCCGCCAGTTGATAACGTGGTCCCAAATCTGGGATCCCAATATATGTGGGGTGATAAACCTAGAAGTTGGCACTGCACATTACAAGATTTAACATGATTCAAACATTTGCACGACAAAGTTTCTTAGCAAAATATAAGTATTTTTATTTTAGTGTAGAAAACATTTATATACACCTATAACACATGATTATTTTATAAATATTGCACAAAACACATAATCCATTTGAAAAAAGATAAAAGTGACAAAATTGCATTCTTTTTTTGACCTACCCAGTAACATTTCATGCTTCAATCATACTATCATTCTTTCAGTTTTTCACGGCCTAATCTTACCTAAAGTTCAGACATTCCACTCTCATACTTCAATCCATACAAATTGTTCTGTTGTATGCCACATAAAGATGGTAAATATGTGGCATAGAGCAGAATAACGTTCCAGACAATTAATCTTATTTCGGCACCTAATTGGTACTACATAGTGTGCCGTGTTCCTGGAGCCACGAGCCGACGCGCGTTTCGGTGAATGGCCAAATGGGCCACACCTTCGTCAGGGCTGGGAGATGTTGACTGGGAGGAAGCGGGATAGTAAATCTAAAAATAAAGACACAATGCCTTAGTATTTATCTATACAACAGTTGGGTTAATAAAGGCATATTTTATTCTAATGCATTTTTCTTTACCAAAACATAGATAAACAGTTGCTTTTGAGAACATGATCATCATCTTCAATCTCATACTTCTGTAGTAGCCATTACGGCGGTGTGCAGTGCCAAACAAACATAGGACCACTCCCTAAATCAGACTCCCAAACGGTGAGATCTGTGAGAGGCAATTTAGATAACCTAAGCTAAGTAACCAAGAGAGAACAACTAAAACATTTTTAGCATCTTCCATATCCCGCATTAACTCGCATTATACAGAATACTCATTCTCGAATACATGTTGACCAAACACAGGAAAACATTTAGAAGCCAACCTATTGGTCTTTCCAGGGCCTTAGATGTAAAATAAATTAAAGTAGGTGCAGTGAACAAACACAATATGGGATCGTATTTGGTTATTTTTGACTGAATATTAGTGCACAAGATGGACATTATTTACCTTTTAATAGTTTCTAGTCTAAGAGACGGTAACAAGGCTCACAGCACAGTTTATGTGTATTAATTTTACCTGAGGTAGTCTGTGGAGGGTTCCTTAGAGCAAAAAAGGTGCACAAGAGGTTTTTTTTGGCAAAGCAGGAAACTATTAGAGAGAATATGTTTTTAGTTTATGTATTCTCCTAATCGATTTCCTCCCACCAGATTGCCAGTACATTTTTATTAGTTCCATTACCTGAATAATGAATTTGTTTGTCAGATGAAGAATTCCACTGAGTTGGGATTTATAGGTAAGCAAGATGCTGGAGGTAGCTGCACTTAGAAGTTTTTTCAGTGATGTCACACAGGCGTCCCTAAGGTTAAATAATACTATGAATTTACATATTGGCCATGGTTCGCTTAATAAGTGATAGTAATTGTTTTCTAATTAATACACACCACGAGTGTTGACTCCGGGGCGGCTAGTCTGAAAGCTCTGTGTCCCCCAACGTGGCCGGCAAGTATCTGCCTAATAAAAAACAGTAATTGAGTAAATTAGGCTTACTGGCGCGTTTTGTTTGGAGAAAACCGGACTATCGGTTAGAGTTACTTACTTGACTGGGAGAGCACAGTCCGTAGCTAGAATTCCGTCGACCCTTCCCCACAGGGGACAAAGTTCAATAGTGCGCTTTTAATCAAAGGGTCCTTACACGAGGCTGCCTAGCGTTTAAGGAACAAAAAGAGGGGAGAGTGAGGAGAACTCTACGCGTAGTTTAGTTGTTGCGAAACGTAAGACATCAGCAAAGACACACTTACTGGGCGTTCCTACCGCGACGTCCATAAATCAAGTTCTTTTACAGGCGCATTCGTTTGCAGGTCATTAAACGGAGCTGCCTGAAGTTTAAAGGTAAAAAAGAGGCAGGATGAAAAAACCACTTTACGCATTCTATTTTAGCGCCAGCGGGGGGCATCGACAGAGCGTACTTACTTGATATTCTTTCCAAAAGCGTCCATAGGTGGGGTTCCGTCGATAGACTGAATCGACCTATCCTCAGCCGGGGCAGGACTCGCACAGGCACCAAGCCTACGCAGTTTTTAAATAGCCCGATTCTCGCGCCAACCAAGCAGTCAGTCAGCTGTTCAATGTCAATAGGGTAAAAAACGGACTACGTGATTGTCCGCGGTGGCCATCTTTGAATGGGGATCGAAAGATTCTATGAATAGTATTATTTAACCGTAATCCCTGTCTTAGAAGAAGATAGCATTGTTTCTTTTACAATCATTTAGCGCGATTTGTTATAATCATATTTGGCCAATAATATCAAAGAATTGTTAAATTTTAAACCCATTCTTTTAATTTGGTTAGATCTTAGTCCACCATCCACTTTGTGATGGAAGAGCCGATATATTTATTTAGGTTCAAAATAGGGTAATCTTAGGCATCTTGGAAATACTTCTAAAGTGCTATGGATGCACATGAGGGGCCTATGTTTCAGAACACCAAGGTATATGGTGATATTCTAGGACAAACCTGATACTGCGGATGTGGGTAAAGGACCTATTTGGCAGGACACTTAAATATTACTTTTCAGGAGGCAGGCCGATCCATATGAAATAAATCCGAATGTAATAATCTGCAAATATTGTGCAAATATTGTGGTTGGATATCACCTACCATACTTTATTTAATCCAAGGCGAGATGGTTGCTTCTTAACTTTGTACGGATTTGTTATGTAAACAATACATTCCTCAGCTGGACAATAATCCTATTTCACAAGAACGCCTGATGCCAAGGGCATTCCTCATTGAGTCCCCTATTTACAGAGTCCAAATAAAAGATCCAGAACACCTCACGTTTTTTTCTTAGACCTATGGGGTCAGTGCCTGGGTCTGCTTTTATTTTTTCGAGGATAAACCAGCGAAGATCAAATTCCCTATGCTCTTTTTCAAGCCAGTGAGTAACCAGGGGGGCGGTGGTTTTTTCATTCCTGATATTAGATTTGTGCTCCCCTATTCGCGTTCTACACTCTCTGCCCGTTTCCCCAACATATGGGAGGTTGCATGGACATAAGATTAGATATACGATATTGCTCGTACGACAGTTTGTCATGGTTGCATTTCGTCGTACAGATATCGTGCGGTTGTTGGTGCTAACCGTCTCTCCCACAATAGCTTGTGGGCAAGTGTGGCAGGTCCCACATTTGTGGTTTCCGTATATGGGTTCCAGGCCGGTCACAGAGGTTTGAGTGTTTTCCAGCGTTTCCTTGAATTTACCCCTGACCAGATGATTCTTTAGATTGGGATTTTTTCTAAAGGCAAAAATCGGGCGAGTCAGATGTGGTTTCTCCTTTTCTACATTCAAAATATGCCAACTTGAGTTGATGGCCTGTCTTATCTTGTGGTTCATCTCCGAGTGGCGAGTTATACACACAAGTTGGTTGGTTTTTTCAGAGTTTCTTGGTATAAACATAGCCTCTCTGTCAGTGTATCTGGCCCGTTTAAAGGACTCTTTGATCAGTCTGGCAGGATAGCCTCGAAATCGAAGTTTTTCCTGCAGGATATCTGCTTGGGTCAGGAAGCTCTGCATATCAGAACAATTTCTCCTGATGCGCAGAAATTGACTGTATGGGATGCTATCCCTCTGGCTCCGTGGGTGGAAACTGGAGTATTGCAGTAGGGTGTTTCGAGCCGTAGGCTTCGTGTAGAGTGATACTTTAATGGCTTTTTTGTCATGCTCGATCCAGATGTCTAGAAATTCAATTCTGACGGTACTAGTGTGGCTTGTAAATCTCAAATTAGCATCCGCTAAGTTGAGCCATTGGATGAATTCAGAAAGTAGTTCTTCCGTCCCCCTCCAGATGAAAAAGATGTCGTCAATGAACCGTTTCCAGTTCATGACGTTCTCGAAGAAGGGGGCCAGTTCATTGAAGATGTTTGTTTTCTCGAATTCACCCATGTATAGGCACGCTATACTTGGGGCACAACTAGCCCCCATACTGACTCCAGTAGCCTGCCTGTATATGTTATTATCAAATTCAAAGTAATTCTCAAAGAGAACTATCCTTAGGCATTGCAAGATAAATTCATCGTTGGTAATCTCGGGCTTTCTGGAGAGTATGCTTTCAATGGCTTCATATGCTCCTTTCTGGGGTATATTAGAATACAATGATTCAACGTCAAGAGTGACCATTATTTCAGAGTTCTCTTGGAATGGTAGTCCTTCTATTTGTTGGATGAGATGTCATGTGTCCCTTACGTACGAGTCTAATTCAGTTACCAATGGGTTTAGAAATCTGTCGATATATTTTGACAGTGGCTCGGTGGCAGAGCCAATGGTAGAGACGATAGGTCGCATGGGGGGATCAGTACTGCTTTTATGGGTCTTTGGCAGCCCATATATGATGGGCATTTTGGTGTTGCTCGGAGTAAGGAATTCTGCTTCTGCCTCACATATGTATTTTTGATCAACCCCTCTTTGGACAAGTTTTAGAATTCGTTTTTTCAAGGTGTTTTCAGGATTTCTGGTAATTCGAATATAATGGCCAGACGCGGAGAGCAGTTCGGTCATTCTTCTTTTATAATCTTTGGTGTCAAATACAGTAATCCCACCCCCTTTATCACATGGTTTGATTGTGATGTTTTTATTCAATTCAAGCTCTTTAAGGGCATTTTTTTCAGATAGGGGCAGGTTTGCTTTTGGTATTGGAACATATTTAGTCACTTTATTGATTTTGTTCATAACCGTCTTTTCAAAGATGTTCACTTCCGGACCCACCATTTCCAACGTTGGTGTAAATGAGGACGGGGGTTTGCACCCGGATCTATTGTTTTCATTATTGGGGGGTTGGGTTTCCAGGAAGAATTTTTGAAGGCGCACTTTCCTAAAGAATAATTGCAGATCCTTGTTTAACTCAAACTTGTTAAAGTTTGCTGATGGTACAAAGGATAAGCCCCTCGTTAGGAGTTGGATAGCCATTGGATCAATAGTCTCACTTGATATGTTGAACACAGGGAGCCCCCTTATGTTCGCCAATATTGATGGTGGCGAGTCTGTACGTACATCTGCGGCTGTCCGCGACCCTGACGGTAATTCCTCGTCTGAGGTGCTCTTGATGGGGGACGGGTGTTGCCCCGGCGGTTCCCTAAAAAACGGTTTTGCTGGTGATTGTAGTTACCATTTCTGTTTCCCCGGTTGGTATTGTGTCCCTGGTTGGGGTTATGACCTTCATCATAAATGGGATCATAGTCGTCAGGGTTGTCCCCTTCAGAATCGGTAGTTTCTGAAAAGGTGGTAACTTTTCTTCCCTGGCCCCATCTAGGGGTTTGTCCCCGAGGTGCACCATCCTCCTGAGCTGTGTAGAAGTTAGTAGCCAGGTAGGGGTATGCCCTTTCTTGGGTGAACATTCGAATATCCTTTCTTAGTTTTTCAGTTTTTCTTTTAAGGAGGTAGTCAGAAAAGGATTCCAGTTCGTATTGGATTTCCTCTAGTTTCTTTTTACCATCATCTACCGCATTACCTTCCTTCAGTTTATCCTCCAGTTCACGGATTTCCTTGTTCAGGATGTCTATCACGGCTCGTGCTGTTTCTACAATGAGCATCATCCAGTCCCTGGAGCAACGGTTAGAAATAAGAGCCCATCGCTCCAGGAACTGTCTGATCTCAATGAACATCCCGGGGATATTCCGGACTCTAAGTCCAATCGGGATAGTACCAGCTCGTAGGTAGTCGAGCATGAATTTGGCATGTAATTCTGTTCGCTTAGATTTTTTGCGAAGGTTTAACAGTTTATTCCAGTCACCGTTTAGACCTTTAGGAACGGTGAAGTCCTGATTGCCATCTGCCGGAAGGCCTAGCATTTTGGCAAAGTCATCATCCGTAAAACCGAACGTTTTTATAGTATCCATTGTAGATCCGGTTCAAATGGACCTATATCAGGTAGAGTGGATTCTATACTATGAATTCTATGTACCTTAATCTTTATAGGTCAAACAATGTATTCCTTAATCTATATTGGTCACACAATGTATTCCTCAATCACCACACCATTCAAATTATGACAATCATCCATCACAACCCATCTCAATTGGTTTACTTAGAGGAGAGGCACCCGGAATACCCCCACAGCACAAGGCTGTGAGTAAGAAGGCAAAAGAAGGGGGTTCCCCAATGGGTTTCTGGTTGGATGCAGGCGGGTCGAGGGGGGAGAAAGATTAAACAAAGAACAAAGAACGTACCCCGCCAGTTGATAACGTGGTCCCAAATCTGGGATCCCAATATATGTGGGGTGATAAACCTAGAAGTTGGCACTGCACATTACAAGATTTAACATGATTCAAACATTTGCACGACAAAGTTTCTTAGCAAAATATAAGTATTTTTATTTTAGTGTAGAAAACATTTATATACACCTATAACACATGATTATTTTATAAATATTGCACAAAACACATAATCCATTTGAAAAAAGATAAAAGTGACAAAATTGCATTCTTTTTTTGACCTACCCAGTAACATTTCATGCTTCAATCATACTATCATTCTTTCAGTTTTTCACGGCCTAATCTTACCTAAAGTTCAGACATTCCACTCTCATACTTCAATCCATACAAATTGTTCTGTTGTATGCCACATAAAGATGGTAAATATGTGGCATAGAGCAGAATAACGTTCCAGACAATTAATCTTATTTCGGCACCTAATTGGTACTACATAGTGTGCCGTGTTCCTGGAGCCACGAGCCGACGCGCGTTTCGGTGAATGGCCAAATGGGCCACACCTTCGTCAGGGCTGGGAGATGTTGACTGGGAGGAAGCACCCCACATATATTGGGATCCCAGATTTGGGACCACGTTATCAACTGGCGGGG
Organism: Lissotriton vulgaris; assembly: GCF_964263255.1. Classification (NCBI taxonomy): domain Eukaryota; kingdom Metazoa; phylum Chordata; class Amphibia; order Caudata; family Salamandridae; genus Lissotriton; species Lissotriton vulgaris. The sequence continues at coordinate 821,602,466 of NC_141694.1, read as the reverse complement.
TACGTTCTTTGTTCTTTGTTTAATCTTTGGGTGTTGTTCCCTGACACCTCTGGACGGAACCAAAAAGTCCAGAACTCCAGAGTGTAGCTCACAGACTTCCTACCATGCTCTGAGGGTTATCTGGTACTCCTTCTTCTTGGACTCCTTTTCCAGCTTCAGCCCTCTCTTCTTACATAGCTTCTTCAAATCTGCCATGTTGAGTTTCTCAAAACTGCTCAGATCCACTGCCATTCATTCAAGAATCACAGGTGCAAAATAGTAAAGTAGGAATTAAATTTAGAAAAAAATAAAAACATGGGCAATTAAAAATGAAAAGTCAATTAGAAAAAAAAGTTGATTAAAAAAAAACTTTTTATTAACAAAGCTCCAGAACCACATCATTCAAAAACAGTATCATAAGTACATCAGTTGTCTTGTACAGAGTATCAATGACGTTGTATTCATGGTGAGAGCAGGTCTGCCTATTGCCCCCCAGCTTGCCGTTATTCAGCCGTCCCCAGCCCTCTATACCCTCTCCATGGCATCCACGCCCTCTCCCATTTCTTTGTGTACCCTCTACTTTTGTACACAGTCTTCTCGGTCCTCTGGCACCAATTAAGATCCTGTTTCCACTCCTCCACCTGCGGGGGTGCAGATGCCCCCCATACTCTGGCGATGTTACGCTTTGCCACCCCAGAAAAAAAAAGTTGACTTTGATGTCACATTACAGAAAAGGATTTTTCAAATCATTGAGTGGTACTACAAGACACAAGTCCTGGACCAAAAGCTGAACACCAATGTGGGAAACTGGGGTATTAGTTGGGGGATAGGTACCCACCTCAATTAACAACTGCATTCCCTGTTAGGGTGAATCGTGTAAATTACTAAATTAACCTGAGCTCAACCATCTGGTAACTATGGCACAGAGCAGACAGGCTTTACTTAGAGGCAATGTGTGAAGTATCTTGTACTACTAAAAAAGAAATAAAGGCAAAACAAAATCTCAAACTAACTAGAAAAATAGAATACATATTAATAAATAAAATGACACCAACATGACAAAAATCCAATAAGTGGAACCAAAATTATGAATTTTTAAAGTGTAAGGTTCAAAATAGCACCAAAAGGCGTTAAGCTCTAACCACGGGCATCAGGTTGACATGATCGATACTTAGGCACAAGTTAAGGCTGGCCACGATAGAGCACACATCATATACAAAAAACAAGTTTGACCCAGTTAAAAGTTTCACCTTCAGATTTAAGTGCATATTTACAATTCTCCTGATGCACTTTTATGCCTCCGGAGGGCAAGGCTGCAGGATGTAGCCTGAAGAGGGTCCCACAGTGCTGGATACATTCTCTGCAATGTCCAGCTGAATTGTATTTGATGCTGCAAAAAGCTCAGAGCAAGAGCAACCTGATCATTTGGCTCAGCAGCAAAGCACCATTGTCGGATTAGCTTGACACGTTGGTCCCAGGCCTCTGGCTGTGTTTGAAGCCAAAATGTTTCAAAGTCCCAGGTTTCAGGAGAAGTTAGGAGGAGTATACTTTGACACCAGCCAAGAGTCCATAACCTTGGGGACAGCACTTGGCAGTCACAACTCCACTCCAGCAGAGGCCAGAAGCAGGGCTTAAGGATTGTCCAGTTGGAACTGTTCAATTGGGAAGTTGCTGTAAAGACCATTTTGTAGCTTGCTATTTAGTCCTGCTTTATGACCCTTGGAGTCCAAATCTTTGCCCTTGGCAGAAGATGGAGAGCAGGTCGGGTCTTCTAGGCTCTTCTCAGATCACAGGCAACAGGTCCAGTTCTCTGCTGTTCTTTCACAGGGTCAGAAAGCTTTCTGAGGAGGGCAATGTAGGTGCCATATATAAGCATGAGACCAGTCTGTGAGTGGGAGTGACTCCTGACCCCTCGATAATCAATAGGGCAAAAGCTCCAAGGGGCAACCCTACCCACTTTTTCAGCTTTACATGTGTGCCCTACTACAAACAATCCCACAGCACCCCAGTCTCAGTAAGGCCCAGATAGTGAAACCCTTCTCCCTTTGGCAAAGCTTGTACGCCCACCACAGAGGTGCAGCCAGGGAAATGAGCAACCCTTCTCTGCCTTTCCCACTGGGATTGGTGCCTGCCTGCCTGCCTGACTGGGGAACAAAGAAGGGCCCTGTCCAGGTGTCAGCTAACATTTGCCTGTGACAAAGTAGGCCTCTTCAAAGTTAATCAAGTTGCTGGGAATAACCCAGACGTTCGTTCTATCACAGGTACAGACCACAAACTGACACTCATGGCCTTTTTCTCAGCTCTGAGAGCAAGTTTACACGTTATTAAGCGGGCCATTCAACTCCTGGGTGACAATTGGAGGCTCATGCAAATGGGTCTTCAGAGTATTTAGGTAGGGAAAGGGTAACTTTCTAAAAGTACCTTTTCCAAAATGTGCATTACAAATCTGACTTATATAGTCAATTGTGCTTGTAATAAATATTTCAGACAGTCCAAAAATGAAAATTGTGCCTGTTTCCTCGCAGGAGATAATATTAGTAAATTGAACACCGTATTCCAGTGTTTCATGTAGAAGAGTCAACCCTGCTACAATGAAAATAGCTTTTGGGGCCTTTTTACGGTAAGGACATGTTTAAAGTTAAACTTTTACATTTACTACTTTTGAATATCATGCACCTTGCATCAAGGGTAGTAAGGGCTTCTCAGGAGTGGCTGTTTAATAATATTTAAAAGGAAGATTTGGGCTTGTCAAAACAGGTTATTTTGACAGGAAGAATTTACAGTTTAAACCTGCACAGCCCTGGGACTAGTGGTATGCCTTCCGTCATGTTCACAGTGTCACTTTAGTAGATGACAGAATGGCTTCTGCTGTCCACTTGTGGCAATTAACTTACAGGTCCGGTGTACACTTTTGTACCATATACTATGGGCTAATAGGTAAATTAAATATGCCAATCAGTATTAGGTACTACAACCCTACCTGTGTATGTTGCACAATGTTTTTTTTGTTGGTGTAAAATCAAATCAAACAAGGCTATAAAATATGCTAATCTATGCTAATCAGGGTATGAAAATTTCATCATACTTGAAAGGGGAGCACTGGCACTTCACTACCGGTTAGCCAGGGTTTTACTGCCAGCAAAACAGTCAAGGTAAATAATCTATGGGTACACCACACAAACAATTGTAATTTCCAATACCTCATCACAGAATCAAGGTCTTAAGCAGGGTTATGGAGGATATTTGAGTGTGGCGTGCGTTCCTAGATAACCACAAGAGTGTGTCTATTTGGTATCTAGATGACCAAGTACCCTGGAAAGTAGCTATTTTGGGTGTGGTTGGGGCAGATTATTATGGATGTTATTGGGTGGAACACCTATGTCCAAGTGACTGGCCACTAGCCTAGATGGACAGGAAATATAGCATAGCAGTTTGAAGTTTTTTCCAGTGTTTTTGTATGTGTGTTTCTAGGGAGGGAGCTAGTCTACCAGAGAAAGACTTTTTTGTGGACAACAAATCATCAATTACCATAGTGACTAAAGCAATGACAAAGACCTCCAAGGGCTGATGCTGATATGAAAACTGGCACTCCTGTATCTGAGGTGGAACATATTGCTCAGAATGAAACATATACCAAGTCAAGATATGAGTATGGTTGGTGCATTATCTCATACAATAGTTAAGAATTCTGGTGTTGCCCATAAAGACCAAATAGACCCATGCAAAGGCACCTGCAGATGATTGTTTCATAAGAGCATAATTTATTCCCAGCTAGAGGAGAGATCATTAACCTCTTCCATGATAAATATTCGTAGAAATGCATTGATAGAGTTTATAAGAAGTGTGGCAAATAGAAAAGGGGTGGTTGATGATGAGATGGAATGATGTGGTCAGTTTGTTCTGAATTTCATTGAAAAAAAATTGGCTTTGCCATGTCACAAATGATGTTCGGTGTCACTTTTAGTAGTAAAAAATTGAAGACGTAAAAGGTACGAAAGCAATCACATACCGATATTTGAGTTCTGGGTTTTCCTGCTCACCTGCCTCCGGAGGAGTCGCCCATGGAGGAATGATTAAGCAGCATGAGGATGGAAAAGCACTGATAGGAGGGCAGATACTGGGAGAGCCTAAGAAATGTTTCAAATATCATTCTTTCAGCAAAGGGAGACAAGCAGGATTAAAAATGTATGCATTTTTTATAACACCAGCGAGGAACCATGGCAAGGACTGATTGAACACACTCTTGTTATTTGCATGGAGGTGTGGATAAGTGGCAACTCATTGTGAATTGTTTGGGAGTGCAAGCCAGTAAGAATAAGTAGTGAAGAAAATGGGGTTACTATGATGTGAGCCTGAGGTTTTGTTTAGAATTGAAAAGAGCTGTCCAGGATTAATCAGTGGAGGCTCCTATGCTAAGGCAGAGGAGCGTCGCCCCACTGCTCTTTGAGCAGTGAAAAAAAAGGAAAAGAAAATGATAATAGCAAAATGTTATTTTAATTTTATTTTTCACTGACACTAGGAGCCAGATTAGGGCGAGGTGGGGCTGGCTAGAGCAGGGGTACAAGTAGTTTGTACTCCCTAAGTGCACATGATGGTTTGTTCGGCCAAACAGTCAGGCGCACTTTGCATGGTCCCCAACAGGCTGCAAGGCACAACCTGGTGAGGAACATGCACAGGTTTCTAGTCCTCCTCTGAGCACCAAACCACGGCGCTCAGGTCAATCACAATGCTGCTGTAAAGCATTTTCGTAGTTGTCTGGGAGAGTCTGAGAGTCTGGGTGCTTCCCTTCTGCCAGTTCACTACTGAGAGAAAATGACGGAGAAGAGGGGGCAGCTTTGTTTCCAGGTAAGTTTATTGTATTTTTCATCCCGCCCTACCACCCAGTTCTGAGGCAGCTGTTACTGGGATTAATACTAATATTTGCAGGCAGGAATGACCTCACTAGAGAGGATGGTTTTCAAGTTAAAAAAGCAAACAAAGAATAACATGTTAGGAATATAAGGTAAATAGCCCATAGAAATAGCTGATGTTCATGGGCATTGCGTCTAAACACCTATTTGTGTTTAGGTAGGTATGGGCAGGGGCATCTCCTCCATTGAAGCGGAGGAGCGTTGCCCCACTTATGTACCTCCAAAGCCCCAAGGATAAAAAATTAAAATGGTAATTCATTACCATTTTATTTTTTATCATCCCGTCCTGAACTGAGCGCCAGGATGGGGTGGTGCCTGCTCCATGAGCAGGGAGGAGTGGTGGGTAGGGGGCTGCCATTTGCACTCGTTAAAGTGTGCATGTGTCTTTGTCCGACAGTCTTGAGACGGCCAGCCATACATGCACACTTTAAACATCTCAACCCAGCTGTCTTAAGACAGCTAGGTTGAGAGCATTTGAAGGCATCCAGTACCCTCTGGAGCACAACAGAGGCCGCTCCCAACAATCAAGGCACAGCATATGCGCAGTCCTAGATTGGTTGAGGGAGTTTGCTGGAGTCTGCACTGCAGTCCCATCAGCAGACCAGGTCGGTGTGAGGAGGACATCATCAGGATCAGTAAGTGCATTCCTGTTTTATGTTTTTTAAGTTTTGTTTGCCCGTCCCCCAACACTCAGTAGATGCCAGCCACCACTGAGGATGGGTACATTTATCACAGGCACTGAAACTTACCTTATGAATGTGATGAAAGTAGTGAATGGGAAAGTTGATACCTAAGAGGCCACAAATAGAGAACACTATCAGAGGAGGGGTTTGGTGGCAGGCAAACCACCATTACAAACATTTAGTAGAAGTGTTATGCTAATTTAAGTTAATCATGGGAGTAGAGTTAAGAGAAGAAACTGTACAGATATGGTAGCCCTGGTCCAAGTATGGGTGCAGGAAGGCTCACAGGAGGCCAGAAGAACCACGTTTATCAAGGACCAAATGGGTACAAAAGAGGGAAGTGTTGATGACTAATCCCAGAAAGGTAGCAGGGCTTAAAGAAGTAAAAGCTGGACAGAGAAAAAATGACAGAGACAATAAAGCTAAAAAAGGGAGAGTTGTGTTGTTTAGGGGTAAAGGAGGTATAGTTCATAAAATGTATTGTACTGTTATCAGGTAATCTATATTATATTGATTGGCCCTCAGAATTACTGAGGTACCAATTGTAAACTTGTTGCTGCCCCAGTAATACTACAATATTTTGCCTAGCCACATAAAGTGCTTGTTGTGTTATGTTATGTTATACGATTTTTAAAGTGCATGGCTGTCCCAGCAAAGGGACGTCCCAGCACTAAATACCAGGGAGAGAGAAGACATGGGATGATAAACTACTGAAATAACCATGTCTTTACTGCCTTTCTGAACACCAAGAGATTGGGAATGTTCCAGACAGCGAGAAGCATCAAGTTCCATAAAATAGGAGCTAACACCTTGAAAGAACGGCCCCGGCTCTTGCTCTATGGAAACGAGGCACCTGCATCAAATGAAAATCCGCAGAGCGCAGGGCACGGGAGGGAACATAATGGTGGCCCAGGTTTCTGAGAATGGCTGGGCCGGAGCCAGTCAAAACTTTATGAATAGCAAAGAGTGCTTTGAACCTGGCTCTTTGCTCCACAGGAAGCCAGTGCAGTCAGCGTAGGACATCTACTGGACCCCATCTTCTCGAACCTCTCCCAACTCTCTGCTCATATTCCTCTCCCTCTCCCCTGGTCTGATCATTTTTTGGTCCCTTTCAAATTCCATCTTCCAGGGAAGATCACGGATACCCCTCACCCACGGGCCCCGTCTCGCCCATGGAAAAAACTGGACACTAACCTATGGGAACGCTCTCTGTCCTCCACTCTACCCATAGCTGACCCCGACCCCTCCAAAGCCGAAACTCAACTACACAACTGGATTAGCGATTCTCTCAATATAGTCCTACCGTTAAAAATCCTCCCGCCTACTAGGAGATCCTCCAAACTACCGTGGTTCACCGAGGAACTGCGCGAATTAAGACGGAAAGGCAAAAGGCTTGAACGCCAATGGAGAAAGAACTGGAACACTGACGACAGAAGTGGATACAAAGCCCACATTAGGCTCTACAAAAACGCCTTAAAAACGGCACAGGCCGCCTACTTTGAGGACCAAATTGCAGCCGCAACCAACTCCGCTAAAGAGACCTATCGGATAGTCAAATGCCTCTCCAAAATTCAGGAACCCCCCTCACCTCCCGACCTGGATGGCTCAAAATGCAACCAGATGGCTGAATTTTTTTCGAATAAAATCGAAAAAATTCTCAACTCCCTCCCAGCGGTGTGTACCACTCTAAGAGGCCCCCACCACCCGATCCCCCAAAACACCCCGAGGTTGCTCTCTTTCCCCCACATCACCACTGAAATGTTTCTCAACGTCCTGCACAAAGTGAAAAGCGGCGCCCCTTCAGACCCAGCCCCTATCAGTAAACTGAAACAAGTTGCTTCCACTATAGCCCCTCCGCTCACCAACTTGATCAACGCCTCCTTTGAGCTTGGCATTGTGCCAGCAAACTGGAAAAAAGCCACGGTTAAAGCTCTTTTAAAAAAAACGCATCTTGATCCAGCAGACCCATCAAACTTCAGACCAATCTCATTACTGCCGGCAATGAGCAAAGTTGCAGAGAGAGTAGCGAACCAACATCTTTCTGAGTTCCTAGAGACCAACCACCTCCTCCGCCAAACCCAGACGGGTTTTAGACCAGGACAAGGGACGGATACCGCATTGTTAGCCGTGGTCGAAGAAGCTAGGGGCATACTCGACGCAGGAGGATCAGTGGCAGTGATCCTCCTCGATCTAAGTGCCGCCTTCGACACGGTTGACCACGCAACCCTTGTTCACCGTCTTGAACTAACAGGAGTGGCGGGCTCCGCCTTAGCCTGGATCTCATCTTTTCTTGAGAACAGGTCTTTTCAAGTAACAGATGGGCACTCCATCTCCAAAGCTCAGGCACTCAAGTGTGGGGTGCCTCAGGGGTCCTCCCTGAGCCCCACGCTTTTTAACGTGTACATGGCACCCCTCGAGGATGTTGTCAAACCTTTCGGGATTAAATCAATAATGTACGCCGATGACACCCAGCTCGTCGTTTCCCTAAACCAATCAGACAACGCCCTCACCAACTTATGTAGCTGTCTGGAAAAAGTGCACCAGTGGATGTGCGAGTCTCGGTTGAAATTGAACGGGGAAAAATCGGAAATACTCCTCTTAGGAAACCCAAATAAAATCCCCACTCCTCTTCCCTGGCCACCATGCATGGGATCTCCACCACCCCCTAAATCTGAAGTAAAAAGCCTAGGGATATGGCTAGACCAGGAGCTCAGTTTCAAAACACAAGCGAGGAAAACTGTGGGAACGTGCTTCGGCCTCATAAAGATGGCACGAAAGATTCTCCATCTTCTCCCCCCTCAATCCAGGAAGCTCTTGATGCAGGGGCTGGTGAACTCCAGATTGGACTATGGCAATGTCCTATATCTGGGGGCCCCAGTCTCTGTAGTCCACAGACTCCAATGTGCACAAAATGCTGCGGCCAGAATACTCACTGGAACCGCTGCAAGGAACTCCGCTAAGCCAGCTCTCAAAAGTCTGCACTGGCTACCAGTCAAGGAGAGGGTCGACTTTAAGACCCTGTGCATTACCCATCGAATACTGCACAATCAAGGCCCTCCCATACTCAGGCCTCTGGTGTCCCACCAAACATCTAGCAGACATCTCAGATCTAACTCCCTCTCCTTGGCAAAAATCCCCAGAATTTCGAAGGCCAGAACAGGTGGTCGCCAGTTCTCGTACAATGCCCCCAGGCTATGGAACGCCCTCCCACCCTCCCTTAGGCAGGAACATAACTATCTCAGATTTAGGAAAGGACTGAAGACTCTACTCTTCCCTTGAGCGCTCCCTCACTTGACTTCCCACCTTCCAGGATGTGTTCATCAGCGCCGGGATGCCTAAGGGTAGCTGAGCGCTCTACAAAACCCAAAATCAAATCAAATCAATCAAATCACTCCTGAGACCGAGCTATATTTAGGCAGTGCAAATAAAATGTGAGCTGCTGCGTTCATGGTGCATTAGAGCCTGTTATTCACAGATTTTTTAGCACCTAACAAAAGGCTGTTAAAATAATCCAGCCTAGCCATGATCGTGGCCAGCACATCCAGCTGGCACATATGAGGGTGAACAGACCCAAGATGGGTTTAAATCCACGCAAGATACCGAAGCAGGTCCCTGCCACCGACTTATCATGCTCCTCAAATGACAGTGTAGTATCCAGCCATATGCCGAGGTTTTTTACCACGACTTTGGGCATAGGAGCATTACCCAACACTGGCAGCCACCAGTTGTTGCCCCACTGGTGTGAGTCTCTACCAAACAAGAGGATCTGATTTTAGATGAATTTAACTGAAGGCAATTTGCCTCCATCCAGCCCGCTATTACCAGATCCTCCTGAAATGTTATCATATCCTGGCTGGAGTCTTTTGTACAAGAAAAGATCAAATGTGTATCGTCCACATAAGATACCGACTGAGTATTGGCCAACAAGGCCAGGGGACGAACGTAGATGTTGAATAAGGTCGGACTTAAAGCTGAAACCCTGCCGGACTCCACAGCACACAGGGAGCATCAGAGAGTGGAATGGAGGAACGATGACCTGGAACGACCTATCATTTGGAAAGGAGGAGAACCAATGAAGAGCACTACCTGTGACCCCGATCTCACGCAGCCGGTGGATCAAAATACTGTGTGGGACTGTATCAAAGGCCACGCTAAGATCGAGCAGAATGAGCGCAGTCAGGTTGCCCTCATCCATGGAGGCTCTAAGTTGTTCCGTTACAACTAATAGAGCTGACTCCGTGTTATGTTTAGGACGGAAACCATTCTTGAACGGGTCCAGTATGGAGTGAGACTCCAAATACTGTGTCAGAATGCCATTCACATAAGATTCTGTGATTTTGGAAATAAAATGGCAAGAGCGAAATCGGTTGATAGTTCTCCGGCCTAGAAGCATCCAGAGAAGATTTCTTCATGAGAGGGATAACTTTCGCATGCTTCCAGGTCTAAGGAACTTCAGAATTGGACAGACAGAGATTAATGAGATACAGACAGCTGGATAGGAGGCAGTCCTGATGTTTGACAACAAGATCAGGCTTAAAGGGGTCTGCGGGGGACCTTGATTTAATCTTCGCAATCAGAGCCTTGAGGCCGTCTAAAGTAATACAATGGAGGATGTGCAGAGAGTTGGCCCCCTTTCCTACAACCTCAGCCCCCTTGTGTGTTCCTTATGATCAAGGTGCCACAATGGGGCTGAATCAATAACCCCATTATCTAATTTTCCCTTCAATGATTCCTCAGTCAGAATGTGCCTTTGCTCCTCTGTGTCTTTTCAGGATTGTCAGAGTTCTATGCTCTGATAAATACCCTTTGCAACAATACAGATATCCAGAGGACAGGTTTTTTTTATAGTACTCCCTCTCCATGTGTTATAGAAAATGATGACAATATTGCATCTACTATAGCATAGTAACCACTAAATTAAAAAGTAAGTCAAGTGGAAGTCCATGACTAGTTAAGAATAGTAAATATATACTTATGTTGATAATGTAGTAGTAGGCTACTATGCCTGCAATATCTTTGTAGTGTGATATTAACACCTTTGATCTGATATAGTGTCATACAAAAGGTTTTTTTCATTTCTGAGAGGTTTCTCAATTCTATCTCTGTTCTTAAAAGTCTTCCTGCCCTGGGACCTAGCTATCAATGGTGCAGCAGGTGCAGTGCCACTAGGGCTTAGGAGTATAAGGGGCCCACAGCACTCCAACTACATCTATTTTGTTTATTACTGTTGGAACTGGCCCTTTTTGCAGGGTTATCCCCAAATGTTTTGTCTTCCTCCAGTATTTTTTCTGACCTGTTTTTGTTGGTTTTATGACTCTGGGCATTTTACCACTGCTTATCAGTGCTAAAGTGCATGTGCTCCCTCTTGTAAACTAAGTAAGATTGGTCTACACCTGTTGGGCATATTTAATTTACCTGTAAGTCCCTTGTACAGTGGTATTACAAATACCCAGGGCCTGTAAATTAAAGGCTACTAGTGGGCCTGCAGCGCTGCTTGTGCCACCCACAGAAGTCACCTTTCAAACCTGTATCAGGCCTCTGCCGCTACAGGGCCTGCTTGTGCTGCCACAGTGGTATTTAAAGTGGCATTTAAAGTGTTGCCAAGTCTGAAACTTCCCTTTTACTACATATAGGTCATTCCATAGGTAGACCCTTGGTAGCCATATGGGCAGGGTGCTGTGTAGGTAAAAGGTAGGCCATTGCCTTTGTTGTGTGGCATGTCCTTGTAGTGGCAAACAGCCTATTTGGTTTCTCACCGCTTTAAGGCTGCTCCTCCCATACGATTGCAATGGGAATTCCCTGATATATGTTTCAGTGGTAATTTCTGACATGAAAGGGGTAGCATGGTCATGTTTGGTATGTTCGGAATAGTAGTGATAATACTTCTTATTGATGAAAGCAGATTTGTTAATACTATTTTAGAAATGCCACTTTTAGAAGTGGGCATTTTTGTGTGCTTATGACTCTTTGTGCCCCACCTAGTTGTGTATTCACTGTCTGACTTTGGAGTGACAGCGGCTGGGGATGTGCAGTCACTGTAGGCAGTCACAAGGGGGGGTTGATGTGTGTCCTGCCTTTCCTGGGTGACTCATAGTTGGGCTGAATAGGCCTAGTCTGCATTTAGAGTGGTGGTAGGAGTTGTTGCCTGTACCTGAATAAGGCTCTGCCTACCTTTCACAATGCTGTCACCGCCCCCCTTTATTGTGTCTGGAGCCAGGGTTGGGGATTCAATGGGGTTGTTGTGCACTCCTAAAGTTTGTTTTAAGTGCCCCCAGAAAAAATACTTTGGTAGTATAAGTACAAGGGCTTTGACCCCATGACTTTAGACCCAGATGCTGCTGACTCTACAGACTGCACCTTGCCAGAAAACTGCCAGGAGGAACTGCCATTGTGCTTGATTGCTTGGAGTGCTGACCTGCTGCCTGCTGGGCTGAGAGAAGGACTGCCACTCTGGATACAGAAACCCTTGTTATGGCCTGCCTGCTTGCCTGTGCCCTGTTATTGGTGCAACGAGTGTTCTCCCAGGAGGCCCAGCTCATGGTGAGTGCTGGTTGCTGCCCTGCAACCAAAGTTCGTGTTTGAGTGCTTGTGAGCAACAGCGTGTGTGGAGCATATTTGGTCTTCTGCTTGAATATATGGCATGGGCTCATGACAGTGACTTCCCCTATGAAGCGTGTGGTGGGCGCTTTGGAGAAAGTTGTGGGAGCACTGCTACTTGCTCCTCTTTGTAAGCACCTGTGATTTTTGAAGGTGCCTAAGGCCACGCAGGGGATCGCTGGAGGCAGCACTAGGTTAGGGCTGCATTGACGTCCAGGAGGTCCCTGTGCCTGCCTGTTGGGGGACAATCCTAGCGCTTTCCAGCTCACTGAGGCCGCAGCTCTAAAGAATGCTGATGCGATCTGGAAGCATACCGCCTAACTATGCGGGACAGTTTTCTTGACCCTACATGAGGTAACCTATTCACTGGATTCCTTAACCTCTGGCAGCCACACCCGCTCTCCATGTGGCCAGTTATGGTCAGCTCTACAGGAGGCTGCTATGTGTGGCGCGGACCCCCAGCCACGAGGTCGCCAATCCTGCAGCTGTGTCACTGCAAAATACTGTGTGGTTACGGCTGCATCGTGCGCTCACAGGCAGCCAGTTCTTAAGTACTTTGATGTCCAATGTACACCCCGCAACCTTGCCTTCTCCTCCTCGTTTGGACTGACCAGAAGGATCCTTACTGTGTCCCAGTGGGAGGATCCCACAGAAACTGCATCTTCCAGGACTGGTTTCCCAGTCATGAGGGGCACAGACCTATTTCATTTCAACTGCTGTAGTCTCTCCACTGGATTGGACAGTGTGGGTGTGTGTCCCCACTTTGCTGGGGAGACAAATCTTTGGGACACCTGTTCCTTTGTGTGGAGGTCATACCTGGGGGTGCTCACACTTGCCGGGTCCCTGTTGGCACATGATGGGTGAGTCCTCAACAGAGGCCCGGAGTGGAACACAGTAATTGCAGTACACATAGTAATATGAAGGCAGGTGGCTCATACGCTTGTGCTTGGTACTGTATTACACGTAAGAGGACCACAGGAGCTCCTGTGTCTTGTTGCTTATGGGCTTCCAGTGAATGATTGGTTTCGGGTGACATATGGTGATTCCTTTGTTGTGGAATAACCTGATCAACGTTCTTGCATTCATGTGCTGATCCAGAGGTTTTCATCCATAGGTGTTAATGCTGTATTTCATGCCCTGACTATGCTTTGTGTGTGACCTAACCTGCATGTTATGTACAGTAAGGGTGCACTAAATGTGGTGGTATCCATAATGCTTTCAGAATGTTTGTAGGACATGTGCAACTTATAAGTATTTACTTCAGTGCACTACATGTGATGTCATGACTATTGCCTAGTTGGCAAAGTAATTTATGATTTATGCAGTTGTTTAGTGGCAAAGTGATTTATGTGATTGTGGTCTATGTTTTTTCTATGCAATACGTGTGATATTTTTATATAACCTTGTGTGGAGTCTCTTTTGTGGTTTGCCTAGTGTGTCACTGGCGTGTGTGTGTGTTACATAAATGCTTTACACACTGCTTCTGGGATAAGCGTGACTGCTCTGCCAAGCAACCAAGGGGGTGAGCAGCGGTTATCTTGGGTGTGTAACTCCCATGCCCTGAGTAGGGTGGTGGGTTCTGCCTGGCTTATGTGTATACAATAGCCAACCAGAAACCTCATTTCTAATAATTACCAAACTTGGAGATGGGAGCCCCTTCTCCTTGTTTACATTTGGGCCCATGGAACCCTTTCTATGCTATTGTTCCAGCTGTGGCTTTTTTCTTAGCATGGGGTATTTCTGAGCCCACAAAAAATACAGAGGTATTCAACTGTGTGGGAAGCTCTTCAGCACAAGGTTTGTATGACTGTTTTGGTGACTTGTTCTGTGTTCTTTTCATGCTCGCTGATACACCTTGTCTTTGATCCCCGAAGACACTTTGGGGTATATTTACAAGGGGATAGCACCAACAGAACGTCACGTTTTTTGCTTTGGTTTAGTGGCACTATGCCTTTTGTAGGAGAGTAGGGTCTGCTTCCTATGGTCACCCCCACTTTTTGCTGTGATTCTCTGGTGTTTCGACTTTAATGTGGCTGTGGGCCTGCTAATCAGACCCACAGCCCAGCTGTTCTTTCTCTAAATTGATACCATACTCTTTAGGTGCATACCAGATTGGTTAATGGGTCACCCTTGTGAGCCCCTGTATAGTGTACCATAGGTACCCAGGACATAGGTGCACCCTAGGCCTACCAGGGGCTGCAGCATGTATTGTGCCACCCCTGGTTTGCCTTCCAAACTGACACCACAGGTCTGTTCACACAGCCTGGGTAAGGTGGTGTAATCACCCCTTACTTAGATATAGTATACCTATATCTATATACCTATATAGACACATATACACCTATAAGCCACTCCTGTGGTAGGCCTAGTCAATCCTGGAGGCAGATTACTTGGTTTTATGTGAGAGGGTGCCCTAGCATGAGCTGAGCCCCTCTACAGCTTTCGGAGCCATCTCCTTACAGCTGTTCTATGATATAGCCATACCATATACTCTTAAGTGCATTAAAATCCTTGCGGTTAATGCTAACTTTGGTTTGGCTTTATGAAAACATGTCGTGTAAGGTGTCAAACACTTTGGAATACTACCCCCGCCAATTCTGGTGGCGGTGGTAGCATTCCACCCTTCTAGAGGGAAAAGACATGTAAGTTACTGCTTTACCTGGTTAAAGTTAAACAGAGCCTCAGCATCACAAAGTGGATGCTGCTGCCACAGGCACAAGTCTGACCTCCTGCTGCTGGATGAAACTCCGGCAGGGGAGGCCTGGACAATAGGTTTCCTGTCCAGGGAGGTGCCAGCACCTTCCCAGACAGGGGTTTTGTGTATTGGGGCAGGGAGGGCTGCATTCAGTGAATGCATCTAGACACTGACTGGGGCACACAAGGTACTCCATGCATAGCCCGGTTCAAACCTGTTGCTGGGGCACTCCAGTCCTGCTCTGGCATGAAACTGGACGAAGGAAAAGGGGTGTAACCACCCCCTTCTAAGGTCCACCCATAGGAGGGACCTAGTCAGGTAATCCAGCCCCCATTTTCAGTATAAGTATAGGAGCTGTGCCCCCAGGACTTTAGATTATCCTGGATGAATCTTTGAAAGACATATCTTGGACCTTCAACGTTCCATTCTGACTGGAAGATGGAAGACATCTCCCTTGTGGTCAAGGAGTGACCACCCTGTGCAAAGAGGCACCAACAGCAACTTTGCCACTCTGCATCGTCGAGGCTCCCGCTGGATCCCAAAGACTTTGCGACTCAAGAACTGGACTTCCAGACTTCTCTGACCTTGACCCACATCCACAGCAAAGCTGAGACCCGTGGCGGACACGAGAGATGTGGGACCGGACATCTTGGACATCCTGCATTTTGCTAACTGCACTCCTTCCTGAAGCCTCAGTAAGTTGTGCATTGGGGTACGAGAAGCCCAAGCCCCAAGCAACATCTACACCAAAGCTCAAACCCCAACACTCTGCGAGTGTCCCCTGGGCCCCACCTTTACAATTGTGCTTGATGTGTCTTCCCAGCTCGTTGCCTGTTGGCTAGTGGGCCCCCTGACTACGCCATCTTAAATTTACTTTGCTGACCTAGTTGCTCCAGGCTTGCCTCAGCTTTCCTACAAAAAAGAAACACCACAGACCTTCCTGGTCTGCAACAGAACCAATCTTGACATTCTGCGTGGGTTGCGGTTGCCAAGGATTGTTGGGTCCAATCCGGATACCCACACCGCAGTCATCTAGATCCATTGAGGGACAGCTCGAATCCAGCACCTGGTCATCGTCAATGCCTCCTGGACCTCGTGGCTGAAGAGACAAACTCATCTTCTTCACCTTCAAGCACCCAACATCGCCTGGTTCCTTCCTGGTAGTCTGGCTAGTGACTCAGACTCTGTCCCCTCTACTTTCAGGTTCTTCACATCTTCGATCCACCCTTGGATCCACCCGGACATGTTTCCTCTGGTCGCCTGCAGCATTTCTTTGCAGCTCTCCATAGAAAACGACAACAAAACCAGACATCAAAAGACACCTATGCACCCGTCTTCCGTGGGTGAGGTAACACGAGTACTCTGGTAGTCTCAAGGCTATTGGCCCGCCTAGTGTCTAAGTCTAAAAGGGTTTCATCCTAGTCCATCCGGAAGTGTCCTTAAACTTTAACTTTGTAACTTTTACGAACTCCATAGAAAGTCAATGGGAACCCGCGCCTGGGTTATTTAGTGTAGCCCCAGCGATTCCACAGGCCCCAGGCCTGCTTTCTAACTCTCACGTTGTACTTATACCACTTTCTTAGTATATGGTTTGTGAGGCCCGTAGGGCATAATGTATACTGTGCAACTTATCGTATATTAACTGTGTGACTTGTATTGTATTTTTAGCTCTGACCTCTGCAGATGGGTAGTGTTTAGATTAAATATATTTGATATATACCTTGTGTGGTGTCCTTTCATTTGGTATTCAAGGGATTATATATGATAAAACAACTCGCTTAACTCGCCTACTGAAGTCTTAGCCTGAAGACTGCTGGTTCATGCTACCACAAGGATAGCTTTCTATAAGGTTGACTTTACAACCTCCATCAATAAGGGTCGATTAGACTGGTACAAGGTGCCCACTAGAACTAGTGGGCATCATATGCCAGGCTAACTTCTCACATCTTTCTCCATATTTACAAAGTGGCATTAAGCCACAAAAAAGTAGTTAAACGCTGCCTTGTCACTATGGTCGCTTTACACACATCACTTAGCATGAAAGGGGTGTGCAATGAGTGCTCCTGTAGGCGTTCCACTACAACATCGATTGCTTTTTGACGCTGACCCAGATTTACAAGGATCTGTATATCTGAGTCAGTGCCAAAAACTAAAACCATGCAAGAGCACACGTTATAATGACAAAAAATTGAGAAATACTTTCATTACTCCTTGGTTTTGCTTTTTTTTTGTGTGCTGCATTCTGCAGCACACATAGAAAGAGCAAAGCGCTATGAATGATTGTTTATGTGCAGGAAGGGACATCTTGCATATAAACAGTCATTAAATAATGATGATATGCTACACGTAGAAGTAACAAATCGCCATTATGGATTGTTTATGTGCCGACAAGTGTCCCCTCCTGCACATAAAAAATTATTCCCTGCAACACAGGTACCCCTGCACTTTGGCACAGGTGTGCCTGCATGGGCACTAGGCAGCTAATTTTAGCACCAGCAGTAGGGAAATCACAGGGGTGCGCGTATTGTTGTAAATACAGCGCATCCCTGCATTCTAGAAATGTTAGAGCGCAATGCTGCCAAATTTGGCCAGTTCCGTGCTCTGACATTTCATTGTACATATGCCCCTGTTTGTGATTAATTCATGTTGATTACATTACTATACTTATAGGCTTATCTTACGTACCTTTTTCTTGTTAGTCTGCTATGTTTGTTAATGTGCATCATCAATAGAAATGGAAACAGTGATATAAGAATTCCTGGCAGGCACCGACTAATGTGTCACCACTTCTTCATACACTATATTGATAGTGACATTAGCAGCAGTTTGTGGTAAACCCAACCACTTAGAAGGCACATGACTACATCTTATCATGTCTTCTCTGATTTCATAAGTATTTGAAGGGGAGTTGTTACACAGACATTCTAATTCTGCTTGTCAGGCTGTCTGTTTGTTCACATTAGTATAATAGATGAGTGGTGTGGAAAGTGATCTATGGACAGTAACTGATACCATTTATTGTGCTGTTTGTGTATGTAGTCTGCTTTGCAAATTGTGAAGGAGAAAATAGGGTTACTCAGGAGCCTCATTTTTGTCATTAAGGCATAGGGCAGCGCAGCAAGGCACCTTTCTGCCCTGCCCTACGCCAATGTGAAAGGGTAGGAATACACAGTATTTAAGCATTACAGTACATTCCTGCCCTTTCTGCCTGCTCTGGTGCTGTTTCTGCAGCCTAGCGCCAACATAGGCACCCATGCACCATGGTGCAAGGATACACCCATTACAGACAGGGGCAACTTCCTTTACAAAAACAATCCAAACAGGTGTTTACCTCTTTCCATGTGTGCCGCAGAATGCAGCACACATGGAAATAGGGAAAAACAATGAGAAATAAGCATCTTTCTCCTTGTTACACCTCACTTGAGGGGGGGGTGTACGGATCTGGTGCTTCCCCAGAATAACACCACAGCAACAACCATGGAACGCCTCCCGGGCGCAGAGTAAGTTGATGAAGCACTTTGTGCGGCATCGCCTTACTCATTAGTTATGAGGCACTCTAAGCCACCCAGGGTGGCTTTGCTCAGCTTCATAAATCTTTATGAGAGCCCTGCGTCACACATGTACTTTACCTGGTGCAAAGTGACGCTGTCATAAATAAGCCCCAGAGCTTTTAAAAGTAAGTGTGTCTTTATAATTCTCAAATGTGGTTGCTTGTGCCCTTTGTTATGGTATGATGAGGAGATTTCTAAAGCGGGTATAAATCCGTGTGGAAACAAAATAGATACCAAAGCACTCATAGTGAGGTCCAGTGAGACGTATCCAGTCCACAAATTTAAGGATGCCAGTAGAGTCCAGTTCGCTTTATTCTGTTAACATGAAGAATTCAACGCAAAGTACGCATTGATTTAATACATAGCCACAGCCAAAATGTGTTACGTCACTAAAGTGACTTCTTCAAGCCTATAGGTAAGGATAAAGATAAGGAGATGGAGACATGCAGGAAAAGATCCAAGTAATAGAGACTGGGCTCTTGATCCCAAGATGATCTGTCACTCCAAAGTAGTCTGTGAACCGAGGTCCTCACACAGCTGGGAAAATCATATGTCCCACTGTAGTCATCCAATTGGTAAATGTGTCATGTGTAATCAGCGGGAATAGTAAGGCCAGAAGTAAACTTAAGTTCAAAGAGAATATAAAAAAGGAAGTGTTGGGAAAACCTGACAATCTCTTATGATGTAACGTTACTTTGGACACCACACATGCCGGGCGGTACATGCTAACTCAGAAGCTTACCAAATCTCTGTTCTGACTAGGAGGGAACGGGTCTCCTACCTTCATAAGAGAATGCCAGGTCTCCTAACACTTCCATATTTGATATTCAGCTTTTGTTTGAACTTAAGGCCTGCTTTACTACAGTCCTATCAATCTTTAGTATTTGCTTAGTCGACACCACAGGAGATCTGTGCTCCAAGACTTATTGGTTGTCAAGTTGACTTAGATGTTAAAATTGTCTTTGATTTTGACTGTGTGTAGGTTACTTCCGACCTTACTACTCCCAGTGATTACACATGATACATTCATCAATTGAATAAGTACTATGGAGTATGTAATTTTTCCAGCTGTGGTATGACCTCAGTTCACAGATTACGTTGGAGTAGCAGATCATCTTGAGATTACGTGCTCAGGCTCTTTTCCTTGGATCTTTTGCTACATGTCTCCATCTCCTTTTCTTTATCCTTACCTAAAGCCTTGAAGTAGTCACTTGTGGGATGAAACACGTGTCGGCTGTGGCTATGTATTATATCGACATGTAATTAAATCCTAGTTGCTGGAGGTTAGATTTTACGGCTCTAGTTATTTTATAGGAAGACCTGCTATTCACATGATACGCATTTTAACTGCAATACTTTGTCTTTTTTATCATTTTATGAGCAGCACCTGCTGGAATTTTTCTTTTTTATAGAGTTTTCTCAAGCACTTTAATAGAGTTGTACTGCGCTTGATTTCCCATTCACCTTTTCCTGAGCCGTCCCAGTTCCGCCATGGCTTGTGCCACTTGAGCGGAGGGACTTGCTCAGCGGGTTTCCCTCACTGGGACCGGAAGTGAGTCCTCTCGCCGATCGGTGGGTCAGCGCTCTAGCTGCTGCTTTCCTCTTCCCCTCTCCTGCACTACCTATTTAAGGCAGGAAAGGGCACAGACACGCGCAGTGCCGCACTGGCAGCACAGTGAATGCGCGCCAATGGCAATCCCATCTACGCTCATCCGCGCCTGACCGCTCTAGGACGCCTACTCTTTTTTTTTTCTTTTTCCCTTACTTCTCAATTATTATTAGTGGATCGCAACACCCCTATCTAATGGCAGACTATCGCTCCTCGAGTGAAGAGCTTAAACTATTAAACAAATCACACACAACCAACTCATCAAAGTGTTCCTTGGCAACTCCTTTACTAGCATTCATTTGTAAAGTTGTCTTCAAAAACACTCAATGTGAGTCTATCCCTCACTTCAAACTATTGTTCACAAGCATAGTAGGCGGGAACACTGTTTAGCAACTGAAACAATTAGTATGGCACTATTTTAATGCCTGTTCAATCCCAAAGCATGCACTCGAGGTATGGAGCTTGCGGGTCTCAGCAAAGCCAGATATATATTTATCACTGACACTTGGCTTCATGAGTCCGCCCTCCCCGATGTGGCAACTGCCTCCCCCCCCCAAATATCAACTGACTAGGTTTGATAGGAATATCAAGAGAGGGGTGGCATACCAATTGCCTTTAGGGCTGGATTGGGGATTAGCATTTTTGAAGCAGTTACCTGAGAATGGTCTGAACTTTGTATTTTTAGAATTGAAAAACAAACTCAGGGAACCAGGAGAGGTGTCCCAGTCTATAGATCTCCCAGCCTGAAAACTAAATTTATCAATTGTCTAACCAAGATCATTGCCCCACACGTACTAGCAGCCAATAAGGTTTTTCTCATTGGTGATTTTCATTTCCACGCAGAACTTCTTTCTGATACAGATACGTGTTATATTCTATATAGGTACCCTATATAGGAGCAGGTAACACTGCAACCTTTCACCTATATCCTTCCCTACATTTCATACATAACTGTTCATGAGGAACTGACCTTTTACCTAGATACGACACAGCATTCATGCTAGAAAGTGGGTTATTGGTGGTGCAAATATAGGTCTGCCACTGGCAATAAGGCCACTAACACATGATAGGACTCAGCATAGGTCTTAGAAAATTATTCATATGCTCAAAATAAAAATCCAACATTAATTTATAAAAATATGTAATATGTTTATCTTTTAAATGACACCAAAAGGAAAATAGTCCACTGTAGTGAACTAGAGATATGAATTCGTAAAGATTAGTCACTTTCTAGTGCTTAGAAACCGACTGTGCACACTTTTAGTCATTTCATTTTCTCTGACTGGGACACACCTTTAGAAATTGTTCTGGAAAATCTCACCACTGTGCTGTGCTGCCTTCTCCAGCAGGCAGGGTCCAGTTAGAACACCTTCCTGAAGTTCTGCTTGCGGGTCCCAAAGTATCCAACACACAATCCAAGGTTCTGGAATCACCAAAAGGGTCCTTGAAAGTGTGAAACTTCAATTCCGCAATCTACTTGAACAAAACCCTTACAAATCCACTGGCACTCCAGGCTGGAAATTCTTTGTGGGGATGTCCAGGTGAGCTCTGTTGATCTGTAGCTTGCAGGGAGTCCACTCTTTAGTCCTTTTGAAGCAGGTTTGATCCACAGGGCTGTAGTTTCCAATGAAGCAAAAAGGTGCAAACTCAGAGTTGTTGCCTTTGGAAATGCACTTCAAATCTTCAGTGCAGACAGACCCTTCTGATTCTCTTCCGTTTCAAGCAGCAGATCTGGAGGGCTCTGCCCCTCTCAGATACTTATACCAAGTTCTATGGGTCATGCAGGAGATCACTTCTGAACAATGGGAGCAGGATAACTCCTCAAAGTTATGACGCATCCTGTAGAGTGAGGCATTATTTTGTTCCAGAGTGCATTAAATCTTCCAAATCCATAATGGCTGATTTTCCAGCTAGGAGGTAAGAGCTGGCTCAACACACCCCTAGGATGGCTAATTTACTTAGACTCTCCCCCCTGCCTCTGCTCCTACCTTCCTTAAACCTACCATCTGCCTAAGGTGGGAAGTTCAGAGCTGTAACTGACAATGGTCTCTGCTCTTTCCTTTGAAGAGCATAGTTTACGCCTCCTGACTTGGCTCTTTATCACCTCTTCATGGAAGCCTGGCTAATTCATTTAACTCTGACCAATCAGGGCAAACCACTGGAAGGCTGAATTTGAACCTACAAACAAGAAAGTCCTATAACTTTTTGTTTGTACAATTTAGGATAAATGCAACAATATGATATTGTTAGATTTATTAATACCATTTTGGGAAGTCTTTGAATGGTATTGTTATCCCTCTCTTATCAATAAGTATTAAACAATACCTTTCTACTGTGTTACCCTATGTAACAGGGGATTGGCAAAGGGAAAAATGACTTAGGACATTTTTCCAGCACCAGGACCTACAAAAACATATTTTTTAAGTACGTGCCTTATATCTAGAGGAACCTTACCCCATGTGCAACTAGGGGAGACTTTAGGGGTTCTGAATCTGTAGAAATATGCAGATTCTCACTTTACAGTGCTCCTAGCATCAAAGTCGAATTTGAGCAGCACTTTACCACAATGTGGGGAGTGAAATGTGAAAATTCACTTTACCCAGGCAAAAACTCATTTTTATAAGGGCGTGCCTTAGAAAATACCTGACCCTCCACCCATGGGATACTTAGGGGAGACTCTGGGGGTCCCTAATATGCCAAAACATTGTACGTTATCCATTTTAAGTGCCCCAAACACACCAAAGTCGAGTTTGGGCACAATGTACTTTTTAAAAGCAGTCCTGGCATCAAAGGCTGTTTTTAAACTGACCTCAGGCTTCAGTAGTGCGCACATGCAAGCGCAGAAAAAGGCTGCTGGCCTCTAAAGTGCCATTCCCCAGGGTACTGGGGACTTCTAGGTAGTTTCAATCCCCCTGCCCTATTATATACTAGGGGCCTATAGAGGAGGTCATGCCAAACCCCACCATACCATTGTGTACCCTAGTGTATGTAGTAGTCTTAACTGTATTCTAATGTGTCTCTTACAACATAGCACTGGCCCTGGGCCTGGTTAGGCAGAGCCCAGAGTCAGTCAAAATCAGTTACCACCAGTATCAGTCAGCAAAAGGTTGGGGGGTGCCCAGGGTACAGGAAGACTTTGCAACATAGCCCCCCCCAAACGAAACGTGTTGGGTTACTAACCTACACCCTGGTAATCCTCATCAGCTAAGTGGAAAAACCTGGAAAGTCCATCTGCGTTTGCATGGGCAACCCCAGGTCTGTGTTCCACTGTAAAGTCCATTCCCTGTAGGTAGCTTGGGATTCTCCCCTCTCATCTGCATGAGCCACCTAAGAGGTCTGTGGTCAGTTTGAACACAAAAGTGAGTCCCAGTCCCAACTTTTTCAGGGACCACACCACAGCAAAAGCCTCTCTCTTAATGGCACTCCACCTCTGATCTCTAAGAAGAAGCCTTCTGCTAATAAAGGCAACTAGCTGATCAAGGTCCCCTTCATTTAGCTGTGACAACACTGCCCCCAATCCTTTGCTCTGAAGCATCTGTATGAACCACACATTCCTTTGTGTAGTCAAGGGCCAGCAGGACTGGTGCTAAACACATAGCAGCTTTCCTAGTGTAAAAAGCCTTCTGACACTCTGGGGTCCAAATCACCTTCTTGGGCCTCTTTTTAGGAGTGAGTTCTGTTAGGGGCCCCACAATGGTCCCATAATTTTGAACAAATCTTCTATAGTACCAAGGGGAATGCTGTGACCTGAGTCTGGGTAACCGGAGCTGTCCAATCCAAAGTAGTTTGGATTTTTGCTTGGAGAGGCTGCACATGGGCCCCACCTACCAGGTGGCCCAGGTCCACCACCAAACTCTGCCCTATTTGGCACTTGCTTGCCTTAATAGTCAGGCCTGCCTGCTGCATGGCCTGATGCACTACCCTTAGGTGGCTTAAGTGATCCCCCGGGTAGAACTATATACAGCTGTATCATCAAGGTAAGCTCCAATGAACTGTTCCAACCCAGACAATACCCTGTTCACCAACCATTGGAAGGTGGCAGGTGCATTCTTTAAGCCAAAGGGCATTACCTTGAACTGATAATGTCCCTCTGATGTGGAGAATGTTGACCTATCCTTTGCTCCATCAGTGAGTGCAATCAGCCAGTAACCTGAAGTCAAATCAAAAGTACTCAGGTACTTAGCAGCCCCCAACCTATCAATGAGCTCATCAGCTCTGGGTATAGGGTGAGGGTCAGTCTTTGTGACTGCATTCAATTCTCTGTAGTCTACACAGAACCTTAACTCCTTGGGTCCCCCCCAGAAGATTAGGTTTAGGTACCAGCACCACTGGACTGGCCCATGGACTCTCAGACGCTTCAATTACCCCCAATTCCAGCATCTTAGCAACCTCAGCTTCAATGCTGGCTCTGACATGGTCAGACAAACTGTACAGCTTATTTTTGACAGGTAGGCTGTCACCAGTGTCAATGTGGTGCACACACCATTCAGTGATGCCTGAGGTCAAGGAGAACATGCCAGCAAACTGCTCCAGTACTTGCTGACAGTCTCTGTGCTGCTGGTCTGTCAATTTGGGAGAGAGTGCAACTCCCTCCACTGACCCATCTTGCACATTAGTGGAGAGGAGGTCGGGGACAGGCTCAGGTTCCTTCTCCACACCCTTATCAGTGACCAGTAACATGGTGATGTCTGCCCGGTCATGGTGGGGTTTCAGTCTATTCACATTCAGGACCCTGTGAGGGTTCCTGAAGGGTGCCAAGGTCAACCAAATATGTAATCTCACCCTTCGTTTCTATGACTAGATAGGGCCCACTCCATTTGTCATGTTGGGCCCTGGGAGTCAGAGGTTCCAACACCCACATCCATTGTCTTAGAGTATACTCAGGCATAGAAGCCCTTTGATCATACCACTGCTTCATGAGCTCCTGGGTGGCCTCCAGTTTCCCGTTTGCCTTGTACATGTACTCTGCCATTCTAGATCTCAGGCCTAGCACATAGTCAAGCACATTGTCCTTTGCTTCTTTAAGAGGCTTCTCTAAAGATCTCTCAGCAGGTTCGATGGCCCCCTAACAGGGTGTCCAAACAACAACTCAAAGGGACTGAAACCAACCCCTTTCTGTGGCACCTCCCTGTAGGCAAACAGTAAGCATGGGAGGAGAACACCCCATCTCCTCCTGAGTTTCTCTGACAACCCATTTATCATGCCCTTCAGGGTTTTTTGAATCTCTCAACAAGACCATTTGCTTGTGGGTGAAAGGGGTGGGGAACTTGTAGTTAACATCACTCTCATCCCACATAGCAGTCAGATAGTTGGACAGGAACTTTGTGCCCCTATCTGACACCAACTCTTTTGGAAAACCTACTCTGGTGAACACACCAATCAGTGCTCTAGTCCCTGCAGGAGCATCAATGGTTATCAGAGGGATTGCTTCAGGGTATCTAGTGGCATGGTCCACTACCACTAAGATATACCTATTTCCTGATGCAGTAGGTGGATCCAGGGGACCAACAATGTCCATCCCCATCCTTTCAAAAGGAACCCCAACCACAGGCAATGGTATTAGGGAAGCCATTGTCTTGCTCCCTGCCTTGCCACTGGCCTTACAGGTGACACGGGAGATGCAAAACTCCTTTACCTTTTCAGACATATGGGGCCATTGGAATGGTTCACCAACCGGTTCCATGTCTTTGTCTGTCCCAAATGTCCTGCCAAGGGGATTTCATGACCCAAAGTCAGGATGAACTCTCTGTGCTTCTGGGGCACCACCAACCTCCTGGTGGCCCCTCCCTGAGGTTTCTGGCCTCAGTATTAAGCAGTCCATCTTCACAGTAGAGTTTGTGAAACCCACTGTCACCCCCTCCTCTTGCTTGGAAGCTTTCCGCCTCGAGCCCTCAAGGGCGGGACAGTCACGCTGTCCCTGACTGTACTCCTCTCTGGAGGGTCTACCTGCTCCTGTCAGTTCTGCCAAATCTGACTGCTCTGGCAGGGATGGAGTCCCTCCCTCATAGGTCAGATCCTCCTCATCAGGGTTAGATTCTTCCTGCACCTCTGGAGTTCCTAGGGCTGGCTTACCAAGCCCAGTACCCTTGTCCTTGGATGCTTGACCCTTTGTTCCAGGGTCCAAGTGTCCAGCCCTTCCCTTCTGGCTAGTCTGTGACCTAGTCACATCACATAGCCACTCAGGGAGCTCCAATACTTTCATATAGAGTCCTCTCTACACCTCTGACCACACAGAAGCTTCAAGATCATTGCCCAGTAAACACTGGACTGGGAGCACCTTAGACGCAGCTACCTTCATAGGGCCTGTCACACCTCCCCATTCCAAATCCACCACAGCCATAGGATGGAATTTGGTAGTGCTGTCTGCATATGTCACCTGGTGAAACTCACCAGGTAACAACCTCTCTGGAGGCACCAATTCATCCAGGATCATAGTTATACTAGCCCCAGTGTCTCTGATAGCCTCAACCTCAGTCCCATTCACTTTAGGCCTCTTCCTATACTTGTCCATGTTTGGAGGTAAGGAAGCAAGGATGGCAATATTCACCCCTCCCAGGGACACTAAGGTTGCTTCCACCTGCTGACTACCCCTCTCTGGGGCACCACTCTCCACCCCTACACTGATATTGGCACAACCTGTGGGTGGCCCCTTAGGGGGCAGATTCTTGGCGCAGACAGCATCTCCCTGCTTATGCCCTGGCTGGTTACAGTCAAAGCACTTACCCACCTTTGAGGGATGAAAGAACCTACCAGGCTTTCCCTGAAACCCCCTCTCTTTGAATTTGGGTTGGCTCTGGGCTCTCCTTCTCTGTGTAGGTTTTTGTGGGTCTTTGGAGGACTCCTTCAGTTTTTTACCTTCATTTCCCTGGGCTTTCCCTTGGGAAGGGACCTGTCATCCTTTCTTCTGGTCACCCCCCTGGTGCTGACTGGAAACCCGTTTTCACCCACTCTCTCGGGTCTGTCAGCTTAGAGTCCACTAGATCTTGGCGTAACTTCTCTTCTGCACAATGAGTCAAAATATGTTCTTTCAAAAACAAATGATACAATCCCTCATATGTTACCAACAATCCAGCCTTCCAGTGCCTTCACTGAAACGTCACAAAATCTACCCAAGACTTTGAACTCAATTTCTGGGTGCCTCTAAATTTTACTCTGTACTGTTCTGGAGTCAGACCAAATCTCTTGACTAAGCATGCCTTCATCTGCTGGTATGATTCTGCATCCTCTCCCTTCAGGGTCAGGAGCCTATCCCTCCCAGCTACCAGAATCAACTCCCACAGGAGTGCACCCAGTGAGTGGACCCTACTAATTTTAAGGGCCCTCTTAAATGCTGCTAGCCACCTGTCAATGTCATCCCCCTCAGTGTACCTGGGCACTATGCCCTTGGGAAGTTTAGGTTCAAATCTACCACCCTTGGACATCTCAACATCTTCTTCACTTTCGCTGCCACCATTCCTCTTCTCCTCCTCCCTCTCCCATTTTCTCTTAGCCAATTTGAATTTCTCCTTCTCCAAGGCAATCAACTCTAACTGAGCCAGAAGCTGTCTCCTTGCAAGGGACAGTAGTGGTACCCGAGTAAGGGACTCTTCCCCACTACCACCACCACCTTGACTCACTTGCCTAACTCTAGTCACAATGGAAGAGGTCTCATCCTCACCCCTCACTTGGGTGAGGTTGGGGGAACATCTTCTCACCACCCGGAGTTCTCCTATGCTGGCATGGCCCAGGACTTTAGGGACTCAAGTAACCCTGCCTTCTCCATCTTTCTGGCAGCAGGCAGCCCCCTAAGCCTACACTGTGCCCTAAGATCAGCTATCTTAAACAGAGACAGTTTAGCCAGGTCCAGCTCCATGGTTCCCCAGTTTTGGGTCACAAAAACTAGGCACAACAGACTTAGAACAATTTGGAAAAATCAAAACAATGAATTAAAAACAGTTTAGTCCAAATTCCAAAAATCAAACTCAAAGGTTTCATTCTGAGGCAATTTAGAGGATTTGTATAATCTTAAATCATTAACTGAAAGGTGTACTTTTCAAACACAAGTCCTCATCAACACCGTTGAGCACCAAATGTTGGAAAGTGGGTTATTGGTAGGGGCAAATGTAGGTCTGGCACTGACAATAAGGCCACTAACACATGCTAGGACTCAGCATAGGTCTTAGAAAATTATTCCTATGCTCAACCCTTGGTAACGTGGCTGTGAGAAGACAGGCTTAACTTCAAAGACAGGTTTGTAAAGAATTTAAAAACACCATTTCAGTAAATAATTTTAACACAACACAAAATGAAAATCCAACACCAATTTATAAAGATAGGTAATGTTTTTATCCTTTAAATTGCACCAAAACAAAAAGAATCCACTGTAGGGAACCAAAGATATGCATTTGTAAAGATTAGTCACTTTCTAGTGCCTAGAAACCAACAATGCCCCTTTTAGTCATTTCGTTTTCTCTGACAGGGATACAACATTAGAAATTGTTCTGAAGAATCTCACCACTTTGTTCTGCCGCCTTCTTCAGCCGGCGAGGTCCAGTTAGAACTCCTTCCTAAAGTTCTGCTTGTGTGTCCCAAAGTATCCAACACACAATCCAAGGTACTGGATTCTCCAAGAGGGTCCTTGAAAGTGTGAAACTTCAATTCCGCAATCCACTTGAACAAAACCCTTACAAATCCATTGGTACCCCAGGCTCGGAATTCTTTGTGGGGATGTCCAGGTGAGCTCTCTTAACCTGTGGCTTGTAGGGAGTCCACTCTTTAGTCCTTTAGAAGCTAGTTTGATCCACAGGGCAGTAGTTTCCAATGGTGCAAAAAGGTGCAAACTCAGAGTCCTGCCCTTTGGAAATGCACTTCAAAATCTTTAGCGCCGTCAGACCCTTCTGATTCTCTTCAGTTTCAAGCAGCAGATCTGGAGGGCTCTGCCCCTCTCAGATACTTATTCCAAGTTCTCTGGGTCATGCAGGAGATCACTTCTGACCATTGGGAGCAGGGTAACTCCTCAAAGTTATGACCACATCCTGTAGAGTGAGGCATTATTTTGTCCCAGAGTGCATCAAATCTTCCAAATCCATAATGGCTGATTTTCCAGCAAGAAGGTAAGAGCTGGCTAAACACACCCCTAGGATGGCTAATTTACTTAGACTCTCCCCCCCTGCATCTGCTCATACCTTCCTTAATCCTACCATCTGCCTAAGGTGGGAAGTTCCGAGCTGTAACTGACAATAGTCTCTGCTCTCCCCTTTGAAGAGCACAGTTTACGACCCCTCCCCCGGGCTTGGCATTCCTATGGAACAGCACACTGCCCTGCCAGCAGAGCTGGTTAACCTCAGGGGCTCTTTATCACCTCTTCAAGGCAGCCTGGCTAATCCACTTAACTCTGACCAATCAGGGCAGGCCATTGGAAGGCTGCATTTGAACCTACAATAAAAAAGAATGTCTTATAACTTCTTGTATGTACACCTTAGGATAAATTCAGCAATATTATATTTTTGAATTTATTAATACCATTCTGGGAAGTCTTTGAATGGCATTTTATCCCTCTCCTATCAATAGGTATTAATCAATAACTTTCTACCATGTTACCCTATGTAACACAGGATTGGCAATGGGAAAAATGACTTGGGCCCTTTTTCCAGCACCAGGATTTACAAAAACATATTTTATAAGTACTTGCCTTATATCTACAGGAACCCCCACCCCATGTGCAACTATGGGAGACTTTAGGAGTTCTGAATCTGTAGAAATATTGCAGATTCTCCTTTTAGAGTGCTCCTAGCATCAAAGTCGAATTTGAGCAGCACTTTACCAAAATGTGGGGAGTTAAATGTGAAATTTTACTTTACCGAGGCATATAAAAACTCATTTTATAAGGGTGTACCTTATAAATACCTGACCCCCTACCCCTGGGATACCTAGGGGAGACTCTGGGGGTCCCTAATATGCCAAAACATTGTAGGCTATCCATTTTTAATTGCCCCAAACACCAGAGCGGGGTTGGGGCACAATTCACTTTTTAAAAGCAGTCCTGGCATCCAAGACTGTTTTTAAACTGACCTCAGGCTTCAGCACTGCACACATGCAAGTGCAGAAACAGGCTGCTGGCCTCTAAACTGCCATGCCCCAGGGTCCTGGGGACTTCTAGGTAGTTTCAACCCCCTGCCCTATTATATACTAGGGGCCGATAGGGGAGGTCATGACAATCACAGGGGTACCCCACCATACCATTGTGTACCCTAGTATATGTAGGTGTCTTAACTGTATTCTAATGTGTTTCTTTCAACATAGCACTAGCCCTGGGTCTGGTTAGGCAGAGCCCAGAGTCAGTCAAAATCAGTTACCACCAGTATCAGTCAGCAAAAAGTTGCGGGGGTGCCCAGGGCACAGGATGACTTTGCAACAATTCAGAACACAGGTTTATCCCTATTTCAAAACTCATACATTATGCATGAGGCTTCTTGGAAGCACAGCAGGACTCACAGCAGGACAAATGTGTCCTGTATAATATCTATGTTAAAGTTTGAGCCCGACGTCATCCTTTTAGACCGACACAGCAACACAGGACCTCCGTGGAGACCTGTGTTGTATATATATAGATCATGTCTTGCTTAGAGAGACATAGGATACAATGACTTCCTGGCTATCTCCGAAGACTTGAAAAAACTCCACTGGCTCCCTGTTAAGAAAAGGATAGATTTCAAGGCCCTATGCTCAGCATATAAAACTGTACACGGAAATGGCCCGACTTTCCTGAAACAACACCTCACCTGGTACCATCCATCAAGCCAGCTATGTTCAGTGCAGAGCAAACTTCTCCAGACACCCAAATTTAAGAGAGCCGGCTGGGGAGCAAGAAGCTTTGTACTGGGCACTGTGAGGTTATGGAACCTGCTTCCACTGAATATCAAAAGCTGTCCAACACTGCTCAGTTTCAGAAAACTATTAAAGACTAATGCACTGGCCCCGGCTTCCCCCGCTGTAAAGCACCTAGACGCCCCAGGGCAATCGTGCGCTATATAAAAAATCAAATCAAATCAAATACTAAAAAGATTCTGACAGTGGTGCAGACTGCTGTAGTAAGAGAAAGAGCACTGACACAGGGGAAATGAATAATAGTAGTTACTCAGTGTCCAGCCTTAGAGGCTGCGACAAAGGCAAGCGTCCCTAACACTAAAGCCTTACATCTGAAATGGATACAATGAGCTAATTCTCTCACTGCAACAGATGTAGAATGCAGGTATGACCCAAATTTAAAGACACATGCATTCCTGCAATATGAACAAGGATATCCTCTACCTAATGAAATAATGCCTCTGGATCAGTATGAATATATCATTTACAATGACGGATCTGTTCAACCGGCCATAGGAAGTAAGCAACAATATAGCGCAGCATGTGCAATCTTTAAAGGTTAAATGCGGGATGGAAAGTTACATCCAAGTTGCACTAAAATGCCATCTCTAAGAGACTGCACGGCACAGTTGGCAGAATTAAAAGCACTGATACTGGCACTTGTAAATAAGGATCAAGAATTCCACACACTAATTGTGTGCGATTCCTTTTACTGTGTGCAGTCATATAATTAATACAGATGAAAGGTTCCACGTAACACATCCAGTGCAGACACCATTGTTTATAGCTGACAAACCACTAGCGTATGTCTAACTAGACCACTGCAGCCCCTTAAAAAGAGATGGGGCTAAAAGATATATCATGGTAGCAGTGGACTCCTGCTCGAGATTCCTATGGGTGTGGCCCAAGCACTCATCTGACGCTCAAACAGTTATAAAAGATTTGCAAGTCTTCATAGGGACATACGTAATTGGCACATTCCATTCTGACCAGAGCCATGCGTTTAGCTCTAAGGCTTACAAGGAGGCCATGGGAAGTGTGGGTGTAGCATTGTGGTACTCCTCTCTGTACCATCCCGAGGAAAATTTGTTAGTGGAGAGAAAAAACTGAGACTTAAAGCAATCTTTAACAGCTAGAGTATTAGGCACTGGCGAAAGTTGGGTAAAACATCTTTATGGAGTCCAGTGGGCTCTTAATAATATGCCAAGGAGTTCTCTAGGGGGGGTCACTCTATATGAGGTCCTATTTGGGACAAGAATGTGGGTACCTGATCTTGATTGTGAAGGTGCAGTGGCAGTGTAAGATGAAAAGCCTATTGACATCCATGGACGTTTGGCTGTTTTACAGTATCTAAATGAATCCAGGACACACCTAAGTAATGTCCACCTGAAGCAGACCGCCACTGGGGAAGTCAAATCAGTCACGGCAAGACCTGTCTGGATCCCAAAAGTCGCACATCTGGTCAGAGAGAAAATAGCAGACAAGAAAGAATTTGGGCCATCCTACAGAAAACCTGTCCCGGTCCTAGCCATTGAACGAACAAGAATTGTACTTCTACCACCTCTTGCCAGAAAAAAGGAGCAATGATTTGTCTCAATTGACCTAATCAAACCACACTATTTGGCCGATATTAAGCAGTAGGCCTTGTGGACTCCAAAGTAGCAGACGCCCTCCTCTTGTTACTATTCAAGAAGTTCAAACTGAAAGACTCATCACGTTTGAGGAGTCACCTATATGGAATGAAGGACCATGCAACAATGCCATGGAACTCGCTCCTCTTGAACCTGAAATTCAACTTCAAAATGAAACTCAAAATAACACACAAGTTGCTATTCGACCAAATACAGAAATCTACGTCAACATGCCTTGACAAGAGCAAAGTACGATTTCAACAAATCCTGATGCTATTCCAACAATTTATCGAACTGCTTCTGGCTACTTCAAACACTTTGATACGTTTTCTTTAGATCCAAGTGAACCTGAAACAACGCCAGCCCAGAAAACATGCAAGAAGCAGTTAAAGACTTTCTGAACTTTCTTAGGAAAACGAACCTGGTATCACCATGGGTAGAACTATGGGTATCTTCTGGGATTCTTTTCTTTCTTTTCTGGTTAAGCTTAGTGATAGTTTTTTAACATGCTTATTAGTGGACAATACATTCTGCAAAGCTCTGCTGCCCAAGAAGTAAACTTAATTTTAAAACCACATCAATCATCTCATCGAGAACAAAGAGACTTGTTATCAGTGAACATTATGGCAGTTCCTGTACCAGATGGTATAGTTTGGGACAAGGTTGAATTTTATATATTTGGCCCGACAGAAATTTTAAAAATTCCACATTTATTTAAAATATCTTTAAGTGATATCCTTACCTCAAGTACATTTTACGATGATTGGGATTTTGAAACTGTTAATAACATGTTGTCTGATTCAGAAAAATCTGCTGCATTTTCTAATAGTGAAACATTTGCTCAATAATGTCCATATTTTTTCAGGGTTTAATATGTCTGAGCCAGCATCAAAATATTATAAGTTTTCACCAACATCAGCACAGAAAAATATGTTAACGAATACCAAACAGATTTACTCTGCATCCTTTATTGCCCAGATGTCTGAACAAGGTCACGACTTATGGAAAGACACCATAAACTTAAAATCGGTCTGGGGTACTAGAGAATTGCAATTGCAGGAAACAGAAGCTTTATTTGGAGCATGCCTTATCCCTCAACAGGTCATGTTTCTGAATGAGACAGTGCAACAGACGTCTTGCCTTGGACTAGCCAAGAACAAAGACCTAAACACACCTCGGCTGCCAACACCATCACTAACCGAAGGGTAATGAATCATTACAAGAGGGGGTTACATTAGATTACATCATGCAATACAATAGAGCATACCCCGATTGGAAAAAATGGTTGATTTGGCCCACAGAAACCAATAGTTGTCAAACAAGATTCATGGCTATTACTGAAGGGTTCAGTATCCATAGGCCAGATCCACGCTATGTACAGAGAGAACATCCATGGGTAGTGACATCCTTCAGTGTTGAGAGGTTGTGCCTTGATTGGCTAAAAACCTCAACACACACAAAGGTGACACAGCACTTATCCTTACTCACACGAGACATGGATCTTAGGGATTTTTTACTAGGTCCTAGGAAGCTACGTCAAAAACATTTCATATTCGCTGGTATTTATGCTGCCTATAATGAAATATGGACAATATCCCAACAAGAGGCCAAAGAGAGATTATGGGATATAGACTGTATAAACCTAGAGAAATCACTAGCTGTGGTAGACAATGGGTTAACAACATTGACCTCCAGGATATATTCCTTAAACAACATTGTATCTTCTACGATAGATATATTGGAACAAACCATATTACAACACAGGCAATCTCAGTTACGTTCTATTATGTTGTTAAGCCAGACGCTGCAATCTTTGCATGCAGGCTATGTGCCTTGGTGTTTCATCAACAGTGCGTCTCTATTTTCTGAATACAATCTAACAGATCAACAGATAGAAATGGCACAAAAGGGAGCAAAATATACAATGCTGCATATCAAAAAACTGGTTAGATTACCATTTACAGTGGCAGAGTCTCTTTCCACAAAATGTCTAATCCATGGCCACATAAGTCTACCGGTCACTACTTTTCAGTTTCAATATTTTCTTGACCCAAAAACAGGTAGGCCAATATGAAAAATTGGGTAAGGAATACATCAGGGAATCCCGGGGATTACAATACTGTTTTTGATGCAGGAGTGGGGATTGAGAAGTATTTCTCAGTGGTACAAACTGTGAGAGCGCTTTAAGTGGATAGCTCATATGTCAGGATATTACGCTGCACCGGGCTTGAAATGGCTCTGTAGCGAACTTGCCTGTCATCTGAGGAGTGCCCCAGCTGCCGTGATTACTCCAGCATTTGGGCTACTTTCAAGCTGAACAGTCAAGGCTGCTGCGGAATGCTCGCGGGCATCGCTTGTCTGGTAAACGTGAGCACCAGGGTTAATTGTTGTAAGCAAGTATTGTTTCCACCGACACATATAGTCAAGGAGGCGCCTTTATGGCCTTCACTGAATGTTTCTTTAGTATGATTTGATACGCTAGGCAGAATGAAAGCCATGCTTTTACAGAATTTTTGTGCCCTTAACCTCCGCTCAAGAGACTTTTGATCTCGAGATCGCAAGGTCTTCAGCTGAGATACAGGCACTTATCCATACAAACTGGCCTTTCCATTTCATAGAAATGGTAAATCATATCTTTAACATGTTTGATATGACTGGCATTGTCCACCTATTTAAGACCATAGGTTCTGAATTTCCAAGCACCTTTCAGATGGTACTTGGAGTTATACCAAACTTCATACACTCCGTATTCGGAAGCATCTTTGGAGGACTTCCGCTGATCCTGTTTCTAATAGCAAGTATCCTGATTGTCTTCTATCTGCTACGCAATGGCATCTCAGTCATCAAGGAGATGGAAAAATCGCTCTTGGAGAGGAAATACAGTGACTGAATGCTACAACATCAAGGCATGCCTCGCCTAAGATAACTAAATGCATCTTGGTTCCTGTCATTTCGACCAGTCGGTATGGACTGCCTCTTACCTGTCCTCTGATGCCTGTTTTGCGGAGAAGAATGAGTGTTAGACCTTTGTTTGACACTCCCATCATGTGTGCAACCAGACGTGAATGCCCTACTGGACCCGATAACTGGCCATGTTCTGCAGTGTCCTCAGTGCATTCCAATGTTGTAGGCGGCATTCCTTGAGCCACCACAGGTTGTAACTGCATCTGTTGGTATGAACACCGGCTCCTCCACCGGCACCCAGGCTTTGGACGGTGGCCAGGCTGCTCCAGCACCGGCTGCGGAGAGCGCTGAAGATCATCTGTGCTCAATTGACGTACTCTGCGAGGTGTTACAGGGGCCTTCTACTGCCGAAGCAAGCAACGAAAATGTTGCGCCTACCAGCTAGGACACATAAACAATTGACACATTTTGGCTCGTCGTGTGCTGGATAAAATTGGCCCTTTTTTATTTATTAACAAGCTCAATTTGGAATTCAAATATAAAATTGGCATTCCTTTTTCATTTGTTTGGGCATGAATGGTTTCTAATGCTTATACTGGTTCGGACTATAAAAACAGACACCTTTAGAGCTAGGGCCTACAAAAATTGCTATTTGTTTTACATTTTTTAAGTATTTTTCTAAATTTGTATACGTTTTTAAACATTTTTACCCAATGAAATGTTTTTAAAACTTTAGTGCGTACCAATGTCTAGTTAGAATGATAGTACACTTATAGATTACATAAGTCGTCCAGTCAGAAGTGGAGTGGGTTTTATATTCCATATAGGTACCCTATATAGGCACAGGTAACACTGCAACCTTTCACCTTTTCCTTACATTTCATACATGCATAGTGGTTCATAAGGGACTGAACTTTTACCTAGGTATGACACTTCATTCAGAACACAGATTTTTCCCTAGTTCTAATGTCATACATTCTGCATGAGGCTTCTTGGAAGCACAGCAGGACTCACAGCAGGACGACCATCTCCTGTATAATATCTATGTTAAAGTTCGAGCCCGACGTCATCGTTTTAGGCTGAGACAGTAACACAGCAAGGTAGGACCCCTGGGGAGACCTGTGGGTACATATATATCATGTCTTGCTTAGAGAGACAGAGGAGACTGGGACTTTCCTGCTGACACATCGACCAGAGACACTGACCAGAGATGCTGAGGTTCCTTCATGCAGACACCCCAGTTTGCAGTGGTCTAACATCCCTTGCAGGGTGTTCAATTCAAGACCAGGACGGGGTCCCACATTCTTTCATTCTCAGGTAATGGGGTTTACTAGACCTTAGAAGGATACAATCAAAACAAAAATTATCTGCCTGAATAGTATACTTCAAGTGCTAATCGTCACTAATACAGGTACATATGCACATGAAGACTGGTCTATACAATACACAAATCGGTTAAGTACAAAATTGTCAAATGTATTCAATATATTACACAAAATAAAGATATTCGAAAATACAATTATGCTGGACACAAAATAACCCAAGCACAACCAAACAACTCACACACACTATCGTTCAAACAAACCAGTGCATACCCATACATACACATACGTCCTAAAATGAGGATTCACAACATTCTACATACTAATATATACAGAGAATCACAAGCCCATTTGATCCTAAACAGTTAATGACAATATATAAATCCACAAAGATCAAATAAATGGGAAGAGTACTCAGTTTTGGGTTATTTCATAGTTGAAGAACCATTGTTGACACAAGTCATCATATACAAAACTCAATTTCTCATTGACATAAAAAGGGGGAATCCGTGTGAACATAAGACTTCCAGCGGCGACATGCTTTTCGGTGGGTGACCCCGATGTGAGTCTCACCTTCTTCAAGGCACAAGGTACACACATAGGGGCAACTTTTGCCCCCATGTGTGTACCACTCATTGTATCACTCATTGTTCTCTGTGAGTTTCATTCATGTGGTAAGGGTGGGCCAGTGGTGGGGAAATGGTTACTGTACCAGTTGGGAGAGTTGCAGCATCGGAGGGGGGTTGGAACTTTCATTTACAGCAATTACAAGGTTGCATGGCTTGGTATTGGCAATGGTTTGTTAAGCTAGACAGGTCTCCTCATATGTGCAGTTGTTGTAGGTTCTGGGCGGTGATGCAACGAAATCTGCGGCTGGTCCAGGGGGCCCTTCGCTGATCCAGTTTATTACTTGGAATGTTTGTGGGGGTTTTAACTATTGCAGGAAGTTACACAAAGTTGTGGCCTACATACAGCACCAGAGAATAGATGTAGCTGTGTTGCAAGAAATGCATTTGGCACCTAACAATAACTTACTAATGACCCGTAGTCTACAAGGCGGGAAACATCCTTAACAACAACGTTTTTATAACGACTTACCTGAACAATGAATCCTTAATAACGACAATTATAAACCACAACTTTCTTAAACCACGACTTTCCTTTACCACGAGTTTCCTAAACCAAGAGTCTCTCCCCTCTTGACCTGGCACGATCTTCGCCCCCCTGGCAGGACTCACTCAGCAAAGCTGAGCGCGGAGAAGCAGCCACTCAGGCGACCCAAACTGCCTTTCATAATGCTGCGAAACAATAGCGCAGTAATTATCTACATATTCGTCATCTTGAAAGACAATTACGATCATTGTTGTTACAGGATGTGTTTGTGGTAGTGATTGTACCCTAAACAGGTGCTACACAGCTCTCATTTTTTTCTTTTCATGTTTGCTCAATTACAAAATATTCTCTTTTGATTTTTTCCAGCCTGCATTTTATTTTTAACATTTTCCTTTGTGTGATCTGACACTTGTTTGTGATTCATTTACCCAGGACGAAATTGCCTAATATGATTTGTGCGTCATCATCTTCTGTGTACTAGCGAAGCGGGATATGTTCATGCTGAGGTACTGACCCATGACTGTAGTGCCCATCATGTTACAGAGGGCAGATTGTACCGGGTGTTGCTAATAATGTGTGAAGAGGCTGCATGTGAACTCCAGAAACGTGTAGCATTCCTCAATGTGTTATGAATGTCTGTATATTTATGTGCTGTCTTTAATGCAAAGCACCCATATTCAAAGCATACAGTGGAAACACTTCCGAGAACAAGACAACCAATGTCGTACCCAAGATTATTTACAAAACGGGTTAGAAGAAATGTTGCAGGAAGACATATTAGAAGATTTAAATTTGTTGAATATAGTACTGACACTTATCTACGGGGAA
Organism: Lissotriton vulgaris; assembly: GCF_964263255.1. Classification (NCBI taxonomy): domain Eukaryota; kingdom Metazoa; phylum Chordata; class Amphibia; order Caudata; family Salamandridae; genus Lissotriton; species Lissotriton vulgaris. The sequence continues at coordinate 821,563,799 of NC_141694.1, read as the reverse complement.
ATGTCAATTAACATTAAATCAATGAAAGAACTTTGAAAAACTTCTGTGAAAATTAGCATTTTTGCGAAAACTCCAAGATATGTATCTTTGTGTGAACCCATAGACTACAAAAGCCAACAATTGTAGTTGGGAGATCCAGCATCGGATTTCCTGCTGGCACCAGCCAGATTCCAGTTCTAGCAGCTACTCCTGAGATAATAGAAGGCTCTGGCCAGTCCCACACAATCATTCCACAAGTATCCCTGTGCAGGATGTGCACTGGCACTCGCAGCGGGACCAGCGCGCATTCTTGTCTGCTTTGCCATGCAAGCAGCAGCCTGCAGCAGGTTGGGAGTTCTTGCTTTCCTGTTCAGTTGAGAGGGTAGCCAATAAAAATTAATCTAACATTACATTTCTTTTTCTTTAATGTCAAAAACATGTAGATTGAAAAGATCAAAGTGGTGTAAATGGGTAATGAGCAATTTAAATATTTTTCATGGTTTAGTAACTCGTAAAAAATATAGTGGTTTGGCATTGCGCGTTGTTTAGCCTTCATGATTAAGGAATTCATGGTTTAGGCAGTAGTTGTTTAATTATATATCCCTACAAGGGATCTGCTGCACGGCAGGTTTCAATGCATGCGCTAATAGCGTCCTTGTCTGGGCATGTCAGGGCTCTGTCGTTGAGCTGCAAGAAATGTGTATAGACCAAGGGGGACGATAAGTAGTAATGTGATGCTGTGAAGACGATCTATCTGTCTTGTTGGTGGGTGTGTACGGTCCAAACTACGATGAACCCCAGTTTTATTACAATTTGCATGCCAGACTGTCCCAATGGGATAATCTACCTCAAATATGGGGGGGGGGGGTTAAATTGTGTGCTTAACCCAGATAGTGTCTATTCTAGGGGCCCGTCTTGGAGTCCTCCAGCAGCAGCCCAAACCATTATTGACATTGCAATACAGAATAGACTGCTGTACACATGGCATCGCGGTTCACCTTGGTGGCGGAACCATTGACAAGTACGCTTCAGGAGTACCATGCACGCAGGGGCCTTGGTTCCCTCATTACAACTTAATTATTTCTGCATACGCAGATGACACAAAGCTCTTTTTTCCTGACCAGGGGAATAATCTGACCCAGTGCTTCGAGAGGTAGTACTCTTTGGGGGTCATTCTGGGCTTCGGATACATTGGGACAAATCGCTCATCTTCCTGCTTACTTCTGTTACAACGCTGATATGCCGTGAGTACCCTTTACAATGGACGACAGACTCCGTGAGGTACTTGGGGGTTCAGATGCATACAAACCCCGAAGTGGTGCTCCGTCATAACTATGGGAGGGCGGTGCAAAAACTCACAAAAGCAATAGAATGCTGGATTAGGCTACCAATATCCCCTGCGGGTAGTCATTATGAAAATGGTGGTGCTCCCCTGATTTCTATTTTTGTTCATGAATATCCCAATACTTCTACCTGGATCAGTGCTTGATACTCTGAGAAAGCTTATGATTCACCAAGCTTGGGTGGGGAAGTAGCAGCATTTGCGCCGGAACACATTAACCTTGCCCTATGATATGGGAGAATTAAACGCCCCTGATCTCAAAGTCTACAATAGGGCAGCCCAGTATATGTTTGCACATTACTGGATACAAGGCCCACACAATCCTCCACATGTTTGGCTAGAGAGAGATGCTGCAGCTCCGCATCCACTCTTCCAGGCACTATTTCGGAAAACGGTGTGGAGACACCGTGTCTTTGAGTCTCTCAATATCACCATCTGCTCCTGGCAAAATTTCTTGGAGGGACAGGCAGGGTCGCAGCTATACTCACCACACATACTTCTTTCATGGTGCCTGTGGTTCTCCTTAGGACAAGAAAGGGAGCTTCTCAAGTGTTGCAGGAATTAGGTATTGCCAAAATGGGTGATTTCTTTAATGAAGGTACAATGTGCAGATGGGATCAGGTGCAGAACCAAACTGACAGGCCCACTGTGTTACTGCTAGTTCATGAATTTAGGGCTCAACACGCATAGAAGGCACTACTGGGAGATTATGTTTTAGAACCTCTGGAGTTCTGGGCGTTGCCTTAAATATTGCAAACACTTACCCCCTCCATATAGTTGCACGATTCCATGCATTCACACAGGAAGCGCGTAGGCCCAAGCTTGTGAAGGCCAGACCTGAAAGGCTAAGTGAGCTGGAGATCAATATCATGGATCAACAATGGTATTACAAACAGTAGACACAAATTAATTCACTTTAAATATATTAATATATTAATAGAATGTACTACACGCCACTCCAACTTGCACTTTATGGGTTAAGAGATAGTGCTGGCTGTATGCGCTGCATGGAAGCGGAGGCTGGATTCTTACATATAGCATGGCAGTGTCTGGGGATTTAAACTTTTTGGCAGGCAGTGTTTCAGGAATTGGACACCATAGCAGGTGAATCCCTAGCGAGGGAGCCCCTGCTGGCACTGCTAGGGTTTGATAAAGAGGTAGGGGGCGAGGTTCGCCAACTTGTGGCGATGGGCCTGTTGCTGTCGGGGTGCAGGGTAGCGAGGCGATGGGCACGTGGCCCACTGCCCAGGATCAGGGAGTGGTATAGTGATATGCCATGTTGCTATATACATTCTGAAACCTACCAGGAACTTCTGTCCATGTGTAGCTATCCAAATTATATATTGGGGCCCTACCAGACATACTTACTAAGGCATGGTGCAGATGGGCAGGCTGGGAGCGAGTCAGGCACTGGGGTAGGGGAAGATCTGGCTCTGTGGGTTGTCTCAGAAGATGATTTTGTCTCGGGCTAAGAGGTTTGGTGGCAGTGGTGTAGTAAGATGGGGCGGGGGCGATCCGCCCCGGACGGCACAGGTATTGGGGACGGCGGTCCCCTCCCCGCTCTTACCTGAGGCTGTCCGGTGGCGGCAAACGAACGCAGGACTCGCCAGCACACCCCTTGAACCCGAGGCAGTCGGGCGGCAAATGCAGGGGCCGCCATGGTTGGCATAGAGTCTAGCTATGCCACTGTTTGGTGGGCATTGTGAGCTCACCCCTTTAGTGTGTATTGACTGAGCGTCATGCAAACTGCCAGAAGTACCTGATAGGAATTACATCCTTATAATGATGTATTAATACCTGTACATTGACCTCATGATTTTATCTCTTCTGCGCACTCAACACGCGAGACTTGCTTGTGTACTAACCCACAGCAATGTAGACTGTTACTTGCTGTATATTTTATTGAAAATATAAAATCAAGTTTCATATATATATATATATATATATATATATATATATATATTTCACCTCCCAGGCAGAAAAAGACTACCAGGACGAGACTTGTGCAGACCAAAAGTGAATTTATTTCTCTGTCGCCCTCGGACGCGTTTCGCCTGACCAGCAGGCTTGTTCACCGATACTTCACAAAATAGCAAGCGCCATTTAAAGAAAGTAGTGCAACCAAGTAGTCACGTGATTAAAACTACAGATCAACTGATAGTGAAAACAGACTGGTAGTTTTTACATACAGACACGGTGGCTTAGTGCAAAATCAATCGCGTTCAAAACTTTCTGCTTCGACATTGCCAAATAAAACAACTGGTTTAAACATTTAAGCATTGCGCTCGTTTAACATTTTGGAACCAGTTACTCATAGCATGTAAATTACATAGCGTCGCACAAAGGTTTAACAATAAGCCCATAGTGGGCTGCACTGCTTGCCCCATGATAATGGTATGCGGTCAATGTTTTCAGAGATCTTGCCCTAGTGGGCATATGAATTACTGTTGTCTGTCATACGGGCACAGAAAAGTGAAAGAAAAGGAAAGAGCAGTGAAAGAAAAAAGAAATGTGTGAAAGTGCCCTTATTAAAACCAATTCATTTTGTGAATATTTTGCATTTGATACATTTATACCAATTTTATATGCAATGCGGAACTTATAGCGGAGGTCACCACTACTCTCCATTTAGTGACTTAACCTACAGTCTTTTCGCTTAGATTTATGTTTACCGGGCAGTTGGCATTTCTGGCTATTGTAAAGGGGCTATGTCACATGTCACAAATGGGTGCTCAGATCTTCTTCAAGGTTCAACCCCCCTGGGGCCTTTGAATTGAGTTCAAGAATGTACCTTGATTCGAGGCGCATACCATTATCATGGGGCAAGCAGTGCAGCCCACTATGGGCTTATTGTTAAACCTTTGTGCGACGCTATGTAATTTACATGCTATGAGTAACTGGTTCCAAAATGTTAAACAAGCGCAATGCTTAAATGTTTAAACCAGTTGTTTTATTTGGCAATGTCGAAGCAGAAAGTTTTGAACGCGATTGATTTTGCACTAAGCCACTGTGTCTGTATGTAAAAACTACCAGTCTGTTTTCACTATCAGTTGATCTGTAGTTTTAATCACGTGACTACTTGGTTGCACTACTTTCTTTAAATGGCGCTTGCTATTTTGTGAAGTATCGGTGAACAAGCCTGCTGGTCAGGCGAAACGCGTCCGAGGGCGACAGAGAAATAAAATCACTTTTGGTCTGCACAAGTCTCGTCCTGGTAGTCTTTTTCTGCCTGGGAGGTGAAGTGTTGTCGGGATTGGCTCCGGAGGTCCCGTATGAGACGAGACGCCCGCTGTTCTGGAAGGTGGCAGTTTTCTTCTGGAGAAGGAGGAGTAGAAAATATATATATATATATATAACTATTGTAAACAGTTATGCAAGAATTGCTTGAAAGTTAATCACAGGAACACATTGAATAAACTCTGTGTGTTTCCAAAATCAAATACTTTTTTTCAATTTATAGCCAGTTGGAGGTCCTTTTCCTTTTTCCTTGCACTTAAACCAGCACTGACTGCCCACTCTGCATTTATTATTTGCGTTTCGCCAACAAAGCCGTACAGCAGGAGTTTGATAAATAAAAGAATCAATCATCTGGAAACAAGTGGAGTTTTTGTCTCTGCGCCAGGGCTACATGTTTAAATCAGGTGTTAAAGAAAGGACCTTTCTCTAAGAATTGGTCAAACATGTCCTATGTTTTTTGAATGTATAGTATGTGTACAATTACACATTACATTTTCTCATTTCCTGGAGATAGATAGATATATATATATATATATATATATATATATATATATATATATATATATATATATATATATATATATATATATATATATATATATATATATATATATATATATATATATATATATATATACATATATATATATATATATATATATTTTTTTTTTTTTTTTGCTGAACTACCTCCCTAGACTTTGAGGACTATCACTTTTGAAGCATGTGAAACCCCCTGGTTTCGAAAATTAGAGAAAGTACAGGCAAAGATATCCAGTTATATGCCATCCATTTTTTTTCTTTTTCACCCATTTGGACAACTTACAGAGGGTGCTATAAAATGCTTGCTAGCCCCAAATTCCGTTTTTGGTCCACCTACCTAATAGTGACATCAATAATGAGAATCAGTAGACTTCACACGTGCATTTCAAGGGCATAGCTCGGTTGGTGCAACAGGTGCAGCGGCACCGGGGCCCAGAGGCCCACTGACCCCTGGTTATTACTATATTTCACAGTTCAAACAGCGCCCAGCTTGCCCATTTCCTTCCTTGCACTATGGCCTATGACACACTGGCAATGCCACTGGTGCGTTCACACCGCTTTGCTCCTGTGAGGTGTCTCCTCTGTATAGGATATTTCTCATATTCCGCTCTATCTTCTGTGTTTAGCGTGCGCATATTACATTTATAATTTAAATAAATAAATAAAATAATTCCATAGCTGCAAACCAGAGGCTCAGCTTAAATTACCTAGTTCCCTTAAGCCGTAGATGTTTTATCCACATTATTTGAACACATTCGTATTTTGGACTACATCGTTTGGAATGGAGGGTTCCCCAACAAGATGGTTCCCCCTCGTATTTCCTGATCTTTGATTGTCTTTCTTACCTGGGACTGCAATGCACTACATGATGGCCCCAGGAAGCAAAAAACAGTGATAATGCCCCACAATAAATAGGGTGGAACTACCACAATTGTGACTCTATGGTCTCATGGTGGGGGGGCAGCAGGGTCAACGGTTTCTGCTGGCAAATCCAACTTATGCTCCACCAGTTAAAACCTTTCAGGTTCTGCCTCTTCCAAAGGGAGCAGAGGAACAACAAGGCTGGCAAGAAAATGCACTCACCATTTTTTGGTTGATGCTAAATGATCCCAGGAGTTTGGCTCACCAATATGATGAATTCCACAATTGGTCATATGATTATATTTTTGAAACTATCACAAGGAGTAGGGTAAGCTAGTTTAATTTCCTTTTTTCTTCTGGTATCATGGTCCTGAGGAGGCTGAATGGATCATTGGAGGTTCTACATACATATCTACTCTTGGTTGACACTGGTATATATGTAGCTCAGAATAGTATGAATACCTGACTTCTCAGTAATTTGAAAGCCTTCAAGAACCATCGTCTGAGCTATCAACCTAAGGTTGCTGCTCACCACCAGTGAAATTCCAAAAGAATCTGAGTTTTTTGCTTGACCGACCTAAATCTGGTATAACTTTCACAATGCTGAATATAAAGTCATTTTCCTATATTTTGTCTTTAGTACTCATGCTGGTGCCAGAGCTGCCATTAAGAGCATGGAATACTACAACCTTTACAAAGCACCTCTTATCATCTAATGCCTTTACCACGCAGCCTTTACCACACAGGTGAGTACCACACAGGCAAGTATTTGTACCGTTACCATGCATTTTATTTCTTATTTATTGATTCAGTGTTTTCTATAGCGTGAACAAGACCCAAAATGTGGGTGTCAGCGCGCTTTACATTACAACCACCTTGATAATCAGCAGATATCCAATTCTTTAACGTCAAGTACTAAGCATACGTATTCCAATAACATTGGCATATGCTTACCCTTACACAAATCACACAAAATGAAGATTACTAGAAATCACTATATTACAGTAAAACGTGCCATATCATAATTAAATTTCAAAATAGAAGCATAACTGAAGATCCTGGATATCCACACTGGGTATAGTATTTCTAGTCTAATCAAATATACATGTGGATTGATCGAGGTACCTGTCCATAGGCAACATCCGTGTTGACAGTTAGAGGACAAAATGCATCTAATCTAGCTGAATATAGCCAGTAGAGCCCAATCAATGCAAGTAAATTGGTTTGTGCATTTGCCGGTTTCTTGGTTCTGCGAATAGCAGGACTTCAATCCTGCTTACAGTAGCCTATTTGAATAGTTGAATGTAGAGGATCAATGGGTTGTCTGCAGCTCTCAGAAAAGTCTTAGTATTCCCTGTTATTTGTTATGGGAGAAATTTACCCATAAGAAAGGACTTAGTCTCCTTTTTTAATCGTGGAGCGTAGGTGATTCTTCTAATATTAATGAGAGCAAATTCCAAATCCTTGGTGCAGCTCCCGTGAATGCTCTATCGTATGTTCTCTTCTTACAGAAGAATGTTGGTTTCAGTAAAAAATCTTTTTATAAATTGGATAGATATGAATGTGGGGAAGCTACGGATCGATGTCTGGCACAGAGGCTAAGAGTAAGGCAATCTTCACAGAAAATACTTACTATGCTAGATGCGGCCGGAAACACGGTCGAAACAGTGGAGGGTATGGTGGGGGTGTTTTATGACTTTTATCAAGATCAATATACGCAGGGCGATTTTGATGAGCATGAGGTAGAGACGTTTTGACAACAATTGGATTTTCGTAGGCTAAGTCACAAAGAGCAAAGGATATTAGATGCGACTATTACTATGGAGGAGTTGGAGGAGGCAATGGGGTCTTTGGCGAATGGCAAAGCGGCAGGGCCAGATAAACTACCACTTGAGGTGTACCGGTCGCTTTTTCAAGTATTGAAAATAGATATGCTGAATACATTTCAAGAGGCTCAAGTTGGGAATTTGCCTCTATCTTGGGCCGCCGCCAATATAGTGGTGTTCAAAAAGAAAGATAAGCCCCCGAATTTGCCAGGAGCATATAAGCCAATGTCTCTGTTAAATGCAGATGGCAAAATATTTGCGAAGATACTAGCCAATATATATTAACATGGATTCATACCCGGTAGAAGCATGGTTCACCACATAAATAGGGTGGTTACTCTCTCTTATAGATTATGCTAATGTAAATCAGAAGAGGTTAGGGCTGATTTTTTGTGATGCAGAAAAAGCGTTCGATCGTGTTTCATGGTCATATTTATGGGCTATTATGCGGAAGATAGGGTTTGGGCAGGGGTATATTAGGGCTATTCAAAGTATGTATTAGGCATGAATGAGGATTTGTGTGATGGGTAAGGAATCAGAGCAAGTTCATATAAGTAGGGGGACAAGACAGGGATGTCCTTGCTCCCCGTTGTTGTTTGCTTTATACATGAATCCATTTTTGAATATGTTGGAACAGAGTGAAAGTATTAGGTCTATGAGTTGTGGGGAATATCAGGTGCGGGTTTTAGCCTATGCAGATGACATAGCAGTAGCTACGTCAGACCCAGCGCAAGCAATAATGGAGATAGAAAGATTGGCTGAAAAATACGGTGCAGTCTCTGGCTATAAACTAAATACTACTAAAACGCAGATCGTCTGTACCAATATGGCCTGTCCGGGAGAGATTCGGGTGACCGACGATGCTGGCTATTTAGGTATTAAAATCAGAAATTCCCTGCAAGATATGATAGCGGTAAATTGGGAAAATACAGTCTCTGGGATTAAACCGCAGCTTGACCGGTTGGAGTGTTTGCATCTTACGTTGGTGGGGAGCTGCAACGTGCTTAAGATGATTTTCCTTCCTAAAGTCATGTATTATTTCAGAGCAGTACCGCTTGAATTAACAAAAATACAACTGCGAGGGTACAATCTATATGTGATAGGTTCATATGGGGACAAAGGAGAGTGAGGCGAGCCTTTAAATGTATGATGCAACCACACGAAAGGGGGGGATCAGTTCCTAACTTCTCTTTCTATTATTATGTATGTATACTTAAAAATATTTGGATTTTGCTGACAGGGTAGATGTGTCAACTGCAGAAACACCATTCTATATATCAGTTGTTGTTAGGGACAGAAGCCAGAAATTCTTTAGTAAAATTTAAAAAAACAAGATTTAAGGTATTGAGCACAGCATACAATGTTTGGAGACTGGTACGCAAAAAGTTAAACATTCTACAAATTAGTTATTATACATTGTTAAATTCAGCATCTAAATTCCCCGCTATATTTTGGGATTATAGGATGTTGTGCTGGAGGGTCAAGGGGATCAAACAGTTAGGAGACTTATATGAGGGGGGAGTATTAGCCTCATTGTCAGGGCTAGTTGATAGATATGGACTTCAACAAATTTTTTTTTTTAATATTTGCAAATTCGAGATTTTTTATTTAAACAAAATATGCATGAGGGAATAATTAGGGTTCCAATAGTTGAGGCAATTAGAAGACTGGCAAGGATAGGGGTCTTATATGCTATGTTAATTGAGACACAGTCAGATGATCTAGCTGTTCAAGATGGTAAATTGAGTGAACGACTTGGGCAGGAAGGCGAGTATATGCAGCAATCAATCGATACTGCAGGTAAAATATTGATGTCAGCAAATTTGAAAACACAACATTTCAAGACTATATTTGATTTGTATCATACTCCGGAAAGGATGATGAAGTGGGGCGGCGCTAATGATGGGAAGTGTTTTAGATGCAATAGGGACAGAGCTGGCATTGTGCATGTGTTTTGATGCCCAAATAAATGAAACTATCTCGCTCTGCAATTTGGCTAGCTATTCCTTTCTGAACCCAAGGGGGATAGTCTCAAACAAAAATGTAACCTTCGGCAGGATCACCATCTTCACTAGATTGGTCCGGCCATATAGCGACAATGGTAAATTCATTCATCCCTCAAGAGTGGCCGAAACTTCTTTCTTTATCTTAAAAAAGTTTTCTTTAGCAAGGTCCCCAATGCTTTGGGTAATCCTAACCCCCAAGTATCTCATTTCTGTCTTGGTAATTAGCCCTTCTGTATTTAAATTCCAAGCCATGATCTCGGTTTTGTCCTGATTTATCTCATAGCCTGAAACATCTCCAAATTCTTTAGTAATTTTTACAAGGTCCTCCAAGGACTGATGCAAATTAGAAGAATAAATGATAATATCATCTGCATACAGGCCCAATTTATTTGACCAATCGCCAACCACAAAGGGGGGTATCCTCTCAGAACTTCTGATTCTACAAGCTAGTGGTTCTATGTATAAATTAAATAACAAGGGTGACAGAGGACACCCTTGTCTTGTCCCACACATTATTTTAACGGACTGGGTTAATATGCCATTAACCAAAACACGTGATGTCGGGGAACAGTACAAAGAAAGGAGGGACTCAGTAAAATTCTTTCCAAGCATGAGATGTTGCAACAGTGCTTTTAAAAAAAACAAATTAACCCGATCAAAAGCTTTGGTGGCGTCCAAAGCAATCACCGCCAAGGGGAGTTTATGAGCAGAAGCCATATCTATAATTCCGATGAGAGTAAAAGTTAGTTCTTTCAAATACCGCCCCTAATAAAGCCTTTTTGGTCTTGATGTATCAACTTGGGGATAACCCTGCTCAATCTATCTGCCAACATTTTTGAGAATTTAGAAGTGATATAGGTCTGTACGAATCCATACACCTGGGTGACTTTCCTGGTTTAGGTATCAGAGAGATTGTTGCCTCATTCCAGGTGCTGGGTATGGCTGCTCTACCATTAAAAACCTGATTAAACAGTTGGCACAATGTAGGAGCAAACACATCTACCAACACTTTGTATACTTCGACTGGAAGACCGTCCGGCCCTGGTGCCTTCCCCCTTTTACTCTCTTTAATAACCCTGGCCACCTCTGCTCGAGATATGTCCCTATTTAACACCCCCACCAGGTCACCAGAGAGAGGTTCCATATGCTGTAGCCACCCGTCTATCTCAGATTGTCTTGGGCTCAGATCTTCCCTATATGTTCCTGCAAAAAACTAATGAAAAGCTTCTGCAATACCTTTGCTATGCTTTATAATAGCTCCCGAGTCTATCTTTTTAATTTCCTTTATTTGATTCCTTACCAGATCTTTTTTAGCTTTCCACGCTAACAGTTTGCCACACCCTTCCCCGTAAGAAAAGTGGGCCAACTGACTAGCTTCCCATTTTTCCTTAACTCTTTGTGACAGTACTGTTGTTAACTCTAGCTTTAATTCAAACAGCCTATTCTTTACCTCCTCGTTCATTGTATGGCTCCCTAAGCTTGTTCCAATAGCTTCACATGAACGGATTTCCTTCTCTAAATCCAACACCTTCCTGTAATACAATCTTTTCTTCTTAGCGCCCTGAGCTCCCAATCTCCCTCTCAAAAACACTTTGCAAGTGTCCCATACAACTTCTAATTTAGCTGATCCTTCATTTTTATCTAAAAATACTTGTATCGCATCTCTGAGAACTACTAGATAGTCCCTGTCTAAGAGGATTGTACGATCTAGTCTTCAGGTTGAAATCAAACCCTCCGCCCCCAACTCTAAATTCATTCCTACAGCTGAATGGTCCGAAATATGGGCCCCTGAATGTTCCACCTTCGTAACCCGATCCTTCAACCTCACATCAATCAGAAAGTAGTCTATACGAGACCTGTGATTATATTTTTTATTATATAAAGTAAATGCTGACTGCTGACCTGCTTTTATTCTCCAGATATCACATAAACCTTGATGCGCCATAATCAACTTTATTCTAGGCGACATCTTACCATATACCACAGCTCTACTGTTTCCCGAACTGTCTAACTTACAGTCCAAAACCGCATTGAAATCTCCAGCCATAATTATTTTGCCTGAAAAGTCTAATAATTCCCCAGCCAGCTCATCTAAAGGGGTTTCATCATCTAAGTTTGGCCCATAATATCCGACAACTACCAACACTTCCCCTGCCACTCTTAATTTCACAATCGCCCACCTGCCTCTTTTATCTGCTATCTTATCTTCTGTAACAATGTTAACCCCTTTCCTAATCAAAATTGCCACTCCCTTTGTAACTATTTCTTGGGGTGTAAAAAAAGCACTAGCAATCCAACGTTGCGCAGAAAAAATCTCCTTGCTTTCTTTTTCAGACAAGTAAGTCTCCTGCAAGATAATCACATGTGCAAGAGAGTCCTCTAAATACTTCAATATCAGCTGTCTCCTGGACTTCACTCGTAAACCATTAACATTCCATGTAAGGAACCTTAGTTCCATAGTGTTAACCCCACTCATAACAGCTTGCCCATTTCTCCCATTTTTTGGTGGGAAGGATGCTCCTGAGGATATTTTTCTTTTCTCCCACCCCCCTACCTCCCTCTGTTCCCCCCTCCCTACCCCTCACCCCTCTCCCCCTCCTCTCCCCCAACCCTGGAAAACCCAACCAAAACACCTATGGCCTTGGCCTTATGGATGTCCCTAGTGGCAGTGCACCACATTTTATCTACATCTCATTGTACACCAATATCAGTGCCAGGCAGTAATCTGACCTTCCTTAACCTGCTCACCTTCACCTTGCTTACTTGCTACTCCCCTTGACATTGTTCCAAAAAGGCATCCACCTCTTCAACTCCCTGAAACGTGTAAATTGTATTCCGCCACATTATCTTTAGAAAAGCTGGAAATTTTAATTGGACCGTAGCCCCCAATGCTCTAAGCGGCTCCATACGCTTCCCTAACTCCCATTGTCTACTTGCTGTAGCGGGTGATAAATCTGACCTTATATCTACTGCAATTCCATCCACCATTATACTCTTCCTCTTAAGAGCAGATGCCAAAATATTTTCCTTCAAATTATAAGTCAAGAAGTTAAATAGTATCTTTCTAGGTTTGGAGCGGTTTGGGTTCAACCGGAAAGGATCTCGATGAATCCTCTGAATATCATGCAACAGTACCTCTTCCTTTTCCTCTATCTGTAACTCAGTCTTAAGCAGTTGCACTACATAGTTTTTTATATCCGACCCCTCCTTTCCTTCTGGTAACTTCAGAATTTTGAGATTATTTCGTCTTTGCATATTTTCGAGTCACTCGACTCTCTCATCGTTCTCTCGCTCTTTAAGTTTAATAGCCTCAATCTCCTTGTGAATATCTAAGACCCTCTCCCACTTCACTTTCACCTCTGACTCAAGCACTTCTGTACGGGCGCTTAATTTATCGAGCTTGGCTTCCAGTAAACTACATGTGGCTCCTATGCTCTCCTGATTTTTATTAGAAGCCTCAAAACCCTGATGGATATCCCTCTCCAATTTTCTAAGAAGCGCCAAAACTGAAGAGTCCGAGCTATCTAGCTCAGAATCCGTCCGAGCTTTTGCCGGGCATTTATAATCTGTCAGGGGGCTCTCTGTTATCGTCAGGGCCTCTCCCCCCTCAGCCCCAACATCCAATGCACCTTCAGCTGCTAGCACCATATTCAACTGCGATGGGGTATCTACAAAAACTTTTTCAGCAATGTCTTGTACAATCTCCCCCTCCTCCTCCATCCCTATCGCAAGAGCCTGAAAAGGATTAGGCGTTGAATGCCGGGACCAATCCTGCTCTTCTGCGTTCTTCAAAGCAAAATGTTCCTCTTTTTCGGAGTCCGGCCCCTGATTCAACTGTGTAGGGCGTGCCTTCAAAATTAATATCTTTGGGATTGGTTTAAAGTATGAGTTGAGTGACGGGTCGTAGCTACCTTGTACTCAAGCCCCTTTTGCTTTCCCTTTTTTTTATCTAGCTCCGCTCCCTTACAACTTTTAGCTTCTTTAATCGTACATTTTCGGAAATTCTTTGGCAGAGTTTTTGGCTTACCCATAGATGCCTCGCTTATACCCTTCTTTGTACTTCATAATGTATACCTGGGGTGCTCTATGTATACTAGCAACTTTCTGCAGTCTACCTCGTTGTTTCCTCCCTTATCCCCTGCCTGCACTGCAGTCAAACCTCTGTCAGTTGGGGTTAAAGTGCGATGTCCAGCCACAACTCCCCTTGTACCCTTTACCTCGAGCGCTGTCACAGCCAGAGGTTCCTCTCCTCTCCCGCGACCCCCAGCACCTCTCAACGGAATCCTAGCTACCACGCGGCGTCCTCTGCCTAGTTCCAAAGCCGCCCTTCCCCAGCTCCCGCTCCGCGGCTCTGCAGTCAGATGCGGACCCTCCTCCTCTGCCTCCGCCTCCGTCCAAAGCCCTCCGGATCCCTCAGCCTCCGCCATACGCTATCGAGCGCCGTCAGCGGAAAAGCCGCTGTCACAAGTTTTCAAACCTGATACCTTCTTCCAAACTCTGTTTGAAGGTGAGCAGTTTTCACCCACACTCTTGATATGGCCAGTTTCTATCCTAGCACTCCTCCTTACACCGCCACGTCTCCCGACATCCGCGACCCGCAACCTAGACGGCCGCCATGTTTTCCGTTGTTATAAAAAACTCCTGGAAAAAACTAAGGAGGAGACTTAGTAAAGGAGGTTTGGCAGTCCCGGACCTGCAAATGTATGCATGGGCTTTCTGCTTTAAAAACTGTAGGATGCTGTTAGGTACCCTGAATACATCAACGATCGGAGGAATATTTAGTGTGATGTTGAAAAGTTGCGACTATAAAGATTTTGGTTTTTTGTATAAATTTGCAGACCCTAAGTTTTTCAAGAAGGTCAGGCTTAAGGTTCTTTGGGATTTGGCGAAGATTTGGTACAAGATAAGGAGATTATTAAAGTTACCTATTTTAGTTATATGGCTCCACTATGGGATTCTCCTGGATATCCGTCTTTTTTTTTTTTTTTTTTTCATCCTCATTTGCGTGCATGGCTCCATTCTATCAAAACTATAAATTGCCACAGAGCAGGAAATGAGGCTGTGCTTCTGTACTGTCTCAGCGTTAGCTGGCAGGGATATCGTGAGAGAGAGGGGAGGCCAGTTCCCAACAGCACATTCACATTAGCCTTAAAAGATCTTGCTTAGGGCTATTAGTTGGTAGATAGTGCCCGAGATACCGAGGCCCCATAAGCACTATGGCTTCTTTCCATAGATACAAGGGTAGGCAATGCCCGCATTAATCATAGGACCTGGGGAAAAAAACAAAAACAAAAAAAAAACCCAGGCTCATCGCTGCTGCTCTAACTGTGTCCAAAAAGCTCTCCTGCTAGGGTTCCCTCCCCTGGCCAAGTCAAGTTTGGAAATCTGGAGAAGCGATGTCCGCCATTCATGTATGGTGGGCGGCTGAACATCTTTCCAGTGTCTACAGATCTCTCTACGCGCCACCAAGATAGAATAAAATAACAAATTAGAAGCAGCATTACGGGCTTTACCTCTCAGGCCGAAGATAACAAGGGGGAGGTCAATGGAAATGTGATAACCCAGTGCCAGTGATAGTTTGTTACCAATGGAGTCCCAGAATGAAGTTATATTTGGGCATTCGTAAAACATATGGATGTCGGATGCAGCAGCTAGTCCACACCTTTGGCATGAGACCGGGCCTATTGAAGAAAACTTTGTTAGCCTCTGCGGGGAATAGTATGCCCTGTGTATTGTGAAAAGATGGTTCCTACGGAGCCAAGCAGGTTTAACCAGGTCCCATAGTACTACACAACAAGCTGACCAAAGCTCATCCACGTCTATACCTGGCATTGAGTCAGCCCATAGTGATGTCGGAAGGCAAAATTTACTATCTGTTTCTTCTATGATCTTATTGTACCAGAGTGATATTTCCTTCTTTGCAGGGGGGCTGTCCAGCAGACACCTCACTAGTTCACTGTTTCCGCCTATAGGTAAGCTGCTGACCCAGGTTGGCTGTGCATTATATGTCTGAGACCAGCTTGAAATTTGAATGTATTTGAATCTCGACAGGCTTGGCCCGACCTTGTTGGTTAAGTAGTCCCAAGGAAGTAGAGATCCATCCATGAACAGGTCTCCCCAGGTGTTAATTCCGGCCTCTCTTAGTGGATATGTAAGTGCATCTTCTGTCCAAGCTGGTGGAGCGGGTAGGTCCCATATAGGGGCATTCTCTGAGTAATACCCCAGTTTGATTGCGTGCCTCACTCTATACCACGTGGATGCTATCCCCTGTAAAACCTTCAATTTTTTTTTTTTTTTTAATTTGGGGTCTCCGAATTTAAACAAAAAAACGACCTGTCCTACTCTCTCACAATTCAATAGAGTAGAGAACATGCGGCCTATCCCTGTTGCTGCTGGTGTTTTTAATAGCATGCGTGAATGCGAGAGCTGAAACACCCATGCGTAGACCTGAAGGTCTGGTCCCGCCAGCCCTCCCTTCTCTCTGCGGCGTCTTATTTTCTTTCAAGAAAATCTTGGGCTCTTGTTATTCCAAATGAAATTTGAAATTGCGCTCTGTAGCTTTGAAATTAACTTAAGATCAAAGAAAAGTGGAATTGAATTAAACAAAAAAGAGATTTTTGGCAAAATACACATCTTTACCAGGTTAACCTTACCTAAGATAGTAAGCGGGAGGTGTGACCAGTGTCTTATGTGTTTTCGGCATTGCGCTGCTATTTTGGTAAAATTTAAAGAAGCGATCAAGTCAATGTCTATAACTATACTTATGCCCAGGTATCGTAGTTGAGGTCTTGAAGTTTCATTATCTGCAATTAAGTTGATATTCCAAGACATTGACTCTGTCTTAGAGGCATTCACTTCGTAGCCTGAGATATTTCCAAATTTGAGAGCTAGGTCAATAACCTCTGGATATGCTGCATTGATGTTTGTCGTAAAAATCATTATATCATCAGCATAAAGTGCCACTTTTTTTCCCAGTCTCCGAAGACAAAAGGTTTGATAAGTGTACTGTCTCTTAAAGTTTGCGCGAAAGGTTCGATATATAAATCGAAAAGAAGGGGAGACAGGGGACAGCCCTGTCGGGTTCCTCTAGTTACTCTAAATGGTGCCGTAAGGCCCCCATTTATCAAGATTGAAGCTGATGGACTACGATATAGCAAGTCTATTGCTCTACGGAATTTATCTCCGACGTTAAATTTTTTCAAGGCCTCCGACAGGTACAGCCAGTTCACCCTGTCGAAGGCCTTGGTGGCATCCAACGTAAGAATAGATAGGGGAAGAACTTCTTTTATGGCCATATCTATGGAACCTACTAGTTCATAAGTGAGCTCATGTAACTGTCTCCCTCTTATAAAGCCTTTTTGGTTGGAGTGTATTATGTCAGGCACAACCTGGCCAAGCCGTTTGGCCAATATTGTGGCAAAAATTTTGTAATCGGCATTTAGAATAGAAATAGGCCGGTATGAGCCACAATCTGAGGGGGGTTTCCCTGGCTTCAAAATAAGGGTTATTGAGGCGTTATCCCAAGAAGCAGGTGGTACTTCTCCATCCCTCAGTATTTGATTAAATAAAGCTGCTAAAATTGGGGACACCTCTGATATCAAGTTTTTGTATATTTCGCTCGGTAAACCATCAGTTCCTGCCGCCTTGCCCCCTTTTGCTCCCCTTATAGCCTTCTCTACTTCAGCAATACTTATTTCCTCTTCCAGAAATCGACTCTGTTCTAGTGACAGAGATGGTAGGGAGATATCCTCTAACCAGCTCGTGATGTCATTATGTGTGACATTAAGATCTTCATGATAAATTGATTGAAAGAAAGTTTTGAAGGTTTCCCTAATTTCTGTGTCGCTTGAAAATGTGCCCTTCTCTGATGTGACGGAGGCAATGTTATTTCGAACCCGATCTGATTTGACTTTCCAGGCCAGTAATCTTCCTGCCCCTTCCCCATACTGGAAGTGTGAGAGTTTGCTTGCCTCCCATTTCTGTAAGACACGCTTCTCAAGGATCGATGATAGGCTACTCTTTAATCCGTCTATCTCTGCCAGTTTTAGAGACAGATCGTGGTTATCTATAAATCTACCAGTATCAATATCGGACTGAACGGCAGACATGCTATTCTCAATAGAAGATACTTCATCCATGTACTGCCTTCTTCTATGGGCCCCCCTATTCTTCACGATGCCTCTTAGTGTACACTTAAAGGCGTCCCAAACAATGCCTGCTAGGGCTGTGTCCATGTTAATAGTGAAAAATTCACGCGCTTCTAATTGAAGAATTTCTATATCATCTGTTGATGTGAGGAATGATCTATCAAAGGACCACAATCTTGTGGGAGGCGTGCCTCCCCACTTTAGTTCCAACTTCATTGCAGAATGATCCGAAAGGTGCGATGGAATATAGTCTACTAGGATGATAGAATCAACCAAAGCTCTGCTAGTTAGGATAAAATCTATTCTAGATCTGTGTCTATATTTGAGATTTCTAAATGAGAAGCCCTGCCTCTGGCCCTCTCTAAGCCTCCAAATATCGACATATCCGTATTGATTCATTAAACCTAAAAGGCAATTTCTGGATTTAGAGGAAGCTTTCTGTCTACTATTAGGAGATTTATCCAGTAGAGGATTCAAGGTGATGTTGAAGTCACCGGTTATGATCACTGGCTCTGGAAATCTTAAAAGATAGAGATTCTAGTACGGAAGGATCGTCGCAGTTAGGCCCGTAGTAGCCTGCTAATGTTATTACCATATCTCCTATCTCTATTGCTACAATGGCCCATCTCCCTCCAGAATCTACTTTCTGCTGTATGATTTTCAAACTCATAGATTTCTTGAAAAGAATAGAAACCCCGCGCGTGTTTAATGATTGTGATGTTGAAATTGAGGATTCTATCCACCTATTCCTTTTGGCTAGCTCAAACATTTCGGTTTCAATTAAGTGTGTCTCCTGGAGTATAATGATCCCGGTATCAGCATCTCGAAGGTATTGCATGATTTTATTAGCACGAGGTCTGGTGCGGAGACCATTAACATTCCAGGATAAAATCCTGAGCCTACTCATAGTACTGGGAAATTGGGCTACTTTGAGAAACTGCCAGAGTATAAAGATTCATATTTTTTTGCCAGCAATAAATAAGAACGCTTGGTAACAAGAACTTACAAAAATACGATGATTGGAGCACAAAAGTGTACATTTTTTCCTATTTTTATTGTGCCCCTTCACCCCCCCCGTGACCCCTGGTGCCCTCCCCCCTCCCCTGGGAAACCCTTGTACTCACTGACCGGAAGGTCCGGAAGTAAGTGCCCCTTGCTCTTCCCCGACCCCACCTCATGTGCCTCTCAATATATCGTAATAACTCGCCTTTCAATTGTCATTACGTGTTTTGTGAATGTATTTTTATATATATATTTTTTTTTATCTTTCACTTTATGTTTGTGTTTTCCCTCCAAATAAATTCTTATTGTTATTACCACATCTAGTCTAAAGACTTACAGCTATGTTTTTTTTTTTTGTGAGTTATTTAAGTTGTGTGTTTATATTTTGTATTAATTTTCCCCTTTTTTTTTTTTACTTTTGCACTAGCCTATGATGGTGGGGAGTTACAACTAGAAAATGGGTTTAATAGATTGAAGGGTTAAGCATATTTAACCACTCAGCTAGCCCCCTTCTCCTTCCTGCTACCTAAAGACAATAAAAGAAAAGCCGCTGTCACAAGTTTTCAAACCCGATACCTTCTTCCAAACTCTGTTTGAAGGTGAGCAGTTTTCACCCACACTCTTGATATGGCCAGTTTCTATCCTAGCACTCCTCCTTACACCGCCACGTCTCCCGACATCCGCGGCCGCCATGTTTTCCGTTGTTATAAAAAACTCCTGGAAAAAACTAAGGAGGAGACTTAGTAAAGGAGGTTTGGCAGCCCCGGACCTGCAAATGTATGCGTGGGCTTTCTGCTTTAAAAACTGTAGGATGCTGTTAGGTACCCTGAATACATCAACGATCGGAGGAATATTTAGTGTGATGTTGAAAAGTTGCGACTATAAAGATTTTGGTTTTTTGTATAAATTTGCAGACCCTAAGTTTTTCAAGAAGGTCAGGCTTAAGGTTCTTTGGGATTTGGCGAAGATTTGGTACAAGATAAGGAGATTATTAAAGTTACCGTAATTTAGTTATATGGCTCCACTATGGGATTCTCCTGGATCTCCGTCTTGGACAAAGGATGCTTTGGCTCTCCCGCTAAAGAGAGCGGGTTCACTTCAACGATGGAAGGATTCGTTCCAGGAGGGCAAGTTGGTTACTTGGGGTCAATGTCGGCAAATGTGGGGAAGAGGTTTTTTCAAAATATAAATATCTGCAGATTCAGAGCTGGGCAAATGAACCAGAAAGCATAGTTGAGACACAAAATGACTTTGAGTTAAAGCTTGGAACAGAGGGGGTCATGTGGTATTGGATGATAATGGATATGGAAGATGGCCCTTTCTTTATTCCGGAGGCCCTGTGGAAAGAATGCTTGCCGAAGATCGCGACGGAGAACCAATGGCAAGTAACAATGGCTAAGCTTTACAGTATTGTTAAACCTGCAAACGTAAGGCGAAACCTTTTGTTTACGATCCACAGGGCTTATTGGTATCCTCGCAGACTGTCGAAATTTAAAGCTGGTGGCGTAGTGGAGTGTCCGAAATGCAAGACCCCCAATGTGGTCGACTTACATATGTTTGTGTTTTGCCCGAATATAAGACAATTCTTGCAGGATGTAAGTAATTGCTTGTCTCGAGTCCTAAATCTGCAGATTGAGGTAAGCCCCAAATTAGTAATAACGGGGAGATATGATTTAGAGAAAAAAAGCATGAATGACAATGTGAAACGTATTTTTTAGGCTATTTTATTAGCCCGTAGAGAGATATGTAAGCAGTGGGTCTCTCCGCTCACCCCTAAAATAATTGACTGGATACTGGCTATGAGATATACAGCCAAGCTTGATATTTCAGATCACACTAAGAGAAAACGTGGGTTTTGGGTACCCTTTCTTTTATGTTTTGGGTAAGGTAGACTAGGGGAGGATGAGATATAATGTAAATAATGATGTTGTCCGATGATTAAGCCTCCGGCTATCTCGCTGGTAGTCACTATTTGTTATCCCAGGTGGATAATAGAGGAGGAGGTGGACACACCGGTTGAGTTAGCTGGCCTGGAATGGTGGGTTATTTTGGTGGCCAGATTCAAGAACAGGTGAGGTTTATGCCTCCTCCTCTAGCCAGTTTATGAGATAAAAAAGCCCAGTGGTGGAATAGTTAGTAGAAACGGGTGGCGAGTCGGCGAATGAGGACAACAACCAAAAAAAAAATTGTGCATGTGTTTTATGATTGCATCTCACTCTCCCAATTAAAGCAGCAAATAGATCTGTTCTTGTCTGAAATTATGGGGATACCATTCCATAAGACAAAAGAAGTCATAATATTGGGGATTGGGGGAAATCTCCTAACTGGTCAACCAGCATATACGTTTAGATGTATGATATTTATTGCAGCTGCAGTTGCAAGGTTATGTTTAGCTTCATGTTGACTAGAGAGGGAGGCTCCATCGTTTGAGATGTGGAGGGCCAAGTTCTATATTATTTTTAATTTGGAATATAGTCTTTATTTTCTGAAGTCACCTAAACGTATAAAATTGGGTATTCAGACATGGGCACCAATGATAAAACATATGACTTAATTGTATGATCATGACAAGTGAACATTTAGTGCTTGGCTTGTTTTTTAAAAATAAATTGTGGCGTTAACATGCTTATTTATCAAGACATTTTTTGGGGGAAAAAAATCTTCTGATCCCCTAGAAGATCTACTTCCTCCAGACAGCGTAATTTTTTGGGCTAGGTAATGTGGAGTTTTATGGTTTATTACCTTGTGTATAATACATGCAATCTTTAGCTGTATTCTTGCCTCGTACGGTAGCCAATTGAGCACTTTCAAATATGTAGTGATGTGGTCAAATTTTACTGATCCCGTTATAAGTCTAGCTGCTGCATTGAGACAAGCTTTTAGGGGAGCTGTTGAAATCTTAGGAAGCCCTGATAGAGTTGCGCATCCATACTCAATTCTTGATGTGACCAGCGCCTGAACTGCCGTTTTAAGATCACCAGAATTGATGAACTGCTTCAATTTTCTGAGGTAACTCAGATGGAAACTTGTGTTTTTTGCCATTGTGTTGATGTGGGTTTGCTTGTTTAATTCTTTATCCAGCATGATTCCAAGAGGCTCAGTTGAATCCACTAGAATTGTGGTACTGTTTAGCCCAATGATCATCTTGGTCCATTCCTTAATCCTGTCGGAACTTTTAGGAGGGGAGATCAGACGGAATTCGGTTTTCTGTGAGTCTAGCTTAAGATGCTTGCCAGCTAGCCATTCAATGGTTCTCTGTAGTGCTTGGTTCATTATGTTGATCTCTTCTAGTGATGAAATCTTCGTATACAGCTGAGTGTCGTCTGCATACATGTGGAAGGAAATGTAAGCCTGTTGTAATACTTCTGTTAATGTTTTGTTGTACAGATTGAATAGTGAAGGGGATAGAGTTGATTCTTGTGGAACCCCAATTTGAATCAGAGATGGTGGGGATGGCATGTTGTTCACCAGGAATCTTTGCAATCTGTTCTCTAGGAAGAAATAAAACCATTTCAGGACTGGTCCCAATAAGCCCATCCTATTCTGCAGGCGGTCTAATAATTTGGGATGGTTTACTGTGTCAAATGCGGACAATAGGTCAAGAAGCACCAGGAGACAGATTTAGTTGCGGTCGATAGCAACCAGAGCATCATCTACTATGTGCAGAATTGCTGTTTCCATACTCTGTTCTGATCTGAACCCTGATTGGCAATCGTTTAGTAGCTTAAACTCTGTAATGTGTTGACCGTTGTTGTTGAGTATGCCTCTACTACCAAGGTAAGACTTTTGTTTTTTTTAATTAACATGTGTATTATATTATGTAAGTGCAGATAGTGGTAAAGGGAGGTATGGGTCGATTTTTGGTTTATGAGTAGGTAGTGGTAAAGGGAGACTAGGGTAATTTTAGGGTTTTTTGGGGTGGGTGGTGGTCGCTGAAAGCAGACGCGGACCACAATTTCTGTGCAAAAAGTGTAACTTCTTTATTGGTCGGCCATTACGCATTTCAGTCTGTCCGGACCTTGATCACATGACAAACACTGCCTTCATTGTTATCTTTTTAAAGTGATACATACGTGGCAACAGCAGTGATTAGGCATAGATAGTAAAGATATACTTTTTGGAATGTTATAATATATAAACAACAGACTACTTGGTTTCCACCATGCAAAGGTTCTTTTTAATAAAAATTATCGAAAGTTGGATGACATTAATGACTGGTATATTTTCAATATAAATATTCCAATAAATACTTTAAATATAATAAATACCTTAAATTAAGTTGAAAGAATTTGTGTATTTCATAAATTACTGCATAATACATTTCAGTTTCCTCCAATCGACCTTATTGGTTAATTGCGTTTGTGTGTACAATTCGCAGATAAGTAATTATGGGTGACTTGTAGTTGTTGATCCTGCCTAGATTTCGGTGGATAAAACAAGGTGCAAGTGCAAGTATGGTCAGTGCAAAAAATGTTTGGTAAGTGTGTGTTGCTCTTATTGCTTACGATAGTGCGTTAGTGCTAATATATTAAAAAAACACTGTTATTTGTGGATCAGGTAGGTGTAGCAGCCAACACATTTTTTGTTACTTTGATTTGTTAAGATAAATCCATGTTTAAATACGTTAGGATTTCCGTAATATCTATATGTCTCTCCTCACTGTTTACCAGTGTATACAAGGATTACATGTATAAAGACACATTGAGCCCAAGTCTGTAAGACAGTTCTATATGAGACAGTAAAAGGTCAGTAATTTGTGGTAAAAACAAACTGGGAGTTTTAATACAAACAAGTGAATAGATCCTCACACATATATATATATATATTCCGATGCGCTAGTTGTCCTTTACTTGAGAGCACACGAGAAAGCGGCGTGGGTTACCAGCCCCAATAACAGGTACAGATGCAGTTTGTGTGGCTAGTTCGTTGAAATCAGTCTTACGTGTTTGCCTGGCGCGTTTCCTATAATTACTTTCTCAAGAGCTATACACGGAAATAAAGTGCTTCGGTGTGCACACTTCCTCCTTTATATTGTCCACAAGGACACACCTCTAGATGGGGTCGCTCCAATGAGACTGTGTATGAGGCCTTATGGGGGATGTAGTGCATCGGATTACACCTAGCATAGTAGCATTGCACAATTCCTGCATATTCAAGCTCACTCTGAGCCCCAGCCACTCGACAGAATCTTCATTCCTGCGCCCCTTCTCCGATACGAGGTTCGTGTTTAAAACCTCACGGGCCCCCTGGTTCCAGGGTTGTGCTTTACTTGACGGCCGGACCTCCGTCAATCGGTTCCGATGCGCTGGTTGTCCTTTACTTGAGAGCACAAGAGAAAAAAAATATTTTTACGGGGCGAAATGTCGTCCCAAGAAAATGCAAATAAATTAATACTGCTCACACAATTTAGTGTGTTGGTGGCCCGTCATTGTACGTGAAACTTTGGGGGAAGAGGTCCGCACTTACTTGGTTCCTCCTAAGAATTGGTGGTCAGGAATTGCACTTCGATATATATAGATATATATATATATCACGCTCAATCTCCTCTCTTTAGAAAGTAGGAAAGCCGCACTCCGGTGATGTCAGTTTCAACGATCTTTATTTTGCAAACAACAAACGCATTTCTGCGTTTAACCTCCATCAGTGTCAATGACACTTGACTTGTGACTACTGATAAAGCTTTGCAAATGTAGTGGCAACCAACAAGGGACTACACCATTTATGTCGAATTACACCATCATCTTTGAATGAGCAATGCAATACATGAAAACATTCCCAATTATCTAACCATATATTGGTTTTCAAAGATGAAAATGGTAAATAGACATATAGATGGAACATACCACATGATCTTGCCGTGGATCGGCAATTATCCCTTGTAAGTACATTTATCTACCCAAAGCTTTCTTAACTACCAGCAAAGCTGACAAAATTAATCTAATTCATTATTCATTGTTACTTTCTCTAGCTCAGCACTTTTTTCAATTCATCCGAAGAAAGATATGTAAAACAGTTATTCAAATGTTATAATATATACAGCAAAAGGTCTTTAGCTTCTAATCTTTTCCATTACAAAAGCCCTCCGACAGAAATCATATTTCCATAATGACCAAAACTCACAAATCAGAGCTCAACAATATACACAGCAGAAACATGCAGCAGCAGACCATCTTAACTCATTTTCCCAGGTGCACTGCCATCTCTTCCCCACTATTTAGAGCTCTAGGATGTTTAGTTGATAAATCGATAATATACCTTGATTCAAGCCTCCTCAGCCACCTTAATCTGTCCCCTCCCCTCACATTATATGGTACACAGTCAAGGCCAAAGAATTGCAGTTTACTTCTATCTTTACTGTGATGTTCAGCAAAGTGGCGAGCCACCAGGTATGCAGGATCTGCCTTGTCGATGGCTCGGAGGTGCTCTAATATCCTCAACTTCAATTGGTTGATCTTCGTCCCAACGTAGCGCAAACCACGCAGGCAGACCAAACAATAAACCGCACAGGTGGTACTGCAAGTTATGAATTTCAATATCTTCATTAACCTTCCAGTGTCCTGTATCTCATAGTTCAGGACCCTTTTGCTTCCTGCACAGGACTTACACAGGCCACAAGGGTAAAAACCACTCATTCCCTTCAAAGTGTTCACCTTAACACTAGGTTTGTGTAAGTGGCTATTTACCAGTGAATCTCTTAGTGACCTAGCCCTGCTAAAGGTCACCAGGGGATGCGGCGGCAAATCATCTTTCAGCACATTGTCCGTGAGGAGTATTTGCCAGTTCTTCCTCATCATAGCTTTCAAACGATTTGCTTCCAATGAATATGGGGTCACCAAATTTGCCTTCCTTACTGAATTCCTTGTTCATCGTTTTTTTCCTTAGAAGTACTGCTCTCGGGATTTTCCTCACTTTGCTTAATGTATTCTGCAGATGTACCTCATCATACCCTCTGAGGCTGAATCGTGCCAGGCAATCAGAGGCAGCCGCCTCAAAATCCTGGTCCCGTGAGCTATTCCTACGGAGTCTTAACAGTCCCCTATAGGGAATACTTCTGACTAACTGGGGTGGGTGGCTGCTGCTGGCAAATAGGGTGGAATTGCCAGCAGTTTCCTTTCTGTATAATGATGTATGGATCTGGCCGCTGTCAATGAACAACCTCAGGTCCAAATAGTCCACTGCCACCGGACTAATGGAACCTGAGAGGTGTAGGTTATACTCATTGTCATTCAAGATCTCAATATATTTCACTGCCGTATTCATTGCCCCTTGCCACACAATGAATAGGTCATCTATGTAGCGGTACCAATATACAGCCTTGCCACTCTCCTGTCCCACATTGCAGCTCCTGGGCACCTGCTCCTCCCACCAGTCTACGAACAAGTTTGCATAGCTGGGGGCAAAGCAGGTGCCCATCGCCGTCCCAGTTACCTGTCTGAACATTTGATCTTCAAATAAGAATATGTTGTGAGTTAAGCAGAATTCTATGAATTCAAGAACCATCATGTTATGTTGCGCATAGCGCAATTGTCGCCGGTCCAGATAATATTTGACCGCATTTAAACCATGTGTTCCGATGCCGACCGGCCCAACACCGCAGGAGTGAAGAACGTCCCAATCCTCTACCCTCACCGTGACCCCCAACACCCGCAAACAAAACGGATGGTGGAGAACACAATGCCAGGAGAAGGTGGGTAACAAAACAAGGGAACCCAAGGTCTTGGGGAACACAACTCGTCTCCTCTGGCTTCTTGGCAGCTGACAGCTTGACACAGACGAGACCGCTAAAATGAAAGAAGGGGACAAGATTAAACACACCCCTATTACTATGACCAGTGCCAAGTACACACGCAAACCACCGACTTCCCTGCTTACCCCGGATAACAAACGGGTGTAGCTTGATATGAAACAGAAATTCTTCCACTGCAATCATATTGGTTGTTTCTTTGCGTAACCCCAGACCAACCACGCCCCCTCGGTAAACACAGAGAATGACTAAGGGGGTGGAATTCACAATTCTTTGGACAAAAAAGGGACAGGGGAAAAAAGGTATCAAGGGAATATGAAAGACACCCAAAAAACCCCTGCAATCTAAAAAAGAACACAAAGGTAGAGCAAAAACGGCCGTTATTCAGCTCCTTCGTGAAACCACCCAAACAATGCGCATAACAAGATGGTTTGGATACAAAAAAGAGATAATTACGGGACGATACAACTCAAGGAAACGCAGCCGCGAATCCTAGAACGTCACCAAGAAATCAAAAACAGGTCCCCACTAAAAGGGTTCAGTAATGCCCAAGGGAATAGGAAAACAGGGGAGCAGGGAAAAAAGGGGGTCAAAACCCAGCACTATAAAAGACCGCTGGAATGGAGCTTGAAGGAAGGGAAACAAGGTAGAACCACAGGAACAGGAATCACACGGCAAGGGACCAATAAAGAAACCAAGCACCTGTTTCCTGTTGGCAGCCCCTTTTTAAAGTGAGCCCTAGGGAGCGTCCATAAATTCACATATGCACTTGGCACTTTTAAGGATAAATCACTAACGGGGAACTAGACAGAAGGACCCAGGCCCCCTTGAACCCCAACAGTACCCCCTCCCGAAAGCCTCACTACAGGCCTTGGCTTCCCAGGGTGCAGGCGATGAAACAGACGAACCAACCGGGCAGCATGAACCCTACTTGCAGGAACCCAAGAACGATCCTCTGGGGGATAACCCTTCCAGTCAATTAGGTAATACAGCCGTCCCTTCATCCGCTTGGAATTCAAAACAGTTTTAACCTCATACTCCACGTTATCATCTATTAAAACGGGAGGAGGAGGTGGCAACTCTTGAGAAGTGGTAACGTATGGCTTCAACAGAGAGGTGTGAAATACAGGATGAATACCATAATCAACCGGTAAAGCCAACCTGATCGCAACTGGATTCACCACTGTAATGGCTGGATTTTCCGCTTAGATGGGATCAGCCCCCAGGGGCCCCTATGACCCAGCCAAAACGTACTCACCTTCCCTCCTTAGAATGTATTCACAATGGATAGATATACAGATATATATACAGGTCACACCTAAGGATGGGGAATAACAATACACATGCATAGATTTTCTACAATATCTTATTCACATTAGTTGGTCTCGCGGCCACCCCGACCCAGACCGGTCTACCCTGGGGCAGATCTGACACACAATCCGGTGCATCTACACATGGGCCTGCAGAACCCAATGCTCCCTTTTCCAAACGGTTCGCAATCCGGCAAACCTCCACGCCAGTCTCCCCCCTGACGCTCTCACTTATTCAAGCCACAATCTTGTGGGTATACACGCTGGTCTCCTACCCAACGTTCTCACTAACGCCGCATATCAACGACGACCACATTCCTATGAACAGTCATCAGGACAATGTCTCAGTTATCTACTCGGGATAAAACTATAATAATGACTTTTAATACGGTTCCCAAATTATATGATGTACCTCCTATTCTTGGCATCAAAGGTCCACTCATTCCCTCTTTGTTCGATCACCATTTACCTGATCGGGATTTCACATCCGTTCACATAAACAACTCTCAACTAGAAGATGCATTTACCGAGATTGAACAGGAACACGAGGCACACTGTAATTCTATAAGAATTAGGATATTTATTGACAATAAACGCAAATCACATTACTATGCAACATAATTTCTGCAAAGAAAAGGTAAAGATTAGAACGCGTGCTAATTGGGAAAAGGACGGAGGTCACCTGGTTAATATGAAGTCTGGACTCGGCAGTCATCTAGGTTCCCTTCTCGTCTCTGTGTCCTGGCTCGCCTTGCAGTCACACCCCAGCCGTCACAAGTACACGTCTGCACCGCTAGGCTCAACCTCGTCTGCTTCCCTCCAGGGCACCGGAACCTTGCTGGTTATAAGCTACCGTCTCTCTCTCTCTCTGTATCAGTGCGCTCCGCGCTAATTCTCCTTCAGTCTTTCTCAGAGAGTTTCGGTCTTAAATCTTTCTCGGACTTCAAAGATGGCGACTGTCCGCCATGAGATAATTAATGGCAGAGATGCTAACGGCTAGATGCCGCCTACGGACTAACTGACAAAACTGACTAACACCTTCGCTAATATCAAAGCCCGTTCCTTCATGGAAAGCTACGGCCAGTAACCTGCCGCCCACCAAATTCTTGTACCTCCCCGTACCAAGGACACGTTCCCAGCTGGCCGGCCTGAAGTTGTGTCTTCGGTGTAGAGAAAAATACATTCCTTCGATAAGGGCCAGCCTGAGCCGGTTCTCTCCAAGCGAACAACAGCTTGAAACTAAAACACTACACTTGACCTAGAAGGCCTTCTCGAGCTACCGGGCAGAAAGCAAAATGGAGTCTGTCTCGTTTAAGGCCTACGGGGCCCACAATATGCGTAACTCCATGGAAAATATCCTAACATGTTAGCAAATGGGCAAATCATGACTAATACGTATATATCTATCCCCTAACTTAAATTCATAAGCCCTATATTAAGGAAAGTGACACGAAAATACTCTAATATATGGAAGGCAGGGGCCCTGTCTATAGTCCTAATCCCTATGCTATGGGGGTGATAGGCTGGAGTCACTCTCCATCATTCTTCCGGTTAAAGGAGCCAGAAAAGGGCAGCCATTACATTACACCCCTTGACTCCAGTCTATTAACCACAAACTAAATAGAACTAACATCAGTAGAAGAATAATAGGAAACAAAACTAACTGATCTATGGCTCTTACCAAGTCTAAAAAATTGAAGCAGGGAAGGGATGCACTGAATAAAGCAACAAATAGCTATCAGGACACAAATAGCAACAATAACTCCCCCTAAAATCTGTCGTAAAGAATGTAAGTCAGGAGATGCAGGGACGGCAACCAAACAGGTCGCTAAAATGTCAGTGACAGATTTCATTGGGGTAAGACAGAAATGCGGAGAGTTCGTCACCCGCTTTGCGAGTGTAATCCAGAAGTTGGACGAGGAGGTCCACGCGGACCGCGGAGCTCGGATTATCCCATCAACCGGCGTCGGTGGATCCTCTCCTCTCCCGGCGTAGCAGGCCAAAAGGAGTCCAGCGCCGACACATCCTGCAGCAGCAGTCCAGAGAATGATCTAAAAGAATACAAACACAGGCCTTAATCATTCTCGTAAGTAACATTTATCAGCTGGGACAGCTTCCCAGCCATCTTTCCCTGGCTTCATCACCAAAACGGTGTTGTCATGACCGGTCGCAATAATATCAGCCTGTTCAGGAGGATTTTTAGGCGATTGCACCCATATCTTAGCTCCAGGAAGATCAGATGATCCGAAGCCTTTTTGTCCTCGCACAGTTAGCAACGTTGGGGCAGAGCCTTTTTTGATCTCACCACTGAAGACAGGCATAATCAGTAACTGAGCAACACGGTCAGACTTTTTAATGAACAAATCAGTCTCACTGCTATTAAGCAGGAGAACCTTAATCTCTCCCTGATAATCACTGTCAATTACTCCTCCGAGCACTTGTACACCTTTCAGGGCCAGGCCAGATCTAGGGGCAATTAATCCAAAACTACCGGCAGGTATACAGACACCAATGCCAGTTTCAACAATTATTCGATCTTTTCCTGGAAATTTTGCATCATTTAAAGCATGCAGGTCGAGGCCTGCGGAGCCTGGGGTCGCTCTACATGGAGCCAAAGCACCGGGGGTAATTTCCCAATACATGATAGTGTTTGATAAAGAATTAGGCTTCACATCAACATTTGGAGGAAACAAACGCATTAAAGGGGATTCAGCATGTAACAAAGGGCGATTATTCAGGATCAATAAAGCTTGAAACAAGACATCCCTCCACTGGCTGTATCGGTCATCAGTCAATTTGCGCAACTGTTCTTTCAACAAACCATTCATTCTCTCAATCAGACCCGAAGCTTGTGGGTAATATGGAATGTGAAACACCCAATCAATATTATTTTCCGCACAGAATTCCTGCACCAATCTTCCACGAAAGTGGGATGCGTTATCTGATTGAATTTGGAATGGGACACCATAGTATAGAATAAGTAGCTCCAGGGTTTTAATGGTATTCACTTGGGTAGCGTTCTTGCAAGGGAAAGCGACCAAAAGGCCACTATAAGTGTCAACAACTGTACAAATATATTGACAATTCCTGCTCATAGGGAGCGGACCGATATAGTCAATCTGCCAAATTTGAGCGGGCAATTTACCTCGATGCAAGTGGCCTCGAACAATCTGAGGCACCTCCTTTTTCCTAGAATGCTGACAAATGGGACAATGTAGAATGACATCCTTGATTAAAGAAAAAGGAATATGAATTCCTCTATCGGCAGCCCACCTGCTAATGGCTTTCTCTCCAAAATGTCCTGCTTTCTGGTGGGCCCACTTCGCCAATCCCGCCAAATCAGAATCTTGCATGTCCACCACTGCCTCAGCAATTTTAGATTTTTCATCTGCAATGTTATGGAAAAATTTATCAAGGGAGTCAATTGGAGTGTGAGCATCCACGTGAAAGATTGTTACAGTACTCTGCGGGAGCAGCTCCCAAATTTCTTGCCACAATTCCTTTCCCCACAATTCTTTTGAATGCAATTCCCAATTATGAGAATGCCATGTTGGTAACCATACCGCCAGTCCATTCGCAGTGGACCAGGAATCAGTGAAAATATGACATGTGCCAGGTAGTTCCTGTTTCAAAACTTGGTAAACTGCATAGAGTTCAGCATACTGACTACTCTTACCATCTCCAGTTGTACTCAAAAATTTCTGCGTGATCGGGTTATACTAAACAGCTTTCCAATGCCTTTTGTCACCAATGAACTTCGCTGAACCATCCGTAAACCACACATGTTTTCTATCCTCCACGGACAGATCATCAAATGATTTACCCCACTGAACGGGAGACTCTTGCACCACGGGAACCGAACACTCACTGTCAGTCTCATTGGAGGGCGCCTGCGCCACTCGCTCATGTAAAACCGCCACACCTTTCGGACCCACACGTGCCCTGTCCTGAATGTACCATTTCCATTTAATCACACTAGCCTCCTGAGCATGTCCAATTCGATGGGACTTCGGTGAACTCAAAACCCACTGCATAATGGGAATTTCGGGCCTCAAAATCACAGCATGGCCTAGGGTCAGTTGCTCGGTATCCACCAGAGCCCAATAACAAGCAAGTAACTGTTTCTCAAAGGGTGAGTAACGCTCACCAGCCTCAGGTAACTTTTTAGTCCAAAAACCTAATGGCACTTTTTGTCTGCCCTGCTTTTGCCACAGGCTCCAATTGGCATACAGGCCTTCCACGGACACATTCAGATCCACATCACCTTCACTCACGGGCCACAAATCCAAGGCATACTGAATAGCTTCTTTAGCCAAATTAAAAGCAGTCTGTTGAGACTCACCCCATTCAAACGCATTCTTTTTACGAGTGACTCGATACAATGGAGCCAAAATCTGACTTAGATGGGGAATATGCTGACGCCAAAATCCAAACAAACCAATGAAGCATTGAGCCTCTTTCCTGTTCCTAGGAACTGCAAAATCAAGTATTTTTCGCTTTACCTGTGGGATCACTTCTCTGTGACCTTCATGCCAATTAATTCCTAAAAATTTCACATTCTGGGATGGAGTTTGTAATTTGTCAGGATTAATTTCCCAACCTTTCGCTCGCAAACAATCAAGGATCTGATCTAAATGGGACTGTACCTGGTCTTGCGTTTCACCTTGAATCAAAATGTCGTCAATATAATGACAGACCTGAACTCGTGGATTCGTGGGCACTTCAGACAAATGCTCTGCCACCAGCCGGTGACAGATCGTAGGACTGTGTACATAGCCTTGAGGAAGACTTCGGAACGTCATTTGACGTCCATTCCATGTAAAACTGAACTGTTCCTGACATTCGGGGGCAATCGGTATTGAAAAGAAAGCATTAGCAATATCAATAGAAGCATACCACGTACCTGGATGCTTTTGAATTCTCTGAATTAGCGTGACAATGTCAGGCACTGCAACAGTCAATTTAGGTGTGTTTTTATTCAATTCTCGATAATCAACAGTCATGCGCCAAGAATTGTCACTTTTGCGCACGGGCCAAACGGGATTATTCCAAGCAGACGTGACCGGAGTTATGACTCCCGCGTCAACCAAATCCTGAATCGTAGCAGTAATCTCTTCATGACCACCTGGGATACGATATTGCTTCTGAGAAATCACCTTCGTGGCCAAAGGGATTTTAATAGGTGGCATTCGTAAACGGCCAACCCGTACGGGTCTGGTCAAAATGTACTGTCTAGTTCCAAATTGATAACAACCATCATCCAAATGCAAAGTCATTCCTTTCAAAATGTCAATTCCAATTATAAATTCCAAAAGTGGTACAACCAACACAGAGTATTCTCTACGAGGAATCCTACCAATTTTAATTTCGAGTGCAGTTTGAACTGCGGGTGTTTCTTTACCACCCAAACCAGTAATCGTGAAAGACTGTCCATGAAATTTCTTCGACTTACCATGAATTAAAGTGGCCTCCGCCCCAGTATCAACTAATGCTCGGGCCCTTTGGATATTACGATGTTTCCAAAAAATCTCAATATCTACATAGGGTCTGTTGTCTCTGTGAGCCCACTTGTGTACCGGAGCTTGACCTATTTCCTAGTCATTTTTCCTGCGTTCCGTCAACCAAGACAAATCAGGGTAAATGCTCTCAGTTTTCTTTGGTATCAAAATATCTTGTTCATATCCGTCTCCAGTACGAAACGGATTAGTGTCATGTTCAAAAAGTTGTGAATTACGGTCAGAAAGTCTGTTACGATCCTCTCTTTTTCTCATATCAGGGGAATAACTTCTTTCATCTTTTCGTCTGTTGGAAACACGATCATCTCTCCCCCTCTCACGGTCATCCTCTCTCCCCCTCCCGTCATTACGATGAGGGGATCCATCACGTTCATAACGCCGATCATCACGGCGATCCGAATTCACACGTCTCCTCTCATCACCACTGTCATCCGAACCACGGTCATACTCATTCTTTCGCACACGATGGGCACCCTCCTTTCGATCCAAACCACGCTTACGAAACATGTCCCATAAGCGATTAGGCTCACCGTCAATGTCCTCCCTTTTAACACCATCAGCAATGAGAGCAAGAAACATGTCACGTCTAGAGAACTTATAGTCCCCACCAGTACGACCCTCAGGTCGAGATTGTCTTTCAGGTTTAAACCACTCACCCAGCTCACCAAGCTGACGAACAGACTCAAGCACAGCAGACAAAGGATTGCCAGTTTGGTTATTCAATAATGTCATCATGACCTGCTTGTAAGCAACAGGAGAAGAACGGATAATGCGATTGCGCACAGAAGATGTTAAAAGACCATCCAATAACCTGTCAGCAGTACTAAGAAAGATAGCCGTTTTCATGACTTCCTCCTTTAAACGTTGCGACGCATCGCGCAAAGTGTACCATGGTTTCTCATCAGTGGGCCAATCAGATTCAGTTGGATATTTATGATTACAGCCGTCAGACGCAAGCTGGAGCAAAGTAATTTGACCAGCACCATTATAGTTTCGAAAATGATCCTGAATCGTAGAATCAGAACTTAAAGAGCAAAATCGTAAGCAATCAACCGCATCGAGCATAATACCGGCAGCGCCAAGTTCATAAAGACGCACCATCCAGGTAAGCAAGGCCTCACCAGGCCGTTGTCGAAATCGTTGTAAAATGTCACTAACCTCCTGCTGAGTAAAATCTTCAATACAGTCTAAAGCTATACCAGCCGGGTTACCAGGGGCTTGTTGTAGTTTACGTCGAAAAACAGGGTGAGCAGAAACTTCAGGAAGAGCTTCTGAGGAAGCCCGCATCTTAGATTTAGTAGAACAATCAGGGCAAGCTACGTCATCCGAACGGGAAGAACGAGCACGGTCACTGTGAGGACCTATATCAGTACATGAAGCAGATTTACAATCACGTCCGGAGCGAGAAGACTCGCGCTTGTCACCCTCCTCCGCCGAGGAGTCAGAAGTATGAGAATCCCAGATATTACCGTCCCACTCATCGGGGTTCCAATCCATTCCGGCTTTTGCTACAACCATACGCACTTTGCGTGTAGATACACAACCACGACGATGTTTATACTTATATCGTGCAATACGGACCGCAGCTCTTTCGGCAATGGTCTGATATGTTTCAAGTTTGTCGGCAAGCAATTTATTTTGACAACGCAAAAGAGTATGCGCATTTTGCAACTCAACACACTGTCCTTCCATGTCCTTAAACTGCTTTTGTAGCTGAACAAACCTCTCATGCAGTATTCTGTATGCATTAAGAACAATCCAACCTCTGCGTCCTAAAATAGGAAGCTCATCACCCTTCACTACTGGCGCTTTCTGTAAGCACGATACCACATCGGCAGGCTCCGCCTGCTCCAAGCATGAAGACCAATTTTCACTCAAACCAGTAGAATCAGCCCACTCGCGGGCCAAGGCCTCGTAAGGGGTACATTCCCAGCCGGGAATCTGAATCGGTAACTTGAAAACCGACGATGATTTTTTCGCAAACATATTGACACAAAAAAATTATATACACAACTATAAACAAAATTTTATACGTACAAGCCGAGCGCAAACCAACAAGATTAAAACAACACAATGCACACAGGCTTCGTAAACAGTTCGTGACGCCAGATGTAATGGCTGGATTTTCCGCTTAGATGGGATCAGCCCCCAGGGGCCCCTATGACCCAGCCAAAACGTACTCACCTTCCCTCCTTAGAATGTATTCACAATGGATAGATATACAGATATATATACAGGTCACACCTAAGGATGGGGAATAACAATACACATGCATAGATTTTCTACAATATCTTATTCACATTAGTTGGTCTCGCGGCCACCCCGACCCAGACCGGTCTACCCTGGGGCAGATCTGACACACAATCCGGTGCGTCTACACATGGGCCTGCAGAACCCAATGCTCCCTTTTCCAAACGGTTCGCAATCCGGCAAACCTCCACGCCAGTCTCCCCCCTGACGCTCTCACTTATTCAAGCCACAATCTTGTGGGTATACACGCTGGTCTCCTACCCAACGTTCTCACTAATGCCGCATATCAACGACGACCACATTCCTATGAACAGTCATCAGGACAATGTCTCAGTTATCTACTTGGGATAAAACTATAATAATGACTTTTAATACGGTTCCCAAATTATATGATGTACCTCCTATTCTTGGCATCAAAGGTCCACTCACTCCCTCTTTGTTCGATCACCATTTACCTGATCGGGATTTCACATCCGTTCACATAAACAACTCTCAACTAGGAGATGCATTTACCGAGATTGAACAGGAACATGAGGCACACTGTAATTCTATAAGAATTAGGATATTTATTGACAATAAACGCAAATCACATTACTATGCAACATAATTTCTGCAAAGAAAAGGTAAAGATTAGAACGCGTGCTAATTGGGAAAAGGACGGAGGTCACCTGGTTAATATGAAGTCTGGACTCGGCAGTCATCTAGGTTCCCTTCTCGTCTCTGTGTCCTGGCTCGCCTTGCAGTCACACCCCAGCCGTCACAAGTACACGTCTGCACCGCTAGGCTCAACCTCGTCTGCTTCCCTCCAGGGCACCGGAACCTTGCTGGTTATAAGCTACCGTCTCTCTCTCTCTCTGTATCAGTGCGCTCCGCGCTAATTCTCCTTCAGTCTTTCTCAGAGAGTTTCGGTCTTAAATCTTTCTCGGACTTCAAAGATGGCGACTGTCCGCCATGAGATAATTAATGGCAGAGATGCTAACGGCTAGATGCCGCCTACGGACTAACTGACAAAACTGACTAACACCTTCGCTAATATCAAAGCCCGTTCCTTCATGGAAAGCTACGGCCAGTAACCTGCCACCCACCAAATTCTTGTACCTCCCCGTACCAAGGACACGTTCCCAGCCGGCTGGCCTGAAGTTGTGTCTTCGGTGTAGAGAAAAATACATTCCTTCGATAAGGGCCAGCCTGAGCCGGTTCTCTCCAAGCGAACAACAGCTTGAAACTAAAACACTACACTTGACCTAGAAGGCCTTCTCGAGCTACCGGGCAGAAAGCAAAATGAAGTCTGTCTCGTTTAAGGCCTACGGGGCCCACAATATGCGTAACTCCATGGAAAATATCCTAACATGTTAGCAAATGGGCAAATCATGACTAATACTTATATATCTATCCCCTAACTTAAATTCATAAGCCCTATATTAAGGAAAGTGACACGAAAATACTCTAATATATGGAAGGCAGGGGCCCTGTCTATAGTCCTAATCCCTATGCTATGGGGGTGATAGGCTGGAGTCACTCTCCATCATTCTTCCCCTTAAAGGAGCCAGAAAAGGGCAGCCATTACAACCACCTTCTGGACAGGAAAGGGACCTACAAACCGAGGTTGTAATTTTCTTGGTCCTGGCAACTTCAGATTCTTCGTTGATAACCAAACCCTATCCCCAACTGCATACAATGAAGCTGGCCGTCTATGCCTATCTGTCTGTACTTTCATGGCTTTTTTGGACTCTAATAATTGCTGTTGGGCTTTCTTCCAGATGTCAATCAAACCCCTACTCAGGGAATCCACTGCTGGTACCCTCTGAGATGGCTGAATAGGAATTGTCTTAGGATGGAACCCCATTGAACAATAAAACGGTGACATACCTAAAGCCGAGTGCATGCTGTTATTATCTGCAAACTCAACCACAGGAAGGGCTTGTACCCATCTGCCCGTCAGTGACGTTAGCAAACAGCGCAAATACTGCTCTATGGTTTGATTGGAACATTCTGTTTGCCCGTCGCTTTGTGGATGGTAAGCTGTTGACAAACGTACTTCCATTTTTAATGATTGACACAGGGCAGTCCAAAAATGTGAAACAAACTGTGCCCCTCTATCTGATACGATGGCTGTAGGAACCCCATGCAGTCGGATCACTTGGGCCATAAACACATCAGCCAATTCCCTAGAAGTAGGTAACCCTGGCAAAGGAACAAAGTGAGCCATTTTTGTGAATAAATCCACAACAACTAAAATGGCCGTAAACCCTGAATCAAGAGGCAAATCGGTCACAAAGTCCATACTGACCGTATGCAAGGGGGAAGGAGGCTCTGGCAATGGGTGCAACAACCCAGAAAGAGACATGTGCGAGGA
The DNA here is from genome assembly GCF_964263255.1 of Lissotriton vulgaris. Taxonomy (NCBI): domain Eukaryota; kingdom Metazoa; phylum Chordata; class Amphibia; order Caudata; family Salamandridae; genus Lissotriton; species Lissotriton vulgaris. The sequence goes on along the minus strand of NC_141694.1, from coordinate 821,525,683 downwards.
CTTACTAACAGCACACACCGGGCATGAGGCCACAAATACCTGTACATCATGGGCCAGAGACTTCCACCAAAACCAACGCATACACAGCTCTTTGGTCTTATTGACCCCTGGATGCCCAACCAAGGATGATTAATTGACAATATGTGAGAACCAGTGTACGCAATTCGGGGGGGCACAAACAACTTCTTTGCCTGATACAATAACCCGTCCTTTAACGTAATTCCAGGTTCCGACAAGCACGGAGCTAGATCCAACTGCTTCATTTCATCCTGCACTTTAACCATGAAATCATCCATGGAAGCACAACCAACTATCTTATCACCAGGAATCATAAAACAGGACTCCTCCGTCCCGTTTCCTTGTGACGGATCCGCATAAATCCGAGATAATGCATCAGATTTCCCCTGTTGAGCAGCTGGCCTATACGTGATGGTAAAATCGTATTCATTAAAGAATAGCACCCATCTCAACTGTCTGGGAGTTAAAGCCCTAGCGGACCGGAAAAACTCCAAGTTCTTGTGATCCGTATAGATGGTAATGGGGTGATGAGCCCCCCAAAGATAATGGCGCCATTCCTCAAAAGACAGCTTTATGGCCAATAGTTCCCTTTCGGCTATTGTATAATTCTGCTCAGCAGGTAGTAGTTTCTTTGAAAAATACGCGATTGGATGCATCAACCCAGATTCATTGTCTCGCTGAGACAACACGCCCCCAACGGCTAGCTGGGACGCATCCGCCTCTACGTAAAACGGAAGAGCAGGATCAGGATGCATCAACACAGGAGCAGATGTAAAAAGCCCAATCAATCTTTCCAAAGCCAACTGAGCCGCAGGCGTCCACTCAAACACCACTCCCTTCTTCAACAAAGAAGTCATAGGCCAAACAATGTCAGAGAAATGACTGATAAAACGCCTGTAGAAGTTGGCGAAACCAAGTAGCACCTGTATATCCTTAACACTTGTGGGTATGGGCCAGTTAACTATAGCCTCGATCTTCCGGGGATCCATCTTTATACCATCCGCAGGTATCAGGAATCCCAAAAACTCAACATGTGTCGCACTGAAAGTGCATTTATCAAGCTTGACAAATAGACGGTGTTCCAACAACTTAAACAAAACCTGCGAAACATGAGCATCATGTTCCTCAAAGGACGGGGAAAAAACCAAAATATCATCAATGTAAACAATCACACTGACATCCAAAAACTCCCGCAAAACCTCATTTATAAAAAACTGAAAAGCGGCAGGGGAGTTACACAAACCAAAAGGCATAACACAATATTCAAACAAACCAAACTTAGTACGGAACGCCGTTTTCCATTCGTCGACCTCGCGGACGCAAACGAGATGGTATGCACCTCTTAAATCAAGCTTTGTGAACACCTTGGCATGTCTCACTTGGTCTAACAACACCGGTATAAGAGGTAATGGGTACTTATTCTTTATTGTGGACTTATTCAACGCTCTGTAGTCCACGCAAGCGCGAAGATCACCCTCCTTCTTCGGTATAAAAAATATGGAAGAAGACACAGGCGAAGAAGAAGTCCGAATAAACTCTTTCTTTAACATCTCATCCAAATACTGCCGTAGATGTTTCTCCTCTGGCTCCGATAACGCATAAACCCTACTACAGGGCAAAATGGCCCCCGGAACCAAATCAATACTGCAATCAAAAGCCCTGTGAGGTGGCAATACACACGCCTGGTCCTTATCAAACACCTCCTTATATACTATAAACCGTAGTACACACCGTTCTGATCGCAACCACTCGCTGCACAAGACAATGGAGACACCCAATCAGTCGCCTCACAATAACAGTGAAGAAGACAATACTCCGAATCAAGCTTAACCAGCCTCCGCGCCCAATCGATTCTGGGATTATGGGCCTGTAACCAGGGTACCCCTAGTACTACCCCAAAGGCCGGTGCGGCAATCAGATCGAAACAGACCGTCTCAGAATGCCCATTATCGAATGTCATCAACAAAGGTTCGGTTTGTCGTACAATCGACCCAGAAGTTAGCTCCGTGCCGTCAATAGCCCTCACCAGTTCAGGTTGTTTCTTCATCACACAGGGAACCATCAACGACTCGGCCAAACCAATGTCCATAAAGTTCCGTGTGGCCCCACAATCCAGTAATACCGACAAGGAAGCTCTATCACAAGATGAATAAGCGAAGCAAGCCGATACCGTGAAATGATGAAGGACTCTTTGAATTGCCCCTTGTACGTCATATGGGTTACAAAAACCTCTATCATGGACTAATGGACGCTCATAATCCCTTCCCACAAAAGCCACAGCCTTATTCTCCGGGATCCGGGACGGTTTCACTGGACACTCTCGAGCTAAGTGTCCACCCCTCCCACAATACAAACACAACTGCAACAAGCGCCTTCGCTCCTTTTCCTCCTTGGATAAGGGACCCCGCACCCCACCCCACGGCATAGGTTCAGGATCTATTTTCACGCCCCCATTCTCAGATGTTTCTCTCTTGGTTACAGTTGTTCTTGGGGGTTGATACCTATTCTTTTCCCCTTTTCTTTCACTCATTCGATGGTTGAGTTTGACAACCAAATCGATGAACTTAACACAATCTGCAGGGGGGTCTACAACCTGAGAGACTATATCTTTTAAGTCCTCGCACAAGCCCTGATAAAACAAAGAGGTTCTTTTTGCCATGGGCCATTGTGTCTCTGCTACTAGGCGATTGAAAGTAGCCACATAACCCAAAAGATCCTGCTTACCCTGCCGTAGTTTTAACAATTAAACATCACTTGCCTGCATAAAAGCATGCTTAGCAAACAGACTATGTATCTGGTTCTTAAAGGCCGGGAAACTATTCAATACCGCATCATTGTTTTCCACTAAGGGGACCGCCCAACTAGCTGCAGTACCCGAAAGATATGAGATCACAAACGCAACTTTAGTAGTGTCGTCAGGAAAAACGGTTGGTCGACACATAAAGTGCAAATGGCACTGGTTCATAAATATAGCGTATCTGCTACTATCTCCGGAAAACCTCTCTGGAGCTGCTAGAGGCACCGGCACGGGAGTGTTCACTGTAACGGACAAAGGAGAAGAAGAACCGCTCTGCCCCCCACTCCTCTCATATTTAAATGTGGCTGGTTGAATCAATGGGGGCTTAGTCTTAACTTCACTCAGTGTCCCCCGTAATTCTTGATTCTCCTGACGCAGGGATTGGACTTCACCCTGTATATGTGCTAAAGCCTGCATAATATCCTGCATCGAAGAAGCCCCCCCTGCTGCCTCCTCATCCATTCTTCACTCGGGCGGTGTGTTAATTCGTGGGCTTGGTTTTCTGTTCCGATGCCGACTGGCCCAACACCGCAGGAGTGAAGAACGTCCCAATCCTCTACCCTCACCGTGACCCCCAACACCCGCAAACAAAATGGATGGTGGAGAACACGACGCCGGGAGAAGGTGGGTAACAAAACAAGGGAACCCAAGGTCTTGGGGAACATAACTCGTCTCCTCTGGCTTCTTGGCAGCTGACAGCTTGACACAGACGAGACTGCTAAAATGAAAGAAGGGGACAAGATTAAACACACCCTTATTACTATGACCAGTGCCAAGTACACACGCAAACCACCGACCTTCCTGCTTACCCCGGATAACAAACGGGTGTAGCTTGATACGAAACAGGAATTCTTCCACTGCAATCGTATTGGTTGTTTCTTTGCGTAACCCCAGACCAACCACGCCCCCTCGGGAAACACCGAGAATGACTAAGGGGGTGGAATTCACAATTCTTTGGACAAAAAAGGGACAGGGGAAAAATGGTATGAAGGGAATATGAAAGACACCCCAAAAAAACCCTGCAATCTAAAAAATAACACGAAGGTAGCGCAAAAACGGCCGTTATTCAGCTCCTTCATGAAACCACCCAAACAATGCGCATAACAAGATGGTTTGGATACAAAAAAGGGATCCTTACGGGACGATACAACTCAAGGAAATGCAGCCGCGAATCCTAGAACGTCACCAAAGATCAAAAACAGGTCCCCACTAAAAGGGTTCAGTAATGCCCAAGGGAATAGGAAAACAGGGGAGCAGGGAAAAAAGGGGGTCAAAACCAAGCACTAGAAAAGACCGCTGGAATGGAGCTCGAAGGAAAGGAAACAAGGTAGAACCACAGGAACAGGAATCACACGGCAAGGGACCAATAAAGAAACCAAGCACCTGTTTCCTGTTGGCAGTCCCTTTTTAAAGCGAGCCCTAGGGAGTGTCCATAAATTCACATATGCACTTGGCACTTTTAAGGATAAATCACTAACGGGGAACTAGACAGAAGGACCCAGGCCCCCTTGAACCCCAACACCATGTTTATGGTCTATATTCGTATACAGACTGGTGATGTCCATCACCATCAACAAATAATCTGCATTCCAAGTTATACCCATAATGCTGCTTAAAAAGTCCTTAGTGTCCTGGATATATGAATCAAGTTTGATCACAAACGGGAACAAAATACTATCTACGAATCTGGACATGTTCTCCGTAAGTCCATTAATCGAAGAAACGATGGGTCGACCCGGAGGGCATGTGCTGTCTTTGTGCAGTTTTGGGAGGTGATAAAAAGTAGGGGTCATCGGATTGTTACTCCGCAAGAAGAGGTGTTCATCCCTACCTAACATTGCAAGATCGTACCATTTCCGTATTAAGTCATCATACTCCTCAATGCTTTTATTGTACGTCTCGCTGTTGGTAGCCATATCGTATTTATCATCAGACAGCTGTCTGATCGCTTCCTGTCGATAATAGTCTCTACTCAGCAGGACTACATTACGCCCCTTGTCGAACGGTTTCACTACGATGTTACTGTTGTTCGCAAGATTATGTAATGCCTACTTTTTTGCCTACTTTTTTGCCTCCGTGATGTTTTGAACATTGGGGTTAGTAGCCTTTCTATATTTCACCAGATCCCTGGTCATTGCTTCAGTGAAGTCATCAATTGCATCCCAAGGGGATTGTGGGATGAAGACAGATAGCGGCTTAAAATTGCTTATATCCCTTTCTTGCTCCACTCCCTGCAACAAGGCTCGCTGTGCCATGTCCGTATTCATACCCCGATCGGGATTTTGTTCCGTTCTTAGATCTTCCATAACCTCCAACCCAGGCAGGTCCCTACAGCTCAACGCATCCGTTGCTGTAAGTCTCGCCCCTCATTTGGTTGTCTCCTTTGTATGTGGTCTCAATTTAAAGTACTTATAGAGCTTAAGCTTCCTTGTAAAACGGAAAAAGTCGATCCTTGTCTGCGTGTATTCCAGATTCGTGCTGGGACAGAATGTTAAGCCCAGACTTAAAAGTTCTATTTCTGTTAGTTTTCTGTTTGTGAGATTCACCACGGTCAGATTAGTCACTTCCCCTTCCTATAAAACTAGTCAGACTTGTTGCCTCCCACCACTTCCGAACTTCCCGTTTGTATAGTCTGTCTAATTTCATCATGTTGTCATTAAGTCTTCTGCTGACAGGTTCTGCTGGTGTTACTGCTGTCTCAAATGGCCTCTCATGCCGCCTAAACATATCTTTAGCCGCAGCGCGGCGCTCCGTCTCACTAAACATACTGACGGGTAGTTCACGGGTCAAGTAGTTGTCAAATAGTGCACTCGACTCTTGTTTGAGTCTTTCCCCCGTTGAAACTGCACCCTTCCATATCGCTCTGCCGCAAAGTCAGCTGTAACATTTACAGATGTAAAAGAAAGAGAGAGAGAGGGCTTACCGGCTCTGCGCGTATAAAGGGGAACAAACCAGCAATTTGCGGAAAGGGTCCCAAGCAACAGCCTTCCAATATCTCTCTGCCAAACAGCTGCGGCGGTGCTCGAGAAAGTTACAAAACGCTCGACACTCCACAAACGGTCTTGTGCACTCAGGAGCGGGTGCTGGCAGCGGGTTGTGGACACCTGCAAAACATGATGCTCAATCTCCTCTCGTTAGAAAGTAGGAAAGCCGCACTCCAGTGATGTCAGTTTCAACGATCTTTATTTTGCAAACAACAAACGTGTTTCGGCGTTTAGCCTTCATCAGTCGCAATGACACTTGACTCTTGACTACTGATAAAGCTTTGCAAATGTAGTGGCAACCAACAAGGGACTACACCATTTATGTCGAATTACACCACCATCTTTGAATGAGCAATGCAATACATGAAAACATTCCTAATTATCTAACCACTAGCAGCCCGCCCCGACGTTGTCCGGGGGCAATCAGGCTTACAGCCTAGCGCTCCTCCCTGCGCTCCAAAGTTTAACTTTCCTCCCCGCGCTCCACAATCCAAGGGCCCCTAAGCACCTCCTCAGCTTACCGCGGGCGTCCGGTGGCAATGAGGCTTACAGCCCGCTCCAGTCACCGCTGTTCACCTCTCCTCCCTGCTATCCTGTCCACCGCTCCAGTTTACTGCTCCTCCCAGCCCGCTTCAGTCTGCAAAGGCAATGAGGCTTACATTCTGACAAACTTTACCGGGGGCAATCAGGCTTACAGCGTAGCGCTCCTCCCTGCGCTCCAAAGTTTAACTTTCCTTTCCCGCGCTCAACAATCCAAGGGCCCCTAAGCACCTCCTCAGCCCACCGCGGGCGTCCGGTGGCAATGAGGCTTACAGCTCGCTCCAGTCACCGCTGTTCACCTCTCTGCCCCGCTATCCTGTCCACCACTCCAGTTTACCGCTCCTCCCAGCCCGCTCCAGTCTGCAAAGGCAATGAGGCTTACAGTCCGACAAACTTTACCGGTCCTCCCCCAAAGTTTACCGCTCCTCCGTTTGACATACCTCAGCCCGCTCCAGTCACCGCTGTTCACCGCTCCTCCCTGCTATCCTCCATTTTACCGCTCCTCCCAGCCCGCTCCAGTCTGCAAAAATTCACGCTGTTCACCACTCCTCCCCGCGCTCCTGATGATGTCAGCACGTTAGCGCACACGGCCGGCGCTACTCCGAAGGGACTACTTTTTTTTGTAAGGTATATTTTTTAAAGAAAGTATATTTTTTTGAGTATATAGCCTATGTCACTCTGCACACCCTGCCAATTCCAATGATGTATTGGGTGTTTGGATTGGTGCTGTGGTTCCCGAGTTTACCCGCCTCAAAGGTTCCCAGTTCTTACTTTATAATAGTAGTATAGATATATTGGTTTTCAAAGATGCAAATGGTAAATAAACATCTAGATGGAACATACCACATGATATATACATGCAGACTTACACACACACACACACGCATATATATATATATATATATATATATATATATATATATATATATATATACTAGCAGCCCGTCCCGACCTTGTCCGGGAGCAACAGGCTTCCCCGACCCCCGCCCGCCCCGACATTGTCCAGAAGCCCGGGCCCCCGCCTGGCCCGTCCCCCACCCAGCCCGTCCCCCGCCTGCCCGGACATGGGTCCCCTTACCTCAGCCGCCGCTAATCCCGCCTGTCCGCTGCTCGCACCGCCGCTGGCCTGTCCGCTGCTCCTCACATCACCACTCCTCCCCCGCGCCATGTCTTCCGATCCTCGTCGCGCTCCTGGACGCCGCTCCTCCCCGCACTCCTGACGTGAGCACGCACGTCGCGGCCGGCGCTACTTTGGAGGGACTACTTTTTTTTTTTACTGTAAATTTTTTAAATAACGTTTTTTTTAAAAATGTATATAGCCTATAACCATCTACACACCCTGACGATTCCAACGGTGTATCGGGTGTGTGGATTGGCGTTGTGGTTCCCGAGTTTACCCGCCTCAAAGGCTGAAAGTTCTTCCTTTATTATAGTAGTATAGATATATATATACACTGAAAAAACCATAGGTTTCACACCAGTTATAGTTAGGAATTAGCATTTAAAAAACCTATGAAATTCACTGAAAAAACCATAGGTTTCACACCAGTTATAGTTAGCTGGAAATTTTACTGACATAAAACCATTGAAATTCCCACGTTATAGTTAGTTGGACTCACTATAACTTGCGCGCCTGCAATGCACTGCTGATGACGTCACATAATGACATGGTCAGTGACATCACTCATGACATCACTGATGACACCATCAAGTGAATGTGTGTCTTTCTGAAAAATAAATATGTTTTATATATGTATTTGTAAAGGTCGATGGAAGAATAAATGTTTAAATAGGTGTCTAAATGGATGTTTTAAAAAAAAATTGATTGGTTAACTGGCTTATTAAGTGTATCTTAGTGAATACATATATTAGCGAGTAATGTTTAAATATTTAAATATATGTATCAGTGTTTCACTTTGTGTATAAGTGGCTGCATGGGTTGGTGAGTAGCTACATGTGTGTGTATATGGGTTATTAGATGTTTTTTTTAGTATCAGTATGAGTGTCTGTATGGTTTGGTGGGGGTATTACTTAGCACATAGGTGCATCAATGACTGACTCACTGTTTGTATGTGTTTTGAAGACAGCATATGTGCAGGACTGTATGGGTGGATGAGTGTGTATATGTGTATGTTAGTGAGTGAATGACTCTCTCACTAGTGTCTTTATCAGTAACTACATATGTTTTAATCTAGTATATGTGAGTATTGATGTATATAAGTGAGTATATGTGAGAGTGAGAGATTGAACGATTGAAAGAGTTCCTTAATAAGAATAGCCTATTCACCCGACCGTAAATCCCTCTATAAATCTGCCTGAAAAGAATATAGGAAAAAGACCACTGAACATAAAAGAATTTTTCTTGAAGAAAAAATCAACCGTTCACAAGGCTCATCCAGGGAAATATTTGGCACAGTTAGATCCTTCACCGATCCCCTGGCTTTAAAACGTCCCCCTTTGGTGTATCAGACTCTTTGCAATAGCCTCTCTGATTTTTTTTAGAACAAAATAGCCACCATATATGATTCCTTTCCCAGTAACACTCACTCAGATAAAAGTACCACTAATATTGTCATCACTGGATCTGATTGTACGTTTTCCAACTTTAAAGAGATCACTCTGGACCAATCTCTCAAAGAACTCCTTAAAAGTAAATCCGGTTCTCCTCTTGATCCTTGGCCTGCCAAGCAATACAAATCCCTAGCACCCATTCTCAACCACACACTGAAGAATGGACGAGGGATCAAGAGCGGTGTTGGTGCTGCTTGACTTGTCAGCAGCATTCAACACCGTCTCCCACCCCCTCCTCCTAGACCGCCTACAATCCAAAGGTATCCAGGGTACGGCTTTAAAATGGATTGCATCCTTCTTGTCCAACCGAACGCAGGCAGTGTTCACCCCCCATACACCTCAGATAGCCGCCCTCTTCGGTGGGGAGTTCCTCAAGGCTCCTCACTGAGTCCCTTACCATTTAATGTTTATTTTTCACCCCTTTTCGACATCATAGCCCAAACTGGAATAAAGGTCACCTCCTATGCCGATGATATTCAATTATTGTTTTCATTCAACAGCACTACCCAAACAACCTTCGATCCCTTAAAAAACTGCCTTCGCACCATTGCCCAGTGGATGGGCAATAATTTTCTAAGGCTAAACGCAGGAAAAACGGAGGTACTTTTTTCCACCAGCCGTCCCCATTAGACCCTAACATCTGGTGGCCTCTTGATTTGAGTGCTCCACCTCTGCCCAAAGACTCGGTAAAAAACGTAGGGGTTAGATGGGATTCCAACCTCACACTACATCATCAAGTCCACACAGTTTCTGCAGCATGCTTCGCCAAGATCAGAATGGTGAAAAAGTTTATCAATTTCTTGCCCAATTACACCAGGAAGATTGTAGTCCAGGCGTTGATTACTTCGCACCTGGACTACGCCAACGGCTTGTATACTGGTCTGTCTGCGGGTCTCTGTCATCGGCTCCAGACAGTCCAGAATGCTGCAGTACGACTGGTTGGTGGTATTCCTTTACGTGAGCACATCTCGCCCCATCGTCGTAGACTTCATTGGCTTCCGAACCAGAAAAGGGCAGAATTCAAGCCACTGGTACTGGCTCACCGTGCATTAAGAGGCAAAGGTTCTGCCTATCTTTCCACCTGTATTACCCCTTACAACAACACCAGGACTCTTTGTTCCTCCTCAAAAAATTTCCTCACCATTCCCAGATTTAGGAAAACCTGCTCAGGCGGAAAAACTTTCCAAGTATTTACCTCTGCAACAAATTGCCAAATTCCATCTGGTTGATCCAGGAAGAACAACCCTTCCGGAAAGCCCTAAAAACTCACCTGTTTTGTTGACTTTATCTTTTCTAAACAACACTTTAGCCAGCATCAGATCACACAGGAGCGCCGGAACACCCCGTTGGGGTATCTGTGCGCTATATCAAAATACACTAAATAAAATAAATAAAGTATGTGTTTCTATAAGTGATTGTTTAAGAGAGTAAGTATGTGTAAGTTTTCTTAGAAGTAAGGTGGTAGTGTGTGTACAGTTTTATATGCAAATAAATTGATGTTCAATAGTTTATTTGAATGTGTGAGTATGTGTGTGAGTAACGTTTGGATGACTGTCGGTGTGTGACAGGATGTATAGGTGTATCACTACGTATGATGAGTTGAGTATATGTACGAGTGACTATATGGAACTGTTGGTGAATGAGTGGATGTGTATATAGATGGTGGAATTACTGAATTGGTTGTTGTAACTGGTATGGGTATCTCCATTTTTTTGAAAATGTTAGTTTCTATTTTTGAATATGTGTTTCAAGGGTTACATTACACTGAAAGGAGGTCTGTCACTCTGTCACAAGGATGGTGTCATCAGTGATGTCATGAGTGATGTCACTGACCATGTCATGAGTGATGTAATATGTGACGTCATCAGCAGTGCATTGCAGGCGCACAAGTTATAGTGAGTCCAACTAACTATAACGTGGGAATTTCAATGGTTTTATGTCAGTAAAATTTCCAGCTAACTATAACTGGTGTGAAACCTATGGTTTTTCAGTGAATTTCAAAGGTTTTTTAAATGCTAATTCCTAACTATAACTGGTGTGAAACCTATGGTTTTTTTCAGTGAATTTCAAAGGTTTTTTAAATGCTAATTCCTAACTATAACTGGTGTGAAACCTATGTTTTTTTCAGTGAATTTCAAAGGTTTTTTAATAGCAAATTTCTATAGCTATGAAATGTAATATTTTTTATAATGAATCCTATATTGTATATTTATGTAATACAATTTTTTGTATGTATATTGTTCATGTTTTTTTTTTTTTGCCCTGGAACGCTCCCGGTGCGAGTACCGTTGAGCGCAATGGTAAGCGCAGTCTTGCGGTGCGCCCTGGTGCGTGTACCGGTGAGCGTCCCATTAGCGCTATTGCCGCAAATGAAAACATCATCGTGACGTATCGCGTAGCCCCGTCCGCGTGAAACGCACGGCGTAAGCGCACCCGGAAGCACTCGAGCGCATACGATCGCGCTACGTAAGTGCCCCCGGGCGCGCCCCAGGGTGCGCCCCGGGCCGCGAAGCATAAGCACGTCGGGTCATGTGACCTGAAAATAACACTTTTCATTGGTTCAGGACAATTTTGGTTTCCAAATGATAAAGCCAGAGTCATGTGACCTGAAAATAACAATTTTCATTGGTTCAGGACAGTTTTGTTTTCAAAAAGATGAAAGCCCCCACCTTTTTTCCTCATTCTCACTTTTTACTTTGACTGAGGAAGACCTGTTTGCAGACCTATTTGTAACTATTTGTACTGAGAAATGGCTACAGTAGCAGCAGCAGCAGGAGCATCTCAACCACCACCCCCACCACCACAAGGACCACCACAACACCACAGTGGTGGAGAAGGAGAAGAGGAGGAGGAGGAGGAGAGGCGGTACCTGCCTGAAGATACTACCACCTATAAGTAAAAGGAGCACATTGTGTGGGAGTTTTTTAAAATCCCAAGGGGCCTCAAGAAAGTTAATGCGCCAAAGGTTACTTGTCTGATCTGTGGCACTGTACTTTCCAGGGGGAACCCTGCCAAAAAGTATTCTTTTGGCAACAACACCATGATTCGCCACATGCAACGCCGGCACCCGAACAACTATGCTGCGGCAGAGGTCAGAGAACTGACCAGAAACCCTCCCCAATCTTCTGCCAGCACCTCCCAAAGTAAACAACCCACTCCATCGGGTCCAGAGACAAGGGAGATGGTCCCAAACATCCAAACCCAGTTTGGAGATTACAAAATAGTTTGCAAATTTTGTGGAAGGACAATTTGCTATGGTGAGCAAAGTATTAAACTAATCAACCGTGCTGGTGACAACCACAAGGGCCAAAAGAAACCTTAATTTTTTCCTGATTTTTTTTTGCTCCAGTTGAGCCGATTACAATTCCCTGTTTTTTGTTTGTCCCCATAAAAAATCCCAAAAAAATATAAAATTGTTCATAAAAGCCAAAAAAAGTACAAAATGTTCCAAAAAAGAATAAAAAAATATAAAACAACAAAAAGAATAAAACAACAGTTCTTTTTAGAACTACCTCCAATTTATAAAAGAATGCTACATTTTTAAAAAACTCTGTCATTCTTTTTTCCCCATGGTACGCTCCCCGGTACGCTACCCGGTGCGCGTACCGGGCGCTCCCCCTGCGCAAATCAAAAAAAAAAAAAAATGTTTTGCCCTGCGAAGCCCTTTTATGGCCCCCACATCAAACCTAGGGGGTCAGGGAGGGTCTACCCTGCCCCCTTTTGGTCATTTCCCCCTTTGTTTTTGCCACCACTTGTGTCTCGATCCTACCGAGACACAAGATGACGGCCGCTCCGGACTGTTTGGAATGTTGACAGACACCCGAGAGCCAATCAGCTTTCCGCTCGCGAACTCGCGTAGCGCGCTGGGGCGCGCCCCGGTGGTGTACCGGGGCGCTCTTATAGATATATATATTTTTTTGAACCTAAATTACTCAAAATCCACTGGAGCACATATCTTGAGACATAGCAAAGGCACATCGGGCTACCAGTCCTTACAATTTTGCCAAGTTTGGTGGAAATCCATTCAGCCGTTCGGGCTAAAAGTGAGTCCAACCGCCCTATGGAAATTGACATGGCGAAAACACGTTTTGGGACCCCCCTTTTATCTCGGCCCCCTCTTGAGGAATCCCCCCCAAACTTTCAGGGAAGGAGCGGAGCGCAGCGAGGCAAATTTCAGGAAAATTACAGGCAGATTCCTCAACCGGCGCTAAAGTTATTCCCAATAGAATGTTGCGGATTCCCTATGGAAAACAATCCTAACTATAACTACCTACTGGCGGGTGCCAGTAGGTAATATATATATATATATATATATATATATATATATATATATATACACCACAAGTTTGACGGAAATAAGCCTGCGCCTTCTTTCGATGGCGGGCCTCGACGGGGTTTTGTCTCACCCCTATAAATCCACAGAAACGCCGTCTCCAACAGTTCGTAAGACAACAAGTCGAGGCCCAATTTGCATTTAAAGTGAATTTATTTTTCAAGACTTGTTGTCTTATGAACTGTTGGAGACGGCGTTTCTGTGGATATATATATATATATATATATATATATATATATATATATATATATATATATATATATATATATATATATATATATATATATATATATATATATATATATATATATATATATATTTACATATATTGCGTTCCACCACACGCTCAGGACAAGCGTGAAATGCACTCGAAATCCAGTAAATATTCACCATTCAATTAAACCATCCAGCAGAGTTCGTGGGTATTCATTTTATTCCAGCATGGAAAACCGTTCATGGAACCAAACCCCCAACGCGTTTCAGCGACAACTCGCCTTGGTCACGGGTGAGTAGTGTTAGAAAGTAAAACATTAAATAAAGTTTTCAAACCTCCTTGTGTAAACATAAAAAAAGGACAATGTGCACAAAGTAAACTCAGCGGCCATCTTAGCCTGGTAAACTACTAATAATAATGTGCCAAAGTGAAAGACATTACCATCCGAATGTCTAATTCTCGCAAAAGAACATGCTATCTCCATTGCATATTATCAACAGTATTTACATTGTGCTCCATGATCACACCAGCATAAGTCCTACATCTACTGTCCCAAGTGGGAAAATTAGACAGCTGCCATGTACAAACAATAACAAACAAAGCAACAGTGAGCGCATGTATGCATATATTACATTCTGGTGACAATGCCCCTGCCTCATTGAGACATTAACTATTGACGCACATGGGGTTCTGGTAACATTGGGAAAGTGCGAACGCTTTGCGGAGTGAAACAGTGTTTTTTCTAACGCCTTACCAAGTAACGCGACTGTCTCCGGCACGAACGCCAGCAATTGCTCTGGAGGAATCGAGCGGAGGTTTTCCAGCACACACATTTGTTTACCATCCCAGCAATAAAAGTTTGAGTTTATTTCCATTATAAGAGCATGTGGAGTTAAATATAGTTAACTCCTTGTATCACAGCCATGGAAGAAGAAATTGAATCACGCAGGAGAATGAGGGCTCAATCAATGTGTGCCAAAAGCCCAGCCCGGGAATATAAACCTCCCCATTTCTTTACAACAAAAATATTCCAAATTGGAGAAACTTACCAGGAAAGAAGTTTCCAAATGGTGGGAGGCTATTACTCTGGAGAAGTACCAAGAAGAAAAGAGGGTACCAAGGGGTCTGAGAATCTTAATAGCCCCATCTTATGAAGATCCGGATGTAGAACTGGCAGAGGAATGGGCTGAGAACCTGATGGACTGTTCCAACAGGATGTTATCAATCCTAATTAAACATGCGTGGAAGGATAGAGTAGCACTGTTGAAGGAAATAGCGGAACTTAAAGAGGAGATTACTAAAGAAGACACAACTGAGAATATGACAAAGAAATTGGAGGAAATAGCTAAAAGAATTGCCAAACATGAAGATGAAATTGTAGCCAAAAAAGAACGGAAGTTCTTGAGAGATAAGATTGACTATCAGTCAGGCCGTATCTTCACATTTAGTCGTAAATACGACAATGTCAAACGCAAGGGTATACAAGCTACCTTGGATAAGGTACAAACGGAAGGCATCTCGGAGGAGGAGGTGGTTGAAAGCGATGCTTCGGAGGACGGCAATCTATTGGCACAAACAAACCCAATCCAACCGACAAACTTTTGGGAGGAGTTTCGTGTGATGAATCAAACATCACATCAGCAAAATTGGCAAATAGATCGGGCAGAGGCCAGGGCAAAGGATTTCGAGGACGCGGCAGGGGAAGAGGCAAAGTTGGAGAAGAAGCCACCGCATCCAGCGCCAAACAAGGAGGGGCGGCAGGTGGAAAAGGCAATGTAACCCCACTGGGAGTGGAAACACGGGGCCAAAAGAAGAGAGGAAAATGAACCAAAGAAATGTGGTAAATCTCTCTTCTCGTTCTTTATCTAAAACAGAACACGATGTGTTACAATTTGGTCTTTCTTTCTGCCCAACCTCGAACTTCACTTACTCTCGTGAGCGTATTGACCTTTTTAAATTTACCCGCAAATTACGTTTGCACAAATGGAACAAACTTAAAGTAAAAAATGCGGGCAAAACTATTGAGACTACCCAGCCGGCCATGGAATCCATTTGGGAAGTTGAAGCATTGGTTGCTCTAAAGGAATTGGAATTTAATGTACCACCTGAGAGTCCCATTGCTTCTGAATCATTGGGTTTTAATCCAAGCTTGAATTGTCCTAACAACTTTAAACCCAAATCCAATTTTAACCCCATTTTGCCAACATGTGGTATTGATGTTTTTGAAACTCTTGTGATTGGTGATCTGAAAAAGTTGGCCAGAAAGAAAGACTGGTCTTGTGATAATTTGAGCAAACACGAACGTTTGGCTGTAAAAACATTGGAGGATGACCCCTCAATTGTTATCCGTCAATCGGATAAAGGAGGGAATGTTGTGATTATGGATGTCAGTAGCTATGTTGAGGAGGGTATGCGCCAACTAAACAACGTGGATTGTTATGAGGTATCATCCATTGAAAAGATCGAAAGAATGAATACTATGTACCACAACATGTTGAAAGAATGGCAGAGTGAGGGCCTGTTAGAATGGAATGAGTATTCTTTTCTGCTGAATAGAAACCCTAAAGTGGCAGTGCTATATCTTTTGCCCAAACTGCACAAGGATGCAGCCAGGCCCCCGGGCAAGCCAATTGTTTCAGCAATGGGGTCCCTCCTGGAGAACACCTCCAAATATATTGATTTTTTCCTGCGTCCTTTTGTGGAGGGGATACCCTCGTACCTGAAGGATAGCAGAGATTTTATCAATAAGATTAAGAACTGTGAATGGCAGGATAGTTATCTCCTCATTTCTCTCGATGTAGGCAGCCTGTACACCTCCATCAGGCATATGGATGGTATCGATGCCTGTCGGAGGTTTCTCAAGAAACGGTCCATCTTCTTTCGAGACCATACTGATATGATTTTGAAAATGATGTTGTTTTGTCTCGAAAATAATTTCTTCATCTTTAATGAAATTTACTTTAGACAGCGACAAGGGACTGCGATGGGAACTTGTTTTGCTCCCAGTTTTGCGAATCTATTCATGGCAAACTGGGAGCAACAGGTGGCTGAGACCAGCACATTGTATCGTAGCCATGTGAAGACCTGGCTGCGATACATTGATGATTTATTCATCATTTGGGATGGTCCTGAAATACTGGCAAAAGACTTTATCCGTGAACTAAACTGCAACGATCTCAACCTCACTTTTGATGGGAAAATCAGCAACTGTATGATGGAGTTCCTGGATTTGAAGGTTGAGGTTGAGAGGAACAAACTTGTTACCAAATTATACCGTAAGGCTACGGCAGGTAACACTTTACTTCACGCTGACAGTAGCCACCCGAAATCACTCATACGCAGTATTCCCTTTGGTGAGTTCCTCCGGGCTCGGAGGAACTGCAGCAGAGATGAGGATTTTGTAAGAGAGGGAGCTAACATGAAACAACGTTTCAGAGAAGGTGGTTACAACCCACAGGTAATTGAGGCAGCTTTTGTGAAGGCTAGCAATATCAGCCATGAATCTTTATTGGTTCCCAATATCAATAAACCTGAGGAACAGGAGGTTGTAAGGTTTATCTCCACTTACCATGCCAGCTCATGGCAGGTACATAAAAGCTTCAAAAAACACTGGAATGTGCTACTTACTGAGCAGACGCTAACTGAGGTCTTAGGCAGCAATCCAAGCATTACCTATCGGAAGGCTGATTCTCTGAAGGACAGGCTGAGTAGAAATGAGGTGAACATCACACCTAGGAAGATCAATGAGATAAAGGGCTTTTTCACTTGTATGAAGTGTAAAGCCTGTAAGTTCAGCAGCAATGTCAAATCAGTCTACTATCCTATAGAAGATAGAGAAAAACCGATTACACAACATCTCAACTGCCTCTCTGATCATGTGATATATGTGTTGGTATGTCCATGTGCCAAAAAGTATGTAGGGAGCACGATGTTCCCTGCGAAAAAGCGCATTCTTGAGCACATGAGGGCGATTGATAACAGAGACCAAAGTTCGCCAGTCGCCCGTCATTTTGAAGAAAAACACAAAGCCAATCGTAACCTATTGAAATTCTTTGCGATTGATAGAATTCCCAGCATGAAGAGGGGTGGTGACAGAATACGCAGGCTGCGTCAGTTGGAAAGTAGATACATTCTTGACCTGGATACACGTATCCCAGGTGGGCTAAATTCTGAGGAAGAACTGAAATGGTATCTGGGAGACTAAACTGTATAATGTTCTGCCTACAATGATGTATATATGTATATGATGTTGTTTGTCCTCTTGGACTCCTAGCAATGATTCTATTGTTTTTAAATCGCTTCACATTCAATTTAATTTGTTTGACACTTTATATACTATGTTGGTGGCCGTCTGTGTATGGTATCAACATTTCTGATGTGCCGTTCTTGTTTTCTCTATAGGTGACATATAATTGTGGAGTAAAGACCGGGCAGAAGATTTGACTACCCCAAGGGGTTATGTCTATAATTTCCCACTTGGGACTTAAGGACACGTCTTTGTGACATTGGTTCATTTTGATTGCGATTGATTTTGAGAACCGTGTGATTTATCACGCCTATATTATTTCCTTAAAGAACTTTGTGTGCTGACCTTCTCCCACTTGGGTATGAAGACGCACATAGCCCGATATCTGCATTGTCACCAGAATGTAATATATGCATACATGCACTCACTGTTGCTTTGTTTGTTATTGTTTGTACATGGCAGCTGTCTAATTTTCCCACTTGGGACAGTAGATGTAGGACTTATGCTGGTGTGATCATGGAGCACAATGTAAATACTGTTGATAATATGCAACGGAGATAGCATGTTCTTTTGCGAGAATTAGACATTCGGATGGTAATGTCTTTCACTTTGGCACATTATTATTAGTAGTTTACCATGCTAAGATGGCCGCTGAGTTTACTTTGTGCACATTGTCCTTTTTTTATGTTTACACGCTTGTCCTGAGCGTGTGGTGGAACGCAATACTGACAGGGTGCCTTTGACCCTGGTGTGCACCGCAGTCCGAGTGTCCCGGTTTTTCAAAGGAAGTGAACTGTGTATATTTACATATATATATATATATATATATATATATATATATATATATATATATATATATATATATATATATATATATATATATATATATATATAATATATATATATATATATATATATATATATATATATATATATATAAATATTCACTGAAAAAACCATAGGTCATCAGTGATGTCACTGACCATGTCATGAATGATGTAATATGTGACATCATTAGCAGTGGATTGCGGGTGCGCGATATATAGTTATTGCAACTAACTATATATGTGAATTTCTATGGTTTTGTGCGAGTAAATTAAGGTTTTGTAAATGCTAATTCCTAACTATATATGGTCTATAACCTATGGTTTTTTCAGTGAATTTCAATGGTTTTTTAATAGCAAATATGAAAAGCTTTAAAATGTCAAGTACGTGGTAGATAAAAACATTTTCGTGTCTATGCACGCTGATGTGCTTTGAACGCTGCCCCCCCCCTTTTTTTCTTTTAGGAGTATTCTCTCTTTGCAGATAGTGAAGGGTAGGTAACGCAGGCCTTTGCCCCCGTTGTAATCCGTCGTGCCTGCTTCTCTCTCCATTTGCTTGATTGTTATCCAAGCATTTACTGTTTTAGAATTGGATCTCTTTGCTTCATTCTCTAATAACAAACAAGCACAGAGTCGCAATACTCTGTTTAGTCTTTGCAGATAGTGAAAAATCATTTTAAAAAAACAAAAGGAATCGATCAAAATCAGTAGGCCACTAATGGGATCTCTTTTTGACCTCGCTAAAATAGAAACATTAGGAACAACCCCTCATGAGAAATACGAAACTAGTGAGATGAACTGAGCTCAACGCCATGATGACTGCAAGACAGCTCGGCTCCGACACCCACCCCGCCCAAATTCTATAAGTTCCGGTGGAGCCCCAACGTGAACAGGTAGAGAAGAACTTGCCCTCCCCTCTTTGACTGAAGGTTCTTGTAGCCTGTCCCTTCTGTTGTCATTTAACAGAACTTTTTGGACTACTGAAAGGGGTTGTGTTCCGACCGCTGGTTGGTGGAGACATTTTGACTATATTCTGGACCTGTGTTGTCGCGTAATGCGTCATATGACGCGCCGTGTTAGCGCACCCGGAAGTACTCCGGTGCGCAAGGCGCAGCTTCCCGGAAGCGATCCAGAGCGCGGCGCGCAGCGCGTAACATAAGCATAACAGGTCATGTGACTTGTTAATAAAACTTTTCATTGGTTCATTTTACTTTTGTTATTCTAATGATGAAAGGCTTGGCCATAATAACGCTTTTCATTGCTTTCGAACATTTTTTTTTCTTAAACATATATGTTATAATGTTCCAGGCTAATGTATTTTCCCGGGAAATTTACAACTGTCCTGCAAGTAAAATATTCCTATTTCGAGAAAAAGGGCGTTTCTTCGTCCCATGAGGGAGCCGTTGAGCAAAAGAGGCTCGGCCTGCTGTCTTAGTCGCCGATAGGCCTGAATATCAGATTCTTATCGATCACTTTATGTTGCAGGAGTAGAAAACACAACAGCCCTTGACCATTTATCTTTACTGCGTTCCTGCATATTATACCTTTTAACCGTCATGTAATTGGACTGCTTTATTTCACTTGCCTTTTACTGATTCGAAAACAGTGGCTATTATTCAAAACTTTTCCAATGTAAGTACTACTACCATGTTTTGTTTTAAAAACCTTTATTGTGAAAATGTCAGTATACAAATACGGGCCTATAACCACGTGGGCCGGCCACGGAGCAAACTGGAATCGTATATGATAGGGGGACATTTACTCTGTAGAATAACGTAACAGGCAACCCATTAGGTTGCAAGAACTAAGGTGTCTAACATTTGCGGAATCAGTGGACGTACATTTTATAATTAAAGTACGACAGGGCCAGTTACAATAAAATTATCTAGATATACATTTGCGGGCAAGTACCATGGGTGACGTTAAATCGAACTTTCAATAGTACAGTAATCAAAAACACATCAGAACTTAATATCAATAGGGATGTCCAAATGTTCAATCAGTACTCGTCCCCGCCCGCCATGTGCTTCAAAACTGCATACGTATCTCGTGATATCAAGGTTGGGCAACCAGTACACAACAAGGAGTTACGAGTCCCATTTATACCGGCGCCATTTTGGGCAAGGCCAGACAGGTCCAGGATATAGTCAAAATGTCTCCACCAACCAGCGACTATGATGATGTTCATAAGCTCTATTGATTAGAATAACACTCCTCTCTCTACATGAAATTAATTTGCCGCAGGTTAAACATGTCATTTTCATTTGTCCAAAGTTCTTCTGAAGATTTAGAACCGTTTCCCTTGCCTCTGAATCTGTCACTGCCACTTCAATGGTGGATGTACTGGCAGGTCGGGGATTATCCACCAAATCAAACTGCAGATGAGATGCCTTCACCTGGAGAGGCGGAAGAGGTCCGTTTACGCCGCCTCTCCCCCTCCCCCGGGCACCCCACGCCGTCTTTCGGCGCAGCATTGTAGGATGGCCACACCAGTGCGGCAACTTGCTGGACACCACCTCGTGCCATCCGGATCTCGGCGCGTTCGAGTCACTGTACCGCAAGAGCAGGAGAAACTCAGCTGGACACGCCGTCTTTCGGCGCAGCATTGTAGGATGGCCACACCAGTGCGGCAACTTGCTGGACACCACCTCGGTGCCATCCGGATCTCGGCGCGTTCGAGTCACTGTACCGCAAGAGCGGGAGAAACTCAGCTGGACACGCCGTCTTTCGGCGCAACATTGTAGGATGGCCACACCAGTGCGGCAACTTGCTGGACACCACCTCGGTGCCATCCGGATCTCGGCGCGTTGTGCTGCCTTCGGCGTACTGTAGCAGCAAGAGTGACCGCAACTCAGCTGGACACGCCGTCTTTCGGCGCAGCATTGTAGGATGGCCACACCAGTGCGGCAACTTGCTGGACACCACCTCAGTGCCATCCGGATCTCGGCGCGTTCGAGTCACTGTACCGCAAGAGCGGGAGAAACTCAGCTGGACACGCCGTCTTTCGGCGCAGCACTGTAGGATGGCCACACCAGTGCGGCAACTTGCTGGTCACCACCTCGGTGCCATCCGGATCTCGGCGCGTTGTGCTGCCTTCGGCCTACTGTAGCAGCAAGTGCGGGCGCAACTCGGCTGGACGGCGTGTGAAACGCTAAGGGGCGCCGCACTGCAGATGAGGTGCCTCCACCTGGGGAGGCGGAAGAGGGCCGTTCGCGCCGCCTCCCCCCGGGCACCCCACGCCATCTTTCGGCGCAGCATTGTAGGATGGCCACACCAGTGCAACTTGCTGGACACCAACTCGGTGCCATCCGGATCTCGGCGCGTTGTGCTGCCTTCGGCCTATTCGCACATCGGTCCGCTACTGACGCCGCCTCATGGGCCAACGGATTTTGTACGCTTTTTATAGCCCAAAGCCGCATAACAGGTCATGTGACTTGTTTATAAAACTTTTCATTGGTTCATTTTACTTTTGGTTTCCTAATGATGGAAGGCTTGATCATATGACCTAAAAATAACACTTTTCATTGGATTAAAAGATTTTTTCTTCCCAAACGATGAAAGACCCACCTTTTATTTTCTCACTCGGCAATCAAAAAAGGTTCTGTCACAGATATATCTGTTTTTTTAAACGTTAATTTCTCAAAATCCACTGGAGCACATATATTGAGACCCAGCAAAGGCACATCGGGCTAACAGTCCCTACAATTTTGCCAAGTTTCGTGCAAATCCATTCAGCCGTTCGAGCTAAAAGTGAGGCCAAACGCCCTATGGAAAAATGAATGGGAAAAACGTGTTTTGGGACCCCCCTTTTTTCTCGGCCCCCCCTTGACGAAACCCCCCCAAATTTTCAGGGGCTGCTCAGAAACAAAATGTGCCATTTTCCTGAAACTTTCAGCCGATTCTGTCCACAAACGCCAAAGTTATTAGACATAGAATTTTCAAAAGTTACATAGAGAAAAAATCCTAACTATATATACCTACTGGCGACCGCCAGTAGGTAATATATATAAATATATCAAGACCTTTTGTTTTAGTTAGAATTATATGTAAACTAAGCTTACTGAAAGGTGCTTTAAGCCAGTCCGCTTCTTCCACTGTTCTGTTGTTGTGACGTTCACATTTTTCTCCCGCCTACCCTAACATGCAACATAGGGCAATAGGTTAGGCCATTTCAGCTACTGACTAACTCAACTACAGTGACAGCATTCTGCTCTTACACAAGGTGCACATCCGCACACTTCCCTTCATTGCCAGGGACTACTATGTCAATGTATATGTGTTTTGAGACCAAAATGGTTTTATTTATACAGCACTTTTTTTTATATTGATGAGGGCCCAGCATGTCCCCAACAAGAAGGTTTTACATAAACCATGGCAAAAAATAAGTGTGAGAAATTGGTTTAAAAGTTGAGAAAAGTGAGAACCCCACTCAAATAATTAACACAATCCTCGTAAGGGTGAACCACAAATGACACAAAATAAACCTGTGCTTAACCCTCTGGTAGCGTAGCACAAAAACAGTCAGGCTGAACATAGAGGCAACATGTAAAAGTATTTATGCAGCACTCAGACGGTAGTAATGTGAAAACACAGCATAAGAAAAATCCCAAACCAATTTAGAAAAAGAGAGTCAATTTTAAGAAATAAAATGAAAAGACAGAAACAAAAGCCAATAGAAGTCCTGTTCTTGCAGTTTTGAAGTAGGAGGAGTACACTCTGACACCAGCCAAGGGTCCAGAACCTGGGAAGCGACCTCTCAGGTTCAGGACTTACTTCAGCAGAGACCAGCAGCAGGGTTCAGGCAGATACTGTGGGTGCTGGTTAGCTGGGCAATTGCAGGGATACCACTGGAAGCTTGTTGTGTCCATGTAGCTCAAACTGGAGGTCAGCCAACTGACCCTTGGAGTCACTCTGGATAGCCTGGCTTCAGGGCAAACAGGTACAGTGTTCCTTCTTCAGATACTAGGGCAGTCCTGCTTCTGAATCTCCACAGGTTCAGGAGTCTTCTGATCAGAGGTTCTGAGGGTGCCGCATTTATATCCAGTGCCAGCTTGCAGGTGGATGATGTCTTCTTTGTCTAATCTTTCCGCTTTCCTAAGTTTTACTCCAATCTGTATATGGGGGACAAAGCAGGCCTGGCTGTGAGCTTCATTTGCCAGTGACAGAGCATGCAGTTTCAAAAATCAGGAAGGGAGTGGGTACAACCCTCCCACTACCCTTGGAAATTCAGGAAGGGCTGAGTACAACCCATCAAATGAAGAGCACCCTTCCCCACACCCAAGGTCCTTTTGTCCCCAGTCTGTAAGGAATACATGTCACACTACAAGACAGCCAATAGGAGGCATATAATCATGGCTAGTGGCAGAAAGTCACATTTGGTTAGCCGGAAAATGCCAGCATGCTAAATGTGGCATTTTCAGATAAGTGACTTTAAATCCAACTTTATGACTAAAGAGAATTTTGACTAATAATTCAAATGAATCCAAGAAGTATTTCTCTATCTGCTCCCAAATGTATTAAGCTGAATAAGGCAGCTCATTGTTAGTCTAATGGAGAGGAAGTCTTGCTACAGTGAAAAATGACTTTGGGAAATTTTCACTGCCACGTCATGGAAACCTTAAGTATACATGCTTTACGTTTTAAATACCATGCACTCTGCCCTATGAGCCTATCGGGCCTACCTTAGGGATTACTTATAAGTGTTAAAAGGAAGGTTTAGGCCTGGCAAAAGTTTTCTTTTGCCAGACTGAAATGGCAGTTTTTTTAAAGGCTGCAGCGACAGTCCCAAGACAAGGTTTCCGGTACTAGTAGCATTTATTTTTCTAGGCCCTATGTACACATAGTGACATATACCAGGGTCTTAAAGTAATAATGTGCCAATCAGGTAAATGGCAGTTTTACCATGTTTAAAAGAGAGCACACACACTTTAACAGTGGTTGGTTGGGGTAAAGTGCACAGACCTCTAATGCCAACAACTGATTCAACTACAGAAGGCAAAAATTGGGGGGATTCCATCCATAGGAGGTCATTTCCAACAACAAAAATTACCAAAGAACTGGCTGCTAATGCCAGACCTACTGCCGCCTTTGTCAACGTTTGTTTTTCCCTTGCTTTGTATCTTCTTTTTCGAACCTTTAAAGTTTTTCCGCTCCCTACTTCAGAGGAGCCCTGGTTGCAAAGATATGTGTTGGGAATTGGCTAAAAGCTGCTGCAGAGTGTGTGTGCAGCTTAAAGTGCTTGTAAGGATTTGGGTGCATCATATGATATGGCTGTGGGGGATTGACGTGGAATACACCTGCAAAAACTGTCTTGGGTCCAGTCATGCTCGTTTCCAAACCTTAAGCTCAACCTTGCGAAGCTTAGTGTAAGCATTTAACAGCAACAAACAACGAAATTAGAAAGTCACAAAACATTAAAGAAATAGGACACCAATTTATAAAAAGAGATTATATTTGTATTCATTTTTAGAGGCCTTGATGAGTGCACCATCAATCATTCCATTCTTCAATGATGTATCCCTAAATCCCTTCTCCTGACTGCTGATTTGAAGAAAGCGTGTTTCTTTCTACACCACACCCCGACACCTACCACTATTTCTTACTGCAGCCTTCCTGTCCCCTTCTCTTCATAACACCCAATTGACACTTCCAGATATACATCGGCATGTGCATTTTATTTGCATCAGTATGTGTTCCTCGGTGTGTGGTGCCCAAACAGCGCACTAAGGTATTCAGAATGTATGTGTTTTAATGCACCTTTTAAATGACATGAATGTATATACATTCTCAAGCTGAGATTCGTATTGTACTGTAGTGATGCTGTAAATCGCAGGGTTCACATAAAGTGTTTAAAGAGTTGTACATAATAATCCTCACAGTGTGCATGCATAGAGCAAACAGCGGATGGCAAATAATTGTTAATTGTTTTCGTTCGGTGAGTTAGTTCTACAAATAGAGGTTGCTTATAAAGCATATCGAGCAATCATGCTGGTATAGGTTGGTGGTGACTCAAACAAGCAGCAAAATTAGATGCTATTGTGTACATTCTGAATGGGACTTTTGTTACCACTCTTGCTCCAGGCCTTGTCTATCAAGAAGCTGTTAAAATCAGTTAATATTCAAAATCTTCACCGCCTTATCAACAGGGCGGACAGGCCTTTTAATCGACCGGTCATTTCCCCAGTGGGCCGGAGCCCATGGAGGCTGCATTTGAAAGCCCAGGTCCATTACTAGTGCCTCTGTTACTTCCCCTAATGCTCCAGGCCAACTGTAGCAGACACAGGGAGGCTTGAAGAGAGAAAGAGAGCGAAGGAGGGGAAAGGTAGAGCGAAAGGGATCAGAGAAGAGAGAGATCAAAGGAGAAAGTGAAAATGGATGGGTGGAAAGAGGGAGATTGCGTGAGGGCTGATTTGAGCATCTCTGCCAGGGCTCCTTTTGGTTTCCCGGTCTGGTCCTATCAACAATGGGGCTTGTGCTTTTTTACTGGAGTTGCTTATATAGGCCCTTATTACGAGTGGCCACTTAATTCAAATGAGGCCAGGAACAGGGGTTATGGTCAGTGCTGGAATTATAAACCCTGCCGCAACACCACTGGTCTGGTGCATTTTTTATTTATTTATTGAGTTTCATATAGCGCAAACTTGACTCAAAGGCATCGGGGCACTTCACAGAATTTGTATGGTAGCAATTAAGTTGTTTACATATTGGAGTAGGCATAAATACATTTTACTTGGAGGCTCCATCTGCTATCATGTCCGTGGTTAAATACCGAGTAGGGAAGGAGGAATAACTAGAGGAATCAGGATCACAATTATCACTCTCACCAGAATCCCTCATTTCTCGTAAAACCCCAATGGTCCCACCTGTTATTGGCTGGTACTCTCCCTAGTGTTACTGTACCCCTGGTATTAGTAACTCCAACTATATACTAGGGCCATCATTGGGGTACCCAGATGGAGCCATTTAGTGTTGAATACCTGTGCAGAAGAGATAAACTGGTAAAACAACAGGCCCTTTTATGAGAGCCTGCACTGGACAAACATCTGGGATTGATGATCCAGTTATTGTCAGAATTCTGTCTGATTTTAAATTAAACAGTGTCAGGCTGTTTCTCTACCATTGCGATCTCCCTGTCATGTGGCCCCAAAAGATAAAGGAATTGCTTGGATGGCGGGTATTAGTCATTTTTAATCTATATTGAATTAATAAAAAACTGTTGCTCGACTCATCTCTAAATTACACAAACAGCGCCACCATGTGCACAGCTGTCATAATTGCTGGTGTTGATAAATAACTGCCAGTGTCTAGCACTGAAAATCACCGGCCCAAATTAAGCATTGCCATTCAATGCATGCAAACAGCATTTGTGATAGCTTGTGTTGGCTCTTCAAAGCCAGACATATCATATGTACCAGTGCTTGTTTGGTATGAAGTCAGAAAAGTGCCTGCATGCTGTCCTCACCAAAAACAAATCTTATCGGTGTGGTTTCCCTACATCAGCTCCATTCAACTGTTGTGGTCATATGAGGATTCAATCAATTCCAGATAAGCAGAGTCAGCCCTCAAGGCTTTCACTTTGCACATGATCGACTGTCCTTGCCACTCATTATTTTCTTTTTGAAACTCATTTAAGTTTGTTCTCAGATGGGTTCCTTCTTTAAATAGAATCCCTTCACTTAAAATGAAGCCTGAACATGCTCTTCTTTTGCTCTACTCACTGAAATCCGTGTCCAGCCATACATAACACAGAAATTGCTGAGCCTGGGCGGCAGTGTGTGTGTTATCTGGAAAGCCATTCACTTCAATTTAGAATTACTTACAGGTCTAAAAAGTCACCTCTATAGCATCAGAGTGAAACTCTTGAAGCGCTTTGCCAGAGGCTCTTGTGTGTATTTTTCTATACATGAAAATAAAAACAAATTGGTGTGGGTTCTGAAAATGAAGTAGGGGAAAATTGTTATAACTTAATATCATAGCCGAAATTTTGAGGACAAAATAATCAATACGTAGACAAATACAGATTTTCTATAGCTAACTCTACATATTTATCACCATAGTACATAAAGGTAGAGTTAAGAATAATCAATCTATTCTTGCCTATACACAATTAGCTTTCCATGTTTAGATCTTCTATATTTTGTTTACTATGGTAGGGCCCGATTCACAGAACTAACTTAAGACAAATTCCTAAATCTACTATCATTTTGGTATTCACAGAAGGAACTTACTCATTTTGGTATTCACAGAAGGCACTTAATCATTTTGGTATTCACAGAAGGCACTTACTCATCAATGAGTAAGTGCCTTCTGTGAATACCAAAATACCAAAAGGCAAATGGATGCTTGTAGTAGTGAATTAATAATAGCTATAGACTGGGGCCATGGCTTGTTCAAAGGGACAGTAGCCTCTTTGTTACTACTTAACAATGGGGCTGTGCTAAACCAAGGGTGAGTGTGTGATTTCATTTCTCCTCCTCCACTTCAAATTAATCTACAGCACTTGGCCTATGCCAGATACATCTGCACTCCTCCTGAACTGGATTTTCATGCGCCCCAACCCCTACACTACAGGGTATCTACACTATTTGCACTTTCAGGCAGAGGGGGAGCGGATAGTGAGGCCCAGGTCTCAAGCACTGTCTGCAAGTTTTGAAAATACAAACCCACGCAGACAGAGTAAAAAATGAAGCAGTTTTAATTTTCAACGAACCAACTGGAACCCATGATCAACCAAATATTATTGACAATTCTTTGAAAGGGTATACGATTCTACACGTCATAGTTATACCATTTCTTTTAACTGCCCCTTTGGATTTTGATTTTATTTTGTTTAGTTTCAATGTGTGAGAAACAGAAGACGATTCACGTTTATTTTGCTTGAAAACCCCACCTGTTACCAGCGAGATCTTCGATGTTGTTAATGGTAATATTTTGGCTTTCAGTGCTCTCTTACGTTGGAGCCAGAGAGTCCTTTGCCGGGCCCCGGGGGAAGAAGCACAGTCGCAGACTAGTCTTCCCCCGGGGTCTTTCGTGCAGGGGATAGGACAGGCAGGGGAAGGGGAGGAGTTAGGTGGGGGGATATTAAGGCACAGGGGAGGAAGGGAACTTCCTCTTCCTGTTGCCTGGCACCATCGGGAGGGTGAAGAAAAGGGAGTGTAGCGTAGTTAGTTTGGGAGCACGTAATTAGAGTTTCTTAGTTAAGTGCAGGGGCCTGTGGTAGTGGTGGTGATGTCGTGGGCTGTCTGTCGGCAGTCAAAGTTCCCATACGCTTGAAGCGTGCAATTTGGCGGCATGTCGGGCGTCTCGCCCGAGGAGGTTTGGGCGGCTCTGTTGTTGCTGGCCCGCGCGGGCCGAGAGGACCTGCTTCAGCCAGGTGTGTCGGGGCAGGCATGAATGGGGTCCACAAGGGCCAGGCGCGCGGCCTCGGCCGGGGTCGCGGAGGTGGTCCTGGCCTGCCAGGATGACTCCCTGCCGGGTCACGAGCAGGAAGCAGGGCGGAGGGGGGGCGGAGCAGGCTGAGACTCGGCGCGTTGCGGGAAGCGCAAGAGCCTGCCCCCGCGAGCCTTTCCCCCTCTGCATTTCCTTCCTGGGGCTGCAATTTGGGGGTGGTGACCTCCCCCTCACGCGGCCGGTGGATGCTCCACAACCTGGGGTAGTGGAGGGGATGGCTGGGCCCTGTGACTTGTCTGTTGGGGGTGGGGGGGAGGGTGCAGGCCGGGAGGTACTGTTGTCTGTGAGTGGGGGGACATCTGTGGTCCCGGCTGCTGAGCTCCCAGGCGAGGCAGGCACTGAGGAGGCAGGAGTGGATCAGGGGGCTGACTGCCCCATTGATCTATCCACTAGTTCTAGGGCGAACACACCTGCCCCGGTGGGGCGGGAGGTGGTAGTACAGCCGGGGGGTCTGGGCGAGCCAGTCTCGTCTGGGGCCTTGGGCTTGGGGGGGGGGTGGCCCCTGGGTCTTGGGCAAGGTGTTTTTTTGCCGCCGGGTGGGGGTTTTCAGGGCTACTGCCCGCCCCCGCCCCTCCAGATTTGGGGGGCCATGTCATGGGAGGATAGGGCCCGGGAGCAGAGGATCATGGAGCAGATCCAGGAGGCAAGGTGGGCCGAGCAGACCATGGCCCGGGTGGGTGCAGTGTGGGGGGATGACTTAGAGGGGCCGCCTACCCCGACCTCTGAGGAGGAAAGGGCGGCAGAGCTGGAGGAGGCGCAGAGGCGCGAGAAAAAAGGAAGGCGACCGTTGAGGACCCTAAGAGCAGGATGGGAGGGGTGGGGACGGCCAGGACGGCTTTGAGGCCCGATGGTGCTGGGGCCCTCTCAGGCTGGAGCGACCTGAAAGGTGGGCGGGGAACCAAGCCGGCGGCTATCGGCAGAGCCCGGGGGTGCCTAGCGGGGCGCAAGACGGCCCTGAGATGCAGGTCTGAAGCAGCAGGACAGTCCGCGGCGGCACTTCTTCCACCGAGGGCTCAGGCACTAGCATCGAGGGTGTCGAATGTGGCACGTGAGACGGTTGGTGTGCAGAAAGGTGTGAAGAGAGCGGTGAGGTATGTGTCGAGTGTGCCTGTGGAAGTGGAGCCGGTGCTGGAATTGGACTACGACGATGAGAGTGAGGAGCTTGAGGAGGGGGAGGTGCGGGATGACTCAGCCGGCCTGCGGGGCGTGGTGGACAACGGCAACTTTGTTGTTTTGCAGGCCCCAACGAAGGCGGCGGGCAAGGACAAGGCTGTGGCGGTGAAGACTTCAACCCCCAGAGGATGGCCCCGGGAGCGGCTCCCCATGGTCACAGGTGAGGGGTCTTGGTGGGTCGCTTGGGATGACGACTCGAATTCTTGATTTATGCCAGTATTTATTGTGAGAGGTATTTGGATCGGGCTATCGCGTTGTTTAAGTACATGGACATCATTCGCAAGGCCCAGATGCAGTTTGGGGGTTTTGCCTGGTTGAGTTATGATGAGGAATCCAGGGCAAGAGTTAGTGCAGATCCGGAGAAGAATTGGGGGGAGGTGGACCAGGAATTCTGGGTGCAGTGGATGGCGTCCACGCACTCTACTGCATCCACACACACGGCCAGCGGTTTGCAGGTAATGTATCGGTCCTTTCCGCCGTGTCCCGCCCACGGCGGGGCGGGGGGAAGTGCAGTGCTTAATACCCTCATCTCTGGGCAGCCCAACAAATCAGGGGGATATTTGACGGGGGCCTGTTGGAGCTACAACAGGGGGTACGCCTCGGGATACCCCTGTAAGTTTAAACATGAGTGCTCCAAGTGCGGCAGAAAACACGCCCTCACTCAATGCCTTACACTTGTCACCCCCTCAGAGCAATGGCAGAACGCCAAAGGGTGGGGCCACCCTGGACAGAAGGGCGCCTACACTGGTTTGGGTGGAGGCGTTGGCCCCGTGGCTCTCCTGTTACCCGGATCAGGAGGCGGTGTCCCGGCTTTTCTAGGGTTTCGCGGAGGGCTTTCGGGTAGGTTACCAAGGTCCCAGGATGCGGCGGTGGGCGGACAATTTGGGTCAGCAAAGGAATTGCCAGGAGTGGTGTCCCACAAGCTGTTGAAGGAGGTTGAGGAAGGAAGGGTAGCCGGCCCGTTTACTGATTGGCCTTTGGCAGATCTGATCATTTCTCCACTGGGGTTTGTGCCGAAAAAGGAGGAAGGGGAGTCTCGGATGATTCACCACCTCTCGTGGCCGGAGGGCCAGTCAGTGATCGACTTTATTGCAGAGGAGGATTCGAGGGTGCTCTATGCTTCCGTGGATGACGCGATCCGTTGGTGAGGGTGTGCGGACGGGGGGCTGAATTGGCGAAATGCGACATCAAGTCGGCTTTCCGTCTGCTGCCTATACATCCGGCGGATTTCTCGCTCCTGGGTATGCAGTTTGGGGGGCCATCTACATGGACAAGGTTTTGCCCATGGGGTGCGCAATCTCTTGTGCCTTGTTTGAACTCTTCAGTACTTTTCTGCAGTGGGCAATGGTGAGAATTAGTGGGTGCCGCGAGGTCACTCACTATTTAGATGATTTCCTCTTCCTGGGGAGGGCGGATTCGGGTGATTGCGGCAGGGCCCTGTCGCGGTTCCAGGAGATGGCCTTCCATTTCGCTGTTCCTTTGGCGCCAGAGAAAACGGCTGGTCCCAGCTGTCGCCTGACGTTTCTGGGGATTGAGTTGGACTCTGTGCAGTGGCTGGCGTGCCTTCTGGGGGCCAAGGTGACTGAAATTCTGTCATGCCTACAGTGGGCGGTCGAAGAGAAACAAACCCCTTTGAGAGCGGTGCAGAAACTACTGGGTTTCCTGAACTTTGCGTGTAGAGTGGTAAGAGCGGCGGACATTCTGCAGGCGGCTCGTCATGGCCATGTCGGGGGCGGTGCTTCCACACCACAGAGTCAGGATTTCCATGGGGGTGCGGGCTGATTTGAGGACTTGGATTACATTCTTGACTGATTTCAACGGAGTGTCCCTGGATTTTTATGAGGACAGGGCGGTTTGGCAATGTCAAATTTTCTCTGATGCAGCTGGGCCAGCGGGGTTGGCATCTTCTGGGACGGGAGGTGGTGCGCTGAGAGTTGGTCTGCTCACTGGCTAAAACAGGGGAGGAGCATTGCTTTCCTGGAATTCTTTCCTTTGCTGGAGGCGCTGGAGATTTGGGGGAGTGAGTTTCAGAATAGATCAGTGCTCTTCAACATTGACAACATGATGGTGGTGGAACTGGTGAATCGCCAGAGAGCCAGGGACCTGAGGGTGCTGCGATTGTTGCGGAGATTCATGATGGCTTGTCTGCGGCTGAATGTGGTGTTTCGAGCGAAGCATGTCCCTAGGGCGAATAATGACATTGTGGATGCTTTGTCTCGTTCGCAGTGGGAGCAGTTCCGGCAACTGGCACCGGGAGCGGACATGTGCAAGACCGAGCTGCCGGACGGCATCTGGGCCTTGGGGGAGTGAGGATGATTGGCCTGGTGGAACGTTCAGTTGCAGATACCACGAGGAAGACGTATCGGCTGGCATGGTCAGAGTTTGGTGCATTCATGGGTTGGAATCAGGATTCAAGTATGGTTGGCTGGTCCGCAGTGGAACAGGGTGTGAGACATTTTGTGCTGTGTTGCATTGATAAGGGTTTGACTTCGGCTACGATTTCTGGTAAACTGGCAGGGATCTCTTTTTATTGTACTTTGTTTCTGGGGTTAGATCCGGCGAAAGATGTGATTGTGAGCCGGATGGGGTTGGGAATGTAAGGGAGGGGGGGGGTCGACTGCGAGAGGCAGTTACATTTGAGCTGTTGGTTCGGCTGGTTTAGGTGTTGCTGACATGTTGCTATGATCTTTTTGAAGTGAGGATTTTCCGTTTGTGTATGGTGTGGATGTTTTTTGGAGCGTTTTGGGTGTCTGAATTGTTGGGTACGAGGACGACGGCTGGTAGGGTGTTTGAGGAGATTCGTGTGGATGGGGGGCGCCTGGGGATTTGGTTGGGGTGCTCGAAGACTGATCAGATGGGTAGGGGGAAGTGGGTGTGGCTGAAAGAAGCCGATGGTGGGGCAGTGTGCCTGGTGGTAGAGTGGAGGGCCTTCCTGGGGGCTACGCGTGGGACGCAAGGTGAAATTTTCTGACATGCATCGGGTGCACGAGTGACTGCTAGACAGTTGTTGGCGGTGTTGCTCATGGCTTTGCGGAGGCTAGGTTTGGATGCTTCTGGTTTTGGGACCCACTCCTTTCGTATCGGGGCTGCGACAGCTGCGGCCCGCCTGGGGTGGTCCTGGGACAGGATTAGGCAGATTGGAAGATGGAAGTCGCGCTGTTGCGAGCGGTATGTGAGGAAGTGAGGCGGTCATAGGTAGTTGGTTGGCTGGGACGAGGTTTGGTGTTTTTGTGCTAACATCTTTTTCTTTCGTAGGTTGCGTGGGTGGACCAGGGTCAAAGACGGTGACCTGGATTGTGGGGCACACCTTTGTGCACTGGGCATCTAAATACGCAGAACAGCAGGTGTACGGCCGTAACCTGGGACTGAAAAAACATTTACATGAGGTACAATGGTGGGGAAAAGGAGGCATGCGATGGGGGGCACTACTGCCCTGGCTCGCTAAAATGGTCCCGCAACGAGGATGCCCGGACCTGTTGATTATTCATCTGGGAGAGAACGATCTGGTGCAGCTGACAGGTTTGCAGGGACTTGCATTGCCTGGACGGAGTTTGTGCCTAGGAGAGTATGGAGGGGGGCAATGAAGCACGGGGCAATTGAGAAAGCACGGAGGAAACTCAACAGGGCAATGAGACTTTTTTGCAGTGACAAAGACATTAAAGTGATCTCGCACGGAGGAATTTGACTGGAGGAACCTTTAGTTTTCAGGGACGACGGAGTGCACCTGTCTCGGTTGGGGAATGCGTATTGTATGATGGAGATGAGAGATGTGGTGAGCAAGTTGTGGAATGAGGTGATCTGGTGTTGCAGGGAGTGAGTGCGGATGGGTGCAGTGTGTGTGGGGGACTGCAGACTGCAGACTGCAGACCCGTGGGGGGGGGTGGGGCAGGGAACCGCCCTACAGGGGGTTCCCTGGTTGGCAGTACTTTGAAGGGAGAGGGGTGGTCAAGAGCGGGCACACCCACCCCTTGGGGGGGTAGTTCGAATGGCAGACAGAGGCATGACTGGAAGGACACAAGGTTTGGGCAGGATGACAGGTGATTGGTGAATATGGATGAGGTATGGTATGGGGCATGGAGTGGTTGTGATGAGGTGGAACGGGTGAAGCGTGTGAGAAGTGAAGTGTTGAGTTGGGGTTTGAAGTTATTTATTTGTTGTTGTTTATTGTTATGTAAGATTACGCAGCCTGGTCTAATAAATGGCCTTTTACGCTTAAACACTCCGTGGTCTGTTTATTGCGTGAATCCCCACCCAAATATTCATTGTTTCTCACTATGCCCCGCCCCGCCCCTGTCTCCTCCTGCCTCTTTTTTGCTCCCTTCTATGGATTGTCCTTTCTTTCTCTCGCTCCTCTAATTTCTTGTTTGAACATTCCCAATCAAAACTCTGGTATGTAAACACACACAAACCGGGTGTAAGCATCTATTTTAGATACCTTTTGGTGATTGGTGCGTGGTTTGCCCCTTCACATCTCAGAGGGGGTGAGAGATGAAGGTGACAGGGCCTTGAGAGCTGCCAGCGATTTGCAGGACATTACCCTCGCCGAAAAGTACGGCGCATTCTTGTGGGATTGTGAGGTCGCCATGGGACGTCCTTGTCACTTCCACAATATCACCTTATGGTCTCTCTTTCTCTGTGCCCTGATTCATATGGCACCCAGTGAAATCCCTGTGACCATTTTTGGGATTGGCATCGTTTCCAAGCCCCACTGCCCAGTAATTGGTTCCGGGCAGAAATGACACAGTTAGCTAATTTTGCACACACCTTCAGTCAGGTTTTGTTGATTAACAGTCGCACTTCATTAGAAGCCCAGCATCAGTCAGGACTTTTTGAGGCTCCTCGCATTTCAAGTGAAGGTGAAGAAACAATCTGTAATGATTATCTTAAGTCTATACAGGCACAGGACTTCCCCGGCTTTTTCCAATTCTACCATCTGTTCGTGTTTTTTCTAGACTGTTTTGAGAAATCCATGTGGATGAGGTAATCCCATCCGGATTCATCCATCCTGTTCTCTAATTAAAAGAAACTACAGGCACAAACTGAGACGTTAGGAAATCAGGTAGTGCTCATGGATGTTTTTTCCTGCACTTCATATCTGGCTTTCCTTTTTGTGTTCCTATTTAACATTACCCTTCTTGTGAACCATACAAGGTTACAAGAGATATGTTGATCTG
Source organism: Lissotriton vulgaris (assembly GCF_964263255.1). Lineage (NCBI taxonomy): Eukaryota > Metazoa > Chordata > Amphibia > Caudata > Salamandridae > Lissotriton > Lissotriton vulgaris. The sequence continues at coordinate 821,490,360 of NC_141694.1, read as the reverse complement.
ACCCTCAATTAACTAGTGAGCCACCTTCCACCAGGCATGTCATGACTCAGTATAACACCCCTCCTTTCCCTCATGATTAGGTATACACCCCTCATCTCCAGTAACTTGCTGTTGCACGAGCCATTAGATGTTCAAAGATCATGCTGGAAAACAGATATATATGTTGTATAGACTGGCTTCTGGTGCCCATTGCATCTGATGCCACACAAGCCTTCCCAGTGTTTGCTATCATAATGCTGCCCAGAAAAACAGAAGCACGCTGCAGATGCAAGCATGCTTTCCTGAATCAGACTGCATGACCCAATGTGTAGTGATTGTAGAGCTATTCTATCCCTGAGGGCATAACACCCAGGATAATAGGCTACATGGCTAAACACTTATAAGGTCCCAAAGGCATGCTGCAGCATTCATATGCACTTATGTGGCCAACATTTCAGCCAGAGTCTTCCACATACACACATTCGTTAGTACTGGGAAACACTACACAATGTGACAGTAAGCGCATGAGCCAATTGGCCGCAGAATAGCAGCTGCGCAAGACAACCTCCTCATTGTGTGCCAGGTTGCACGCATGCATCACTATCTGCATTGTCACTTGAAAGTGCAAGGAACAAAGTGGGCTGGCTTTGTTCCATGTAGAATAGCTATGCATGCAGGATGCATTAATGGAACACTGTGTGCTGAATACTGCAGTGGGATGGTGCACCACAAACCGCTGCGCATCGGACGACTCGCAGCGAACAGACAAATGTTGATAGCTTCTCAGCACGATAGGTGCTGCAACAGCCTGAGGATGCAGTCAGAAGGTGTACTGTCAGCAGCTGTACTTTAGGGGCAGCACAGCCAGGATCCTTCCCTGTAGGAGCATATGCACACAAAGGTTTCCTTTTGACATGGGGGACCCTTGTGAAGTTTGGGGAGTAAATAAGCGAGTCACAATGTTACAGGGGATATTATTCTGCAGAGGTAGCCTAATGGGGCTGTTGAAACTCATCGCTACTGAAGACACTGCTAGAGTCTAATAAAGATTTATTTTCACAGTAAATAATACATCACACAGGTTTCCCAGGCAGGTTTCAATTTCCAGACACATAGCACATGAGCCCAACGCATTCCTAGTCCACTCCTCAAAATTAGATCTAAATTAACTTTTCAAAGTTGCTTCCCAATGCCCAATATACCAACAGTGTAGAACCAGTGATGGACCGCCATGCATAATGTACTGAGGGGCCCCAGAGTCTTCCATTTCTCACTGAATGGAGCCCTTCAAGTGTTGGGTGCCTCCTTAACGGTTGGGGGCTGCAGGGAGCTACGTTATGTGACAGTGTATCGAGGAACAAGGGTGCATTCATAGCAACAGGGGCAAAAACATGTGGAACATTAAAGTAGCATGATGGTATAACTTCACAAGAGCTCAGGAAAACTAATGTCAGAGCAGGAGGGGGATAAATGTGGTTGTAGGTGAAGATCGAAGTTACTGTCCCTAATCCAGAGCACTCCGTGTCTAGAGAACGCCCCTCAGAGTCCAAATCTTCATACCTGTATGAGAGACGCTTTAGCTTCATGAATGGCTCCTTTTGCCAAAATACCTCTTCATGCTTTTGAAAGATTGTGACAGTTCTCTTAACCCTGAACAATATTTGGGTGGGACACATACTTGCTGCCAAGTCAGGAAAGTCACATTGCTCCAGCCAATACGACTAGCATCATTGTATTTTCTCAATTACTTGCGGTCACTGCAAATAATGGAAATTTCTTTCACATCATTATAGAGGGTGTAAGCAAGCAGACCACAGACTCGAACAAGGCCCAACGAATGCAGCTCAGAAATACCACACGATAACCATGTACAAAGATCTTGTCCATATTATGCAAGCATATGCTGAGATTTCATTGCACAATGTTGGCTGCTAGCAAACACCTCCCAGTTTCTATACACTCAGTGATTTCCACATGGCTCATTAGGTGGTGGGGCTGTTGGCAGCTTTTGAAATCAACCCTTTTACAACTACAGAGTTCAAGTTAAAGACAACCAAGGATTGATAGCGTAAACAAGAACTAGAAGTAACCACTTGGAGGTGGAGACATCCCACAATGGAGTTTCCCAAGGACATTATCCAATGATCTAAGACTGAGTCTCAGTCATCGCAAGACATGGCCAGTGACCCAAAGAATGGTTGTTATGAAACTTAGTAGTGGCCAAATTGGCGTTGGATGAAATTTAAGCTAAGTTTGTTTATCTTCGCATGCTCTTCAATCAAAGGTCAAGAGGAAGATGCATACAGTGGAAAAGAAAGCTGATGTCTCCTTGACCTTCTGCACTTCAGGCATAGGCTGGCAAGTTCTTCGCCTTTCTAGTGGGCTTCCCATGCGATTGACATGGATCCGTATGGGCAATCTCATTCATGATTTATTTACTATTAATTCATCATTATTACCATTCTGAACCATAACAAAAATGCAATTATCAGAGAAAAAGAAAAATAATTTGTAGTAGGAATAGAATTTTAGAATACATTTTTGTTTGTTGTTGATGGAATAGAAACAAAAGGGGGTCAGTCACACAGGGTAAACAGCTTTTACAATGCAGGCATTACCACACAATGCCTTTACCATGCATAATTAGCCTCGCATTGACTTTACAAAGCAATGCCTTTACTAAGCATGTCTTTACAACACAGGGTAAGTGTATTAAAGGTAAGTATGTGTGTATGTATGTATATGTGTATATATGTAAATATATGTATACATAAGTGTATATAAGGGTAGTTTTACAGTTTAGAAATGGATAGGGGTATAGGGTGGTAGGTCTGTATTTAGGGCGTGTGGTGGGTAGGGGTATAGGGTTTAGCAGTGGGTAGAGGTATAGGGTGTAAGGGATTTTTAGGAGTGGATAGGGATATAGAATTATAATAAGGATATATTTGAGGGTTTAGGAGTTGGCAGAGATATTGGATGGTAAGGGATTTTTAGGGTGTAAGGGTGAAAGGGTGGGTAGGGGTATACGTAGGCTGTCCAGTTTTAGGTTTAAAACTATAATAACTGATAAAACCCCACCGGAATGGAAATAGCTCTCACCAGTTTAAACATATTAACACTGAAAAAAACCTGCACAACCACAAACTAAATGCCATTCAAAGACAGGAATAGGGAAGTGAGCCATTTTAATTTCTTCCTGAAGGGGTCAATACAATGTAACTTTGTTATATAAGGTAGCAGTAAGAAAGACTGCTTGAGTTTTTTGTTTAAGGATGTCACTAAAATATTTTTTCTTCTTCCTTTTTTCAGTTTTGTGGACTTTGGTCTAACGATGCAGGGTTTAGAAGCTTGTTTTAGGTGTTTATTTATTTTATAAACTGTAGAGAATCGGAAATATCTAAATCATATTAGATTTTTTGGCTACAGTTGAGTCTTTCACTGATAGCAAAAATATAGGTTTCATAGGAATCATTCCCAATATGTACAATCACATTTACCCATAGAGAATGGGTAAAAACCCCTTGATACATCAACCACCTTTTCTAGTGAGTCAGTATTGATAGTAGGTGAATTGCCAAACACCCCAGGCTTTAAACATTGAGTGCAAGTTATAGTGACAGGTATATGTGAAAAGAGTGAAGTCTCAAAGCATTTGGGATACTGGTGAAAACATGACACCAGACTTTTGGGAAACATGGAATGCAGTGTCACTTGAAATGCTGCTGCAAAATGTTCTTACCAAGTTCAACAAAGATTGGAGTGATTTTGTTTGTATCTGCAGTGATTCAATCAATAAACAAGCGAAAGTGCTTCCCTGTAAGAGATGCTTGCCACTTGTAAGATGGTATGTATAAAACATCTTTACAATCTTCAGAGTTAATGAAGAATGCAATTGACTTTTAAGTCCATTCTGGTGCACTGTTTTGTTCTGCACAGAAACTAAAACGCAAATATTTCTCATGTTGTGCTTTGTGTGGCATCAATGAAAGAGTCATCCCAACTGTGTCACTTAGCTGTTGGTTCTCAGTCCTAGAGGTCATGAATGCTATATTAGCAATGTGGCAACTGTTTACAGAACGTTTGCTGAGTGATGATGCCAAAGGCAAGAAATGTGAGGATCTTTGGTCATATATTAATAGTGATTTGAAAAAAAGTGCACTCTACTGCATTCTTAGATTTTTACAGGAAAGCATTACTGCTGTAGTGGAGGTAATAAAAAAACTAAAGTTTGAATACACCCTTGTCTACCAAGTGTTCAGCATAATTGGTGTAGATGTGAAACATCTCCTTGAGAGTAGACTGAGTGACGCTTTCAGTGACTTTGGCCCTGTAATATATTCCATGTGAGAGTGCTTTCCACTTAGTAAGCAAAGAAATGTTGGGGGACAATTCAGGAACTTTTATTTAACAATGTAAGAGAAATAGCCCTTCACCAACCATGGCATTTGAAGTCAATGAAGCCTCACTGTGGTACTCTGCACAAGTTATAGATGCCTTTCGTAAAGGGAAATTTTTTCCAGAGCTTCAAAAGTGCTGCCTCATTTTGACCACTTTAATAACTCTGAGGGCATATGCGCCCAGTTAAATGCATATGTTACGGAACATGTTGCAGAGAATCATAATCTTCAGGTGCACCAGTATTGGCACTGAAATCTAAGTCGGTGGCCGGAGTTAGAAAATTGTATACTAGCTATTTTGGCGTTGCTTGTCACAAGTGCCAATGTTGAGAGGGCCTTTTCACAGATAAAAGTTCACATGGGAAGGAAAGAGCGAGCGTGCATGACCAAAGACTCACTGAAGAAGTATTGTATGGTGTACTATGATAAGTTTGATTTGTAGAAATATAATTGGACTTCATTTAAATTGTATGTACACTGTCTATGTCCCATGCACTATCAGTGTAGAAAGCAAGCAATAATAAAAGCGAAACATTCCCCAAACACAGGAAAAACACTGTTTCTGTTGTTTTTAATTGCACGAAAATTGTAACCACTGATAACCACTATTTTTTTAAGGTATTGAAATCACTTGAAAACACTGAAAAAAAACACCAGACTTTACCAACAACTGAAAACAGGAAAGCCTAGGTGTAAGGTATAAGGGTATTTTTAGATTTATGGCGTGGGTAGGGATATAGGGTAGTAATGGTATTTGTTTACAATTTAGGGGTGGGTAGAGGTAAAGGTTAGTAAGGTTAAAATAGGGAGAGTAAAAATAATTTAGAAAATGAGGGAGTTAGAGGGTCTGCCCCAATAAAGAAAAAATGTGAATGTAAAATAAATGTTTTAAAAGAGGGGGGTATAATTACTAACAATATATATATACCATCACTTGGTAGTTATAGTTAGGTCAGCTGTTCCATTGCAAAAGCATTTTTGTGTTGCTAATAACTTTGCCCATGTTTGACAAATCTCCACGGAACTTTCCAAAAATATGTTACTTTTTGATGGGTTTTAGGGGTGATCCCTCAAGCAGAGGTTAAAAAAAAGGGAGGCCCCAAAACTCAAAATCCCCAAACATTTTCCATAGACTTCTTTCAGAAGGGCTACAGCAAAATTGCTGAACAGAATTGCACTAAATTTGACAGGAAGCTAGACCATGGTCTGCTGATTGTGCTTTTTGTGATTTGGTCTAAATCCGATCAGTAGTTTTTGAGACATTAGGGCTAAAAAAATATAGAGAGTCCCTCACATCCAATTTTTAAAACTAGAGTATTGTGCTAGGCCCATTGAGCTTTTTTGTCATTGGCAAATTCGCTCCCATTGGAGTCAGACTCACATGGGAGCGAGCGCTCTGACTGTCTGCCAGCAACAGGAGAAAAATATTGCTGGCCGCATTTACTGGACTCGGAGACATAGTCCCCTCTCCTGAAGTGTTAAAATAAAAAAATATAAGGGGGCAGGGTAGGGGTACCCTGCCCCCCTAGGCCCCATGGGGGACTTTGAGGGACCAAAAAGTAAATTAGCAAAAATTGCCGCCATCACATGTGACTCACTAGGGATTAGGAAAAAATGGTATCAAAAGCTTGATTGTTAATTATAGGCCCCTGGGACCCCAGGGCTGCACTCAATAAGGGAAGATGGGAAGTGCCATTAAAGGCCTCAGTAACCCCACCCTGTTGCTACAATTTGAATAAAATGGAAGAGGTGCTTTTCCCATGCCTCAAGAGGCCACTGGAACCCAATCCACTGGGGCAAATTTCATTAATAAAGGGGAGGGGGGCATGCAGGCTACCCCAGGGTCCAAAACGCTCCAAAAAGGGGGGCTGCACAGTTCGCTCCCCAAGCCTTTAAAAGGCAGAAGGAACTCATCCTCCAAGGGGCACTATTTTCATTTTAAGGTGAATGGGGCCAGGTGGCCCCTTCCCCAACCCTTTTATGGCCCTGGGGACCCCATCCCTTAATAGCCATATCCTGGAAAGTCCACCCCTGGGACATAATGGTTTCCCTGCCCACACTGGCGTGGGCAGGGATGTCTGTGTTTGCTCTCACCTGAGAATACTCTAACCGGCTGGGAGCAGGCGTTTGATCTGTTTCTCTGCCTGCACTGATGCGGGCAGGGAAACGGATCGAGAGATTGCTCCCTCGAGGTGGAAGCAGGGCCCTTGGGCTTCCCCTGCAGCCCCCAACAATTGTATGGTGGGTGCCCTGGGTGGGCACCAAGGCACCCACCTTTAATAATGCCGGCCCCAGAGGATTGGGTCCCCAGGTTTTTTAAGGCTTGGGGAGGAGGGCTGGGTGACCACCTCACCCCCATGGACTTTTGAAGGCTTGAAAAGGGTGGCCACGAGGCCCCCCTCCCATTACACTTAGGTAGTGATTCTGGGGTCCCCAAGGCCTTGAAAGGCTTGGGGTGAGGGGCTGCATTGCCTCCTCCCTTTTAAAAAAACATAGCCTTGGGATGGGGTCTCCAAGACTTTTTTAAGACCCTCTCTCACATTTTAAAGAGATATGGCCCTTGGGAATGGGGTCCCTACGGACTTTTAAAGGCATGGGAAGGGAGACTGCATGGCCCTGTGCCTTTAAAAAAAAAAGTCCCTGGGGCATGGGTTTCCCAGGGCCAAATAAGGCTTAGGGAGGGGGACACATTGCCCCCCTTCCCTTGAAAATACCTAGGGGCCTGGGGATGGGGCCCCCGGGCTTATTAAGGCTCAGGGAGGGGGCTACATGGCCCCCTCCCCTTCAAAAGAGATGTGACCCTTGGGAATGGGGTCCCCAGGGCGTGTTAAGAGCTCGGGGAGAGGGGGCTGTGCAGGCTCCTCCCCTTAAAAAAATGGAGCCCTTGACAATGGGGTCACCAGGGCCTTTTAAAGATGCAGGTCTGGGAGCCACCCTCCCCTGCCGCTTACAATAAAACTGCCCTGGGAATAGTGTCCTAAGGGCCTAATAAGTTTGGGGAGGGGGGTCACTTGGTCCCCTCCCCTTCAAAAACATAAGGCCCTGAGGAACGGAGTCCCCAGGGCCTAATTGACTTACTGTCAATCGAGGAGGGGGCCACATGGCCCACTTCCCCTTTAAAGAAAAAAAGACCTTGTCAGGGGGTTTGCCGCATGGGCTGACCATAGGCCAGGCCCTGTGGCCAGCCCCCCACCATACCTAGCCAAAGGCTGGGCATGGGGTGGTGGCTTTACATATGGCAATAACATATTACAGGTTTTAAAAAAACCTAGAAATTCAATGAAAAAACAAATTTTAAAGTAATGCTATAGTTAGGTGAATATGACAGTGACAACATTAACATTTTGAACAAAAAAAAGAAGAAATTCTTGCGCCCCAGTCATGCTGTGAATATGACCTCACATATTACATCACTTATGACATGTTTTATAACATCATTGATAACATCACTGATGAAAACATCCAAGCTTCTTTTATACACATACCTCTATAAAGGGGTATAGCATTAGAGCTATGCAAGTAAGTGCAAAATAGCTCAGAATAATATGAAGCATCATTACTGCTATCATGCATGCAAACCCCATTGGTAAAGAAAGCTTGTGTTTTGTGCAACATTGACCTTGTACTATAGACTTTATGGGTAGCCAAGTTCTTGTTGACTATGGACCACAGATGAACGGGTACCTTATGCTGCACATTGAATGAGTAACCAATCTTGAACATGTTTTTCAATCTCTATACAACTGTTCAGGGAAAACCAAGTTCTTCTACATACTCAAGCCCTGGTACATTACTAATACCCTACTACGGACAGTCCTTAACTGTATCAAACTCCTGACATTCACTGAACCTACATTGAGAAATGAAGTGAACATGAGTAGAAAAGTGGGTACTGCTAACATTGATTACTCTATGGAGAGAGTTTACTCTGTACCACACTGTTTTCAGACTGTGAAACTCTCCTGAGAACTACGCCACAGAGTATTAAACAGTATCTACTAAGAACAGTGTACAATCTATATGAAACGTGTCCAAAGTGTACAAACGTGTCCAAAGAATGACTATTCACTTAAAATATCCAAAGCGTGAAGGTGCTAAAGATCATACTACCTGCAGCCTTCATATTATGGTAAAAACTTTACAGATAGGCAATTTTCTGAAGCAAAACAAGCCCATATACTAAGGCTAGTACATGGTGCAAACAGTCTTCTATGGTACGTAAAAATTGTTATGCTGAAATAATAGTGCCTCATAACTCAAGGCTGCTTACAATACTTAATATGTTTTATGAACAATCTTTGCCCTGTTGAAACTTTTTCTGCAGAGTCAAAATACTTGTGTGGAACATGCTGTACGCAAGTCTTCAACTATCATCTACACACAGAGTTCATTTTTAATACGAAGATTTATAATGTGTTAAATACCTTTACAAACCTAAGCTGCATTAGTAGCACATGCGTTTTGTGAACACTTACCCCCACTAGCTAAACACAGGCTGTACAGAAAATTAATATAGTATTTACCAACCATCATGTAAACTATAAAATAAACTAGCACACTGCTTGGATGAGGTCATCAGTGATGTCATCAATGATGTCCTCAATGCTGTCATTTGAGATGTCATCAGTGATAAATAATATAGAACATGTCATGAGTGATGTAATATGTGAGGTCATAAACAGTGCCTGGCAGGTCACAAATTATAGTTAGCTCTGCTAACTAATACTGTTTCATTTCTGTGGTTTTATTTTAGTTCAAAATGTTAATGTTGTCACTAACAAATTCACCTACCTATAATGTTACTTTAAACTTTTTTTTTCAGAACAAAATACATAAATATATATATATATATCCAACACTTCAGGAAGCACTAAAAGGAAGGCCACAGGAAGCTTAATAAAATCCTGAAACGCGTCTGGCAAAGGAATAAGACTGAGAAGCCTGCAGTTTGGCGCACTGACTGCTGGCAAGTGTTCGATTTAATTAAAGTGAACTTTATAAAGCTTCCTGTGGCCTTCCTTTTAGTGCTTCCTGAAGTGTTGGATGTTTGGGGCTTTGCATGCCTTACGAGGAAAGCTCACTGCGTTCTGCGGGTCTGTTCAGGCTTCAAATGTGAGCCCAGAAATATCAGGAGGAAGCAGTACAGGCTGCATTTCAGGGCTGCAGCTTGCACCGAGTTCGTTATTGAACACTGTAAAGCAGGGCAGTCAAAGCACCAAGCAGAGTGCATCGATCCACTTGGAATTTATTTTTTGCTTTATCAAAGGAGTGAACAGCGCACCCACTTGGGAGTAATTGACTACAAACACCATGAGGCAGTGGGAGTGCCACGCCCACATGGGAAGGTGTTTTAAATTGGAAAGTTGCAGCGCGAAGTTTCATTTCTGCAATCTGCCACTGAAGAAAGGACTTTTGTATCCTGAAATGCGTCTGGCAAAGGAATAAGACTGAGAAGCCTGCAGGGGCGAGGCCTCAGAACACCTCTCTGAAACACAGGTCTGTTGCGCTTACTAGATGTACCTGGCGGGCTACTTGGCCACCAGGGACCTTCAGTATTCAAGGGGACTTAAAAGGGGTGTCATAGTTAGAAATTAACATTAAAAAAACCATTGAAATTCAGAGAAAAAACCATAGGTTTCAGGTATGTTATAGTTAGAAATTAGCATTTAAAAAACCTTAGAAATTCACTGAAAAAACTATAGGTTTCAGGGACGTTATAGTTAGCAGGATATTTCACTCATACAAAACCATAGCAATTCGGCAGTTATATTTAGTTCAGCTAGCTATAACTCGCGCACCCGCAATGCACTGCTCATGACATCACATATTACATCATTCATGAGATGGTGAGTGTGAGTAACATCACTGATGACATCACTGATGACATCTCAAGTTACATCACCGATGACATCATGCACGTGAAAATCTGATGCACCTCCTCACACTCTAATATAACCTTTGATACACCCATTGTAAAATACAAACTACCATTTTCTAAATCATTGGCACACCAATACCAGTTACTATATACGCACTCACTGATTCCTAGGTCTACACAGACATCCACTCATTCATTCAGTCACTCATCGATACAACACTATCATATGCACTCATACACCTATACAGACACTCACACACCACCACTCCTCCATGCAGTTACTCACACACCTAGTCAGTCATGCTAAGAATTAATCACACTCCCATTTGCTCACCTATACAATTATACACACACCACTTCACTTATTCATCCAGATACTAACGCATACTTACTCTCTTCTATAATGAGTAATGTAGAGTCATTTATATACTTCAACTCTCACATACACTGCCTTTTACATATGTAGTTACTTGGACATGTACCACTGAGACATCCATTCACTCACCAACACACCCATACACACACTCATGCACCGAGGCAGCTGTTTCCACATGCACTCTTGAACCCATACACCCAGTGAATCAAACACTCACACATCTATCCACACACCTCCCACCCACCCATACACAAAATAACAACCATCCATGGTTTGAAGAAGTCCATTAAAGAAAGGATCACATGCGAGACCACACATGTGGTATATCTGCTGGAGTGTGGATGTGGACAACTTTATGTTGGGAGTGCGGTGAATAAACTTAAAGTACGCATCATCCAGCATCTGCGGGCTGTAACCAATAAAAATTTCACATATGTAAGGGCTAAGCACTAACCCCGGGCATAGCTTACGGTGTAGCGCTACGCGTAGCTACGCGAAGTGCACTTCGCACTACGCAAGCTATGCGAACAGCATAGTGCACTGTGCAAAATGCTGTTTGCATTGATTGCACAGTGCCGGATGCTTGTCCGCACTGTGCAATCAGTGCAAATAGCATCTTACACAGTGCAAGAGGTCATTTTCTGCTGCTCGAGTAGATTTCTACTCGAGCGGCAGCTTTCTCAATGCGGACTGGTAGTTTCTCATCGCGAGCGGTCGCAAGCATATGTGACCATTTGCAATGAGAAACCTGACCTCCCCGCGTTGAGAATCTCGCCAGGAGGTTTATTTTCCACGCTCGCGATCGGTAACTTTATATTGCTGATCGCGAACGGGGAAAAAGTCTTGTTGGGATGTCATTTTGCTTGCTCGCGGTCGCCAACTTGACGTTGAGGACCGCCAGCAAGCAAAAGTTTACCGCTACGCGTGTTTTCACTGTGCTACGTGCAATTCACGTAGTGTGAAGTAGCGCAAACTTTGCAAACTATGCAAGCGTAGCGTAGTACTTCGCCCAGGGATACTAAGCACATTTGGAAAGAGCATGGTGGTATCTTTTATGCAAACCACCAATTCATTTCCGGCATTAAGCATATCCCAATAAAGATCCGGGGAGGGGATAGAGAAGTAGCCCTAAGGCGTGCCAAATCGCGATGGATTGTGAATTTGGGCACAGATTTCCTTGGGGCTTGAATACGAATGCAGAACTGAACACCTTTCTGTAAGACTATGATATTTTGATATTTGGAAGCTGTTTGTATTGGAGCATAACCGTATGATAACAGTTGCTTTTACTCCTTGTACAGATCCATGATATTTCAGCACTTTAATCAGTTTTAATGCTACAGTCTTGTGTTTGAAATAATGGTTGATCACGGCCAATACTTGTCTATTGATATCCTAAGATTGCACGTCACTTGTTATACAACAGAGCACTGTTGCACTTTGCACTTTGATTAGTTTTGAGGAAATTACATTGATCAACTTATTTTCAAAGATTCCAAGTTAATGTTTTAGCAAAGACATAGAACCAGGGGCAAGTGTTTTTCTTGGAAGTCATGCACTATGTACTTCAATGGAAATTGGAACCTAGAGTTAGTGTTTCTTTTTGGAGGGTTAGAGCAACTTTTAGAATATTGCACTTTGCACTTTATTCAGAATGTTTAATGCCAACATGCGTCACTTCGTGAGCAGTAATCTGCACCATAAAGTGGACCTCTTCTTTATAGAGTGAACTAAAATAAGAGGAGGATTATAGAATTGGGAGGCATCTCTGAATTTAGTGATCATTACATACACATTGCATTTTGTTAATTCTGGAAGATATGGGAATATTAATCACACATATCTTTACATGAGCTTGAACTAACCGGTTATTTGGAATATAATGTTTTGATGTGTATTGGAATAGGTGATCAATGTAGGAATACACTATTAGGGTGTTGCAAATGTACGTTTGTTGCATAGATATTAGGAAGTGTTTATTTTGTGCTAAATGTATATATGATGTATATCTAGGATAAAGTGTCAATCAATATATGGAATGATAATATTATCGGTGGAAAAACAATTATATATAATGTGGAGACTGAGATGAGTAGTTTTACTTGCAAAAAAGATTTGTACATTTATATATGTATCTTTTTGGTATGAAAGTGGTTACTTTATCTCCAAGGAATGTCACCGTAAATAGCAAATGAAGGAGTACCTCTATCCCCACGGCATATACAATGTTGTATGTACACATATTCATATGTTCTTCCCAAAGATAATTTGTCCCACCCGTAGCATACTCCATCTTTCAGATGAAAATACAGATAAGCCTTCATTTGAAACCAGATTAATGACAAAGAAGTCCCTGATTAAGTGTACTTTACAATGAATTTTTTCTTGATACTGCTTAATCACATTTATCATGAAATTTGTTTGGTACATAAACTTTAAAAAATAAAAAACGAGTTACCTCATTACACAGGAGTTGGTGGTGCTGTTCTTCTGCTCGCCCTCAAGACGCACTGGATAGTGGAGGGTGGTGTGCATGAAGGTGAAAATCTAAATATATATATCTAAATACCTGGAGGAAGGTCGCGTCCCATGAGGTCTACGCATACTCCTTGCTCCCAGTTACGAAAACCCGAATCCTGAAATGCTCAAGGAATGGGGCCAAACGAATTTGGAGTCATCAGGCAAACTCATTCAAATTCTCGTAAAATATGCAGCCATTGACAGAGAAGTACTTATGAAGGAAATCAATGACATCGACGAACTTTTGGCACAATTTGAACCTAACGACCTCATAACAAAGACCCGCAAAGAGATTCAAGACAGACTAAAGATTCACGTAGAGAAAATAAAAGCTCGAAAAATATTCAAATTTGCCCGGGATAAAGAGGATTATGCCCTGGGGCGAATCTTTACGTTTGCGCGGAAGTTCGAAACGGCCAAAAAAACGAAATTTGCTCAGCAAGCACAGCAAACGAAACAATCTCAACGAGTGGGGCCTTCTACATCAACGAACATTGACCTCATTAAAGAAATGAGTGATAATGAATCCCTTACTAGTGGGTCATCATCGAACGCCGGTGAAGCAGGAGCAATGGGTGTAAGATCAAAAGTTCTCGACCTGGGGGAAGAGGTCGATTTTTTAGTGTCAGACCGGCTTCAGACACTAAGACCGCGGATTCGGAATCAGCAGAAAAAAGATCAAGGCACAACAAAAGAAGAAACAACCACCGCAAAAAGCGTAAAATCACCCATAAAGCGAAAGCGGCAGTACTGGCGCAAAAAGAGGTAAACAATAATGTCATTATCAATCTTTAAATGACCACACTGACTGAGGCAGAATCACAATTGCTAAGCCTTGGTCTGACGTACTGTCCGATTTCTGACTTCTGCTATACCAAAACTAGGGTGGACATTTTCTGCTATATCCGCAAATTAAAACTAATGAAGTTCTTTAATATCAAGATGGTTTAAAGGAGAATATGTCAAAAAAGGCGAGTTTGACTGCTATTATCGATCCTGTAGTGCCGGCACGGGACACAAGAACTTTTCTCACACTGCATCAATTGGCGCAACATGAGATGCCCAGTTCCGAACCAACATCGACTCAGGAGGAACTGAGGGCGCCCCAAATTATTCAAATTGGCAACAATATTAGTCCCTTTAAACCAAAGTCGAGTTTTATACCCAGTATGCCAAAAGACTCGATTGATACATTTCACAATGTCATTGTGGAAGACTTGAAACAGCTCTATCATAAGGTAAGACACAGAAAACGCTATAAAAGCAAGCATGAACATGACTATGCCTCCTTGGTTGATAAACTCAGCAAAGACCATAACATCATTGTCACCACTGCCGATAAAGGCGGTAATGTAGTAATATGGCCTCAGAAAGACTATATTGAGGAAGCAATGCACCAATTAAGTGATTGTTCCTGCTATTTCAAGACAACTATGAAAAGCTATAATGAGGCTAAAGAAGTTTTAAATAAATTACTACAAAAGTGAAAAAGAGAAGGCATGTTATCTAAACAGGAATTTGAGTTTCTCCAGGTAGATCATCCTGTTTTGCCTAAGTTGTACCTATTACCAAAGGTGCACAAGAATGTGGTTCCTGTGCAAGGTCGGCCCATTATATCGGCAATCTCTGGAGTGACAGAACATATCACGGAATATATAGACTATTTTTTGCAGGATCTTGTGAAGGAGCCGCCCACATACATTAAAGACACTAGTGACTTTCTCAAGAAAATTAAGGGTGTTCCATGGACTAGTGATTTCATATTTATTACCCTAGAAATAGAATCGCTCTATATGAGCATTGTACATGATACTGGTCTAAGGGCGTTGGAACATTTTTTGGGAAAAAGACCTATCAACTGTTATAAGCATAACAAAATGATTGTTGAACTAACAACTTGGTGTCTTTATAATAATTTCTTTTTGTTTGGCAGCGATATTTATTTACAAAAACGGGGTGTTGCAATGGGGGCCTGCTTCTCCCCCAGCTACGCATGTCTTCACGTTGGCTGGTGGGAGGAGCAGGTCCTACGGCGCACCTATGGGGCCATCTTGGATGAACACGTAGTGCATTGGATGCGCTATATCGATGACGTTTTTATTTTGTGGAGGGGTGATGTGGATAGCGCTAAGAATTTTGTTAGTTCCATCAATGCTAATCATGAAAACCTGACATTTACGTAATCTATTAATAAGCATGAAGCAGAATTTTTAGACGTCAAGGTTTTTATACACGATTCACATCTTGCCACCAAGCTACACCGAAAAAGCACTGCTGGAAATAGTGTTTTACACGCCAGCATTACTCATCAAAGACACGTCATCAATAACATCCCCTTTGGGGAGCTTCTTAGACTTAAAAGAATATGCAGCACAGATGATGATTTGGCTGCATGCACGGAAGAAGCTCTAGATAGATTCCGCCAAAGGGGATATAAAGATTCAATCCTAAAACATGCCGTCCAAAAAACTAAAGATAGAACTCGTGAATCACTTTTAGCCTCTGAAGATTTAACTAATGTTGTTCCTGCTCCTGATTCCAATGATTCTACACCTAGATTAATTATGACCTTCAACAAACAAGAGAGGAAAATCAGGTCCATCATAAAACAAAGATGGCCTATTCTTAAAACAGATTTGGTGTTATCACCCAGATTATCTGATGGGCCCACTATCACATCTAGAAAAGGTCCTTGTCTTAGAACACAAATCAGTAGGGAGTTTCCAGAGCTGGGCAAAAAAGAACAGTGGTTATCCCGGCCGGGATTCACACTTTGCTGCAGCTGTCGTGCTTGCAAATTCCAAATACCCCACACCATTCAATCCTGATATGATTGCCATTAAGGGGTCACATAATTGCAAGACAGATTTCGCTGTCTATGTCCTGAGATGTACCTGCGGCCTCAGATATGTTGGCAGCACAAGGCTCCAGGCACATGTCACGATTCTTCAGCATTTATGCGCCATTGTTAATAACGATGGTGCATATCCCGTGGCCAGGCACTTTAAAGCCATTCACAATAACAACCTTCAGTGCCTGAGCTACTTTGTCATCGCCTCAATCCCTAAACCACGCAGAGGCGGTGACAGGGATAAAATGCTTAGAAGACTTGAATCCCAATTCATTTTTTAGTTAGACAGCCGTTTTCCCAATGGGTTAAACACCACTGAGGACCTCCATGTCTTTTTATAACATCAATTTTTCTTCTCCATGGGAGGTTATTTGCCATGAGTTTCCCGTCTGTCTGCCTGTTCTTCCCATTAGGTCTCTGATAGAAAAGATTTTCTTTTCCTCAATCCCTAAACCACGCAGAGGCGGTGACAGGGATAAAATGCTTAGAAGACTTGAATCCCAATTCATTTTTGAGTTAGACAGCCGTTTTCCCAATGGGTTAAACACCACTGAGGACCTCCATGTCTTTTTATAACATCAATTTTTCTTCTCCATGGGAGGTTATTTGCCATGAGTTTCCCGTCTGTCTGCCTGTTCTTCCCATTAGGTCTCTGATAGAAAAGATTTTCTTTTCCTCTCACAAAATTATTTATGGATCAGTACTTTGGTACAATCCCCTTTTTTTCCTCTACTCTCACTATTTTTAGTAGCTTTTTTTTTGGGCACTTTTCAATGAGGACATAGACAATGTGGGCTAAAAATGGTGGTCTGCTAATCACTTTGACCATTTGTGGGATTTATCCCTCAATTTTCTCTTCTCTAATTTTGGTTTATTGCAGGTTTTTTTTATTGACTCTGCATGCCTGTTTTGCACGAACATATATCGCCTAATAATGACCAATCAATGTAATATGCATTTATGCAGTATATAGTATCCAACAGAGTTTTTACGAATCTGCTCATACTATTATTAGAGTGGAAATGCTAATTGTTGTGTTCAATTTGTACTATGAGTATTTGTTTACATATGATGCATATTTTGCACATCAAAGGTATGCACTTTATTGCTAACTATTTGCACAGCGTATTTTGCACAAATTGATACTTGCGCTATCTTGCACATACACTCTGCTGGCCATGTATATATAAAAAACAATAATGCTGTTTTTTTATTTTTGTTTCATTGGTGTTGGTCATTGCATTTATGCAGAAATGTGGACGCTGTTCCATTTTCAACAGGCGCGTAGTCTTTTTTAGATGTCTATTATATTTTGGCATGTGCGCTTATGACGATTTTACAATGTTTTATTAAGAATTTTTAATCATTGTAGCTCATGAATTCATTATAAACTTTTTAAACGCACTATCGCAACAATAACCATGAATACACTGGTTTAGAGTTTATCAAGACAGTATGGCAATAGGTGAGAGTAGACCACTATGTCTATACTTTGTAGTGTGTCCTCTATGTCCATAAATCACGTGTGGGTTTTCAAAAACATTTTGAAAAAAATGGAGAAAAAATGTGTACTTACACTGTGGAGAAATTAATGTCTGACGATCTGTGAGCAAGGGCAGATGCCCGAAACGCATCGGAAAATAATACAGAGTTTTGTAAAGCGCATTCAGTTACCTCAGAAGAGGTGTCCCGGCGCTAAGTGTGCAGTGCAAGCAAACGCATGATGAGGCAGAGGGAAGGACGCTCAATACTCAAAGAGCCACGTTTGCAGTAGCCTCCTGAAAGTGGCTTCAGATGGTGCCAACTGTATTTACCAGCGGTAGATTGTTCCATAGCTTCGCTACGCTGGCTGAGAAGGTCCTGCCCTCCATCCGGGCATGCCTAACTCGAGGGACACAGAGTTGGAGCAAGGAGTTGGAGCGAAGATGTCTCGACTGTACATATCTAGAGAGACGAGCCTTCATCTAGTAGGCACAGGTTCCATGTAAGGCTCTAAATGCCAAGGTTAGGGCTTTAAATTTGATTCTGCTAGCTACCGGAAGCCAGTGTAGTCTGTACAAATGCGGAGAGACACGCTGCTTGAATGGAATATGCTTTACCAGTCTCGCAGCCGCATTTTGAACGGTTTGTAACCGTTGAATCAGATATTTCGGAAGGCCCAAGTATAAACCGTTAGCATAATCCAGCCTTGAGGTGACCATAGCATGGATTACCGTTTTACAGCATCCCTCTGGCAAAAGCCGGAGAAATTTTCGTAAGTTTCTCAATTTACTTAAACATCCTCCGACCACCTGTTGAATGTGGGGCAGAAAAGATAAGCTATCATCCCACTGTAATCCCAGGTTTTTAGCCTTAGTACTGGGGGTTGGCGCCGTGCCCATCTCTGTAGGCCACCAGAGTTCCGCAGAGGGGTGAGGGCCTTTCCCAAAGACACGCACCTCAGTTTTTTCGGCGTTCAACTTCAACTTGTTAGTGTTCATCCAGCTAGCCACGTCACGAAGACATCCCTTGAAGTTAGCAAATGCTGCCTCTGATGCCTCCGAGTAAGGGAAAACTAACTGGGTGTCATCGGCATACGAGATTGCCGCGACACCCCAGTTAGAAATTAAAGTAAAAAGTGGGGCTAAGTAAATGTTAAAAAGCAGCGGGCTGAGTGCCAAGCCTTGTGGTACTCCACAGTCCAGGCGCCTAGCTTTGGACACAAAGGTCCCCAATGCTACCTTCTGGGACCTATTAGTCAAATAAGAATGAAGCCAGCCGAGCGCCTGGTCCTGTAGTCCTACCTCCGCCAATCAATGCAGAAGCCTTCCGTGGTCAACCGTGTCAAAAGCGGCCGATAGATCCAGGAGCACCAGCATAGCAGATGCCCCTGAATCCAACGACCACCTAACTGACTCGGCCACCTCAATCAAGGCGGTCTCAGTACTGAAACCTGCCCTGAAGCCCGATTGGGTTTCATGAAGGATTTTATTGTCCTCCACAAACCTATTTAGTTGTCGTTGGATCAGTTTCTCCAACATTTTGCCAGGAGCCGCCAATTGTGAGATTGGTCGCAGATTGCTAAGATCCTCCGGATCCCCATTCACTTTCTTTTTCAGAGGAAGAAGTGTGGCATGTTTCCAACAATCCGGAAACACTCCTGAGGAAATCAATGTATTCCACACATGCTGGAGAACGGGCGCAATTGACTCCGCCATCAGACTCCAGAGCTTAGGTGGACAGGGGTCATCATGAGACCCGGAATTACACCTTTTTATTTCTTGCAGGGCCTCAGGTAGCGAGATCGCCTTTAATTGGCATAGGAACACTAGAGGGCTGCTAGCCTCGGCCATATCCTCTTTTTCCGTGGATCTTGGCAGGGAGAATGAATTGTAAACTTTCTTAATTTTGTTATCAAAAAATTCCGAGATGCTATCACAGAGTGCTACCGAAGGGACAACCTCTGTCTCGATACATCTAGGTTTAAAAAAGGACTGTACTATTTTAAAAACTTCTTTAGTTGAATGATCTGCTTGCTGAATGGAGCTGGCAATAAAATGTTTTTAGCCTTTCTTATTGATTTGTGAAGTTTACGAATGGCTGTCCGATAGCGGGCACTTGCCAATTCACAATAATTTGCCCTCCACAGCCGTTCCAATCTTTTACAAGCTGATTTTTCTGCCTTTAGTTCCTCTGAGAACCAGGGGGCCGAAGGAGATTCCCTCCGTGACATTACTCGTTTGACTGGAGCAACATCCTCCACCATGTCACTAATCCATTTATTCACAGCATTGGCATCAGTGTTTGTGTTCGCAGTTAGGGGCTTTGCCGGAATAAAAGAACTAATGCCAAATCTGCACGTTGGAGTTGCGTGATCTTTCTTTTCACTCGCGTGAGTGGCTGTGGTGAAGATTGCACTTTTGTGGATATATATATATATATGTCACTGACCATGTCATGAATGATGTAATATGTGACATCATCAGCAGTGGATTGCGGGTGCGCGATATATAGTTAGTGCAACTAACTATATATGGGAATTTCAATGGTTTTGTGCGAGTAAAATAAGGTTTTGTAAATGCTAATCCCTAACTATATATGGTCTATAACCTATGGTTTTTTCAGTGAATTCTCAAGGTTTTGTAAATGCTAATTCCTAACTATATATGGTCTATAACCTATGGTTTTTTCAGTGAATTTCAATGGTTTTTTAATAGTAAATATCAAAAGCTGTAAAATGTATTCTTATTCTAATTCAAAAATATATTTTTTATATTTTTGTATTATTTTTTTTAATGTAATTTTTTTTCAATTATTTTTTATTGTTTCGCTGCCGGTACGCGAACCGGTAAACGTTCCGTTAGTGCAAGTACCGCGTTAGAAAGCCACATCGTGACGCGTCGCGTAATCGCAACGTATCGCGTTACTGCGTATTGCGCCTTATGAGGCGCCGCGTTAGCGCACCCGGAAGCGCTCTGGAACGCAAACCAAGGCGCGAAACGCAGAGCCCCGGAAACGATCCGAGGCGCGGCGCGGAGCGCATAACGTAAGCATAACAGGTCATGTGACTAGTTTATAAAACTTTTCATTGGTTCATTTTACTTTTAGTTTCCTAATGATGGAACGCTTGATCATATGACGTAAAATTAACACTTTTCATTGGTTTAGAACATTTTTTTTTCCCAAATGATGAAAGTCCCACCTTTTTTCCTCACTCTGACTTTCATTTTTATGAGAGAAAGACCTGTTTCTGCTTGTTCAGTCATGGCATCTGTAGTATCTGCAGCTGGTGGACCCCCAGCACCACCACCACCTCCAAGGAAGAGAGGACCACCTCCTCAGGTCATCCTCCAACAAGAGGAGGAAGAAGAGGAAGACGAGGAACAGGAGCAAGGGACAAGGTTTTTTTTAAAAGAATAGCCAAGAAGGTCCCATATAAAAGAAAAATTTATTTGGCCACTTTTTTTCATTTTCTCCACATCAACAAAAGGTAAATGCCCGGTACGTTACCTGCCTCATCTGCCACGATGTACTCTCCAGAGGAACCGAAAAAAAATATAGTTATGGTAATCATACCATGCATCGCCATATGGAGAGGTGGCACCCGATGAATTACAGTGCTGCCCAAATACGAGATTTGGTGGATAACCCCCGACCTGCCAGTACATCCACCAATGAAGTGGCAGTGACGGAATCAGAGGCAAGGGAAACGGTCCCAAATCTTCAGAAGAACTTTGGACAAATGAAAATGACATGTTTAACTTGCCGCAAATTAATTTCCTGTGGAGAGAGGAGTGTAACTCTAATCAATAGAGCTTATGAACATCATCAATGTACAAAACGTCCCAGAAACTAAATTTGCTTTTTTTTTGTTGCTCCTGTTGAGCCCTTTCTAATGAATCATTTTTGTTTCCCCCCAAAAAAACACAAAAAAATATAAAACAACAAAAATAATAAAAAAAAGTTCTTTTCAGAACTACCTTCCCTTTATGAAAAATTGCTAGAATGTTTAGCACTCCAGCAACCTCTATTTCTTTTGATTCGCTTCCCGGTTCGCGCTCCGGTACGCGAACCAGAAGCAAACTAAAAAAAAATTTTTTTTTAAAAAAAGAAGAGTAAGTAAACAGAGAGTAATGTTAAAAGAAAGACAAATAGAGGGAGTAACACACAGTTACTGTTGAAAGAGGGACTGAGAAAAGGAGTGGAAAGAGTAGTATAAATAAGTAATAGAAAAAGAAATGAGGGAAGTAGCAAAGGCAGGAAACTAAGGGTTAAAGAAATGAAGCAGTGGAACTAATAAAAGTTAAATGTGATAGAGATGTAATGTAAAGAGTACTAAACACTTACCTTATAATTGTTGTTAACGTAGTCAATTGTCATTTTTATACTTTTAATCTTTTAGGGATCACTCTGACACCTCCTTTGCCAACTTTCGCCAGTGTCTGAATAACATATGTAATTGGATGACCACCAACCATCTCAGGCTTAATACTGACAAGACGGAGGTAATGTTTTTTAATCAGAAAATAACTATTCCCTCTAGCCTTTGGTGGCCAACGGCTCTTGACCCTCCCCCTATTCCAGCTCTCACTGTTCGCAATCTGGGTTTCCAGTTTGATAACACCCTTTCCTGCACTCCCCACATTAACAAAACTACCTCTGCATGCTTTGCGAAATTGTGTATGATTAAAAAGATTCTTCCATACCTCCCTCTAAATGCTCGTAGAACTGTGGTCCAGGCGTTAATCACGTCTCACTTGGGCTATGCTAACAGTCTCTACGCTGGTGCTCCCCTGTACCAGATTGAACGGCTGCAGATTGTGCAGAATGCTGCGGCAAGACTGATTGGAAACATTCCATATCGTCAATCTGTAGCATCTTATTGCAAAAAATTGCACTGGCTCCCTATTGCACGACGTATCCATTTTAAGATTTTAATACTTGCTTTTCGAGCCTTGAACAACCTCGGCCCAGGCTATTTGAAAAAACGGCTTGTCTTGTCTCAGTCTGTCAGAGCCTTACGTTCCAACAGTCTACGCCTTTTGGTTGTGCCACGCTTCCGTCTTTCTAGAGTGGGCGGTAGAGCTTTTGGAGTATCAGCCGCCAGACTTTGGAACAACCTTCCCTTGGATCTTAGATTTGTCCCCACTGAATCCATCTTTCGCCGCAAACTTAAGACTTGGCTGTTCTCCTCTTAAATTTCTGTTTTCATTTTTTCATTCTTGGGCTTGTTAGTTGTTAGCGCCGGGACACCCCCTTGGGGGTAGCCGTGCGCTCTATAAAACCCAAAAATAAATAAATAAATAAATCTGTGTAAGAAAGAACAAAAAATTTTAAATTAATAGAAGGTAGTAAAAAAAGAGTGAGCATGAGACAAGATGAATACATATTATAAATCACAATTCAAAGTACAAAATTAATTATACATAATTAATGGTTTATTTTTGCTGTTCTCAGAATATATCAAATTTCACTGAAAACAGTGAGTTGAAGGTATTCATCATATAACAGCGGGGAAAAAAAAAACACAATCAAAATGATTGTGTTTAAAAAACCCAAATAATATAACTAATCAGAAATCAGAACTCCTCAAAAGTAACTTACTTTCTACTGCGTTAAAGGATGTCCTATGAACAGCTTATACTCTGTTGTGCAGTTACTATTTTCTGCCCGCCACTTTCTGAAAGATAAACTCCATCGTTTTAAGAAAAATGAGAGATACAAAGCAATTTAAAACAGCACACTAAATTACAGCAACACCTAGAATCATTATAATCCAGTTACCTACCCTAAATTCTCACTTCTGAAAACAAGTCAAAAGGCAACATTGCTTCATACTAAAATGGTAATCATTGCCGAAAGACTAGCCTTTTTTATATTTCAAATAAGCTGTGTAATATCCTGATGTTGTCAAAGATCCATCATAATATATAATAGCTGCAGTTACAAATGTTCTTCCTGAAATCCATGACTGTGTAGCCAAAACATTTTTAATTAGACTTGACAACTTACTTTCATCCAGTTTATGTAGTTGAAATTGTAAAATGACATTTCACCCATAAGTTTCCATAAATAATGTGGACAGCATTGCAGACTTACATTTCCTCTACTCCTTGTTTTGATCTGGTGCTTGAATTGGCTTATAAACACAAACAGTTTTCACTCTGTGCTACACTTATCCACAAGGCCATATAGAGTAGGAGCCATTAGAACCTCTTGAAATTCCTCAGAACAAATCCCAAGATTCTTTTCCTAAAATTTTGGTTGTAAGAACACCAGGTAAGAATTTTGAAGGTGGAAAGGCAATCTTTTTTTGAAAGTTAAAACAGAATCATTGCAGAATGACCAGCCATTTCCAGACTTCAAATAAGCTGTGTAATGTCCTGAAGTAGTTGAAGGACCGTCATGATATATAATTGCTGTAGTTACAAAAGTCCTTCCTGATATTGACAACTGCGAAGCCACAAAATTATTAATTAAAGTTGTCAATTTAGTTCCATCTGGCCTACATCGTTGGAACATTAAAATGACATACTGGCCATAACTTCGTATAATTAACGTGGACAGCATTGCAGACTTACATTGGCTACACTCCATGTTTTGATCGGCTGCCTTTACTAGCTTATTGAAGGATACTGATTTACTGTCAGGCAAAGTTAAATATATAAATCTTTCTGAGTCTACACTAGTAGTACTTGATAGCCTACAGTTCTCGCAATCATGCTGCCATTGATAAGAAAGGCCAAACAGATAATCTACATCTACACCTTCATCTTGCAATACATCAAGCATATACATTAAAAACTCCTGACAATCCTGCTGAATATTTTGAGAGAATTGTGTTTGACCTGAACATTCGTCTAACAGATAACGAATTTCAGACACACTTTCTACTCTTGTTCTATCAGCGCTACATTTCTCTAACACAGAATTCAACAAACAGCATAAACTTTGTTCCGAATTGATCACAATCTGCTCTTTTAAAGTCTCTAGTGAAAAGAGAACATTAACCATTACATTAGCATAGCAGTTGACACCAGAACTATTTTCAAATTGAAAACCAACAACATTTTCAACAGAATTCATTTTATTTCTGCTTACAATTTTCGGTTCATCGACTTTTGGTCTTTTTGCTACAACCTCCCTACTATTACTGATATTTCTTCCTTTCCGGCCTACCACACGTTTCTCAAACAAAGGATATTGAGGCAAATGTGGCGCATACTCTCTTCTTAACCTATTGTATTCCTTAACACAATCTAGATCCGCACAAATGTTTGTGACATCCTAGTCAATCAAGTACAATCCCGATAAAGTTCTGGCTCGTGACAATGCTACATAAGCCATACCCTCTTTGAACACAGAACTGCCAATATTCACTAAAGCAGTGTCTACACTTAAACCTTGCGATTTATGAATTTTCACCGCATATGCCAAGCAAACAGGAAACTGCTTACGGCGAACATATAAGTCTTTTACAAGCAAAAACCTAGCTGTGCAACAACCAATTAGCTGTACTTCCTCAATGCCATCAAATTTAATTTTTAAAAATTCAATTCCATCTCTACTTCTGTATTTCTCAAAATCAACAACATTACCCATTGATCCATTTACCAGACCTCTTTCAACATGTAAATTCCTTCTCAAAATGATACGGCAATTTAAGCACACATTCAGAGTCTTTTCAAAACCCGCAGTTTTAGATATAGTCTTCTCTAATGAATCCAATTTAGATTTCAAATTCTCAGACAAAACAATTGTTGTACCCATATGCTCTATTCTGTCAATAGCTTCCAGTTTCACAATCTCTTGGTTTTCTAAATTCAACTTTTTGTTGTTGAAGATGGAACATTCTGCAAGAGTTGGCATCAAACATATTCCAGATTTTTTCTCAGTAATTTTCTGAAAAATATCCTCTGGCAGAACGTCTTCTTCTGGATACAAATTTGACAGTAATCGTGCATGTAAAGCTTCTTTCCCACGCTCAGTCACTTTCCCGATTCTAACATCTTGTAGAATATTCTTGTAATCTTCGTCCTTCGCCTGACGCATATTTTCACACAGCTCAGCATAATTGAAGTTTAACCATATGTTAACGTTGCCAATGCTCCCTAGGCACTTCTTGGTATCTTCATGTGTAAGCAGTTTAAACACTGGTTGTCCTTTGCTGGTGTCAGCTGCAGAAGATCACCGAAAACAATGATGTGTTTGCCACCCAATAACACATCATACTCTGTTATAAGAACTTCCTGCATTCTCAAATGCACAAAGGCAAGCATGACATTGGAAACCATGCTTACTTCGTCAATGATAAGAAGTTTCATCTTCTTCAAGACTCTAGATACTTCACAACAAGCATCCCCAGATAACTTGTGGTATTGTAATTTGTTATCATGCTCCACTGGCAGCATCAGTAGCCGATGCAAAGTAATCCCTTTAATGTTATGTGCTGCCAGTCCAGTTGGAGCAGTGACAACACAAGACAGCGATGACTCAGTCCTTTTCTGCAGATAACATGAAATTGCTTTAATGAGGAAACTTTTTCCAGTTCCTGCTTCTCCACTCACATACAGTCGGACAGGCTTCAACGACGTACATGAGCACTCTTTCTTCTCATGACTTAATCCATGCTCAATTTGGTTGGTAACTTCGTCATATATTTTCCTCTGCTCAACGTTGAGTTGTCTTTCCAAATCTTCTAAGTTAACCGCATCATTCTGAGCATGTGCCATGGCTCTTTCCACTGCAATCATAGCAGTGGCAGCTTCATTTTCGATAACTGGTTCTCCTAGTGGATCCTGACTCAATGAAACAGAACTCTGACTGTCCTGAGAACTGTCTCTAGCAATCTCATCTGCAATTGTTGCTTCCTGCTCGATTTCTGCATTCAACATTTCTAGATATTTTGGAAAAACAGGACATTCTATAGACTCCTTGGCTGCATTAAAAGAGTCTTCGTAACAGAGGAAATCTCCAAGCAGTTCCTCTTATGCACGCCAAGGCTTGAAAAGTTGCAAAAGAGCTAAATAGAAAAACTCTTTTCTTTCTGGAGATTCGCAATTCAATTTTCGATGATTTACCAAATGAAATTTTCTTTGCTTGACCAGACACCCCTCACTTCCAATTACAGCATACACTCCTTTATCAATATCTTCTTTGATGTTCCTCTTGAAAACGTAATTTTGTAGAACATCATACAGACAAACATTCTCCAGGTGACTGCTTCTATATGGATAATATGTATCCAACATGTTGGTCTTCAAAATATCTGTACTGCTTGGCTCCTTCTCCGCCAAATACTCAAGTTCCCGTACAGGTTTCAGAACTCGATTACGCATTGCAGCAAGACCAAGACTCGCCCAAATGATACTCCTAGATTTGGCATAGAAACTTGCTGAAGATAACCGGTCAGAACATTCGTAAGCTCCGATTTCTCGATGCGACAACATCTTCAGACTGAAACTGTACAACTTCTTACTGAGGCTCTTTTCATGGGAAATATCCTCCCACATATCCTTCAGTTCTGTCTTTTCTTTTTTGGTGATGTAAGATATCACATACCGAGCCACAGCCATACAGTTGTCAGCCACAAACTGTATATCTATGTTAGCATTCCACATGGACAAAATCACTGGGTTGTAGTCGTTAATGTACTTGGACTCTTCGTTTCTTTTCAAATTGTATGTGTTTTTGGGTGATTTCCTCGTCACATTATGTCGCAGCGAAGACATCAAATTGTTAACTCTTCCTTTTGATATCACCGACCGTGGAAATGCAAAACGACATTTGGTGTAGTACTTGTCCTTGTTTCTGAATTTACGACGACAGTACTTTCCACAACGATGGCTTTGAAACCGTAAAACTTGTTCTCTTAGACTTTTATCTTCGTTTGTCTTTGGAACAGCACATGTAGCATACTGTTCTATGAAACTCATCACTAAGTCATCCGGATCTGTTCCAAATTTGGGTGCATCTTTGATCCATAGCAGCATATGTATATGAGGAGCACCTCTTGCTTGTTACTCCTTTCTCCAGAAGAAATCCAACACCTCTCCAAGAGGTGGATTTTTCTTGTTCATGATGAAAGACATCATAGCTTCAAATCTATGATTGAAGTATCTGCATACATTCACTGGATCCAAAGAGCACAGTTCTCCGGGTGTTTTGGATTCGATATTTTCAATGTTTCCATTTGCCTCTCGTAGAAATTCAAGTAAGTCTTCTCAGCCATACTCAGCTGAGAGTGAGGAACCATGTGGGAGTTACTAAGTTCCTCAGCATACATTTTAAGTCACCATGACGGCGGTACCAATACTCATTAGTACCACGCTGACAAGCCATGAGATTAATCAGGTGAGAATCCAAAATACTGTCTTGCACATTGACTTTATCCATAAAGTCCCTTGCCGAGATATTTCGCAGTTGTACACCACTTTTCAAGATGTGGCTCACTGCATAAGACAATCCAGAGAGATCACTTTCAAACAGTAGATGAAATAAATAGGGAATGCATTGACGAAACCTAGGATCTTCTGCATACAATCGTAAAGTCCGGTGTTCTGAAGCAGGAATTTGAACAGGTCGCTCATCATATCGTCCTCCTCGACCTGTGGGAAATAACTGTGGGAAACATCGAGCTTCCAAACTTTCCCCCCAAACACTAATGGGACTCCCTTTGGCTTGTTTCATTTGAAACAACTCAATAGCATTCCCCATGACTTCCTGGGAGTGCAAAGGATGAACACTATAATGTTCATATATTTCTTCATTTTTAGAGGCTTCTACTTTCTCAATTTGTCCAGCACACAAATCGCTGTCCTCGTCTTCACTTACTTCCTCTTCTGCAACACATACATTCTTGTAGTACTCATTATTTCTTATCAAATACAATGTTGCCTTTTTGACTTACCTATCATCCACTAAATCTTGCCAGATTTTCTTACTCTTTGTCGGAACACCATTAACTATGATAACCAGAGGTTCCTCTTCCACTTTCTCTACTCCAATTGTATTAAT
The DNA here is from genome assembly GCF_964263255.1 of Lissotriton vulgaris. Classification (NCBI taxonomy): domain Eukaryota; kingdom Metazoa; phylum Chordata; class Amphibia; order Caudata; family Salamandridae; genus Lissotriton; species Lissotriton vulgaris. The sequence continues at coordinate 821,461,864 of NC_141694.1, read as the reverse complement.
GTTTTCTTCAAATCTAAAGGCAAATAAACAACTCTTCCCTTTAATCCTCTCTGTAAATCTGATGGAGGCAATTTCCCTGTCTTTGGCTCCATTCGTACAATAGCCTGGAAGGGATGGGCACTTGAATCAAAATAGATTCATAAGTATTTAAATCCTTCAATTCAGAAGGAATGTCAACTAATTCCAGATTATTATAAACCGCTCTAGCAGGCATCTGGTTTTGGTTTAATTTGTTATAACAATAAGTACACATACGTTGGTCCGCTCCCAAATCACAACAATTTTCTACCATCAAGTATGTGGCAAAATCCTTCCATTCACTATTGTTTTCCATACCACTTTTTGCATATAAATCCACTTACTTAGTCTGATTCTTATAATAAGTCCGTCGACAACACACACAAGTGAAATTAGGCCTCTCACTTGATTTCACCATAAACGTGGAAATTTCCTTGTGAAACTTATGTGTACTGAAAATCTGTACACTCTCTTCCACATTACCTTTTTCTAGTGGGTCAATTTCAACATTGTTCTCTTTACCAGCAAAGTAACAGAACTCAATTTCTTGACAAATATTCTTCACATCTACTTCAGAACCATGCAAAAGAGCACTGCTTAATTGTTTAAGCATAATTGCTGGACTCTTAGCATAATACAACATTCTAACTAATTTCCTCACTTTATTATGATTCACTGCTAGCATCCTGAAATGATGAAAAACACTCTGGCATACTCTCCTGGAAAGACAAGCCAGTGAATGACCATGCAAACCTGTCACTTGTCTCACTCTGCAAGGATCTAATTCTTGCAATAACTTTATTTTTTGTTTTAAACTTTTCTTATTAAATGTCCGTATAAAATCACAAAGCAAATTGATGGAATCCTGTCGCACACTGCAAATAGAACTACACTTCCAGGTGTACACTGGTCCCTTAGGACGTCTCCCTAAAACCTCATCACTTAACACCTCTTCTGCATCTGCAGACACAAGTTTTTCTTTTTCAACCGGACGACCATCTTTTACCTCATATGCTCGACCACTGCTGTCAACTGCATGCACCAAATCACTGTCCTGAAAATAACTCTCCTCATTAAAAAATGCCTCACTATTTGAACTATGCATCCATTCTCCTGAGAAAACTTCACAAAAATTACTTCGATTAACTACTCTCTTCTATCTACTATTTGATTTGAAAACATAAATTACCTTGTTTAGTTTCCTAATTCTATTAATTACCAAGATAAATAACTTTCGCTTAATTTCGAAAGCCTGATCAATAATTTTCTCTACATTTTTCTTTTTCTTATAAAATGCCACTTTCTGTTGGCCTTTCTTAAATTGGTTTAGCAAATTGACAATTACCCTGTTGCGGAACATTCGCCTACGAATGTCCCTGAATGTATTTTCCCTTCTACTGCCATGCACAGAGTTATCTCCTGCTCTAGCAGAAACTTTTTTGACGTGCCTTTCCTTTCCATTTAAATTGGCTCTCTTTTTCTGGACTAAAACTTGTTCTGTAGTTATACTTTTGTTTCTACAAATGTTTCTAAGGAATGATTTCGTTCTCTTACCCGGAGCTTTCTTCGTGCGTTGACTTGATTTTAATGTAGAGGACTGCTCCAAGCATTTAGTAATCTGTTGTCTTTGACGTTTCGTAGCCTTTCGGATTCTATCCTTAGACGGCATTGTCTAATTTCTAAATAATCTGCAGTTGAGTCTGTGGTAAAATATAATAAAAAAATGTTATTAACCACTATTACCAAACAGTAAATCAATAACAATAAGGATTTGATTCAGCAATGCTATAAAGATGATTCAGTGAAATCTTCTTAATTTTACTGTGATAGTGATAGTATTACAGGGCTTTCATGCAAATGACTGCCCACCCTGCAACAAAAAGCCCACATGAAACTTGACGCACATTAAATTGTGTACTTAACTGCAATAATAGATATGCCAGTGTTTAGGTCCCTCCACCCTGCCCCTCCCCTCTCCGCCTCCCTGCCCCACCGTAACTCCCTCCACGACCCGCTGCTGCTATCTTGCAACATGGTGCATCTTGAAAATCTCTCCTGCATTATAAAAGTGACGCAACAGCACCACAAAATAGACGCACAGCCATCATAAATCTGCCCCTAACACTTTAAATGATTGATTCAGGATGACGATAAGGTGTGGACTATCTAGAAGTTTGTTTTAGGTGAGGTCTACTCAAGGTTGCAGATGAAATTTAGGCTTGTTGAAGAGTACAGAGGTGATAATACATGTACAGGCCTACCAATGAAGTGAATCATGTCCACTGCACTCTTGAACAAAGGCCAGACCTCCTCTATCTCCCTGAACACGCCTAAACATCATCTGCACAATGTGATTCGTAATGTTAGGAATCACAAGTGATATAATTGAAAAACGTGCAAATATTTTTGCACATTTAACAATCACATCACCTGTATTTCTTCAGCTTACTTATCTCATTGTGCAGATGTACTCTACGTCCTATATAGAAGCACACCCTATCAATACTTAAATTACCCAAGCACACATGGGAGCATATTTACAAGGACCTTGCTCCAGGGGAAATGTCTTAAATTAAAATTGGAAAAATTACATCAAAGAGACTCAAAGGCCTTGTAAATATGCCCCAAGCAACCTATGAAACACTAGCAGTACATATCAAGAAACCTAATTGATTTCAAAAAAATGTTTTTAAACCTTTTATGTAAAACAATTATATACCTACATTCATGGGGAACTGACTTAAGATGCCCTAATACACATGAGAACGTTTTTTTAAGGTCCTTGCACCTTTTTTCAATCACTTTTAACATGGCTATGTAACTCAAACAATCAAAATCAAAATTTACCAAGCACACATGGGGGCGTATTTGCAAGGACCTTGCACCACGGGGAAAGTGACTACAAATGACCAAACACACATGGGGACGTATTTACAAGGCCCTTGAACAAGGGGGAAGTGACTTGAAATGGCTAAGCACACATAGGGGTGTATTTACAAGGCCCTTGCACCACTTATACATCACTTTTAACATCTACACTGTAGAGCAGCATGGGGCAAATAACAACACAGATGCATCATGCATCTGTTCCGCAAAAGCGACGCATTGCAGGAGTCACATCGCAAGTAAATAAATTCTCATAATTTTTAAAAGCATTCCTTTTCCTTAAAAACGATTTTCTGATCATAATTTGAAAACACAGCACAGCTCCTATGTACAACCACACCTTGTTATCTGCAATTACAATTGGTAAAAGAATGCAAAATCTTCTTTGAAAACATAATGCAAACACTTGACTCAAAACATCATTTTAAATGCACAGCTGGCTTTCTTATTTTCTCAAAAAAGCATACTAGTCTCTATCTAAAATAAAGAAACGATAACTCACCTTAACAAATGCTTTTTGAATTTCAAAACAGTCTCAGAAGCACACCAATTTTTCTTTAGAAGAACAAAAGGTATGCACTCCAGAGGCTGGAACCAACAAAGGCACTGAAATGCTGATATTCATCACACATATCTCTCATGTCAGCCAATCAAAACTCTTCCCTCACTTTTTTCAAATCAACACCCTTCCCCCCTCTGCCCTTTCTGCCCTTTTTCCATAGCAACTACCTCCTGCCAGACCTCTCATGTTTACAAGTTCACACAACAATGTTTCAAATGAACTCTGAACTCTCACTACACCTGCTAATCCACTGGAATCTTTCATAACATCATTTTTTATTAACCATTCAAATTACATCTTTCAAAGAACACATCCATGCACCCTAACTTTCTGTTTTCAGCAATGGAAATCCACCAATCACTGCTAATGAATCATTAGCACTCAAACTCCACAGTTTATTTTCTTTACAAACTCCACTGTTTCAACTGCCATTTCATTCCCACACTTCATCTGACTGCAGTAGAACCTCCTCTCGCCATGTTTTCTGTCTGGATTCTAGGACATAGCTACATCCACTGGGCTCACAGGTAGGCTGATAACAGAAATTTACACAACCTCAATTTACAAAATGTGGAAATCAAATGGATTGGTCAAAGAGGATTGAAATGTCACCAATTGATACCATTGGTGAAAACCTTTTTACATTTGCCAAACCCTGGCCTCATAATAGTGCACTGTGGAGGAAATGATTTGGGCACTTTGACTGGGGTAGGTCTGGAAATGCTCTTAAAAGACACCTTTGAGCAATTTATGGCACTTTTTCCTCAAACTGCCTTGGTATATTCCAATATATGCCAAAGACAAAAATGGAGGTGGTCCAATCAATTTTGTCCACAAATTGAGAAATCGAGGAAGCATGTAAATAAGTCTGTTTCAGCTTACATGAGAGACCATGGAATGGGCTCCATCTACAAAAATAACTTGCGTTATTACATGAAAGATATCTTCAGAGGAGATGGTGTGCACTTCTCAGATGAGGGGAACAGAGTTTTCATACAAAATTTAAGACTGTGTATTGGTACCTACTTATAAGTACCTAGAACTTACACAGAACCCAAAAGCTCTTTTCAGAGCTACCTTAACTTTAATTACTCCCGTGAAATTTCGAATGTACCTTTTTTCACTAATTTTCACTTATGTTCGCTTCCCGGTTCGCTACCCGGTTCGCGTACCGGCAGCTAACAGCGCGAAAAATTCAAAAAAAATTTCGACATATATGAGCCTCCTCAGCCACCCTCAGAAAACCTAGGGGGTCAGGATACGTCTACCGTGCCCCCTTCTACCCATTCTGAACATTATTTACCCTCCATCTTGTATCTCAATTCTACCGAAACACAAAATGGAGGACTCCCGTAACGCTGCAGGTTCGCGTACCGGGACAGGCACTGACAAGCACTCGCTCAAAAAAGGTTGGAAAGTAATTTACAGAAAAACCACTGGAGACACTTTCACCAATTATACATTAGCTCATACTACATACCAATCCCTACCATTTTCACAAATTAGGTTGAAATTCCATTTAGCCATTTAGCATGTAGACCTCTCTAAATTCCCTGAGGTAAATTACTTCACAAAACACATATGAAGTGTTGGAATTGACAACCAATTAAAATGTTACTTTCAATTTCTACTATTATATCATGACATTTGATTGGTTATGTACCTGAATATATATAAAGAAAGAGAGAGAAACATAGCCATTTTGACTACTACTTCCTGAAGTGCATTTCAATTGAGAACTTAAACTTCTTTTTGAAAGGTAAGATGTTATTTTAAAAACTGAAGTATGTTGTGCACTTTAAGTTAATTAGGAAAACATTTTCTGATAGTTATATACTATCCCTCTGTAATAGTTATAGAATAAGATAGACTTCTCTGTTATAGTTATGGATGGAGTTAGGCTTGTCTTGTATAATTATGAATTTACTTAGGCTTTATCACATACACTTTTTTATATTTCTACTTCCAGTCTGACTGCCTAAACCAAACTACCTGTCTGTACTTAAACCCAACCGTGCCCTATCTGTACTGATATATTTTTTTAAAATTCATTTTACAGCACAAAAATGGAAGGAGAGAACAAATCTAACTTGGAAATTGTTGCAGGAAGCAACACAGATACAGAAATTGACTCTGAATTCTATGATGAATCATGGGACTTTGAACTTCTGCAATGTGTAGAATCAATAGATTTCCTAATTGAAAATGAAAAAAAAACTGACAATGAATTATTAGAAGTTCTTTTTAATATTGAAAACGAATCAGAAAAATAAATTTATATTAATAATTCAAAAATAGTTTGAGACATTATTCATTTTTATATGTATTTTGTAAACTACTTGATTATAATGTAAAGTCAGACTTTAAATATACTGTGCAACTTTTTTGTGTTACATAGTAAGTTTGCTCATAGATACTTCCTTTCTTCCACTATATTATCTCCAATGTGTATTTAACATCTCTTTATCATCTCCTGCCTCCATATTGTTTCGGCTTTCCAGACAGACTATGGTATGAATTCCATATACCACAATAACTTCTGAAACAACTTGCAAGATATCTACAAAGGAGACGGCGTTTATTTATTTTTAGACTCTGCATTGGTACCTACATGTTGCTACGTAAATAAAAAGAAAAAAAACAACAAAACGAACAATCAATAAACATACAATATTTAAAAAGTCTATCATTCTTGTTTCCTTATAGTACGCTCCCCGGACCACTTTCCGGTGCGCGTACCGGGCGCACCCCACGCAAAAAAAAACGATTTTTTTTAATTTATTTTTTTTTTATTTATTTTTTCCCCGCGGGGCCCTTTTAAAACCTCCACATCAAACCTAGGGGGTCAGGGAGGATCTACTATGCCCCCTTATGGTCATTTGCCCCTTCGTTTTGGCCTCCTCTTGTCTCTCGATCCTACCGAGAGACAAGATGGCGGCCGCTCCGGACTGTTTAGAATGTTGACAGCCAATCAGCTTCGCTTCGCAAAGTTCCGTTACGCGAAAAGTACGCGAACCGGAGTGCTACCCAGAGCGCTGTCACAGATATATCTGTTTTTTAAAACGTTAATTTCTCAAAATCCACTGGAGCACATATATTGAGACCCAGCAAAGGCACATCGGGCTAACAGTCCCTACAATTTTGCCAAGTTTCGTGCAAATCCATTCAGCCGTTCAAGCTAAAAGTGAGGCCAAACGCCCTATGGAAAAATGAATAGGAAAAACGCGTTTTGGACCCCCCTTTTTTCTCGGCCCCCCCTTGATGAAACCCCCCCAAATTTTCAGGGGCTGCTCAGAAACAAAATGTGCAATTTTCATGAATTTCAGCCGATTCCGTCCACAAACGCCAAAGTTATTAGACATAGAATTTTCAAAAGTCCCATAGAGAAAAAATCCTAACTATATATACCTACTATATATATATGTATATATATATATATATATATATATATATATATATATATATATATATATATATATATATATATATATATATATATATATATATATATACATATATATTCACTGAAAAACCCATAGGTTTCAGGTCATATATAGTTAGGTATTAGCATTTAAAAAACCATTGAAATTGCTCCTATATAGTTAGTTGGACTAACTATATTTCGCGCACCCGCAATCCACTGCTGATGATGTGACATATTACATCATTCATGACATGGTCAGTGACATCACTGATGACATCACTGATGATATCTCAAATGACATCACTGATGACATCACTGATGACATCTCAATTGACATCACTGATGACATCATCCAGTGACTGTCTGTTTCTGTAAAGTTTAAATATCTTTTACATATTGAAGAATGAGTAGATATATAAGTGTCTGGATGAAGGATTTATTTCCAACCCCGCTGTTTCTATCCCTGCTTTCCTTTCTGAGGTTCATGCATACTCGTTGATTTCTGGATACAAACTAAATAATGACAAATGCGAAATTTTACCCCTCACTAAATTCACTTTCAAACCTGATTTTGCTACATCCAATTTTACCTGGAGCTCCTCTCACATCAAGTATCTTGGTTTACATGTTACTTCCTCCATTAAAGATACGGTTTCCTTGTGCCTTAATAAATGTATCCAGAAGTTAACTGATCTAACAACCAAGTGGCACCCACTTTATCTCTCATGGTGGGGACGCCTAGATACTATTAAAATGATGCTATCCCCTATTGTTTTGTATACCATCTCTAATATTCCTGTCTCTATTCCCATGAAGTTCTTCAGGAAAATTCATTCCATTCTTACTTCTTTTCTCTGGTCTGGCAAAAAGCCTCGAATGTCTCTTCACCGATTAACACGTCCTAAATCGGAAGGAGGTGTTAATTTTCCGGATTTTCCTACTTATCATAAAGCTTTTCTTTTACGCCAGGCCTCTTTTTGGCTACAAGACCCTGAAGAACCCTGTCCTCTCTGGGTCAGTGTGGAGCGTCTTTCCATTTCACCTTTTACTTTTGCTGAATTTCTTTCTTTTACTCGCAAACCACAATTATCATCTCATCCCATACATAAATTCACCTCTAAGCTACTTCTATCCTATCCCCCACCCGTCCCCTCCTCTGTTGCTGATTTTTTATCCTCCACTATATGGCATAATGCCACTATCCTTATTAAAGGCAGACCTTTCTATTGGAAGTCCTGGAGACAGAGAGGTTTGATCTGGGTTTCTCAACTTTTTTCTCAATCCACTTTTCTATCTTTTCCCTTGTTGCGTCTTTCCTTTGATTTGCCTGCTTCCTTTGCACGTAATTATCTCTTATTGAAAGAAGCTATCCTGCCTATCTATGCCCAGTTTTTGCACTCTCCTAGCCTTTCTCCATCTCCTACTCCTACCTCACTACTCCACTCTTTCCTGACCTCCCACTCCAAAGCCTCCGGTATCTATGCTTTCCTGCGCTCCAAATCTCTTCCTCGTCCAAAATCCAAAGTAGAGGAGCAATGGGAAAGTGACTTTGCTACTTCTTGGCCCATTTCACTTTGGGACAAGCTGTGGATGAAACTTCGCAAATCCTCCAGAGCTGCCAATCTCACCCAAACTCTATTTTTCATTTATAATAGACTCATTTTTACACCGTTTCTACTTAATACCAGATTCCCCTCTGTCCCTGATCTCTGCTGGTCCTGTTCTACTCCTACTGCTACTTTGTTCCACATGCTCTTTTCTTGCACTATTATTCAGAACTTCTGGAAGCAAATTTGGTCCCAAATTAACGATATCTTCCACACCCAAATCCCCTTTACCTTTACTCATATCTTTCTCGGCAGTCTCTCTCCGTGCTGGGACCAGGTTACTTCTGATATACATATTATTGATTTATTGATAGCAGTTGCAATCCAACAAATTACTGCTAATTGGAAATATTTTACGAAGATATCGATCAAAGCATGGTGGTATAATGTCTGTCACAATCATAGATTAGACACTGCCTTTGTTTTTCCTCCTCAAATGGCGATGAAGCGTACTGTTTTGTGGCTCCCTATATCAATGTACCTCGACGCCTCTGCTAAAAAATCATTTCATTTGTCACCACCTCAACAAGAAGTTTCCAAACCTCCCTGATTGACCTACTCGTTCCTAACCATTTTCATTTATAACAGATTTACTACTCTTTTTCAATTTTCTACTCAATGTTTACTTTAACTTGATTTTCAACTGACGTATGTATTTATTGTATTTTTATCTCTGTTATTTTACTTGATTATGTCTGCAAAGATTCACCAACTTATTTTGCTTCTCTTCACTATTATTGTATTACTGTATTGACACCTTTGTATTTTCAATAAATTTTACTCTGAACTTAAAAGGATTTAGTAGGCGTGTGATTGACTGTATGAGTAAGTGATTACACGTGTCTTACTGAATGCATGGGTTAGTGACTAAACTGTCTGAATGTGTGCATCAGTATGTCTGTTGTTGTGTAAGATGCTGTATGTGTTGATCAGTAGCTATATGAGTGGCTATATGGGTCATTGATTGGTTGCCCAAGTATTTGTATGGGAGACTGAGTGTGTGTGGGTGACTAGGAGGTGTGTGACTCTGTGCATAGATGTGTGAGCAGTTGATTCACTAGGTGTATGAGTTCAAGAGTGCATATGGAAACAGCTGTATGGTCGGTTTACTGTGTGCATTGGTGTGTTGGTGAGTGAATGTATATCTCAGTGCTACATGTCCAAGTAAGTACATATGTAAAACAGGGCATGTGAGAGTTGGTATATATAAATGACTATACATGAGAGCCAGTGAATATGCAAGTGGCTGTATGGATCAATGTGTACTTGTATCAGTGATTGTTTAAGAGAGTAAGTATGTGTTAGTATATGTTTGAATAAGTAAGGTGTTGTGTGTATAACTGTATAGATGGGGAAATGGGAGTGTGATTGATTCTTTGTATGACTGACTAGGTGTGTGAGAAGCTCCATGGATGAGTGAAAGTGTGTGAGTGTCTCTATAGGTGTATAAGTGCATATGATAGTATTGTATTGATGAGTGACTGTATGTATGAGTGATTGTATGGGTGAATGAGTGGATGTGTGTGTAGACCTAGGAATCAGTGAGTGCGTATGTAGTAACTGGTATTGGTGTGTCAATGGTTTCAAGAATGGTAGTTTGTATTTAAGACTGGGTGTATCAAAGGTTAGATTAGAGTGTGAGGAGGTGCATCGTATTATCACATGAATTATGTCATCAGTGATGTCAATTGAGATGTCATCAGTGATGTCACTGACCATGTCATGAATGATGTAATATGTGACATCATCAGCAGTGGATTGCGGGTGCGCGAAATATAGTTAGTCCAACTAACTATATAGGAGCAATTTCAATGGTTTTTTAAATGCTAATACCTAACTATATATGACCTGAAACCTATGGTTTTTTCAGTGAATTTGCACGTTTTTTTAAATGCTAATTCCTAACTATATATCACCTGAAACCTATGTTTTTTTCAGTGAATTTCCAAGGTTTTTTAAATGCTAATACCTAACTATATATGACCTGAAACCTATAGTTTTTTCAGTGAATTTGCAAGGTTTTTTAATTGCTAATACCTAACTATGTAAGGCTTCAAACCTATAGTTTTTTCAGTGAATATATATATTTTTATTTTCAAGTTTTTTTTATATGATTACGGGGTCCACGCACCTTGAGCGCTCCAAAAGCACACCGTAAAAGCTCTGAGCTCTTTCCCCGACAAATTTTTAAAAATTGCTAATTCATAATATCTACGTTTTTAACGTTGATTTTAAAGGTAGACAATATTTGCTGTAATGTAGAAAATGTTTTTTTCAAACTTTTAACAACAGTATATTACTAGTAACAAATCTCGCGAGGGTGCATCGCACGTGCACGCAACGTAAGAGCTCCGTGCGCGCAACGTAAAAGCTCCGAGCTCTTACCCCCGAAAGTTTTATAAACTTTAAATCGTTATATCTACGTATTCTTTGCACAATGTAAAGGTACACATTATCTGGGATAATAAAGAAAATGTTATTTTAAACTTTTAAAGACCATATATAACTTTATTAAAGGAATTATAAATCTCGCGAGGGTGCGTATTACGTAAGCGCATCGTAAAATGACGTAACCGCTCCGTAAATAATATGTAAACGCACCGTAAGCTTACGTAAGTGCTCCGTAAACGCTCCGTAAGATTACGTTTAACCATGTGACCTGAAAACAAGACATTCTTTTGGTTTATAAAACTTCCTACTCCAATTGTAGACAGACCCCTCCCATGTTCATCATTGTTCTTTGGCTTTCAGAGAAGCAACATCTACTTTCAACAGCTCCTGGCTTGTTTGGAAATGGCTGAATGTGAGAATTCAGAACATTCTTTTTTAGAAGACTTTGTGGAAGAGGACCCCCTTCCATCTAAAAAAGAGTCCATAGTCTGGAAGTTTTTTTCATTCCCAGAAGGTTTGAAGAAAGTTAATGCACCGCATGTCACATGCAAAATATGTGACACAGTATTGTCAAGAGGCAATCCAAATAAAAAATACTCTTTTGGAACCGATAGCATGGAACGCCATGTTAAGAATATGCACCCTAACAATTGGGCTAGAGCTGTATTGCGTAGATCTGAAGAGCAGGGCTTTGCTCCTAGTACTTCAACAGCACCACCAATGCCAGCTTCCACGATTGCCAATATACAGCCGGAATTGAAAAACCTAATGATGCAGTGCATACAGTGCAATAAATTAGTTGCCTTTGGACAACAGTCTGTAGAAGTTATTTTGCAGAAAAACAGGAGTCACAAGTGCACCAAATAATTTTTTGCTTTATTGTTCATGGTTTGTTCATGTTGAACAATTGTTTTGGTTATAAAGTCCATTTTTTTAAACCGTTTATCTAGCATCCAAAAAAAATACAAAAAATATAGTTATTTTTAGAACTACCTCTACTGGTCAAAAAAAGAACTATATTTCTATGTTTGTATGTAAAAGTTTATTATAGTAAATGTAAAAGTGCAAAACTATAAGGATGTGGTACAGCATAAATCTATAGGGTGTTTACCTATAGTATACTGTAGTACTTCCAAAGCACTGAAATGTAACATATGTATATAAATATGTTACAACTCAATGGGCCACATGTATGTATTCTCCATTTACCTACTCTTAAATACCAAATCATACCTGTTCAACATTTAAAAGTAGGTAAATGGGATGTAGTTAATTTCTCTTTTGAAATTACCAAATCTATATAATTCAGTGATTTTACTGAATTGGTATTTACCGATTCGGTAATTGCCATTGATTCCTATGGGCCTTGAGGGGATCATGAGTTCCTACTCTGTTGAAACACACTTGCAGTTCTATATACTTACTTATATTGTAAACTGGTGCATCAGAGACAGTCAGTGACAGAAAGGATACAGGACATGAAGAACACAAAATTGTAACACTTTGCTACTACCTCATAAATTACATTTAAATAAGTATAATTTTCAAAACAATTTTTCTTTACTAAATTAAAATTTATTGATCAGAATTCTCAAAATCTAAAAGAACTTGTAGCATTTCTTCATCAAAAATGTCATCCATCAAAGTGTCTTGAAATGATTCATCCAAATTAACAATGTCTACACACTCCATTAATTCCATGTCCAGTGTTTCATCCAAAAAATCTCCTTCAGGTTCTTCATGATTTGGTTCATCTATACAATCAATAAACGTTGCTGTGATTTCAATGTCAAATGACACTTCATTTTCAGCCATTATTGAAGTTAGTGTACTATTAAAAGAAAGAGAAAGACAGTGAGATGTTGCAGGGTAAGAGTGACATAGGGCAGAGAAAAACTATTAAATTCTATAAGAAGAGTTACTACTGTGTAAAACACACACCAGAAATTGAACACCAAAAATTCCACACAAAAGTACCTCAGACACTATAGTCACAAAATGGCCGTATTTCCCTGGACAGTGTATAGTATCAAGCAAGAATTAGAAATATAAAGCACTGCATCTGCTGTTGCCCTACTCAATCCATAAGTATAACAGAAAAACATTAAATAACTAACAGAACTTTTTTTTCCTATTAACGTAAAGTGAACAACAGAGTTCTCCTTACAAATTAACAACTCACCTTCTAGAAAACTGTTGGACAGTAAATTCTGTCTCAATCTCACACCTCAGAAGTATGCCTCAAACACTAAAATCTCAAAATGGCTGTGTTTCCCTCTCATTTTTCATACATATTCAAATACCCAGCCAATCACATTTCATCAAACACAAAATCAAAACCAAAGAAACATTTTAATTGGTTCAAGTTATCAACACATTCAAACTCACATAATCTTCAACCTACCCCAAATGCTCTCTACCAATTACCATACTAACTCTCCACAAAACACCTACCTAAACCCAAAGGTGAAAGAGTCATCACTCAATGTTGCACTCAACCAACATCTAAACACTGAAACTTGTTATTTTAATGTATTTCTTTTTTGTCTTTTTGAGCCGCGGACCCCGCGATTTAAAAAAAATGTTTTTTAATTTTTTTTCAACCTTCGGGGTCCTTTACAGACACCATGACAAAACCTAGGGGGCTCAGGAATCTCTACCTTGCCTCCTTGTCTCAACTATTACACTTCTGTTTACAACCACTATCATCTGCCACAAAAACAAGATGGCGGACAACACTTCCTCATTTCGACTGAATGGAATGTTGACAGACGTCCAACAGCCAATCAGAATTCCGCGCGCGCACGCCAAGGTCCGCGCACGTGCAAGAACAGTGCAAGGACGGTGCAAGCCTGTGCGCGCACCGTGTCCCGCCTATAGATATATAATTTGAAAAAAGTCGATTTTCTCAACAATTACTGGAGAGATTTTTACCAAATATACAAAAAAAATTATTTCATATCAGTCTTTACAATTATGCCAAGTTTGCAGTAATTCCATTCAGCCGTTCGGGCTGTAGCTGTGTCTAAAGGTCCAATCCAATGCAAAATTGCATTGGACTCATTTTCACATTCAATTTTCTCAAAAACTACTGGAGGGATTTACACCAAACATACAAAAGGCACTGCACCATACCAGGCTCTACCATTTTGCCAAGTTTGGTGTAATTCCATTCAGCCGTTCGACCTGTAGCCTTGTCAGAATGTCCCTATGGAAACTAACATGGGGAAAACACGTTTTGGGACCCCCCTTTTTTCTTGGCCCCCGCTTGACGAATTCCCCCAAAACTTTCAGGGAAGGAGCAGAATGCAGGCAAATTTAAGGAAAATTACAGGCAGATCCCTCAATCGGCGCCAAAGTTATACCCAATGGAATGTTCGCCATTTCCTATGGTAACTAGGTCCTAACTATATATACCTACTGGCGACCGCCAGTAGGTAATATATATATATATGTATATAGTGATTCGTCAAGCGAGCCAAGAGAAAGGGGGGGTCCCAAAACGCCTTTTCCCTGTGTCATTTCCTATAGGGATTTTGAACAAGACTACAGCCCCGACTGCTGAACAGAATTACACCAACTTTGGCAGAAACTAGAGTTCCTTTTCTTAATTTTGTGTAAATCTGTTCAGTAGTTTTGGAGTTATTAAAGAAAAAAAGATTTATGTATATCTAGGGATGTGAAGAGTCCGCAGAGCCGACAGATCTCATTTTGAGATCTGATTGGTTCCATCACTTCAACCAGGAAGTGGTGAAAGCCATCTTGGGATTTGGCCCAAGTCCCAAGAAAAGTACCAAACAAAACCACACAAGGGGGCATGGTAGGAATTCCCCGCCTAGGGACAAAAAACATTTTTTCAACTTTGTTGTGGATTTGTGGTGGATGCTTGAATACGCTGAAAAACATTAGAAAAAAAACAAGCGTGGTCTCCTGCGCTTGTTTTTTTAGCCCTCCCAACGGTGGGTCAGTTCTGGTGGAGTATTGGTTTTATCATTATGGGGTTAAGGGGAGCATGAGGCCCCATCCCCAGGCCGATGTTGACCCCTGGGTACCCCATCTCCTGGGGAATGGCCTTATTAGAAGTGGGAGGGGGCATGTGGCACCCTTCATTGGCAGATTCTGGCCCTATGGACCCCATCTCCTCAAATCCAGACAAAGTTAAAACGGTCAGGGGGTGGTACGCATTGCATTGTAAAGGCATTGCATGGTAAATGATGCGTTGTAAAGGCATGCCTGGTAAATGCATGCGTTGTATTGTCATACATCCTCACATAGTAGACAGTCCATTATTTGGCCACGAGGACAACAAAATAGCCTATAGAGTGGGACACTTCCAAAGATATCTAGGAAAACGGGGGCTATTTTTATTCCACTTGCTGTTCCATTTAAAATGTATCCAATATCGCTTGCCACGGCGTGGCTTGGACGCCAGAGGGAATGGCATCGTGAGCTGTTGGCTCCGCGCCTGATCCCCCATATTATCCTGATTAAAGGTGCGGAAACCCGTGCAAATACGCTCACCTGCATGCCTTTGGCAGGGGTAATGATAGCGGCACCCTCGTAGGCGAAGGAGAGCTCCCGCTGGCGAACCCGTGCTCCGGACGGCGAACTTGCTAATGCAGTTAGAGTTGATGTCCAAACATGGCGGCCATTGCTGGGCTGGATGACCGTTGCTTCTGAGCCCCAGCAACGTGTGTGGTGCACCGAGGAGGCAGTTCCTGCAGTGCGAGGGATGCGGACGGCGAGAACTCAGTCGGTAGAGCTGCGGTTCCCGCAGGACACGCGTTGGAGCGTCGACCTGCCCCTTCAGCTGGAGAACGGAGAAGCCCGCTTCCAAAATGGCGGCGGGGGCCGGGCTCCGACGCGGAGCGATGTGATCGGCGGCTCCTGCCTCAGAAAGAAACTGAGTGCCCTGGTGGAGGTCTGCTGCCGTAAATATCGCCCGGGCTCCGGTGAGTGCAATTGACTGAGCTGGAGATAGCCGGAACACACGAGACCAGCGGCGCACGGAGCGGGTGGGCCGACGGAGCTGGACGTCGGAGTAGACTGCACCACCACACGGGGAAGTGGGCCCCCTCTCTGCGCCGAGCCCGTGCAAAGCCCTTGGACCTATACCCACTCAACACTGCCAGTGCACACTGTGGGGACACCCGGGGCCTGATTCCGGGAGCCTAGAGCCTAGGATAATTAACTCGGGACCGAAGCGGACAGCAGTGGCACCCCGGACCCGATGTAACACGGAGGTCGGGGAAAGCAATACACTGGCCCTTGGGGACGCTGCAGCCCTGTAGGGGCACTGGCGACGAGACCATACAAGCTCAGGATATGGGAATGGCCTTGAGATACAAACTGAAGTGAGCTAGCAACCAGGTGTGGCGGCTGAATGCAGCTGGAAAGGGAAGCGCTTGGAATGATCCCATTTACTGGTGCAGCACGGACCTAACGAAGTGAGGGGGCAGAGAGCTCGCTCCCGGACCACGATCTGCCCGACCTATTGAGAGGAACCACGGGGAGCTCAATCACGACTGGTGGGTGCGCCGTGAGCTGAGGCAGGGGAGCCTGCATCCTCCAGATGATCAGGGGAGCCTACACTGGTGGCACTAACGCGCCTAGAAACCACTGACACTGCGGCTGCTCTCAAACCCACAACTGGATGGCTGGCAGACAAACAGGGGCCCTTGTTGTGAACCCGCCTTTGATCCAATTTCCTGGCGCAGCACAGAACTAACGAAGAAAGGGGGCAGAGAGCTTGTTCCCGAACCACGACCTACCCGACCTACTGAGAGGAACCACGGGAAGCTCCAGCACGGCTGGTGGGTGCACCGTGAGCCCTCGCACTCCAGATGAACAGGGGAGACTACACTGGTGGCAATAACGCGCCTAGAAACCACTGACACTGTGGCTGCGCCCAAACCCACAACTGGAGGGCTGGCAGACAAACAGGAGCCCTTGTTGTGAACCCGCCTATAATCTACGGGCACGGACGTGCTGACCGCACAGTGGAGAGGGGCTGCCCGACAGACGTCACAGCACCATGGTGAGGAACAAAGGGAAGACGGACGGGGCCGCGAACTTGGAAACACCTGAGTTCTCCGCCCAAAGGCCTTTGAACTTGCAACAACCCCAAGACCGCATACTGGAGGCTATCACGGCAACGAGAGACACGTTACAGCAGGATATCGCACAGGTGGCATCAGGCCCGGGGCTGCTCCGTGTGGATCATGACAAACTTAAAGATAGGGTCAAGGACACGGAAGACACCCTACAGGAGTTGGCCCCTGCCCATAAAACAATGGAGGCGAAACTGACGAACGCCCTAGATCGAATTCAAGTCTTGGAGCGGAGGGCCGAAGACGCCAAAAACAGAAGCCGGCGCAATAATTTCCGCTTAGTTGGCCTGCCGGAGAAAACGGAAGGAGGGGATATGATTGGTTATTTGGACACTTGGTTTAGGGCGCCGGTGGCGCCGGAGGGCCTCTCTCCCTTTTTCACACTTGTGCGCGCCCATCGCGTCCCGGCTAGGCCTCCCAGACCAGGTCAGCCGCCTAGACCAATAGTGGTCAAGTTACTGCATTATAAGGACAGAGATTTGCTGCTCCAGAGGACCGGGATGTGGGACCCTTTCAGGTAGACAACAGTAAGGTGACGCTATTCCCTGATTACACTTATGAGACACAAAGGCTGCGAGCCTACTTCTTGACCCTTAAAAGGGAACTCAGAATGGAAAGCATAAAGTACTCCCTGCTATTCCCGGCCAAACTACGGGTAGTGTTGCATGGCAAGACGCTTTTTTTCCACACGTCGGCGGACGCCTGGGTGTGGTGGGAAACGTACAAGGTGGGCACAGACGGAGCAAAATACAGAGAGGAAGAAGACCGGCGGACAACGCAGGTGTGGAAATCGCAAAGACTCCGCAGTCGACGACAGGGATCTAGGAAACCCTCAGTGTCTCAAACGGAGGAGGAGAGGAGAGCAGCGCTGCAAGCAGTAGTGGAACTATCGGGGACGGACGCTACCCCCTCCAAACAAGGCACGGAGTCGGAGGGCCACGTCACGGGATCGGAAACAGACAATTCGGAAGTAAATGGCGCCAGAGGCCCGATGGTAACACCACAAACGGCGGAGGAAATCTTGAACACCTGACACGAGCGCAGAAGTAGACGGGCACCAATGGTAACTGGGGGAGATTTTGTTATGTAATGCAGGTGTATGCTGAGACACGGGGTGGTTCATCACTGCTGTTTCTGGGGGGGTCATGGCTGCAGGGGCGGGTGACTGGCGCAGCTACCTTCCGGCTTAGAGCCGCCCGTCCGTAGCCCTTAAGGCGACCACAGAGACAGCTGTGGAATAGGTGGGAGGTTGGGTTGTTTACCTGAGTTTGGATGGGAACTAATAGTTTGTTATTGGGTCCTGTTCTGGGGGGGAGGGAGGGGAGGATTGTTGGGAACGCGCTCCACTGGGGTCCACTTGTTTCTGTTCTGGAGGGGGGTAGGTCATGCGTGGATCTGGAGACAAGTTGGGGGTAATCACCACTTACGCGAGAGCTGGAGACTGGTCGATATCACAACTGGAGCTATGGGGCAATGGCTAATACAGGTTCTCTGAGATGTATGACCTGGAATGTGAGGGGACTAGACTCTGTTCAAAAGTGGCTGATAGCCAGATTCGACGAGCTAGCCCCGGTCAAACCAGCTAAGTCCGCGGCCAGACATGTCTCGGCTCCTTGGTTTACTCCCTTTCTAGGGAAAATGCGTCAAGACTGTAAAAAAGCCGAAAGAGTGTGGCAGCCCAAATATGATCCAGACGATAAATTAAAATATAGGGATGCGATCAAGCTTTATCATAAGCATATCCTTGACGGAAAAAAAGTATATTTGGAGCGCAGAATTGATGAGGCGGAAAATACTAGTAAAGAACTCTTCAGGATAGTAAAGGAGTTTACCCCCCCTTCCTTGAATGCGCCCTCTCATTCTCATTCCGCAGCCTGGATTAGCCAACTTGGGGATTTTTTTGTACATAAAATTAAATCTATCCAGGACTCTTTCTCTGGCCTTATCCCTACGGTTAGTCAACCGACCTCCCTTCCCTTTGCATTGGAATAGAATGGTCCTGTTCTTTCGGTCTTTCCGCCTCTGTCCTCTGTTACCTCTCTCGATCTTTTATCCCGGCATCAATCTGGCTCGCCTCTGGATCCTTGTCCAGCGAAATGCCTGGGCAGAGTAGCGCCTGCAGTTAACATCCTGCTTAATCCGCTGCTCAATCTCTCCCTGACTACGGGAGAGGTACCTCTGGTGTGGAAACATGCTTTGATCTTGCCGCTACTCAAAAAGCCTACTTTAAATCCCCTTGTTCACGCTAACTATAGGCCGATCTCCCTTCTCCCTGCTCTGGCAAAGGTGATTGAGAAACATGTGCAGCTCTCCATTTCCAACTTTTTGGAGAGCAACAACATCCTACATGATTCTCAATCGGGCTTCCGTGCTAATTTTAGCACGGAGACAGCCCTTCTTGAGATCACCGACGCCATCAGAGAGACCCTCGATCTCGGGGGAAAGGCTATTCTGGTTATGTTGGACTTGTCGGCGGCTTTCGACACCGTCCCTCATGACGGTCTCCTTTTAAGACTCTGGGAGATCGGTCTTCGTGGGACGGTGTGGGACTGGTTTAAATCTTTCTTGACCGGCCGCCGACAAGTGGTCTGGGCACCTCCGTTCTCCGCTGAAATGCCGCCGCTAGAGGTGGGGGTTCCTCAGGGGTCCATTCTGAGCCCCACCCTTTTTAATATCTATATGGCCCCCCTGGCGGCGGTGGCGGAGGCCTTCGGTGCCCAGATCATATCCTATGCTGATGACACCCAGCTCCTTTTTACGTGTAAGAAGGGAGAGGCTTTTGATGGTAGTAAGATCAAAGACTGCCTGGGTGCGGTTTTTGATTGGTTCCGGCGGCGCAGTCTGAAATGCAACTCCAATAAGTCGGAGCTGCTTTTTTTCGGCTGTCCGCCTGATCGCAGCTGGAAAACATGGTGGCCTCAGGACATGTTTCCTCCTGATGTGGCCTCTGCAACAGCAAAAAACCTTGGTGTGCTGTGTGATGACGGCCTTTCTTTCAGACCCCAGATCATCGGGTTGTCTGGGAAATGCTTTGGCATTTTGAAAATGCTTCGGAAGTTTTTTCCGCTGCTGTCTCTGCTACACAAAAAATCATCGTTCAGGCTCTAATAGGATCGCGATTGGACTACGCAAATGCCCTTTATCTAGGGCTGCCTAAATATCTGCTGGCCCGTCTGCAAATTGTGCAGAATTCGGCGGCAAGAGCCATTTTTGGTCTTCCGCGTAGGGCAAAAGCCTCCGAATTGCTCAAGAGATTGCATTGGTTGCCTATCTCCAAAAGAATTACCTTCAAGATCCTGACCCTTGCTTTTAAGGCCCTTCATTCAATTGGCCCCAAATATATCGGGAAGCGCATGGCCTTTTATGCGCCGAGGAGGACTCTACGGTCGGCCACGCTGGCCAAAGCCGCTGTCCCTCCTATCAGACTTGCCTGGATCGGAGGTCGTTCCTTCCGATATTTGGCTTCACGTGGCTGAAATGAGCTTCCTGTCTCCCTAAGGAAAGCCAACAGTCTCCTTTCTTTTAGAAAGGAGTTGAAGATCTGGCTTTTTTCCGTATGATCTCTAGGGGCCTCTGTGAGTAGCTGTGTTGTGTTCTCTTCCTCAGTTCTCTTTGCCAAAGCGCCAGGACACCCCTCGGGGTAGCTGTGCGCTATAAAAGAGACATTACATAACATAACATAACAATGGCAAGGAGACACAAGGTTCACGCCTATCTGATCCGCAGGGGGTGCATATAGCATTTCTTCAAGAAACACACCTGACGAAACAGGAGGGAGTGGCTCTACAGCACAGGTGGAGAGGGCAACTATTTCACACTACATATTCCGCATTTGCTAGGGGCACACTAATATGGATCAGAGCAGGTACTCCATTTCAGATGACTAGGCAAACAATAGACTCTGAGGGCCGATATGTCGCCATCGAAGGCAAACTTAGGGGTAGGGACACAGCCTTATGCAGCATATACGCACCAAACACTGATCAGCTGTCCTTCCTGATGAGACTCTCAGGAGCGCTTGCGCACTATCTGACAGGCCCGGTAGTAATAGGAGGGGACTTCAATTCAGTGATGGACGTCACTCTCGACATATCTCATCCACCGTTGGGAGACTCCCCAGTACACCGACTCACCAGAGAACGACTGGACTGGCAAGGGAGGTGGGACCTCATAGATGCTTGGCGTACACACCACCCTCATGTAAGGGACTACTCTTATTTCTCTAGCCTGCATGACTTGCATGTTCGACTGACCTACCCAAGGATTTCCACTCATTCTATTGTATATAACTGTTGTGTTTTTAACCTTGTTGTTGTTGTGTGACAGTCCATTCACTTTGATCACTTATGTCACGTCCTGCACCGTACTATTCACTTGAGCACCTGAAATACAGTATAAATATTTATGTATATCTATAAAAAAGAAAGAGTAAAATAAAATTCCTACTTGTACATACAGTTCTTGCTCCCCAGCGTTTATTAAATACTCGCTACTTTACCCTTTTTCTCAGGACCTAATTAGGCCTAACCCGAACCATTGTCCTTAAATAAATATCACTTTACCCCAGGTTCTACTTTGTGGGGTTCCCCTTGTTTATAAAAAATATTGCATGTTCGACTGGACACAGTGCTGTGCTCCCCGTTGGTAATGCCGACGATCGCGCGGACAGAGTACCTTGCCAGAACAATCTCGGATCATAACCCCATGCTAGTTACTATGGACTGGATGACTGAGGTCTCCAGTGTTCCCACATGGAAGTTGCGGCCGGAGACATTAGACGACCCCTTATTCCATGCAACACTAGAAGAGGGGATAACCCAGTACTTCGCGGACAACGCTCACACAACAACAGCTAGGGCGACGGAATGGGATGCCTTCAAGGTAGTTATCAGAGGGCGCTGTAAAGAGCAATATGTTGGAGTAAGGAGGGCTCTGTTGGGAGATCTTGACAAGGCGGAGGACAAACTGAGAGACGTGGAGGTGGAGAGGCCGGGTCACCCCGAACTCCAGGAAGTGGTGGGTGAAGCTAGGGAAGTGGTAGCGATTGAGGTTGAGCGTCTACGTAGTTTTGACTACAAGGCCTACACGACTAGGGCACACGCCGAAGGGGACAAGGCCAGGACGTTGTTGGCGTGGCTGGCTGACCCCGCTAAACGGAGCTCCCCTATCCTGGCACTGGAGGGAGACGAGGGACATATGATTTACACTCAAACTGCAATCCTACAACAGTTTCAGCGCTATTATGAAACGTTATACAGGAGTGCACAAGAGGGAGACGACTGCGGTATTGACGCTTTTCTGGAGGGGTTGCTCCTCCCGTGGCTAGACCAGGACCAGGCGGACAACCTAGGCAGAGACATAGACCTGGGGGAAATTCGGGGAGCCATAAAGCGGATGGCACGCAACAAAACTCCGGGACTAGACGGGCTGCCCGTCAAATTTTTATAGTAAATATGTGAACCTGTTGGTGCCCCGTCTCCAAGAGGTATACATAGAGGCTAAGACGGTTGGATATCTGCCCCAATCAATGCGGGAGGCGTTAGTGATCCCATTGCTGAAGCCAGGGAGGGATAGCAGCGACACGGCTTCATACAGACCGTTATCCATGCTAACCACAGACTATAAAATCTTAAGAAACATATTAGCAGCCAGACTGCTGCAACATATGACCGGCTTGGTCCACAAAGACCAGTCCGGATTTATTCCAACGCGCAACACAACCGCGAATATCAGAAGCTTTATAAGACTGATAGATGACACCTATCCAGAAGAGCAGACACCAATGGTTCTGTCAATAGACATTGAAAAAGCGTTTGATAGCGTGGAATGGGAGTACTTATATAAGGTCATGGAATGTTTTGGGCTCGGTTCAGGCTATATCCAATGGACGAGAGTGCTTTACACCTCGGCAGTAGCGAGAGTGCGAGTGGGATCGCTCATCTCCCAGCAATACCCTGTGGAGCGGGGGACGAGACAACTGTGCTCTCTGTCCCCCCTCTTATTCGCTCTGGCGATCGAACCCCTCGCTGCGGAGGTCCAAACAGGGAAACATTATAAGGGTTTAAACAGCAGAGAGGGTCAACAGTATATTTCTTTATGTGCGGACAACCTATTGTTGTTCCTTGAGGACGCGGAGACGGCGCTGGCGGGAGCGGAGAGATTATTAATGCGATTTGGAGAGCTATCGGGCTTGAAAGTTAATTGGTCCAAAACGTGCTTATTCCCTGTACGACAGGGCAAGGTACGACCAGCCCTTCGTCCCTCCCTTAACTGGGAGCCCACCTGCCTGAAATATCTGGGGGTGTACGTATATCTCACAGCAGCAGGCATGCTGGAAGGCAATGTTGGCTGATGTATGCGAGCATTAAAGGGCAGCATGGCCTTTTGGGCCACCCTCCCACTTTCGGTAACGGGCCGAATCTCCCTACTGAAAATTATTGCCCTTCCGCGCCTTCTATATTATTTCCGCACATTGCCTGTGTGGATTCCTGGCTCCACCTTTCGTCAACTGAAATCGCAGCAGACCTCGTTCCTCTGGGGATCAGGCAGAAGTAGAGTAGCCCTGACGATGCTTACCCGCCCGAAGGACGAAGGGGGACTAGCGGTCCCGGACTTCGAGCTTTATTATCTGGCAGCCCAACTGCAACTTTTCACGCAGGAAATGGCGAGGGTCTATCGGGGCCGGAGGCTGAGAGAGAGGGAGGGACCCCCATCATGTCCTTGCCTACATAACCCTGCAACAGCGGCTTTCCCTTAGCGATTTAACCCTTGAGGAGCGGACGTTTCGACTCTGCTGGAATCGCTCCCAGCGCCGGGCGGGAGTACAACATCCATACACCCCTGAGATCCCCCTCGGAATGGTAATGGCGCTCCCCCACAGGGGGGATTGGTCACAGTTGCAAAACTGGGAAGACGCGGGACTGCAGGTCCTTGGCGATTTATTCGAGGATGGGGTGCTACTACCATACCAGACACTCCAAGAGAGGTTTGACCTCCCAAGAGGAGGATACCTACTGCATGCTGCAATCATTAGGGCGATGCAAGCGCATTGGAAGGAGGGGCTATTGGAACCCACGATGACCATGGCTTGCCAATACGCCATGATGGCAGCAGGGACCTACAAAGCGGTCACATGCCTGTACTCTAGAATGCTCCGAGAGAACCTGCCACCCCTGACGGCTTTGAAAGCCAAGTGGGAGACAGACTTGGGCAAGGAGATCCCTGAGACAGCCTGGGCACAGATAGTGCGACGGGCACGGAAGAGTACGAGAAACGCACGCTTCCAGCAGATACACTTCTTCATCCTCCACAGAGCCTATTTAACACCTGGTAAAATCAAAAAATACTTCGGAGCAGCTGAGGCAACATGTCCCAGATGTACTACAGAGGGGGGGGAACTAGATCATATGATGTGGGCCTGCCCTGCGCTGGGAGACTTTCTTGTCTCCTTTCCGGTGAAGAATTGGCTTGGTAGTTTGGTCTGCCCTGTTCCCATGATGCACTGGGCCAGGGACAGACTAATTTACATATAGCCAGGTTCTGAGCTGGGATGGTGCAGTGAGCTAAATAACAGTGATGGATCAAGCCCTGATCTTTGGACTGGGTAAGAGTGGTCTGCCTAATTCAGACACTCTGTTCATCACCACCCCCTTTTCTGAATCGTTTTTGGCCACTATAGGTGTGGCAGGTTATACTCAGACATGAGTCCCTTGCTCACTGCACCATCAGGATTCAAGCAAGCCAGGCCGACGACGGCTGAAATGCCAGAAACCGGTCCCCGGAAGCTTGTCCCCTTTCCGGTGAAGAATTGGCTTGGTAGTTTGGTCTGCCCTGTTCCCATGATGCACTGGGCCAGGGACAGACTAATTTGCATATAGCCAGGTTCTGAGCTGGGATGGTGCAGTGAGCTAAATAACGGTGATGGATCAAACCCTGATCTTTGGACTGGGTAAGAGTGGTCTGCTTAATTCAGACACTCTGTTCATCACCACCCCCTTTTCTGAATCGGGAGACTATTGGCGGGCCGTTGGTGACACATTGAATGAGGTGATGGAGAGGCGATTGCACTTTGACATGGCTGTCAGTATTTTACACTGGTTCCCGCACACTCCCAAAAACAAGGTCACAAGTAAATTCATTGATATGGGCCTTCTCCTTGCCAAAAGGGAAATCACGAGACTTTGGAAGACGAGATCAGGCCCCACATACAAGAGGTGGATTAATGAGATGCAGAAATGGGCCGCTAGCCAAAGCACGCTTCGGCACCAAATGGCGCGGCGGAGATTAGACGATAAGGCGCTAGACGCAGCTGCTATGTGGGAGGCATTAGTATAGGCCTTACGCGACTGCGCTCTGCAAGATGAAGGATACGACCCTGCCGTTCACATTGAAGCTCCCCGGGACACGTCAGGCACATCGCACACCTAGACAATTGTTAGCTCCTGATATCATACACAGAGGTAGACTATACAAGCTCACTCGCGTAGGTGGTGGACTTTGGGGGAAGGAGGGGGGTAGTTGGGGTTTATTAGGGGATAGAGGGGTGGGCGATGGGGTGAAAATAACGAAAAAGCGGACGTGAGAACCTTTAGCACACCAATAACTGCTTCGTGTGGATTTATTACATCTGATATTTGCCTACTGAACGCCGCCCGACCTCTGGGATGTGGGCTTAATTGCTGTGTATAGAACTGGACAGATACTGGTGCCCAATCAACGCTAGAATTGGAATATCTGCATGGAAGTACTGTGTGCCTTATAAATCTGCAATAAAAATTCTTTAAAAAAAAAATATATATATATATATATCGCTTGCCACCAGATTCTCTCATTCATGACCACATGTAAGTACACACATTCATACATCAACAAACTAAAGATTGTAGGGGATAAAGTGTATGTGTGTCTGCATGTGCACCATCTGTTTGGAGCATTGGAGAATCTGTTTTACATATGTCATAGCCTAGGTGGCCTTCAGTTATGTCCTTACTCCTCTAGGGTGGCACAGCACAGAATAATGCTCTTTCTCAGCTTCTTCCCTTGTCCTTTAATGTGGTGGAGGAAATAGCAATGGGTGCTTGAGGGTGCTCGGGTGGCAAAAAGAATGTTGCTCATTGAACACATGGCCAGGCCTGGACAAATGACAATTTCCTCCCTATTGCAATGAGCAAGCTAGCTGGCAAGCTACAGAGTTGGAGGTGGTGTGTCCCTTTCTGCGACAGAAACTCCCTGCTCCAATTGCAGGGTCATTGCGTATGCCAGTAGGGGTGGGTTGGGCCACAGCCTCCTCTTGTATAGTTCATCAGAAGGTTCTCCTACAAAAGTGTACATTTCGTGGTGAAACCGAACTGTGGGGACTTTCCTCCTCATCTATCCCTAGTGTCTCTTTTGCCAGTTTTGCCATACCTGCTATTGTCACTTTTGAGGATTCAGGGAAGGTTTTTTTCTTTTGCAAACAGTAGCATGGTTGGAGAAAAATGTTATGAGAATTTGGCTAATAAACATATGGTACTGTTTATGTTTAGGGGGAATCTCTAGCAATGACAAAGCTTGTTTTGAAATCTTGAAAGTCTCATGTTACTCAAAATGTATACCTGGAATGCACTCTCAAACGTTACACATTTACGAAATTCTCAAAAGCAACTACATAAACATTTCCCAAAAGAGAGAGAGGCACCAAATGAAATTCAGCACGACCTACCTGGCACATCTGGTGAAATTCTGTCCAGTGATTTATGATTTTCTTTTTTGCATAGAACAATTCTCCATGAGGTGTGAATGAAAAGGTCACACCTGGGACGCCGCCTCTGACGATAACCTATCTGTACCAAATGTGGTCAAACTAATTTACTGGCCTTGACTAATATTTTGGCATGTGTAGCCATTTAGGCCACAAGTATATCCCTCCTGCCAGTAGCATAGCAAGGATGGCTCCAGGTGCAAGCAAGGAAAATGGGCCCTCTGACTGCTCTTCGGGTAGTCAACTATAACGATTAGCCGTATTCAATGGACCCCGGTGCCACTGCACCTTTTGCACCAATTTAGCTGCACCCTTGCCTCCAGCAAGTGCCTTCCTTTTGGAAATATTGTCTCAGTAATATGAGATACTCGTCAGGGAGTACTAATCATTCAGTATTTTATACAGCAAAATGGTAAGCTGTTTGTTGTTTTATGGAGCTCACTGCAAGCAGACTGTGGAGTACAGTAGGCCTGTTAAATGTTCTGAAATCCATACTTAATGAAGCAGAGAAGAGAGGCAGCCCTCTGTAATGCTCTGATGGTCTCA
This sequence comes from Lissotriton vulgaris, assembly GCF_964263255.1. Classification (NCBI taxonomy): domain Eukaryota; kingdom Metazoa; phylum Chordata; class Amphibia; order Caudata; family Salamandridae; genus Lissotriton; species Lissotriton vulgaris. The sequence continues at coordinate 821,434,581 of NC_141694.1, read as the reverse complement.
GCCTCTCCGCACATGGAAGCTGGTGTGGTCTGAGCAGCCACAATATTTCCCCTGCGAACTCCCCGGAAGTAGTAATGGGCTCCTGGAGCGGATGCCTCGCATAATAAATTGCAGTCCTTCTAGGAAACCTTCTGAACCAGTGCTGGCTACAGCACTTGAGAAAGCAATCCAGTAATTGTGGCAGCAGCAGGCAGCGCATGCTGCACCTACTGCTTTGGCGCATTCATTAAAACCTAAGTATTTGGGGATTTACTGGAACACGTGATTTGTGCACGCATTAAAAACTAGAATGGAAGTACTATGTGCATAGTTCAAAAGAATTTAATCTGGTATATGTGCAAGAATATCGTGGCATACTCGTATCGTGGACAAAATATTGAATGGTAAGTGCATATAGGGAAGTATAGACATACAAATCTTAACTCCGTATCGAAACACCATTGCAATATGTATATCGCAGTGGCGGCCGGCATGGTTCTGAGGTGCTGCCTTGCCGCGTCTCTCCTCCGTAGTCCCCCACTCTAGCCTGGAACCGGAAGCATACCCAGGTTCCCCATAGCCAATCACAACGCTGCAATGCACCGCTGTGATTGGTCCGAGTGCCATGGTTCAGTGCTCAGACAGGCATTGGGAGCCTTGGCATGTTCTCAATACAGCTGCAATACAGCCTAGGTGGAGAACATGCAAAGTGCGCATGAATGATTGGTCGGCCCGAGAGGGCAGGCCAAACATTCATGCGCACTTTTAAAGTGTGCTCACCACTCCCCCTGCTCCTGTCGTCAGAGCAGCCCTGCCCCGCTCTGCAAAGCTGCCACAGCAGGAACTAATAAACTTATAATAACGTCCAGTTATTATCTTTTTATTTGTCCTTTATTTCACTGCTAAAAAGCAGTGCGCCGACACTCCTCCACCCTAGCGGAAGAGACGCCACTGATATATCGTTCATATACATATGCGTGGAGTTAGATATAGATAATCCATATATTCTTACCCTTCGATATTTTGTCCCTCGACATTCTGTCTACGATATTACTGTCCCACTATAATCTGTAGACGATATTCTGAATCCACACCAACAAAAATATTTTTCATAGTAAATTGAAGGTGAAGTTACACCACTGTATATAGACATATCATTTCCCCATAATACTGCTCATGCAGAAATAGTCTTTTTGCTGAAAGTCCCAAATAGAGACATGTCCTCTTTCTCCATTGCTCATCAGCATTTTTTATAGGCCATACCTCGTAAAAAGTTTTAGACTTCCTTACACATTAATATTGTTACTCTCTTTTGGTCCAAGGCAGATTAGAATTGCTTATCTGTGTTTGTTTTCATCACTTTTGCTGAAATTCTTGTCTGTTCACTCATCACCACTTACGAAAAAAGATTGCTTCTCTAGGATAAAGAAATCACTGAAAATGTTGAGTCTTTCCTTGTGCAAAGGAGGGTACACTTTACCACCTTTCCATCAAGAAGTTGTAACCAGCCTGGTCCATCGCAGTCCTGCAGTCCATTAATCAGAAATGGTGGGACATCCAGCTGGACAGAATTATTCAAAATTATTCCAAAATGGGATAACGTTGGCTCTGGGAAGTGGCAATTTACCTGTAACTTTTCGGGGCATCCCTTATCCTTCAGCATAGTCAGGTAAGTAACCATCCCTCAACAGCCATGCGCAGAATAATCCCTGTTCTTAGAAATTCCACTCCTGACGGGGTGGAACTTCCAGCAGTACTGAAGCTTGGCACATATTTAAATCACCAAAAAGGGATGGGAGGAATTGAAGCTCACGAATTATTCACTAACACAACAGATGGTTTAATGAGCATCAGGACCAGATGATTGATTGTGTTTGTGTTGTATAGATTTTATTCAAGTACCAAAATCCCCCAAATTTGGAAAAATAGCCGTCACCCACTATTTGTGGTATGCTTCGTGGCTGAGCTTTTCTCTAAACTCAAAGCATCTAGTGGTGCTTGAGTGGGCTCTATCATCTAGTGGGAGTGTGGAATGTCATAAATAGGGATCAGAATAAATTAAACTCCATAGAATTACAGCCCATATCCTCATTTTATTCAGAGCTCCACTGACAGTGATAAAAATATAAAGCATGATAGTGATGGGGTGTTACTCGCTTGTCATCAGGCCTATGAGTTTTCTGTAAGAGAGATTTCGGGATAATTAACATTCATTTGTGTCAGTACATAACAGTGGTTAACAAACGACGGGATAGGTAAAATTAAGTAAATAAATAAAAACACTTTCTTGCGCTCGCCACATTGACAACTCGGCAAATTGCACCAATGGAAATCAATCAATCAATGAACTTGTAAAGCGCACTACGTACTCGTGAGGGTCTAAAGGCGCTGGAGGGGGGGAGGAGTGCTGCTACTGCTCGAAGAGCCAGGTCTTGAGGAGCCTTCTGAAAGTGAGCAGGTCTTGGGTCTGCCGTAGATGGGTGAGGAGGGTGTTCCAGGTCTTGGCGGCGAAGAAGGAGAAGGATCTGCCGCCGTAGGTTGTACATTGGATGCACGGAAGGCGGCAAGGGCGAGCCTGGCAGAGCGGAGTTGGCGAGTGGGGGTGTTTTGTTCAGGTAGGCTGGTCCAGTGTTGTGGAGTGCTTTGTGTGTGTGGGTGAGGAGCTTGAAGGTGATCCTCTTGTTAACGGGGAGCCAGTGCAGGTCTTTTAGTTGGGAGGTGATGTGGCTGCGACGAGGGACGTTGAGGATCAGTCGGTGGAGCCGTTTCGGATGCGTTGTAGTAGTTGCAGGTGTTTGGCCGGGATTCCTGCGTAGAGTGCGTTGCCATAGTCTAGCCTGCTGCTGACGAGGGCTTGGGTCACCGTTCTTCTGGTTTCGGGTGGGATCCACTTCTAGATCCTGCGAAGCATCTGGAGGGTGTTGTAGCAGGAGGAGGAGATGGCGTTGACCTGCTTTGACATGGAGAGGGAGGAGTCAAGGATGAATCCTAGGTTGCGTGCGTGGTCTGTGGGTGTTGGAGGTGCTCCCAGTGGGGTCGGCCACCACACTGGGAGCACCTCCCACGCAGAGGGGGTGGAGTCGAGGATGAGGACTTTCGTCTTGTCCGAGTTCAGCTTCAGGCGGCTGTTCCCCATCCAGTCGGCGACGGCCTTCATTCCCACGTGAAGGTTTGTTTTGGCGTTGTGTGGGTCTTTGGTGAGGGAGAAGATGAGCTGGGTGTCATCGGCGTAGGAGATGATGTTCAGGTTGTGCTGGCGGGCCACTTGTGCGAGGGGGCCATGTAGACATTGAACAGGGTCGGGCTGAGGGATGAGCCCTGGGGTATGCCGCAGATGATGTCGGTGGCTTCGGATCGGAAGGGTGGGAGGCGGACTCATTGGGTTCTGCCGGAGAGGAAGGACATGGTCCAGTCTAGGGCCTTCTTCTGGATTCCGGCTTCTTGGAGGCATGTTCTTAGTGTGTTGTGGCAGACTGTGTCGAAGGCGGCTGATAGGTCCAAGAGGATGAGGGCTGATGTTTCGCTGTTGTCTAGTTGGCGTCTGATGTCATCTGTGGCGGCGATGAGGACTGTCTCGGTGCTGTGGTTACGTCTGAATCCGGACTGGGATGGGTCTAGGATGTTGTTGTCCTCGAGGTGGTGGGTCAGCTGTAAGTTGGCGATTTTCCCGATGAACTTCGCCGGGAATGGAAGCAGAGAGATGGGCCGGAAGTTCTTGAGGTCCTTGGGCTCCGCCTTGGGCTTCTTGAGGAGGACGTTGATTTCAGTGTGCTTCAAGCTTTCCAGGAATGTTGCTGTGTCGAAGGAGATGTTGATGACCTTCCGTAGTTGGGGTGCGATGGTTGTGTCAGCTTTGTTGAAAACTTGGTGTGGGCATGGGTCTGGCAGAGCTCCTGAGTGGATGGAGTTCATGACCTTGCGTGTGGCGTCGTTGTTGACGTGGGACCAGGAGGTCAGCTGGTTGGTGCAGGTGGCATTAGGGGTGGGGTCTGTTATGGTCGGGGCGGATGAGGTGTTGAAGCTGTTGTGGATGTTGGTGACCTTGCGATGGAAGAAGGTGGCCAGTGAGTCGCACAGGTCTTGCAAGGGTGTGATGTCATTGGTGTTGGCGCTGGGGTTGAAGAGTTCCTTCACTATCTTGAAAAGCTCTTTGCTGTCATGTGCGTTATTATCCAGGCAGGCTTTGAAGGACGATCTCTTGGCTGTTCTGATGAGGTGGTGATGTCTGCGGATGGCGTCCTTGTGGGCTGCGTGGCTGTCTGGTGTGTGGTCGTGGAGCCATTTTTTATCCAGCTTCCGGCATGTACGTTTGGAGGTCTGGAGCTCTTCGGTGAACCAGGTGGCTTTCTTGCTGGTGTGGTTGGTGGATGGTTTCTTGAGCGGGGCAAGGGTGTTGGCGCAGTCATCGATCCACTGTCTGAAGTTACGGGCGGCGGCGTCTGTGTCTGTGGGGTTGGTGGGCTGGTTCTGGGTGGGGGTGGAGGTCAGTTGGTCCTTCGTGACTTTGTTCCAGCAGCGGCAAGGCAGCTGTTGTGTGCGGTGGTGCGTGGTTGGTTTCTTGAAGGTGAAGTGGATGCGGCGGTGGTCGGTCCAGTGGAGTTCGGTGGTGTGTTTGAAGGCGATGTGGGTGCTGGAGGAGAAGACGGGGTCGAGCGTGTGGTCGGCGGCGTGGGTGGGTTCGGTGACGAGTTGTCGGAGGCCGAGGTTGGCAAGATTGTCATTCAGGGTGGCGGAGTTGGCATTGTTGTTGTTCTCAAGGTGGAAGTTCAGGTCCCCGAGGAGGATGTAGTTCGTGGAGGCGAGTGCGTGGGAGCTGGCGAGGTCAGTGATGGAGTTGCTGAAGAGGGCTCGGGGTCCAGGGGGTCTGTAGATGAGTGTTCCCCCGAGGGTGGTGTTTGGGTCAGTGTGGATCTGGAAGTGAAGGTGTTCGGCGGCGTTGAGGGAGTCGTCTGCGAGGTTGTGAACCTGGAGAGTGCATTTGTGGACGATGGCAATTCCTCCTCCAATTCCGTTGGTGCGGTCTCTGCGGGAGATCTTGTAGCCATCTGGGATGGCTATGGCGATGTCAGGTGCCGAGGAGTCATTCCACCAGATCTCGGTCAGGAAGGCAACGTCTGGGGCTGAGGTGTTGAGCAGGTCCCAGAGCTCAATGGCGTGTTTGCATGCGGAGCGGGTGTTGAGGAGAATGCAGCGGAGGTGGTTGGGTCCGGTTCTTGGAGGTTTGGTGGTCCTGTTGCATGTGAAGTTGCAGGTGTGGCAGATGCAGGGTTCAGGGGTGCATTTCGGGGTGGCCTGGAAGCACCGGTGGTCTCGGCCGGTGTTGAGAGCGTTGAGAGTGTTGGCGTCGTATGGAAGTCTGGCGCCGTGGTGTGCGCGGGGTCCAGGGATTCTGGCGCTGGGCGCGGTCCAGGCACGGACGGGCGCAGACGGGCTTGCCTTTGGTGCGCCAGAGGCACGCCCGCTGCGCGGCCGTAATGCGGCCACCATTTAAGGCAGGGAGGGTGAGAGGAGCAACTGGGGGCGGGAGCAGGGTGGCGAGGGGGCGTGGCCACAGGGGGCAGCACCGGAAAAGAGCGGGATACAAAAGGCAAAAAGGGGGGGTGAGGGGGGGAACGAGCCAGTCAGGAGTATGTCAGAAAACGGTACAAAAGTTACAATGGACCCACAATTCAAGAGACAAAACACCAGGGTGCAGTGTGCAATCCCAAGTGGTCACAGCGGTTAGCAGCGGTAGCCGGGAGCACAGCGGGCGTGAACATGTGATTAAGGCAGGGGCAGGTAATCAGCAGGTGGAGCTGTTCGGCAGCAGGGGGGTGACCTGGCCTGCAAGCAGGGTCAGGGGTCCCGAAATGGCTGAACAAATTCTTGCCAATAAGTCCGCATTTTTGTGAAGTGAAAAAAGATCCATGCATTGTCTGCTGCAGTGCTATGGCAAAGAAAACAATTAGTATCAACCCGGCAGCAGCGCCATAAACCTAACCTTTTCGAAGTGAAGCATAACTTGTATTAATTTATAATGATGGAATATGGTTGTGATATATTTATAATTCATGGCTCTTGACTATACTTTGCTTTATAGCAAAAATAATTATTCTAAGTCTCCTTGTATATCGATGAGCTAGCAGTTGTAGGTTTTCAGGATGTTTCTATTTCACTAAGTGATAGACCCTCCCTATTATCATATTGTGTTTTGTAGAAGCAATAAGTTCTATATATTTTATTGGATTTAATTCAAAATCAGTAATCGGGTTAGCAGGTCCCTCTGTTCAAAAGCAATGATGGCTTCGGCAGGACGTGGGGAGCAGTCAGGGACTGCGGAGGCATTCAGGTTCCCCCTGCAGTCCCCAATGGAGAAGCCTGGCCCCTGGCTTTAGGGACCCCTAAGCCAAAATAAGCCCGGGAAGGGGGGGCCACGCTGTCCCCTCCTTTTCTGTTTAAAAAAATGGGGGCCCCTGGGCCAAAATCGGCCTGGAGAAGGAGGGCCACATGGCCCCCTCCCTTGTTTTATGAAATGTTTATTTTAAAAATATAAAGGGCAGGCCGAGGGGGATGGGGTCCCCGGAGTCAAAATCTGCCCAGGGAAATGGGGGGCACACGGCCCCCCTCCTTTATTTTAAACAAAGATTTTATTTTTCTACATGCCAGCACCCGGGGGATGGGGTCCCCGGGGCCGCAATCGACCGTGGAAGGGGGCCACAGGACCCCCTTCCTTTAACATTGAAAAACAAATGCTTTCCACCACTCTGAAAACGTGTCTTCTGGCACACTAATAGTTGGGGAATTAAGTTCTCTTGGATGCTGAGGGACCTTGTGGGCCAAGAAGCCCTCCTAGTACTTTCTGATTGATTGATTGATTGATTGATTGATTGATTGATTGATTGATTGATTCTGTAAGTCCTACTCAGCAGAATTCCTGAAGTCCTGGTCAGAGGCCCCACCTCCTTTCTCCCCCACTCTGCAAATGCCATTTCTACTTTAAAAAACCCATACAAATTCACTGAAAAAAGACAAGGTTACAGGGACTTTATAGTTAGGAAAAGGAATTTTAAGAAACTTAGAAATTCACTGAAAAAAACAAAGGTTTTAGGTACGTTATAGGTAGGCTCAGGTTCCACTCATACAAAACCAGAGTAAATCTGCATTTATAGTTAGCTGAGTTCGATATAACTCACAACCCCGCAACGCACTGCTTATGACCTCACATATTACATCACTCAAGACATGGTCAGGGACATCATTGATGACATCTTTGATGACATCACTGTTGATGCAGGGGTCTGCTTGGCCCCTGCTAAATTTAACAATAGCCCATGGGAGGTGGAGGTCCCTGGGTCTGGGGATGGTATGTGTGACCCGCCTCATTTTTAAAATAGCCCCGGGGAGGTGGAGGTCCCTGGTGGTTCTGAGTGGTCCCCCGCAACATTAAACTTATGAGCCCCCGGTATGATGGTCCCTGGGCAATAATTAAGCCGCAGGAGGGGGGCCCATGCGCCCCCTCCTTTTACTTCGGCTGAAGCCGAGTCAAAATATGGCTGCCAACACTTCCTGGTTGAAGTGTTGGCAGCAAATCAGATTTCAGCATGGGAACTGTTGGTTAAGCGGAGGATCTGTGTTCCTATAAATATACTTTTTTTTAACATTTCTCAAAAACTGCAGAATGGCTTTACAGCAATTCCCAAAAAGGTTGCTTTCCAGACCAACAGCTACCTTTCTGCCAAATTTGGTGTAAATCCTTTCAGCAGTTCGTGCTGTAGTCTTGTTCAAGATTCTTATGGGAATTAACATGGGAAACACACTTTTTTTGACCCCCCGGATCACCCCAAAATTTCCATATGGACAGTCTTTACCTGTATCACACCCCTGACACTCACTGTGCCTACATTGAGAAATGAATTGGATATATGTAGAAAAGTGGGCACTGTTAACATTGTTTACTCTGTAGCGAGAGTTTACTCTATACCACACTGTTTGTAGACAGTGAAACTCTCATGAGAAATGCCCAATAGAGTTTTAAAAAGTATCTACTAAGACAACATACACTCTATGCAAAAGTTGCCCAAAGAGCGATTATTCACTTAAAATAACAAAGGTCTGAAGGTGCTAAAGATCATACTACCTGCAGCCTTCCTATTATGGTGAAAACTTTACAGATAACCCATCTTTTAAAGCACACAGTCTTCTATGTTAAGTAGAAATTGTTATGCTGAGATGAATCTGTCTAATAACTCAAGGCTGCTTATAATACTTTTTATGTAGTGTGTTGAATCTTTGCCCTGCTGGAAACGTTTATCTCCAGTACCAAAGAACTAAGCATGGGCAAATTTTGCGAATTCGCGGTTCGCAAATTTGCGTATTTGCAAATTCGCAATCCGCAAAATCCGCGAACTCTGCGAATTTGGGGATTTTTAATTTTTTTTGTGTTCGCAAGGGTTTCTGCCAGTTCGCAAGGGTTTTGTACCAGTTCGCAATTGCGAACCTACTTGTCGGCTCGCAACGGCCGCGACTATGTTGTTTCTACGTCTGGTTCATCATCACAGGTTCACAACACCCTCTGTTTCACCACTGCCACCCTCTGGTTCACCCATGCCACCCTCTGGTACATCACTGCCACCCTCTGGTTCATCACTGTAGATTATGGGGGGGAAAAGCAAGCACACCTGCCCTGCTTCAACTGACATGAATTAATTTGGGGTTGATTAATGTGTCACTGAATTTAAACTTCCAGTCTGGCACCTGCTTCCTTATCTGTAATTTGCTTTCTGTTGCAGTGCAATTTTCTTTCACAGGACCTTTGTGGCCTACTTGTAACTATTCTATGAGCCTGCTGTGAGGGTCAGTGCAGGGTCATAGAATAGTTGCAAGTAGGCAACTGAACTCTGGAGGGGCCCCTCAGGAAGCACTACAGGGAATGGTTACTAATGATGAGTTTGAACTTTTGCACCTGCTGAGTGCTTTCAGTTTTGCAAAACTCGCTTTTCTGCAATTTCGCGGGATTCGCGGGGTGTGAATTTGCGCGAGATCGAATTCGGAAGCCGCAAATTTGTTCGAATATGCGATTTGTTTTTTTGCGGCTTGTTAGTTCGCAAGGTTTTGTGCGTTTTAGCGAGCCGCTTGTAGCGCAACGGCGCGAAGTTACCCTTACGGGCGTTCACAGGCGCTGCCATCTTGTTTGCATGACGTATTTCCGTTTCCGGGCGCGATGTGTAATATCGCAAAGTGTGCGGCTCGCTAGTACAAGTTCACGTGTGATCACGAGGAAAATCTTGCGCAAACTTACCCACGCGGTCGTGAACGGGCGCGGCCATCTTGTTTCTCATTCATTGCTATGGTTCTGGGCATGCTTTCTGTATCCTCTCTGAATCTCTGCCATCCTTTGCTTGTTTGAAGTTTTTTAAAATCTATTTTACTTATTATCTATCCCTCTATTTTTCTAGCTCTATATTTTTGTGTTTTTTGCTACTTTTGGTTAATTTTAAACTACTTTTTTAAACTCTTCTCTTTTCTTCTTCCCTATTCTATTTCTTCTTTATTATTTACCTTCCTTTCTGCCCAGACCATGGTAAAGGGAGCCGGGAAGCATCCTGAGAAGGGGAAGAGTCCCGCACCCCGTGCCCGGCTCCCGTGCGGGCGTTTGAGGGGGGAGCAGGTCCCAGCCCGGGAGATCTTCAGCGCGGAGGAGGTGGCCGCACTAGTTTTTTATGTTCAGCGCCGCCTCCCCTGGACCATCATGGCAGGCGGCAAGATCGCTAGCGGGTACGGGATCCGGGAGCGCTGGAAGCGGTGGGAGAAGGTGTGCCGGGCCATGTACCAACACTCTCGGGTCCGGCGCACCTGCAACCAGGCCACCCACCGTTGGACGGATCTCCTGGACCGGGAACGGGACTTGATCGACCTGCTCGGCCTTGAGATCCCCGGGCTTGGTGAGTAGTAGTAGCTATTTCTTCACTACTATGTTTTCTCCTGCTCTTTGTGTTATTATATTGCACATTTTTGGTTTTTACCAAGGGCAATAATGCTGCTGATTAAATTGTAGGTAAATTATATTTCAAAATCTTCTGTGCATTTCAGGTGCACTGCTCTCCTTCTCTTTAGCGTTGCTACTATGCTTATTTGTTTTCGATTTTGTGTTCATTTCATTGGCCTGAGAAATTATGTATGAGTGTAGTTTAAAGAACTGCGTAATGCTAGACACTAAGGGTCAGATTTTTAATTACCTCCGCATCCCTGCAAAGTAGCAGGGATGCGCCAGTAATTGTGCGCCACGCCACCACCACCCATGGTGCGCCATATTTACAATGCGGCGCATCATGGGCCCAAAACGTCACCGAAGCGTTACGCATCTGTGCCGTAAAGGGGGCGCATTGCTGGAGTTGCGTCGCAACGATGGCGCAGCTCCAGCAATGCTCTGGGGTGCCCCATCTCCCCAATGCTGTGTCAAGCCGTACGTCTGCTTCAAGCAGGCGCAGGGTTTGAGACACGCATCATTGTCCTAAAAGTGACTGATTGAAATCTTGTAGATTTCCCTCAGCCACTTTTAGGAGGCGTTCCTGCGCAGGAACGCCCTCCCTTGCGCCGGAACGCCCCCTGATGGCGCAGGGCTTTACAACATGATGCATGTCCCATATGCCTCACGTTGTTAATATGCGCCGCACCATGGCGCCTCTTTTGTTCTGCCGCTGCGTCACAAAAGTCACGCAACAATGGAGCAAAAGAGCCGCAAGGGGCTTGTAAATCTGCCCCTACAGACTCATGTCCAGTCCTTCCTTTGTAGACCTGGCAATAAGAAGAAATAGTGGTGGTGGATTGATAGTTTGAGTATTTTAATGACTGGTTAATGTAGTAGGAAACTTTTTAGTGTTGTCGCTGATCTGCAATCACGATGGACTCTGTCTGTCACTTCGCGTGCTGCGGACTGCTGCCTGCCAGTCCTAGGCGAACCTTTTTAGTAGTTTGCTTAGTGAGTTACATAACTTTCCAAGTCGACGGTCCGCAAATCAAGCAATACTAATATCGTAGTAGACCACATGAGATAGGTCAATATATCCCGTGGAATAGTTGTCTATTTGCTATTTCGCCAAAATATTTTGTTATTGTTCTTTTGAAATGTTTGATTTGGGTTGACAAATATCATCCATGTTTTCTGGTCTTTCTTTCTTTCATGTTGTACATCAGCTTCCCCCAGGGGCAAGAGGGCATTGGAGAAGGCTGCTGCTGAACAAGGCCAGGATCGGTCAGGCGAGGGCTCCTTTGCTGGCCCCGGTAAGTTAATTTTAATATAGAGTACCTATTTTTTCCTAGCGTTCCTCATTCAATTTTTTCTAAATCGTCTTTGATCTTCTTGTAAACTGTACCTAAATTCCTATCCTGCCTCGACTATGACTCCCTGTGGTATTACTAGATTATTCTTATTAGTCTGTCTGTGTAGCCAACTAAGATTGCACATTTGGCAAAAGGTGTAAAACGAAACTCCCATTCTAGTCAGCAATAGCTCTATGCACTGAATGCAGTCCTCTGGGATTGTCCATAATGTCTTTTCAAGTCTTCTAAATGTTGATGCTTTGACAATTACCAACAATAAAAAGGTGAATGACCACCAAGAAAGAATAAGATACTACTTTACTTTTGGTTTGGATAAGATGACAATCCATACTACTACTGGTGCTGGGACAAATCTGCACAAACAGAACTATGGACACTAAATAGTGCATTGTTTATCAATTATAATAGGCGCAGGTAGACTTTCCACATACCTCAGTGATATCAGACTTTGAAGAACCCCCAATCTCCTTACTGACTAGATAGTGTGGCAGAGTCATTTAGCTCCCGAATTCATCGATGATTGATCCCCAATGATGATTATCCAACGCAGGACAAGAGTACGGAGTCAGAGTCCAGAAGTGTCAGAGGCACGGACTCATGCTTGCAAATTGCAAAACCTTTTGCTCATTCACTCATGACCAAAAACCACAGAGTCTATTTAAGTTTTAAAGCTTTATTAAAAGTAAAAATATTTATTAAAATCAAGCTTGTCATAAAACATAAACGGTTGATTAAAAATGGAAAAGTGCTTATAGTGATTTTTTATTTCACACATTTATTGGAGGCGAGCCGAGCCCTCACCTGGTTTGAACTTTCATTTTTAGGTCTCGGCGTCAACGCGCGGAAGCGCGTCTCCGCCGAGATCTTTTGTTAGCGACTATGCTCCCCAGGAGACAGTTTCGGCCACGCGCATCCTTCGAGTCGATTTGTAACTGGAACGCGCGCTGTGGCCAGGCGCTGTCTCCTGGGAAGCACACACGCATGCGCATACACACACACACACACAGAAGCGGCCACGCACATACATACAGAGTCACCCACCCCCCCTCCGCAGACATACACACACACGCGCGCGCGCGCACACACACACACACTAGTGCACCCCCCCTCTCCCCCGCCGTCACACACATGCATACACACACAACGAGAGAACCGAGCCCCCCCCCCCAGCCATTTGTAAGTTACCAGCTCAATGTTGAGGGACTCCGCTCTCCTTCTGGCGTCGCGAGACGCTTTCACTCCGCCTTCTCTTCCGGTTACGTACGCAGCCCCGCCCCCGTCACAGGCGACTTTTCCTGACTTCCCGTGTGCGCAGCTTCTTTGAATTAATAACTAGCCAGTGACTCTTTAATAAATAAATGGGACGCACGCCTGGGCCCCGGCCGGGCCTCAGAGGCTCGCTTCCCTCTTTATTATTAAATGGTGCAACTGCTGCTCACCCGCGGGGCCCTGGGCGGGCCTCGAGGCTCTTCATATTAAATAGTGAGTCAGGATGCGTGCGGGCGGCGCACATTTGTCTCCGCGCCGGGTGGGGCCGGGGGGGTAGGAGGGGGAGGGGCGCTGCTGGTTACTAATACCCTGATTGAATTGTTGGTCATGCGCATTGAGCGCACACAATTAAAAGTGGGCATGAGTTTGAGGTGTGGCATTCCAGGACCCAGCCACGCTTCTACGCCAGAGACTGTCCCACATCCGTCACGGGCCATAATTTAAATTAATTAATGTATTATTCGCCCCTGCCTGACTAGCCTTGCCCTGCCTTCTGCTGCCTGCCCAGCCCACTACAGTTCCCTCGTCCTCTTAATATCGTAAGTGTTTGCTTTATGACTAACAGCCGCGAGGGGTTCAGACATTCTGTAGTGCCTGGAACTTTGTTTCGATTTTATTTTGTTGATCTAAGAAATAGAGCAGTAAATAGATTTATTTGTATTTCGCATTGGGTGAGGGCTGTTTAACACCCTCCCCCCTCCCCAATTTGACGAATGTTTAAGAAGGTGTAATAGATATTGCGGTTTGTATTTTTATGTATTTAAAAAAGATAGTAATGTGGTGATGCCTGTTTGGAAGATCCGTTGTGTGCGCCGTGTGGGGGGCTTTCGATATTCGCTGGCGGGTGTTTTTTTGGGTACTTTAGCCAAACGGAGGTCTGGAGTGCCAATTAATAGCAAGATACTGTTCGGACTTTGTTGTGGGGATGGCAGCTGCGTCTTGGAACTCGCTTTCAACGAAATGATGTTGTGCTCCTTTACATAAATGCAGTGTTTAGTTGATGCATTACATCCTTGTAAACATGCATGCTGTTTATCCCAGGACAAATAAAATAACAGCATCGCATTTAGCATGCGCGTCCCTCAGGTGACCTTCATAATTCAGGTTGTTGGTTTTAAACAACCAGTAGCAGTTCCTCAATATTATGGTCACCGGGGGACTGGATTCCAGCTTTCACAGCTACCTACCTAAATACTGTCTGCCACCATTGGGCCCGGTGGAAAGCACGTGCCCAGGAATAACATTTTTACAAGGACTTTCCCTCATAAAATCTTCAGTTGAGGGTGTGCTGGAGCCCCTCTTGAAGCTTCCAAGAAAAGGAGGTGTCCCGCTGTCTGACTGCCCTGTGTGGGCCCCCCATTGTGACCAGGTGACTCATTATTTGGAGACCGACTAGCAGATTTGATTCCAGCAGTCTTAGTTTTTTAGCGAAGAAATGTAGGCCTAGTTCTTCAAATGCATGGCTTTTTATAATCCAGACAGCCCTCTCTCATTCCCACACGGACATCTTCATTTGTTTTGTGAGTGGACATTGCTGAGTCCATAAACCCCAAGCCAGGAATTCCACCCCCCTGGTCACTGTTTCCCTGGGGTGCACGTACATTACCATAATTGCATGTACATTTTTCAGCCATGCACACATCCAATCTCCATTGTTTGGACGCCGAGACCATTGTAGACTATGCAACCGAACCTTCCTCCCACCGCCATGGAGAAAACCGAATAGGGGGCGGGCGGCATTAGTAAGAAAGTGATCTGCCTCAGTCCCCCATTAGATGCTTTGTTGCATGTACGAGGCTGGATTTCAAAAATGAAAAAAATGCGCAAAAGATGCCTCGGTGTGTGATGTGATATACTGTGCTGGGCGAAGATTTTCTAAATGAGAAATGTCCAGCCCAGTGTACGTGTGCGTATTTGGGTCAGGCACATCAGGTCCTAATGAGAAGAAATAATTTGTTTCGTAATGGAAACTTCCGCCAAATATGCGTGCATTTTGTTTTGTGGTTATCTGTGGGAAATGCGGCGTAGATTTCGAATTAGTGTGCACTTATGACCATAAGTCAGCATTTAAGTCTACGATCCGTGCTCTCCAAGGCAATATGCATTGGGCATTTTCTTTAGTGGGTAAACCTCCCAGCCTGCATAGCACTCCTGTAAATTTTTCCTGTCAGGTATAGTGCTAAAAACTGTTAGGCATTGACAAATAAAGGTACATTTATTGGCTAAATAAATGTGGACACAAAAAAAAATGCCATTTGCAATGCCAATAGCTCTAACTTAACAAAAGCCGAGACCATTGCAGTGCAGAGTAGTGAGTGCAGAGTAGTGAGTGCAGAGTAGTGAGTGCAGAGTAGTGAGTGCAGAGTAGTGAGTGCAGAGTAGTGAGTGCAGAGTAGTGAGTGCAGAGTAGTGAGTGTGCAGACTGCAAAGTAGTGAGTGCAGAGTAGTGAGTGTGCAGACTGCAAAGTAGTGAGTGCAGAGTAGTGAGTGCAGAGTAGTGAGTGCAGAGTAGTGAGTGTGCAGAGTAGTGAGTGTGCAGAGTAGTGAGTGTGCAGAGTAGTGAGTGTGCAGAGTAGTGAGTGTGCAGAGTAGAGAGTGTGCAGACTATTGAGTGCAGAGTGTAGAGTAGTGAGTGCAGAGTGCAGAGTAGTGAGTGCAGAGTGCAGAGTAGTGAGTGCAGAGTGGTGAGTGTGCAGAGTGGTGAGTGTGCAGAGTAGTGAGTGTGCAGAGTAGAGAGTGTGCAGACTATTGAGTGCAGAGTTTGAGTGCAGAGTGCAGAGTAGTGAGTGCAGAGTAGTGAGTGCAGAGTAGTGAGTGCAGAGTAGTGAGTGCAGAGTGCAGAGTAGTGAGTGCAGAGTAGTGAGTGCAGAGTGCAGAGTAGTGAGTGCAGAGTAGTGAGTGCAGAGTAGTGAGTGCAGAGTGCAGAGTAGTGAGTGCAGAGTAGTGAGTGCAGAGTGCAGAGTAGTGAGTGCAGAGTAGTGAGTGCAGAGTAGTGAGTGCAGAGTGCAGAGTAGTGAGTGCAGAGTAGTGAGTGCAGAATGCAGAGTAGTGAGTGCAGAGTGAGTGTGCAGAGCAGTGAGTGCAGGTGCAGAGTGGTGTGTGCTAAAAGAAATGTCATGAGCAATGCCAATAGCTCTACTTTTAATGATGCCGAGACCATTGCATTGTAAATGCTTGTTCTTTTTGGTGCTGAATCATTGGTCCCTTCGTCCTAGTTATGATGATTTGTTCTTAGAAGTGAAGCTTCTGTCTGTTATGAGAAAAATGGTGCGTGTTAAAAAGCAAGCATTCATCAGTGCAAGACAACACTCTTCCCTGGAAAAAGGGACATTTTTACTTTAGAGTAGACAGTCACAAATTATTAGATTGGTTTCTGTATTCACATTTCTTCATTCCTAGACAAAATACTAGTGAGTGGTGTATGTCTATGACATCTAACATTCTTAAATGTACTTTGTAGGTGGAACATCCGGTGCTGGGCCCAGCGCGGAGGTGGAGGAGGAAAGCTCTGGGGAGGAGGCGGTGCAAGTGCCGGACCAAACTGCCGTGCGGGTTGCCACAGTAGTGGCGGGCAGTGGTAAGCTCTTATATTCCTTACTTATTGAGATTGCAGACTGCATAGTGTGGTGCTCCCCGTGAGAAAACGTAAGGTTTGTCCAGATGAGAGACATGAAGAATGATTGACATTTAGTCCGTCCGCCACTATTAAGCATGAGCGGAAAATCCGTTCCGCTCGCGGATTTTGCGAATTTTCGGTAAATTCGCAATCCGCGAACGCTCGCGAATTTACCAAAAATCCGCAAATTCGCACGCAGCGGATTTTTTTTCTTGGTGATACAATTTTGCGGCGCGCGGCGTTCACTTACCGTCATTCAGTGTTTGCCGAGTTGTTTTTCTCGATATTTTGCGAGTGCTTCGCCATTTTGGATCTTGCTGCGAGATCCCATGGGAGTTTGGCGACTGCGATTACGTCATCGCGCTCGCCACCTTGCACAGCGAGAGTTTGTCAACGCGAGTACGCCGTGATCACGTATCGCGAACCCGTACATGCGGCGGGCAGCAACAATCTCGCACTCGCGAAAATACAAAATTTGCAATTCTGCATAAGAAATCCACCAGCAAGCAGCATAAACCTTCTGAAAATGATGATTTTTATCTGAATAACTCCTCAGGTTGACATTTGCCTGCACTTTTTTTGCAAGGAGTCCATTTTGGGGTGGGGGGGTGGGAGGAAGGAAGTGCCCCACAGTCTCCAACTTCCTGTTCCTGTCCAGCAGGCTCCTCCCAGTGCTTTGTCCATCTCCTGGTCACTTTTCATTTGGATCTGGAGCTGGAAGGATTACTTTTTGTGGATGCTGCTGGATATTTGGATTTGAGGCCTTTTTGACTTTCTTTGGATCACTTTTGGATTAGAAATTTCACAAGTAAGTTTGTTTGGGGCATTACAGTTGCTGCAACTACAATTTTGTAATTTTCGATTTTTGGGCTGTTGTTGGGGCCTGTTGCCCAGGGGTACTCAGTGGTGGGTGGACTGAGTCTTTCTGTGGGGTCTCTTTAATAAAAACATCATGGAGGGCCTGGATGGCTTGGGATTGTGCTGATTTTTCTGTGATTTTCGTTTTTTTGGGCTGTTGTTGTGGCCTTTTCACCAGGGGTAGTGAGTGGTGCATGTGCCTAGTCTTTCTGTGGGGTGTCTTGAATTTAAACATCATGGAGGGCCTGGATGGCATGGGATTGTGCTGATTTTTCTGTGTTTTTCGATTTATTGGGGTGTTCATGGGGACAGGCCATGTGGCTGGGGGCCATTTTGAGTGCTGCTACAGGCCCTGGCCATGTGCTGGGAGGGAGGGGGCCATTTTAAATGCAGGCAGTGTTGTTAGGTCTGCAACCATTTTGCCTAGCTTTCAACCTTTATGTCCTGGGGTACTGACTGGTGCATAGGCCTAGTCTTTCTTTGTGGGGTGTCTTGAATTTAAACATCATGGAGGGCTTGGGATTGTGCTGATTTTTCTGTGATTTTCGTTTTTTTGGGCTGTTGTTGTGGCCTTTTCACCAGGGATAGTGAGTGGTGCATGTACCTAGTCTTTCTGTGGGGTGTCTTGAATTTAAACATCATGGAGGGCCTGGATGGCATGGGATTGTGCTGATTTTTCTGTGTTTTTCGATTTTTTGGGGTGTTCATGGGGACAGGCCATGTGGCTGGGGGGCATTTTGAGTGCTGATACAGGCCCTGGCCATGTGCTGGAAGGGAGGGGCCATTTTGAATGCAGGCAGTGTTCTTAGGTCCGCAACCATTTTGCCTAGCTTTCAACCTTTATGCCTAGGGGTACTGAGTGGTGCATAGGCCTAGTCTTTCTGTGGGGTGTCTTGAATTTAAACATCATGGAGGGCTTGGGATTGTGCTGATTTTTCTGTGATTTTCGTTTTTTAGGCTGTTGCTGTGGCCTTTTCACCAGGGGTAGTGAGTGGTGCATGTGCCTAGTCTTTCTGTGGGCTGTCTTGAATTTAAACATCATGGAGGGTCTGGATGGCATGGGATTGTGCTGATTTTTCTGTGTTTTTCGATTTTTTGGGGTGTTCATGGGGACAGGCCATGTGGGTGGGGGGCATTTTGAGTGCTGCTACAGGCCCTGGCCATGTGCTGGGAGGGAGGGGCCATTTTGAATGCAGACAGTGTTCTTAGGTCTGCAACCATTTTGCCTAGCTTTCAACCTTTATGCCCAGGGGTACTAAGTGGTGCATAGGCCTAGTCTTTCGGTGGGGTGTATTGAATTTAAACATCATGGAGGGCTTGGGATTGTGCTGATTTTTCTGTGATTTTCGTTTTTTTGGGCTGTTGTTGTGGCCTTTTCACCAGGGATAGTGAGTGGTGCATGTGCCTAGTCTTTCTGTGGGGTGTCTTGAATTTAAACATCATGGAGGGCCTGGAAGGCATGGGATTGTGTTGATTTTTCTGTGTTTTTCGATTTTTTGGGGTGTTCATGGGGACAGGCCATGTGGGTGGGGGCCATTTTGAGTGCTGCTACAGGCCCTGGCCATGTGCTGGGAGGGAGGGGGCCATTTTGAATGCAGGCAGTGTTCTTAGGTCTCCAACCATTTTGCCTAGCTTTCAACCTTTATGCCCAGGGGTACTGAGTGGTGCATAGGCCTAGTCTTTCTGTGGGGTGTCTTGAATTTAAACATCATGGAGGGCTTGGGATTGTGCTGATTTTTCTGTGATTTTCGTTTTTTTGGGCTGTTGTTGTGGCCTTTTCACCAGGGATAGTGAGTGGTCCATGTGCCTAGTCTTTCTGTGGGGTGTCTTGAATTTAAACATCATGGAGGGCCTGGATGGCATGGGATTGTGTTGATTTTTCTGTGTTTTTCGATTGTTTGGGGTGTTCATGGGGACAGGCCATGTGGGTGGGGGCCATTTTGAGGGCTGCTACAGGCCCTGGCCATGTGCTGGGAGGGAGGGGCCATTTTGAATGCAGGCAGTGTTCTTAGGTCTGCAACCATTTTGCCTAGCTTTCAACCTTTATGCCCAGGGGTACTGAGTGGTGCATAGGCCTAGTCTTTCTGTGGGGTGTCTTGAATTTAAACATCATGGAGGGCTTGGGATTGTGCTGATTTTTCTGTGATTTTCGTTTTTTTGGGCTGTTGTTGTGGCCTTTTCACCAGGGGTAGTGAGTGGTGCATGTGCCTAGTCTTTCTGTGGGGTGTCTTGAATTTAAACATCATGGAGGGCATGGGATTGTGCTGATTTTTCTGTGTTTTTTCGATTTGGGGGTGTATAACTGAACTGATGTTCCTCTGTCTTCCATTGCTTTTAGGTGCACAAGACTCAAGAGAACCACCAGTGCCAGGAAGAAGTCCTGCAGCGGTGTGTGTGTGCAGCATAACGTCACGCGAAGTCACGTTTGGCCACAGACAACTCTGCAACTCGTGCAACTGCGGCCTGCTGTTCTGACCTGCTCTGAAGAAGATGGCCCCAAAAAAAGTTCCCCGTAGCTCCTCTAGCAAGAAAGTTGCCAGTAAGGAGCAGAAGAAGCAAGTTACCAAGGAGACTGGTTTGCCGCCCGCCACGTTTTGTGGGAGTAAAAAAAAAGTACGCCTGCAGCAGCAGCAGCGGGATCTGCTGGGGACCAAGCTGGGAGCAGCACCCCCGCTCCATTGGGCTCAGTGCCACCACCACCACCACGCCAACTTAAGTCCAAGCCCTTGAGTGCTGCAGAGGCACTTAGTCTAGTTGTTCAATCACCATCGACCAGTGATGTTGGCTCATCGCAAGAAAGTGGCAGCAATGTCCCTGAATCAACACAGGTTGTTGTAACTCATCTGACGAGTGTTGAACAACCACAGCCGCAACAACAACTACATGTGCAAGTACAAGCCCAAGTACATGTGGAAGGACAGGCAGCACAAGGAGATGCGCAAGCAGAGGTGCATGGAGGGTCACAAGTGCCCACAATAGTTGTTCCTCCCGAAGTAGGGGCTCATCAGGAAATTGACAATCAAGGCGAGGTATCATTTGAGGAAGCCACTCCTCCTGATGATCATTCATTGTCTTCCACACCCCTAGCAAGGAAGAGATCAAGGGTGAGGTCTACATCTTCTTCAAGCCCACCTCCTTCTGATGATACGGATCTAAATTGGGAACCATCACTGCCGTCTGAGAGTGAGGCACACCATGATCTGACAAAGGTAGTTAAGCGTAAAAGGAAGGTCGTCGAAAGACTCATAGTTATGGAGTGTGATGAGGCTCAACATGAAGTGGCGGATACTCCTGCTGATGAAGACTCTCACGACGACGACGCAGTCATCATAAAGGTCACTGCAGCCCCAGCGGGCATGCAGCAAAAAGACATTTTGACCCTAGCCCGAGAAGCTGCTGAGCGTGATGATGTTGTCGACGAGGAGGCAATGGAAGAAACACCACAATCATTGGAGTTAACTAGTACACCAACACCTACCGCTTCCATATTTCTTACTCGCCAGAAGGGACCTCCATCCACCTCGACCTCAATTAGTGGTGGTGAAAGTGCAAAACGTACTGAAGTTCGGCAATCCACATCCTCCACTTCATCTGGCATTAGCAGCAGGACCACCACCACCAGTATCGCCGCCTCCTCCGGCCCCCAAAGACATTTCAAGTCCGCAGTTTGGGACTTCTTTAGTGTTTGCCCAAAAAAGGAAAACCTCGCCATTTGTAGCATTTGTAAGTTGGCAGTTAGTCGTGGTAAGTTTGGTTCCAACTATGGTACCGGAGGCCAGAGAGGTCATCTTGAAAGAAAGCACGCTGTCAAATGGTTTGCGCTCCTACAGGCGATCAAGGAAGCCCGAATTGCACGTAATGAAAACTTTGATGTTTCATCTGATGATGACGAGGAGGAAGAAGACGTGTCAAACACTTCACTTACACCCAGTACCCCTGTCAGCAGCACACCCCATGTGAGCCACACTAAGAGTGTGGGAGAGAGTGAGACACCAATGCGAAAAAGTTCATCAGCGAGCGTAACTGGGTCGAAGAAATCATCATCATCATCCCGTAAATGCTTGGTCCAGGGCAACATTAAAAAGATGTTGTTTACAGAAGCGCAATATGAACGCAACCACCCACTGACGCGTCTGTATAACACTAAGCTGGCTAAAATGCTAGCTCTGGACCTTCTCCCTTTTTCTTTTGTGGAAGGGGTTGGTTTTCTAGAATTAGTGGCAGCGCTCTGCCCTAAATGGAAGGTTCCTAGCCGGTTCTATTTTGCCTGAGTTGCGGTTCCAGCACTACATGAAGATGTGCTGGAGGTGATTGGAGCAGCTTTGCAGAAGAGTGCAGTTCACACTATACATCTGACAACAGACATATGGACCAGTGGCGCAGGCGTTGATTACATGTGCATCACTGCACACTGGGTCTCTTTTTCAGGGGTTAAAGCAAAGCTAAATGCAGGTGTTGACCCGGACCAAGTTTTTAAAGCTGCTCGGAAACATGCAACACTAGCCATGTTTGGCTTGGAGAAACGTCACACAGCACAAAACATTTTGGATGAGTTTAACACAAAGGTCCTTCACTGCCAAAAAAACGCCAGGTTGGTTATGTTTCCACGGATAATGGTGCCAATGTAGTTAAGACCATGGAGATGGGTCACTATTTCAGAGTGCTGTGTTTGGCGCACTGTATAAACCTGGTTGTTAAAAAATTCTTCAGTGATAAAGACAGTCCAGCGTACGAGGTAGTGGACACCTGCCGAAAAATGTGAAACCATTTCAGCCATTCTTTTAAGGCCCGGAAGCATCTGAGAAGCCTGCTACATGAACGTCGAATGCCAGTGAAAGCACTCATCCAGGAGGTGGCAACACGTTGGAACTCAACCTTCTACATGCTTGAGCGTCTGTATGAGCAGTATACAATACAATACTCGATCACTATTTCTTAAAACAGGGTACAGCTCACAAGGACCTGAGGATGGATGCAGCGCAATGGGAGCTAGTTAAAAGCCTGACAGACATGCTTCGTCCTTTTGAGTTCTTCACGCGTGCAGTCAGCAAGGAGGACTGTAATTTGGGAAAAGCTATCCCATTGTTGTACATGCTGGAGCACCAACTGAAGGCGGTGTCTTCTGTGTTTCAAAAAAATGAAAAAAAACAAGACACTTTTGTTTTGGCGGAGAAATTATTAGAGCGCCTACAAGGTGATGAGCGTCTTAAAATGATCCACTCAGAACAGCATTACATTTGTGCTACTATTCTGGATCCACGCTACAAAAAGGCGCTGGCAGGCCGAGCATTCTTTCCTTTTGCTGATGAAGATGTTACAAAGTACAAACGTTGGCTAGTCTTGTCAGCCAAGAGGTTTGAAAGAGAACGGCAGCTCATTGAAGGAAAAGGCAGTACATCAGCATCAGCAGGCCATCCCCAGTCAAAATAATCCGCTTCTGCGCCTGTGGCTGTGGCACAAGTGACCTCTCAGCCATTAAAGACACCGGCAACCGGATCATCTGCACCAGACACAACAGTAACATTGGAGGCTGAAGAGGATTGGGTAGTTCTGCTTGGGTATGGTTCTCAAAAGGACACATCAACAGCTTAGCAAAGTGGAGGAACCTTGGAGGAGGAACTTGAGTCGATGGTGCAGGACTATCTGAATGACTCAACAGAGGTCTACGTTAATGCTGACCCATTGGCGTATTGGCATGGGAAAAAAGAATTGTGGCCACAGCTCTCCAACCTGGCATAAAAACTACTTGTCTTGCCCACTCGCAAGCGTGTCTTCTGAACGTGTTTTCAGTGCTGCTGGTGGCATTGTAACTCCCAAACGGAGCCGCCTCTCGCCCAAAAATGTGGAGAGGTTAACAATGATCAAGATGAATCAGCACCTCATACCACCAGATTACAAAGTACGAGAAAGCACACCGGATGAAGACGAGGTGGACAGCAACGTAGATGAGGGAATTTCTTCTCTGTTAGGTGACACTGAGCTCACCCTGCCTGAATTCGCAGAGTATGATGGCGAAGCCTTATTCTTATTCCTGGACCCTGACACCGAGCCCTGAAAATAAGACAATGAATCAATAACTTTCTTTTTCGTCCTTATTCACTTTTTTTCCTGTGTGTCTGTCTTTCTTTGTTGTGCACAGTTAATATAATTCAAACTTTAATCACCTAATCACAAAAACAAGCCCATCAGCAGAACTGTCTTCACTTGTTTGCTTATTGATTTGAAGGTGCCGCAGTCTGCATTCCTCAGGTTCACAAGTTCAGAAGAACATGCCCCTCTGTCCTCCTCCTCCTGACTCCTATTTCCATCAAAGCAGAGGGCTGGATTATGCCCAATGAAGAAAGACTCAGCACTTGTGGGGGTGTTCTAGTTCTTTGCGGGTGAGTTGACGGCTCTGGGGCCATTGCTGGGAAGCTCTAATACCGGATAAAAGTGGTTTGGACCAAATCGGAGGCGGAATTTTTTTGTGTTTTTGCTGACTTGCTTGCCTTTGAGGTGCTCTTTGGGGGGGTTCCGGGTGTTTGTGGGTGAGTTTTGGGGTCTGGGAGCACTGCTGGGACAGTCTAATCTTGATTGCATTTGCTGTTCAGGAAATCCGTGGTGGAAAACGGGAGTTATGGCCTAGCTGCACAGCGCGTTTGGACCGAAGGCTGAGAAATATTGTAAGTATGAGATTTTCCTTTTTGGCTGTTTGGGGGTGTTGTGCATTTTGGTGGGTGGGTTGGCGGGTCTTGGGGCCTTCCTGGGAAGGTCTAATACCGGATAGAAGTGGTTGGGACAAAATCCACGCTGATTTTTTTGTTGTTGCTATTTCTGACATTTTGCTCAATGTAGCGTTTTCGGGGGCCTGTTTGGGGGGCTTCCTGGTGTTTGGGGGTGGGTTTCGGGGTCTGGGAGCACTGCTGGCTATGGATACTTTAGTTTGCAAGAGGTTTGAAGCAAATCCATGGTGGCAGAGGGGAGTTAGGGCCTAGCTGCAGAGCGCGCGCGGAGTGATTTGGAAAATTGGCAAGAAAATGACTAAGTCCCCAGTTTTTGTACTTTTGCTTTTTGGCTGTTTGGGGGTCTTCTACTAGTTTTCTCCTGGGTTGACGGCTCTGGGGCCATTGCTGGGAAGCTCTAATACCGGATAAAAGTGGTTTGGAGGCGGAATTTTTTTGTGTTTTTGCTGACTTGCTTGCCTTTGAGGTGCTCTTTGGGGGGGTTCTGGGTGTTTGTGGGTGAGTTTTGGGGTCTGGGAGCACTGCTGGTACAGTCTAATCTTGATTGCATTTGCTTTTCAGGAAATCCGTGGTGGAAAACGGGAGTTATGGTCTAGCTGCACAGCGCGTTTGGACCGAAGGCCGAGAAATATTGTAAGTATGAGATTTTCCTTTTTGGCTGTTTGGGGGTGTTGTGCTTTTTGGCGGGTGGGTTGGTGGTTCTTGGGGCATTCCTGGGAAGGTCTAATACCGGATAGAAGTGGTTGGGACAAAATCCACGCTGAATTTTTTGTTGTTGCTATTTCTGACATTTTGCTCAATGTAGCGTTTTCGGGGGCCTGTTTGGGGGCCTCCTGGTGTTTGTGGGTGGGTTTCAGGGTATGGGAGCACTGCTGGCTATGGATACTTTAGTTTGCAAGAGGTTTGAAGCAATTCCATGGTGGCAGAGGGGAGTTAGGGTCTAGCTGCAGAGCGCGCGCGGAGTGATTTGGGAAATTGGCAAGAAAATGACTAAGTCCCCATTTTTGTACTTTTGTTTTTTGGCTGTTTGGGGGTCTTCTACTAGTTTTCTCCTGGGTTGATGGCTCTGGGGCCATTGCTGGGAAGCTCTAATACCGAATAAAAGTGGTTTGGACCAAATCGGAGGTGGAATTTTTTGTGTGTTTTTGCTGACTTGCTTGCCTTTGAGGTGCTCTTTGGGGGGGTTCCGGGTGTTTGTGGGTGAGTTTTGGGGTCTGGGAGCACTGCTGGGACAGTCTAATCTTGATTGCATTTGCTTTTCAGGAAATCCGTGGTGGAAAACGGGAGTTATGGCCTAGCTGTACAGCGCGTTTGGACCGAAGGCCGAGAAATATTGTAAGTATGAGATTTTCCTTTTTGGCTGTTTGGGGGTGTTGTGCTTTTTGGCGGGTGGGTTGGCGGGTCTTGGGGCATTCCTGGGAAGGTCTAATACCGGATAGAAGTGGTTGGGACAAAATCCACGCTGAATTTCTTTTTTGCTATTTCTGACATTTTGCTCAATGTAGCATTTTTGGGGGCCTGTTTGGGGGGCTTCTTGGTGTTTGTGGGTGGGTTTCGGGATCTGGGAGCACTGCTGGCTATGGATACTTTAGTTTGCAAGAGGTTTGAAGCAAATCCATGGTGGCAGAGGGGAGTTAGGGCCTAGCTGCAGAGCGTGCGCGGAGTGATTTGGGAAATTGGCAAGAAAATGACTAAGTCCCCATTTTTGTACTTTTGCTTTTTGGCTGTTTGGGGGTCTTCTACTAGTTTTCTCCTGGGTTGACGGCTCTGGGGCCATTGCTGAGAAGCTCTAATAACGGATAAAGGCGGTTTGGACCAAATCGGAGGCGGGATTTTTTTTGTGTTTTTGCTGACTTGCTTGCCTTTGAGGTGCTCTTTGGGGGGGTTCCGGGTGTTTGTGGGTGAGTTTTGGGGTCTGGGAGCACTGCTGGGACAGTCTAATCTTGATTGCATTTGCTTTTCAGGAAATCCGTGGTGGAAAACGGGAGTTATGGCCTAGCTGCACAGCACGTTTGGACCGAAGGCCGAGAAATATTGTAAGTATGAGATTTTCCTTTTTGGCTGTTTTGGGGTGTTGTGCTTTTTGGCGGGTGGGTTGGCGGGTCTTGGGGCATTCCTGGGAAGGTCTAATACCGGATAGAAGTGGTTGGGACAAAATCCACGGTGAATTTTTTTTGTTGCTATTTCTGACATTTTGCTCAATGTAGCGTTTTTGGGGGCCTGTTTGGGGTGCTTCCTGGTGTTTGTGGGTGGGTTTCGGGGTCTGGGAGCACTGCTGGCTACGGATACTTTAGTTTGCAAGAGGTTTGAAGCAAATCCATGGTGGCAGAGGGGAGTTAGGGCCTAGCTGCAGAGCGCGCGCAGAGTGATTTGGGAAATTGGCAAGAAAATGACTAAGTCCCCATTTTTTTACTTTTGCTTTTTGGCTGTTTGGGGGTCTTCTACTAGTTTTCCCCTGGTTGACGGCTCTAGGGCCATTGCTGGAAAGTTCTAATACCGGATAAAAGTGGTTTGGACCAAATCAGAGGCGGAAATTTTTTGTGTTTTTGCTGACTTGCTTGCCTTTGAGGTGCTCTTTGGGGGGTTCCGGGTGTTTGTGGGTGAGTTTTGGGGTCTGGGAGCACTGCTGGGACAGTCTAATCTTGATTGCATTTGCTGTTCAGGAAATCCGTGGTGGAAAACGGGAGTTATGGCCTAGCTGCACAGCGCGTTTGGACCGAAGGCTGAGAAATATTGTAAGTATGAGATTTTCCTTTTTGGCTGTTTGGGGGTGTTGTGCTTTTTGGTGGGTGGGTTGGCGGGTCTTGGGGCCTTCCTGGGAAGGTCTAATACCGGATAGAAGTGGTTGGGACAAAATCCACGCTGATTTTTTTGTTGTTGCTATTTCTGACATTTTGCTCAATGTAGCGTTTTCGGGGGCCTGTTTGGGGGGCTTCCTGGTGTTTGGGGGTGGGTTTCGGGGTCTGGGAGCACTGCTGGCTATGGATACTTTAGTTTGCAAGAGGTTTGAAGCAAATCCATGGTGGCAGAGGGGAGTTAGGGCCTAGCTGCAGAGCGCGCGCGGAGTGATTTGGAAAATTGGCAAGAAAATGACTAAGTCCCCAGTTTTTGTACTTTTGCTTTTTGGCTGTTTGGGGGTCTTCTACTAGTTTTCTCCTGGGTTGACGGCTCTGGGGCCATTGCTGGGAAGCTCTAATACCGGATAAAAGTGGTTTGGAGGCGGAATTTTTTTTTTGTGTTTTTGCTGACTTGCTTGCCTTTGAGGTGCTCTTTGGGGGGGTTCTGGGTGTTTGTGGGTGAGTTTTGGGGTCTGGGAGCACTGCTGGTACAGTCTAATCTTGATTGCATTTGCTTTTCAGGAAATCCGTGGTGGAAAACGGGAGTTATGGTCTAGCTGCACAGCGCGTTTGGACCGAAGGCCGAGAAATATTGTAAGTATGAGATTTTCCTTTTTGGCTGTTTGGGGGTGTTGTGCTTTTTGGCGGGTGGGTTGGCGGTTCTTGGGGCATTCCTGGGAAGGTCTAATACCGGATAGAAGTGGTTGGGACAAAATCCACGCTGAATTTTTTGTTGTTGCTATTTCTGACATTTTGCTCAATGTAGCGTTTTCGGGGGCCTGTTTGGGGGGCCTCCTGGTGTTTGTGGGTGGGTTTCAGGGTATGGGAGCACTGCTGGCTATGGATACTTTAGTTTGCAAGAGGTTTGAAGCAATTCCATGGTGGCAGAGGGGAGTTAGGGTCTAGCTGCAGAGCGCGCGCGGAGTGATTTGGGAAATTGGCAAGAAAATGACTAAGTCCCCATTTTTGTACTTTTGTTTTTTGGCTGTTTGGGGGTCTTCTACTAGTTTTCTCCTGGGTTGATGGCTCTGGGGCCATTGCTGGGAAGCTCTAATACCGAATAAAAGTGGTTTGGACCAAATCGGAGGTGGAATTTTTTGTGTGTTTTTGCTGACTTGCTTGCCTTTGAGGTGCTCTTTGGGGGGGTTCCGGGTGTTTGTGGGTGAGTTTTGGGGTCTGGGAGCACTGCTGGGACAGTCTAATCTTGATTGCATTTGCTTTTCAGGAAATCCGTGGTGGAAAACGGGAGTTATGGCCTAGCTGTACAGCGCGTTTGGACCGAAGGCCGAGAAATATTGTAAGTATGAGATTTTCCTTTTTGGCTGTTTGGGGGTGTTGTGCTTTTTGGCGGGTGGGTTGGCGGGTCTTGGGGCATTCCTGGGAAGGTCTAATACCGGATAGAAGTGGTTGGGACAAAATCCACGCTGAATTTCTTTTTTGCTATTTCTGACATTTTGCTCAATGTAGCATTTTTGGGGGCCTGTTTGGGGGGCTTCCTGGTGTTTGTGGGTGGGTTTCGGGATCTGGGAGCACTGCTGGCTATGGATACTTTAGTTTGCAAGAGGTTTGAAGCAAATCCATGGTGGCAGAGGGGAGTTAGGGCCTAGCTGCAGAGCGTGCGCGGAGTGATTTGGGAAATTGGCAAGAAAATGACTAAGTCCCCATTTTTGTACTTTTGCTTTTTGGCTGTTTGGGGGTCTTCTACTAGTTTTCTCCTGGGTTGACGGCTCTGGGGCCATTGCTGAGAAGCTCTAATAACGGATAAAGGCGGTTTGGACCAAATCGGAGGCGGGATTTTTTTTGTGTTTTTGCTGACTTGCTTGCCTTTGAGGTGCTCTTTGGGGGGGTTCCGGGTGTTTGTGGGTGAGTTTTGGGGTCTGGGAGCACTGCTGGGACAGTCTAATCTTGATTGCATTTGCTTTTCAGGAAATCCGTGGTGGAAAACGGGAGTTATGGCCTAGCTGCACAGCACGTTTGGACCGAAGGCCGAGAAATATTGTAAGTATGAGATTTTCCTTTTTGGCTGTTTTGGGGTGTTGTGCTTTTTGGCGGGTGGGTTGGCGGGTCTTGGGGCATTCCTGGGAAGGTCTAATACCGGATAGAAGTGGTTGGGACAAAATCCACGGTGAATTTTTTTTGTTGCTATTTCTGACATTTTGCTCAATGTAGCGTTTTTGGGGGCCTGTTTGGGGTGCTTCCTGGTGTTTGTGGGTGGGTTTCGGGGTCTGGGAGCACTGCTGGCTACGGATACTTTAGTTTGCAAGAGGTTTGAAGCAAATCCATGGTGGCAGAGGGGAGTTAGGGCCTAGCTGCAGAGCGCGCGCAGAGTGATTTGGGAAATTGGCAAGAAAATGACTAAGTCCCCATTTTTTTACTTTTGCTTTTTGGCTGTTTGGGGGTCTTCTACTAGTTTTCCCCTGATTGACGGCTCTGGGGCCATTGCTGGAAAGTTCTAATACCGGATAAAAGTGGTTTGGACCAAATCGGAGGCGGAAATGTTTTGTGTTTTTGCTGACTTGCTTGTCTTTGAGGTGCTCTTTGGGGGGTTCCGGGTGTTTGTGGGTGAGTTTTGGGGTCTGGGAGCACTGCTGGGACAGTCTAATCTTGATTGCATTTGCTTTTCAGGAAATCCGTGGTGGAAAACGGGAGTTATGGCCTAGCTGCACAGCACGTTTGGACCGAAGGCTGAAAAATATTGTAAGTATGAGATTTTCCTTTTTGGCTGTTTGGGGGTGTTGTGCTTTTTGGCGGGTGGGTTGGCGGGTCTTGGGGCATTCCTGGGAAGGTCTAATACCGGATAGAAGTGGTTGGGACAAAATCCATAAGGAAAAGCCTTTTGGCACTTTTTGTAACTTAGGGTTCGTTAGGGTTAGCCCTAGCAGCAGGATTGCATGTGGTTCGGGGTGTTCTAGATTTTTGCAACTGAGTTCTGGGGTCTTAGAGCACTCGTGAGAATGTGTAATTTTGGTTGCAAGTCATTTGAAGAAAATCCATGGTGGGAAAGGGGGGATTTGGCATAGTTAAAGAAAGTCTTTCCCACTATTCTTAACTTAGGGCTCGTTAGAGTTAGCAGTATTTCTATTGCATGTGTTTGGGTGGGGGGGTTTTCGAGTCTTGGAGCGATGCTGGCTATGGATACTTTTGCTTGCTTGCAAGTGGTTTGAATACAATCCACGGTGGGTAAGGGGGTATTTGGGCCTACTTTTACTTTCAAAGTACGTTTTGTCACCAGTTTTCTGCTAGGCCTCGTTTTTTGAGATCTGATTGGGGGTCTTCTACATTTTTGCGACTGGCTTTAGTAAGGGTCTGGGTGGGAGCACTGCTGGGAAGGTCTAATTTTGTTCTAAAACACAGTTTACAGTACACCTAGCTTGAGGGGAAAGATCCGCTAAATTAATTTGCCCATACTTATTTATCCTTCAAAAGGTGACTCAGACAGAGTACGCACTTTCAAAAATATTGTACTGTCTATTAGGAAAATCAAAGTGTGACTTTTTGCACTACACAGCGTACATACCTTATATTTATTTATCAGTGGTGTTGAAATATTATATCACTTCCTGTTTTTCGTTCAATAATTACAGGCCGGGTTTCAGTCTGTGCAATGGGGAAAAAAGGATGGAGTCAGGCTTCACATTAGCGAGCCGCAATTCAGCATCTGCTAGGCAGGCAGTGGACAGGGTGTCTTCTGGTCACCAACATTGATGGACGAAGCGTCAGCTGCAATGGAGGAGTGCCGCTAATAAGAGGAATTGTTTGCTGTATGCAACTTACTTACCAAATTCAACAGGACAACTACAACAACATACAGATACAGTTTCCATTGTTTTCTTCTATGAGTGTGACTGCATTTCTTGGATCTCTCTCTGCTTCTAAATTGATCCCTACAGCCATTCTATAGGTTTTACTTCAGCTATTTTTTAAACCTAATTTAATGTAGCCCTGTACTGTCGCATTCTGTCATTCACGGTTGTCGAAAGTACTACTTACTTTTCAGTAACAATGCATTCAGTAGTGCATGCACTTCCTTTATGTCACGTAAAAGATTTATGGTTAGCTTTGTACCCAAAAATTTCTTTATGTTTAATTATTGTTTGTCCATGCTGTGCTTTTTTTTCTCTCAACAAAACCTACCCAAAAAGAAAGCCCCATTCCCATCCATTTTACAAACCCTAACCCTCTTCCCCCGGGCTGTGTGGTTTTGCTTGATGTGTGACTAAATGACATCAATATTCCACACACTTGCTGGGGAGGATAAGGTCATAGCAACAGGCTGGTGAAGGAATCCGAGGATATATCCTAGACTTACTCAGCTTCAGTACTATTTCTTGTCGTAGTAGCCAATGTCAAAAATCCAACACAAGTACAAGTTATACTATCAATACTTTACCATTTGTTAGGCTACATTGTGGCACTGTTCTAGTGTACTGTCACCTGCTATATTCGCTATCGTACCATTGTAATGCTACAGTAAGGACAAACCAGGTTTCATTTTCTTTTTTTCCATAGGCATGCAACTGCCACTGTGTCACACCACTAGTACCACCGCAATGAGGAGGAAATTTCATCCGCCCTGGATTGCCAACCTTAATCGCCATTTCCCGTGGAGCCAGCCCTGGGCCTTGCCCTACTTTCAAACACAAATTACAGGTAAGATAAGCGTTTGGTTGGAGGTAGTATAATGGAGTATTAGGAGAGACGAGAGATTGACGGTAGTACTACTAAAGTCCTAGGACTATTCAGGAAAACAAACTTACTGTTAAACCCCCACCCACCAGACTCAAAAGCAGTAAAAAACAGGTATGGTCAGATAAAGTTTCAAAAAGTATATTTTTATAGCCCTAACAAAATAATCTCCCGCAAGACCCTCCCTAACCCCAACGGTTGTCCTTCAAAAGTCCCAAAAAAAACAACTCCCAATTCCCACCCCCCAAAAGTCTCTAAAAAAGTGGCAAGGGACACTACAGCAGGGTGCTGTTGACTTTAGTGGGCAGGGCATCATGCTCCTTGCGGAGGGTGGCATGGTCGAAGCGGAGGCCCTCCACCAAGTTCTTATAGCTTAGGACCTCCTGCTCCAGGTAGGACACTCTGAGGCATAAGTGGCGCTGGCGTGCCTTGCAAATCCTGTGGGGGGCAGCTGCTGTCTTTGCTGCTCGACGGTGGCGTTTGGCTTTGGTAGCCCGGCTCCGTACCGCTGGAGCACTGCGCTGGCTGGCAGCCCGTGGGGGCACGGAGGAGGATGCAGCTGTCCCAATGGATGTTGTTGTTGTACCGGTAGACTGCATCTCCTCCTCCAGGGCCACTAGCCGCCGATATTCGGCGACAGTGGCATCCAGCCTCCGTTGCCGGGCCATTCGAGCCAGCTCCCTCCTCCTTGATGGTCTCTTTGATTTGGAAGGAGCAACTATATGAAGAAAGAAAGACATAGTCTGTAACCAATGCTCCTTAAGATTAACACAAAATGATTGAGCAGAAAGTTGTGTCACAGTACAAGTAGCAAATTGAAAGCACAGTACATAACTATTGAGGACAGTATCTATGTAACCTCCGACTTCTTCATCCTTGCTCTAACATTAGTGGGAGTTTAAGGAACAAATTCTACGAGCACTATGGACTTCCATTACAGTCGACTATGACAGTACACCAGTCTTATTCTTCTTCTTCTCTCTTGTTTAGGAAAATTGGTACGTTATCTTATGCAAGCCGGCATAATGCCAGTGCAGTGAACTTGCACCCGAGAAAAACAGACGCACACCATGATGAGTGAGACAGACTTGCGTTACTGTACCGGTCCAGTACATGCAGGTGGTGAAGCTCTTACTTTTCTATTATGGGTGGCACTGAGAATACTCTGTTAAAAGGGCTACTGCTTAATTAATTTAGCTTTCACCCTATAGTGCAAATGAGTATTAGAAAAGGAAAATGAAGAAGCTAAATAATCTGATTATCTATCACTTCACATGGGATGTATTTGATGACATATGGGATGACTTTAGGTGCTTTGCTTATTATTGAGTGAACAGTGATACACCCACACATGAATGACGTACTACTACTAAACTAAAGTTATTAAGAGAGGTAGGGAGTGTCCACCGTAATAACCGGATATATGCTGTGCTTGCAGTTGCAATACAAACTACTGCTACTATTCATGGTAGTATTTGGACAAAATTACAACTTCTTTTCCTTGCCTTTCCTACACTGGAATGGACGTGCGGGTGCGGTGTTACATGCTCTTCAAAGTAACACTTAGTTCATCCAGTGACCGTCTACTCTCTCTAGATACACATATGCTATCTAAGAGTCAGATAGTTCCATGATCCAGGCATCCATCCATTCAAAGTATATGCACACATACAGTTTCTGTTTCACCCACCCAGGGTGTTCTCCTTCCACCCATCATGCACACATACAGTTATTGTTTCACTCACCCAGCCATGCACCATACCATATTCTTTCCTTCTCAGCCACCTCGGGGACCAAGCAAACACATATCATTCTTCTTTGACAGTCATCATTATATTTCTCCTCCTTCCACACTTACTTACACCCTTCTTTCGCTTTTCGTTCATCCCATCCATCAAGTTCATCTCAGATCTGATTGGGATTCTTCTCGCCAAAAACTTCACAGCTAAGTCGAAGTACATTTAGAGGAGGCTACTACCTGGTTGATTTATAATACACCTGTGCAGAAAGCACACTCTGCAGTCTTCAATCTCAATAAGTAAGGAATATATAGCTTACCTCTGCCCGCCACCACCGTGTTATCCCTCACAGGATTGTCCGGCACTTCCACCGCCTCCTCCCCAGAGTTGTTCCCCTCGTCCAATGCCACCACCTCCGCGCTGGCCCCGCCTCCAGATGTTCCACCTACAAAGTACATTTAATAATGTTAGAATACACCACTCACTACTATATAATATTTGGTCTAGGAGGAAGAAAAAATGTGAAAAAAACAGAATACAATGTAATCATTTGTGACTGTCTACTCTAAAGTAAAAATTTCCCTTTTTCCAGGGAAGGCTGTTGTCTTGCTGCACTTTTTGGCACAACTGATGAATGCTTGCTTTTTATTTTTAACACGCACCACTTTTTCTCCTAACAGACAGAAGCTTGACTTCTGAGAACACGAGCAGGATCAAGTTCAAACCAGGTAAGAACTCGGCT
Organism: Lissotriton vulgaris; assembly: GCF_964263255.1. Classification (NCBI taxonomy): domain Eukaryota; kingdom Metazoa; phylum Chordata; class Amphibia; order Caudata; family Salamandridae; genus Lissotriton; species Lissotriton vulgaris. Next base: position 821,400,814 of record NC_141694.1, on the reverse strand, counting down.
CGACCACAAGAAATGTGTCCAATTAATCGTCAGCACTAAGCACTTTTCCATTTTCAGTTAAACGTTTACTTTTATGACAAACTTGATTTTAATAATTGTGTTTACTTTTAATAAAGCTTTTAAACTTAAATAGACTCTGTGGTTTTTGGTCCTCCAGACTAGAGTGGATGAGCTAAAGGTTTTGGAATTTTTGCAAGCATGAGTCCGTGCCTCTGACATCATTGGGGATCAATCATCGGTGACTTTGGGAGCTAAATGACTCTGCCACACTATCTAGTCAGTAAGGAGATTGGGGGTTCAACTACAAAGTCTGTTATCACTGAGGTATGTGGAAAGTCTAACAGCACCTATTATAATTGATAAGCTAAGCAATGCATTATTTAGTGTCGATGGTTCTGTTTGTGCAGATTTGTCCCTGCAACAGTAGTAGAATGGATTGTCCTACTATCCAAACCAAAAGTAAAGTAGTATCTTATTCTTTCTTGGTGGTCATTCACCTTTTTATTGTTGGCAATTGTCAAAGCATAAACATTTAGAAGACTTGAAAAGACATTATGGACAATCCCAGAGGACTGCACTCAGTGCATAGAGCTATTGCTGACTAGAATGGGAGTCCAATGGAATTGCCAAATGTGCAATCTTTGTTAGCTACACAGACAGACTAATACGAATAATCTAGTAATACCACAGGGAGTCATAGTCGAGGCAGGATAAGAATTTAGATCCAATCTACAAGAAGATCAAAGACGATTTAGAAAAAATCGAATGAGGAACGCTAGGAAAAAATAAGTACTCTATATTAAAATTAAAACTTACTGGGGCCAGCAAAGGAGCCCTCGCCTGCCCGATCCTGGCCTGCATCCTGAACAGCACCCTCCTCCTCCTCCTCCTGTGTCCTCTTGCCCCTGGGGGGAGCTGATGTACAACATGAAAGAAAGAAAGACCAGAAAACATGGATGATATTTGTCAACCAAATCAAACATTTCAAAAGAACAATAACAAAATATTTTGGCGAAATAGCAAATAGACAACTATTACACGGGATATATTATTGACCGATCTCATGTGGTCTACTACGTTATTAGTATTGCTTGATTTGCGGACCGTCGAATGGGAAACTTCTTATGTAACTCACTAAACAAAGTACTAAAAAGGTTTGCCTAGGATTGGCAGGCAGCAGTCCGCAGCACGCGAAGTGACAGACAAAGTCCATCATGATTGCAGATCAGCGACAACACTAAAGTTTCCTACTACATTAGCCAGTCATTAAAATACTCAAACTATCAATCCACCACCACTATTTCTTCTTATCGCCATGTGTACAAAGGAAGGACTGGACTTGAGTCTGTAGGGGCTGATTTAGAAGCCCCTTGCGGCTCTTTTGCTCCATTGTTGCGTGACTTTTGTGACGCAGCGGCAGAACAAAAGAGGCGCAATGGTGCGGCGTATATTAACAACGTGACGCATATGGGAGATGCCCTGCGCCATCAGGGGGCGTTCTGGCGCAAGGGAGGGCGTTCCTGCGCAGGAACGCATCCTAAAAGTGGCTGAGGGAAAACTACAAGATTTCAATCACTCACTTTAACGACAATGATGCGTGACTCAAACCCTGCGCCTGCTTGAAACAGACGTACAGCTTGACGCAGCATTGGGGAGATAGGGCACCCCAGAGCATTGATGGAGCTGCGCCATCGTTGCGACGCAACTCCTGCAATGCGCCGCCTTTACGGCACAGATGCGTAACGCTTTGGTGACGTTTTGGGCCCATGGTGCGCCGCATTGTAAGTACGATTCAGAAAAGGGGGTGGTGATGAATCATTTTTGTCCACCATAAGCGTGGAAGGGTATACTCAGATGTGAGTCCCTAGCTCATTGCACCATCAGGATTCAAGCAAGCCGGGCCGAAGACGGCTGAAATGCCAGAAACCGGTCCCCGGTAGCTTGTTTCCTTCCCAGTATAAGAATTGGCTTGGTAGTTTGGTCTGCCCTGTTCCCATGATGCACTGGGCCAGGGTCAGACTAATTTGCATATAGCCAAGTTCTGAGCTGTGATGGTGCAGTGAGCTAAAAAACGGTGATGGATCAAGCCCTGATCTTTGGACTGGGTAAGAGTGGTCTGCTTAATTCAGACACTCTGTTCATCACCACCCCCTTTTCTGAAGCATTGTAAGTACGGCGCACCATGGGTGGTGGTGGCGTGGTGCACAATTACTGGCGCATCCCTGCTACTTTGCAGGGATGCGCCGGTAATTAAAAATCTGAACCTTAGTGTCTAGCATTACGCAGTTCTTTAAACTACACTCATGCATAATTTCACAGGCCAATGAAATGAACACAAAATCGAAAACAAATAAGCATAGTAGCAACACTACTGAGAAGGAGAGCAGTGCACCTGAAATGCACAGAAGATTTTGAAATATAATTTACCTACAATGTAATGAGCAGCATTATTGCTCTTGGTAAAAAACAAAAATTTGCAATATAATAACACACAGAGCAGGAGAAAACAGAGTAGTAAAGAAATAGCTACTACTACTCACCAAGCCCGGGGATCTCAAGGCCAAGCAGGTCGAGCAGATCTCGTTCACGGTCCAGGACATCCGTCCAGCGGTGGGTGGCCTGGTTGTAGGTGCGCCGGACCCGAGAGTGGTGGTACATGGCCTGGCACACCTTCTCCCACCGCTTCCGGCGCTCCCGGATCCCGTACCCGACACCGATCCTGCCGCCTGCCATGATGGTCCTGGGGAGGCGGCGCTGAACATAAAAAATGAGTGCGGCCACCTCCTCCGGGCTAAAGATCTCCCGGGGTACGACCTGCTCCCCCCCTCAAACGCCTGCACGGGAGCCGGGCACGGGTTACGGGACCCTTCCCCTTCTCGGGATGCTTCCCGGCTCCCTTCACCATGGTCTGGGCAGAAAGGTAGCTAAATAATAAAGAAAATAGAATAGGGAAGAGAAGAAAAGTAAAGAGTTGAAAAAAGTAGTTTAAAATTAACCAAAAGTAGCAGAAAACACAAAAATATAGAGCAAGAAAAATAGAGAGATAGATAATAAGTAAAATAGATAAAAAAAAACTTCAAACAAGCAAAGGATGGCAGAGATACAGAGAGGATACCAAAAGCATGCCCAGAACCATAGCAATGAATGAGAAACAAGATGGCCGCGCCCGTTCACGACCGCGCGGGTAAGTTCCCGCGAGATTTTCCTCGCGAACACTCGCGAAATTGTACTGGCGAGTCGCACACTTTGAGAGATTACACTTCGCGCCCGGAAACGGAAATACGTCATGCAAACAAGGTGGCGGCGCCCTTGAACGCCTTGCGCTACAAGCAGCTCGCGAAAACGCACAAAACCTTGCGAAGTGACACGCTGCAAAAAAACAAATTGCATATTCGCACGAATTCGCGGCTTCCAAATCTGATCTCGCGCATGTTCGCACCCCGCGACTCCCGCGAAATTGCAGAAAAACGAGTTTTGCAAAACTGAAAGCACTCAGCAGGTGCAAGAGTTCAAACTCATCATTAGTAACCATTCCCTGTAGTGCTTCCTGACTAGGGCCCCTCCAGAGTTCAGTTGCTAGTTGCAACAATTGTATGACCCTGCTCTGACCCTCACAGCAGGCTCATAGAATAGCTACAAGTAGGCCACAAAGGTCCTGGAAAAAAAAATTGCACTGCAACAGAAAGCAAATTACTGATAAGGAGGCAGGTGCCAGACCTGGAATTTTAAAACAGTGACACATTAATAAACTAACCCCAAATTAATTCATGTCAGTTGAAGCAGGGCAGGTGTGCTTGCTTTTGCCCCCCCATAATCTACAGTGATGATGAACCAGAGGGTGGCATTGATGTAACAGAGGGTGGCATGGGTGAAACAGAGGGTGGCAGTGGTGAAACAGAGGGTGCTGGGAACCTGTGATGATGAACCAGACGTAGAAACAACATAGTCGCGACCATTGCGAGCCGACAAGTAAGTTCGCAATTGCGAACTGGTACCAAACCCTCGCGAACTGGCAGAAACCCTTGCGAACACAAAAAAAAATCTGCAAATTCGCGAGAATTCGCGGATTTTGCGGATTGCGAGTTTGCAAATTCGCAAAATTCACGAACGCCAGATTCGCAAAATTCGCCCATGGTTAGCCACCATAGAGTAGGAGGGAACGTCCGCAGGCGCAGCGGCGGACCCTCCGTGGTAATTAGGATGTGACCGCCACCCTGGCGGTCACATCCTGTATTTTTATCATTGCGGCGGGTGCTGCTTAAAGCAGCACCTGCCGCAATGATAAAAATGTAAGTTGTGCATTTGCATGCACAAAGCGGCAGGCACCGCGTGGTGCCTGCCGCTTTGTGCAGGCAAATGCATGGGGGTACCATAGGTACCCCCCATGTGCACCCCCCTTTACCCCTGGGGGCCCGCAGCAGGCCTCCAAACAAAATCCGTATGCCTTTGCACGGCGGAAATGCCGCCGTGTAAAGGCATGTTCCTCCAGACATCCTAATATGGCTGGCGGTGTCTGATAGACACTGCCAGCCATGTTAGTGCTTTTCCGCCGCGGACGGGAGGCGACCGCGGCAGAAAAGCTGCGGACTGAAAAACGACCCCCCAGCCATCCTAATCTGGTGGGGGGTCTTTTTCAGTCCGCTGCGGATTTCCCGCATCCTCCGGGCGGGCGGTGGATTCCGCCGGCCCGGAGGATGCGGGAAATCCGCAATCCTAATCTGCTCCATTGTTTGAATGGATGGATGCCTGGATTATGGTACTATCTGACTCTTACATAGCATATGTGTATCTAGAGAGAGTAGACGGTCACTGGATGAACTAAGTGTTACTTTGAAGAGCATGTAACACCGCACCCGCACGTCCGTCCCAGTGTAGGAAAAGCAAGGAAAAGAAGTTGTAATTTTGTCTGAATACTACCATGAATAGTAGCAGTAGTTTGTATTGCAAGCACATTATATATCCGGCTATTACGATGGCCACTCACTACCTCTGTTAATAAGTTTAGTAGAACTCGGTCATTCATGTGTGGATGTATCACTGTTCACTCAATAAAAAGCAAAGCACCTAAAGTCATCCCATATGTAAGCAAATACATACCATGTGCAGTGATAGATAATCAGATTATTTATCTTCTTCATTTTCCTTTTCTAGTATTCATTGGCACTGTAGGGTGAAAGTTAAATTAATTAAGCAGTAGCCCTTGTAACAGAGTATTCTCAGTGCCACCCGTAATAGAAAAGTAAGAGCATCACCACCTGCATGTACTGGACTGGTACAGTAGCGCAAGTCTGTCTCACTCATCATGGCGGGCGTCTGTTTTTCTCGGGTGCAAGTTGACTGCGCTGGCATTATGCCGGCTTGCAGAAGTTAACGTACCAATTTTGCTAAACAAGAGAGAAGAATAAGAATAAGACTGGTGTACTGTCATAGTCGACTCTAATGGAGTGAGTCCGTAGTGCTCGTAGAATTGATTCCTTAAACTCCCACTAATGTTAAAGCAAGGGTGAAGAAGTGGGAGGTTAGATAGATACTGGCCACAATATTTATGTACTGCACTTGCAAGTTGCTAGTTCTACTGTGACACAACTTTCTGCTGAATCATTTTGTGTTAATCTTAAAGAGCATTGGTTACAGACTATGTCTTTCTTTCTTCACATAGATGCTCCTTCCAAACCAACCCGGAAGGAGCTGGCTAGACGGGCCCGGCAACAGAGGCTGGAGGCCACTGTCCCTGAATATCGGTGGCTGGTGGCCCAGGAGGAGGGGGACACGCAGTCTACAACAACATCTACCACACAGCTGCATCCTCCCCCGCGCTCCCTGGGTCACCCAGTCAGCGCAGCAGGTCTCCAGCGGTACGGAGCCGGGGTACCGCAGCCACCCACCACCACCGAGCAGCAAAGAAATCAGCTGCCCCCCACAGCAGTTGCAAAAAACGGATGCACCGCCTTTCCCTGAGGGTGTCCTACCTCGAGCAGGAGCTCCTCAACACCAAAACCCTGCTCGAGACCCTCCGCAAGGAGCATTCCGACCTGGCCCGGAAAGTCAACAGCAGCAGCCAGCAGTAGGAGGAGACTGTCCCTTGCCCCTTTTTTAAAGACTTCTGAGGGGTGGAAATTGGGAGTTGGGTTTTTTGGACTTTTCACGGACATTCGTTGGGGTTAGGGAGTGGGGGTAGGTTGGGTCTTGCGGGAGAATATTTTTGTTAGGGATATAAATATACTTTAAACTTTATCTTAGCATACGTGTTTTTTTTACTGCTTTTGAGGCTGGTGGGTGGGGGTTTAACAGTAAGTTTGTTTTCCTGAAACTTAAGTGGCATCTTGATTCAAGTTGTGTAATTAATTGCCCAAATGTTTTCAAAACTAAGTGTCTCTCACAGAGTAAGTGAATTCAATAGTCCTAGGACTTTACTAGTACTAGCGTCAGTCTCTCGTCTCTCCTAATACTCCATTATACTTCCTCCCCCCAAACGCTTATCTTACCTGTAATTTGTGTTTGGAATTAGGGCTAGGCACAGGGCTGGGTGCACGGCAAATGGCGATTAAGGATGGCAATCCTGGGCGGATGAAATGTCATCATTGGGTTGGTACTAGTGGTGTTACACAGTGGCAGTTGCAACATCTGAAAAAAAAGAAAATGAAACCTTGTTTGTCCTTACCGTAGCATTAGAACACTACGATAGAGAATATAGCAGGTGACAGTACACTAGAACAGTGCCACAATGTAGCCTAACAAATGGTAAAGTATTGAAAGTATAACTACTACTTGCGTTGAATTTCTTTGACATTGGCTACTACTACAAGAAATAGTACCGAAGGTGAAGGACACAGCAGCGTAATAATCTGCCACGTCTAGGAGGAGGATGTTCTTGATGACTAATCAAGTTGATGGCGCACCTGAAAATCTGCTTTCATTTGCCAATAGTGACTGAGTGACAAGCTGAGTAAGAATAGAATATTTCCTCAGATTCCTTCACCAGTCTGTTGCTATGACCTTATCCTCCCCAGCAAGTGTGTGGAATTATTGCTGTCATTTAGTCACACATCAATCAAAACCACACAGCCCGGGGGAAGAGGGTTAGGGTTTTGAAAATGGATGGAAATGGGGGATTTTGGGAAAGTTTTGTTGAGAGAAGAAAAAAAAAGCACAGCATGGACAAACAATAATTGAAGATAAAGAAATCTTTGGGTACAAAGCGAACCATAAATCTTTTAAGTGACATAAAGGAAGTGCATGCACTACTGCATGCATGGTTACTGAAAAGTAAGTAGTACTTTCAACAACCGTGAATGAAAGAATGCAACAGTACAGGGCTGCAGTAATAATCATGTGTTTTCACTTGCCTATCTCTGCACTCAGAGAAACACTTCTTACATTAAATTAGGTTTAAAAAATAGCAGAAGTAAAACCTATAGAATGTCTGCAGGGGTGAATTTAGAAGCAGAGATCAAAGAAATGCAGAGTCACACTCATAGAAGTTCATAGCAATAACATTACTTAAAAGATAATTAGAAAAGAACGGATACTGTATCTGTATGCTGTTGGAGTTGTCCTGTTGAATTTGGTAAGTTGCATGCATCAAACCATTCCTCTTATTAGCGGGACTCCTCCATTCCAGCTGACGCTCCGTCCATCAATGTTGGTGACCAGAAGACACCCTGTCCACTGCCTGCCTGGCGGATGCTGAATTGCGGCTCGCTAATGTGAAGCTTGACTTCATCCTTTTTTTCCCATTGCACAGACTGAAACCCGGCCTGTAATTATTGATGGAAAAACAGGAAGTGATATTAGAACACCACTGACAAATAAATATAAGGTATGTACGCTGTGTAGTGCAAAAAGTCACACTTTGAGTTTGCTAATAGACAGTACAATATTTTTGAAAGTGCGTACTCTGTCTGAGTCTCCTTTTGAAGGATAAATAAGTATGGGCAAATTAATTTAGCGGATCTTTCCCCTCAAGCTAGGTGTACTGTAAACTGTGTTTTAGAACAAAATTAGACCTTCCCAGCCGTGCTCCCAGACCCTTACTTAAGCCAGTCGCAAAAATGTAGAAGACCCCTAATCAGATCTCAAAAAACGAGGCCTAGTAGAAAACTGGTGACAAAACGTACTTTGAAAGTAAAAGTAGGCCCAAATCCCCCCTTACCCCCCGTGGATTGTATTCAAACCACTTGCAAGCAAGCAAAAGTATCCATACCCAGCATCGCTCCAAGACTCGCAAACCCCCCCACAAACAGCCCCCGCCCAAACACATGCAATACAAATACTGCTAACCCTAACGAGCCCTAAGTTAAGAATAGTGGCAAATGCTTTCTTTAACCATGCCAAATCCCCCCTTTCCCACCATGGATTTTCTTCAAATCACTTGCAACCAAAATTACACATTCCCACGAGTGCTCTAAGACCCCAGAACTCAGTTGCAAAAATCTAGAACACCCCAAAACACATGCAATCCTGCTACTAGTGCTAACCCTAACGACCCCTAAGTTACAAAAAGTGCCAAAAGGCTTTTCCGCATGGATTATCTCCAAACCACTTTTATCCGGTATTAGACCTTCCCAGCAATGGCCCCAGAGCCGTCAACCCAGGCGAAAACAAGTAGAAGACCCCCAAGCAGCCAAAAAGCAAAACTTCGAAAATGGGCACCTAGTCATTTTCAGGGCAATTTCCAAAATCACAGCTAGGCCCTACCTCCCCTCTGCCACCATGGATTTGCTTCAAACATCTTGCAATCAAAAGTATCCATACTCAGCAGTGCTCCCAGACCCCGATACCCATCCACAAACACCAGGAAGCCCCCCAAACAGGCCCTCGAAAACGCTAAATTGAGCGAAATGTCAAAAAAAGCAAAACCTTTTTCCTCATGGATTTGGTCCAAACCACTTTTAATCGGTATTAGAGCTTCCCAGCAATGGCCCCAGAGCCGTCAACCCAGGCGAAAACAAGTAGAAGACTCCCCAAACAGCCAAAAAGCAAAACTTCAAAAATGGGCACTCAGTCATTTTCAGGGCAATTTCCAAAATCACTCCACGCGCGCTCTGCAGCTAGGCCCTAACTCCCCTCTGCCACCATGGATTTGCTTCAAACCTCTTGCAATCAAAAGTATCCATACCCAGCAGTGCTCCCAGACCCCGGAACCCACCCACAAACACCAGGAAGCCCCCCAAACAGGCCCTCGAAAATGCTAAATTGGGCTAAATGTCAGAAAAAGCAAAAACATTTTCCTCATGGATTTGGTCCAAACCCCTTTTATCCGGTATTAGAGCTTCCCATAGTCATTTTCAGGGCGATTTCCAAAATCACTCCGCGCGCGCTCTGCAGCTAGGCCCTAACTCCCCTCTGCCACCATGGATTTGCTTCAAACCTCTTGCAATCAAAAGTATCCATACCCAGCAGTGCTCCCAGAACCCGAAACCCACCCACAAACACCAGGAAGCCCCCCAAACAGGCCCCCAAAAACGCTAAATTGAGCGAAATGTCAGAAAAAGCTAAAACGTTTTCCTCATGGATTTGGTCCAAACCACTTTTAATCTGTATTAGAGCTTCCCAGCAATGGCCCCAGAGCCATCAACCCAGGCGAAAACAAGTAGAAGACCCCCAAACAGCCAAAAAGCAAAACTTCAAAAATGGGCACTTAGTCATTTTCAGGGCAATTTCCAAAATCACTCCGCACGCACTCTGCAGCTAGGCCCTAACTCCCCTCTGCCACCATGGATTTGCTTCAAACCTCTTGCAATCAAAAGTATCCATACCCAGCGATGCTCCCAGACCCCAAAACCCACCCACAAACACCCAGAACCCCCCAAAGAGCACCTCAAAGACAAGCAAGTCAGCAAAAACGCAAAAAAATTCACCTCCGATTTTGTCCAAACTACTTTTATCCGGTATTAGACCTTCCCAGCAATGGCCCCAGAGCCGTCAACCCAGGCGAAAACAAGTAGAAGACCCCCAAACAGCCAAAAAGCAAAACTTAAAAAATGGGCACTTAGTCATTTTCAGGGCAATTTCCAAAATCACGCCCCGCGCGCTCTGCAGCTAGACCCTAACTCCCCTCTGCCACCATGGATTTGCTTCAAACCTCTTACAATCAAAAGTATCCATACCCAGCAGTGCTCCCAGACCCCGAAACCCACCCACAAACACCAGGAATCCCCCCAAACAGGCCCACAAAAACGCTAAATTGAGCGAAATGTCAGAAAAAGCAAAACCTTTTTCCTCATGGATTTGGTCCAAACCACTTTTATCCGGTATTAGAGCTTCCCAGCAATGGCCCCAGAGCCATCAACCCAGGCGAAAACAAGTAGAAGACCCCCAAACAGCCAAAAAGCAAAACTTCAAAAATAGGCACTTAGTCATTTTCAGGGCAATTTCCAAAATCACTCCGCGCACGCTCTGTAGCTAGGCCCTAACTCCACTCTGCCACCATGGATTTGCTTCAAACCTCTTGCAATCAAAAGTATCCATACCCTGCAGTGCTCCAAGACCCCGAAACCCACCCACAAACACCAGGAAGCCCCCCAAACAGGCCCCCGAAAACGCTAAATTGAGCAAAATGTCAGAAAAAGCAAAAACATTTTCCTCATGGATTAGGTCCAAACCACTTTTATCCGGTATTAGAGCTTCCCAGCAATGGCCCCAGAGCCTTCAACCCAGGCGAAAACAAGTAGAAGACCCCCAAACAGCCAAAAAGCAAAACTTCAAAAATGGGCACCTAGTCATTTTCAGGGCAATTTCCAAAATCACTCCACGCGCGCTCTGCAGCTAGGCCCTACCTCCCCTCTGCCACCATGGATTTGCGTCAAACCTCTTGCAATCAAAAGTATCCATACCCAGAAGTGCTCCCAGAACCCCGAAACCCACTCACAAACACCAGGAAGCCCCCCCAAACAGGCCCCCGAAAACGCTAAATTGAGCAAAATGTCAGAAAAAGCAAAAACTTTTTCCTCATGGATTTGGTCCAAACCACTTTTATCCGGTATTAAAGCTTCCCAGCAATGGCCCCAGAGCCGTCAACCCAGGCAAAAACAAGTAGAAGACCCCCAAACAGCCAAAAAGCAAAACTTCAAAAATGGGCACATAGTCATTTTCAGGGCAATTTCCAAAATCACTCCGCGTGCGCTCAGCAGCTAGGCCCTAACTACCCTCTGCCATCATGGATTTGCTTCAAACCTCTTGCAATCAAAAGTATCCATACCCTGCAGTGCTCCAAGACCCCGAAACCCACCCACAAACACCAGAAAGCCCCCCAAACAGGCCCCTGAAAACGCTAAATTGAGCAAAATTGAAAAAGCAAAAACTTTTTCCTCATGGATTTGGTCCAAACCACTTTTATCCGGTATTAGAGCTTCCCAGCAATGGCCCCAGAGCCGTCAACCCAGGCGAACACAAGTAGGAGACCCCCAAACAGCCAAAAAGCAAAACTTAAAAAATGGGCACTTAGTCATTTTCAGGGCAATTTCCAAAATCACTCCGCGCGCACTCTGCAGCTAGGCCCTAACTCCCCTCTGCCACCATGGATTTGCTTCAAACCTCTTGCAAACAAAAGTATCCATACCCAGCAGTGCTCCCAGACCCCAAAACCCACCCACAAACACCCGGAACCCCTCCAAAGAGCACCTCAAAGACAAGCAAGTCAGCAAAAATGCAAACAAAATTCGCCTCCGATTTTGTCCAAACCACTTTTATCCGGTATTAGACCTTCCCAGCAATGGCCCCAGAGCCGTCAACCCAGGCGAAAACAAGTAGAAGACCCCCAAACAGCCAAAAAGCAAAACTTCAAAAATGGGCACTTAGTCATTTTCAGGGCAATTTCCAAAATCACTCCGCGCGCGCTCTGCAGGTAGGCCCTAACTCCCCTCTGCCACCATGGATTTGCTTTAAACCTCTCGCAATCAAAAGTATCCATACCCAGCAGTGCTCCCAGAACCCGAAACCCACCCACAAACACCAGGAAGCCCCCCAAACAGGCCCCCGAAAATGCTAAATTGAGCGAAATGTCAGAAAAAGCAAAAACTTTTCCCTCATGGATTTGGTCCAAACCACTTTTAATCGGTATTAGAGCTTCCCAGCAATGTCCCCAGAGCCTTCAACCCAGGCGAAAACAAGTAGAAGACCCCCAAACAGCCAAAAAGCAAAACGTCAAAAATGGGCACCTAGTCATTTTCAGGCCAATTTCAAAAATCACTCCGAGCGCGCTCTGCAGCTAGGCCCTAACTCCCCTCTGCCACCATGGATTTGCTTCAAACCTCTTGCAATCAAAAGTATCCATACCCAGCAGTGCTCCCAGAACCCCGAAACCCACTCACAAACACCAGGAAGCCCCCCAAACAGGCCCCCGAAAACGCTAAATTGAGCGAAATGTCAGAAAAAGCAAAAACTTTTTCCTCATGGATTTGGTCCAAACCACTTTTATCCGGTATTAGAGCTTCCCAGCAATGGCCCCAGAGCCGTCAACCCAGGCGAAAACAAGTAGAAGACCCCCAAACAGCCAAAAAGCAAAACTTCAAAAATGGGCACTTAGTCATTTTCGGGGCAATTTCCAAAATCACTCTGCGCACGCTCTGCAGCCAGGCCCTAACTCCCCTCTGCCACCATGGATTTGCTTCAAACCTCTTGCAATCAAAAGTATCTATACCCAGCAGTGCTCCCAGACCCCAAAACCCACCCACAAACACCAGGAAGCCCCCCAAACAGGCCCCCGAAAACGCTAAATTGAGCGAAATGTCAGAAAAAGCAAAAACTGTTTCCTCATGGATTTGGTCCAAACCACTTTTATCCGGTATTAGAGCTTCCCAGCAATGGCCCCAGAGCCATCAACCCAGGCGAAAACAAGTAGAAGACCCCCAAACAGCCCAAAAGCAAAACTTAAAAAATGGGCACTTAGTCATTTTCAGGGCAATTTCCAAAATCACTCCGCACGCGCTCTGCAGCTAGGCCCTAACTCCCCTCTGCCACCATGGATTTGCTTCAAACCTCTTACAATCAAAAGTATCCATACCCAGCAGTGCTCCCAGACCCTGAAACCCACCCACAAACACCAGGAAGCCCCCCAAACAGGCCCCCCAAAACGCTAAATTGAGCAAAATGTCAGAAAAACTAAAACTTTTTCCTCATGGATTTGGTCCAAACCACTTTTATCTGGTATTAGAGCTTCCCAGCAATGGCCCCAGAGCCAACAACCCAGGTGAAAACAAGTAGAAGACCCCCAAACAGCCAAAAAGCAAAACTTAAAAAATGGGCACTTAGTCATTTTCAGGGCAATTTCCAAAATCACTCCGCGCGCGCTCTGCAGCTAGGCCCTAACTCCCCTCTGCCACCATGGATTTGCTTCAAACCTCTTGCAATCAAAAGTATCCATACCCAGCAGTGCTCCCAGACCCCGAAACCCACCCACAAACACCAGGAAGCCCCCCACCAGGCCCCCGAAAACGCTAAATTGAGCGAAATGTCAGAAAAAGCAAAAACGTTTTCCTCATGGATTTGGTCCAAACCACTTTTATCCGGTATTGGAGCTTCCCAGCAATGGCCCCAGAGCCGTCAACCCAGGCGAAAACAAGTAGAAGACCCCCAAACAGCCAAAAAGCAAAACTTCCAAAATTGGCACCTAGTCATTTTTATGGCAATTTCCAAAATCACTCTGCGCGCGCTCTGCAGCTAGGCCCTTCCTCCCCTCTGCCACCATGGATTTGCTTCAAACCTCTTGCAATCAAAAGTATCCATACCCAGCAGTGCTCCCAGACCCCGAAACCCACCCACAAACACCAGAAAGCCCCCCAAACAGGCCCCTGAAAACGCTAAATTGAGCAAAATTGAAAAAGCAAAAACTTTTTCCTCATGGATTTGGTCCAAACCACTTTTATCCGGTATTAGAGCTTCCCAGCAATGGCCCCAGAGCCGTCAACCCAGGCGAACACAAGTAGGAGACCCCCAAACAGCCAAAAAGCAAAACTTAAAAAATGGGCACTTAGTCATTTTCAGGGCAATTTCCAAAATCACTCCGCGCGCACTCTGCAGCTAGGCCCTAACTCCCCTCTGCCACCATGGATTTGCTTCAAACCTCTTGCAAACAAAAGTATCCATACCCAGCAGTGCTCCCAGACCCCAAAACCCACCCACAAACACCCGGAACCCCTCCAAAGAGCACCTCAAAGACAAGCAAGTCAGCAAAAATGCAAACAAAATTCGCCTCCGATTTTGTCCAAACCACTTTTATCCGGTATTAGACCTTCCCAGCAATGGCCCCAGAGCCGTCAACCCAGGCGAAAACAAGTAGAAGACCCCCAAACAGCCAAAAAGCAAAACTTCAAAAATGGGCACTTAGTCATTTTCAGGGCAATTTCCAAAATCACTCCGCGCGCGCTCTGCAGGTAGGCCCTAACTCCCCTCTGCCACCATGGATTTGCTTCAAACCTCTCGCAATCAAAAGTATCCATACCCAGCAGTGCTCCCAGAACCCAAAACCCACCCACAAACACCAGGAAGCCCCCCAAACAGGCCCCCGAAAATGCTAAATTGAGCGAAATGTCAGAAAAAGCAAAAACTTTTCCCTCATGGATTTGGTCCAAACCACTTTTAATCGGTATTAGAGCTTCCCAGCAATGTCCCCAGAGCCTTCAACCCAGGCGAAAACAAGTAGAAGACCCCCAAACAGCCAAAAAGCAAAACGTCAAAAATGGGCACCTAGTCATTTTCAGGCCAATTTCAAAAATCACTCCGCGCGCGCTCTGCAGCTAGGCCCTAACTCCCCTCTGCCACCATGGATTTGCTTCAAACCTCTTGCAATCAAAAGTATCCATACCCAGCAGTGCTCCCAGAACCCCGAAACCCACTCACAAACACCAGGAAGCCCCCCAAACAGGCCCCCGAAAACGCTAAATTGAGCGAAATGTCAGAAAAAGCAAAAACTTTTTCCTCATGGATTTGGTCCAAACCACTTTTATCCGGTATTAGAGCTTCCCAGCAATGGCCCCAGAGCCGTCAACCCAGGCGAAAACAAGTAGAAGACCCCCAAACAGCCAAAAAGCAAAACTTCAAAAATGGGCACTTAGTCATTTTCGGGGCAATTTCCAAAATCACTCTGCGCACGCTCTGCAGCCAGGCCCTAACTCCCCTCTGCCACCATGGATTTGCTTCAAACCTCTTGCAATCAAAAGTATCTATACCCAGCAGTGCTCCCAGACCCCAAAACCCACCCACAAACACCAGGAAGCCCCCCAAACAGGCCCCCGAAAACGCTAAATTGAGCGAAATGTCAGAAAAAGCAAAAACTGTTTCCTCATGGATTTGGTCCAAACCACTTTTATCCGGTATTAGAGCTTCCCAGCAATGGCCCCAGAGCCATTAACCCAGGCGAAAACAAGTAGAAGACCCCCAAACAGCCCAAAAGCAAAACTTAAAAAATGGGCACTTAGTCATTTTCAGGGCAATTTCCAAAATCACTCCGCACGCGCTCTGCAGCTAGGCCCTAACTCCCCTCTGCCACCATGGATTTGCTTCAAACCTCTTACAATCAAAAGTATCCATACCCAGCAGTGCTCCCAGACCCCGAAACCCACCCACAAACACCAGGAAGCCCCCCAAACAGGCCCCCAAAACGCTAAATTGAGCAAAATGTCAGAAAAAGCTAAAACTTTTTCCTCATGGATTTGGTCCAAACCACTTTTATCTGGTATTAGAGCTTCCCAGCAATGGCCCCAGAGCCGTCAACCCAGGCGAAAACAAGTAGAAGACCCCCAAACAGCCCAAAATCAAAACTTCAAAAATGGGCACCTAGTCTTTTTCAGGGCAATTTCCAAAATCACTCTGCGTGCACTCTGCAGCTAGGCCCTAACTCCCCTCTGCCACCATGGATTTGCTTCAAACCTCTTGCAATCAAAAGTATCCATACCCAGCGATGCTCCCAGACCCCAAAACCCACCCACAAACATCCAGAACCCCCCCAAAGAGCACCTCAAAGACAAGCAAGTCAGTAAAAACGCCAAAAAAAAGTTCGCCTCCGATTTTGTCCAAACCACTTTTATCTGGTATTAGACCTTCCCAGCAATGGCCCCAGAGACGTCAACCCATGCGAAAACCAGTAGAAGACCCCCAAACAGCCAAAAAGCAAAACTTCAAAAATGGGCACTTAGTCATTTTCAGGGCAATTTCCAAAATCACTCCGCACGCGCTCTGCAGCTACGCCCTAACTCCCCTCTGCCACCATGGATTTGCTTCAAATCTCTTACAATCAAAAGTATCCATACCCAGCAGTGCTCCCAGACCACGAAACCCACCCACAAATACCAGGAAGCCCCCCAAACAGGCCCCCAAAACGCTAAATTGAGCGAAATGTCAGAAAAAGCAAAAACTTTTTCCTCATGGATTTGGTCCAAACCACTTTTATCCGGTATTAGAGCTTCCCAGCAATGGCCCCAGAGCCGTCAACCCAGGCGAAAACAAGTAGAAGACCCCCAAACAGCCAAAAAGCAAAACTTCAAAAATGGGCACTTAGTCATTTTCAGGGCAATTTCCAAAATCACTCTGCGCGCGCGCTGCAGGTAGGCCCTAACTCCCCTCTGCCACCATGGATTTGCTTCAACCCTCTTGCAATCAAAAGTATCCATACCAAGCAGTGCTCCCAGAACCCGAAACCCACCCACAAACACCAGGAAGCCCCCCAAACAGGCCCCTGAAAATGCTAAATTGAGCGAAATGTCAGAAAAAGCAAAAACTTTTTCCTCATGGATTTGGTCCAAACCACTTTTAATCGGTATTAGAGCTTCCCAGCAATGGCCCCAGAGCCTTCAACCCAGGCGAAAACAAGTAGAAGACCCCCGAACAGCCAAAAAGCAAAACTTCAAAAATGGGCACCTAGTCATTTTCAGGCCAATTTACAAAATCACTCCGCGCGCGCTCTGCAGCTAGGCCCTACCTCCCCTCTGCCACCATGGATTTGCTTCAAACCTCTTGCAATCAAAAGTATCCATACCCAGCAGTGCTCCCAGACCCCGAAACCCACCCACAAACACCAGGAAGCCCCCCAAACAGGCCCCCGAAAATGCTAAATTGAACGAAATGTCAGAAAAAGCTAAAACTTTTTCCTCATGGATTTGGTCCAAACCACTTTTATCCGGTATTAGAGCTTCCCAGCAATGGCCCCAGAGACGTCAACCCAGGCGAAAACAAGTAGAAGACCCCCAAACAGCCAAAAAGCAAAACTTCAAAAATGGGCACTTAGTCATTTTCAGGGCAATTTCCAAAATCACTCCGCGCACGCTCTGCAGCTAGGCCCTAACTCCCCTCTGCCACCATGGATTTGCTTCAAACCTCTTGCAATCAAAAGTATCCATACCCAGCAGTGCTCCCAGACCCCAAAACCCACCCACAAACACCAGGAAGCCCCCCAAACAGGCCCTCGAAAACGCTAAATTGAGCGAAATGTCAGAAAAAGCAAAAACTTTTTCCTCATGGATTTGGTCCAAACCACTTTTATCCGGTATTAGAGCTTCCCAGCAATGGCCCAGAGCCGTCAACCCAGGCGAAAACAAGTAGAAGACCCCCAAACAGCCAAAAAGCAAAACTTCAAAAATGGGCACTTAGTCATTTTCAGGGCAACTTCCAAAATCACTCCGCGCGCGCTCTGCAGCTAGGCCCTAACTCCCCTCTGCCACCATGGATTTGCTTCAAACCTCTTGCAATCAAAATTATCCATACCCAGCAGTGCTCCCAGACCCCGAAACCCACCCACAAACACCAGGAAGCCCCCCAAACAGGCCCCCGAAATTATGATAGTGAGCAAAAAAGCACAACACCCCCAAACAGGCAAAAAGCAAAAATGGAAAATCTCATACTTACAATATTTTTCGGCCTTCTGTCCAAATGCGCTGTGCAGCTAGGTCATGACTACACTTTTCCACCATGGATGTCCTAGAAAACAAATGCAATCAACATTAGACTGTGCCAGCAGTGCTCCCAGACCCCGAAACCCACCCACAAACACCAGGAAGCCCCCCAAACAGGCCCCAGAAAACATGATAGTGAGCAAAAAGGCAAAAACTTTTTCAAGTCTGATTTTGTCCAAACCAGTTTTATCCGGTATTAGACCTTCCCAGCAATGCCCCAAGACCCGCCAACCCACCCGCAAAAAAGCACAACACCCCCAAACAGGCAAAAATGGAAAATCTCATACTTATAATATTTTTCGGCCTTCTGTCCAAACGCGCTGTGCAGCTAGGTCATGACTCCACTTTTCCACCGTGAATGTCCAAGAAAGCAAATGCAATCAACATTAGACTGTGCCAGCAGTGCTCCCAGACCCCGAAACCCACCCACAAACACCAGGAAGCCCCCCAAACAGGCCCCAGAAAACATGATAGTAAGCAAAAAGGCAAAAACGTTTTCATGTCTGATTTTGTCCAAACCAGTTTTATCCGGTATTAGACCTTCCCAGCAATGCCCCAAGACCCGCCAACTCACCCTCAAAGAAGTAGAACCCCCCCACAAGTGCAGAGTCTTTCTTCATTGGGCGTAATCCAGCCCTCTGCTTTGAGGGAAATAGGAGTCTGGAGGAGGAGGATAGAGGAGCATGTTCTTGTGAACTTGTGAACCTGAGGAATGCAGACTGCGGCACCTTCAAATCAATAAGCAAATAAGTGAAGACAGTTCTGCTGATGGGCTTGTTTTTGTGATTAGGTGATTAAAGTTTTTATTTATATTGACTGTGCAAAACAAAGAAAGACAGACACACAGGAATAAAAGTGAATAAGGACGAAAAAGAAAGTTATTGATTCATTGGCTCATTTTCAGGGCTCGTGTCAGGGAATAAGAGTTCGTCCTCATACTCTGCGAATTCAGGCGGGAGTAGGTCACCTAACATAGAAGAAATTCCCTCATCTAAGTTGGTGTCCTCCTCGTCTTCTTCTGGCATGTATTCTCGTACTTCTTAATCTGGTGGTATGAGGTGCTGATTCATCTTGATCATTGTTAACCTCTCCACATTTTTTTGCGAGAGGCGGTCCTTTTGCAAGTTACAATGCCACCAGCAGCACTGAAAACACGTTCAGAAGACACGCTTGTGAGTGGGCAAGACAAGTAGTTTATAGCCAGGTTGGAGATCTCTGGCCACAATTCTTTTTTCCCATGCCAATACGCTAATGGGTCATTATGAACATAGACCTCTGTTGAGTCATTCAGATAGTCCTGCACAATCGACTCAAGGTTCTCCACGGTTCCTCCACTTTGCTTACTTTTTTTCTGGGATCTTTTGAGAAGCAAACCAAAGCTGAGTTAGCCAATCCTCTTCTTCACCCAATGTTACTGTTGTGTCTGGTGCAGATGATCCGGTTGCCGGTGTCTTTAACGGCAGAGAGGTCACTTCTGCCACAGCCACAGGTGCAGAAGTGGATTCTTTTGACAGGGGATGGCCTGCTGATGCTGATGTACTGCCTTTTCCTTCAATTTTCTGCCGTTCTCTTTCAAACCTCATGGCTGACACAGCTAGCCAATGTTTGTACATTAAAACTTGTGCGTCACCAAAAGCAAAGAATGCTCTGCCTGCCAGTGCCTTTTTGTAGCGTGGATCCAGAATAGTAGCACAAATGTAATGCTGTTCTGAGTGGATCATTTGAAGACGTTCATCGCCAAGTAGGCACTGTAATAATTTCTCCGCCAAAACAAAAGCTTCTTGCTTTTCTTCATCTTTTTCAAACATAGAAGACACCGCATTCAGTTGGTGCTCTAGCATGCGCAACAATGGGATAGCTTTTCCCAAATTACAGTCCTCCCTGCTGACTGCACGTGTGAAGACCTCAAAAGGACGAAGCATGTCTGTCAGGCTTTTAACTAGCTCCCATTGCTCCGCATCTAGCCTCAGGTCCTTCATAGCTGTACCCAGTGTTAAGTAATACTGATCAAGTACCATAAACTGTTCATACAGACGCTCAAGCATGTAGAAGGTTGGGTTCCAACGTGTTGGCACCTCCTGGATGAGTGCTTTCACTTGCATTCGACGTTCATGTAGCAGGCCCCTCAGATGCTTCCGCACCTTAAAAGAATGGCTGAAATGTGTGCACATTCTTCGGCAGGTGGTCACTAACTCGCACACTGGACTTTATTCACTCAAGAATTTTTGAACAACCAGGTTTATACAGTGCGCCAAACACGGCACTCTGAAATATTTACCCAGCTCCATGGCCTTAACTACATTGGCGCCATTATCCGTGGAAAC
Source organism: Lissotriton vulgaris (assembly GCF_964263255.1). Lineage (NCBI taxonomy): Eukaryota > Metazoa > Chordata > Amphibia > Caudata > Salamandridae > Lissotriton > Lissotriton vulgaris. The sequence continues at coordinate 821,380,605 of NC_141694.1, read as the reverse complement.
ATAACCAATCTTGCGTTTTTTGGGGGACAGCCATTGAAAGACCTTTGTGTTAAACTCCTTCAAAATGTTTTCTCCTGTATGACTTGTCTCCATGCCAAACATGGCTAGTGTTGCATGTTTCCGAGCAGCTTTAAAAACGTTGTCCGGGTCAACACCTGCCCTTAGCTTTGCTGTAACTCCTGAAAAAGAGACCCAGTGTGCAGTGATGCACATGTAATCAGTGCCTGCGCCACTGGTCCACATGTCTGTTGTCAGATGTATAGTGTGAACAGCACTCTTCTGCAAAGCTGCCCCAATCACCTCCAGCACATCTTCATGTAGTGCTGGAACCGCAACTCTGGCAAAATAGAACCGGCTAGGAACCTTCCATTTAGGGCTGAGCGTTGCCACTAATTCTAGAAAACCAACCCCTTCCCCAAAAGAAAAAGGGAGAAGGTCCAGAGCTAGCATTTTAGCCAGCTTAGTGTTATACAGATGCGTCAGTGGGTGGTTGCGATCAAATGGCGCTTCTGAAAACAACATGCTTCTAATGGTGGGCTGGACCATGATTTTACGGGATGATGATGATGACTTCTTCGACCCAGTTACGCTCGGTGATGATGAACTTTTTCGCATTGGTGTCTCACTCTCTCCCACACTCTTAGTGTGGCTCACAGGGGGTGTGCTGCTGACAGGGGTACTGGGTGTAAGTGAAGTGTTTGACGCTTCTTCCTCTTCGTCATCATCAGATGAAACATCAACGTATACAGTTTGTTGACTTCCAATTTGGGCTTCCTTGATCTCCTTTAGGTGTGCATGCCATTGGACAGTGCGCTGTCTCTCAAGATGACCTCTTTGACCTCCGGTACCATAGTTGGTACCAAACTTACCACGACTAACTGCAAGTTACAAATGCTACAAATGGCTATGTTTTCCCTTTTTGGGCAAACACTTAAGAAGTCCCAAACTGCGGACTTGAAATGTCTGTGGGGGGCAGAGGAGGCGATACTGGTCATGCTGCTAATGCCAGATGAAGTGGAGGATGTGTGTTGCCGAACTTTACTACGTTGTGCACTTGCACCACCACTAATTGAGGTCGAGGTGGATGGAGGTCCCTTCTGGCGAGAAAGAAATATGGAAGCGGTAGGTGGTGGTGTACTAGTTAACTCCAATGATGGTGTTCCCATTGCCTCCTCGTCGACAATATCACGCTCAGAAGCTTTTCGGGCTGGGGTCAAAATGTCTGTTTGCTGCATGCCCGCTGAGGCTGGAGTGGCGTGTATGATGATTCCGTCATCGTCGTGAGAGTCTTCATCAGCAGGAGTAGTAGACGCCACTCCTTCTTCAGCACCACACTCCATAAGTACGAGAGTTTCGGGGACTCACTCTCAGACGGCAGTGGTGGTTCCCAAGTTTGATCCATATCATCAGAAGGAGGTGGGCTTGAAGAAGATGTAGACACCATCCTTGATCTTTTCCTTGCTAGGGATGTGGAAGACAATGAATGATCAGGAGGAGTGGCTTCCTCAAATGATACCTCGGCTTGAATGTCGATTTCCTGATGTGCCCCTACTTCGGGAGGAACAACTATTGTGGGCACTTGTGCCCCTCCATGCACCTCTGCTTGCGCATCTCCTTGCGCTGCCTCTCCTTCCACATGTACTTGGGCTTGTACTTGCACATGTGGTTGTTGTTGCGGCTGTGGTTGTTGAACACTCGTCAGATGAGTTACAACAACCTGTGCTGATTGAGGGACATTGCTGCTACTTTCTTGCGATGAGCCAACTAAGCATGGGCGAATTTTGCGAATTCGCGATCCGCGAATTTGCGGATTTGCCAATTCGCGATCCGCAAAATTCGCGAATTTGTGCGAATTTTTGTTTTTTTGCGTGTTCGCTGGGTTTTTTGCGTGTTCGCAGAGTTTTTTACGTGTTCGCGGGGCTTTTTGCGTCTTCTCGAGCCACTTACATAGCGAAGTTACCCATGCAGTCGTTTATGGGAGAGGGAGAGAGAGAGAGATAGATAGATAGATAGATAGATAGATAGATAGATAGATAGATAGATAGATAGATAGATAGATAGAGAGAAAGAGAGGGAAAGAGAGAGGGAGAGAGAGAACGAGAGAAAGAAAGAGAGGACAGATCTCTGAAGGGTCAGATTCCTGAGTTGCCCCTACAGAACATACAGCTTTTTATTTTTAGCAAAATGCATATGAAAATTGTGCTGTAAAGGTCTCTTTTAGTTTCACCCCTCCTGACAACTCAAAATGGGTGTATTTGCCATCCTCTCCCTTCTTCCTGTTATTTATATCTGTAAATGCTTCCTGATGAGGTTTAATTCCTTGGACAGGTGCCTCGTTGCCTACTTGTAACTATTCTCTGACCCTGCTTCAAGGGTCAGAGCAGGGTCAGAGAATAGTTGCAAGTAGGCAACGAGGCGCCAGGAAGCAATTAGCAGCAGGTGTCCAAGTTGAAGTTAATTTGTTTGTAACCCTTTTGTAAAAGGTTACAAAGAAATTAGGTTCAACTTTTGCACCTGCTGCTGTAACCCTTGCTTGGCTGAAAATTCGTCCCAGCTGATTCGCGGATTTTACCGCGATTTCGCGAGATTCGCGGATCGCGAAATCGCGGAAAATCCGCAAATTCGCCCGCGAAACGGATTTTACGCCCACCCTTAGAGCCAACATCACTGGTCGATGGTGATTGAACAACTAGACTGGCTGTCTCTGTCGCACTCAAGGGCTTGGACTTAAGTTGGCGTGGTGGTGGTGGCACTGAGCCCAATGAAGCGGGGGTGCTGCTCCCAGCTTGGTCCCAAGCAGATCCCGCTGCTGCTGCAGGCGTACTTTTTTTTTATTCCCAAAAAATGTGGAGGGCGGCACACCAGTCTCCTTGGTAACTTGCTTCTTCTGCTCCTTACTGGCAACTTTCTTGCTAGAGGAGCTACGGGGAACTTTTTTTGGGGCCATCTTCTTCAGAGGTCAGAACAGCAGGCCGCAGTTGCACGAGTTGCAGAGTTGTCTTGTCTGTGGCCAGACGTGACGTCGCGTGACGTTATGCTGCACACACACACCGCTGCAGGACTTCTTCCTGGCACTAGTGGTTCTCTTGAGTCTTGTGCACCTAAAAGCAATGGAAGACAGACGAACATCAGTTGTACACCCCAAAAAGTCGAAAAACACCATCCATGCCCTCAATGATGTTTAAATTCAAGACACCCAACAGAAAGACTAGGCCCATGCACCACTCACTAGCCCTGGCCAAACGGCCCCACCAGCAGCCAAAAAAATAGAAAAACACACAAAAATCAGCACAATCCCATGCCATCCATGCCCTCAATGATGTTTAAATTCAAGACACCCCACAGAAAGACTAGGCCCATGAACCACTCACTAGCCCTGGGCAAAAGGCCCAACAGCAGCCAAAGAAATCGAAAAACACACAAAAATCAGCACAATCCCATGCCATCCATGCCTTCAATGATGTTTAAATTCAAGACACCCCACAGAAAGACTAGGCCCATGCACCACTCACTACCCCTGGGCATAAAGGATGAAAGCTAGGCAAAATGGGTGCAGGCCTGAGAACACTGCCTGCCTTCAAAATGGCCCTTTGCCCCTAGCACATGGCCAGGGCCTGTCTGTACCAGCACTCGAAATGACCCCCACCCACATAGCCAGTCGCCAACAGCAGCCAAAAAAATCGAAAAACACACAAAAATCAGCACAATCCCATGCCATCCATGCCCTCAATGATGTTTATATTCAAGACACCCAACAGAAAGACTAGGCCCATGCACCACTCACTAGAACTGGGCAAAAGGCCCCAATAGCAGCCAAAAAAAATCGAAAAACACACAAAAATCAGCACAATCCCATGCCATCCATGTCCTCAATGATGTTTAAATTCAAGACACCCCACAGAAAGACTAGGCCCATGCACCACTCACTACCCCTGGGCATAATGGATAAAAGCTAGGCAAAATGGGTGCAGGCCTGAGAACACTGCCTGCATTCAAAATAGCCCCTTGCCCCCAGCACATGGCCTGCCTGTACCAGCACTCAAAATGCCCCCCACCCACATGGTCAGTCCCCATCAACACCCCAAAAAATCGAAAAACACACAAAAATAACCCAAATGCTATGCCATCCATGCCCTCCATGATGCTTACATTGAAGAGACCCCACAGAAAGACTCAGTCCATGCACCACTCACTACCCCTGGGCAAAAGGCCCCAACAGCAGCCCAAAAAATCGAAAAACACACAAAAATCAGCACAATCCCATGCCATCCATGCCCTCAATGATGTTTAAATTCAAGACACCCAACAGAAAGACTAGGCCCATGCACCACTCACTAGCCCTGGGCAAAAGGCCCCACCAGCAGCCAAAAAAATAAAAAAACACACAAAAATCAGCACAATCCCATGCCATCCATGCCCTCAATGATGTTTAAATTCAAGACACCCAACAGAAAGACTAGGCCCATGCACCACTCACTAGCCCTGGGCAAAAGGCCCCAACAGCAGCCAAAGAAATCGAAAAACACACAAAAATCTGCACAATCCCATGCCATCCATGCCCTCATGATGTTTAAATTCAAGACCCCCCACAGAAAGACTAGGCCCATGCACCACTCACTACCCCTGGGCATGATGGATGAAAGCTAGGCAAAATGGGTGCAGGCCTGAGAACACTGCCTGCATTCAAAATGGCCCCTTGCCCCCAGCACATGGCCTGCCTGTACCAGCACTCAAAATGGCCCCCATCCACATGGCCAGTCCCCATCAACACCCCCAAAAATCGTAAAACACACAAAAGTCAGCACAATCCCATGCCATCCATGCCCTCCATGATGTTTACATTAAAGAGGCCCCACAGAAAGACTCAGTCCATGCACCACTCACTAGCCCGGGGCAAAAGGCCCCACCAGCAGCCAAAAAAATCGAAAAACACACAAAAATCAGCACAATCCCATGCCATCCATGCCCTCAATGATGTTTAAATTCAAGACACCCAACAAAAAGACTAGGCCCATGCACCACTTACTAGCCCTGGGCAAAAGGCCCCAACAGCAGCCAAAGAAATCGAAAAACACACACCAATCAGCACAATCCCATGCCATCCATGCCCTCATGTATTTAAATTCAAGACACCCCACAGAAAGACTAGGCCCATGCACCACTCACTACCCCTGGGCATAATGGATGAAAGCAAGGCAAAATGGGTCCAGGCCTGAGAACACTGCCTGCATTCAAAATAGCCCCTTGCCCCCCAGCACATGGCCTGCCTGTACCAGCACTCAAAATGGCCCCCACCCACATGGCCAGTCCCCATCAACACCCCAAAAAATCGAAAAACACACAAAAATCACCACAATCCTATGCCATCCATGCCCTCCATAATGTTTACATTAAAGAAACCCCACAGAAAGACTCAGTCCATGCACCACTCATTACGCCTGGGCAAAAGCCCCAACAGCAGCCAAAAAAATCGAAAAACACACAAAAATCAGCACAATCCCATGCCATCCATGCCCTCAATGATGTTTAAATTCAAGACACCCCACAGAAAGACTAGGCCCATGCACCACTCACTACCCCTGGGCATAAAGGATGAAAGCTAGGCAAAATGGGTGCAGGCCTGAGAACACTGCCTGCCTTCAAAATGGCCCTTTGCCCCCAGCACATGGCCAGGGCCTGTCTGTACCAGCACTCAAAATGGCCCCCACCCACATGGCCAGTCCCCAACAGCAGCCAAAAAAATCGAAAAACAGACACAAATCAACACAATCCCATGCCATCCATGCCCTCCATGATGTTTACATTAAAGAGACCCCACAGAAAGACTCAGTCCATGCACCACTCACTAGCCCTGGGCAAAAGGCCCCTCCAGCAGCCAAAAAAATCGAAAAACACACAAAAATCAGCACAATCCCATGCCATCCATGCCCTCAATGATGTTTAAATTCAAGACACCCAACAGAAAGACTAGGCCCATGCACCACTCACTAGCCCTGGGCAAAAGGCCCCAATAGCAGCCAAAAAAAATCAAAAAACACACAAAAATCAGCACAATCCCATGCCATCCATGTCCTCCATGATGTTTACATTAAAGAGACTCGACAGAAAGACTCAGTCCATGCACCACTCACTAGCCCTGGGCAAAAGGCCCCACCAGCAGCCAAAAAAATCGAAAAACACACAAAAATCAGCACAATCCCATGCCATCCATGCCCTCAATAATGTTTAAATTCAAGACACCCAACAGAAAGACTAGGCCCATGCACCACTCACTAGCCCTGGGCAAAAGCCCCCAATAGCAGCCCAAAAAATCGAAAAACACACAAAAATCAGCACAATCCCATGCCATCCATGTCCTCAATGATGTTTAAATTCAAGACACCCCACAGAAAGACTAGGCCCATGCACCACTCATTACCCCTGGGCATAATGGATGAAAGCTAGGCAAAATGGGTGCAGGCCTGAGAACACTGCCTGCATTCAAAATAGCCCCTTGCCCCCAGCACATGGCCTGCCTGTACCAGCACTCAAAATGACCCCCACCCACATGGTCAGTCCCCATCAACACCCCAAATAATCGAAAAACACATAAAAATAACCCAAATGCTATGCCATCCATGCCCTTCATGATGTTTACATTAAAGAGACCCCACAGAAAGACTCAGTCCATGCACCACTCACTACCCCTGGGCAAAAGGCCCCAACAGCAGCCCAAAAAATCGAAAAAACACACAAAAATCTGCACAATCCCATGCCATCCATGCCCTCAATGATGTTTAAATTCAAGACACCCAACAGAAAGACTAGGCCCAGGCACCACTCACTAGCCCTGGGCAAACGGCCCCACCAGCAGCCAAAAAAATAGAAAAACACACAAAAATCAGCACAATCCCATGCCATCCATGCCCTCAATGATGTTTAAAATTCAAGACACCCAACAGAAAGACTAGGCCCATGCACCACTCACTAGCCCTGGGCATAATGTTTGAAAGCTTGGCAAAATGGGTGCAGGCCTGAGAACACTGCCTGCATTCAAAATGGCCCCTTGCCCCCCAGCACATGGCCTGCCTGTACCAGCACTCAAAATGCCCCCACCCACATGGCCAGTCCCCATCAACACCACAAAAAATTAAAAAACACACACAAATCTGCACAATCCCATGCCATCCATGTCCTCCATGATGTTTACATTAAAGAGACCCCACAGAAAGACTCAGTCCATGCACCACTCACTAGCCCTGGGCAAAAAGCCCCACCAGCAGCCAAACAAATCGAAAAACACACAAAAATCAGCACAATCCCATGCCATCCATGCCCTCAATGATGTTTACATTCAAGACACCCAACAGAAAGACTAGGCCCATGCACCACTCACTAGCCCTGGGCAAAAGGCCCCAATAGCAACCAAAGCAAATCGAAAAACACACAAAAATCAGCACAATCCCATGCCATCCATGTCCTCAATGATCACACTTCGGATAATGGGTAGTGAGGTTTTAGCAGCGCATAGCCTATGTAGCAATACGTTTACAGCTTGTTATCTCAAGTTGGGGCATCAAGGGAACCACAGACAGCTACCACCCGCGCTGTCAAAAGACAGTAATTTACAAACGTAATTATTGTCACAATAACAAGTTTTACAGAGTTCCCTGAGCACAAAAGTATAAGAGTATATCTGTTAAATTTACAGATGATATCAATTCAAAAATTGAAAGTCCATATCCATGTATCCAAGTTTGCAAAAAAAAGTCCTTATTTTATTTCTCTTCCAGATGTTCACGGAGACTTGTCGATACAGCAGTACAGTCCTGATATCTTATACAACAGCAAAAACGCCCTGAGGAAGTCATTGGGTGATGCCCCTTGACGAAACACGTGTTGGCGTTTTTGCTGTTGTATAAGATATCAGGACTGTACTGCTGTATCGACAAGTCTCCGTGAACATCTGGAAGAGAAATAAAATAAGGACTTTTTTTTGCAAACTTGGATACATGGATATGGACTTTCAATTTTTGAATTGATATCATCTGTAAATTTAACAGATATACTCTTATACTTTTGTGCTCAGGGAACTCTGTAAAACATGTCCTCAATGATGTTTAAATTCAAGACACCCAACAGAAAGACTAGGCCCATGCACCACTCACTAGCCCTGGGCAAAAGGCCCCAACAGCAGCAAAAAAATCGAAAAACACACAAAAATCAGCACAATCCCATGCCTTCCATGCCTTCCATGATGTTTACATTAAAGAGACCCCACTGAAAGACTCAGTCCATGCACCACTCACTACCCCTGGGCAAAAGACCCCACCAGCAGCCAAAAAAATCGAAAAACACACAAAAATCAGCACAATCCCATGCCATCCATGCCCTCATGATGTTTAAATTCAAGTCCCCCCTGGGCATAAGCCCCCAACAACAGCCCAAAAATCGAAAATTCCAAAATTGTAGTTGCAGCAACTGTAATTCCTCAAACAAACTTACTTGTGAAATTTCTAATCCAAAGTGATCCAAAGAAAGTTAAAAATGCCTCAAATCCAAATATCCAGCAGCATCCACAAAAAGTAATCCTTCCAGGTCAAGATCCAAATGAAAGTGACCAGCACATGAAGAAAGCACTGGGAGGAGCCTGCTGGACAGGAACAGGAAGTTGGAGAATGTGGGGCACTTTCTTCCCCCCCCCAAAATGGACTCCTTGCAAAAAAAAGTGCAGGCAAATGTCAACCTGAGGAGTTATTCTGATAAAAATCATCATTTTCAGAAGGTTTATGCTGCTTGCGGTGGATTTCTTGTGCAGAATTGCAAATTTTGTAATTTCGCGAGTGCGAGATTGTTGCTGCCCGCCGCATCTACGTGTTCGCAATTGCGAACTCCCGCGATACGTGATCACGGCGTACTCGCGTTGACAAACTCTCACTGTGCAAGGTGGCAAGCCGCAATGACGTAATCGCGGTCGCTAAACTCCCGCGGGATCCCGCAGCAAGATCCAAAATGGCGCAGCACTCGCAAAATATCGAGAAAAACAACTCGGCAAATGCTGAATGACGGTAAGTGAACGCCGCGCACCGGAATATTGTATCACCAAGCAAAAAAAATCAGCTGCGTGCGAATTTGCGGATTTTTGGCAAATTCGCGAGAGTTCGCGGATTGCGAATTTACCGAAAATCCGCAAATTCCGTGAGCGGAACGGATTTTACGCCCATGCTTACAAAGAACTTGTGTGGAACATAAGGAACACACGTCATAAGCTGTCACCTGCACACAGAGCTACTCTTGTTTTGTAAAAACTTACACCGATTAGCTGGACACTGGCTGTACCAAATTATGTAGAAAAGTAATATGGTAGTTATTAATCATATGTAACTATAAACCAAACTAATAGTCTAATTAGATGATGTCATCAGTGATGTCATCAATGGTGTAATCTGTGTTGTTATAAATTATGCCATAGAGCATGTCATGAGTGATGTATTTTGTGAGGTCATAGGCAGTGCATGCTGGGGCCACAAGTAATAGTTAGCTCTGCTAGCTATGATGTGAATTTCTATGATTGTTTTTGTTCAGATCATTAATGTTACCTTCATCTACATTTTTTTAAAGGAATATAGATAGATGGATAGATGGATAGATAGATAGATAGATAGATAGATAGATGGATGGATAGATAGATAGATAGATAGATAGATAGATAGATAGATAGATAGATAGATAGATAGATAGATAGATAGATAGATAGATAGATAGATAGATAGATAGATAGATAGATAGATAGATAGATAGATAGATAGATAGATAGATAGATAGATAGATAGATAGATAATCAAAACCAATCAACAATTAAATATGAATAATTTCTCATAGGTTGCCATTAGGGTCCCTTAGATGCCTTAACAGGAGACTCATATAAGCTGGTTGAAAGGGCAATCTGCAGCTAGCCACAAAAATAAATATATCAGACCTGCTGTGTTTTTTAATGATTGTCAGTTAAATTACTTTTGTCTATGTTTGAATTCTTTGGACCAAGATTCTATTAAAGTGTCTACCTGTTCTTCAGTGGTGTGTGATTCATCTATGATCTTGAGGCGAGCTTGTTCTTGAAGAAACACTTGTACACCAAGTGACTGGAATTATGGAATCACTCTTGTAATTGCTAACATCATGTAATTCAGAGGCTAAAATCTGAATGAGCAAAAAACTATGGGGACCATGCCCTTTGTATTTGACAGTCTATGTACCACTCTTGTAAATCCAGAGAGGGATTCTGAAATAGGACCATAATTAGCCCATGTTGATCATCTTCCTCCACCCCCTAAACACCCAGTGCTTGCAGGTTGTTCCACCGCATTCTATTTTCCATGTCCTCAAGCCCATCCAGTATGTTTTGAGCCTGCTTTTAACAATTTGTCACTTGGTCTTGGAAAGATGTTGTGACATTTTCCAGTTGGTTAGTGCAAGCCTCTACCTCAGACATATGTGTGCTCACAGTGGAAATTTGTTTTAACAGTTTCTGTGCAGCTTGAGTTTTTTAATTTGATATTCCTAAGGCAGCAGTGTCCTTTTACCATATTTTTTTCCAATCTGTTTATTTGGAGGTTTACCACTATAAACCACTCATTCATATAGTAATTTAGGATTCATAAAAATGTAGTAAAACATCCAGAAGATTCAACAAATATTAAGAATTATTAACAAAGCAGTCTAAAAACATGATAAAATCAAGTTGCTAATACATGTCTCTAGCTAAGGCAGTATTTCTTTCTTAAATTTCATATAGACATAAGGGGGCTTATTTATCAAAAAGTCACACAGTTCAGCAAGCCACCTTGCTGCTCTGTGCGGCACTGCACGGCATGACAGGGAGAGGGCAGGAATTTACCAGGTTTAACATTATACAGCATGTTCTTGCCTTTTCCCAGTGCTGGCACACAATGTGCTGCTTAGTGCCAACACAGGCACCCTTGCATCATGGTGCAAGGGAGCCTGCATTGTAAGTCAGGTTGTTTTTGTGCAGGCAGGGGCACCTTCATGCACAAAAACAATCCCCTGAGGCAGTTTCCTCTTTCTATGTTTGCTGCAGAATGTAGCACATATAGAAAGAGGAACAAAAGAGGAGAAATAAACATTTTTTCCTCCTTACACCTCACCTGGGGGAGGGGGGGAGGGGGGGTAGCATGCAGTTTTGGCTCATTCCCAGGTCTACAACTTATGGCAAATCTAGAAATGCATCAAAATCCTTCGGTATTGTTTGGGAACACCTACGCACTACTCATGGATCGTCTCCCAGGGGCAGAGTAATGCAACGCAGCAATTTGCACTGAATTGCGTTACTCTGTATTTACTCTGTTCTTATCAAGCTACTCAGTGCCATGAAAGGTGGCCTTGGGTGGCTAGATAAATCACACTTAGGGGCAAATTACGATTTCGGTCAGGAAACATTCTGACTGAATCGGGTCCGGAATGGTTTCCGATTGACTCGGGTTAGGGGACTTCGACTGATCGAATACAATGGTTCCGAACACTGTTCGGTCGGACTCCCATTGACTTCAATGGGAGCCTGTGTTCTGTCCAACAACACAGGCTCCCATTGAAAAAAGGGGTGTGAGCGGAAAACCTTGCACCATGTGGTGGGCACCCCATGGTGCCTGCCACACTGTGCATGGTTGCAAAGAGGGTCCCATGGGTACCCCCATGGGGCCCATTCGAGGTCACCGGGTGAAGGGGGGCCTGCTACGGTCCAGCAAATTTGGATTCCGACACAGATCTGTGTCGGAAAGACCAATTCGGAAAGTCTGTCCGAATCCAACATCATAATCGCTCGGTCAGAAATGCGGCCCGTAGAGACGTACGAAATGCTTCGACCAACTCAGTGTCTCCGAAAGCCATTCGAATGCGACTTAGAACTGAGTCGGACATTCCGAATGGTTTCCGACCATCATAATCGGTCTGTCAGAAATGTTTCAGAGTCGTTGGAAACAAGGCTTCCGAATCTGATTCTGAGGAACTGAATGCCGTTCGGAGCCTTTCTGACCGACATTGTAATCGAACCCTTAGTAGTTGAGTGGTGCATGTGGCAGGGTACATAATAAATATGGCCCAAGAGATTTTACAAATCGAAAAACAATTAGTGCATTGGGATCCAAACTTTACACAACAGCGCTAAATTATGACAGATCGGTGCATTCCATTTCTTACTGCAGATGGGAATAAGCTTTACAGAAAACAATAGATGGACATCTTTTTCTCTTTCCATCTTACATACAGGATATTTGTTGTTGATACCAATAGCCCTCTTACTACAAAAGCTGGTTGTTAGCAATATCCCATAGCTTAACTTAACATACAGTTTATTTGCAGCGGGTGGGTCTATGATATGAAAAAATTATTCAAAAGCGCAGGCGCATTTGAAATCCATATATCCATCGGACAGGCTACCACACTTACATTTCATCCGTTCCCCTTCAAGTTCATATGTCTGCAATTTCTCTTTTAATGTATTCTTGGGCATATCCAGCGCCTTCAGACCATCGTGGGTGAGTAGCGCACTCTAAAAACCCATCATTGATTGATTGGCTATCCATGGTAGACTTTTCGAGGTCAGTCACAGGTTCTCAAGCCCAATCTTTCATAGCAGGGATTTTAAGTTTTTGAGCACAGTAAATCTAGATGATAATCTGTCTGCATTACATATTCAAGGGCCATCATGTAAGAGACCAACTTTTCATTCTGCCATAGCCTTCTCCAGTATAGCAATAGTCTGCTGTTCATTTTGAGTGCTATTGGTTTCACCCCTAAGTCCATATATGGGGGTAAAAGTGGGGCACTCTGGGAAAGATTAGTAAACGGTTTTATGAATTTATTTCCAATTTCTGTTAAGTTCAAAGGCTTTCTATTCTATCTTCAAAGTTCCGCTGCATCAAAGCTTGCCCCCGCTTTGATATTATACATTTCTAGTGCCAGGAAAACAGTTGTTGAAGCTGTTAACCTAAAAACTCTCCGACTAGCCAAGGAATTGTGCTGTAGTTTAGGACACTTCTGGATAAAGTAACCAACATATATTCAATCGTTAGACCTGCTCAAATGTTGTCATCTGCCATGTCTGTAGAGCGTAATTAAGGTATCATGCAAATCTGTTGATTTATAATATTAATAAAAGTACTACTCCCCTCCCCCCTTGGTTAACTAATGGGTGCAGGCCCAGCAACAACCAGTTGTGTAAGGGATTGTAGGAAGACCTCTGCCCATCCGTAACCTTCAAGCATAGTAATTGGGTAGGCATCAAATCTGTGGCATGTACATTTCGAGAGATGGACAGATGTGTATTAAGAACCTTGCCTTCTCCTATCCCCTCCCCATACCAATTTCACCTCACTGTTATATGTGCATTTCAGTGTAATTCTAATTTTAAGGTGCTGCTCCATGTATGTCATCTACTTGCATGCCGGGTTCATCTGTGTCCAGGGCTTTGAAAGACTCCATTAGCAAATCCCTGGACATAGCAATAAGTATTTCATGTAACCCTCGCCGTTCCTCCCTTTCTTATCGCCCCACTTTCAGCGAGTCCCCAGTGCTCTACCTCCTCCCTCCAGGCTATCACCATTGGTGGTCTTGCTGATTTCCATCGTCTTGTAACAAGGTGATTCGCTAATATAAGTGTAAGGCAGGACACAAGTCGTAAAAAAAGAAGTAGGGGGACGCTGTCACCGGAAGTGACGTCCCGACAGGAAGTAACGTCACGAAAGGTGGCGAGCTCCTCGTCCTAGAGAGGCAAAAGAGTGAAGTCCAGCTGTTTGGCAGGGGGGACGGTGTCCCCCTGGTAAAATAAGCGGAGGGACGCCGTCCACCCGCTTGGTACCCCGACTCGAGCCCTGGTGTTAGGTCAGCAAACTTCGCTTGCACTTTGTACCCCTTAGGGTGTGGGTAAAGGCCTAATATGCAACCCTCCGCTGTAGTCCATGCGTGTCCTCCCACCACTTCTCGTAGCGTGTGTGCTATCTGTTTCATGTAGGTGGAAAGGGCGGGGCATGACCACAGCATATGGAGGAAGTCCGCGTCTTGCTCCAGACATCTAGGGCAGTTTGCCACCACTGCAATGAACATCGCATGCAACTGATATGGTGTGATCTTTGAGTGATCATGTACTGTATACATTTAAATCGTGAATTGCACGAGACCATCTTTAGGTAGGCGAGAAGGAATGCCCAATCAATCAATCAATCAATCAAAGACATTTATAGAGCGCACTACTTACCCGTAGGGTCTCAAGGTGCTGGGGGGAGGGGTTGCCGTTACTGCTCGAACAGCCAGGTCTTCAGCTTCTTCCTGAAGGAGAGGTGGTCTTGGGTCAGGCGCAGGTCGGTCGGGAGGGAGTTCCAGGTCTTGGCGGCCAGGTAGGAGAAGGACCTTCCTCCTGTTGTCGCTCTTCGGATGCGGGCGACGGCTGCGAGGGCGTGGTTGGCTGATCGGAGGTGGCGTTTGGGAGCGTAGAAGTTGATTCGGTTGTTGAGGTAGCTCGGGCCTTGGTCGTGTAGGGCTTTGTGTGCGTGGGTGAGGAGGCGGAAGGTGATTCTTTTGTTGACGGGGAGCCAATGCAGGTCTCTCAGATGTCCGGAGATGTGGCTGGTTCGTGGGATGTCGAGGATGAGTCTGGCTGAGGCGTTCTGGATCCGCTGGAGTCTCTTCTGGAGCTTGGCGGTGGTACCGGCGTAGAGGGCGTTGCCGTAGTCCAGTCGACTGGTGACGAGGGCCTGGGTGACGGTCTTCCTGGTCTCGGTGGGGATCCACCAGAAGATCTTCCGTAGCATGCGTAGGATGTTGAAGCACGCCGAGGAGAAGGCGTTGACTTGCCTGGTCATGGAGAGGGAGGAGTCCAGGATGAAGCCCAGGTTGCGTGCGTGGTCTGTCGGTTTGGGTGTGGTGCCCAGGGCGGGAGGCCACCAGGAGTCGTCCCAGGCGGAGGGGGAAGAGCCCAGGATGAGGACCTCTGTCTTGTCTGAGTTCAGTTTCAGGCGGCTGGTCGTCATCCACTCGGCTACATCTTTCATCCCTTCGTGCAGATTGGCTCTGGCGGCGGCGGGGTCGTTGGTCAGGGAGAGGATCAGCTGGGTGTCGTCGGCGTAGGAGATTATGTTGAGGTTGTGTTGGCGTGCGATGGCCGCGAGGGGGCTCATGTAGACGTTGAAGAGGGTGGGGCTCAGCGAGGATCCTTGAGGGACGCCGCAGATGACTTCGGAGGCCTCTGACTTGTACGGGGGTAGGCGGACTCTCTGTGTTCTTCCGTCGAGGAAGGAGATGATCCATTCCAGTGCCTTCTCCTGGATTCCGACGTTGCTGAGGCGCTGTACTAGGGTGCGGTGGCAGACAGTGTCGAATGCCGCGAAGAGGTCTAGGAGGATGAGGGCCGCTGTGTCTCCGTTCTCCATCAGGCCTCGGATGTCGTCGGTGGCAGCGATGAGGGCGGTCTCGGTGCTGTGGTTGGCTCGGAAGCCAGACTGAGAGGGGTCGAGGGATCCGTTCGTCTCGAGGAAGGCGGCCAGCTGCTTGTTGACAGTCTTCTCGATGACTTTGGCTGGAAACGGGAGGAGCGAGATGGGGCGGTAATTCTTGAGTTCGGTGGGGTCCGCTGTGGGTTTCTTGAGTAGAGCGCTGAGTTTGGCGTGCTTCCAGCTCTCAGGGAAGGTGGCGGTGTCGAAGGAGGTGTTGATGATGTCCCGCAGGTGGGGTGCGATGACAGCGTCGGCCTTGTTGAAGACGTGGTGAGGGCAGGGGTCGGTCGGAGATCCGGAGTGGACGGAGTTCATCATGTGGACGGTGTCTTCGGTGCTGATCGGAGTCCAGGCGCGGAGGGTGGTGGTGGTGGGCGGTGGTTCGGTCGTGGTGTGCGTTGGTTGGGTGCTGAAGCTGTTGTGTATGTCCGCGATCTTGTTGTGGAAGTAGGAGGCGAGGGAGTTGCAGAGGTCTTGCGATGGGGTGATGTCGTTGTTTCCTGCGCTGGGGTTGGATAGCTCTTTCACGATGTTGAAGAGTTCCTTGCAGTTGTGTGCGTTGTTGTCCAGCCGGTCCTTGAATGCAGTTTTCTTGGCGGCGCGGATCAGCTGGTGGTGCTTCTGGGTGGCAAGCTTGAAGGTGGTCATGTTGTCCGGTGTTGGTTCCCTTCTCCAGATTTTCTCGAGGGCTCGGCAGTTCTTCTTGGAGCTCTTGAGTTCGTCGGTGAACCATGGGGCTTTCTTGCTGCCGGGTCTGCTGGGCGGGGTCCTCAGCGGGGCGAGTTCATCCGCGCAGTTGCTGATCCACTTCGTGAGGTTGTCGGCGGCCTGGCTGGGGTTCGCTGAGCTGGCAGGAGGGTGCTGGCTCAGGGAGGTGGCGAGCTGGTTGGCTGTGATCTTGTTCCAGCTTCTGCGGGCAACCTGTTGCTGGTGGTGGTGGGTCGTCGTTCTTTTGAAGGTGAAGTGGACACAGCTGTGGTCCGTCCATTGAAGTTCTGTGGCGTGGCTGAAGGCGATGTCTGTGCTGGATGAGAAGACGGCGTCGAGTGTGTGTCCGGCGAGGTGGGTGGGGGTGGACACCAGCTGCTTGAGTCCAAGATTGGCGAGGTTGTCGAGCAGGGTGCTGGTGTTGCGGTCGTTGTTGTTCTCCAGGTGGAAGTTGAGGTCCCCCAGGAGGATGTAGTCAGTGGAGGGGAGGGCATGCGGGCTGACGAAGTCGGCGATGTCCTCGCTGAATTGAGTGCGTGGTCCCGGAGGTCGGTAGATCAGGGTGCCTCTGAGGGTGGTCTTCGGGTCGGTGTGGATCTGGAAGTGCAGGTGTTCGGCGGTGGTAAGGGTGTTGTCGGTGCTGGTCATGATCCGGATGGTGTTCCTGTGGATGATGGCGATGCCTCCTCCCATCTGGTTGGCGGTGCGGTCCCTCCGGGTGATCTTGTAGCCCTCAGGGATGGCGATGGCGATGTCGGGCGCTGAAGAGGCGTTCAGCCAGGTCTCCGTGAGGAAGGCAACGTCCGGGGCTGTGGTGTCTAGGAGGTTCCAGAGTTCGATGGCGTGTCTGTGGACGGAGCGGGTGTTGAGGAGGATGCACTTGAGGTGGTTGCTGCTGGTGTTCGGCTTGGCAGGTGCTGGTGGCGGGCAGGTCCGGATGCAGGTGAACTTGCAGGCGTGGCAGCTGAAGGGTCCGTGGGAGCGTCGTGGGGTGGCTCGGTAGCATCCTGGGGTTCGGCCGGTGTTGAGTGCGATGAGGGTGGCGGCGGTGTACGTCAGGCGGGTCGGCCGGGGTCCTCGTGGGCCAGGGGTCCTGGCACTGGGCGCGGTCCAGGCGCGGACGGGCGTAGACGGGCTTACCTTTGGCGCGCCTTCGGCGCACAATCGGCACGCCCGCTGCGCGTGACCGCTGCACGTTCGCACGGTCGCCATATATGGCGAAGTGCGCGGGGGGCGGAGCAGCTGGGAGGCGGGAGCGGGGAGGGTACAGAAGGAAAGAAGGGGCGGGGTTAGCGGCGGTGGCGGGAAGCGGGGAGGGAGGATGAAGGGCAGAAAATAGGCAAACAGGAAGGAAATTACGAGTAACTGGAAAAACAGGCAAAACAGAAAGACAAAATAACAATACTAAAACGGCAAAAACAACAGGGGCAGGACAGGCGAGCACGGACCACGCCGCTCGAAGGAAGGGGGCGTGGTCACACGGCGGCAGCGAGGCAGTCAGGCAGGGAAGGCACACGCAGCAGCTGGTGGCCGTGCGGCGCAGGGGTGTCCTAGAACTAGGTCCAGTCTTTGTCTGTAAGGAATGTACCTATATCCGTATCCCATTTTGCCCGTATTGTGCATAGGGATGGGGGTAAGTACCGCTTATACCCTGATATAGCCACTTTGTCAAATGTCGGCCGATGCCCATTAAGTGCATCAAGTGTACCAATTCATGCATTGGTGGCTCTAACCCTCCGGGGGGCCATTCCTGTTTAATGTATCGTAGTATGCTGGCATGTAGTAGAAACAGTGTACTAATGAGGCCCTGCTCGTGTACAAAATCTGTGTGGTTCAGCGGGGTACCCTCCCCAAAAAGCTCTGCGACAGTAGTCACTCCACCTCGCTCCCACCTTGAGAGGCAGTGGCACGTCAACACCCCAGCAGGGGTAGGGAGACCCAACAGCGGAATATTTAGTGCATATGATATGGTGGTGCTGTATATTTTAAGGGCTGTATTCAGTAAGCCAGCGCTACTTTGAATAATGGTGGAGATGTGGGTAGAATGGTCCTCCCGGGACACAGTAGGGTGTGCAGTGTGCCTTGTGCAATCATGACAGGAGTGTATACCACCTCTTGTAGGTTACAGCCTACTAGCCAGTATGCAAGCCACTGTAAATGACTTGCTATACAGTAGGCCCTGAAGTCTGGGGATCCCATACCTCCCAAGTGGAGCTTTGCCAAACAAACTCAGTGCCTCCCTATACCCCATATTAGTTCGGGTAATATTTGATTCAATAATATAAAGATTATGGAGGGAATCACTATTGGGAGAGTAGTAATATAATATAAGACCCACGGCAACATAACCATTTTCGCGATAGCCAGGTGCCCAGTCACTGACAATGGGAGCGATATCAAGAATGTGGTCTGGGACCACAGGGAAGTAATTTTTCTCTGTACATTCCCAGCGAGGGTGTCTTTTTGAGTTCTGTATATTCGTACTCATTATTATTTAAAGGTAGCTGGGGTCACTGTCAACTCCTCTCCTCCAAAGGGGACTTCACTGGGTACAGAATTTTCCCTAAAGAGGAATGCAAGCGATTTATCGAAATTGATGGCTAGTCCAGAGATCGTGTGAAACTAGGCCAATATTTGGGCAACCATCTGGAGCCCGCACTGAAGATCTCTAGCATATAGTATAATGTTGTCAGTGTACAGGGATCAAGCATGTGTCGTCTATCACAGTGGGATACCCCAATAGACCGCATCACAGCGCAGCTTCTGTGCTAGGTGTTCTAATGCAAGTACAAATATTATGGGAGATAAGAGACATCCCTGCCGTGTTCCCCTTTATATCATGTAAGGACTTGATATGTGTGCCCCTGTAGGGCCTGTGCTGTTGGAAAGGTATACAATAGTTTTACCCACTTAAGGAACCAGTCAGGTATCCCGAATCTTTTAAAGGCTGCCAACATATAGCCCCAGCTAAGGGTGACAAAAGCCAGAAGTAAGTCTAAAGAAAAGCATCCCGCATTGGAAAGGTGGTCCGGGAGTGCCCACGTCACTTGGTATAACCTACGAATATTTAGTGATGTGCTCGCTCCGGCGGAGCACAGACCTGCACTGGTTTGTGTGCAGGAGTTTTGTGAGAAAAGGGAGAAAGCGGCTTGCTAGGACTTTATTCAGTATTTTGTATTCTGTATTTAAAAGGGACAGACCCTGTATGTTGTAATGTCAGTACAGTCCCTACCTGATTTCGGCAGGTATGTTCCGAAGGCTTGAATTGTGGTTAGAAGGAGGGCTCCTCCTTCTAGCGCCTCCTGGTATGGATTTTCGAGTCGGGGCACCAATTGTGTAGGGCAGGCTGCATAGAATTCCACAGGAAGGCCATTTAATCCTTGGGTTTTGTTGCGGGGAGGTCTTTAATCGCTTTGCGAATTTCTGCTGATTAGATCAGTGCTCTAGCAGCCAGATTCTTCATTGTCCCGTTTTGTGAGTCCTTAATAGCGATTATTAAGGAATCGCTATTAAGGACTTGCAAAACAGGATTCATGTAGGAATCGCAAAATAAATTTGCGATTCCTACAGCTTCCTTATTTGTGATCGCAAATAAGGAATAACTCCCCATTCATTCCTATGGGCCTAACGGCCTAGCAATTTGCTAATCGCAAATAAGGATGCAATTTCAAGGGTGCAGTGGTGTCCAAAGGACACCCTGTAGCACCCCTGAAATGTGAATTTACACTGATGTTGTGCACACACATGTCCAAAGGACATGTGTGTGTGTAACATGCAACTTAGAAAAATGCATTTAAATGCATTTTTCTAAGTTTTCGCTATTTACCACGAGGTTTGACTTCGTGGTAAATAGCGGTCCTAAATTGCGAATTCGCAATTTTTAAATCTTTCATGAATAGCATTTAAGGAATCTCTAATAGAGATTCCTTAAATGCTAATCCTCGCAAATTTGCGAATTCTTTATTAGCGATTTTTGCATTTGGGATGATGAATGCCAAATGCAAAAATTGCACTCGCAAAGGGCCAGATTCTCAGAATCTGGCCCTTTTGCGAGCTCATTTCGCTTGATGAATCTGGCTGTAAGTGACTCTTGGTGCATTTCAGTTAGTTTAGGCAACTGTAGTACTTGGAGGAAATAATTTATTGCATAGAGGCTCACCATCTGAGGGGCTGTGTATACATGTTCATGGTATTCTCTGATGGCCTCATTTATCTTGAGTTGAGTATTCACAGAAGCGCTTAATGGGGTAAGGATATCAAGTATGGGCACTACTGGGGGGAATCTCTACTTAAACAGACAAGTAATGTTCCCGCTTTATCTGCCACAGTGCATATTTTTGGTGCATGTACACGATAGCCCACCCCCCATGGTCGTTCTAGCAAGTCCACTTATTATATGCGTGACTCATGTAATCTCTGAAGACCCGTCGGGGATGACACTGCATCTCTGTCTAGGATGCCCAGATATGATTCTATATTAGCAAGTTCCCGGAGGATAGCTTCCCGCACCCCGACTCCCGTGCTAATCACAGTTCCCCTCATTATTACTTTGAATATTTCCCATTCTATCAAAGCTGTGGAAGTTGTGCCTGCATTAGCTGAGAAATATGCGTCAATTGTGGCGGTTATACGTGCCCGGAAGGCAGTGCTTAATTTGTGCCGGGGCTTTCCGGTGCTTAGCACCAGCACCTTTTCATCAGGGCCGGGTCTATACTGCCGCTGCCAACTTACATTACTGCAGTGTGCACATCATGGGTAAAAGACAGTAAAATATTGCCGGCTTACTTGTTGTTCACACGCTGTTAGTCTCACACAGTCTTTAATGTACTTCTGTGACTGTGCAGTGCTGCTACGAGAGAGCGAAGCGAGCCCAATACCAATTCCATATAAATTATGCACATAAATGTGCTTTCCGTTTCAGTGTTGCTGGTGGGCGGGCCACTAGGCCTGCATTTGGTTCTGACGGTAGGGGCTAAGGCGGGCAGCGTGTGCCGTGCGTAACCTTTATCTTCCACGGACAGTGGACCACGCCTCCACACAAATGCACTGCAAAGAGGCGATAAAAGCTTATAGAGATGGGATTAAGACGGCGAAAGCGACCTTCTATTCTGATAAAATCCTGGAGGCTAAATCGAACCCCAGGGAAATTTTTCAGATAATAAAACACTGCTCAAGTGCCATCACCGCCCCCCCTCCGAGCAAAACTCAAGATCAATGTAACGAGCTTGCGGACTTTTTCTACAACAAAGTCCTGAAAATATACTCCACCTTTCAAACGGGAGCTACAGTTCCGGAGATAGCCGACCTACCCTCTCCTAGAATCCTCCCTCCCCTAGACCAGTCAACCCTCGAGCACTTCCCTCCCCTGGACCTCGATACCCTCTGCAAAATGGCACGCCAAGTTAAATCGGGCTCCCCGCGTGACCCAGCCCCACCAGAAGTTCTGATACAAGCACACGAAGCCACCCTGCCTGTTATCTTGGAACTCCTAAATACATCCATAGCCGCATGTGCTGTTCCTACAGCATGGAAACAAGCCATGGTGCGGGCGCTGCTGAAAAAACCTAACCTGGACCCCGATGATTACTCCAACTATCGTCCCATTTCACTCCTCCCTTGGGCCGGTAAGGTATTGGAAAAATACATAAATGTCCAGCTGGTCCGGTTCATTGAAAATCACTCCCTATTGGATGCATCCCAGACAGGTTTCAGGCCTAAACATGGCACCGAAACTGCCTTACTAGCGGTCGCCGAGGAATCCCGAAGGGTTCTGGATCAGGGAGGATCAGTGGCAGTGATCCTCCTTGATCTAAGCGCCGCCTTCGATACGGTCAGCTATGCCACCTTGCTGAACCGTCTCCGGAACATCGGAGTCTCAGGCGACGCTCTAAGGTGGTTCGACTCCTTCCTGTCTGACAGATCTTTTCAGATCTTCGACGGCGACACAATATCAACCAGCAAGCCTCTCAGCTGTGGAGTACCACAGGGCTCCTCCTTGAGTCCTGTGCTATTCAATGTCTACATGAGACCACTGTCCGGGATCGTCGAACCGTACGGCATCAAAATTGTGTCGTACGCCGACGATACTCAGTTAGTGGTATCATTGGCTCAAGAGAACATCAGCCAACACCAGGGAGGCCTGCTGAGCTGCCTAGAGGATGTTAAGGAGTGGATGACCAGCTCCTCCCTTAAACTAAACGGAGATAAAACAGAGCTCATGCTTCTAGGGCCAGCCTCGCCAATACCTTTCACCTCCTTGTGGCCCCAAGCTCTGGGCACTCCCCCTACCCCCAAGGAAAGCGTCAAGAGCCTAGGAGTGTGGCTGGACAGGAAGTTTTCCTTTTCCACCCAGGCTACTAAGCTGTCCGCCACCTGCTTTGGCATCCTCAAAACTCTAAGGAAAATCCTTCCACTTCTGCCTCTAGAAGCCAAGAAAGTGGCAGTACAAGGCCTCATCCAGTCCCGCCTGGACTCAAACAATGCCCTATATGTAGGGGCTCCTGGGATGACTCTCCGGAAACTGCAGGTGGTGCAAAACTGCGCAGCACGCACCTTGCTGCAGATTCCACGAGCCCAGTCAGCCAGACCTGCATTAAAAAGTCTTCACTGGTTGCCAGTCAAGCACAGAGTGGCATTCAAGGCGCTGTGCATTGCGCACCGGGCTTTTTGGAAAACAGGACCCGCAATCAACAGCAACCTTGTCATCCCCTATCACCCAAATAGGAACCTCCGCTCTACTGAGGCTTTCCTAGAAGTGGTTCCTAGAGTGAAGAGAGCCAGTTACGGGGGCAGGCTGTTCTCACTGAACACCGCTAAACTTTGGAACACCATCCCCCTCTCACTCCGTTCCAACCCGGACCTGCTCTCTTTCCGTAAAAAACTGAAGACTTTATTATTTGCCAAAGCCTCCGAGCTCTAATCCGTCACTCGGCTTGTCTCTCCGATTCTCACCTCAGCGCTTGGACGCCCCTGGGCAGCAATCGCGCTTAATAAATAATAATAATAATAATAATAATAATAAATAAACATTGGACGTGTACCACAGCAGGTATTGTAAACAATTGATGAGAAAAAAACAGTTTTCATGACCTTTCTAAAGAGATTCAGTGTAGCAACGGAATGCACCTGATATGGTAATTTATTTTGCACCATTGACTTTGTACAGGAAATAACCTTGACTCAGCCGCACTCTTTTTCATGGATGAAAATGGTAGGCGGCGCCGGTACGGGATCCCTGAGTGATGTCCCTTCCCCCCCCCCCCCCCTCCACCCCCTGTGGCCCACTCAGTGCTTAATTTGTAAAATATTAAGTGCAGGTGCTCCAATTTTTTTATGAGGCCACACCCACTTCCCCTGGCTCCACCTACTTCCACCACTGGCTCCACCCACATCTGTATATGCTCCATCCAAATTCTACAACTGGCACTGCTGAAAGACAGATGTAATACCGGAGTTGAATTTCGCCAGCAAGCCTTCCTCCAAGATGGCTTTGATTGAAGGTTCCTCCCCTCCAGCGCCATAAGTAAATTTTGAATAACAATTAATTCAGAAAGTGCATTTAAAGCACAATTTTGGCGTAAATTTGCTAAATTCACTAATGCACTGAAAGGGAATACATGAAATATTCATGTGCGGACTTGGGGAAAGACGAATACTGGGGTATATCCTGGTCCCTGTATTTTAGCAGTCAGCCTGAACTTGTGACTTTCCCCCAGTCTAGCACGACCAGATGACCACAAGTGGGGCTTTGTGCTTTTAGGTGCAATACCCACACTTAATCTTTAAAATTGCACATCTCCAGTTCTAACAATTAGATTTTTGTCCTTTTGGTGTCAAATAATGTATTACATTTTACTCTATTGTTCTAAGTTGGTGTGGGGTTATTCTTATGTTGTGTTTTCACTGTAATATACTGAATAAATACTTAACACATTGCCTCGATGCTAATCCTGACTGTTTTTGTGCCAAGCTATCAGAGGTATAAGCACAGATTAATTTAGTTACTTCTAAGGTTCACCCTGATAGGGATTGTGACTCTTGCTTTAGAAAGGCTCACACCCTCCCCTTCAATCAACAACCTAATTTCTCACAACAGCCATACAACTTTCGTCTTGTACATACACTGCACCAAGACTTGACTACGGATGTGATCAATCACCAGGGATAGTGGAACACCCTCTTTTACTAAGTAGAGCAAAACTTCAGAGCGATCAGGAGAAGGGACAAGATAGAAAGAAGGCAGTGCTGAGAAGAGACGCTCGTCAGTGGCACTGTGTCTTGGAGGGATGAGGTGCACTGCGCCGATTCTCGGGGAGGCCGGGCCTGCCGTAACAGTGAAGCTGGAGGCACACAGCACCAGAAGAGGCGCAGAACTTGGTTAGATTTAGAGGTGGATGAATTGTAATGGTAGGTCTGAAGGAAGTGGCGTACCACAGACCCAAGTACAAGGTCCCCTGGCTACCCACCATGTGAGACAAGAGACAGACGTCTGGGTGGGGACTTGATGGGGACATTAAGGCCCCCAGTGGCTGACTGTGCCAATGACGGATATATTGTTGGTGCGAGTGTAGGAGGCGGGGAGGGACAGAGCAGTTGCAGGGCGTCAGTGAAAGAAATGGTTCCTTTCTTCCAAGGGCTCGCTCCCTCTCCTCCTGCACCTCTATTTGAGTCTTCCTATGGACTCTCCTTTCCTCTGCCGCGCCCCTCTTATCACACCCACTGACTGCCCACCACCAGAGCCCTTCATTATTTATCTGGGCCTTTCCTCAGAGACCTCACTCACATACCCTCCACTTGGCCCCCCTTGGGAGGTCTTCCTCTTGCTCAGTGTATATCCCTGATGGACCTCGTAATCGACCTCCCTTAAGGGCCTCCCTCATTCAGTATGCCTATGTGGACCTTTCTCTACGGCCTGCTCTGTTCTATCCCCTACCATACAGTCATGTGGGTCTTCTTTGGGGTCTCCCTCCTCTCCAGCTGTTCAGGGATGGTGGGCTCCATCAGGGGCATAGGGAGGGGTCAGAGCTTCGGGGGGAGAGCACTGTGGGCAGAGGCACTGTTACACTGGGACTACACCTCGTGCCCAGCCTAGCCTCCTTCACAAGTGCAGGAACTCGCCACCCACTCGACAACTGTGCTGCTCTGCACCCACCCCTTCTGTGCACAAGGTTATGGCACAGGGACAGGTGCACATGTCACCAAGCTTCCCTGAACGTGTCTGCTTCACAGGGTCTAAAGTTGGGCTGTTCATGGCTGGACCCTGCCAGGCATAGAGGACAGCCATTCATTATGTAAATTAGTCTCATTTAGAAATGTGAATGTGTGTGTCTCTGGACAGTTTTAAAAGTTGCAATGCCCAAGCTGGGATGGTGAGGCGTGCAGTTTGTGCTGCTAATCAAAAACCTTTCCAAAAGGTTGGCACGCATGAGCCTGACTTTACTGTTGTAATGTTGGAGGTAACTTGGCTGCTCCAAATAACACTGTTATAATAACGCGCAATTTGTAGGGTTTAACGTTTTTCTTATGAGCATGTTGTAAATGTTGGGGTTCGACAAATACCAAGACAGCCTTGTTTTAATGCCACTAAATGCCTGTTTCTGCCTCTAGACTTCCTGCCTCTTTATCCTCTTGCTATTGAAGGTTCTTTTTCATCTATGCGTCCTCCCTTGGCAAATACTTTACTATCTTTCTCTTCCTCCTTCTTTCCATTTTCTGCCTTTCTCTCTCATGTTCAGTGTCATAGTCTGATGAAAAAAGTCAGGGAGCTTGCACTGGAGGCAAAGGAAAGGAAGAAACATAGGAAAGCAGGTTTGAATACCTGGGATTTAGCAGCACCCATTGAATTCTAGCATATCTGGATGTGCCTGTGAAAAAGTGTAATGTAGTCTGTGTCTCTTGCTGTGAAGTGCTCCTCTGTCTGCTGCACCAGATAAAACTGCAAAAAATAAAATGTGGATTCCTCTTGTCACTCTTTCACTAATCTTATGCCCCCATGGATTAAGGATACAGTCTTAACCTTTGATGACAGAAATAAATACGCATCTAAGTATAATAGGTGAATTTCAGAGTGTGAAAGTGGAGATTTTGGGGTTAATCCTGGCCTTCATGGATTGCCAAATGGTGTGATAATAGGCAAATACTTGATTTCAGGGTGATTGTGCGCTGCACAAAATCTCCCTTGTGTATGACTTTATAGTCTTGTTAGCCTATTTTGCACCATCCGTCCTTATCTAGGCCACATTATGGGGTACATATCACTGGAGCCAAAGGTGGAAGTGGGTGGAGTCAGGAAAGTGGGTGGTTGCCTCCTATGAAAACAATTGAGCACCGGCACTTCTTTTTTTACAAATTAAGCACTGCCGGAAGGCGCTATCTTCAAGTAGCATGGGATTGAATTTCCATGTCAGGACTGGTGTAGGGACTCGGCCCCAGGATAATGTTAGCTCCACTGGGTTATGATCCGACAGTATTTTGCCTAAGTGTGTTGTATTGATTACTTGTTGCAGCAGCGTGGGGGAACAACGAATGCGATCTATACGGGTATGCATTGTGTATGTTGGTGAACAAAATGAGTAGTCGCACAACACACTATTCCTACTGTGCCACGCATCCTCCAGTGACTACCCATGCCGCTAGGGTTTTAGCTTATCGTACCATTGCAGCCCCCGGTTAAGAAGCCGGTGTGAACGATCTAATTGTGTGTCTAACATTGCATTATAATCTCCTCCCAGTATCCAGGGGTAATTTGACCAATCTGCTAACGGTGCACTAACTCGGGTCAAGAACGCATCTTGTTCAGTATTTGGGGCATAAATGCTTCCTAACTAGGCGTGGGCGGAAAATCCGTTCCGCTCGCGGATTTTGCGGATTTTCGGGAAATCCGCAATCCGCGAGATTTGCGAATTTCCCGCAAAATCCGCAAATCCGCGAGCAGCGGATTTTGCTCGCACTGCTCGCACTGTTCGCGTGAGTTCGCGCCCCGCGAATAAGTGCAAAATTGCAGAAATACGATCTTAGCAAAACTGAAAGTAACTACTTACCAGGTTCAAAAGTTCAGGCTCATCATTAGTAGCCATTTCCTGGAGTGCTTCCTGAGGGGCCCCTCCAGAGTTCAGTTGCCAGTTGAAACTAGTATGTGACCCTGCTCTGAACCTCAGAATAGTTACACATATGCCACAAAGGTCCTGAATTACAGCTAAGGGAGACAAGCAGGAGCCAGGCTGGAAGTTAAAATCCATTAATCAGCCCCTAATTCATTATTGTCAGTTGGGGCAGGGCAGGTGTTGTAACTAATTTTGCAACAATGAAAGCACTTAGCAAGTGCAAAAGATCACTAATCAGGGCGCACTAAGGAAGCAGGTGCCAGCTAAAAAAATATTCTGTGACACATGAATCAGCCCCAAATTAATTCAGGTCACTTGAGGCAGGGAAGGTGTGCTTTGCTTTGCCGAAAATAATGTACACTGGACAACCAGAGGGTGTGGTGATGAAACAGAGGGTGGCATGGGTGGGCCAGAGGGTGGCATGAGTAGTCAGAGAGTGGCAGTGGTGACAGAGAGTGGCAGTGATGAAGAAGAGTGTCCCAAACAGGCTGGACACGTAGAAACAACAAGTTCGCGAAACTTGCGACCCGACAGGTAAGTTCGCAATTTGCGAAAGTGTACAAAACCCTCCCGAACTGGCAGAAACACGGGCGAACACAAAAAAAAAAAAAATCCGCAAATTCGTGGGAATTCGCGGATTTTGCGGATTGCGAATCCGCAAATCCGCAAAATTCGCGAACGCGAGATCCGCAAAATTCGCTCATGCTTATTCCTAACCCAACATGCACTCCATCAATCTTGCCTCGTAATAATGCATATCTGCCTTCTGTATCTATGCGCTGATCTAGCACCTCGAAGGGGACTCCTGCTCTAATCCACACAGCTACCTCCCTCGCAAACACAGAGTATGTAGTATGGTACAATTGTCCTCTCCACTTTTTGTGGAGTTTACAGGCTTACCCTGCATTTAGGTGTGTTTCTTGTAAGAATACTATCTCAGATGTACATCTGCCTAGTTGCACAGATATATACAGTGTCGATTAGAAGTAGAGCCCAACCCCCCTTACATTCATATTGTGAAGTTATAATGGTGTGTTGACACCATGTGTGTCATAATTGCTTCGGGCGGTGTTTATCCTTTGTGGTCTCCCATCTGGCTGTTTCGGTGTGAAGTGGGAGTGTGCACCCGAGAGGACCCCTAACAACATAAACAACAAACATCTCAAACCAGGTCCAACCTACGAAATGTGTTAGACCAAACATCCGCCTTCCAGGGCAACCATTGTGAAACAGTAAATGCATTCACTGGAGGGGTTACTTGACCTGCTGCGATCATCTGTGTCTATCGGCAGGCTTTAAAGCCGTGTCTCTTGCAGGGAGGCCCCCGGGCCAGGGACCAGCCCCCCAAACCCCATAGAAGGATATCATTTTAGACTAGTAGAATCAGTCCATCCATTTATGGGTAACGTATTCTGCAATTAAGCTGTTCTTTACCTACCTTGTAAAGTCATCAGTGTTCATACCTGGTGTGTTTGATGAGCTCAGATCATTAAATACCTTTCGGGGGGCCTGCATGTTTAGACTGTATTGAGGCAGTCATGTCATCTAATTATCTCTTGAGCTGTCTGTGGGGTTACTGATGGGAAGAGTGCAATGCTGCTATTAGAGTCTGTGTGTGTTGCTCCGTCTGAAGACATGTCCACCCTGTTTGGGGCTTCAGAGTTTCTCAATGCAGCCGCTGTCTGTAGAGCCACTCTTCTGCTCTCTAGTTTTTGTTCCAGAGTGGGCAGAGACTCTTCATCTGGTTGTGGGCGCCTCGTTCAGTGCTGTTTGCTTCTTTTCTGGTGAGGCTTGTGTGCCAGCGTTCACCTATGTTCCTCCAGAATTGTACGGTCCGGGGATGTGGTCTCGATCCAGGACCACACTTCCTCCTCCTCATCAGAAAAGTAACTTTCATGGTATTAAATAATCTTGAGACAGGCCGGAAAGAGGAGAGCATATTTCAAGTTGAGCTGCTGTAGGTGCAGTTTGACTCCCAGGTATGAGGCCCTTTGATGTTGTACTTGTATGGTGTATTTTGGAAACAGTGAAATTCTGGTATTGTCATACAGGATGGGCGTATTTACGCACACTTTCCGGAGCAAAGTATCTCTATCTTTGTAGTTGAGAACCTTGGCCACAAGTGGTCTTAGCGGTGCCCAGCCCCGCATGGGGACCCTATTGATTTCGTAGCTCTTCTACTTGTTGTTGAAGTTTAGTGACCGCTTCCGTTTGTTCCTTGTGTCATGGCATTATGTAGGACCGCATATCACAAAAGTACAAAGTTCCCCGGGGGAAGATAACAATGTGTGTGTTTAAGGGAGGAGAGCATAGGCAGGGGACAGAATGTTCCCTTGTTGGAACTAGAAGACCTCACACACCCAGTGAGCTAGAAGTCATGCTTCATCATTGGTCTCCTGCTCCTCGTCAGACTGGCGCTGCAATGTCCGACGGGCGCCGAAGAGGCGCTCTTTGTTGGAGTTCTTTTGTTCCAGCCAATGGTTGAGTGCGTGTGAGGGGTCTGGTGAAGGTGTAGTCGTGAGGGGGTGGTGGTTTAAAAGAAGGTGGGTCAGTCCACAAACACTTTTATTCGCGTGGCTGACTCCCTTTGTTAAAAGGGTGGGAGGGGAGATAGGGACTGTAAGGGGCACAGCGGACTACCTCAACCCTCTAAATCGGTCGACATGTTTCTTGCCTGACTGGCAATTCTTCAGGACCTCAAGTGCTCGGTACAGCTGTTCCGCACTACCGTTGGAGCGCTAGACGTGTGGGTAGGTCTTCGTACCCAGGCTGCCCGCACTAGAGGCATCATACCTCACTGGGCAGCCCCACGGGAACAGACTGCGGGTCCCACTAGGGACACTCCATGGGTCACCCCGCTAGAGCAGGACCTTCTGGCCTGCCTAATTACTGACCCAGAGAGGTTGTATCTTTCTCCTCTTATTTTTGTTGTTTTTTAGTCACTGTGTAGTACCGAGGACTTGAGGTCCTGAAGAATTGCCAGTCAGACAAGAAACATGTCGACCGATTTAGAGGGTTGAGGTAGTCCGCTGTGCCCCTTACAGTCCCTATCTCCCCTCCCACCCTTTCAACAAAGGGAGTCAGCCACACGAATAAAAGTGTTTGTGGACTGACCCACCTTCTTTTAAACCACCACCCCCTCACGACTACACCTTCACCAGACCCCCCACACGCACTCAACCATTGGCTGGAACAAAAAAACTCCAACAAAGAGCGCCTCTTCGGCGCCCGTCGGACATTGCAGCGCCAGTCTGACGAGGAGCAGGAGACCAATGATGAAGCATGACATCTAGCTCACTGGGTGTGTGAGGTCTTCTAGTTCCAACAAGGGAACATTCTGTCCCCTGCCTATGCTCTCCTCCCTTAAACACACACGTTGTTATCTTCCCCCGGGGAACTTTGTACTTTTGTGATATATGGTTGACTGGACATGTACACTGGACCCCGTTAAATATTGTCCACATGGTGTTCCCATTTTTGTATTGAATTATGTAGGACCGCGCCATTGAGTGCAACTAAATTTTTTCAGACAATTTCTTGTGATCGACCCTCAGTAGATTGACATACCTGATTTCTTTTAGGATAATGTCCAGCTTATCAGGGGATGGGGGATCCAGTGTAGGGGGTACAATTCATCCTCAACTAAGAGGGGAGAACTATCAGTGGAGTCACCCCCCCCCAGAAGGGCCCTGGTCCGTTTGTTTTCCTTTAGTACGTCCCATTTTGTGGTGAAGGTTTTGTTTAGTAGGGCCTTAAGTTAGGAATCAGGGAGCCTACTCAGTAGTTCAATGGGGTGTGGGCAGATTGCTCCAACTTCTGGGGAGATCCACACCCGGTATTTATGGTAGTCGTGGGCTCACCGGCACATTACAACCTGAATTTTAGATTTTTGAGTATAACTGCATGGGCAATCTTCTCTCCTGTGCATCTGTTCTGGAGTTCGATTGATGGATTACAATGTGCCACCCACATGGGGAGTTATTCACTGTGATCTCCCTAGCTCATGCAGCAATGAGATGTGTGGAGTGACGTCTGTCGTCCTCTCCTCTTCCATGGAACTGGAGCTTCCAGCCCGGCACACAGCACTTTGTCTCCCAAGGGGAGGGGGCCATGCCCTGGCTTAATCGCAAGCCAAGCTGGTTCCCCACCAACCGCTCGTCTATGTTACCACAGGTCTTCCAGGGTTTTCTGGGCATCGTGCCGTACGTGTCCCCCTAACAGGACCAGGGGTCTGGTGGTTCCACAGGTATAGGGCAGTCAGGGGCTCATCATCCCTTACCCCTTCGTGGTATCATTTCTAGTCTTTATGCCCAACATGCTGAGCTAGTCCAAGGGAGCTACCTCCATTAGCATGGCCTGACTGTGGGTGGCTACAGGGGCTCCCATTTAGTTAGTACTGGGCCTCCCACTGCAGCCGGCTCACCTTCGGTGCATCTCTCCTGTCACAGAAGGCTGCCAAGGTTGGGAAGTGGCCGTTGACATCCACCGCAGCGGGTGCAGGCGGTCACACTGAGATGTGATGCAGCTTGTGCCCTTGGTTTTCTTGCCGCATGTCCGATCCTCATGGCGGTCGCCGACAGGGAAGCCTCGCTCCAATTCCTCCAGTGTACCGGCCTCAATTTGCCAGCCGTCACCACCCTCCGGACGTTCCTCCGGGCAGCCCCAGGAATCAGGCCCCGTCAACACCAGTCAGCAGTCCTTTCCACTCGTGGCAGTGCACCACAAGCCCTGCAGTGTCCGGCACTACCTCAGCACCAGCAGGTACCGGGGAGCTGCACCGGCCTCCTTCACTGTGGGTTCTGGTGAGCTCCAGAATCCAGACCTCACCTCCAGTCAGTTGGCCAAGGGGCCCATGCTGCTGCCCAGATCCACACCAGTTGTTGGCGGGTGGCAATGTCTCACCCCGGGAAGCCCGGCGCTCCCGGCATTTAATGCAGCTGTAGTCATCCTCGGCCCTAGTACAGGCCTATTTACACTTGGTGCTGCCAGATGGCAGAAGCACTCCCTTCTTGACAGGCCTCCCTCTGATGAGGTTGGTTTCGAGTTGAAATTGGCCCCTTTGGCGTCCGCAGGGCCCACCGAAGGGACGCCACCGGACCGGCAGTGTGGTTAATAGTAAGTAGTGTGGTGGATGGCTGTTTGGAAGCAAAGGGTTTGGCAAGATTATTGGCCCTGGCCCGGGAGCTGAATGTCTATGTGTCTGCCATCTTCCGCGGCCGGCCACGCCCCTCCCAGGGGACCAAGACAAAGTATTGGTTAATTTTACTCCCAGATGATTGGATTCCCTGGCACACTTTATACTAGTCTCTCTGACCTTTAATAACCTGTTAGAGCTCTTGTAGAGATTAAAGACCATAGGTGTGGTTTTGACTGAGTTTAGTACTATCCCTCATTGGTTACAGAATTCCAGGAATCTATCATCCTGAGAGGGTTTTAGAAATCAGGGTGGTATCATCTGCAAAGAGTAACACAGGGATCTTTTGGTTTCCTAGGTTAGGGGGGTCAATGAAGTCAATGTCTAGGTGGCTCACCATACATCCCTAATGAACCCCCTCCCTATCTGACTTGTTTTTGTGCAGGTGCAAGATTTTGAAAATAATGTTTTCAGGCATGCCCATTGTCTCAAATGCTGACCACAATCTTTGTTGTGGAATTAGATCTAAGGCTTAGTCAATAAAGGCCCCTTCAAGATGGCTCCTTTTGAGTTGTAC
Source organism: Lissotriton vulgaris (assembly GCF_964263255.1). Classification (NCBI taxonomy): domain Eukaryota; kingdom Metazoa; phylum Chordata; class Amphibia; order Caudata; family Salamandridae; genus Lissotriton; species Lissotriton vulgaris. Next base: position 821,347,602 of record NC_141694.1, on the reverse strand, counting down.
AGTATTCGTGTAAATTACACAGAATATAAAAACTTGATCAGTGGTATTGGTCCTGGACCTAAAATCCACCTGATAATTAGAGAGGATTTTTTTTCTTTTGTATCCATTCATGTAACATTGCCAAGGATCTACTGACAAAAGACCTTCTTCAAACTATCAATAAAACTAGTGGATCTATATTTACAAGGGTCATCTCATAAACTTTTTTAATAAATAAGACTAATCTCAGCCTCTTTCCATGTGTCAGCTGTCAGGTACTCGCCTCTATCCAGGATTGAATTAAAATCTAGATGAATGTATGGTGCCAATACATGGTTGTGTTGCATATATCTCACCAGTGATCTTTTTTTTCGCTGGGTCCTGGCAATGGTAAATTCATTTATGACAGCATAGGTGTCTGTAAGGTATATATCTAAAATGGTGGTAGCTTGCAATGGAGGTAAAATTTCTATTTTTCCCAGTCCTGCAGCTGTTGTGCTCCGTCATTTAAAATACGTTTTCAAAATGGCCAGCCCAAGTCTGCGAATGCATATGGTAGCTGTTGGAACTGTTACTTTCTGGTTGGCTGAGCCAGGGCCCCAGCCAGGCAGTACCTACCACTCCCATCAGGGATAGGTGATTACTCTCACTGTATAACCTGCCTTCACCCTTGGGTAGCTTGGCACTGAGCAGTCAGGCGCATGATAGAGGCAATGTGTAAGGCATTGGCACAGCACTCACTCAAGATAAATACACTGAGCGCCACAAAAGAGATTTTACATGTGATGTATGTAAATAATGTTTGTATTCAACACACACAATAATCAACACAATATGTATTTCGGGGCATAAATCACACTTGGTGTACTACGGCCAACCATGTTGAAATGACATCAATAATATGCACACTTGGGAAAGATCCTATTCTAACCCTCGCCAGCACCCTTATGCGGTACAACAAGTTGTCACTCCCCAGGCCCACCCTAGCAATTCTTATAACTCTCAATACCACAAAGTTATAGGGTACACCCCAGGTCACAACAATATCAGAAATATGTACATACAAAGAATTATAACACTTTTTAGCAGCACCATAGACCTAGGCTGCACTAATAAAGGAAACATCAAACACAGTGTTCTCCTGGCAAGAAATCAACATGTAAGGCAATACCACCAGCCAGTGTTGTGACTCGCAGGCGGCCTGCAGACTGTCACTCTCATAAGCAAACTAACTTCACACTGATACACGGTGCAACGGGTATCAGGCAGTTCTGTACGAATCGAGCTCGCACGCATATGCACACAGCACCGTAATGTGGTGCAACTGATATCCAGCAGGTAAATTGAAAGCACACTACCGATCCCAAGCCTCCCTTTACCCCCCCCAGCTCTCAGGACTATCCTGCGCCCACAGATTGAAGATAACCAGCCCTCCCCCGGATACTAGGCCACATGTGGGCAAAGTCACACTTAGTCAGGGTCCCAGGGAAGTAGGTGGGGTAGACGAATTAGTAGGCCGTCATCAAATGGGGGTTTGATAGCCACTCCGGAAGTTCATCCACAGGATGCAGAGCAGAAGCGGGCTGTGGGCAACAGTTGGTCACTCAAAAAGGGTTCTAGAAGGGCCTGCCGGTACCAGCCCAGCTCTGTGAAGCATAGGGAAGCGTTCCTTCAGCCCAGCCAATCACTCTCACTACCCAAACCCAAGCTGGGCAATACTACCTGCAACACCATGTCGTCGGGGGTCGGGTGAGGAGAGGACTGTTGGTCCACCTATGCTGAGGGCCAAAAAGGGAACAATCAATGAATGATAAATGAGGAATGAAGCAGGGGAGCCTCTCGGAAGAAAGAGGCACCCTGTCAGGTATACACTCCGATCAGAGTCGCACCCAGGAAATCTGGGCACAACATTTGGTAAGCGGTGATACGATTTGCACCAGACAATTCTGGTTTCCCGCAATGAGAAGTCACATTCTCAGTACCTCCCTGGAAAGGAGGCACAATGCCTGGTGCTTGTTGATACGGGTTGCATCAGAATGTTCCGGTCACACATAATCAGGAGTTGCAAATCCCGTACCTCCCTGGAAACAAGGCACATTGTCTTGTGCGTTTTGATATGGGTCGCTCCAGACAATCCCAGAAACACACAACAACTGGTGCGTGTTAATACTGGTCTCACCTAGCAATTCCAGCCATACTCACAGGGGCAAATTTAGCAATGCCACACGAGGTAGAATGAGGCACTTCTATGGTTACACCCCACCTTCGACTGTCACAACTTGTGAATCGGACACCACATGCAATGAACATGCAGTCGGTGTGTCACATGAGAGAAATGCAGCGCAATCGATGGAGCGGGCCATGCCTGGATCCTGCAACCAGTGAATTTGCTCACCACCAACAAGACACTTATGTGTGTTAAGGTCCCCACAATGCAGAGGCCACACGCCTTAATTACAGGCAAGACTTCTGGGGCTCTGCATAAGGCAATCCAGTCTCCAGGCATAATTCTTAGTTCCACGATCATGCCGCGCTGCCAGTTGGGATCCAGCAGCCGATGTAGCCACTGAAGAGGGCACCATTCTCAGGTGTCACAAGTAGAGGGTGTGGGACCCTCTTAGGAGATCGTTGATGTCTCTGAGACCTCTGAAAGAACAGGGGCAAGTCACCAACCCCTTGCAGAGCACACTTCTGGGTCCCACACTGCAGCAGGTAGTCAGCCCAGGCCAGTCACTATTCAGGAAGGACGCACAATCCTTTTCATTGGCAGTAATCATCCTTGTGCACAACAGATTCCTCTGGCAGTGTGCACCATGCAGTTCCAGGTTCTCTAATCCCACATCCTGCAAGTGTATCTCTGCCCTGCTGCAGTATGGCACCAGTAGTTATACCGCAGAGTGCCTTTAAAGTGGAGGTGATATAGAGGGTCTCACTTTGAACCACAGATGTCTCCCAAAAATGTCAGCCTTGTCTTCCATGAGGCAGTGGAATGCAGATCTTAATCTTTAGGGTGGCCATGATCTGGCTTCCAAAGGCCAAGTGACAAATCCTCTTCCTCCAATCTATCCAGCCAGGCACTCAAATGACTTTCTAGTGGCATTTCTAAGCCAGTAATACAAAACGACCTTTACCGCAGAAAAGGGGTTGTCATTGTGAATCCAATCATAGGAAACTTGATGAGGCTGCTCCACTTCAATATATTATTGCAGCCTGAAGTAATTTCAACCATGTTCCCATGTTAGCTTATGGGAAGAGCAAACCTCATAGGCAGTGAGAGCACACATGGGTATTCCTCACTACCATGTGTCCCTGACTAGCATATCACCTACCACTCGCTTGACCCCTTCAGACATTTCAGAGGGATGCTTTAGTGGTAGTGTAAGGTCCTCTCAGGATGACTTGTGATTTAGAAAGACCAGCTTGAGCAGAAACATAATTGAGCACACACAGATCTGCAATGGCAGGCTGGACACATGTTTAAGCACATCATTGGAGCAAGCGCGGACATCGACCTACCTGCAATGGCAGACTGGTGACCTGTTTAACATACATCAGGTAAGCAAAACTTCCTAACATGAGTAGGAAGATTGTGCGCACCTTCACACTAACCCTGGGCGTAGTTTGCAAAGTAGCGCTATGTGTAGCTACGCAAAGTGCACTTTGCAAGCTGCGCGTAGCACTATGCGAACTGCGTGGTACCCTGTTCGCACTGTGCAAGATGCCGTTTTCAATGACTGCACAGTGCGGACAAGCATCCAGCACTGTGCTATCATTGAAAACGACATCTTGCACAGTGCGAGTATGTGGTGTACCTTGTTACAGGGCACTCACAGGTACAACACCTAAACTAAACAAGTAATGACCCCTTTCTGGCAGGTGTAGGAAAGGCACACACACTTTTCCACTGCAGTACAGTGAGAAAGTACCCAGAGTCCTAAGGTCATGAACAGAGAGTCAGCAAAAACAAGGAGGACAAAAAGCAAAACGTTTAAGGGAAATCCTCCTAAGAAGGGCCATGTCCAACAGTAGTCAACCCTAGTGTCATTATGGCAGCTTCCATAGGCAACCATATGCCAGAAGGTTTACATGCCTTTTGCTTTCTCTGCATTGATTACATCCTGCCAATTATTATTTAACCATTCAAACCTTGCTGATGCCTGTGCTTGTTAACAGAGATTTCTTGCACATCTCACCACATCCCAATCTTTAGTTTTTACTGCTGTCAATAGGATGTTCTTTGTATACTTGCAGCCTTTGTTAAACCAGATAATTTGTTTCTTTGGAGGGTCCTTAAGGGTTGTATACAAAGCCCCATGCACAGATCTAATTGTACAAGGAGTAGCATCAACTCCTTGAGCTGGGAACACCAATTCCATTCCATTCCATTAACAACTTTGCTATAAATGCATGAGATGCTCTTTAGATGGTTCTAATTGTGTGACCACTTAACTGTACGCTTATTATTTATAAGAGCCATTTCCTTATTCAACAAATTTGTGGATGGATTATTCCCAGGGTTTAGAAAACCTTGCATTGTTAAATGCAGTGCATTATGATCATTACAATTGTGGTCAATTACTACCATACCCCTCATCCATGCCCATATATGAACATCTAACATTATATAGTCAATTCTGTTTGTGCAGTTAATACAATTAAAGGTAAGCTTGCCCTTGATATGAGACCTGGACCCCATTACAGCGAAACCCCACCACACCCGCAGACCACGCACAAAACCATGGCATCATCCTGAACTCCTTGCTCACCATGAACCGGCAGATCAACGCTGTCTCATCATCCTGCTTTCACATATTATATGTTAGTAAAAAAGTGCCTACAAGGGGATTTGTTTTTTAGAAACTAATCACAGAATATAGACCTGGTTTCTTCTTATAGATTGTGGTCTATCCAAATTAATTGGTAACTGTTTAGAATTATTAGTGTCTTAGTATTCAAGACTAGAACATTAATTACACTGTATACAAAAGAGAGCTACACGGAAAATTTGTTTCATAGAAAAATGATCCTTTATATTATTTTCTTAATAATGTTTTGAGATGCTAGTACCAATTTAATACAGTCATATTGGTCATAGAGTCCAGAGAGGCGTTCCACATTTATTATGTATGAGCGGATCACCACATAACAATGATGGTTGTTCTTAATCTTATTTATTGCAGACTCCTCATCCTGTCATGTATGATGAGCTATTTTAGTGATGTTAATCATTTATACAACTCAAACCCGCCTTTCGCTTTTGGTCTGTAGTGGTTGGAGATGATTGTTTACTGCACCATAAGATCTAGGGTGGTATAATAGCTGATTTCCTTTATGATTTGCAAATTATCAGTTTGTGTTAGTCAATCTACCCAGAGAGTAAGCTGGTTGTATATGCGGGGTCCCTATACAGCTTAGTGAGACTGTCTGGAATATTCAATCTTTTAGCATGAATGTCCAGTTTTGGCCTCTTTCTTTTAGTGCACGAGAACACAAGCCTAATTGCTGCCCGCTGATTGATTTGAGCAGCTCACCTTGCTTACAAGGGTTATATTTCTTTCTGAATAGCCACTCCCAGCTGTTGTTTTTTTTTTTTTAAACCTTTATTATCGTATGCACAGTACACAGCGTCTGCCTACAACCCAATCGGGCCGGCCGCTATGACAATCGACAGTATATCAGACCACATTACACTGCGGAAAAAGCCAGAAACAACATCACTACGGTGCAGTGGCATCAAACATCATAGGAAGGATCTCGTAGGTTTCATTTTATAATTTTGATGAAAGTGAAACAAACAACACAAACACTCACATGGTAGGAGCAGTGTCTAGGGCACAGGAGGGGGGGGGGAGGGGGAAATCAATCTAAATGATTAAAGGCAACTTTCTGGGGGGCCGGGAGACAGTGAAGAGGATTATGGAAAAAGCGTAATAGGCAGTCTATAGGAACGTCAATTACCGGGACGAGGGAATGTTAGCAGTAAAATCAAGTGGTGGGGTACAAATGTCTCCACGGTATTCATTCCATTGTGACCAAATTCTACCCCATTTCTTGGGCCGGCCCCAGCCTCATATGCCGTCTTCTCCCGAAACATGCACCAGTCCATGTTTTCTTTCCAAGCACTTATCCCAGGTGGTCTGTGGGAGCCCCAGAGTTGCGCTACATCCCTCTTGGCAACCATGTTGCCCAGAGTGATCCAAAAGGTCTGAGCAGTCGTACAATCTGTAGGCTCCCACACATTAAGCAGGCAGCGCCTCGCCTCAGGGAGGAGGGAGACCCCGGTGACTCGCCCCATCACATCATGCACTCTGGACCAGAAAGCGGCGATCACCGGACATTCCCATAGAATGTGAAGAAAGGTGCCAGCCATACCACAGCCACGCTTACACAGCCCATCAGTCGAGAACCCCATCCGAACCAGACGCGTACCAGTCATGTAAACTTGGTGGAGGATCTTTAACTGCACAAAGCGAAGGCGGGCCGGAATAGCCACCTCTCTGGGGGAGGAAATCGCCATTTGCCAGTCCTCGTCATCCAGTTCGAGGCCATCTGCCGTCCAAGAGGTCCTAAGCTTCACCAGAAGATCAGCCCTGGTATTAATACGTTTTTTGTAAATTAGAGAAATCGTACTGTCCGGCACATGGCCGTCCAGAATCCGATCCTCGAGCGGGGATGATTGGGGGATATCCGTCCCGGGGGGGAAAACAGAGAGCAAGGCGTGACGCACCTGAAGATAACGAAAATATTCCCTGTCATCCAGTTGATACTCCACCTTCAGGGCCTCGAAGGACTTAATTGTGCCTCTGGCCCAAAGATCCTCCACCCTGCTAATACCGATCATCTCCCATCTGTCAAACCCTTTTGTATGCCACAGGCCACCCAACCGCTCTGAGTCATATAACGGAGTCATTCGCGTCAATCTATCACTCCAGCCTGTGGCCACAGTCGCATCTTTCCATGCACGCACGGTGCATTTCGTAGGTCCAGTCAGAAGGCGGAGTGGTGCCTTCGAATATAAAGCTCTATTAAAGTTGCCGCCTGGCAACAGGAGTTTATCCATAGCGAAGGAGGGAGTGGGCCCCGGGGAGTACGTCACGTGGTTAATCGCACTGAGCTGTGAGGCCCAATAGTAACGCCTGATGTCCGGAAGGGCTATGCCACCATCGTACCACGGGAGCGTGAGCTTAGATAAGGAGATGCGAGCTCGTCCGTCCCAAATTAACTGCCTCTGAAGACCTTCAACCTCGCGAAAGTAACGGGAGGGAACAGGATCAAAAAAATTCTGCAAGGCATACAAAAATCTAGGAAGGGACATCATTTTAAAAAGTGCTGCGCGTCCCAATGGGGACAGAGGCAAGCCACGCCACCTCCGCACATCCTGTTTGAGGCGACGAAGAGGAGCATAGAGGTTACGGTCATACCGCACAGACGAATCCATGGAAATGAAAATCCCCAAATATTTGAACCCATCCTCCGCCACCTGGATCGGGAATCTACGAGGTAGCGGAGGCAGCTCTCCCGCTATAACATACACACATGATTTGTTCCAGTTAATAACGAGCCCCGAGTTCTTCCCAAAAGAGGTGAGAACATCAAAGAGCACGTTGAGGGATTTCTGAGGCGAGGTGAAATAGAGCAGAATATCGTCTGCGTACAGAGACGCGATCCTCCAGGTCCGGTGCCCACCGGATCCCCTTAATCGAGGGCTCCCATCGAAGCCATGCCGCCAGTGGTTCCAGTGCCAAAGCAAAGAGAAGTGGAGAAAGCGGGCATCCCTGTCGGGTGCCACGCCCCAATGCGAACGGTCCTGAAACTCTGCCGTTAACTACGACTTGGGCCAACGGCTGTTCATACAGGAGTCGCACCCACGCAATAAAGTTAGGGCCAAAACCAAACTTCGAAAGGGCCGCCCACAAATATGGCCACTCAATGGTATCAAAAGCCATCGTGGCATCAAGGGAGGCCACAACAGCTGGTTCAGTGAGGGTCCCAGCTCTCGCGAGAACGCTGTGGAGTCTACGGAGATTGAGCGCCGTATTCCAATGAGGAATGAAACCGGACTGATCCGGATGGATCAAGTTACAGATAACTGTCAGTAAGCGATTAGCAAGGACCTTAGCCAGGATCTTAGGCTCGGCGTTAAGCAACGAGATAGGGCGATAAGAGGTGCACCAATCACGAGGCTTGCCGTCCTTGTAAATGACTACTATAGTGGCCAAACGCTGGTCGGGAGGGAGGCTGCCCGCCTCAAAAGCATCAACAAACATAGTGCGCAGATGGTTCGCCATTTTATCCGGACGCAGTTTGTATAGCTCGATAGGTAAACCGTTAGGCCCCATAGCTTTACCCGATCGCAAGGACCGAATGGCAGTGGCAATCTCATCCACCGTAATAGGCGCATCTAAAGCGGAGCTATCTTCCTCCGACACGCAAGGAAGCGCGAGGTCACGCAAAAGCAAGCGGGAGTCAGCCTCGTCTCGATCACTCACAGACCGGTACACTGTTTGAAAATGGTCCACAAAACATTCGACAATCTCCCCCGGATCAGTCACACACACTCCAGTCTCACGGGTTATCACAGGCACCACACGGTTCAGTCGCTCAGATTTATCCAACCACGCCAACAACTTACTAGCCTTATCGCCCACATCATAGAGACGGCCCAGCTGATTCATACGCATCACTTTAGCAGCGTCAGTCACCAGGGCCCTATAATCTGCCTGTTACAACGCCAAGGAGTGCAAAATTGCAGGGGTATTGTCACCACCCAAGTCACTTTCAAGCTAAGTAATTTCTGCCTCAAGAGCTAACACATTTTCTCTCCTGGCCTTTTTATCAGCAGCAATGAAGGACAACGCGGAACCCCGTATGACGGACTTAAAAGCCTCCCACAAGATAGTAGGGGAAGAGACGGATCCCTCATTCTCGTCAAAGTAACAGTCAATGGCCTTAACCAGGTCTGAACGAAGCTGAGGATTCCTAAAATGCCAGGGATGAAGAGGGGGGACCCTACCTCCAGAGAAGTCTCCCACCGAAGCCTCAAGTAACAGGGGGGAATGGTCAGAGATACCCCTGGGAAGATGTCGGACCCCACGCACCAAGGAGGTATTAGCAGTTAACATCAAAAAATAATCAATCCTCGAGAGGCTGCCGTGGGCACCCGAGTGGAAAGTGTACTGGGTTTGTGTAGGGTGCAACATCCGCCAGACATCCACTAACCCAAAAGTCGCGATCAACTCAGTCAGCCACAATTGGGACGATGGCAAAACCCTGGGGGGTAGCCGGTCACATTCGCCCGAGACCACCGAATTAAAGTCCCCACCCATTATAAGGACACCGTCAGGAAGCCCTAGGAGGGTCCTACCAAGATCAGCATATGTAGTAGCCTGGAGTCCCGGAGGAACATAAACAGCAACAATTACAATCAGCATTCCCTCCCACCTCCCCGATACAGCAGCATATCGGCCCCGATCGTCAAGTGTGACTTCGTCTATCTCAAGGGGCAGGGAGGATTTTACCATTATGCCGACCCCCCGGGAACCGGAGGTGAAACCCGCATGTGCCACCAGTCGGTAACCTCGGCGATCTAGAGCTTTACAAGCGTTCCCTATCAAGTGGGTCTCCTGCAGCAAAACTATGTCAGGAGAATGGCGTCTAATAAATTGAAGCACAATACCACGCTTAATCCTGTCTCCCAGACCATTAACGTTCCAAGACAGCACTTTCATATCACCCCCCCATCCCCATAGAGCCCCCAAACCACCCTCCCTCGGAACCCCAGAACTAAGGATGCAAGCAGATGAAAAAGTACCATGTGAGAAACCATATACAAAACGCAAAGAACAACCAGAACCCCCCCCACCCCCAACCAAAAACCTGTTACAACACCCCCCACCCTGCACCCCTGCTGACTTAGAAGCCACCCCAAACTGCAGTGTGCCTGTCGCCCCTTCATCAAACTCTACACAAAGAACCCCTGAGGAGGAAGGGAGAGACATTCCCACCCCGCCCCACCCCCGGGCCTAACAGTGAAAGCATTTAGACAATACTCTGCAGATAATACGACCCAGGATTGGACCTCAGGAACCAAAATGTCACTCCTGTGCCGATGCACCTCCGTCCGCACCTCCGGGGCCTCCGCTCTCGGTGTCCTCCTTGGGCAACGAGTCCAACCAATCGCCAACACTGTCCGGTTGATCAAAGAAGAAAGTACGTTCTCTATACTCGATGCGAAGGCGAGCTGGGAACAGCATCGCGTACTTAAGACCCAAGTCCCGCAATCGACGTTTCACACCCAGGAATCCCGATCGTTGCCGCTGCACTTGAGGAGTAAAGTCAGGGTAGATGGAAATGGAGCTGTTCTCAAATTTCAGCGGGCCATGTCTACGAGAGGCTTGGAGGATGGCGTCCCGGTCCCGAAAGTGGAATAGCCTAGCAATGATAGGCCTCGGGGGAGCCCCCGGCTTGGTCTGTCCACCCGGGAAGCGGTACGCACGCTCGACCGCAAAGAACTTACTGAGGCCTGCGGGAGCAAGTTTGGTCACAATTAATTTTTCGACCAAGAGATCGATAGAAACAGCACCACTGTCCTCCGGGACCCCGACGAGGCGAATGTTGTTCCGTCGGGCCCTGTTATCATACTCCTCCATGCGTCTGGCCAGTAGATCGTGCGATGCCCGCAAATTACCAATCTCCGATTGGGCTTCCGCCATGTCGGTGACCAGACTGGTGGCTTTGAGGTCCAAGGCTTTGACCCTCTCATTGGTCTTAGCCAAGTCAGCTCTAATAAGGGTAACATCCACCGCCACCGTGTCAATCTTGGATACAATGGCCTCATACTGTTGTCCCATATCCGTCTTGATCCCAGCAATGGCGGCCATGAGATCTTGAAGGGACACCTCCGATGTAGCTACCAGGTCCGTCCTCGGGTCTTCAAGACTACGGCCGGCAGCATTGGGGGAGCCTTTTGGTTGAGTGTAGCGGTCCATTACGTTGGATTGGACCGATCCCCCACGGGTAGTCACCTTCGTCCTGCGTTTCTCCGTCTCGGGTTTAGTCGCCATATTGGAATTAGCACCCCGAAGGGTCTTCCTGGATCTGGTGAAAATGGCAGCGATCCGCTGGTCCCCAAAGCTGGAATTAGATGAAGAATTGCATCCTGCCGGTCCAGGGCTATAGTCAGAGAGCACAGCTGGTTAGACTACCGGAGCCAGGAATGCGGATTGCTTCCTAGATAGTCCGCTCGGAGGTAGAAGGAAACCGAAAGTGAAAGTGACAACGTCACCGGTTGAGCAGATGCCAGGCGACCGTTGTTGTTGAATTACATCTCGGCCATCCAGAGCAGCAGAGACCCCGGTCCCATCCGGGGCTAGGCCAGAAAACGTAGGACGACGTAGAGATGGTTCCCAGAGTCCGATCCCAGCTCTGAAAAGTGCAGCGGTATCAGCAAGAGTAGTACTTCAAAAGCCCATCAAAACAATCAGGATATCAAAAGGATAGATCGATGAGGGCGGCGCGGGTCCCGGGAGCTCTCTGCTCACGCGACCATCTTGGATGCCCGCGTAGCTCCTCCCCCCTCCCAGCTGTTGTTAGCATATTTTTTGAAACAAGATAAGCCACATTCTTCATGAGTACTGTAAACAACTTAAGCTCCATCATTTCCTTCTTCGGATCATTTAAGGTTCTAACTAAGGCATTGATTACTCTGGTTGCAGAACTGTTAGGTCTTTCCACGTTCCTATTTTCACTAAACGTGTTGCATAACCTACAATGCTGGCGCAGTTCTAAAAGTTTGCTCTCCCACCCAGGGGTGAACTTGGTTCAATCCATCAGCCCTGAATGTGAAGGGCAGGTTATTGTAGCTTGGAAGTACCCCACCCAATGCATTGGTGAAGTAGAATCATTGCTTTTCGGTTACTAACAATCCCTAAACAGGGATATGGGGCAGAGTGGTACCAGAAACATACCTATTTTGCTCTTTACAATATTACACATACACAAATGTTGCTAAGAAGAATAGGCACTTTTAACTAAAATCATTTATTACAACAGGGTGCACTTGTTTCTCAGCACATCTAAAATAACCACACAGAATATCATAAAAACTGTAGATAGGCACACTGTGAACAACGAGAATAAATTGAACATTCCTGACATAGTTAAAATAGCATTTAAAACCGAACACACTAACATAGTTAAATTAGCATCTAAAACCTAACACCCTAGAACATACTTCTATGAGCTATGCTAGGAGAGCATGGAAAGCAGAACTTGCACTCTAGACTTTCTTACGGAGAAGCAACAAACTGCATACCTTGTTGACAGCAAATGCTGTGGATATCAGTGAGGCATGAAGGCAGTGTTTCCTGTGAAAGGAAAATATATGCTGTGGCAGTGTCCTTTTCTTCTGGTCTCAACTCGTATCTGTGTCAAGTGTGATGTCGCATCTTCTTGGTGTTCTGGCAGCAGTCAAGACGTCCTTGGCATTATCTTGTGTGATAATCTGGACCTTAGTTAAAGGTCCTTATTTATTAAATCGTATTGGAGGCTGGAATTTCTGAGATAAGTTTAGGATTGTCTGACATAGATTATGTTTAAACAAATGGAATCCACAACAGGTGTGAGGGTGACCCCTACAGTGGTGGGGAGCACACAGTGTTTTTTAAATACCCCTCACACACCGAAAGGACCCTTGGTGTCATGCTTCATCATTGGGGTCTTCGCACCACTCTACGGGATGCGGCGTGCTGCTAACCTTCGATTACGGGGGGAGAACGAATCCACTTTCTCTCTCTGTCCTCTTTTGTTATAATTGACATAGATTATGTGCATTAAGGTCTGCATACCAGGTGTATCCTTATGAACATATAAGGTGAAATTGGCATCAATTCAGACTACACTGTTTTGGCTATATGTCTGTTTTTGTTCTTATTTCACCTTGATATTGTGATAACTAGGCACTTGTCTCAGACTGATGTCACATCAGGTGTCATATCTATGTAATTGTCTGAATGACTTGACTCTTTCACAGTTCTTGGAACGATAAGGTCAGGCAACATCTGCTTCAATGGCAGACATGACAACGATTCTGCACAAACTAGGGAAAAATGGAGACTATCATTACCTAGAATTAGGAAAATGGTAACTCCTGTTATTTAGGTTGGAATTGGGCCTACTTAAAATGGAGTCAGACCTTAGGAGCTTTACGTCAAACTTGACACATGACTCGATGAGTGCTTGTAGGGAAAACTTGTTGCTCCACGCTACACTAGGCTCTGTGGGATGGGTGCTTTTGACACAGGATTTAATCGATTATTCATTCCTCTCCCCTCCCTGATGGGGTATTCAAAGCAGGTGTTTGGACTGACTATTTGTTATTTTTGGCCTTATTTCATTTTTGAGAGTTTTGGGGGTTTGCTAGCAGGTTTCTTACAACCTTTCTCAGGATTTACAAATATTTTCACCTCCTCAATCAAATAATCTAATTTCCTCAGGGTGCATATGTCAAGTGACAATTTAGCTGTTTATTTGGTTAAACTGCACCCTCTGGTCTGTCGGTTGACTTCCTGTTTTCTGTTGTTCTCAACTGTGAGGAGAAAATTCAGGTGAGGAAGCCCCTGTGGTAGCCCTGGAGCTTTGCCCAGTAGTAAAAGCCCAACTCTCACATTCTTAACTAACACAACCAACAAGACAACTATAGACGGAGCCTTAAGAATTGTTTATACTACAAACCCATGTTAAAATATCCAGGAATCATATAAGGCAACAAAAAGTCTCACCAATTCACCAACGAGGCTCCAAACAATAAAACCAAGGTGGGGGGTCAAGCCAAACCTCCTCCTGGCTCTGACGGGTGCAAAGAGGCACACTCTTGGCCTGGGTTTTGTCAGAGTGCATACTATGAAGTGACTGGTTTCATGGTTGGCTTTTAGCTCTGTAGAGCCTGCCTCCTCCTCCCGGTATCTGCTATTCTGGAGCCAAGGTTCTTGGGACTTGCCAATATCAAGTGTGTCCCATACAGTGGGGGTCTTGTTGGTGCTTTAAAGTGCCCTGGGGGCCTGCCACCCTGTGTGTGTCCAGTCCTGGTGCCAATTTATGTGGGACTTGAACCCTCAGTCAATGTCAAGTGTGTCCCTCACACCTAGATTCTTGTTGGCACTATATAGGGCTGTGTGGGCCCCTCATCCTTCTCCCTGCTTGTGTGCAGTCCTGGAGCAAAGGTTATTGGGACTTAGAGTGCCAAACTAATGTCTATTGTGTTCTGCCTAGTGGGAGTCTTGTTGGCACTTTATAACACTGTGGGTTCCCACCTCCTCTTCCCTGTATGCGTTTGGTCCTGGCACAATGGTTCACAGGACTTAGAGTCCCCAGCCAATGTCAAGTGTGTCCTGTGCAGTGGGAATCTTATTGGTGCTTTATAGCACTGTGGGGCCCACCTCCTCCCTGCATGCTCTTTGTCCTGGCATGAATGTTCGTGGGACTGGAGTCCCCAGTCAATTTCAAGTGTCTTCTCAATACTCCTCATGGTGGGTGCAAAGCAGAACATAGATAGCAGTTAATGAAGCCTCCACAGACCTAACAGGCAGACTCATTGACGGAGACTTGGTGCCCTCTTAGCTAAGACCACAAATTAAGTTGACTTTGCGGATGTTGCATTCTCAGAGCTTGGGGTTAAAGGATAAGTCTTGTATTCGATAAAAGGACCTCCTCACTTCTATCCCTGCTGTTGCTATCCTCAACGCTATCACTAGCACCCACTTATTCTCCTCCTTCAATACAGATAATTGTTCCATAGCATTGCAGAGTCAACGGAAGTATCTATGGTGATGCCACCTTCGGGTTTAAGATGAGGTTCAAAATCTGCTTCATACCCTACATCCAAGATATTGAACTAAACAAGCCTCTTGAGGATGCATGTTCCAGGCCAGTGCTTACTGGACTCCTACCACAACTGCAGTTATTTAAGTCTGAATATCTGTTTTCATTAAGATTGATTTTACTTCCTCTGTGACAGATTGCACACTGTTATATGCACCCTGGGGGTAAGAAAAGCAATTTGTCCAGGAGACAGACCAGTAGAAGATTAGTCAGCATGATCCAGGGAGCTCAGGGCAAATTCCTGAAAGAGAAAAGTGCTCTATTAATGCTTCGGTAATGTCATCCTTCCATGAGGACAAGTTGAACAGAGGGCTGGTGAGGGAGGGAAGAAGTCAGTACAGCTTTATGGAGGGTATCAAGAGTAGTAGAAAGAGGAATGACTGACTTGTGGCAGCCATCTCTATTAGTGTTCGCCAAAAGTGAAGCACCCCGTTTCCCACCTTTGTCAGCAATATCAATGTAAGTACCAATGCATGGTACATTTCTTTTTGCCTTTACATGCTCGTATTTCTGCCATTAACTACCTTGGTGACTAGGCTGAAAGAATTGTGATGACACCATTAGATTAAGTCTTTATGCAACTTTGGCCTAGCTGAGCTTTCTGTCCTTTAAAATCAGAGACAGTCTGTACTGTCTATGCACATAATTGTGCACATAATTGTGCTTAAGCCCCTTATAGTGCTCTTTGCAATGAGCACGTGTCTGCTTCTTTTGGCCTTGCTGAGGGAGGGGGGGGGGGTCATTAATAGATTTATTGGTTGCACTTACACTGACACTATGACTATTGCGTCCATGACTGCGTCCCAAGAGATAAGCTGCTCTGCCCTCCTCTACCAGAAAGAGTCTGCTGCTGCCACTATAGCTAGCACCAACCAGAGTGAACACCTAAAATCACTGATATTCCTTGGCCTCTGCTGTTTCTTACTTCCTCGTGACTCCTTCAACCCTCCATATTGAAGGTGTTGACTATGTCACAGCAATCAGGGAATAGGACAAAGTATAGGGTCGAAATTCGCCACAACAAACTTTGTGAAACTACGCTAGTCCAGGACCTGCGTTCTTGTGTGAAACCCCCTTCTTTGTCGCCATCCTACAGTTACAGAATTCCTAATGGCCTCTCCTCTCCTGCCTTCTACCAACAATCTCCATGGGGAAGAGGGGGAGCAGCACGGACCACTGATACCAGGATTGTGTGAAAAAAGGTGCTTTATTGAAACAGGTGCACATTACAAAACAACCTAGGTCTTTGCCTCACAAAACTAAAACCTCACTATACAAATTATCTCACCTATATTATGCTACCTCCTCCCCTAAAATTCTCCGTTCCCCCACTACAACTTAGTACAGTAATATTGTACCCGCTCCAGATCTGTTTAACTGTAACTGTGCCCTTTAAACTCCCCAACCCTTTACTACAACTATTAACCCCTCTCAAGTAGACTTCTTACATAACCTTGAACTTCCTGTGACAGCCAGGTGTGAACTAATCTACCCATTCTCTTTCAGCCAGAATTGGCCATGTCAGCAAGAATAACCTTTGTTAAACTATGGCAACTTCTCTGCCAACCGCAGTATGCACCTGCTCCAAAGCGACAACCCTACATGACCACCTATAACCCCCTGCGCAACTGTTCTAATGAAGCCAGACTATCAACCCCTCTCCCCACATCAAGGACCTTACCCAACCAATAAAATTGAGGGACGGGAGGATGGGGCAAAAAACTACGACACCTATGTACCAACCACTGTGTTAAGTCACAAAATGGTGGCTGGCACGACGGAATGCCTGGCTAAATACCCATTGAGCTACAAAAGTAGTAGCCCAAAGAATGCACAACCCCAGAGCAGTCTCCAGACTGCTCATCATCCGCAAATTACCCGGGGGCAAACCTCTCTGCGGTCGGCTGCCCCCCGAATCACCATTTTCGAGGCCAGTCACTGGATCCATTAAACAGAACTACAGGTAAGCGTAAACTGCAATGCTAACTATTCGTTCAACCTTTCTATCCGACGATGGCACAGCATTTTCCCTATCCCTGACAACTGATTAAATATTAAATCTGCCAACAGTTGGCCTAAAAAACCTGTTAAAAAACAGGGAAAGACCATCTCAAGGCTCCAGGACATAGATACGATCGGAGTTATTTGTGGCGCTGAGGGCTTCGCAAAATCACATGAAGCCACTCAATGTCAACCATACCTGAATGCCGGCATGAGGTGATATGCTCTTCAAAATGTCTTGAAGACCTGGCTGCTAACCCTACCAATAAAGGACACTAGGGCTCATTGGTCAACAATACCAACTGAAAATAGAGGATGTCGACTGTGTCAATACCACACAGAATCAGCAGAGCATATCATCTGTTGTTGCCCAGCGTTGGTAAGCCAGAGGCGCAAATACTTAAGGGCAATATTTAATCTTAATAAAGTAAGAACATGCAGGGAGGCCTTAACGCACATTTATACCACAACAGTGCCAATGGAATTGGCACGTGCCGGGAAGTTCTTTGCCACTGCTGGACAGATCTTATGTCAAACGCATAGTCCAGAAAAAAAACAGCTTAACTACAATCCGTAGGTCGATGAGCATCTATAGTATCAATAGTGATGCCTCACTAATTCCTATGGTCATGAACATTGCCACCTTAATTGAACAGATAAATAAGCAAAGTATTTCATGGCCACCGTTGATTCGGTACCAAGCTTGATAAGCTAAGATGATCTGACATTAGGGCACCGACTGTCCAACCCGATGCATATGTACATGTTTTTTTTAACTTTCTCTTTTTCTTTTTCTTTTAAATTTCTTTGCACTTTAAATGTTTTTCTTAAAACGTTTATCTTTTATCAATCTACTGTTTTTTACCATGATCATAATATGGTTCGCTTTTGTAAATGATTTTAGGTAATCATACAATAAAGTATTTATTCATTCATTCACAGCATTTTCCCTCATTGCGTGAGCCTGACCAAAGCACCGCCGCCTTCTCTGATGGCAAGAAGTTTTCCAGTAAACTTATGAATGTCAATATCCTCCCCTCATTGAGGGTGTTACTTCTGGGTTCAACTAGCGATGCCACATAGAATTATACTGGTATTACATTTGAAGCACTCATTTCAGCCCGCTTACAGATTGGTAAATTATGACTGGATCATAATCCTTCTACAAGGACAGATAGGTAGAATGCATTTATAAATTTATGTCGATGACAGTTCTCATTTAAAAGCAATCTGGCACCCTGTACTTTCTTATAGGCACTTACCTACAAAATGAAAGCTATGCTCCTTATGCCCTTGTACTGTAATTGTAAGACATGTTTGTTTTTCCTTTTATTGGAGAGTATGTATCTATAATGCACATGTGGCTATTAAGGTATTTATTCAACGCTTGCGCAAATCTACCTATCTATTCTATGTTTTTGTAATGAATTTATATTGTTTATACATTTTTCTCAATTAAAAGGAAGTGTTTGAAACTTGTTTCTCATGATAGGACATGTGGGCCTGGTGTCATTTTAGTATATGATTATGAAGAATATATTGGTTTGGGAGTTCAATTTTACATATTGCCCTTATTTTATCCGCTGAACATAAAGATCTAAATTTCGAAATGCAGAATAGAATGCTAACGAAGTTATATGGATGTATATGTAAATAGGCATGATCTCCAATAGCAGAATTGCCATTCAAAAAGTCAAAATGTGATTGTGGGGGGCAAGGGCCTAAATTCATGGATACAAGACAAGACTGGAGCATGTTTTCAGAAAAAACAGTATACGTTTCCAGGGGATTTCCCAAAAAGTGTTCTCAAATATGGAATAAATGGAATATATATCGTGGAAATATCTGTGCTTCCCCTCTTCTCCCTCCCCTTTCCCTCCTCGATGAACCTGTATATAATGATCATTGCTAAGACCGAACTTACATAAATGTAAACGTAATGAGTAATCACCCATAATTCGTCTAAACAAAATATGTACCCTCCAAACACCTAAGACTGTGTATGTAAATTTGAAACCCTGTTTTTAATAAAAAAGGTGTATTAAAAAAAAGTCAAAATGTATCTAATTCTGTATTTTAAGTTATATAAGACTATTTTCAAGTGACTAGACTGGAATTATCAAATGGAAGGTCCATTCAAAGCGAAAGAGCTGTATATTATTTTGAAAAATGTATGAAAAAGGGAATACAAATTCACAGTCCTTTTAATAACTCAGAATGATCATCTTCATTAGATAGTTCCGAGTCCACTCTTGTCTAAAAATGTGTAAGGTAAATAATGAGTGTAGTGGGAGTTCTGAGTTAGAAGTACTGAAGAGTGACATTGCATTTGATCTAACATTTAAAAAAGAAAGAAAGAAAAGACAGTGCCTGGCTGGCCACATTACACACTTCCGGCATAGAACAGCTATTTTCTCAGGTAATGCATAGCAAGAATAACAAGCATAACCTGTCTATTAATCATTTTTGATTATACGTTATTGGTTATGTCAACTTATCCTTTATATTATAGTACAATGCCACACATAAGAAAAAAAAGGAGCCTGGTTTGTCATATCTGATTTCATTTTTATTGTGCTTTTATGAGAACGACTAGAGAAATTATAACTGGAATTGAATGTTTTTTTTTAACTTGTCGGCCCCAATTACGATGTCGGGCTGACTTGAGTCCGCCCAACACCATTTTGGTGGGGGAACCAACCGACCATAGGTCGGGGGTTCCGAACACCGTATTATGATGCCTCCGCACATGATGCGGTCGCAAACTCCCATTTCTCTATGGGAGTTAGTGTAAATCCCTGCACCGCGAGGCAGGCACCTCCTGGTGTCTGCAACACAGTGTATTGATTTACACGGGGGTACCATAGGTGCCCCTCCATGGCTCCAACCGGAGGCCGTGGAGGCATGGGGCCCTACCAGGGGCCCCAAAGTTCCTTTCAGACAGGCTTTTCGTGTCACAAAGCCTGAAATTAAAAGCCTGTCGGAAACCAACATCATAATTCAGGTGGCGGAAATGCCATCCGTAAGGGATCATATTGCGGTTTCCAGCTGCCTGATGGGCTCCTTGAGCCTGTCGGCAACCAGCAGGAATGACCGGCCGGTTTGATTTCCGACCTCCATGATCATACTACGGTGGTCGGACGTGAAACCAAGTATGTCAGTCTGAAAGCCTCCAATCTGTGCTCGGAGGCATTCCGACTGACATCCTAATGAGGCCTGTAATCTTCTTGGTTTCCTAGTGAGAATCCATTGCTATGGCCCTTAAATTGGCAGTAGGCATTAACATTTGTGCAGGACATGTAATTATTTTTGCCACAAATTGTCAATTATCTAAGCCTAGAATTACAGCAGAGTACTGCTTAAGGCGTTGATGGTAAGCAGACGGGTACATCCCCAATTGTTCTTCATTATCCACTCCCAGTTTATTAGACTGGCACCACATTATCTGATTTACATGCCAAATTTGACAGCACTCCTGCAAGACATAGTACTGCCAGACAAAATACTCCTTGCAGACTCCTCAGGCGATAGGCATGTGAGTGCAGCAAGGCACTTCTTTTGGAAAAACAGTTTCTGTCTTTTTTAAAAATTTTATTTAGAAGCAGTAACTATAATATTTTGATCAGATATTGTTTACAGAGCAATGTCGATCACCAGAAAAGCTAACATGGATTTCTGCCTTTAGCTTGACATTCAATTGGAACTTATGAAGCAAAATACTTCTGCATGTTTGTTGTCGTGAAGCAGACTTTAGAATGCCCTTTATCGCCTAACCCTAAAACAGGGCATGCTATGACTTGCCATAAAGATTGTGGTAGAGAATATCGAACCCCAAAGATTGACGGGACAAACTATTGTTTCTATATCAAGGGAAAAATTATCAGAAGGTAAGTGCACAGAGGGAGGTAGGGATGTACTACTCTTAACTCCACATACGCATACCTTGAAGATCACCAAGCTACACATATGTGGAGTTAGGTATACAAAATGTATAGAAACGTACCTCTCGATATTTTGTTTCACAATATTGTTGTAACGCTATTCTGTCTCTCTAATATTCAGCCTTACCTGTAAATGAGTAGTTTCGGTAGCAGAATTTTACATAATTTGTTGAAAATTGAAGATGAACTTCCATACCTATCGAGCACAATAACATGTTTACTGAACTAATTTCCACTGGACTGTGTACAACGGAGTTATAAGTGCAATCAGAAGGCCACTCTGGGGTCGTGTTTGCTCAGCTTGAGATGCGGATCTTAAACAGGTGATTATTCTTCGAACATTTTGCAACATATATTATTTTAACATGATGAAATAATCAAATACAGGTGGAAGATAGTGCCCTAAGTGGGCATTTGCAAAGTCAATAGGTCTCACCTATGTGAGAGCTGTTGGCTTTGCCAATGCCGTACAGTCTTGTTGAACAGCAGTGTGGCTGCTATTCAGCATAGCTAAACATTAGCTTTGAGGCACAGAGGTGAGTGGCGTAGAGAAGATAGGTGTAGAATAGCATAGAGAGGGGTGACGTAGAGTAGCACAGCCCGGAGAGATGTAATAGCGTGGCAGGGAGTAGAGTGGCGTACAATAAAGTGGCATAGAGTGGAGTAGCTTAGAGTACAGTGGCATAGAGTGGCATAGAATGCCATAAGTAGAGTGGCGTAGAGTGGAATGGAGTGGCATTGAGTGGAGTGGCTTAGAGTTGAGTGGTATAAAGTGACATAGAGTGGAATGGAGTAGAGATTCTATTTCACATGTACTAATCACTAGAGTTCTGTGTACCAAAAAATTAACAGGGAGCGCTGAGTCAGAGCTGAGCAAAGGGTCTGGTTGGCTCTTATGGGTAGATGCATCATTGTTTCCATTTGCGATTTCTAAATTGCAAAAATTAAGGAATCGCAATTTAGAAATCGCAAATGGCAATGCATGAAAATTTCGCAATTTTTTTTGCGATTCGGTATTTTTCCTTAATTGCGATTCACAATTTGCGAATCGCAATTAAGGAAACCCTTCCCATTGATTCCTATGGGCCAAAAGGCCCTTAGGAATGAATGGGAAGGCAATCACATTTTGCGAATTCCATTTCGCGAATCGCAAAATGTGAATGCAATTTCAAGGGTGCAGGGGGGGTCCAAAGACCCCCTCCCTGCACCCCTGAAACTTAACTTTAAGATCCATTTACACACACACATGCCCTTGGGGCATGTGTGTGTGTAAATTTAAACTTTCAAAAATGCAATTTGTGCATATTTGAAAGTTTTCAGTAATTTAACATGAAGTTCAACTTCATGCTATTTTACCCATTCCAAATTGCGAATTCGCAATTTTAAAATAATCATGCATAGCATTTAAGAAATCTCAAATTGCGATTTCTTGAATGCAATCGCAATTTTAGAAATCGCAACATGGTTGCGATTCCTAAAATTGCAAAATGCATGATGCATTCCAAATTAGTGAATTGCATTCGCAAACGGCCGAAAAATGCGATTCGCACCGTTTGCGAATGCAATTCAGTTTGATGCATCTAGGCATTAGAGCTTATATACAAGCTGAACACTGAAAATAGTTTACTATGTAAATCATACAACCAACATCACTTAAAATATGATACAGTCCATTAAAGTTAAAAAAGTGTATTTGTTTGACATGTGGAAGCTTTAACATTAATGCGTCATATTTGTGTACTGCATTGAGAAGTACTTATTAAAAGAAATAGTTTGAAATATGAACCATTAGTGAACAAACAAGGTAAGACATTTGTCATGTAAACTCTATACTGGGCCAGAATATTACAGGGCAACATTATTCTCTATTAAACCAATAGATTTTTGTACACTGGTATTCTGACTCATATATTTGCATATGCTTTCTTATGCGCTAATGTAAATAAAAGGAGTTTTGGTGGGATTAAATGATTACCTAAAATCACACAATTTAAGCAGAAAAGCCGTGATTTATCCAGATTTTCTGGTTCACTCTGTACACGTTAGCTGCTAAATGGGTATCTATTTCTCTTTCCCTTTTTATGTGAGGGCTTTTCTTACCTGTTTGTGCCTTTTTCTGCTGTTTTTATACAGCTCCAAAGTATTGGATCTGCTTTACATGAGCACCAGTTACATTACTAAATATTGCATTCTTTCTTTTTTTACAGGCACAGGGAGATTAAGTGATAGCCCAGAATCACAGGATGTTAAACTGACACCGAGGCTCGATCCTGGTTTGCCAGTTTCAAATATGGTATCTCTGGCTAGAACCAGCGTCGGATTGGTAACGCGGGCACTCGGGCAGTGCCCGAGGGGCTGGTTTCCAGTCCCAGCATTGGGCTGCTTTTTTTGTTAGCAGTCTGGGGGTCGATGGCCGGTTTCTGCGCGTTGTTCTGATGCCACCAGCACCCCATTGAGTGCCTGAGTGGCCTCAATTAACTCCCTTTCTCTCGCTGGGGCCAGCCCAGTTACATATGCATATTGAGCGGGGCGGCGGGGGGGGCCGGAGCAAAAGTGGCCTCAATTGTATTCAGGTGTGTTTCACCAGTGCAAGCTAGTCCGAGCATTTTTTTTTACCCTCCAACCCTTTGTGGGCCACTTTTTTTTATCTTGCCCGGGCCGATTTTGAATCCCAATCCAACCCTCGCTAGAACAGTACATCCTGGGTACAGCAAGGTTGAAGCCCAAAGCTATATTAAGGCTCGGCTCGTTATGGGCTCGTGGTTCAACAGGACCTCAAGCTGAGCCAGAGCCAGGCTTCAGGCTCGCGCCTCTCTGAGCTTTCAGTGGCTCACCTGCCTCTATTAATTACACAGGCCACGCCATTTTAGGTCCCCTCCAACCTTTTTAACCACTTAAAGACTGGTGGAAGATATACCTACAATTTAACAATGTAATACTTCGTAAAGACACAGTGGAGTAGTGTGGCTCACTGGTTAGAGGCGGCAGACCTGAGAGCAGAGGACGGCCCGGGACCAGGGTTCGATTCCCGGCGCGGCAGGTTTCTGGACCAGGGTCAGCGGACTCGATAATTCTCTCGCCTTGGTGCCCACTTTGATCAGCGATCACACTCGGCAACTCTGGGCATTAGCTTGCCTCATCTTCACTAACGGCCCCACCAGACCGCCGGGGATGCCTGGTCTCACCCTGGAGATACCCATTAAGGGACCATCTCTCAGGGGGATGCCTGGTCTCACCCTGGAGATACCCATTAAGGGACCATCTCTCAGGGAAGCCAGGAAGGGTTTCGCAGCGGTCGAAGCCCCTTGGGACCCTCCGGGTAAGTAGCGCGCTATATAAATGCCTATACTATGTTAATGATATCAACCGCTTTCAGCTACAGATTGAAAATGAATGCTAGGTCAACGTTCACATCCTCACCATAGCATGTGTATTCGGAGACAGCTGGTGTAAAAATGTTTATCAATGATTTTGCACTAAAAAAAATGAATATTTATTTCCCTTTTTTTTACCAATAGGTATATTCACTTCAAATGGATTGTAAATTATGCGCACGAGCGCGGGAATCTGCGGTAACATCAGTAATGGGCGAATGAGAGAGCACAAACTGAAAAGGAAACGGTAAAAAAAACAAGGAGCAACATTCACCACAAAGATTAAACATTGAGAAATAATCAGGATTTGATTCCCATCTACAATGCAAAAAAACTTTTACATGGTCATAAAATCAACCTACCACTCAATTAAATCAACAGTTCTAAAAGCGTCAATGACCTTAACGGGCATCAGGGCGCTCCTGCCAGGCATTAAAGCACTACTTGCATTCACCAAAGCTCTTCAGTCAAGATCAGATATGAAACAAGGTGCCATGAATTACAAGCATATATACCTCAGAACATCTCACAGTTCCGATTTAAGTAGCGCCCTTTTTTTTATTCTTCACCGGCCTCGTCAACACTTGCTCATACACGATCAATTCTCTTTTATTTATCTCCTTGCTTTATGTAACATAAAATCGTTTTTCATTTTTACTCTTTGCAGTTTTATATAGCGCGACCGTGACCCAGGGGCATAAGAGGCTTTATATGAGCTTCAAATTACATTAAAAAAAGGTCAGATTTTTTTGAGGCACTGGGAGCTCAAGTGATTTGCCATGAATTACAAGATGTTACCCGATGTCAGGGCTCCAACTTGATTCTCCAGTTCCAATTTTGGCAGCTCTGCTCTTTAGGCCATATCTCTTCCTGGCCTGCAAAATAAGATTGACAGTAGGTTACTGAAGCTTGCCTGTATTAATACAAATCCCGCGCTGATGGATGACAATGTGTAGAGGTGCTTCACTTCCTACTGCTGCATTACAGAAATGCACTTATTAACATTAAGAAAGCATTGTCAAAGCCATGTTAGCAAGCTTCACTAACAGATGTAGAACAGCAGTGAACAATCCCCTAAAAGAACAAGCAGGGCCAGTTCTAGGGTGATGCGACTGGTACAGCCGTACCTCGGGGGCGCTGTGTTTATAAATAACACAAATTTAAAAAGCACCTGCTGCAGAGTTCCTTATGTGTCTAGCTGTTTTCAGGCAATAATAAAAATATCAAGATAACTGGTGATTAATGTTCCTGATGGAAAAAGGCAGCTTGGTTCACGATAAAGTAGTGTAGAGTGTTAATATTGTGGTGCGAGGGTGTTGGGACCACTAGCGACCCCCCAAATGGTGCGATGGCTAGCCCGGGGGTGGTAGCGTGCAGCAGGCAGTAAATTAGCCCACACCAGACTCTCTGTCGGAAGTGACGTGCTCCGAGCAGCCGTCCTTCATTTATTAACTCCCCGCAGGCCACGCCTGGCCTGCGGATGTAGGGATGCGTGTGGTGCACAACTAGACCGCCAACCATTACATCCCTATCCAACTTTGTCCTTTGATTATAATTGTCTGTTAGCACAATACACAGTTCCAAATGTACATTTGACTTTACAGGCAAAACGTTCGGTACATGCGTGAACCTCGCTTGGCGGATCTTGGGCCTCGTCAGCAGGCGTAGTCTCTCAGCCACTGGCTCGGGTGTGGGTTAGGCCTCAGGCTGTATCGTCGGGGGCCAGTACACACTCCCATGCTGTTTAGGCTGGGGCTTCCAGAGTTCGCCTCTTGTGGATGAGAGGATGGTACTTCTGGGGCCTTAACCGGACTGGCTGCTTGCTGACTCTCCTGTGTCATCTTCGGCCATTTCCATGGCCCTAGAGCTCTGGTGGTCACTCGAGGTCTCCCTGCGGTGTTCTGGCGGGACCTCTTTAAACTACGACGTGTTTCTTGATACTTCTTCCGTTCCTTTGCATGCAGTTACCATCGTGCCTCGGTTCGCCGTTACAGTCCAGGTGCCAGGTTCATAGCGTGTCTGGAACTTTCCCCCTTAACACCGGTTTCGCAGAATGACCGTTGCTCCATTCCTTAGTCTTCTGGGGGTGGCTCAGTGGCGAACACTTGCCTCCTGGGTCTGTCCCCTTCTTCGCTCTTGTGTTTCCTCCACATCCAGGGGAGGTGGCGACTACCCTGGGCAGGTAGGGAGGAGGTCCCGGCGGGGGCCATAGAGCATGAGGGCCCACGGGCTCCGCTGAGTTGTACAGTGAGGGGTACTTCGATACTCTCTCAGGAATTCATGGAGTCTTTGTTCTGGGTCTGCCTGTTCCACGACAGCTATGCGAAACATTTTGTTCAGCGTACGCATGAACCGCTCTACGTCCCCATTAGCTTGTGGCCACTGGGGAGTGATGCGGCGATGTGATATGCTTCGTTGTTGGAGGAAAGTGGCAAACTCAACCCCTTGGAATGGGGGACCATTGTCAATGCGTACTTTTTGAGGAAAGCCAAACATCGCGAAAATCTTTTCCAGGACGGGCCCCACGTGACTAAATGCCGTTTACATGATTGGTTCGACCACGGGATACTTTGAGTAGGCATCCACGATGACCAGTGTGTGTCTTTCTCCTGGGAAGCTTCCGAAGTCCACACTTATTTTGGACCATGGGACGGAACACGCTTCTTCAGTGATGACCGGAAGGGGCCTCTCCGGGTCACTCGTCAGCTGGCATGATGAGCAATGCCTGACATATTCCTCCACCATATCTTTGAGCTCCGGGAACCATACTTTCTCCCTCATTCACAACTTCATCTTGGTGGTTCCCTGGTGTCCCCCATGGGCTAGTTGAACAGCCCGGTGCTTGAGGCTTTGAGGGATGACTAGCCGAGGTCCTCTCAACAGGATGCCATCTCTGGTGGCGCTCAGCTCATGAGGGACTCGCCACATCTTCGTGAGGAGTTCCCGGTCTTCTGGAGTCCATGAGTTGGCCTGCGCAGATAGTCGGTCCAGGAGCCCTCCTTTACTGCTCTCAGTGTCTTGGTGTACACTGCATCGGTGGCGGCTGCTTCCTTCACTTTGTCCAGTGACATGCTCTGGGGGCATGATGTGAGGGCTACCCAGTGGGCAAACTCTTCGCTGTCTTTGTCTTCCTCGAGTCTTTCTGCCTGAGCGGGGTGTCTTGAGAGGAAGTTGGCGGGGTTCTTGGATCCTGGACGGTAGACTACCTCCATCTCATAGGGTTGCAGTTGGACCTCCCATCGTTCAATACGTGGGGGTGGATGGGGCGCGGTACCTTCGAAGAGGGGGGCTAGCTGTTGGTGGTCGGTGACCATGGTGAACGGGTGGCCCTGGAGGTATAGATGGAAGTGGTTGCAGGCCCACTTGATGGCGAGCACCTCACGCTCAATCTGGGCGTATCTAGCTTCTGTCGGGGTAAGGGCTTTGCTGGTGAACACTAGGGTGGCCCACTGACCTGGTTCGCGTTCCTCAGCCATTACTGCGCCGAGGCTGACGGGGCTGGCATCTACCAGTACTTCTGTCCGCTTCGAAGGGTCTAAGTATGCCAGCGTGGCCTCGCCTAGGAGAGCGTCCTTTATCCCTTGGAATGCTTCCTCATCCTTCTGGCCCCAGTGCCAGGTTGCGTCTACTTTTGAGAGGGTTTGTAGTGGTTCACTCCGGGTGGCTAGGCCTGGTATGAACCACCCGCAGTAGGTGGCCATGCCCAAGAAACCTGTTACTTCCGTTGGTGTTGTTGGAGCAGGGGTGTCTTTGATGGTTTGTGATTTTCTCGGGTCCACCTGCATGTCTTCCTGGTTGAACACATAGCCAAAAAACTCAAGGGAAGGTTGGAAGAACTGGCACTTCTCTTTGTGAAGAGTTGCTCTGTGGGCGCTTAGGCGTTTTAGGGTGTCACGGAGGTGTTTGTGATGATCGGCAGCCGTCGCTGAGAGGATGAGGATGTCATCACTCACGTTCAACACTCCTGGTAGCCCGGACAGCAGTTCCCGTATGGTGTTCTGGAACACTTCGGCCACCGAGGATATTCCAAAGTTCAGTCGTTTGTATCTCCTCAGTGCTAGGTGGGTGCTGAAGGTAGTGATGAACCGGCTTTCTTCTGCCAGGGGCAGTTAGTGATACCCTGCGTTTAGATACATTTTTGAGAACCACTTGGACCCGTTGACATCTGCGATGATGTCATCCATTGTTGGTGTGATGTGGTGTTCCCTCTTAATCGCCTTGTTAGGCAGCCGCATGTCAATGCATAGGCGGATAGTTCCTGGTTGTTTTGGTTTTTCCGCGATGACCATCGGGGATACCCACGGTGTCGGCCCGGATACTTTCTCGATAACTCCCTGCTCTTCCAGGTTCTACAACTCTTTCTTTACGAGTGGTCGCAGGTGGAACGGGATCCGCCGATGCCGCAGGGCGACCAGGGCAACGGACTTATCGATATGCAACTGGATGGGTTCACACTTGATGCACCTGAGGCCTTTGAACAGTTCAGGGAACTGGCCCAGGAGTTCTTCTACCTGGTGCGTCCGGATCCTCCTGGCAAATGCGATCAACTTCAGGTCTTCTGCGGTGTGGCTGCTCAGGAGGGTGTCCGCCTCCCTGTCAATGACATGGATCGGAACCATTACCTCGAGGTCATCGGCTTTAATGGGTACTAACATCTTTCATTTTAAAGGCAGGGGCTTGTCAACTCCATTTGCGTATATACGGGTCTTGGATGGCACTAAGGGAGGACGAGGGCGCAGGCTCCTGTACTGTTGTAGACCCATGACGTTGACTGTCGCTCCAGTGTCGATGACCCCTTTGACATCAGTCCCTGCAACTTGGACTACGCAGGTGGGTTGGGGTCTGCGGTGTTGCTTTAGTTCCTTCGCAAAAGATACTATGTAGGCCTCTTCATCGCCATCGTCTGACGAGTCTTCCACGGTTGGTAGGTGTTTCGCGGGCCTCTTCTGGGTGTGGTCGGGTGGCGTGGCGTCTGCCACCGATAGCTGCCGGACAGCTCGCGTTGTGGGTTTCTGCCCTCTGAAGTTCCGGGTGTTGTTGCACCGCCTACAGACAGATGCAAAGTGGTTGGGATTCCGCAGTTGGCACAGGTTTTTCCCTGGGCAGGACAGTCCTTAGCGGCATGAAGCTTGTGTCCACAATACCCACATTTCGCTCTGGGTGCGTCTCCTCGAGGTCCACTGAGTTGGTCTCCTCTCGGTTTTGTCCTTACCGCATCTGCCCGCACTGTTTTGATGGGCTCTACCTTCCCTTGGGACTTGGTCAGCGCTTGGTCCATTGCTGTTGCTCTTGCTGCGGACAGGTCGTGCGACCTGGCAAGTATCAGGATGTTTTCTAACGTGATCCTCGGTTTTCGCAGTATGAGGCCGCGTAACGTCTTGTTGCGGCATCCTTGAATAAGTTGCCTCCTGATTGCTTTTGGCTGGTCTTCATCTGTGCATGTGCTGGCAGTTCCCTGAGGCGGGCATAGAACAAGTCCATGGAGTCTCCTTCTCTCTAGCGTGCTTGTCCTAGCTTGAAGACCTTGAAATCCGGGTTCAGCTGCAGGTCAAAATGGCAGTCGAGCACCGCCACAGCTGCGTCATAGTCATCTGCCGCCCCTGTGTTGGGTAGGTGCTTGAATATTTTGAATATTTTGTCTCCGGCATAGTGGAGTAGCAGGGATCTCTTTATTGCCTTGTCCGTCTCTCGGGTCGCGATGAAATAGTTGTCTAGGCGCTCTCTCCACGTCCTCCACCTGGGGGAGGCTGTCGCTGGGTCTTCCAATTCACTAAACGGGGGTAGAACTCCTGACGCCGCGTGCTGGAATGGGATGCGGATAGGCGCAGCAGTGGCGTCGTCGTCCCCCATGTTGCTTGGCTAGGGGTGATTCAGGAATACCAAGTCAGCCCTTGGAGATGAATGTGGCAGCGTGCGTCCTAGATGATGTTGTGGTGATGTTTGTTTCTGCCCTTGAGGCACCCCAGCATGAGTGGGCTCCCCCCTTCCACTCTCCTTACTTTGTGCTCTGAACTGGCCTTGCTGGCTTGGCGGCGTTCCACTCTCCTTCTTCTTTAAACTTCTTTTTTTTCCGTTTTTTTTTCTCTCTCTGGGTTTTATCAGTGCTTGTTTCTTTGGGCAGCGCAGGGTGGCCCGTGCTACATCACCCATTCACTGTGAGGCAGCCACATGGAGGGGTGTATCATCAGTGTTGGTGACCACTATAGCTGTAGGAAGCAGGCTCAGGGCAGGTAAGCCACTCATCAACAGGGCCTCAGCACGTGGGGTGGTTTACTGCTTTCCTCCCTACACACGATGCAGGGGAAACGCGGCCGACACATGGGCCTGCAGGTGCCTCGCGTATGGGGCGCGACGTCACTGGGTGTTCCGAGTGCTCACAGGAGGCAGAGTTACCGCGGGCCTGCAGCGGCGTCAGGCGGGAGAGCGGCCAGATCAGTGCCATGTCGCTGCCGCGCACAGGAGGCGGGTGTGCTCCAGGCCAGTACGGTGCACGAGTGAGGGTTCAGCCCCCTCTGCTCGTCGCCAATGTGGTGCGGGGGTGTTGGGACCACTAGCGACCCCCAGACTGGTGCGATGGCTAGCGCGGGTGGTAGCGCGCAGCAGGCAGTGAATCAGCCCACACCAGACTCTCTGTCGGAAGTGACGTGCTCCGAGCAGCCGTCTTTCATTTATTAACTCCCCGCAGGCCACGCCTGGCCTGCGGATGTAGGGATGCATGTGGTGCACAACTAGACCGCCAACCATTACAAATATGTCTGCTGTAAGGAACGTAAGTAATAAAATACCCTAAAAAGGGAATATGCCCCCTGCCACAATTGATAGAGATTGACAACATTTAACATCAGCAACCAAATATCTTTGTTTAATTTTTTTATCGATATTTATTCAATCACATAGAAAAAGGTTTAATTTTGCATATGTATTTTTTAACATCCTGTGCACATAATACATAAATATCAAAATATATTTTATTTGAAGATAACAATAAGTGCAATTTTACCACCTATAGCCCATCATAAATTCTTAAAAGAAACACTCACATCAACCTAGTTCACTCACATACAGCAGTCATACTCATTCCACTAATATCCTCAAGATACAAACAGGCTAAAATAATAAGCATAGGCAAGAACAAGCGAAGAAACTAGGAATTGAAATCCTAAATAAATCTATTTGTGAGACGGGAATTTACTATTATAGAGAAACACTTCTGTATATCATAGGAACAGTAACATTCGTCTGGTATCACATGGTCTCAATTTATAACACATCTTCGTTGTCAAGGATATTCTCCTCATTGTGTTTACAAAAAATAATAACATTCTTATGTTCCTGTCACATCCTGTGGCAATGCGCATTTTGGTGAAGGGCGAGATGTAGCCGAACCTTTCTCAGGGCACAAATAATTTAACTCTTGACTTAATGTAGCAGTTGGAGATAAAGGGGGAAGGAGAAGGCATAATATAAATCCCAACAAGGGTTCTGAAAAATGAAAATATGTCGAAATTGTTGCAATCTCGATACAATAGATACAATGGATATATATAGTAGACACTGTAGTAAGTTCTAATGGGTCATTCAATCCTTGACCCCAGGAAGTGCCCATGACCTTCTAAGGGCACCACCAAAATCTAAATATATTATTTTAAGCCCTCTCAGAGCACTATGTGACACTCCTTGCAAGGAGCAGTGAATGATAAAAGAGTGGTTCTTGCCGCTCAATTAATATTCTTTTTATTATTTTATGTTTTTGTATGGTTAGGTGCCATGATGCCTACCTGGGGCAAGCAAAACATATGCCAAAGTTGGGGGCTGTGGGGCGAGCCCGAAGGCCCCTGCATCCCAATCCAGCACCCATACCAGGTGCTGGTAGAGCGGGCGATTTTTATTTATAGTGGGTGGCCTGTGCCCATCCGGAACGCCCACAACATATCCCAATGTTGGGGGCTGTGGGGGGAGTGCCAAGGTCCCCGCCGACCTAGCCAACTTCCCATCCAGCACCCTATTGGTGCTAGCAGAAGCTGGCATTTTTTAAAAAAAGTGGGTACCCCGGTGCCCTCCTGGGTCACGCACAACATATGGCAATATTAGGGGTTCTGAGAGAAGCCTCAAGTCCCAGAGGGCACCTGCTGGCTCCGGTGTTGGCTGGTCCTGGCTCTTTCACTTTGATCCTACCTGAATGGGAGCAGCATTTTTCCCTGCTCCCGCCTGGATGGAAGCGAAGTTGTGTTCCTTACCTGGGAGACTAATGGCAGGGAATACAGATTACACACTCTCCCGGGCAGGGAACACCAGTGTGCTGTGGATAGAGTTCTCAAGACTCTGCACCAATATCTGGCCCCAGAGGATAGGGTCCCCAGGGCCAACCTACAGCTGGGGAAGGTGGCCTGAAGCCCCCATACCCCCAAAAAACATTGGTCCTGGGATATGGGGACCCCAAGGCCTTAAAGAGGCTCAGAGGAGGGGGCTGCAAGCCCCCCTACAAAAACAGACGGTCCCAAGGTATGGAATCCCGAAGCCTAAAAAACGGAGGCCTCCTCTAAATGCGCCTCCTCCAAATTTCATTAAAAGCAGCCACTAGGGGATGGGGTCCCTGGGGCCTAAAACAAGCACACGAAGGGGAGCAGCACACCAGCTCCCAAGAATAAAAGATCTGCCACCCCCTGGGCCATAGCTCACACTGGAGGGGGAGGTAAGTTTTAAGTTTTAAAACTGACAGGAGCCCATGCTTTTTTTTAATTGGAGCTGTGGTTCCACTTATCTTCTGTAGATTTGCTGCACCGATAATAGCACTTTTTGTTTTTGGCACCCTGAGTCCTGGGACCTCTTCCTCCCCCACCAGGCATAAGGGTGCAGGGTGTCCCTATGCGTCTCCCCTATATGTTTTATTCACACTTTTTTCACAGGACAGAGGACTGAGTCCCTGAGTCTTAATATGGCTACTGCCCCATCTATGTTGATATGGTGGCAGCCAATCAGAACAAATCTTTTGATCTGTTGAATCTGCAGATCCTCCAAGGCGCGATCTATGCCTACATTTTGAACTTTGATTTCTCAAAAACTGCTCTACATATTTACACCATCAAAGAAAGCACACTTTATGGACCAAGATCTAGCTTTCTGCCAAATTTGGTGTAATTCCGTTGAGCATTTTTTGTGGTATCTCTGTTTACTTTTCCTATGGAACATTTAATGGGGAAAACATGTTTTTGGACCCCACCCTTTTTTTTTAGCCCCCATTTTAATGGAGCATCCCAAAACTTTCCAAAAAAGAGCTGAGATGGATGAAAACATTTTAGGGGAAAGTTTTGTGAGGATTCGGCAAATGGTGCCAAAGTTATTCGCAAAACAAGAAATGTTTTTTTCTGTGGAGCATAGGAGCAAGTAGAGATTCTAGGGTGATATTCCAAGTGGTTGGAATTAGGCTATATGAAAATATGCCCAACCTGACACATTAACTTCAATTGGAAAAGAATACATGAACTAACTAAATACCTCACCTTTGATTCACACTTAATTAATTAGATCTGAATAAGTGTATTTTGGTCAATAATATTGAAGGCCTCTGATACATTGAGTAGGCATCAAACTTGTCCAATATGCAGGGGATGCTTCCATGCTTCAGCCTTTATAGAAGCCATGCTAGTAAGCAGCATGGAGTTCATCATTCATGGCAATAAGTTTGTTTTTGGCAATGTGACAGGACAGCAATTTAGAGATACATCTCTTTATGACTTTTCCCATCTACAAGATGTTTGATTGGTCAGTATTTGCAAGTTTGTTGGGATCTGCCTGTTTTATAACCCTTAGTAGCGGTGCTACAGGAACCGGTTTTATAGAGCCTGGAACTACACATACAATTCAGGATACATTTATAAGTTGGCACCAAATCTCAGTAAAGATGCAGAAGAAGAACCCCTACAAATTGAAGCTTTGCATGTTAGTTTCCAGCTGGGCATCTTGTCACTTGGAAAACAGACCACGAAATTGGAGTGCAACTACGGTTCTCAGTTCCTGTTCAGAAGAAACTAGAATCTATTAGGGAATACAACTGCACTTCCTGTCCCTATGCAATCTACTGCTTGCACAGAAATTTAGCTCTGAACAAGTAATGAGTGCCTTAGTAAAAGTTTAAAACATTTTCCACCACCCATTCATTTTGACACTTGCCTACATTATATCTTAAAGTAAAGCTATACTTCTTAATGCATGTTGGATGTTTGTTCGTGATCCCATTGTGGTACGTTTGTTTCCAGTGTTGGACCGTAAAAACTAGAGCTACATGATTATTTTTATTTTTAGATCCTCCCTCCCTAGGCATTACATTGATTATCTCTGTCGACAAATTAAGTTTGATCTTGTTCCACATCAACATCTGCAGAGTTCAAGGCTTGAACTGTGGCAAACCAGCAAGTAAAATGTAAATGTAAATGTAGGTGTACTTGTAAAGCGCACTGCGACTCCATGGCGCTGAAGACCGCTGGGGAACCATCCTGGGTTTCCCTGTGAGATGGTCCCTTTCTAGGTATCTCCAAGGTGAAACCAGGCATCCCGGCATCTGTGGGTTGCCGTTGTAGAGATGAGGCAAGCTTAATGCCCAGAGTTGCCGAGTGTGTTCCCTGGTTAGAGTAGGCACCGAGGCGAAAATTATCGAGTCCGTTTTGACCCTGGGCAGCCGTTGTAGACATGGGGCAAGCTTAATGCCCAGAGTTGCCGAGTGTATTCCCTGGTTAGAGTAGGCACCGAGGCGAAAATTATCGAGTATATTTTGACCCTGGTCCACGACCCTGCCACGTCGGGAATTGAACCCTGGTCCCGGGCCGTTCTCTGCTTACGGGTCTGCCGCCTCCAACCAGTGAGCCACACCACTCCGCATACTCAAAGTAGGATTGGCCTGTGAATAGCTGCGCCCAGGAGTGATGGGAGCTCACAGGGAACCAGGGTATCATAGAATTGGTTATCATATCTCACGTTTCCCACTTCTCTAGTGCTGAGGTTCATATTCTAGGGTGGAAACAGACAGTGGATTGTCTTTGAATGATTTCATCAACTCCAAGACTAAAAGCTAAATGGATGCATTAAAACATATTGTGAGCACTTCCTGAAAGTGAGCAGTCCTGCAGAAACCTTCTCATAGCAGGATCAGCCACCCGGCATCAATCAATACTGCTCATTATGAAACCAACCTCTAATGACTTCAAATCCACATTCTCTACAGTAAGTGTTCATCAGATCAAAAACATATCCTTCCTTCTGTTGTGTTCTGCTCCATTTCTTTAAACACAGCTCATTAAAGTTCCACAAAGCTGTCTGGTTCTTCTCATTATTTTCAGCATGAAGATAAAAGTTTCCTGCACTCTCAGAGGTGCAATTGATGCTAGAGTGCTGCAGTTTTTAGTCATACAAAAAAAGACATTTGCATAATTTATTTTACATATGGCAGCATATTTATTGAATAATTTTGTTTTACGAATAACCGGATAATACGTATCCTGGGAACCTTTTTTTCTAATTCTGAGTAATTGTAGAATTATTATGCTTAGTTAAAGTATGTTATTAGACATTAAACACATGCACAGGTTTTTTCAAGTTCGAATGGTTTAAGTAGCTCAACTAAAGATATTTGAGAACAGAAACGTAGTTTTCCTCTTTTTGATGCCAGTACAAGTATGTATGCAAACTGTGGTAATTCCCAAAAGCAGCCTGTCAAGCGCCTCATATGCCTGGCGAATAGTTTTTTTTTATCCATATGAAATTCTTTCACATTTCATATGTGCAACATTTTGCATCCTTTTTCCCCAAGTGAGACTAGTTTGAGCGGAAAAAGTCTTGTACTAGACATTTCTTACACAAATCAATCTCCTTCCGGTATCTTGAATGGCTTCTGCACAACAAGCAAGTCCAGGTAATTATTTATCAAAAAAGTACTCGCAAGTAAATTTCATAAAATTTTACGTAATTTTTCTGTTATTTCACAAGATTTAATGACAAGAGGGCATATTTCTTAACCCCTTCGCTGCGGGGGTAATTCCCCCGCTGTGCTGGGGGGGCGCGCACAGTGCCCGCATGCTTATGACGAGCTGAGCTCGTCATGAGCTACAGTGCTCCTGTGCTCATGACGAGCTCAGCTCGTCACAGGTGCATTGGCTCCCGTGGAACACTCAGCACAGCAGGGGAATTCTCCCCACACCTGAGCGTTCCACGGCCCATGACGAGCTGAGCTCGTCATGAGCACCGGAGCACCGTGCCTCAAAAGGTTAAGCAATTGCATTGCTCTTGCACCATACATTCTGCAACACACATAGAAAGAGGAAAATGCCTCCCAGGATTGTTTTTGTGCAAGAAGGTGCCCCATCCAGCACAGAAACAATTCTGCTTGCAACGCAGGCAGCCTTGCATCTAGGTGCGAGGGTGGCTGCATTGGCACTAGGATGCACATTGTGCACCAGTGCAAGGAAAAGACAGGAATGGGGCGTATAATGTTAAATATGGTGCATTCTTGCCTTTCCCTTTCACACAGCGCAGCAAGGCGGCTTGGCGGGCTTTGTTAAGTGATTTTTGGATGTGTGTCTCATGGTGTATGATTTCACTCACTGGGTGCACTGGGCAAATAGTGCGAGTCCGTTGATATACTGCGCTTCTTAATTAAAAATGAAAGAATATAAATTATTCTAGCACCGAAAATCAAACATTTCTACCATGTCCAAGTTCTTTAAATAATAGCTGCTATTATTAACCAGTATAATGGTATTCAATTTGTCAACTTCAGAAGGATGAATTACTGAGCTGAACAAAAAGTCAGATATTGCGAGAGACGTCCTACTCGACTTGAAGAGATTTGAAAATAATTTCTCATGTGAAGTCGTTCTATTCCTCTGTTGTACCAAATACAAGGGTGTTTGAGACACTCTCAACACTTTCTAGAAAAGTTGTCTGCCTAATTCAGGCTCCGATTTACAGGTACAGAGAAGTGTGGGAAAGGCTTTGTCCACAACGTTGAAACTTTGTGGGTGTTCACACCACTCTTCCGACATTTTCCTATTAACACCTAATTTCCCACCCACATATAGCATTTGTAGTAGGGCATAGCTTTAAGGGGGTGTTTGGGGTGTTACACTCCCCTAATGTATTTTCTGTTAAACAGTTGGGGGACAGGTGCTTTCAGTTGGGTATAATGAGGTGTCTTCAAAATTCACCAGCCAAAACAGACAAAAATGCGCACACACACTCTCTCCCTTTCTCTGTTTTAGAAAGTCTCCAAATATATTGGTAAGTTTTCAAAATACTCTGGGACCGATTAACAAAAGTAATCTGAGACAAAATCCTAACTTTACGCCTTTTGGTATTCACAAAGTGCATTTAGTAGTAGTAAAGTTAGGAATCCTAACTTTACTACTCCTAAATGCCTTTTCTGAATACCGAAAGTAGTAAAGTTAGGATTTTGCCTCAGTTAAACTTAAATTTTGGTCTTAAGTTTACCGAAACTTAATCTTAAGTGAGACAAAATCCTAACTTTCCGATTTTCGGTATGCACAAAGGGCATTTAGGAAGAACTTTACTACTACTAAATGCCCTTTGTGAATACCGACATTTGTAAAGTTAGGATTTTGTCTCAGATTACTTTTGTGAATCGGGCCCTCTGTTTTCCCTCAATTTGTTCCCCTCCCAATCTGCATTCCTTTCCCTTTCCACTGCCCCTTAAGCCCTTTTCATGCGCCCTGGCTCTGTATAATGTATTATTACATTATTCGCCAAGGTGATTGTTGGAAAATCTGAAGCTCACACTCCCTCAATCTTAGTCACCAAGCTACGCCCCTGCACTTGCATATGCATTATAAATTTGCGTTGCGGATAAATGCAGATATTCTGTATGACAAGTGCAAACGTCATTCCAAGGTCTCATTTTGAAAGAAATAAACAAACCCGCACTGACATTTCACAGCATTACGTGGAAGTAGATTTACTCATTTCACAAACTTTTCCAGTTTACGCATTTAAACCTGCGACAGTCTTATTTTTCCAGGCATAAACCTAAAAAATGGAAGAGAAATCCATTTTTTATCGTGGCAACGTACAAACCTACGAAACGCAAATGTATATACACTTGCTATTTTTTGTTTTCCGCTGGAGAAACAATTTTACCTTTCTTGTCACCCCTAACAATTTTAGAAGGAGGTCCTCTCCCCAGTAGCGTAAATACGATACTATTCTGGGTGGGAAAGGGTTCGAAAATGATTCAGATACTCACAAATGTTGGTGTTTGCACCAACATCTTTTTCTGGAATACCTACTCCAGGTACAGGAGTGGACCTATTCTCATGGACACCTTTGTGTGAGTAAATCTTTTTATAAGTACCTAAACCAAGTTTCCTTTATAGGAAAAATGATCTTGCCCTTAACAAACCTATTTGTGCATTTATGTATGATTTACTTGTGAAAATAGTTTAAGAATTAGGACCTGACAACCTGAAAAAGTTTAACTGATCGGCCCTTGTATAAGGGGTATGCAGCAGTGCTTAATTTGTGAAAAAATAAGTCCCAGGACTCTTGTTAGGAGGCCACTGCTGCTTGCACCACCCATTGCCTCTGCCAGAGCTGCCAATGGCGGTGCCAACTCAACTACTAACCTTCACACTCCCACAAGTGTGACAATTCTAACCAGCCGTGGCCTGTGCAGGTAAGAGTGATGGGGCCTGCTGGAGGGGGGGTTTCGGCAGATGACGAGGGAAAATGTATTATTTATAAGATTTTCCCTCTTGGTCGTCTGTCGAATCCCCACCTACACCCCCACTCTTACCTGCACAGGCCGCGATTGATTCTAACTATTCCGGCCCTCAAAGCTTTAAGAATGGCTTGGGCGGCAGGTATTAGTCACTGTCTAAATTAGCCAAACAGCGCCACCTTGGGCAGACTGTCACAAGCGCCAGTGTTGACAATTAAGTGCTGGTGTTGAGCACTGGAAAAACCACCAGTTTAAATTAAGCACTGGACTCTACAGGTACTGGAAGGAGATATGTATTATCACTGTAAATTGCTTTTGGCAGCCTGCTTTGCCCAGCAGGCTTACATCCACAGTGTGAATGTGAATGTACATAGAAATGTGCACATTACCCTCTACAGTTCTCAAAATGGGTATATATGTCGAGAGTTCTCTTATTTATTTCTGTCCCCAACCACCCCAGTAGTGCGCTGGCTATCCATAGATCAATTTTTGCAATCTGTTTTTTTATTTTTTGTTTACATTTCTTTCTTGATTTGACATATATTCATGCATTACAGTGGCATCTGTAAGTCGAACTTTAGGCGTTGCATCTTCTACAGTCTTCTCATGTTACAATCACAGAGCAGTGCTGCCGCAAACATTTGGTAATATACAAACATTATTACCTGTAATAGCATGTTAACTGTTATGGGATTAACATATGGGTGGGGAGGGGGACGGAGGTTCGGTTGACCATCACATCTCAGTCGGGTGTGGTACAGTGCTTGGAGGGTGTTACTACCATTGCATATTCTGATATGTATTGCAATCTGTTTTCTTATATAGCGCAAACTTAACCGGAGGACATTAAAGCTCTTTACATTACACATTGTCAAATTCATATATTGTATTATATAGGCACTGGTTGCCTGGGCATTTGGGCACCTGATTTGCCCAGAATCACAGGATGTTGAGCCAACACCAGGATTCGAACGTGGTTCCCCAGTTCCAAAGCCGGCAGCTCTGGCTAAAATCCATATCTTATCTTATACAAGTCATGTTCGTTTCCCATTAGGTTTTAGAAGCTAACATAAGAAGTTATTTTACAGAGTATCTCATATATCTCAGATTAGATATGCAAAGTATTACACGGCTTTTAAATGCAAATCATAACACTGATATGATATAATGAACGTTGGCACAAGTCAGTGAATAGAGTCTTGAACCTCAGTAAGCAGCACAACCATTCCAATCATTTCACAAAGGCATCATGATGTGTTCAGCCAGGTTGAGATCAGGCACAATACTTTTTGTTTATTTATTTGCAAGCTGACACCTCGTACCCACCCTCACAATATCACTATAATAAAAACCTGACAACTCTTTCTAGGGCTATGATTTATATGTCAAAAAGAGAATTGCAACAAGGGTCCCTAGTGATTCATTTAATCACAGCAATCTCATAAGTGCTCTTATTCATAACTAAAATGGCTACGAAAGCTCAATTCATTTTACAGGCAATCGAAATAAAATTCAGTAAGCAGGGTAGTCCGAAGTTGGTTAAAAAGACATAAGTTACAATTATATCAATTTCACAAAAATGTAATTCATGAAATTGAAATAGCCAGCATTAGTCTGTGATTTATTGGGTCTGGCTCATCTGTAAATCGAAAGCAGCAGCCCCACTGTCAACGAAAACACCAGCAGCACTAGGGCCAGCAGGTCAGCAGCTAAGTGACATCCCGTCGATTTTTATTTTTTTTGCAGTTTTATATAGCACGAACTGGACCCAAAGGTATTCTAGCGCTTTACATGGGCACTAGTTGCATTAGAGTCGGACACATTCAATTTAAGCTTGGGGAGATGAAGTGATGTGCCCAGAATGTAGTAGTAATATTAGTAGTAGTAGTAGTAGAAGATATTTACTAAGCGCATATTTCACCCTTAGGTCTCATAGCGCTTTGCCAACACAAGGAACTAGAGGGAGGAGACAGATTAAAATAACCATGTTTTGAAATCTTTTTGAAAAATTTTATGGTTCATTTCATGGCGAAGTGGCATGGGCAATGAGTTCCATAGCTCAGGGGCAATTCTGGAAAAAGACATATGCCCATTTTTTACAGTGCGAACCTTGGGTATCTTAAGGAGGTGCTTATTGCTCTGATATTTGACCAGTTTCTTTGCTGGATAGACAGGCCCCTGATTGTTCAAGGTTTTATGAGTCAGGCAACATAGTTTAAAAGAGACCCTCTTTTTTATTGGTAGCCAGTGGAGGGTCTAAAGGCTAGGAGCTGAAGGAGATCGGGAAGGCAGATTCAGGACCAGTCTGGCCACAGTGTTTTGCAACACTTGGTATTTTGACAGGAGTCTTTCATTTATGGATGCAAACAGTGCATTGTCATAATCCAATCGGTTGATGATTAGGCCCTGTACTATAGTGCAGAGGAGAATCCATTTAAAGATTTTTCTTAAAGAGCGCATTAATCCGTAACTAGTATGGACCAGGGAGTTGATATGGTCCTTCATGGAGAGTTTATTATCCATGATAACTCCCTGGTTACGAACTGTTGTTTTGGGTGAAGGGCAAGGACCGAGTGAGGGAGGCCACCAGTCCTTGGTTCATATGTGTTGTGCATCTCCAATGAGCATAATCTCTGTTTTGCTCGCATTAAGGAGCAGGTGATTTGTTGACATTCATTTGTTTACTGATGACATGCATTGTATGAATCTGCGCTGTGTGTCAGTTGGGTCTGGGTCGAGAGTAATCAGCAATTGCGTTTGTCAGCGTAAGAGATTGTGCCAAAGCCATGGTCTCTGATAATTTTGGTAAGAGGCAACACATAAAGGTTGAAAAGTGTGGGACTTAAAATGGATTAAAAGCCTAATGTTGTCCATAATCTTTACTAGGGCTGTTTCACTATGAACCAACACGTCGTCTTGAAAAACAACAACTCCATCTATATCTTTTAGGAGATTAGACATGATTCTTTGAAAAACCGCAGCCGCGGAGGCTAGACCAAAAGGCATTCGACAGTACTGGAAGGAGCCAATAGGTGAAACAAAAGCTGTCAAATGTCTAGAAGACGGATCTAGAACAACCTGATGGTAGGCCGAGGCTAGATCCAACTTCGTGAACCACTTGGAACCATTAATCATGCACAACATGTCTGATATCTTCGGGAGAGGATGAGAATCAATCCATATGTTCTTGTTTAGACTGCGTAAATCCACGCACACGCGAAGATTGCCATTTTTCTTCTTAACAACGACCAATGGACTGAGCCACAACGAAGATTCAATAGGTTCAATGATACCCTTACTACACAAATCTTTCAGTTCTTTCTCCAACTGATCCCTCACGCTAAAAGGCACATTTCTAAGTTTGTGCTTGACTGGAACAGCTCCATCCTTGACTTTAATGCAGTGAGTAAAGCCTTTAATTCTACCTAGTCTTTTGCTAAAAACAGAAGGGAACCTTTCACACCATACAACACAAAACTCATCTGACTTGATAATGGATATCTGGGGCCCGATGGAGGTAATTCATATTTACCGACTCTTAAATACCGAATTTTACCGATTCGGTATTTAAGAGTCGGTAAATATGAAGGGGGGAGATGTAGGTAATTCGAATTTAAGAATTACCGAATCGATAGGAAACGGTATTTACCGATTCGGTAAATACCGAATCGGTATTGCCCATTGATTCCTTTGGGCCATGAAGCCCATAGGAATCAATGGGCAATACCGATTCGGTATTTACCGGCAATTCGGTATTTACCAAATCGGTAAATACCGAATCCTGCAAGGGTGCAGGGGTGTCACTTTGACACCCTCTAGCACCCCAATTCCAGACTTGTGTGCCATGTGGCACAGAGACATGCCCTAAGGGCATGTCTGTGTGTCACATTGCACAGGTGTGCATGCACAGATGTGCATGCACACCTGAATTCGGTATTTTACCACCCAATTGGATTGGGTGGTAAAATACCGATTCTTAAGGGCCTGTGACACTCTTAGGAGTGTCACCTACATGTGGATTTACCGAATCGGTAAAATTACCGATTCAGTATTTTACAGAATCAGTAACTTTACCGAATCGGTAAACTTACCGATTCTGTAAAATGATGGCCCCTACATGCCAAATCCTAAATACCGGTCGGTAACGGCCGAAATCGGCCGTTACCGACCGGTATTTTCTCTCCTACATCTGGCCCTTGATCTTTTGTGCCAGGTCTAAGAACCATTTTGAATAACCCTTGATTGAACCAACCAAGAATATTCAGTCCCATTATGGCAACATACATTTTACCAAAAATTTTCCTGCCTCTAAGGGCCATATGTATGAAGAAGCCGATTAGCGATTCGGAAACTGCGATTTTTACCGAATCGCAGTTCCTTAATCGCTAATCAGAATGTATCAACACAATCGCAAATATTTAGCGATTTGGCCAAAATCGCTAAATATTTGCAATAGATCCAATAGCGATTCCTTAATGTAGGAAAATGGCAAGATTGCGATTTCACATCGAAGAAAATCGCAAAATTGCGATTTCACATCAGAAAAAAACGCAAAGTTGCGATTTCACATCAGAAAAAATCGCAAAATTGTGATTTTCTAGAATCATCCAATCCCATTCCTGATGCAGTTTGATGACATCACCATCCAGGAAGTGCCTGATTACCCATGATGCAACTGCAATAATTGTGAGAGAGTGTGAGAGTGAGGTTTGCTACTGAGGAGCCATGGCTGAGAGTGGGAACAAGGATTTGCCTGCAACCCAGCAGGACCAGCAAGAAGGAGAAACATCTACGAAGAGAAAGATTAAGTTCTCAGAAGCAGAACTTGAGACACTCATCACTGAAATGGTGCCAAACCATGATTTGTTATTTGGGAGAAGCTCACACAAGGTCCCTGAAGCAAGGAAAAGACGCATCTGGGAAGGCATACAGGCGAAAGTAAATGCCCTTGGAGTAACACACAGGAGTGTTGAAGTACTGCGCAAGCACTGGTACGACCTGCGCCAGCGCTCCAAAGAAAAATTGGCAGCCAGATTGGAGCAGTCTCAGCTCACCGGTGGGGGGACCTCCAATGTGCAAGATTCTATACCGCTAGAGAAACTGGTAGAGGGAACACTGGCTCCAGAGAGTGTTGCGGGCGTGTCCGTGCTAGACAGCTCCGACCAACCAGCTGCCAGACCAGGTAAGAAGCATGCCTTCACACCCTAAACCACCCCCCGCCCCCTTGCTGAAACCTATGGATTATGGGAACCACATGTCACACTAGAGCAAGTACACAGGCAGTCACCGCAATGCATTGTGGGAGATGTAGTCACACTAGAAATTAATGTTGGAAGTAGCATCCATCTAAGGTAATTTTCACATGTGCAGGTCAGGGAAGGGGAATGACAAAAGTGAAGTAAGGGATAACTGTGAAATATTTTATTTTCACATCATACATTAGCAAATGAAATTAATATGTGCTGTTCTATCCACAGCACCTGCAACTAATAAGCCCATAGGCAGTGGAAGAGACACAGGACCCCCAGCCTCTGGAGACGCTAGCCAGGTGCAGGACACAGATGGGGAGGACAGCCCTGTAATTCCACCAAAGGGACACAAAAGGAAGCTCGTGAGGCCATTGGCAGTAATTGAGGAAGATGATGAGGACAACAATGACATAGTGCAGTCTGAAGCTCCAGATTCCCAGCAGCAGGAGTCAATGCCACAACACAGCCAGGCTCCACAGGTCACAGGCAGGCGTAGACCCCGCACGTGCAGCAGATCAATCGAGCAGCAGGAAGATTCAGTGTTTGCGGGGCTGGAAGTGCACATGCTCCAAGTACAGCGCCTACAAGCAAAACACATGAAGGTGATGCAGCGTGAGATGAGGGCACGGTTCAGGGGCATGCATGAGGAAATGAGGGGTGCTGTGCAAGAGCTCACTGTGGAGTTACGTGCAGAACGCGCTGCTAGGCGCACAGAG
Source organism: Lissotriton vulgaris (assembly GCF_964263255.1). Lineage (NCBI taxonomy): Eukaryota > Metazoa > Chordata > Amphibia > Caudata > Salamandridae > Lissotriton > Lissotriton vulgaris. Next base: position 821,302,743 of record NC_141694.1, on the reverse strand, counting down.
CTTGCCCGCATGGACCGCTACACGCACGCAATCAACCGCCTGGCCTCATCGACCAATATCCTGTCCAGGCGTACCACTGAAACCCAGCGGGAGTTCTCTCACGGCATTCAGGACATTGCAACTGTCGTAGTGCAGTCCACTTCTGCCCTGGATGAACTGCGTGCCCTACGTACCACAGGACCAGGAGGGCTGACTCCAAGTGAGGAGGACTCCCAGTCAGTGCGGAGCTCCAACACCCCACCACCCACTGTTGAGAGGCGCCGTAGTGGCAGGACTAACAGGCCTGCTACATACCAATAGGATGTGCAGCCAAATAACGATGACTTACAGGGACTAAATATGGACAACTACAGTGTTCACTGTGCAGTCGTTCCAGTTAAATATTTGCACTGTGAAATTAACATGTGCATTACATTAGGAGTGTTTGAACTTGCCTATGAGGATGTGTGGCATTGGTGCTGTAGCAATTAAAACACATTTTCAAAGATTTAAGTTGTCATAGTGTCATTATTACTCACCTAGAAGTAGTTGCGCATGATCTCATCATGCCTCTGTCGCCCAGCTGCAGCACCAGCTACACCACCTTCCATGCATACAGGTCCAGGTCCCTCCACGTCGGAGGCGTCTGAATTGCTCGACTCCAGTGGTGTCCCTTTCCTGGTGGCAATGTTGTGCAGCATGGCACAAGCTACAACAATTTTGCAGCACATTTCCGGGCTGTATTGGAGAGCTCCTCCACTTTTATGAATGCACCTGAATCTGCTCTTCAATATGCCAAATGTTATCTCGATGGTGCCTCTTGTTGAAATGTGTGCCCGGTTGAAGCGCTGCTTCCCAGCAGTAGCAGGATTGAGGTAGGGTATCAGGATGAAATCCCGGACTGCATAAGCACTGTCACCTGTGGTTGGAAATGTTAACGGTTAGTCACTGTAATGCACATGCTAGTCAGTGGAAATGTGGCCTATGTATGTGAGCATTTACCTAGTAGGTATCCCTCGCCAAAATCACCTCTTGAGAGTCTACGGTATAGCCCACTGTGACGGAAGATAAAGACGTCATGTGTGCTTCCCGGATACTTTGCCACTATGTCGGTGATGGTGTTTTTGGCATCACACACTACCTGTATGTTGAGTGAGTGGTAGCATTTCCTGTTCCTGTATACGTACTCTACGTTTGAAGGGGGGGATATTGCAACATGTGTACCATCGATGCATCCTATTACGTGGGGGAATTGGGCAATGTTGCAGAAGTCCTGCTTGGTTTGTGCTGGTTCCTGTGGGGTGCTGGGGAAGTGTATGTGGTGTTGCATCCTATGTGTCATGGCATCGAGGAACGCATGGAAGAAGTGCGACAGGGCACTTTATGACACCCCTCCTGCTGTGGCTATGACCCCCTGAAAAGTACCTGAGGCAATCAGGTGTAGTGAACACAGGACCTGGATGTGAGTGGGTATGGCTTGTGTCCTGCGGGTGGGGTGTTCTAGATAGGGTCTGAGTTCTTCTATCAAATCAAGTATGCTCTCTTCCTCCAGTCTGTAGTGGGTGTAGATGTCCTCCTCAGTGCGTTGGTAGATGGTGGTGCGCATACGGAATATCCTCTCCTGCTGTCTCCTCCTCTGCGCCACAGCTCTTAGTCTTCGCCTCCTCGCAATGATGTACAGCCCAGACATTGTGGAAATGAGTGTGTTGCATTGTGGGCTTCCTTATATACTTTGCACCTGGTTACCACCTGCTCCCACTTGGTGGTAATTGCGATTCCTTGGCAAATTGCGATTTATTGATGCATATCATTGCGAATCCTTAATAGCGATTTCCAGATTAGTGATTTTCGCTACCTGGTTTCGTCGCAAATTTGGTAATCGCTCTGGAATTCGCATATTTGAGGCTCTCGCAATGTTTGGGACTCGCTAAAGAGCAATTCCTTGTTTTGCGAGCATTTTCACCCTTCATACATTGGAAATTGCTAATTTCCTGTCGCAAACGCTATTATTACTGATTCGCAGCATTTGCGACAGGAAATTAGCTTCATACATATGGCCCTAAATTCTAAGGTATCCTCAAAATATCCAGCCAGTTCGATAGTTCTACCTTCATATGACACAGGAGACCTATCGGGAGGTAACAACGTTTTTGACCCCCAAACTTCACGAAACTTTTCTTGGTCAATCATAGTGATTCTTGCACCAGAATCCACTAGCAGAATCAAAACCTTGGTGCCAATTCCAATCTCCACATATGGGTCAACACATTCTGAAGACTCATCATTTACAACACCTACATCTGTAACCACAACAACCATGTCTCTCAGATCATCCTCAATTTTTTCTAAAGCATCACCCTTGGATTCTGCAGTACACACATTTGCAACAGAAGTTGAAGAGTAAGATTTGCTATTTTGCCTTTGAACAAGTGTAAGATCAGAATTCTTCTTGACATTCTGACAAACTTTTGAGAAATGACCATATTTACCACACATCCTGCAATTCACATTCCTAGCGGGACAAGGGCGACCTGTTCTAAAATGGGGTGCATTACCACACTTGAAGCAAATATTTGTTTGTTTGAAAAACTTATTATCATTGCGTAAGTAATTACCAGATTTACCTTCTTTGAATCTTACAAAACTTACAGATCCATCTTTAGGATTGCCTGACGCACCCTTTTTATCTAGTTCCTTTACAGAAACTCTAGAAAGTTCTATAATTTTTGCTATTTTGATTGTTTCTTCAAGGGTAGGATTGCCTAAAGAGAGTAACTTTTGTTGAATGCTCTTATCAGTGCACTTAAACTGATCTCTTATAAGTTGATCTCTGAAATTTTCAAATTGACAATCCGCACTTAACATGCGTAAAGCTGAAATGAAATCTTCTATCTTCTCCCCACTTCTTTGATCTCTTTTGAAAAACTTATGCCTAATTACTACTAAACTAGGCTGAAAGTCAAATCGTAATTCCAACTTTTTAACAGTTTCAGTAAATTCATCTTCTTCAATATCATCAGCTGTTCACATCAAAGCAGGTAAATGGTTAAAGATCTCTCTTCCTTCGAACCCTAAGGCATTAAGTAATAAACATTTTTTTCTTTCAGCCCTATAACGTGAACCCCCAATAGCGCCAATGTATGTAATAAAAGCGTCATACCACCTTTTTCATTGTATAGGAGGATCCCCTGGTGTCTCTAAAAAGGGTGGGGGTGGTGCAACAGACTGCATAATGTACAAAAAAGAAAAAAGGTCACACAAGATAACAGAAACTAACAGATTAACTTGTTTGAGAATTATATGTTGGATTATATCAGCATAGACCTATAATTACATGCAAACAGCGTTGCTTTCAATAAAAATGTAGACCAAAGTGAAAAACTGAAGAGGCTGTAAATGTAGCTTTTCCCTTAAACACTGATAGGTGTTGTTAAACAAAGTAAAGTAAAACAACCTGCAAGAGAAACCATTACCACAATGTGCACACACAATTGAGAACAGCTGCTTTGAAATGACAATTGCTGTTTAACATACCTTAATCAAGTATTTCGAGATGCTGTACGTGAAGATAAGAATAACATGACCTGCAAGGGAAACAAATTACAATATTGTGTCAGCTACAATTCCGCTTTACCGTCTCTTAAAATAGCCTTAAAGTGCCAGCAGGTCCGTAGCAATCCATAGATAACTGCAATTGTGAGAAATCTTCAGCGTGTAAAAAAAAAAAAACAGCAAAGATGAGTTACAGGCAAATATTCACTGTAACGCTGTCAAACGTAGAAGAACAAGTAGTTCGGCTAAGTACACAAAACGGTACCGAAGGAGTCTGATGCGATACTGACTGACAGGCACAAACGCTGAAACGCCGACGAATGTAGATATCTGAAGGCACAGATACGTCGCGCATCAAACACTTGACGTCGGGAAGCCTGACCAATTAGAAACCTCCAGACATCATCCAATGAGCCTCGAACACTGACCTCCAAACACACCTGACGTATGATGTCTCCGTTTGCTTAACGACGAGTCATCCCAAATCGATGACGTACGCTCTGTACACAACGCACACCACTGCCGCTGTATAATTTAAAACAGTACCTCAGCCTTATTCACGTTGTCAAACTGGAAGTTTTACACGCACTTTATTCAGACGATACTTCACACTCCTCCGTTGAACATCCTCGAGTGTGCCAATTTCGCCGAGTTCATTCCTAAAAGTAAGTGGGTCCTGCAGACACCTGCCACGATCGTCGCCAAAATTATTGTAGTAAATGAGTGACTACAATAAAAGATGAAAGATTAATTTATTGTCTACAGCAGTGTCGTTCTCAGAAAAGGCTGGCAGCAACTGACAACATTTGAAAAGCACAGTGACAAGTGGAATGCTTGTCACTGTGACATGCAAAGCATTCTAAGATAGATATATTGACAAGCACAAGCAAATGAAAGGAATACTACAATTTCCCATGTCAAAGACGCTGTGGGTGTGAAACCCTTTGGCGCTCTACAAACTCAGTATGCCCCAGCGGATTCAGAATATTATCAATACCTACAAATCAGACACTCACTGCAAACTGCATTTCCTGTTGACTTGACTCCATCGGACACCTCCCCACTAGAGGACAGACTGCTGGATGACCACCTACCTGACAGGGCCATTTCCATAACGTATCGGAAACTCATTAACAATAGTGACAACCCCCTACTGAAACTGCGTGAAAAAAGGACGGACAATGGAATAGAGTTAGATGACAAAACTTGGCAGGAAGCGATCTCCACTCCTAAAATGGTCGCTATCCCAGCGCGACTCAGACTGGTGCAACTAAAGATTCTCCATAGAATTTACGTAACAGGTCCTCAGCTGGTGCACATAGGTGGGCTGATGGACGGCTCTTGTAGGCGGGGATACACACAATTGGGCACATTCATACATATACTATGGCACTGTGAACAAAGTCAGGAATACTGGCGCAACATCCACACGGTCATGAGTGAAGTGTTGGGGGTAGAAATCAAACGGGAGTGCCTAGATGCATCCTTAACATCTGGGAACCTACCGACCTCAACACTTACACCACGAAATGGGTCACGCTTGGCTGCAGGATCCCCAAGAGAAATATAGCACATCTTTGGGGAGCCCCGCAACCACCCACAGTCATAGCTTGGCAGCGAGATCTTGACTGGTGAATGCTAAGAGAGAAAACAGTCTATGTGGCCCAGGGTTGCCCCCGTAAATGGTCCAAGGTTTGGGCACCCTGGAATTCATATTGGGGCGATATGTGTACCCCTCCCCGTGATGCCGACGATGATGATCCCCCATTACCGTAAATTTTAATGAACCATGATATTGTATTGTATGTAACCTGATTCCACTGTAACCCTCAATTGACTCTGTGAATTTGTACCTCATGTCGTGACTGTTTAATAAAAAGAATTATCAAAAATAAACAAAAATATTTCTGACTTTTGCTGCCTAGTACTTGTACTGCAATACTGTTGCCAGATTTTTCACAGCCTGGGAATCATACAGATGACTATTATTTATACCAAATGTTAAGGAATGGGTGTTAGCAACCCGCATCAGTGACATCTCCAACAACAGTCAAGGAGTTCATCAAGCCCTTGGTTAACAAAAACACCACACCCTCACAAGCCCCCTGCAACACCCTCACAGACTTTTTCCACAACAAAATTAACATCATATAACAAGACTTTGCACCCCAACCCCGCCATGGACAACATCAACCTATTCACGCCAACCGACGCCCACCCACACCTCATGAAACACCCTCACAAATAAGGAAACAGTGTCCCTCATGAGATCCATCAACTCTGGAGCCTCAGCACACCCCTGCCCCGCCACACTTTCAACATAGGCTATCAACTCATCAGCATAGAACTCACCAAGGTGCTCAACTCCTCAATCACCACAGCCCACTTCACCCAGAAATAGAAACATGCTGATATGAAGTCACTGCTGCAGTAACCATCCGTGGACCCAGGTGAACCCAAAAATTACCAACCCAACTTCCTGCTTTCCTCCCCAGCCAAGGTCATCGAGAAAGCTAACCCCATCCAGTTCACTAGACATCTGGGGATTCATAACCTTCTGGATCGCTCCCAAACCGGCTTCAGAGCAAACAACAGTACAGAGATAGTTCTGGTTGCAGCCATGGACGACATCAGAATGCTGCTTGCCACAGAGAAACTACCACCCTCATCCTCCTCAACCTCTCAGAAGCCTTCGACACCATATCCCATCACAAACTGATCAACAGACTCTACCAGATCGAAATCCAAGGAGCTTCCCTCAAGTGGATCGCATCTTACCTCATAGGAAGGACCCAGAAGATCATCCTCCCGCCCTACTCCTCGCTCCCTAAGAACCTCACCTACGGTGTAACTCAAGGCTTATCCCTCAGCACGACCCTCTTCAACGTATACATGACACCCCTGGCCAACATCGTTAGGCAACGCGGACTCAATATCATCTCCTACTTCGATGGCACCAAACTCATCCTTTCCCTGACTAATGACCCAATGACCATCAAACACAACTTACAAAAATGCATGAAAGATGTGGCTGTCTGAATGAACAACAACTGTCTCAAACTAAACACAGAAAAGACAGAAGTTCTTATTTGCGGAATAGGCAACAATAAATGGTGGACATCTGAGCTGGGCCAAAACCCCCAACCCACCGAACACGTCCGCAACCTCGGCCTCATCCTCAACAGACAGCTTTTTATGAAGAAGCAGGTCAGCGCCATCTCTTCCACTTGCTTCCTCACCCTCTTTATGCTCAGGAAGGTCTTCAGATGACTCCCACTCGACACCAGGCATACCGGCACACATGGTCCCAGCACCAGCAGACTCTACTACAGCAACTTCCTCTACGTAAGAATCAATACCCAACTTATGAGAAAACTCCAGACCTACCAAAACACAGCAGCCAGAATCATCCTCAACCTCCCCAGACAGACGCACCTCACTACTCACCTCAGGAAACTCCACTGGCTACCAGTCATGGAAAGATGCCAGGTTAAGCTGCTCACCCACAAGGAACTACACAATGAAGGACCCGCTTACCTCAACAAATGAGTACATTTCCAACATACCACCAGAGAACACTGTTCCAGATCTTTTTCCCTTGCAGCTACTCAATGCATCCGCTTGGCAAGCAGTGGAGGCCACTCCTTCTTCCACCTGGAGGCTAAGACTTTGAACATCCTTACCCTGCACCTCAGAGCCTTACCTTCACTCCAGCAGTTCAGACCTCAAGACGTGGCTGTTCAATGAACGATAACAGGCAGCACGATCTTGCAGCATGACCCCACATCTATTTGGTATATGGACAGGGGTTTAGTACTGAGTAACATGCGACTCTTGATGCTTCATATCTGGTTACACAAATTCTATGGAAGACATTGTGACAAGCCAGGAACTTTCCAATGGAGATAGCTTGGTCTTTGAACGATGTGGGGTTACCTGCTCATTGTGCTTTCTCAGAAAGTAGAGGCTAGTAGTGTCTATCAAGTGCCTGCATCACCTGGTGAAAGGCTTTGGGCTCATGGAGGCTGCAGTACGCAATGCAGGTCAAACAGATCTAAAGTTCCCAGTAGTCTGCAAATTCCTACAACATTTGGCGATGTTGGGGGCCGTCTTGTGTTTCACTGCATCCTTGCTAAGCAATCAAGTTCCTAAGTTCTTGAAGCCATTGCTCTTGTTGCATAGATTTGCACTTGTGGAACTCTATTTTCTTAAAGGAGTTGCTGAGAAGGAATCCTTGTTTATAGAGAATAAATTTGCAAGTCATTTGTTGTTCATTACCAAAGACTTTGGGAGCAAATTAAAGTAATTTCCATTTGAATTCTCCAAGGATACTATTGCAAAAGCACCGTTGATTATGAACTGTGCCTATATTGTGTATTTAAGGTAAACATTGATGTTTAGTGAGTGATACATTTGTCATCAAGATTATGAATGTTAATTATGTTTCCGTTACACCAAGGTTAAATCAGAAACTGGTCAGAAACTCTCAGAAAACATCCAAGTATAAACTTAGACATAGTTATCTTGCCAATAGGGAGTGGACTCAGCATTTATTTGATCACTTATATTTTAATTTCTGGAAAGTTCACTTAAAAAAATGTAGAGACATGAGTGCACAGGGATATTCTAACAATATGTACTTTCAT